>NC_089220.1:5378670-6578670 GCF_963924675.1 Phocoena phocoena
TGCCTTGTAAGTTGAGCCTCGTAAATTGTGTCTTCAAGCAGATGCAATGTTTTAGAATGCGCACAATGGAAGAACTTTGATAACTTCCACGTACTGTAGATATATTATTCCACCTCCAATAATGCACCTGCAGTTCAAACTTTGTGTTGTAGAGGCTTGTTTATTTGTCAGTTTGCAACCTTAACTCTCCGCTATTGAATAGAGGGAATGGCCCTTAAGTGTTTTCTAGGATACAAACTACCTCTGTTGAATTCACTTGAAAGCATACTGTGGGTCTTTCTAAAACTATGAAACAGCCGATGAGCTCTCCCAGATTCCCTTGTCTTTTCCAGCTCTGGAAGGCATATCTGAAAACAAGGTGTTGGCCGGTTTTCAGTTTTATTTTTTTTGGTAAGTGACCCCTTGCAGCATCCTCATTAATGGTGCCTTTGCCTTTCAGAGGGATGCTCGCCTGACTCCTGCCTCTCTCTCCTCTGCTCCTCCCTAATTGAGTGCTTCCCCCTTACTTCCCTTTTTCACCACTTCCTTTGTAGAGCATCACAGCACAGACAGGAGCATTCAGAGCCTACATTGTTGGGTGGGGGGGAGGGGGGAGGGGCGCAGAGCTCACAACTGAGTCAGAGATGTCTACAACTCCAGCTTAGCATTTACTGAAACTTCCTCTTTCTCAAACTGCTTAAGGATACAAACTAATTAATCCTCACAGCTTCATAAAACCCTTGTTAAGAAGGTGATCATTATTGCCTCCCTCCCCGGCGCCTCCCCGTTTCCTATCACCAAGACACCTCATTGTAGCGCCAGGTCTGACGACAGCCGCTGACAGCCAGAGTTGGAACAGAAAATTCCCTTCTGAATCCCAGTTCTTTCCCCAAATGAACCATTTTAACTCTCTTTCTCTTCCCTGTCTGTGCTCTAAATAGGGTAGATTGACGGTCACTAGCCCACTGAATTCAAACTGGTGTCTGTGTGTGCGTTTTGCATTTTCAGATATACAATTTGGAGACTTGGTGACAGGACGGAAAGCAGCAGAGAGACCCTTTTTGTACAACACACACACTCACACACCACACTCCCCACAGCCACTCTGATCTCTGTGTACGTGGGGGGGTGGGATTTGGTGCGTTTGATCATCTTCGTGAGCAATGTTTCTACCAAGTCTACCAACCGGGTGATGCCAATCCCTACCAAATTTGAATTGATGACTCAACTAAAGAATTAAAATTAGCAAGGCAAGAAAATTCCAAATGAGGTGAGAAAGCTGTAGAAATAGTTCCAGATCCCCTAGTACTGAGCCATTCAATATCATTTCTGATGACAGGGACAGAGCTAGGAACATTCAATGTGGGCGTAAGTCTTTTTCATATACGGAGAGCTGGGTAAGTATTTTTTAAGGAAAATAATACATGAATCAGGAACAGTGACTTTGGTTTAACCCCTTGCAGGCTGCAGCTATAAAGCCTGCAGGCAGGGATGCCTCGATTTCCTAGAGCTTCCATGCTTCCGGTAGTCTGAAATCTACCACTGTATCAAGCCCAGGTATTACCGCAGAAACAAATAAGGTGCAAATTAAGCCACGTTTTAACAAAAGCAATGTTGCTAAATTCAGTGCATGGAAAGAACCAACCTCACACTTGTTGGAAGGCAAGTTTTGTGGGCCTGTCTCTGCTGTAAGGTGACAATGCAAGAAACTTCTCCAAATCGAGCAAAGCCTTAATTGAGAGCTGTGGCTCCTAGAAATTTGCTGTAATTTTCAGAAATGACATAAAATAATTCTAGAAGATATGCCAGGAAGCTTAAAATGCCTCTTTTGTCTTTTTAGGCTTCGGGATTTGATAGCTCCTAGAGATTCTGGAACAGTAAAGAAGGAGATAAAGGCCATCTTGGGGACCTTATTAATATGTACATAAATATGACTTGCATAGGACTTCCACTGCAGTTTCTTCGTAAGTTAAAACAAGTCAATCCACTGATCAGATCGATGTGTTTTATTTATCCTCATCTTCGCAGTCAATAGCGTTTATAGACTCCAAGGAATAGAAATCAGCAGACACAGTTTGCCTCTGAGTTTGCCCTACACCTGTGAATACGAAAAGATTTGCCTTCTCTTTGCCTGGATTTTTTTCTTTTTTAAAGCATCAGAAATGAAGCCCAAGGTAATTTGATAAGATGTGTTTTTGAGTTTTTATATTGCTACAAAGTTATCTGACTACATGTTAGAGGGTGGATCCGTGTTTAAAAACCAAACAAACAAATGAAACGACGATTTTCTTTCTGCAGAAATATTGAGTTCCCATTTTTACTGACACTACACATCTCGATTCGTTCCAATTTTCTGTAAAGACATAATATAAAATATAACAGCTCAGAAGGCAAAGATAACATTGCAGAATCTCGAATAGAGCCCCACCTTAGCTAAGCGTTAAGCACTGAGAATTGTTCAAAGAATTTTAAACAAGAAGCTCGGCTGGGGGTCACGTGACTGTTTAATCTGCCCCCATTGCATGGCGTGGTCCACGCAGCACACACTGGGAATCAGAGCCCCACACAAGGTTAATAAAAAGACGCTCTGATTTGATAAATGATTTATGATTTCCGAACTAGTCCTCAATAAAGAAATTTAAAGAAACTGAAAAATATTAAGGATTATCTGCTGGAACGCACTGTGAAGCTAGAAATATTTGTGAGTTCAAAAAGCTTTCTGACCTCTCCTTTTTTTTGAAAGATGGTGCAGAAAATGTGGCATTTCTTTCTGTCTGATTGCAGTCTGCACAAAGCCCCAGCTCTGGGCGGAGCACACAGTAGGTCTACAGCAGGTTCTGAAGAAGACTCGGAAGTTGTGGTATTACTTTAGGACCACATTTGTGCTTGCACTTTTCCCATTTATATTTTCATATGTTAAGCACCTGCCTCCCCCCCCCCACCCCCCCATTTTGGGGATGGGAGTGACTTTTACTCTAAACAAAGGCTTGATAGGTCAGGGAGTGGTTTTGCGTGTGTGTGTGTGTGTGTGTGTGTGTGTGTGTGTGTGTGTGCGTGCAGTAACCTTCTCAGAAGGGTCTTGCTGCCTGCCAGGGGTCCTGAGGACGGGGTAGGGACGGGGCTGTGACCCGAGCTCCGCCACCCTACTTTCGCTCCGCCCGCCTGTTGTCTGGGCATCGAGAGAGTGGGGAAACTGGGGGCCAGCTGCCGTAGCCGGGCGGGGTCGAGGGAGAGGTCAAGGTCGGCGGAGAGGCAGCTATTGATCCTACTTGGAACGCGAGACAGGGAGCAGAGCAAGACTAAAGGGGGAGCTGTGAGACCAGACATTAACAGCTTTCAGCGCTAATGATGCCCGTGCCAGACGGGCAGAGGGAAAAAAAGGAGACTGGAGCTGCAGCTGGGATCGCTCGCTGCATGCGCCCGGCCGCCTCTCCCGAGAGGAGGAGAAGTAGGAGGAGGGGGAGGAGGGCGAAGGGGCCAGCACAGGGCTGGGCAGGGGCAGGGCAGCCTCTCCCTGGCCGCCGCGAGGTGGAGCGCGCCGGCGGGCTGCGGCGTGTCCAGCCCTGCGCCGGCCCGCCCGCGCGTCCCTCTTCCCGCCGTCGGGGCAGCGTGGGGCCAATGAGGAAGTGCTCCCCGGGTCAGTCGCGGCCCGCGCCGCCCCCTGCCCGCTACTTCCTGCTGGAGGTGGGGCGGGGGTGCCCCATCCCTGGACCCAGCCGTCCGAGCGCGCGCGATTAGGCAGCTGCAGCCGGGGCCCCCGGGCACCCTGCACAGTCCGCGGAGGGGCCCCCTTCCTAGGAGGGGGCTGCCCCATTCCCCCAGGCCACAGACCGGGTCCCCCATCCTTGTAATCGGCCCCGGGAGGGTGAGGGTCGCGTGCTGCGATTTCGGGCGCCGGAGCGCCGGCGGCGCGGAGAGGCGGGCCAGCCGCGGCGATTTGAGTCCAGACCTGCCCCCGTGCGCTGTGTGACCTTGGGCAAAGCGCTGTCCCTCTCTGGACTTCACACCACCAGTGCTCAGAGAGCTCTCCCAAATTTAAGAATGTGGGCAAGTTGGGATGGCCGGTTTATGGTTTTCTTAAGAAGTTTATTTAAGGTGCGTGTGGGCATTTTTTTCTTACTTAGGCCACTTTCCTGGAAAGATTTTCGTGGTAGGGCTGCATGGGAGGAGGTGCTTCCAGACTTTGGACCACGTGGAGGTGGGGTGTAGGTGGTGGGTGATGGGCTGCAGCGTGCAGCCCCGGGTGGGTAGCTAGTGCGGACTGGCTCGCCACCCGCGCCCCTTCGCCCCCCACGCCGCCCCCTCCGCCCAGTCCCCACCCACTCGTCCGCCGACCCTGCCGCCCGGTCCGCAGAGCTGCACGCTAGGGCACATTTTATTGTTATTAGTTTTTAGGTGGGGGTGGCTTGGGCTGAGAGGTCTTTCTGTCCTCGCTAATGGGCGCTGCGCTCTGTTAAGTTGTTGGTGCCGTCGCCCGACCCACGACCTTGGGGGCGAACGCCCCCAGCCCCGTATCCTCCCCAGAGGAAAAGGCCCTGAGGGAGGCGGCGCGCCCGGAGGCGTCACGGCCCAGCCTTTCGCTCCGGTGAGGCCGCCAGGGCCCGGCCTGGGGGCGGGGTGGGGTGGGTGCAGCTGGGCTCGCCCGCGAAGCCCAGTCCGGAGCCAGGCCCGGACCCGCCCTCGCCGCCTCCCGGCCCAGACCCGAGATGCCCTGGGAACGGTGAGGGGGCCGGCCGCGTGGCACGCCCAGCCGGGAGGGCAAGTCGCGAAGTAGATGAAGTTGGCTGCGGCCTGGGGAGGGACGAGGAGGTTGGAGTGGGGGTGGAGGTCCACGCGGACTGCGGCCTGGCCTTGTCCCCGGGCCACGGACAGGCGCCCACAACTCCTCTTGTCCTCGCCGGCTGCAGATCAAACGGCTGACAAGGCAGCTGTGTCCTTCCCAGTCTGACGGGCGATTTCCAGTCCTGCCCTGGGCGGAGGAGCCCTGGGGGATGGGGGCGTTACTTCCAGGCTGCTGTAATTGTCAGGGGGTGGGAGGGAACTGGGGGACCTGAGGGGGTCACCCACACGAGTGGGTCCAGAGATCCGGCCACACCTACTTCTGGGTCAGCAGGTACGAGGACCTCTCCCACGTGGAGCAGCCCTGCCCTTCACCCCCACGCTTCCCACAGATCTCGACGTTGGGGCCGGGGTGTCCGTGTACACCCTAAGGAGTTAATGGGATGAGGTGGAGGGAGCGCACAGATTGGGGTGAACATTCCTTCCGGAATGCGACTCAGACAAGGTCTCACGTTTCCCCTCCCCCAAATGTGCTCTTAATTCTCTCCTCTTAGCATCTTTTATTTCGTCCGCTTCGCTCTCGCCGAGTTTGGAATATCAGGATTTATATGGAGACACCTTTTGGAAGTTTAACCCCGACCCCTCGATAAAACAAAAGTGAAAACAACCAAGCTACTTTTCTAGGGACATGAAGCAATTGGCCATCTGCCTCCAGTCCCCGTGTCGACCCCAACCCTCTTTCACAGCCATCCCCACGCCCCACTCCCCCCCCCAAGAGCTTTCGGATGAGTGGGTGGGGACTCGGGTTGATTCAACTTACTTCCACGCACAGCGCACTCCGCCCCTCTTCTCTCGGGGTCCAGCTCCCTGGAGGGGAGGAGGGATGGAGGATTTTCTTTTATTTAAAAATATCCTGCCCAGCGTCCTCCCCCACCCCCCCCCCAGGCGTTTTGCGCTGGCAGTGCAAGGGGAGGAGAGGAGCGCTCTAAAACGCTGCACGTGTGGCCGGCCTGGACTGCGGGTGTGCGCACGGGCGAATGTGTGTGTGAGTGTGTGTGAGTGTGTGAGTGTGTGTGTGTGTGCGCTTTCTTGTTCTCTTACAGGGTACAATGTTAAAAAGCCACCGCTAGTCGCCCCCAGTGCTCCGACTCTCTGGGTCTTTTTGTCTCTAGTGCAGATTAAACGTCACGTCCGCACTTGAACTTGAATTTTATCCCATTGTACAGAGGCAGCCCCAGCCATAGAGAGACCGAGAGCTCCCAGAGAACCCGGACTCCGCCATCTTCACGTTGCAATCTATAGCTCCCAGTCCGCGCCCGCACCGACCCAGGCGCACTGGGCGAGCCGCCCCTCGGCCCAGCTCCCCTCGGGCCCGCGGCGCCAGGGGAGCGCTGGGGAGCGCTCGCGGGGACCCGGCAGCCTCTCCGGCCGGCGCCAGCCTGCCAGGTGAACTGGGAAGGAGCCGCTCCTGGAGTCCCCCCAGAGCCTCGGAAGGGTCAGTCTCCGAGAAAAAAACAGGCAGCCCGCAGAAAACCCAGAAACAACCGAACCGGGGCAGTTTTACATTGCTTTGGGTTTCTGGAGGGGGCGGGGTGAGGGGGTACGAGACAAGTCCCCAAGTTTTCTTTGCTTTTTTTTCTTTTCTTTTTCTTCTATTTTTTATTTGTTTGCATTTTTTTTCCTTTTCCCCCCTCCTGGTAGAAGTGCGCTTTCCACCTACCAGACCCTGAAAGAAAGTGTCAGGAGCCGGTGCAAAATCCGGTTTAAGTTCAAGAAGACATTTGCAAGTCCAGGAGGCCAAGCAGTTTGAAGAAGTGTAAGCAGTTTTTTTCCTTGAAAAGAATATATTTTTGAAGAAACCAGCCAGTCCGCGGCAAGCAAGAGCAGATTTTTTTTTTTTTTTGCCTTTCTCCTATTTTAGATCGAGAGGCTTTTCTTTTTCCTTCTCTTTTTCTTTTTTTTTGCAAACAAAACAAAAAACAGCATAGAAGAAAGCGCAAAATAAAGAAGAAGAAGAGGAGGAAGAGAGGGCAAGAGGGGAAGGAAAAAAAAAAAACCAAAACACCAACCCGGGCAGAGGAGGAGGCGCGGCGGCGGCGGCGGCAGCGGCGGCAGCGGCGCGGCGCGGCGGCAGCGGCGGCGGCTCGGACCCCTCCCCCGGCTCCCCCCATCGGTGCAGCTCTCCGGGCGATGCCAGAATAGATGCCGGGGCAATGTCCCGCCGCAAACAGGGCAACCCGCAGCACTTGTCCCAGAGGGAGCTCATCACCCGTAAGTGTCTGCGGCGTGCGCGCGAGGGGCCGGAGGATGGGGCTCCGGGCGCCCGGGGCTGGGGACACCGAGCCAGGCGCAGCCGGGCCGGGCGCCGGGGAGGCCCGCGGGCTCGCAGAGGCAGCAGCGTCGGCCCAGAGCATGGTAGGGGGCGGGGGGCCTTGGGAAAGTTTCTTTGCAGCCCGGAGAGTCCGGGCTCTGCGCACTCAGACGCGCCTCGGGCTCGGGGGCCTGCGGAGCGGGGCTCCGGGCCGGGGAGGGGGCGCGCGGGCTGGAGGAGGTGTGTGTGTGCGCGCGGATCCCGGCTGGACGCTCGCCCCTCCGAGCGGCGTGTGTGGCGGCGGCGGCGCTGGTGGCGGGGTTTGGAGAGGAGGGGGAGGGGGCTGGGGGAGCGGAGGGGGAGGGGAGCCGGGAAGTGGGGAAAAGTTGGCTAGCGCGTGGGTCCGCGCTGACGGCGCGGGCGGAGGAGAGCGGGGTGCGCTCGGGCCTGGGGGAGATGCGGGGCGAGGGGCGGCCGCCGGCTCCGAGTCCCCCAGGCGCTGCACCCGGCCGGGCAGGGCGCCGGCCACGCCGGTCCTAGGATTCCGCAGCCGCCTTTCTCTCCCCTCCTCTTGCTATTTGCAAAAGAATCCAGCTGCGTGGCTGTTTGCCGGGCTCCTGCACCCCAACCCCCATTTCCCCACCTCCGTCTGTCTCCTGGGATGATCTTGTCTTCTTTCCCCCACTCCAAAAGAAGGTGGGGGCATCGGGGGCTGGTGAAAAATCCCCGCCACGGGGGGAAAAAAAGCGTTGTTAGCTAGGAGTGGGATGTGCTTGTACAATAGTGATGGGGGGGGGGGGAAGAAAAAAAGAAAAAAGGAAAGAGATCTATCAATCTCTCACCCATCTTCCTATCTCGGATCTTTCATCTCCCGTATCTAAATAAACAAGGCAGGTCGCAGTGGAAATCCACCGGCTGAAATCGTGTGGATTTCAAGCAAGTGGCGGGGCGGGCAAAGTCAGGCAGCGGGGCAGAGACGCAGCAGCTTCCAGCGCCCCAGTCGGGTTTATTTAGCAAAGGGAAGAAGCGTGCGGGAGCGGGCCAGGTACGGGGTTTGCAGGGGAGCTCGCCCGGCCGCCTGCACGCTTGCACCCCCGGAAGGTCGGCTCGCAGCGCTCCCCGCCTGCCGCAGCCCGCGGGGCCGCTGCTCCGCGGCGCGCAAACCTTTCCCCGCGGTCCTTTCTCTCGCGGTGCCTGGGTCGCCTTTGCTTTTTTTTTTTTTTTTTTTTTTTAAATTGTTTTGAAACTGCAATAGAAATAAAACGTCCTCTGGGTGCCATCGAAACAGCGGGCAGGTTGTGTTCCTGCAATCCTTGGAGCACCTCGTCAGGCTGGGGCCGGGCTGCCGGCGCGGAGCTGGAGAGGGCTGCGCGCCCAGCCGCCGCCGAGGACCGGCTGCGGGGCGGCCGAGAGCCGAATATTTATGTTATATTTTTAAAAATTTAAATAAATAAATAAATATATAAAGGGGTTCTCCCCTCCCCTGAAAACCCAGCATAGGCGCCATCTGCTCGGAGCATTTGCTGCTGCCATCTCTCCTTTGTTACAGCAGATACATTAGTAAGAATTTGTGGATTTATTATTATTTTGGGGGGAAGGGAATAGATATTAAAGTGGGCTTGCTTTGGGAGAGGGATACCTTTCTGGAGGGAGGGAAGAGGACTTCTATTTTTCATCATTGTAACATCAAAGGAGACTCGCTGGTTGCATTTAAAACAAAATGTTTTGCAACCATATTTGAACCTGGTTTGATCAAGGTCCTCATCGCCAGTTGACATTTCATCCTTTACCAATCCTTTAGCAGTCGCTTATTCTACCCCCCTCCCCCGTTTAGATGGTGGAGTGGCTGTTAGAATGTCTGTACTTGCAGACGCCTAATTTCTCCAGGAGGCAATTTGCCCCACAGAGCCTCTGTATAATTGCAAGGGTTGTTTTTGAGGAGGGGGAAGTTGGGGGGGGGGAGTCCGGGAAGGGGGAGTTGTCTGGGGTGCATTGCCAAGCTGGCAGCAGCGAAGGAGCCAGGAGTGTTTGCAGTTGTGTGTAAAGGGGGAAAGAAGCAGGTAGGTTCGCTTTGCTTTTGCTCTCTCCTCTCTGGTGTTCCTGGGACCTCAGGAGCAAGCCCTGGCCAGGAGGACTGGCGGCAGCTGGGCATGGGGGGCGAGGGGTGCCTAGTGCAACATCCTTCCATCCTTCATTTGTTTCACAGCTGTTTCAGTCTTGCTCAGAGCAGTGCTGGGGAAAGCCGGCTGACACTGGAGCAGTGGCAGGGAAGGAGAGGTGGGGAGGAGACCAGGGGGCAAAGGACATCCCACCTGCCTTCCTGGAGCGCACGGAGCCCAGTGCATATGCGGGGGTTTAAGCAGGGAGAGTGGTCCAGCCAGTTTTCAGACAAGGCTATTTATTATCCAAAAGCAGCTGGCTTTTCTGTCTGTCCTATGTCACCCGGAAGGTGGGAGTGCAGGCAGGGGAAAGGCAAGAATTGGATACAGTTTAGGCTGTAGGGCCTGTGCAAGTGTGCTTTTCCACAATGATGCAGGAGTTGTGGGTCTCGGGTGCTCTGGAGCCCTGGCCAGCAAAATGGGTGCTGCCACAGCCCCTTTCCGGTGTCCACATTTTAGATTTCAAGTGTGAAAGAAACAGCCTAAAACGTGGTGCATCTTCAGTTGGGTGGCAGCCCGCCGGCCTCAGGTTATTTAGAGATGATGCAACTCAGTATAACTGATGGTTTGAGAAACAGAAGAGCACACAAACAGCATCGATCATCTTGCAGGGGGGTTGGCAAGTGGGAGAAGGGCTCCATAATGAGCTGGTTAAATTTACAGACAGGGCCAGTGAGAAGAGGAGTGAGGTAGAAAAGAGAGAGTGGGAGACAGCTGGGGATGAAGACTGAGGCTTCTGGTTTGTTTCAAAATGTTTGACCCAGATGGATGTGGCTTTTAAAACCGGAGGACAGACACAGCTTTCAAGAAAAACAAACACAAAACAACACAGTGACAGTGGTGGACAGGGTAGGATGAGGACCAGTGACCGGCCAGGCAGAGGGAAGGGCCGTGAGCCCACTGTGCCAGGCCGGGTGAGTGGGGAGGCAGATGAACCCCAGGCCGTGCAGGAGCTCTGAGGCTTCCCGAAGGAAATAAGGCCAGGGTAGATTACACAGCCCCAGAGAAGGTGATTTTTTCAACAACTCACCAACAGGTTTCCTTGGAAGGTTAGTAATTTTCCGTATGAATTCACGATTTTGCAGAATAACTAGAGACCCAAGATTTGACACGGAAGTTAGGGTGTGTTAATTCCATGGTTGCCTTTTAGGCTTTGCTGTGGCTGTGTGTTTTGAAGGCCGCTGTGCTTACAATTATCTTAACTCCCCAGGGTAGAGTATATCTCCAGGTGTCCACATATCTTTCAAAACTGGGCCTCTGATAAATTTCATAAGACCTGGGTCCCTCTTCTTTTTTGGTAGTTGGTGGGGGGAGTGAAGCTTGTCTCCCTTCTGCACAGAAGGGAACCCCATATCGTTAGAAGTGTGATATAAGTCAGCTGCTCTGATTCTAAGGGAGAATGGAAATGTGTTCATCCAAGGTGTTATGCCAAGCGGACTTTATTCATTTGTAATTCACACCTGAGAGAAAAAATAGCCATGAGCATATTTTAACAACCCATAATATTTTTAAAGGGTAGTCTTTCCGTCCCTGAAAATTATGCACGGGGGCATATTTCCTTTTTTTTTATGAGGGTGGGAGGTGGCTCTCTGTGCTTTGGCCTTGGCGATTTTTGTCTGGCCTTCAAAATATTTCGTAACAGAAAACGAGTCATTTCTCAAGTGCTGGAGTGAATGCAGTTGCTTTGGTGAAGGCGGTCTTAGGAACATGGAGGGAGGCTGAGTCAGATGCTGGGGTGTGATGCTTTGCTGACCACTGTGCAGGGCCAGATGGGTCTTATTGACCCAAGGGGAGGCCAATTTTGGGTGCACCGGACAGTAATTAGCATCTGTCTCAGGTGAGATGGAAGCGCGCAAAGCAATCGATCTGTTTCCCACTGTAGAGGACACCGGTTTCTAGCGCCTTATCAGAATCGAGCTCTTGGCACTGTCTTTGGGCTTAGAACACGGCTTGCACCCGCCTTCTCTTTTTCCTTTTCATCTCCTTTCAACGATCGCTTTGCATTCTCTGTTGCTTGTTGTGATAAAATACTTTCCAAAATAAACTTTCAGTTGAATTGGCTTTTAGTTGATGGCAAGGCTGCAACGCCCAGCAGCGTCTGGCGCCTCTTGGCAGCTAGGGGGAGCTCGGTGCCCGTGTCATGCGTGGAGCCGTCGCTGCGAGGGGCCGGGACCCGGCTTCCATCAGCTGCGAAAGCAGTTTACGTTGCTGCAAAATGTCCTAAGTGTGAAGTTGTAATATTGATTTTCCTGCAGAGAGTCGAGCAGGACAAAATGAGAATATAAGTTTGAGAAATCTATTTTCAAGCCATCGGCATTGATTTACAAGCCCTCACTAGGCAGATGGGGGCAATTTTCTTTTTTTTAATTTTTTTTTTTTAAACAGTTACAATTGTTAGCTTTGAATGGGCGTGTTTCCTCCGGTTACTCTGTGGTCTTGACTTTCTGAATTGCGTTAGGTCGTTGAGGCATGCCTGATGGGGTGAGGGGGTCTGGGAAGAGTGAACCTCGTTTTGTCCCTTCCTGTGTTGCATGTCACAGACCTGGGGATCTGCCACTGCTCTGCGGAGTCATGCGTCTAAAACAGCTTGATGAGCGGAGATCTTTTCAGCTCAGATTTTATAACACTTGGATCCTCAATTCCATTTGTTAGGTAATGTTCCCACTGTACTAAGTGAGACAGCACCGTTCCCCAAAGAGATAAAATGCCAACTCAATGTGTAAACCTTTGTCTGGAAGGAGTATGTGCTTGCTAGACCCAGCGTTGCTAATACCTTTCACCCCAAACGGTGCCCTTAATGGATGGCTTTTAACGACACGATTTCTCCCCTAACCGTGTAATTTCGTGCTGGGGAATACGTGTGCTTTTGATCACGGAATTTGTGGATCTATAATGTCTTCTTCTCCAAGTTCAAGAAATCTGCAGAGGGCTTCCCTGGTGGCGCAGTGGTTGAGGGTCCGCCTGCCGATGCAGGGGACGCGGGTTCGTGCCCCGGTCCGGGAAGATCCCACGTGCCGCGGAGCGGTTGGGCCCGTGAGCCATGGCCGCTGAGCCTGCGCGTCCGGAGCCTGTGCTCCGCAACGGGAGAGGCCACAGCACTGAGAGGCCCGCGTACCGCAAAAAAAAAAAAAAAAAAAAAGAAATCTGCAGACAGCACAGTTAACCCAGAGTCTTCTACTTGAGTTCAATATATGGGCAGAAGAGGTTACGTGGCGACAGGAAAGGAGTGCTTTATTCTAACCTGAAAGAGAAATAAATTAGGTCAGACAAAAGCCTAGCGCTGTCATCAGGCAGAGCAAGAGCCTTCACTCTCCAGTACAGAGGGCCAGCAATTTCTCTGATGATTTCTCTACTTCATTTAATGTTTGAATCGAGCCTGCTGTAAGCATATTGTGGCAGCGAGCTCATTTGACAACTCAGAGATGAGGCGTCACTGTCACCTCGAAGCCTTGGGCTGGGACAGTTGCCTCTGGCCTGCAGAAAACCGTTAAAAAAATTCATTTCAGAAATCCCCAATCCTTTGCCTTGGAACTTGGGGGAGTTTCACAAGCTGTAACTAAACACAGACTACAGATACCACAATGTGTGAAGAAAAATATTTTATGGGGGAGGGTAAAGATGGGGTCCTTGACCTTTGGGGACTATCTCCTCCATCTCCTATGGCTTAAGGAAGGACCTTCTGGCTGTCCAGTTAGGTCTTACCGTTAGCTGAAACTCTCCAGGTACTTTGGACTAAGTTTAATGCTGTTGTCACATCTGGGAAGACAAGGGACAGTAAATGCTCCTTGGGGACCATGCCCACGGTCAAGTTGTTGATGCCGGCCACGCGTCTGCAGGTGGTGTTAGCTGTGGGCCCACTGGGGTATTTTTTTCATGGGGAGAGGGCACATCAGAAGACCAGGGATGAATGTCTGTGTCACCCGGCTGCTCTGAGCATGGCTTTGTCACTTTCCAGCTCTATTTACTCACACGATTGGGCCTGGGGGCCTGTGTGTCCTTTTCCCTACCCCCGGCTCCCAATCCCACACATCTTCCTTCCTTCCCAGAGAGCCAAACCTCAGTGAGATCTACCCGAGCTGTCGTCCCCTCCCCAAGAAAAGCCATTTGTTGACCGCCTCCCTGGAGCAGTAGTTTTCCCCAGGCGTGTATAAAAAGTGCCGAGAGCAGGCTATTTGGAGACACATGAAAAGCAGAGGGACACACTTCGTGTGTCTTCTGCACGAGCCTGCGAGCGGGGTGAGGGGAACAGCATCGTTTTTACTGGCAAAAGTGACACCAGATTGCGCTTTGATTAATGGTGCTACATTCACGGGGACTGTCGTCCGGCATTTTGACATATGCAAGTCTTTTGTGTAGTTGCTGAAATTCAAGAAATTCATTCTTTATTTCTTTTTCGAGGCAGCTCATCTGCTTGGGTGTTGAATCAGACAGACTGAGCTCTGGTACTATAATGAAATCCCAGACCACACAAAATTAGGTAACTTCAAAGTAAAAAAAAAAAAATCCTCTGTTTTACACAACTTTTTTATGACCCCCTTCAATTGAACTGCTGAAATGCAAATACACTTGAGAATGTTCTAACAACTTCTGTGCTAAAACAACACACAGAAATGACTCAAGGAAGTTGAATGCCAATGTTACTGTGATGAACGTGGACCTCAGAAATGGATGCCCTGCTAAGAATTAAAAAAGTGGTGGAGGATCCTGTTTAAATTTCTACCTTGGAAATGAGATGCTGAAAGCAGCTTCCACTCTTGCTAGTTTGCTGTCAGCCTCAGAATCTCCTCCAGTTAAGGGCTTGTAGCTCAGCGTCCTGTATGGATGGTCCTTTTCTTCTGCATAGCACCTTTGAAAAAGCACAGCGTTAAATAAAACAAATCTCTTCGTTGGGACCCGAAGAATGCTTTTATATCGCATCGTTATGAGCTCTGTTGTGTCTCTGAAGATTTAAGGCGTTTGCAATTTTATGGAATCTTCTGAATGTGTTTAGAAGTATTTCTGTACCTTTCCTTTTTTTTTTTTTTTTTCTTTAAAGAACTATTTTATTTCTCAAATCATAGGTCACTCCATTCTTTGGTCTCATGGACTTGACTTTTTTCTTAGTAACCTTTTAGTAGTGGACGGGCTGTGTGAATACACCTGAACGCTGCTTTCCTTAATGGGCTCTTTTTCCTGCTTTTGAATGTGTGAGACCCGGCCTCCGGAGCTCAGTTTTGCGGGATGCATTGCGGGAGGGGGGAGAGGTTGGACTGAGTCCGTGGAGCAAGTTAGGGTGTGTTGCAGCGAGCTGATTTTAACACGCTAAAGTATTCTGAAACCAGGCAGGGGGCATGGAGGACAATGTGTGTATGTATATGGGGGTGCCCCTCACACCCTCGGAGCTCCCCACCTGGAGTCTACCGGCTGGGTTCTTCCTGCACCCCAAACCTCTCCTCGGATCAGGAACCCCCGCCTTCCTGAAATGCAGGCCAAGCCTTCCCCATGATGGGCCCAGTCAGCCAGACCCTGGGTCATTTTCGCGGGAAGGGAAATCCACGTTACAGATAAGGCTGTGCCCTGGCATCCTTCTCTCTGCCCAGATGTCAGAAATCTTGAACATTTCACTTTGAGGCGTGTGCTGTGTCTGGCATGGAGCAGATGGGGCCTTGTGGGGTGGTGGCCGGCCCTGGTGCGTGCCCGTCCCTGCAGCGGATTTGAGGGCGCTGGGGAGGTGGCCCTTGAGGGTCTCAAGGAGGCTCGGGGTCTGGGTGACACCTGGAACAGGCTGGAGTCCTCAGCCCTTCTCCCTGGAGGGCAGGTGGTCCGGGAAGAGAGAGCTCATCTCTCTGTGGAACCTGTCTCTCACCAGTCTGGCTGCACCCTCCCTGGGTCGGGTCCTTGCTTGGAGGCGAGAGTTTGGTGGGCAGACGGGGGGTCAGGGACCCGGCTGCGTCCTGACCCTTCGTGGCCCCTCGAGGAACCTCCTCGGAACACGTGCCTGGCTCGCCTGAGGCTCCCCGCTTATCTGCGACTCCTCTGCTGGGCACTGCGCGATTCCCTCTGTGCGGAGAACTTCATAAATGTCTTGTCGAGCCTTTAAGCGTCATCTAGTCATAGATTATTTTCTCCACCAAGAATTGATTCCTTCTCTCTCCCATCCACCCCTCCCCCCGCCACACACGGTTGTTATTTTCTCTTGGAGCCAATAAATTAAACATTGATGGAAGCTCAGAAAGTGTCGTGCTCCGTCGAGTTCGCGTTTTAGTGGCGTTTAGGTGTCGCCTGGGGTCTCGGCCCCTCCCTGAATGTTCGCGGGGAGGAGAGTGAAAAGATCCGTTTGCAGATTACTGGTGAGCACGGGCTGGTTGGCAAAGGCTCCGTCTTCGTAGGAAGCAGGTGTAACGTCTCCAGTCAGAGGCAGGGCTCCGGCAGGCGGATGGATGCTCAACATTTCTTGTAAACACTCGTGCAAATAGGATGGCGGCTGTGACGTTGGTGGCCCAAGATTTTGAGAGCCTGGCACCCCTCCTCCCCACATCCTTCCCTTATCCACCCACGCCCCCATCACTGAATCGATAATTCTATGTAGGTGTCTCCTGGTCTGTGGCTTAGCCATTAAGGACAGCGATTTGGATTTGAATCAGTGCAGGGGTTCGGGGACACGGGCCTGTGCGCTGTGTGTACAGCAGGGCACACACGCTGTGCTCTGGGGACAGCAGGAGGCCCGCCCCTTGGCTGGAATTCCCCGAAGGGCAGGTGCAGGGGCAGTTGTTAGGGCAGACCCAGGGTGGGCGGGGCCCTTGGAGCCCAGCGTGTGTATAGGGCAGTCACTGACCAGGTAAGGCTCGCTAGGCCTTTGCAGCTGCCGGGGGCCTGTGGGCTGCTTGGCTGGGCCGGTGTTAATGATGTCTTTCCATCTGTCTTCTGCCCACATTCCTTCCCAGCCAAGCATGGGGGAGCGAGTCTTAGGACCAAGTGCTTCCTCGTCCACTTAACAACAACGTCCATAATTATCTGCGAACCCTGATTTCATTGCTTCTGAACGCATTTATCAGCTGGGAGGAGGCCTCGCCTTGTGAATTAAATGTGGTTTTGTTGTAAAGGAAAATTACAACAAATGTGTAAGTGTGTGCGTGTAAATACACGTTTGTCCATGTGCTTTCGGACGTCACATTTCAGGACCCACCCCAATCTGATACCCGACGTTTAAACAGGTCGTCTGCTGCATTCATTCATTTTTCCTTCTAATGAGTCAAACATTTTAGCGATCCCTCTACTTTATTCAGCTCGTACTAGTGAGGGCAGCAGTATTTTCCAGCGCTGCCTGACACTCGGGGAGCTTTGCGTGAAAGCAAAAATCCTCTCAGGGGAAAAGACCTCATCTTCGCCTTCTTTTTTTGAAGAAGTTTGCTGGACAGGGCAGCCTGAGGGACTGGTCTGTAACAGGGTCTGGGAATTTGAAAGGCTGTTTTGTTTGTATGTGGCTTTTCACTTTCCTGGTGCTTTCTGGTCGCTGGGTGCCTGTCCCAGCAGGGGCCGGGTTCTCTGAGGCTATGTGGGCTCCGTCGAGGTGCCCACAGGTCAGAGGAAGGAAGGTTCTGGGGTGGGGGCCAGGCCCGTCTCACTTTGCCCCCCTCTGAGCTTGGGCAAGTGGTTCTTTCTCCTTTTATTTCTTCTGTGAGGGACAGGGTTCTAAGAAGGGACACACACACAGACACACACACGCACCCCACACGCCCAGCTCGGTATCCGCCTGCCAGCGGAAGTGAAACCACAGCCCTTTGGGGGTGTCTCCGAAGGCCTTGAACATGAGATTCAGCAAGCTGTCTTGGTCCACCTGCTCTGGCCTAGAAATTTGACAGTTTTGGGGTTCGGGGTGACGTCGCTGCCTTCCTGGGAAGTGCCTCCTGCAGAGTCAAAGCCCAGAGCTCCACGTGCCAGGGGCTGGGCAGAGGGAACCCCATTCTTGGAGTTGGGTGAAAACCCCTGTCATCCTAAGGAGTTTTACTTTCAGCACTGTGAGTGGGGAGCGGGGGAAGGGGATGTTTTTGTGTTTCTTTTTCTCCTGCACGCCCTTGGAGGAGGCAGTGAGCTGGACCCGGGGTCTGGAGACCCGAGTTCAGAGCCGTCTGCAGGATGGGACGCCAGCAGCGCCTGGCTGCTCAGGCTGGTTGGCTGGAGGGAGAAATTAGACCTGCAGCCCAGTGAACGGCTTCGGCTATTTTCAAACTCAATTACTGGGACTCACAAGGGCTTGCTGCGTGAGGAAAGTGAAAAGGCAGAGGCCGCCAAATAAAGGAAAGAATACCAGATGTTACCCAAAACAGCAAAACAAAAAAAAAAGGAGAAAAAGGAAAAAGTTCTGGTACAGAGTCCTTAGCAAAAGATGGAGGGGCGAGGGAGGGACACTTATGAACAGGTGACCTTTGCTCATTTTTAAATTCGTCTGTGTTTCTTTTAAAAGAGAAAAGAAATTTGAAATTATGTAGCTTAAAACCTCCCAACAGAGAGGAGATATTCATGCTTCTTCCCAAAACTCCCACCAGGAGTACGGATGGATGGACTTGGCTGAAAAAGTTAATGAAAAGCAAAACCAAAACAAGGAAACCAAAGATGAAATTAGACGGCAGAAAACACCTCCCCATCCTCAGAAAGGATGATCAAGTTGGGATTTGGATGGATGAGCTGTTGTCTTTGTTTATTTTTATCAAATGCCCTTATGGAGGCAGCCGGCTGCCAGGCCCGCTCAGGAGGGCCCGGGTACCTCCACAGAACTCACCCCTGTTTCATTTGAATTCTCAATTTCATTTTGTCCTTTTTCTTTTGCATTTTAGCGCATTTCCTTTGTGCCTCTCTCTCTCTCTCTTTTTAACAAAACAATATTTTGACATTCTCCCCCCATTTATTAGAGCTCCTTTTCTAGAAATGGCCTACAATACGTCCTTATATTTCTAAAGAACTGTTTTCACAGCCCTCTCCTTTGGCTCTGAAATTATGTATATGTAATTGGTAATTAAAGGTGCGAGCTTTTCAATATAAACAGTATTGCTCAATGTTAGATCATTAAAGGGGAAAGAGGCACTGAATAATTACCTTTTACATTCTGGCAAACCGTTCACAGGAACCTGGAACCCAGTCCCCCCTAGAACCACTGTTCGGCGTGAGGGTTGTGATTACATTTTAACCATAGCAAAGCGTCTTTTCATAAAATAAATTGGTAAATGAATCATGTAGCATTGTCTTCCAACTCTTTTTAAAATAAACCCCGATTTCTTTTTAAAGTGTAATCAGTGGTTTCTGGGGCTGCCTTTGTGCACACTGTTTCTCATACCTTATAGGTTCTTTTTGTTAGAGGTATTGCAGACGAGAGATTTCGGATTTCCTCATCTGCGGGGTGTTTCTGTGCGGTCACATTTCCAGTGCGTTTCTACGTGTAATTCATCGAGGGTTCTGTCTGCTTTTCTATAAGCACAGGCGGGATCTCAAATTGTCACTTCCCTTCTCAGCAATACCTGTGCACTGACCCGTGCATGCCTAGTTCATACATGTTACATGTGCCGTCTATCCGGTCTTACACATGGACTCTCACAGGCCCTGGAGAAGCTTGTATTCAGAAAATACAGAGCAGTGATTTATATGTAGGATGGAAGATGCCACAGAATTTTTTCCTTAAATTGTCTGTTCTTTGGCTCTGACCCGTCAATAACTTCACTGCCACGGAATGTGTTTTCCCCCATTCCATTTCTTCCCTCTGTTCTGTGGTTTTCATTATCCTTTCCTAAATACCGTACAACAGAAAATGTACCTGCCTCCTCGGGTTTCAGACCTCTGGCTGCCCTCTTGCTTCTCTGAAGACCCTGCCGCTTGTGCTATCTACATGACGACTGACATTTGCTCTCGAAAAATTCCACCCCGAATTTGCTCAGACCCCGAGGAAGGATGCAACCTCACCGTCCGCTTCCCTTATTTATGACAGTTTCGGCTGCCAGTGTGTCCCAGTTTTCCCTGAGGGGGTTGCTGCTTTTTGAGGCATTTACTAGCTTCAAAATATTTGGGTCCCGTGCCCCCTACAAAAAAGAATGAAAGGAGATATATCGGCTGCTAAAGAAATATGAAAATGTACAGCCCGTTGAAAGTGTGGTTTGTCATCTGCCAAGAAATGCTTTTGTAGTCTGAAGAATTATTTTTTTTTTCTTTTCTTTTTTCTGGGAGTGACAATAAAACCAACAAACAAAAAAGGACAGTGGGGAGTTGGTGAGTGTCGGGAAATCTACAAAGCAATGGAAGGCTGACCGGGAGCAGAGTGTTTGGCAGGAAAGCCGGCTCCCGCTTTCAGCCAGCCAACTCCCAGCGACTCTTCCCTGCATTTTTTTTTTTTTTCTTTCAATATTTCTTTTTGAACCAACGCTCACTTGTTGCTTTCTGAGCCCGTGGGTTCCTTTCTCTCGTAAGGACTGGCCCTGGGACGCCCGTCTGGGTTTCTGTTTTCTTGTCTGGTGTGCAGCCAGGTCTCAGGTAGAGGAATGCATGCAGGACTCTTATGAATGGGGAGGACGTGAATGAAAGGTGGGAGGGAAGGGAGGGGGCAGCTTGAGCCTAAGCCGGGAGAGACAGCTCTGGCTCCCGGTTCTCAGCCTTGGCCGCCCATCGGAATCACCTGGGAATCTTACAAAAAAAAAAAAAAAAAGGAAAAGACAGCTTGATGTTTGGCTCTCAGTGTAGTTGGTCTGGGGTGCAGCCTGGGTGTCGGGGGTTTTCAAAGCTCCCAGGTGATTCTTAGATGTTGCAGAGTTTGAGAGACACCTCTCTAGACGGCCCAGTCTCTGGTGAAACCAAGATGTGTGTGGATGTGCGGGTGGTCATGTGTGTGTGTCCCTATGCTGAGTTGGTGGTGGGGGGAGAGGCGGAATTGGCAGGAAATAAACTAGAGAGCAGTAAGATCAGCACCACTTAAGCAGCAACCTCTGGGAGCTGCAGCGCTGCTCCGGGAGCCTCAGTTTGCCCATCTGTTGCACGCAGGATGGTGAACCCCCTGCCTCCAGGAGTTGTGGGGAGGACGTGGTGACGTCTAGCATCCTGCAGCGGAGGGGCCTGCCTCTTGGTGGGGAAGGGTTGGAATGAGCGATGGGTGCCTGTGATTGCCTAAGCCCATCTTGTCTTCTCTGCCCCCCCCTCCCTTCTCCTTTCTCTCTCCAGCAGAGCCTGAGCATGTGGAGGCCACCATCCTCGAGGAAGATGAGGGTCTGGAGATAGAGGAGCCCAGCAGCCTGGGGCTGATGGTGGGGGGCCCCGACCCTGACCTGCTCACCTGTGGACAGTGTCAGATGAACTTCCCCCTGGGGGACATCCTGGTTTTTATAGAGCACAAGAAGAAGCAGTGTGGCGGCAGCCTGGGTGGCTGCTATGACAAAGGCCTGGACAAGGGCAGCCCGCCGCCCTCCTCACGCTCTGAGCTCAGGAAAGTGTCCGAGCCGGTGGAGATCGGGATCCAGGTCACCCCCGACGAAGATGACCACCTGCTCTCACCCACGAAAGGCATCTGCCCCAAGCAGGAGAACATTGCAGGTATGGAACGTTGCACTCGTCTGGCCGCTGCCGAAGCCACCTCTCGGGTCCCAGGCCTGCCCTCGCCCCTCGCACTGCGGGGGCGGGGGGGGGTGCTCGCCCTCTGTCTGAGGGTGCTGGTGCTGGGAGGGCCCGGGGGCTACCAGGATGGGGCCACAGGTGGGCTCGCCCTGGCCGAGGGCCCACCGTCCAGTGACCCTCAGGAGGAGACGGGCCTGGAGCTCGGAGAGGCCCGGTGGGCTGATGATGGTCGCTGTGCTTTTGGCAACAGGCTCCATTGTGGGGCCTGATCCGTAGGCGGCCAGGAGGACAGGATGGACATTCGGAAGGCTAGCTGGCCCTCCCTTTGCAGGCGTTCTTGGCTTAGTCTCTGGCTTTGGAACCAGATAGTCTTGGGTGGAATTCGTTCTTCACAACTTGGACAAGTCGGTTTCCACATCTGTGCAGTGGAGTGAATGAGACCCATCTCGTCGGGGTGGTTGTGAGGCTTTACGAGATGTTGCATGTGGGTGGGGCCTTCATTTCTCCTCTGCTCTCTGGCCTCAGTTTCCCATCTGTCAAAAGAGGCTCCTTCTGATGTTGCCTGATCCTAGGCGTAGGTCTGGGGAGGGGCCTGTGAGAGCTTGCTGGAGCATGTACCCCTTGGGGGAGGTTGGCCGTACCTTCTGCCGTGCCCACTTGGCCGGTCATCCGGACAGCTGGCTTTTAACACCTGTAGGACAGGTGTAGAGGCTTGCGTCCCCTGGCAGGTCGGCTTATGCATCAGGTCCTCTCCGGGTCAAGGTCATGGCGCACCAGAGCCTCTTCCAGGGAGCCTGTGCTCCATGCAGCCCAGAGTGTTTGCTTCCGGTTCATACTTCTGAGCTCAGGGCCCTGGCTGGCCTGTGTTTCCTAGAAACAGCAGTCTGTCCTGCAGCAAGACGGTATCAGAGTTCGTGCGGGTGAGGGTTTAGACCCTGCCGATAGACTTCGGACTACCTTCAGGGTCAGCCTCAGTTTCTCCGCGTGTCACCGGGAGGGACAGTCCTGGCAGGCCTGGTGTGTGGGTTAAAGGAGCAGAGGCTCCACAAATGCTTTGCTAGTGGAACTTTTCTCCCGGGGGTCCCTTCTGGTGTGGCGGTACACGAGCAGGTGCTTGGCTGGGAGGTTTGTGTATCCATCTCCACCGTGTCTTGGTCCAAAACAGACTGGATGGACTGAGGCTTTGGGTGGTCCTTGTGGGGTGAGCCTGATGGAAGTGGGGCACTCTGCTCCCACGGGTGAGATGGATGGGCATGGCCAGGAACCCCCCATCACCCAGCAGGCAGTTCGGGCGATGCAGCGAGCCCAGCTGCTCTGCGGCAACCACCTGGCAGCTCTGTGACCTTGGGCCTCCCTTTGCCCATCTGTACAGTGGGATTAATGGACTCTCTCTCCTGTGAAGAGACTGCGGTGGTGTGCAGATCCCTGCAGGCACCGGCTGGGCCCTGGGGAGACCCCGTCTAACCAGACTGGCCTGTGCGGCTGGCCTTCTTGTGGGTGTCCTAGCACGAAGTCTCCCACACTCTTAAGTTGCCAAGGGCCTCGAGGAAAGTGTCTGACATGTTCAGGCCAAAGTCCTGTAAACCCTGGTTTCTCAGAGCACCGTGTAGATCTGAGTGATCCTTCCTTAGGGCCGGAGCCGTGATCCACAAAGGTGTTGGGCCCCTTTTGTCTGTGTTTCTTTTCTTTGTCTGACGCTAGAGGGATAGTTCTCACCAGTGGTATAAACACCTGGCATCAGTGCACACAGAGCTTTCAGGGTGGCTTCTGCCGATGAGACGGTCCCCTATTCATGTTTCAGTGGAAGGGCTTTCTTCCTGCTTTCTCCAGAACCCATCCGAATCCTCATTTCGCATTGAAGGTATTTTCCAATGAGAGGCTGCCAATCATCGTGGGTAGGTTTGTTTATGATTTCATAAAAGGCAAAGTTAATCTTCAGGGCAGCTTTGTCCTCACCCCCCTGTCCCCCCGTCCCCTGCCATCCCCCCCCTTTTTGGGTTGTAATACTGCAGTGGCCTACAGCATTTTTATTCTATGTGTGACGAAAGATATTCTTGGCCCTTTCTGTTCAGCAACAGGACGAATGGATTTCTTCATTCTTGAAGAAATATGTAAAATAATCCCTTAGAAGTCTAAAGAGATATGTTTGTTCAAAGCATTTAAAATGTTATTTTAATCGAAAGCACAAGACAGTCTCCATGCTGTGTCAGCTGAAGACGACCATTCCATTTTAACAGCCCATCATGCTCTCTCCTTCCCAGTTTCCCTTTTTGCTTTTTCCCCTCCCTACTTTGGCACCAACTTTTCTTTTCTTTTTTTTTTTAATAAAAAGGAAAGATTAAAGAACAAAACTTCAGTGGCTCAAATGTATAGTCATTTAATATGGTGGGAGCGTTAATTATTTTAGCTTAATTGAATTCTGAGGACTGCAGTAGTTGCATTTTTGTAGACAAGCCCTGTTTATTATTTCTCTGTGTAGATTAACAGTAAAGGAAACACAGATAACTTTCAGCTATTTATTGTAAAATAAATGTGTCAATTCATGTGTAAAGCAAGCTGCTCAGAGATAATTGAGTCTTTATATTTTAAGAGGGGGACTAAGAATTACAGGCGCTTCTCCACCCGGGCTTCCGGAAATCCACACAGCTGCTGCCCCAGCCACTGGCACCGCTGGCCTCGCCCAGGCCTCTCCTGTCCCTGCTTCCCGGCCGTGGCAGGGGCATGCTCCGGCCAGTCCATGCTCCGCTCTTGTCCCCAGAGCTGGCCCCGGTCGGTAGCTGGTCAGGGCGGGGAGGGCTGATCCTTGGGACTCCGTCTCTGGCTTGGCTGTCTGAGGCGAGGTGCCCAGGTGGTCGTGAGGGTCCCGCTTTTCCTGGAGCCCACAGTCTGAGCGTGGTCCAGACAGGCAGGTCCCAACTCTCCTCCTGCCAGGTGCTTCTAGAGGCAGGGCTCCAGAGATGGATGGGCAGGGCTGGCCTGTAAATATGTGGGATCCCTTCCACCGTTAAGGGCATCCCCAGGGTGAGAACTGTGTTGGAATTCCGTAGATCATTACACCAGGGTTGGACCCTTCCTTTGAGATGGTATTCTGGAGACGGGTGTAAAAGAAATAGTTACTTCTTCCTTTTTTACTTTTCTTTAATGATAGAGAAGTAGGAGAGTAGAAGGAGGACGTTTCTGAAGCCTTGTCTCCTGGAGGATATTCATTCATTCATTCATTCATTCACCTACTGCCGTCCCCCCGCCCCGGACATCCCCACCTGAAAGAACATCCAGGGGGTGGGAGCATGTGGGAGGATGGCCATCTGGGCCGCTGCTCTGTCCTGCTTGGGGGACACGGCTGGAGTGTGAGCGGCCCTGCCCTTGATGTGTGCGGTCGAGGCCCGGGGTGCTCGAGCTGCATGAGCTGCGGGTGGAGGAGGTCCCTGGAGCTTGTGTCCAAGGTGCATCTGCAGACAGAGGGCTGGCACTGGTCAGAGGTCAGAGGTCAGAGGTGAGGGCTTTGGCTGGAGATCTGACTCAGGGGCAAGCATCGGATACACGTCTGCCTGTATAGGAGTTCTTTACGTTTCTCAAGATCCCTTCATGCTGCATTCTCCCTGCCTCCGTGGAGGGTTCTGATGGAGCTGGGGGGCCCATCCATCAAGGGGAGCAGGAATAGTAAAGCCTGGGAGGGGAGATGAGTGGCCCCCAGGCTTTGCCAAGAGCATGAGTCTCTGAGCTGTTATCTGGGATGGGCATCCTGGGAAGGGGCGAGGAGAAGGGGGTATTGGGGTGTCCAGGTTTGCGGCCTCCGCTGGAGAGCCCAAGTCTGCGCCCCATCCTGCTGCTTGGCGGCCCCTCGCATTGTGAGTTGACCTTCTGAGCTTCAGCTTCCTCATCTGGGAACCTAGCTAACAACACTCGTGGCGTTTAAATGACATGTGCCTGGTGCACGGTGCACGTACTGCAAATATGAACACCCTCCCCCTTCCCTTACGGATGCTCTGCTCTCCCCCTGGCTCCGTCATCTCCTGGTGTTAGTACTGTAGGTCTCCCTGGGATCGGGGAGAAATTTCCGTGGGGTTCTGAGGATGCCATCATCAGAAACAACCTCAGGACGACTGTCCCGTCTGGTGCGTCACCCCTCCTTCCTGTCTTCAGTCACATCACTGTCATATGGTAACAGCTCTGAGGGCGGGTGGCCCTGGGGGTAGGGTCTGGGGCGGGGGTGGGGGGGGTGTTGAAGGAGCACAGGCTCTGCTACCAGTCGGCCAGGGTGGGATTTACGCGCCCGCCCAGGCAAGTCACTTTACTTTTCTGGGCCTCAGTTTCCTTGTCTGCACTTACTTTTTTGGCTTCATGCTCAGAATTCAATGAGGTGAGGGTGTTAAGCGCCCACCTAGCACAGGGTCTGGCCTTGGATAGACCACTGAGAAGTGGAAGCATCTAGAAATCTTTTAAAAGAGCATGGACCCTGCCTGGTGGCACGAGGTGATTGCTTTTCTAAGTCAGAAGCTTGAAAACTTCCTTTGGATATCTCTCTCAGCCATTCTCTCCAGATTCCTCCTTAGAATTCCTATTTTATAGCCCCCGATCACAGGTATTTTAGTTTTGCATGTTATCACCCCTTCCGTAACCAAAAGAAGCTATCACGGAAGGAGCGAGCTATCAGCTGTTTGCTCCTCCTCCAAAACCCCAAATGTCAGATTTCTGGAGAAATGCAGGAGACAGGCAGTGGGTGACAGGACGTGGCAGGTCCCCCTGGGCTGGAGGTGGCGGGCAGGTCATTGGTGTGACGGCTCCACCCGCTCTGTCTTTATTGGGAACCCGGGAAGGGCCGGGGGTGTGTCTGCGGGTAGGGGGTGGGGTTCACGTAGCAGGCAGGGCACAGACCAGAGCTTTGGTTTGGGGTCCCAGTGACAAAATGCGTTGCAGAAAAGGGCTTCTGCTCAGCTGGAGGATTTACATGCTGCTCTGAGAACGTTTGTTTCAGACTGTAAAAAATAAATAAGTGTGAAAAAAAGAATATTAGCTTGGCCAGTGGGAGAAACTAAATAACTTGCTTGTGCTGGAAACTGGAGATAAACCCCACTTGCAGGTTGTCTTAAAAAACTTGCATTTGATATATTTAGAGTTGTTATTTTCCCTTCAAATTAAGATTAGTTAAATCCATGTGTGCTGTGGCATGGATTATCTTTTTTATTATTAAATCGTGACAGCTAATTACTAGTTCTGTCTGCACCAAGGAGTCATGGAGTGTTCTAGACATGGCCCTGGGCTCCGGCTGGGGTGCTGGGCATTGCAGGGCTGACCTCAGAGCTTGGGCAGGGCCTGTGGGTTGTGGGGAAGAGGGGGCCAACTTGGTCACCCACACCGTGCCGGGTGCTTTTCTTGGGTTATCTCACCTTGAAATTGACGTCAGTCTTGAAACAGATACCATTAACCCCACTCTGAAATATAGATATTTCTAATCCCACTTTGAGCTGGGGCTCAGAGAGGTTAAAGGACTTTCCCGAGGTCACACAGCAAAGTGGAATCAGATTCAGGTCTGCCTGGCTTCCTCGGATAGCACAGGGTGTGGAGGCCTTGAGGGAGAAGAGGTATTCTAACTCTGCCTGGCTGGTGGAGCCACTGGTGGCAGGCACTATCTCTAGACCCCATTCAAGGAGGTCTTTGAAGACTGTCCCGGGTATGACACTTGGAGATACTGCCAGGAGGCCTCAGGCCCCCAGAAACCTTGATGCACAGTCCCAGGCATCTTCATACAGTTGCCCATACTTCCTGGTGAAGGTGGCAGAAAAGCGAGTAATAAAATGTGAATTCAGATGGACCAGGGCTGGAATTTGGGTTTTGCCAGTGACTTGTATGACCTACAGCCAAACGTTCACTTCTCCAAATCTGTTTGCTGTACAATGGAGATAATCTTTCTTACCATTCAGGCTTGTTATAAGGTTTGGTTTAGACAATGTATGCATATAATAGGTCCCTGTAGATTCTTAACTGTTAATAACAGACCTGCCAATGGGGTGCATGGGGGTTCTGGCCTCCTGGCCTGAGCTGAAAGGATCTCTTTGCTGATTCCCCGTTCTTGCCTATTACGAGACTTGTCTGAGCTTGTGTAACTGGTTGCTGGCGGGGCTGAGTCCAGACCCCGTTTATCTTGAATAGGGACAGGTGACCTTTGGCCACACCAGGCTGCCCAGCCCTGCGGCTTGAGGCAAGCCATTTCCCCTCACGGAGTCCTGGTTTCCTCACCTGTAAACGGGGGGTGAGTGGTCCCTGTCCTGCTGGCCTCCCAGGGAGGCAGGAGATGGCAGGTACCTTGGTAAACTGTCCAAACCATGGCAAAGAGTGTCAGCGGCTACACAACATGACTGTAGCACTGAGTCGTAGTTGGAAGTTGTATTGAATTAAGAAGACATGAAATACCGGTCAGCTAGAGGGTCGTTGTTTTCTCCCCTTTTTAGGTCTTGGACCTTATTATCTGTGATTTATATAGGTGGATCCCTGCTTCCAGCAGTAGGGCAGGAAGGGAGAAGGAACGTAAAGCAAGAGAGTGAGAGAAAAAGGCACTAGGCTCCCAAGCGGAGAACCTAACCAGCATTCAGCCTCAGTTATTATTATTATTATTAGGATTTTTATTTGACAGTAAATAGTTAGTAGTTGACTTAAGTTTTTTATTAGGCATTTGACAGCTTTCCCCCCCCTAATTTTCGTGCCTGACTAATGCATAACCAGCAGCTGTAGAATCTCTTTGGAGTGGGCTCTACGTCAGTAAGTTATATAAATAAGGCAGCCTGGCTGTCACCCCCTGTGCCCTTGGATTTCTCTTTTCACCGAGGAGACAAAAATACTGAGTTTTTCATATTTGGATTTTTAATTTAACACATCCTTATTAGAACTTACAGCATGCCAGTCACTGAAGGGTTTTGCACATATTAACTGATTTAATCCTCCTAGCAACCTCACTTTACAGAAGAGGAAGCTGAAGCACAGAGCCGTTAAGTCATTTGCCCAAGGTCGCACAGCCAGTGAACAGGGGCCCATGGTGTAAACTCCGGCAGTCATGCTCTTTCCTGTGGTGAGGCATGGGCTGCCGGTGGTCATATTTCATCCCACGTTCCCATCCACTGTCTCTGCCTCACCAAGGCGGTAAATCAGATATTACTTTCATTTTGTAGACGAGGAAACTGAGTCCTAGAGACGTTAGGCGCCTTGCACAGCCACCCTGTGAGTCAGTGGCACGGTTGTGTCTAGAAACTAGGCTACTGACTTCCAGCCAGTGACCTTCGCAGGGTGGCATGGGGTCCTCACCGGGTCATCTCCAGGGAGCCCAGGCCGCCCGGGGTTCACGTGGATCTTTGTGGCTGGCAGGGGCCCCTTCTGCTCCCGATTTCCACCCTAAGGGTGAAGCTCCGTGATGGCACCTGGGGTCTAGTGTGGGGTGCAGGAATCAGGACAGTGGACCCCCCAGCCCTGTCTTAGGCATGTCTGTGGATTGTGTGCCTACAGCCGTCTGTGCAAAGAAACTGTCTTGTTAGGAGCTGACCCCCACCCAGGGTAGGGTTAGTAACAGGCAGGTGAGCTTATTGGATGCAGGCCCCAAACCTGTGGCCCGCATGCTGTGTGACCTTGAGCAGACCCTACCCCTCTCTGGTCCTGAACTTCCTTAGCCAAAATATGAGAAGGAGCCCCCAGCGGTTTCTGACAGCTGCCGGAGCCTGGCAGCAGGGTAGGGGGTGGACTCCAACTTTCCACCTAAATTCCCTTCCTTTTTTTTTTTTTTTTTTCCTAAAGAAGCCAAAAAGTTTAATTTTATTGAATAAAACAAGTTTATTCGGGCACTTTCCTTATTTGTTACATATTGGGCTTGGAAGTAGGTTTTCTTTGAAGAAATTGGTGGCTGAAAATGAAAACTGTTACACTACAGAATAAACAGGGTCCCCTTCTGCCCCTCGCTGTGGAGATTCTTCTGGGAGGACCTGGTGCACGCACTGTGAGACTGATGGAATTTAGGCTCGGGGTACCTTGAGCGCCCAGGCTCCTTCTGGGCACTGTCCCCAGTGTTGTAGATGTGGCTTGGTATTTGTTTTCTTGTTAAGAGGACCGCCCCGCATTGTATAAACCTCAGGTCCCACAGAATCTGGACCCATCCTGGCCCAGGCACTGCTAGGTGGCAGCCAGTGACCTAAGGGGCAGGAGTGTCAGCTTTGCTGGAATTGAGCCCAGGGAGGAGCTCCAGATGGCAGGGTGGGGTGGTTCAGGACTTGGAGGCCCTAAGCTGGACTCAGGGGTAGGGAGGCCTTTTTGGAGAAGGCAAGGCTTCGTTTGTTTTTTGTTTTTTCTTTTTTTGGCGGTATGCAGGCCCCTCACTGCTGTGGCCTCTCCCGTTGCGGAGCACAGGCTCCGGACGCGCAGGCTCAGTGGCCACGGCTCACGGGCCCAGCTGCTCCGTGGCATGTGGGGTCTTCCCGGACCGGGGCACGAACCCGCGTCCCCTGCATCGGCAGGCGGACTCTCAACCACTGCGCCACCAGGGAAGCCCAAGGCTTCGTTTTATTTTGTTTTTAAGTGGGTGTCCTTAGAGCTGTCTTCCTGGTCTGCTGGTTTTGCTCTGCAGGCTCCCCTGCGTGGGGGGCGCTCAGGAAGGAGGAGTCTGTGCTGAGGCTAGGTGGGTGTGTGAGGGGAGGCCTGGGAGGGAGAGGTGGGACCACTTGAATGAGAGACAGGTCTGGGAGAAGGGCTGCCTGCCGCTGCTCAGACAGCATGGAAACTGGGACCCCAGGCTCCTTTGGGTGGCAAAACAGCTACAAAAGGGCCTTTCGTTGGACGTGAGAAGTCAGAATCCCCCCCTCCTGGTGTGGAGAGGAGAAGGCAGTTACTTGGCTGTACCACCAAGGGCAGGGTGCATCCCCCAGCCTGAGACAGCAAGCTGGTTCTCTAAGCCGAGGCAGTATTTGATCAGGGCTGCTGACCCTGGCTGAATACCCTGGGCAGCTTCCACCGCCTTCATGTTCCAAGTGTGGACACAGCCTTAGGTGTAGGCAGATGAGTCCAGGCTCAAAGGTGCCAACAGGTGCGTGGGTCCTCGCCCACCCAAGAAGAACCCTCAGTGCCTGGGCTGTGATGGAGCACGAGGGAGGATGCCTGTCTAACCCAGCAGTGTCCAGAAAACAGGCTTCTTCTCCTGACACCAGGTACCAAGGGGATCCTTGAAAGTAGTGGAGGAAACGCTGGCTTTATTTCAAAGGCTTTTCTGGGCCAGAGCATGGCATCTGGAGAGCATAGCCCCCAGCTGGGTTCTAGGGGTCCTCCCCTGGGGCTGGGGGCCAGCGACTGCCTGTCCTGGGCTCAGTGTGACCACAGTCGTCTAGGGTTCTTCCTCTCCCTTAAGGAGAAACAGGACAGAGCTTTGATGACCCCCTCCCACCCCAGCAACTGGCTAAAACGTTTGAGGTTGGTAGACCCCACAAAACTAAGTTCTCCAAGGGAGCCAGAGTGGATTCTTTCCCCCTCCCACCCCGAGTTCAAAGCCAGCCAATTAAGAAATCTAAACAGTGTGGTCTTCTCCCTGCATCACTGACATCATTGGCTTGTAAAACTTTCCTTGCAAAGGAGGCGAGGTGACTTTATTCGCTGGGAAAAAGAAGTATGTAATTTTCCTGACCTGTCCTGTGCTTCGGAGGGAAGGGGAGAGGAAACAAATGGGGCCTAAGACAGCAAACAAGGTCCACACTCTGGCGTCGGGGTCGTGCTGCCCGCCCGGAGCACAGCGGTTCCAGACACCGCAAGCAGCACCGATTGCCCGACTCCGAGGGGTTACGAGGCTGCCCTGCGCTTTGGGGCCTGGGTCGTTGGCGCGTTACGGGGGAGGGTGGGAAGATGGACACCTAAATCCTCCCAACTCTGAGACTGAATCCCTTTCTCCCGCTTCCACGAAACCAGCCGGCACCTGCCTCACCACGAACGCAATTTCCCATGTGTCCTGACGGTTACAAAGTGTAAGACTCCTCTGGCCGCCTCTCCGGGGCTCCAGCGACTCCCCCACCCGCAGCCTAGTCCCCTCCCCTCCCCCCGACGGTGCCCACCACCTGCAAACCATCCCCTCCCCCTTGGGAGGGGGCGGGGAGGGAGCGCCTCCTGCCACACCGGCGGGGGACTTTAGGCCCCGCCCCCCGGGGCGGCCTCCAAGGTTGGGGTCCATTAGTCTCCCTTCCCTGCCAAGACCGGGCACACAATGGCCTTCCCCACGGCGGGTGGTGCAGAGCTCAGGCAGGGGCGAGGGGGCGGCCGGAACTCTCCCCCCCGCCCCTCCCCCCCGACCTCGTACGGGAAATGGGCGGACACTCTGGCAACTTCGTGACCGCTCCGGGGGCCTCCCCTGCGGTCAGTGCCCCTCTCCCGGCCGGTCCTGGTCCCGCCGGGGGTGCAGAGGCTCTGCTCGAGGGCCTATGGGCGCGTCTGGCCCCCGCGGGGCAGCCGGGCTCGCCGACTCTCCAGCGGCCTCTCCGGTCTGCGCCCCGGGCGCGCGGTTGTGCGACCATCAGCCACTCCTTCCTGCCCTCCCGGCCCCCGGCCGCCGCCCACGTAGATTGCGTCTTCCAGGGGCGGGAGTGCCGAGGGGGCTTCGGGCCCATGCATAATTCGGGGGCTTAATGGGCCAGCTGCCCGAGCTGGGCGGCGAGGGGCGGGCGGAGGCGCAGCTGACCCAGCCCGCGTCTGGCCTGGCCGGGAAGGCGCGCTCCTTTCTTCCTCCCGTGACAGCTCCCCTCCCCCTCTCGGCCCGGGTCCGTGGAAGGCGGGTGGCGGGCGAGTCGTAGGGTTAGGCAAGGGGAGGGGGCTTCCTTCGCTCCTCCGTGCAACTTTTCCTCGGGGGCGGAGGCGTGCAGTGAATCGGAGACGCCCCAAGACCCGGCTCGGCTCCCGAAGGAGCCGGGGGAGTTGGAATGCAGGTTTCTTCGGAGCACTTTGCTGCCCTTGAGTCTTTCTTTCCGATATCCTCCCCCCTGGTCCCCGGCTCCGAAGCCGTCCGGCGAGCTCGCCCCTGGCCCCGGGCCAGCCCTCTTCCCTGGCAGCGCCCGGAGATGGATGGAGGCGGAGACCCAAGGTCAAGGGCGGGGAGGCCGCGGGCCCGGGGCCCCTTTGTGCGCGCAGGGCCGCCTTTCCTCCACCCGCCGCCGCCGCCGCCGCCGCCCCCTCCCCAGACCCCCGGCGTGCGCCCGCGCTGGCGACCTTTCCGTGCGTGGGGAATTGCATTTCAGGACTCCTGAAAACTCCTGCCAGTGTACCCCTCTTTCCCAGCCGCCGCGCGCAAGGGGCGGGCCTCCTAGGCTGGGGTGGCATTCCTTCCCTGGCGTTGGTCCCGGGTCTTGGGGGCGCCTGGGGATCCCCTCTCCTCCTGCCGCCAGTGCTCTAAGGGTCGTGCCGCCCTCATCAACCCGCCTTGGCCCGGCCCGACAGAGTCCCACAGTTCCCTAGATCCAGGTGAGGCCCGGTTGGAAGGTGCCTCAAAGAGTTCCCTTGTGCCTTTTATATCCATCCCGGGCCAAAAGCCCTGTCCCAGAGTGGTTTTCTTTGGAGTTTTGTTTTGTTTTTGTGGGAGAGGAGAGGGAGTCTGCTTTCCTGGAGGGAATTCCTGGGGCTGGGATTTTAAAGCACTCAGGAACAAAAGTGTTTTCCCAATTGTGTGGGAATGGAACCCTCCACTAGAATGGGGCACAAAGCCTCCTGGAATTACAGGGAATTAATGTCAGTCCTTCTTCCAGCCTGACCTCTTACAATAACCCCCCCAAAGAGAATTTGAATGCAAATGGTCACCGTCTTAGGAGTCGCTCTTTATTTTTGCTTCCTAAAAATTGGCCTCCAATTGTTTAAAGCACTCCAACAGGCCCTTAATGACCCAGAAAAGCATTGGTTGGACGCCCAATGTATTTACCACAAAGCTCTTAAGAGAATGTTCAAACATTTCCCCAAAGCTGTTGCTCTGGAAATAAAAATGTATGCTGTTTGCCTATAGAAGATTAAAAGTTTACCTTCACCATGACAGCTTTTCTAGCTAGAATTGGAGCCATGTCTCTATTTTCCATTATTCAGAAGTAGGTCTGAACCAAGCAGAATATATTTGCTGTAACAAGAGTCAAGGTAATTAAAAAAAAATGTATATACATATATATTTATGATGTGGGCTGACGCAGATCATAACAGAATATTAATATGGCACTTTCTGTGCTCTCAAAGGCTAAAGTGTTTTGTAAACAATGCTTTCATGGCATTTTGAGCAACAGTTGATCTCAAAAAATCTCAGATTTAGCTCACCCGAACTTCCAGCAGCTTTTCTGCTGAAGGCATTTGTCTATTTTTTTTTTTTTTGAAAGGCCTATGGAAAAGGTAACAAATTCAACACTTGGGAACTCAAAGCTGCTGCCAGTCCTGGACAGGAAGGTTTTCATATCTGCCCGAACTTGCTCGTTGATTTCTCGGACGTCCATTTATAACAGTTCTAACAAGATAGAATCTGCCTTTGAATATCTGTAAATACGGGTGGAAGATCACAGTCCGACACTCATAATGGTCCAAGACTGAAGAGGCAGATTCTCATGTTTGATTAATATTTATGTTACCGGATTCCTTTACAGAAAGAAACATGAAACACTAGTTATGGGTGTGTATTCGAGGGGCCTCCTCTTGGGTCTCTGCAGTTCCTTTAGAGGGATGGATGTCCATTGCAGGATTTTTGGAGACCAGGTGTGTGTGTGTGTGTGCGGGTGTGGTGGTTCGTGTTTGGCCTGCAAGACAGGTAAACGTGTGATTGGCTGATTTAATGGCCATCGCGGGGAGGAGGAGGCCACCTTCTTTCTGTTTTCCCTATTTTGACGGCTCAACAATGATAAAAATTACGAGTCATTTCTCCTGCTAGTTTTTTGGTTAAGGCTTGGGGCAGAGTGGTGGAAGGTTCTCGTTCAGGATCCTCGAAGAGAGCTCGCAGCCCCTCTGGGTCCTCTCCCTCCTCTGGAGGACACACACCTTTCAGTGTTGGAGTGGCAGGTGGGCTGCTTTTGCGGCATGTGGTTTTGAGCCGTGGGGCAGGTCGGCAGGGCACAGGTGACTAGCCTCGCTTTGATCAGGAGCCATGTTCTGGAGATTCGCTTGCGAACGGGGGATTTTGTCGGCGGGATCGCGTGGAAATACCCATGGAATTGGTAGCCAGAGGGATCCCGGGGAGGCCTCCTCCAGAGGTGCCGTTAAGCATCTTCAATGTTACTGCTGTGAGCAATCTGGATTTTCTTAGAGGATTTTCTATGAGCATGGCCTCCCAGGCAGCCCCTGAGTCTGGGTTAGACTTGTGATCAGTATCAGCTGTTACTGTTGTGCTGGGGGCCGTGTTGGAGCATCCTAGGTGTAGGCAAGGACCTGCAAGTCTGAAATGGGTTTGTTCCTAAAAAGCGCAGGGCAAACCAGTTCATCTCTTCCTTTCTTCATCTGTAAAATGGGGCTATCCAATTGTTTATGCGCCTGCCGCCATCCAGATATGAAAACAAATCATTCTGGAGGAGTGAAGTAATTGCTGATTGCAAAGACATCATAGAAGTGTAAACTGTTCTTGTTTATTAGTCCATGGGGGCAGGGTGACTAATTTGCCAAGGAAAGGAATCAAATAGCTGCTTGTCTAGGCTTGTCATTTTCAATGGGAGGGGGAAGAATTGGGAGATTTAGGAGGGGTGTGAGGGGCAGGACTTGAATTTCCAATTTAGGAACCTAATGCCAATAGGAAACACCTCTCCCCGTCCCCATTCATTTTAGGGAGCTGCCCCCTCTCCCTCAGCTCCTTGTTATTGTTGGGGACTGTCATGTGATTCAGAATCCTAATATAGAGTTTGTTGTCTTTGGCCTGAATACACCAGAAAAGGTATCTTTCCTGACATTTGGTGTCTGGCCCCAGGAGAAGAGTGGAGCAAAGGGAGTGTAGATTTGTGTTGGGGAAGAGTGCATACAGCAGGCAGCCTTTAAGTGCACAGTCTTGCTGAATGCAGGTGAGGAAGGAACTCAGTGCAGACTGGTGAGGAAATCCTCGGTTTGCTATACCACCACGTCACAAAGCTAACAAAAATTGGCATTTATGCCCACTGAGCACACAGCTGGCTGCACTGAAATGGTACCTTCACAGGGGAAATGGGAGGCCCCAAGTGTCCTGTTGGGGCTTCGTCTTACATTTTTGTTGCCGTCTTTCTTTTGAAGAGGCTTGGATTCTTTTTCCAGCAAATGCTGAATGACTTGAATTCGACTTTTAATAGGAATCACTTTTGGCAAAGGCCCCAAACCTCTGGCTTAGTTTTGCTAGTTGGAAAATACGGATGCTTTCTTTACGTATGTGGTCGGTTCACCCCAGGAGGGCTGAGACCCCAGGCTTGAGGGTTGGGGTCGGGGTGGGGGAGTGTGGCACTCCGCCTTCTCCACGGGGGATGCGATGGAGCCCTAGTTCCCTGGCATGGGCCTGGGAGCTGGAGGGGGCTGGAGGAGGCACGGCAGATCCCGTAGCCTGTGTTGGTGCAGGCTTGGAGCCAGAAGCTGTCTGGTGCTCCTTAATTGAATACAGAGCTCGGTCAATTCCACGTGGGCATGCAAGGGTGGGCAGGGAAGGCAGTGAGATTTCTCCCTGGACTTGGAAGCTCGGAACCCCCCAACCCGGAGGGCCTCCTTGCTGTTCCCTGCACCCAGCCCAAGTGGTTTGCAAAAGAGGAAGGCAACTGTGGGGGGCTGGGGACAGGATCTCGCAGCTCCCATGTAAATATTGTTTGTATGAACTGGGTTTTCCATCTTTTGTTAGTGGCAGCTCGTTAATTAACCAGCAGATTACTGCTGCCTTCTTTTGACACATGCATGTATTTTGGGGCTAAAGATTCTTGTTCTCCTAAAACTCTGAACGGAGCCGTTCAGGAAGTCCTCGTCCAGGGCCGCCCCCCACTCCACGGTCCCCTGCTGTCCCCCCAGCTACCCGCAACCCCCGATTCTGTCTCATCCTCCCCACCCTTCCTTCAACCCGAGCGGTCTCGTAGCTGTGTGGAGGACAGACGTTAAACACAGCTAAATAAATCATGTTTACGCTTGGCGCTCTTGGTAGTGAAAAATCTGTTGGCTGTTTTTACTTCCTTATTTCTCAGCATTTGCTTCCTACCTGTTTTTGAGCACATGCCCAGAAATAGTAGTTTTGTCAAATGAGGGGATAATGCCAGCCAGCCTCTCTTGCTGCCAAGGAAGCTGCTGGATCTTGCAAAACAGAGTGACGTTTTTTAAGTGACACTAATTTTTTTTTTCTCCCCAAAGAAATTAGGATGTATTGTAGAATAAGGGTATTAAAATGCACTTAGGGAAGGGGGAAAAAAAGCCCCACTCAGTCACCTGTGCAACACGAGGACCTGTGGCGAGCAGGCTTAGAAATCGTCTCGCTTTTGTTTGCTCGGCCCGGAGAGCTGAGTCGGGTTCATTTCTGCCCCAGGACTTAATTTTCTCTGCCATTTTGGACGATGTGGTACAAAGATTTTTTTTTTTTTTTTCTGTTTTCGGGTTGGTGTTGTGTCTGTTTAGTTTCGGAGGCCTCCTGAGCAAGTGCTTTGCTGTAATCATCCTCTGAGATGATAGCTCACTTCTTGTCCAGGTTCGGGGTTTGGAGCTTGTTGGAATTCTAGCTACACTATCGTTGTTTATATATAAGAACAGCTAGGGAGGCCTCCCTTCCTTTGGGTTTTTATCCATAATGTTGTTTGGGGGGTATCTGAAAAGTCATTTTCACCATGTGATGCTGTTTGCTGGGCAGAGAATTACAGCCGAATATAGACTAGAGATTAAAAACAATTTTTTTTTAATAGTTTCAAATTCAAAACAATGGCACATAAATGTTGGGTGCTGCTTCCAGGAGTCTAGGCGGGTCTTATCAGGGAATCTTTGCAGTGCATTCAGTCTGAGGTCCAGGACATCAGCTCTGTTTCAGAGAGAGCCAGGGGAAAAGAAAATTACAACAAAATCAAAGTCAGCGTGCTCTGATTTCCCCCAATTTCTAATGGGAATACTCCGCCATAGAAATGATATTTCCATTGAGGACTGTACTATCGGTTTCTTTAATTACATTAAATGGCGGTGTAAACCTCAGCTGAACGTAAACCCCTGTTACAGCGACACCGGGAACGCGGCTAGATTGAGTCGCAAGGAGCAATGTTATTGGTGTGAATGGGCTAACTATCTTTATTAAATTAATCTGGTGAAGTGTTAATTTTTACGAATTTTGTTGTAAACACACTGTACGTCACTGTTGGTGTGTTAGGAAAGGAAAATGATTTCACGTCGAAAAAGAAGAAGGTGGCTGTCAGACGGCTCCCTGAGAAGAAACATTTGTGATTTTCGCCATCAAATGCTACCTGCCGCTGAAAGGAAGGCTCACAATATGTATATGAAATGCCATCTACATACAGAAAACTCAGTTAAAGGAAGTATTTTGTTGAAAGTAATTATAGGCCTGTTCAGTGTGTTTTAGTCAGTGACATTTCAGACTTGGCTTAGAAACATAAAGAGGCCATAGAAAGATTTTGTTCTTACGTGATGCAAAGCATTGAACCTCAGTGTTTTATGTGTCCATTAGCAAAAGGGGAAAAGAAATGAAGGGTGAAAAAGAAGATTCAATCAACAACAAAATGCAGGGGAGAGCTGGGTTTTTTTATTACAATAGTAGAGATCAATTGCACGTAACTCTAATAAATGCAACTAAAACCAAAAAATGCATTTACACTGTAGCAGGGTTTATTTTTGTTTTAATACAATTGGATTTTTTTCTTCTTTTTCTTTCTCTTCCTCCCTCCCTGTCTCCCTTTATTGTTTTTTAAAACATCCTTGTAATCGGGTTAAATTTCTAGTCCATCTAAAGCAAGGACCTCCACTGGCCCTTGTGGTTGCATGTTCCCTTATTGCCCAGGTAGAATTTTATGGTCTAAAAAAAAAAAAAAAAGGCAGAGCTGAAAAAAAGGTTGGTGACACCTACATTCCTCAAATCCACAACTCCATCAACACCTGGAATCGTAATCCCTTTTCCTGCCCGCTCCTCTCAGACTGAGTCATCAGGGTAACCTCCTTGCTGGGCACCTTGCTGGGCATTCCAGTGGCGTGATGTTCTTTTCATTGGCTGTGCTGCCTTATTTTCGTTCTTAATTCTCTGGGATTCTCATAGTTCAGACTTTGTCCTGTGGTTCCATTGTGCGCTCTGCACATGGCAAAGCCAGTGTTGGAGTTGGTGGGACCTGCAAACCACGACAACTTATGAACTCACCAGTTTGTAAACAAATGTGGGATTCAGTGTTCCCAGGCATCCCTCCGATACCAGGCCCAGTGGATGCTGATGCGAAACAAAAATACGCCCTTAGTTTAAAACTCATTGTAGGCGCCAAATCTGAAGAATCACCTCCTGGCTTATTTCCCTTCATGTGACACGTGACTTCTGTCTTGACTGTGGATTTCCCGCTCCCTCCTACCCCCAGGCTGAAATGAATGGGGACATGTCTAAGGCCTGCCTGGCCAAGCTGGTCATTGGAGCTTGGCCATCTGGGAAAGGGCTGCAGGGTCCTGACCCCAAGTCCCAAAGTCTTCCTGCTTGAAATCCAAACGATTTAACCAGCTTCTGACTTCCACGTATAGACTGAGCTTCTTGCCCAGGGGTGTTTCATGAAGATACGTGCTTATACCGTTTGTGGCTCCTGATACAGCCCAAGAGAAGATTCCTTGAGGATCTTGCAGACATTGTGTTTTAGGGCAGAAACTACTGAAGATTGAAGCCGCTACCCAGCTTCTGATCAGAAGGCCCAAATCAGGGGGAAAGGGGAAATTCCTCTGCTAGGTATTGGTCGGCTGTTTTTGCTGGTGAGATTCACAGAATCTGTCAACTCTGGTTTGTCCTTGGCCTCTATAGATTGCGTGGAATGCATGCAGACATTTTAACATGCCCACATTGCTGATGTATGCGTGCCTGTGTGCGTGTGTGTGTGTGTATGCATATATGTACAATCTCTCTATAATAGATGTGCATGCAAACATTTTTCTAGCTAGTGAGACACATGGTTTCACCTTCTGTTGTCCCCAGGCCTGCCCATTCCAGGATCGTGGGCTCCAATTTGGCCGACCCTTCCTGCTGAGGTCATCCCAGAGGACTCATACCTGTTTATCTGTGTGTGTCTCGAAGCCACGGTGCCTAGGCCTTACCTCCCGGCTGGAGAACAAGTGATTGTGTTTACTGGCATCCCAGCAGTTCAGAGAGCTCCAGGGATTTCCCCGAAAGACAGCAGAAGGAGAGTTGAAGCTGTGCACTTTCTCCTGCAGGTGCCCACTAGGGGTTGGCATGGTCAGCCCGAGTACTTGCCCAGCTGCCTCCATCTTACCCCGAAATGGTTCCCAGAATATGGTTCAGCCACACCCTGCCTCCCCAGCAGTGCCTGAGATTTCCTCTGATCCCTTACTGGACCTTTTGGAAGGGCCAGGGAAGGTTTTGGAATTTGTGATGTAGCCTCACCGATCCTTGGCTCAGGGCGCAGGAAAGGGGATCTGCTGCCCTGGCGTATTTCAGCTGCTTGCATCTTGAGGAAATTGTGGTTGGTAGTCATTGGAACAGGTGCTTTTGGACCTGGCCAGGGGGTGTGCGTGTGTGCCTGCTTCTAACTGCAAGATGCAGCTGCTGGGGAGGGTGTTCCCTTTTCGAGCTCCGGTGGAAGGAGGAAAGCGGGTGTGGTGGTGTTTTTGGGGGGCAAGGTTGTTCCTGGGCCTCGCCTCTCCCTTTTCTGGGATGCATTAAATGTGCCGCGTACTGCAGAGCAAAAATAGTTGAAGTGGTGATTCACCGTGACAGATCTCAGGAGCACAGGAGGTGGGAGGCGCACCAGGGGGAGGTGGCCAGGCTTGGGGTGTCGGGAGGGCTGTGCTTCTGGCCTCCTCTTGGTGGCCAAGCCTTCTGGAGAATGTGGGTGCAGGAAGATGCCCTGGTGTTAACCCAGGGCTCTGGGCGGTCTCTGGATGTTCACTGGGGGAGTGGCAGTGGACCTGGCCTTAGGCCCAGAGATGTTCTTGCAGGCTCCTCCCTCCTGCTGCCCGGCACTGGGTACCCACGGTGTTCCTAAGCCCGGCCAGGCCCAGGCTGCAGGGAGGGAAGCCTAGCAGCCCCTTCCACCTGCATCGGAACCTCCACTCTCCCAGGCAGGCGAGAGGGCTGCTGTTGGCAGCATGCAGCCTCAGTAAAGGCCGGACGTGGATTGGAGCTATGTGTTTTGTCTCTCCTGTAATGACCGTAAAGGAAGGCTTGAAACACAGCTGTGCAAACCCCGTGAGACCTCATTTCTCCTCTTCCTTGCTTCCCTTCTAAAGGACCTTACACATGCACCCCCACGCCCAAACCTATGAGCTGTCTTGTACCTGCCAGCACCCACCCTGGTGGGTGCTCAGACTTGCCTGACTAAATGTGAATCTGGTAGTGGGAAGTGGGACTTGGGGAGCCGCAGCTCCCCATAGAGGATTTTTAGGTCCCCCGAACGCTCTGGCGCAGTGACCAGCCGTGCCCCACACGCACTCACCCTCGGGGCCTGCCCTGGGGACCTGACCTTGGGCTTGTGGGTTCTCACGGTGACTTACTGCGTTCACTTAAAGCCTTGGATTCCCTTTCTGCTTTGTCTTATTTTATATATCTATATCTATATCTATATCTATATATAGAATGAAATGAAAAACAACTTCTAGTCTCCGCTGGTCCCCAGAGCTTGGTTATGAAAAACTAAGAAAAAAACATGAACTAATACCTGTGGAGCAAAGGAATTTAGTTTTTGAGAACCCCTCCCCCAGGACGCTTGTAGCTCAGAAACTGAGTAACAAAGAAGCCTCCTTAGAATCTTTCTTCCCTATTCCCACTGTCTCAACCACTCCCTACTCTCTACCCACCCCTCCCCAGTCCCCGCAAAAGAGGGAGAGAGAGAAAGAGACAGATGATGGAAAGGCCTGGGTTTATTGGGTAAGTATCCACTGCCTGTCTCTAAGGTAGCGCTCTGCTTCTTTCAAATAGGAAATCGCCAAAATGGATGTCATCGGCTGCTAATTAGATGTATTTTAACCGCAGGGTCGTTTTACTAGCTAATACTGTTATTATGTGCTTCACCGTGAACCCGTGGTGGAGCTGTTAAAATAGGAGCCCTAGCAGACAGCTCATGGAGGCTGCTGGATTGATGGAGCCCTTTCCCTCGATGGCCCTGCAGAGGCCCAGGCCGGACCCCGTGCTAGAGTCTGAGTCTGCTCACCTTCTCAAGATGTACCTGTTATTCCCTATGACTACTTTCCTTAGGTGTTTTGACCAGGGTCTGAGTCCAGAGGAGGCCCTGAGCTCTCCAGGTTGGAGACCCCAAGAATCACACCCCCTCCACCTCTAGATATCATGGTCTCCTGCCTTTGAGCCTCTGGACCAGCCTCGAAGCAACAAATGACCACTTGCCGCGGACATGCCAACCCCAGGCCATATCCCCACTACGCAGTGCCCCCGACAGGCAGGCCAGAACCTCCGTCACTGGGTTTTCAAGTCTAAGGTGGCTTCCCTCCATCTTCTCTCTCTAGCAAACCAGAAAGAGTCCCAGTTTCCCATCGGGGTGCGGGGAGGTGGGCTAGGATGAGAATTCTTCAGTGTGAGCAGAGCGTTTGACTTCACGCGATTTCTCTCTCTTTCTCCCTCCCTGCTACCCCCTCCTGCTTAATACGTAATATTTTTATCATCCTTAAGACAAAGTAGCTGGCAAAATATTTAAGCGATCGAAAGAAATGTTTTTATTTGCCCGCGTGCGAATTGGGTTATCTGCCTATCTTGTTTATGAAATTTGGGGCTGCCTTTCCTGCAGTCTGTTCGCCTCTCAAATCTTTCCCGGCTCCCATTTCCATATTTCTCCGTGCACGTTCTTTGTTAATCACTTGGCAAGTGCTTATTTGAATATTAAAAATTTCTTTAATCATCAAAGGCAGGAACACAGTCTCATGAATATTCATATTTTCCCCCTCCTCAGACTGGAGTCTAGTTCATTACCCTGCAGTAAAAGCCAAACAGCCATCAATCGCCCTCATTACAGGCTCTGGCGTTTTGATTGGCTGCCTGCTGCCCAGAGCTTTTTTTTTAATTTTTTTACTTTTTCCTCTTCTCCTCTGAGCTGTCTTGTACCTGCCAGCAGCACTCCCCCGCAAAAAAAGAAAAAAAAAAAAAAAAACCAACAATGCAAGAATAAATTTCTCTGGTTGAAAAACAACTCTGCAGACTTGTCAAACAGACCTCGTGGTTTGCTGCCACCGAAGTGGCCACCAGCCCTACCTGCCCCCCAACCTGCAAAAAAAAAAAAAAAAAAATCGAAAAACCAAACCAAACCACCAGGGAAAAAAAAGGTGGGGGGGTGGGGAGAGAAATTAAATAAATAAATAAAAAGGAAGAAACTTGAGCCTCAGAGATGAATATTTGTCAAGAGAGTTGACGTAAGTCTCATTTGCATAATGACTTTGTACTTCTGCATTAATAAAATTTGCATATGAAGCCATGTTAATTACTCCTGATCATGCTTTTTGCATTCATGCATAGTAATTTTCTCCGACTTGTGAGAATTAATGTCTTGGCATGGGGGGAGGGGGCGCAGGGACTGTCAGGTTTCCTTGCCAGTGGCCCTCACTCACATGCACTCGCTCCCTGTCTGTCTCCCTCCTTGATCTATGACTCATTTTTGCACCATCAGTAGGAGTTCTTGGCTTATAAAATGTATCCATTGAAAGGCATCAGTAGGGAGAAAAATATACATCTCCTACACAGTGTATTCTAGAACTCCTCTTGCTAGCTGGGAATCTGTAACCCTCCCATGTGGGAGGGGACACCGAGGATGCAGCGTTGGGAAAGGCTCGCCTTCCCCTCGAAACCAGGCTGGGGCTTTTCCAGGGAGTTTTTTGTGTCTGCATCAGTCGGTGTGGGCGTGTTTGCTGGGTAGTGCGCATGTGTGCAGAGTGAGGCAGGACCATCTGCAGGGCCCCTCTAGAAGGGAGATGGGTGGTTACAGACTCCCGCAGAATGGAGGCATTCAAAAATCACCCGGATTTGGAGCTTAGGAAATATTTTAGGGGTCTTAATTTTGGTCATTTTGTACCTTTCTGTATGGATTGCATAGAGCTAGAGTCTCAGCCCTCTGAGCCTTGTGGTGTTGGACACCCAGCCTCAGTTTCCTTGTCTGTGAGAGGAGGGTCCTAATAGCTATCTGACGGGAAGGCTGCTGGGCTTCAATGAGATGACATATGTAGCCATTGTTTATTTCTTTTTCCTTTAGCCAAAGTGAACTTCCATGATAAGGAATCGAGCCAGCCGGGATTTTATCTTTAAGCCACCTGGATCCCACGTAAGGCTGAGGTGGCGTCTTGGCGTCCCTCTGCCACATACCTCGGTACACGTGTGTCTGTTCCAGTTCCAGAGGGGAGCCGGCCTAGATCTCAAAAGAAAGTGCCTTTTTAAAGGAGTGCCTTTCAGGGCTTTGTGGGGACGGGTGGTGGTGGCCTTTGCTGCCATGCTGTGGGGAGGACCCATAGGGAGTTAGAGAAAGTTCCGGAATGGAAAATAAATGAAGGATAGTGACGATTATTGGGTGTTTACTAGAAGCCTGGCTCTGGCCAGGCGTGTCCTGACCTTCCTTTAAAGGCGAGGCTCTGAGACAGTGACTCAAACCGGGTCATGCGGCCAGGAGATGGCAGAGGAGGAGACGGACGTGGGCCTCAGTCCGAGGCAGTGCAGCCTCTGTGCTCTGGGCTTCCCCCGCCTGTGCTTAGGTGCACAGTCTCATCACAGATTCCCTGGCAGCCACCCCCAGGGCTGGGAGGTGGCCTGGGACAGGTGCTGCAGCCAGAGACAGTCTTCACGTTGGGCTTTAAAAAAAATTGAGATAAGAGTCACATCATGTAAAATTCACCAGTTTAAGGTGCGCAGTCAGTGGTTTTGAGTATGTTCACCGTGTTGTGTAGCTGTCACACTGACACCAGAGCATTTCCATCATCCCCCCCAAAGAAACCCTCTACCCTTTAGCCCTTACTCCCCCGGCCCCCCTCCCCGGCCCCTGGCGGCCACTTCTCTGCTTTCCGTCTCAGTCTCAGTCTCCGTGGATGTGCTCTTCCGGACACTTCCTGTCCTCGTACAATAGGCGGCTCCTGGCGTCACCTTGGGCTTTTGCAGCTTCAGGAGAGTGTTTTTGGAGTTCCACCTTTGGGCAGGATTCCGGTTTAAGCTGCTCCGGCTGGCATGAGGGGACCTCCCCCAGGGCAGAGGTTCCCTCTGAGAGCACCCTGAGGGTCCTCCGTGGGCAGCTTACGATTGGAAGCCCCTGACCCTTGCTTCCCTCTCCCCTGCGTCCACTGAGCCAGTCCCTGGAGCAGGTGGGCTTCATGGAGGCCAGAAGTCTAATGAGGCCACTCAGAAGCCCCTCCAGGGGGCGGCCCAGCCCCCCAGCCCTACCTGAGTTGGAGGATGACGTTTTGCCTTTACAGACTCTGGCCCTAACTCAGCCCGACCTTTCCAGAAGGAGAGGGGTGCGGGCCAGACACGCCCTTTGGTCCTTCCTCCCAAGCATGGACACACAAGTTCTGCACCCTTCCTACCTGGGACAGCAGTTAACCTGGGCATCCTGCTGGTTTTCTCAGCCATGGTAAATGGTGGTGGCTGTGCTGTGGCCTCACCCAGAACCTGGGGGCCCGGAGTTGTTTTTTGTAACCTCCAGCGGCCCGACTCAGCCCAAGGACCCTCAGGCTCCCTCCCACCCTTCCTCTCAAGATTCTGGGGTTCCCTGGTTACTCCACCCCAGCTGCAGCCCCAGGCGGAGGCAGGGCACATCCAGGCTTTGGAGACACACTGGATTCGAGTCCAGACCTCCCCGAGCCTCAGGTTCTCCCCTGTGGAATGGGGGGTGGTCTTCCCTGCCGAGTGAGGTGTTTGAGGTGAAGTGAGCCCAGCTCCTTGTGGTAGGGACCCAGCACAAAGCTGCTGTCACAGTTACGATGACCCGGAGCTTTCCATGGTGTGAAGTGGGGCTGGCGTGGTTGACAAGGACGGACATGCTGTGTCCACTGCTGGGGAGTTTCAGGCAAGGACCAGCCAGGGCAGGCTTCCGGGAGGAGGTGGCTGACATTGGTCTCAGGTGCTGACCTTTCTTGAGGGCCTGCACCAAATCTGGGACTCGGCCTTGCGCTCAGTGTCTGTGGCTGGAACAGCTCATGAGGTCTTGGCCATACCTTCCAGGGCTGTGTCATGGGCACAGAAATGGCCTGGGCCCTGAGCCTAGCCTAGCACAAGGTCTTCATTGGCCCAGAGGGGCCAGGTGCTGGTGGTGGTGTTAGTGTTGGCCTCTTGGCAGGACATGTGCAAGTGGTCCTCAAATGCTCTAATGCCCCCGGTCCTGCATAATACCTGCTTTGGAGAGACAGGGGGCACAGAGAAAGAGCCCTGCTTCTGGAGCCAGGCAGCCAGCCGGGGTTTTGGTGGGGCTGTCTGCTGCTGTCTGCAGTTTTCTGCAGTCACGTCGTCAGTTTCCTGGTCTGTGCAGTGGGTCTGCTGAGCCCTGCCCCCAAGGGCATGCCGGGAAGCTCACTCACGATCAAGATTGATAGGCTGCTGGCTCACGGTGGGCTTGCAGGGCCCTGTGGCTCTTCCGGACAGGGTACTCCCTCATGGGGGCCGTAGAGTGGGCAGATCCCCGTCCCTGTAGACCTGTGCGGGGCACTGACAGCCTGGGGGTGCGGGGTGGCATCCCTGGCAGGGCCGGCCCGGGGCCCAGCTGCCCGTCATCTTCTTGATGTTTTCCTTTTGTCTGATGCCTCTCCGCTCAATTATTTACCCAGGGAATTTGGGCTTCTTCACTTGTGGTTTTGGCAAGGGCTTCACACAAATGTTTTGCCCTGGTGGTCTCTTAGCCATTTAAGATAAACGGCCAAATCAAACGCAGGCCTTGCCGGGGAGCCCGGGCGAGCTGTAGGGCTGGTGGAGACAGGCAGGTCCCTGGCCCTGCGCTGTGGCTGTCAGACCCGGGGAGGTGTGAAGAGGGGTGCTGGGCGGTGCCGGGGCTTTCTCGGGGAGGAGGTTCAGAGCCGTCCCACAGGCCCTGGGGCTTGGGTGCTGCGTGTAGGTGTTGGTTGCTGAGGACTGTGGGCCGGAGGCGGCACCGGCTGGCGGTCCTCTGGGCTGGAGGCTCATCCAGTGCCCAGGCGCTGGGAGGTGGCCTGGAGGTGTCCGAGGCCTGCACCAGCAGCCTGTCCTGATGGAGCGAACAGCGGTGGCCTGGAACTTACTGGGTCTTCCAGAGGGGGGTGGCCCAGATTTGGGGAAACAGATCCCCAAATGGAGTCTGCTCCAGAACACTCCAGAAGTCCCTACCTGGGGAGACCTTCCTGGGATCAGGGGCCCCCAACAGCTCCTATCTGCCCCAGCCCCGGCATTAGGCCTCCCTGGGATGGAAGTCTGGTCCCAAGACAGCCCAACCTGGCAGCTGAGGACGTAGGAGCCCCTCAGGCCCCACCCGCTTCCCTGCCCCCTGCCCCCACCCGAGTCCCAGCTGCATCCCCCTTCTCCACCCCCGCCAAGCCCCCCACAGGGGCTGGCACCCTGAGCCTCCCACCCTGGAAGGGCAGCCTGCAGCCCTCTGCCCCGGGCCCCGTTCCACACCCTGAAGCCCTTGCCCAGTCCAGGGTCCGACTGACCAGCCTTTTCTATTGTTTTCTCTCCAGGGCCGTGCAGGCCTGCCCAGCTGCCAGCGATGGCCCCCATAGCTGCTTCCTCCTCCCACCCTCACACATCTGTGATTACTTCACCTCTTCGTGCCCTGGGCGCTCTACCGCCCTGCTTCCCCCTGCCGTGCTGCAGCGCGCGCCCTGTCTCGGGTGACGGGACTCAGGGTGAGGGTCAGACGGAGGCTCCCTTTGGATGCCAGTGTCAGTTGTCAGGTAACCGACGGCCGCGGTGGGGGTGGGCTCCCGGGGATGGCGGGTGTGCCCTGGGCAGGGCTGGCGGCTGCCTCTCCCAGGTGGGCTGGGGCAAGGTGGGGACCCAGGGGAGACGTGCAACTTGCACCTCAGAAGGCACTTTTGGGGAGGTGCCGGGGAAATGGCGAAGGATGTCAGCAGAGCTGTACCCGGGTGCCCTGGTCCCCATTGGTCAGGAGATACCCCCGTGCCTCCACCCATTCTGAGGTCTCACTCCCAGAACGCCTTCCCCCAGCCTCCAAATTTCATCTCTTTGGGCTGTTTAGCTAAAGTTTAATTGGATAACGCTTAACATCTGAGGTTTTCTTCTGCCCTCGCCACTGCCGCCCCCCCTCCCCAACCCCAACCCCTCAGCTCACCCCCAGCTCATGGCTAGGAGAAGATTCTTTGGTTGTCTGTGTACATCCCTGGAGCCGTCCAAAATGCTGAGTTTCTCTTTGCGAGAATGTGTTGCCCATTAACTTTTAGAAAAAAGTTTTCTCTGAAGGAGCCTGTTAGCTTCGGCTCTGGGAGGGAGTGAAACATTGTGGGGTGTGTCGGGGGCGGGGGTAGGGGTAGGGGGCGGGGCTGAGCGCCCAGCTCCGGGTCGGCGTGGCTGCCCATTATACAGATGGGCAGACAACGCAGTGTGGCGACCCGACCTGCTCTCTGTTACATCCCTTCTCCCTCCCCAAGCAAAACCCAAACTCCTGCTCTGGCCTGGGGTCCCTGGAATTTGCAGGCAGGAACCTCTCATTCCAGCCTCTCCTGACCAGTATCTTTGCGGAGCCTGATGCAAAAAGCACTGAGGCCACGGGAGCCGGGATGCCGACACAGACACCGGTGGTGGCGAATGTCCTGCAGGGGCCGGGAAAGGAGAAGGGTGGGTGCCGAGCTGGGGCGGATTCTTTGTGTCCCTGCTTTCTCACCGGGTATGTTGCAGGCTTCCTCTTGACTCGAGTGGTAAAAGGAAAACTGTTTATTGGGCAGGTTTTGCTTTTAATTGAAGCTGTCCCAAGGGATGGTCCCTGTTAGAGCCACAGCTCTGCAGAGGGCCACAGGTGGCCCAGCTCCAGGGTCAAGAGCTCCCCGGGCCTTCCTGCTGGTGGGGTGGCCTGCAGCCTTCAGCACCCCTCGCTGTGACAGATCGTGACATCATAGGTACTGGGCTTGTGTCTTGGACGCACAAAGCAAAGACTGAATCACCTGGGAAGGAGTCCGCACAGCTTACAAAGAAGCCGGCTCCCTGCCCCGGGCTGCCTGGGTGCCCACGGTGATTGGGGCTCCGGTCCCAGCTCCGCAGGTCTGTGCTGTGATCCCTGCTTGCTGAGTGTGGGATGCCTACTCCGTCTGGGTGGCTGCCCTGCTCTAATGGCTTCCTGTAATCAGTGCTGCAGCCCTGCAACCACTCGGGGGGCCGTACTGTCAAAGATCAGCCTGAGCGTTCATGACTGGACTTGGTTAAGTTCTGTGGTGCGGGAACACGCTCTCCCTGGCAGTGGAGTGCCTGGGGCTTTGCTTAACTTTCCACTTTGCTTAACTTCTGGCTCTGCTTAGAAGCTGTGGTGCCGAGCAGGAGCTGTTACACCCCTGTTTTACAGATGGGGAAACAGAGGCTTGGGGAGGGTGAGGGGCCGGGCCCAGGTTGCAGAACTGGGATTTGTGGTCAGGGTGCCTCCCGACAAGGCCACCCCCCTTCCCGCTGAGCCCCATGTCTCTGCCTACATCCTGGGGATGTTCTCACCCAGTCACTCTCTCAGCCACAGTGCCACCCGCTTCCTTGTAGGGACAGTGAATTGAGGGCCGACTGTGTGCTGCTTTGTGCTAGGCATTTTGTGTGAGTTCTTGAATTTAATGCTCACAGCCACCTTAGGAGGTGGGTTTACTGTCCCCACTTTACAGACGAGAAAATGAGGCTCACCTTCATTTGTTCACTCACTCATTCATTCATTCATTTTTTTTTTTGGCCACACTGCGCGTCTTGTGGGATCTTAGTTTCCCGAACAGGGATCGAACCTTGGCCCCCAGCACTGGACGTGTGGAGTCCTAACACTGGACCGCCGGGGAACCCCCCGTTCATTCATTCTTGTGCAGACCACAGGGCGGTCCATCATGGCAGGTCCCAGCCCTCCTGTAGCTTGCAGTCTGCTGGGCCGGGTGGTGGAGTGGGAATGGGGACCTGTAGGGAGGGGGTGGAAGGGCAGAGGTGGGGTTTGAGCCTGGGTCACTCATCCCGCACCTGCTTCACCTTTGGCGTTGGCTCACCTGGCTTAGAGCCTTCTTCGATTTTAGAATTTGATGCCGTGAGGGCTCAGGGCCCGTGAACAGCCCCTATGCTTACTGGCAGTGCTGGGGAGGGGAGTGAGGTGGGGCTGTGTCTGTTCCTGGGGTCCCCGGGACCTCTCCTCCTGACCTGCTAAGGGGCCGACCCTCAGCTTCCGACGCTCTACCCTGATCGCCGGCACTGATCTTTCATCGATGGGTCTGCGGTAATTAGCCTGCTCCAGGTTGTGCCATCGTCTCTTCAGATCAGTTTCAGTACCTGAAAATATACTATTCCAGTGGTTTTGGTCCCTTTGTGGCCTCTGTCCCTGGCACTGGGCTGTTTGCTAAAGTGTTTTTAGTGCCTGTTTAATTAGTAGTTTGAATGGAGCCATTAAATTCCCAGTAACCCGTTAGGAAGAAGCGGTCCTCTGTAAAGATGGAAAGGGGCCGCCGTCCTTACTTTGTTCTGTCCCTTTTCAGATCAGGATACACTGAACCTATCTCTTCAAATTAATATGGAAAACCCTGATGTAACTGTGTTTCACACAGGTTAATTGCATGCCTGTGAATGCATTTGAGGTTATTTATAGAAGGATGTGATATTATGGGGGAGAAAACCACACAGGTATGTGTGTTTGTGTACCTTTCGGGCTGGCGGCATCCCAAACAGCCCCGCCTCCCAGGACCCCAACCCCAGATCTCCTTCTGATGGTCACAGTGGGAAGGAGGGGTCCCCTTTGCTTTTTTTTTTTTTTTTTTTTTTTGCGGTACGCGGGCCTCTCACTGCTGTGGCCTCTCCCGTGGCAGAGCACAGGCTCTGGACGCGCAGGCTCAGCGGCCGTGGCTCACGGGCCCAGCCGCTCCGCGGCATGTGGGATCTTCCCAGACCGGGTCACGAACCCGCGTCCCCTGCATCGGCAGGCGGACTCTCAACCACTGCGCCATCAGGGGAGCCCCTTTTGCTTTTTGACTCTGTTGAGTTGCGGTGTTCCTGGAAACTGAAATTTCTACCCTGAGAAATTCCACGTAGGAACTTCTCCAAGGTGCCCGGGGAATCAAAGGTCTAAGGCTGTGGTCTTGGCCTTTACTCCACCTGGCCAGTGACCTTGAGTAAGTCATTTCCCCTCTCTGGGCCTCAGTTTCCCCTTGTGTAAATATATATATGTATACACACACACACATACACACGTGTGTGCGGTACATATGTAGCATTTAAAAACGAGGCTCCTTGGGCTTCCCTGGTGGCCCAGTGGTTGAGAGTCCGCCTGCCGATGCGGGGGACATGGGTTCGTGCCCCGGTCCGGGAGGATCCCACATGCCGCGGAGCGGCTGGGCCCGTGAGCCATGGCCGCTGAGCCTGCGCGTCCGGAGCCTGTGCTCTGCAACGGGGGAGGCCACAGCAGTGAGAGGCCCGCGTACCGCAAAACAAAACAAAACAAAACAAAACAAACAAAAAAACGAGGCTCCTCATATTGAGAACATATTGATCAGTGTCGATTACTGAGATGCTAGGGATGCCTGGGTATGGGACTTGGCGGGGGTTCCCAAGGCAGGGGTGGGGTGTTCAGAGAACCACTGGGCTTTGGACCCCTGAACCCTTCCCTATTCTGAGGTTTCTACCATTGGGAGGCCGCCATCAGAGTACCAGACTGCAGGGTGAAGGCTGCTCAGTCCTGTATGGCTCTGTGACCTTGGACAAGTCATTTCCACCCTCTGCCTCAGTTTCCCCACCTGTAAAATGGGGGTCACTGAAGACTCGTTCTGAGGACTGGCTGAGGTCATACATGCCAGGTGCCGAGAACAATGCCTCTTGCTGAGTGAGCCCTCCAGACATTCTGACTCATGCATGAGCAGGATGGATTTCACATCATTATATCATTACCTGCTCGGCTCTGTTTGGAATCAAGCTGGATCCCTAGTTTCCATTCTTAAAGGCATTTAGCCTCTTGGCTGGCTCAGATCATGTACCAGCATTGGGAAGTGGAAAAGGAACTGAGAAACTTCATTGCATATTTAAAAGCCACAAATGGTCATCAGCCATAATGATTAATACATGCGCTTGGTGAAGTTCAAGGTCTTCAGCAAGAACGCACAGGATCCCGGCTCGGGGAAGTGAAGTGTTTGGATTTAATAGAAGGAGTCAGTTGCAGTCATTAGTATATGCTGAAATCACAGGGCAATCTTGTAAAGTTAAATTCAATTTACTTTTCTACTGAAATTGTGCTTGCTGTGTTATTTAACTAGTCTGGGGTGTCTTGGCGTGGGTTAAAGGGACAATAAAGATAAAAGGATACCTGTAAGTAAATAGTAGGGTTTCACAGTAGAATCTGTCGTTTTCTCCTCTTTCAGTTATATCCCAGTGTTCATTTTGCGTTGTTCTTTATAACCGAATCCTTCCAATGGGATGCCGTAGCTTAGACCACCCTAGCTGTGGAAGCTTGATGCAATTAATACAGTCTGTCTGGAAAGTGGTCTTATTTCTGGAAGTTTTATGTTAATGATATGGTCTGTGCTTTGCACATTTCATACCAGAACAAGAAGCAAGCCGTAGTTTCATTTCGGTCTGGGTTTGATTGACACGGGAGGATCGGTGGGCAGCCGCAGGGCGATGTGGCCCAAGATGGCAACGCTCTCCAGGCCCCTGCTGGTGCATATGCCTCCAGTCTGGGGCAGGGGGTGCAGAGGCGTTCCGGTGGGGCGTGGGGGCCTCCATGGAGACCTTGGAGGGAGGGGTGAGTATGGGGTGAAGAAGAGAAGTGAGTGTGGGTGAGTGTGGGTGGACAGAAGCACTCTTTCGGGGAAGGTTCCAGACACTCCCTTGCCTTTCTCCTGATTCTGCAAAGTCCCATTCCTTGTGGGGTCTTTCTGGGCTCACCAGGTCCCAGAGGCCATGGTGGTTGGATCGCTGTGGAGGAAGGGCTTTCAGGGGAGTTATTAAAAATTTAAAGAGTCGTCTGTACGCCCTGCGCCGGTGTCTGCATCGTGCAAGGGGCTGTTGGTCCAGCTTATCAGTGGTTCCTGGAGTCTGCTCTGGTGTCTGCTGGCTTCTTGGGATCACGCTGCTGCAGAGGCTGCCCTTGACCACCTGCCTTTAGAACCCAGGCACCTCCTTCAGTAATTGGAGGAAGTGCCGGGAGAGGCCATGGAGAGCTGCAAGGCTCCCGGGACGGAGGGTGGCAGGGCTTGGGTGGACTCCAGAAAAGTCCCCTGTCCGCCAGAGCTGCAGACTCACATCTCCTCCAGCACCACCGGGCGCCAGACGGGGCGTGGGGGCCAGAAGGAGTGCGATGCTGCCTAGTGGGGGGCAGGGGCACCTACCCGCGTGACTGTCCTTAGATAAAAGGGGGGGTCCCAGCAACATCCCGGAGTGGAGACTGGTGCAGCCTCACCGGATTTCGTTTCCCTCTCCAAGCCGGCCCTTCAGACGTTCTGAAGGCAGAGCTAAATCAAAGAGTTCTGTTCAAATCCGCACAAGATGTTGCTGTTTTTCTGCTCTGACAGGAGAGGCCTTTGGAAGTGCAGTTTCTTTCTTTCTTTCTTTTTTTTTTATAGCTGTCTTAAAAAGGAGTTTGGCTGTTTAGCACAGCTGGTGCTCATTACATTATGCACTGGCAGTAAAGTAGCATGTGTAGTTAATTTTTAATGCAGCGCTGGGTGCAGCGCTTTAAAGCGGTTAGTGGATGTGAAGAAGCAGCATCGGCCACCGACATCAGAGATCTCAGAGCAAGGCGGCCACGTTCTGCAGCTTGAAAGGGAATCCGAAAGGGGCAGAGGAGGCCGTGCGCCCTCTGCTTGGATGGAATGGTCCAGAAATGGGTCCGCCTCTGGTGACCTGAAGGCTTGAGTTAATTTTAAACGATCTAGGATCAGGGGTCCCGAGAGATCATCTCACCCAACCCCTTCATTGTCTAGATGGGGACACCGAGGCAGAGAGTGGGGAAGAGGCCACAAGATGTGTGGGGCAGAGCCGGCTTGGACCGAGTCCCCCGGGCTCTGCCCACTAGGCTATACTGCCTCTCTTGAGTTCATATTGAAAACTGGAGAAGGAAATTCATCGTCTAGCTGAAGCCATGTGAAACGTGCAGTTAGATTTGGCAACGGAGAGAAATTTTGCTTTGGGGAGCCCTGTACCTAGCCTCTCGGGCCCCCAGTTTTGCCATCTGCAGTGGGGACCTGCCTCTGTGCGTCCCAGGTTTGAGACATTCTGTGGTTGTGCTTTAATCGCTGGCAGCTCCATCTCTTCTTGGGCATCTCTTCTGTGGCATGGATTTATGCTTGAACTTAAATGCCATAGTGGACACATGTTGGCGGAAGAGCTGCAGGCATTGTGGGAAGCTCCAGAGATGGGACCGTGCTCAGTCCTTGTTCCCAAGGTGCATGGGTGTCAATATGTGACCCTGGGCCAGCTGCTTTCTTTCTCCAAGCCTCAGTTTCCCCGTGTGGGAAATGGGGACACTAGAAGTATCCACTCTTGATCCCTGCCTTGGAGGGTCCCCTGATGGGCTTCCACTCTGGGGTGGCCACTGCTGATCACCAGCACGTGGGGAAGCAGAGGCAAAGGGAAGTGTGGGGGGCAGGAAGGAGAAGGCTGGGCTGTCGAAAAGCCTTGGGTAACCCCGTACCTCGATGATGACTTGGTTGCCATCTGTTTGAAAGTCCTGCCTGGGAGGTTTTCTTAGCATGAATGAAAGAGGAGGACGGCCCACCGCCATCACTGCTCCTAAGACTTGCCGCTGTGTCTAAAGGGCCTGCTAGTTCCCAGCACTGTCCTGGGCACTTTGCATACCTCACTCAGTCACCTGTCGTCATAACACCTGTAAGGAAAGGCAGCTCCATCCTTTTGCTCATGAGGATACTGGAGCTCAGAGAGGCCAAGCAATGCCCCGGGGGTCACACAGCACACAAACAGCAGAACTGAGATCGGAACTCAGGTCTGGCCAGCTGTGAAGTCGTGTTCTCGGCTCTCCCTTCCAGCTTCACGTTGGGCTGCTTGGTGGCTCAGACGTGGGCAACAGAAAAGCAGCTCACCCGTGAGAGGCAAGACCACATTCGGACACGATCCTGGGAGAGTCCCCTGCGTCTTCCTTCCTTCACCGATCATGCTGGTGCCTGATCTGGGCTGGACTCCAGGGATCCAGGAATGAGCTCCCTGGGGTCTCTGCCCTAGAGGAGCTCACGGCAGTGGGGGAGCACAGAGTGCGAGGTACACGCTCCGTGATGCCTTTCTCTGCTTAAAGGAGGTTAAACAACTGGGCTTGTGGGAGCTGGGAGGGCCCCCGAGGACCACTGGGATTTTCCTGTTGGAGAAGGTGAGGCTGGCGGAGGGGACAGGCTTCTTCCAAGGCGTGGTTCAGTGACAGATGTGGGTGTGGGTACCTGCCAGGAGGGGTCCTGCTGACCCAGTGAGCCTTCTGTAGCCCCGGCTGGCCCCTTAGGGGTCTGAGTTGTTAGTGACTTGCGGGGACACAGAGTGTTTCTGGACCCTCAGACCACCAGAGGGAAGTTGTGACACTGATGAAGAGGCCTGGAGCATGGGAAAAGCTTTTCTCATCAAATCAACCTCAGATTCCTTCACACACCAGGTTGACTTATATCCCTATTTTGGTCTTCCCAGCGCTTGGGCTGGCCGAGCCCTCTAGATGCTGGTGGATGACAAAGACCCAGAAAAGGTGTGTTCATGTTTGTGAGAGCAAGCCGAAGAAATACAGGCCATGCTGTTCCCATCTCATTTTCACACACAGTTCCCTAGAAGCAATTTCTCCTCCTTCAGGAGAAACCAACTTTTCATCGTCCTTACAGCTGGAGGTGTTCTTTGTTGCTTTTTTGGTGGGAGGAACAAGATGTACTTGACTTTTCAAACCCCAGGGCCGGTCAGGGAGAGGGGCTGCGTACTGTGCATGTTTCACACCCAAATAGTCTAAACCATGAAATACAGTTTATCCAAACGTAATCAGGGCTGGCCAATGTAATCCAAAAAGCGACGGGAAGACACCCTTGGCGGGCAGGGGCCCGCTGTGTGGGGTTTAGCAGCTCGGAGCTGCCCGGCGTTATACCTGCGGGGAATTATAGCCTGCCCCTCACTCCCACCCCCTCCTTGGGTGTTAGTTAATAATAACCGAGAGCCTGGGGTGGGGGTGGGGTGTGGGTGTGACCACGGTGTGTGGTCAGGGTGGGTGATGCATCCACCGTGATTTCCTCTCCCATCAGCGTCCTTACACTCAGCAGGGGGCCACCGGGTCACGGCCTGGTCATCATTTTTGTGTCCCCACTGTGCCTCAGGCTCTCTGCAGGGGCCTTCCCACACGTGGAAGCTTCTCCCTTAGGAAGGCAGCCTATTCTGTAGCTCACAGGTGACGAGACTGTGACCAGAGAGGTGATGCCACTTGCCCGAAGTTGCACAGCTGGCAGACGGCAGAGGTGGGATTTGAACCCGGGTCTCCTTTGGGTCTGGGAACCACAGCCCGCTCCTTTTCTTGCTTTCTGGCTCCCAGACCGCCCCACCTGCTGGCCTTGTACCTGGCAGGTGTGAGGGAGAGGAGCAGGTTATGAATCACAGAGCAGCTCGGGGTGATAAGAATGCCTGTGTTTTATGATTTCAGCGGAAGGGATCAGAGGTCTCGGGACTTCTCCAGGGAGGTTAATGCAAAAACGGAGTCACCACCTGCAGAGACAGGGGCAGTTGGAGTCTTTCCATAAGTCCAGACATTTTTAATGGTTGCCTTTGTTCGTAAGAGGTGAGGAGCGGCTGGCGGGACCGGGCCCCCGGGTGCCTGAGTCGCCCTTGGAGCTGTATGTGAGCAGCGCTGACGCAGGCACCCTCGTCTTGAATTTCCTTGTGCTTTATTAACCAGCGCCTTGTTTTATTCTTGCTTTACTAGTAAAGGGAACCACTGCTTGAGGGCCCACTGTGTGCACGGGCTGCATACGATCATCTGCACCGATTCTTTCTCATTTTTTTCGTTTTTTTTTTTTTTTTTGCGGTACGCGGGCCTCTCACTGCTGTGGCCTCTCCCGTTGCGGAGCACAGGCTCCGGACGCGCAGGCTCAGCGGCCATGGCTCACGGGCCCAGCCGCTCCGCGGCACATGGGATCTTCCCGGTCCGGGGCACGAACTCTCGCCCCCTGCATCGGCAGGCGGACTCTCAACCACTGTGCCACCAGGGAAGCCCTCTCGCAAAGGTTTGAGCCTATGTGTGATGGAATTTTTTTTTTTTTATCTTGGTAAACTATGCAAAACATGAAATGTACCATTTTAACCCTTTTAATCAAGTCGCATTAAGTACAGTCACATTGTCCTGCTACTATCACCACCATCCATCACCAGCACTTTTTTGTCATCCCAAATGGAAGCTCTGTCCCCATTAAACACTCACCTCTCCCCCCCCCCCCCCCCCCCCCCCCGCCCAACTCCACCCCACAACCATCATTCCACTTCCTGTCTCTATGAGTCTGACCACTCTGGGGCTCTCCTATGAGTGGAATCACGGTCTTTTTGGTGTCTGGCTGGTGTCACTCAGTATTAGGTCCTCAAGGTTACAGCGTGTGTCAGAATCACCTTCCTTTTTCTTTCTTCCTTTCATTAAATATAATTGTTATTTCTTGTTGGAGTAGAGTTGATTTACAATGTTGTGTTAGTTTCAGGTATACAGCTAAGTGATGCAGTTATACATATACATATATTCATTCTTTTTCAGGTTCTTTTCCCATAGAGGTTACACCTTCCTTTTGAAGGCTGAGTAATATTCGTTGTGTGGCTGGACCAGAGTTGGTGCATTCATCCTGTGATGGGCACTGGTTATTTCCACCTTCTGGCTACTGTGTATAGTGCTGTTGGGAGTGTGGGTGTACGCGTAATGGTGGGAGACCCTGCCTTCAGTTATTTGGGTGAATACCCAGGGTGGAATTGCTGGACCATATGGTAATCTGAGTCTCAGGGATGTGGACACCAGCTGGCCCAGGTTGTGTGGTTAATAGGCCTGAGCGTCCAGCATGGAACCGGCCCCCACTGACTCAGGCTTGGTGCTTGTGGCCCTGGTCATGGACCAGTGTCTTCAGTTCCTTTCAGGGTCTCTAACATCAGTCTCTCTTGTAAATGCTTCCCCACCGTGGCCCCGTCTCCCAGATGCTGGTTTTTGCCTGTCAGCTAAACATTTCACTAGCTTGAGAGTTGAGGGGAAGAAAATTTTGCAAATGGACAGTTTTCACTTTCCTTCCTGCTGTGTCCTCAGGGCGTTGATTTGGGTTCAGTTCAGCAGAAAGTGTATTTAGAGTGGGGACACCTGGGGGCAAGGTTAAGGCTGGCTGGTGTCCCGGGGCCTGTGCTGCCCCTCTCTGAGCCTCTCCTATCTGCCTCTGCTTGGGGGTCATCATGCCAACCTTGCTGAGATGTCAGCAGGGCTGTGCTCCCTCTGAAGGGGAGAATCTGCCCCTGGCCTCTTCCAGCTTCTGGTGGCTCCGGGCATTCCTTGGCTTGTGGCCGCATCCTTCCCGTCTCTGCCTCCATGGTCACGTGGCCTCCTCCTTGGGGGTCTGTTTTCTCTCCTGGATAATTAAAAGGACAACTGTCATTGGATTTAGAGCCCACCTGGGTAATCTAGGGCGACATCTCAGATTCTGAACTTAATTATGTCTGCAATGACCCTTTTTCCAAATAAGGTCATATTCACAGATTCTAAGGATTTGGTTATGGGTGTTTCATTTCGGGGGGCCGCCATTCAACCCACGACATACCCCTTCCTGGATTGTGAGCCCCTCCAGGCCAGGAACCCCAGTTCGGTGCCCTCTGTGAACTCCTGAGGTCTGGGACAGACTCAGGTGCATGCGGGGAGTCCCCCAGATGCGTGGTGGGTTGAACTTGGAACTGGTCTCCGAAGGAATGGCCACATGTTCCTTTCCCCAGGAATTCGGTGATTCTCAGACGCTGTCACCTCTGGGCAGCACTCAGACCTGCATGGTTTACGGAAGGTTGTGTGCCCTCCCTCCCAATCCCCCGTGCCAAGTCAGAACACAGTTATTAACAGAGAGGCGGGTGGCTTTAAAAAAAAAAAAAGTCTGCAGTGATTATTATGAGAAAAAATTAGTAGAGTTGAATAGAAGCTAAAAATAGCCGGACACATACTTGCCTATAATCTACTTTTTTTTAAGAAAATATAATTAGTTTTGTAAACCGGCTCTGAGAAGCCAGGGGTATTTTTAGTCTGCATTTTCTAAGATGTCGAGCATCTTTTCAGGAAGATGCACATGTATGATGTCACCAAGTCAGGATGCAGTAGCCTGTGGAACAGGGGGGTGGGGTGGGTCAGAGGGTCAGGAACCCCCATTTGGCCGCGCATATCTTTGCTGGGAGGGTAGTCCCTGAGCGGCCTGACTGTGGCCACACCTGGTCCACTGGGAGGATTGAAGCTGGTTTAACTCCGGGACCAGGAGGGTCAGGGCTTCCCTCTGGGCGAGGCTGTGATGAGCTGGGTCTGAGTGGACCTGCAAGAAATAACCAAGACTTGAGGGAAAACATTCCATGGCTTTTTCATTTGGAGCAAAACATCGCCTCATGTAATATTCTCCCTGGTTTTTCCCATTGCCTCTGCCAGGTCCTTGGGCCTGGCACAGACCCCGTAATAGGAGGCCCTGTGTGTTTGTGTGTTAATATCTGAGTGTATATTTGTGTGTGTGAATGTGTGTATTTGTGCATGCATGTGTATGTATACGCATGTGCATGTATTTTGTATGTATATGTGAGTGCATGTGTTTATGTCTGTACATGCATACGTGTGTGTGTATATGTGAGTGTGTGTATGCATGCGTGTGTGTGTGTGCGCGGTGTGTGTGTGTGTGGTGGTGTGGAAGCACTGTCAGCACAGAACAGGGCCCTCCCCCACCTGCACCTCCGCCCAGTGCCGGGTGTTTATGGTGGACGCACTTCTGATTATTTTTCTCCCCTGAACTTTGCAGTTCTTCCTGGATTGCGGTGTACGCGATCATGTTTCAGCGCTAAGGTCCGCTGAAGCCTTTGAGGGCAAGTCTCTCTCTGGGGATGAACTGGCCTTCTCAGTACCTTCTGGGGGAGACTGCGGCCCCTGCCCCACCCCAATCTCAGAGGGAGCCCGCAGTTCCCAGTCCGGAAAATCTGGCCAGTCCCGTGGGTGCCCTGCCCAGGAGAGTGTGGCAGGGGGCTGCCAGCTTTGCCTTAGGATGGCTGAGTTCAAGTCCCGGCTCTGACAGGGGTGCTTTGCTAAATGCTTACCATGGGCTGCATCCTCAGCATCCCTCACCCCAGTTCTGTGAGGAAGGCACTGTTACCCCATTTTACACATTTGGAAACTGAGGCAAGTCTGACTTCAGAGCCCTTAACCAGTTGGTTAGACTTTAGAACTGTCCCTGTTATACTATACCACCTTCAGCCACAGCTGGTATATGAAAGGTGGTGCATAGTAGCAGGTATTACTATACTATTTTTATTGTTGCTATAATTATTATCAAAATCCTTACCATTGCTGTTTCCCTGGGTGGGGGTATTCCAGCATCCACGTGGCTTTCCCCCTGTGGCCGAGTCCCGCCCCCTGATGCTTCTGGTTTCCGGGGGTGAGGGGGGGACCGTTTTCATCTTCCCAGTGCGATGGGCATTCCTACCTTGCATCCCTCGGGCCCTCCCTCACCTTCCCCTCCCTTTTGGGTTTGTGTGTATTTGAGGTCTGACAGTCTTTCTCCTCTAATTGAGATAATGAACACAGTATTTCCAGAACGGCTGCACTAAAAGTCAAGTGCAAAATGATGGTTTTCATTTCTCCTTCTCTCTTTCTCTCTCTCCTAATATGCATCTCTTTAAGGAGGGATTGGCTGAAAGCAAACAGCTAATAACCTATGGATTTATGGAGCCAGTGTGAGCCGGCTTAATAAGCTTTTATACCTGGAACCAGCGTTCTGTCCCTTTAAGTTGAAACTCCAACTTGCTTGGTATTTTACAGTGCCTGGTTTCATTTATGCTGGAGCCAGACTTACTATGTGAGAGCCGTCCGCATGCTGGAATTAGTCTTAAGCTTGCTTCTGTGGCGTTGCCAAATTCCATGTTTGTGTTTTATTTAGAATTCTTTTCACGGCCAGCCGATTCTGTTCCGGCACACACAGGCGCTGTCGCGCCCCACAGAGAAAATAAGCAAGCTTGCGTTTTCCTTGGCAGAGGCCATGGCCACAATAGACTGCGGTCTCCGAAACATTTTTTAAAAGCTATTTTAACCCATAACAGATGCATAAAGTCGGCACAGGCATGCCAGTTTTCTTAGTTTTAATTAAAAAATAATTACTGTCTAATGGGATGTAACTGACACATTTGGATGAATGGTGGGCGACATTATCTGCGACTTATAAATGAGCGCCTCTCCCTTGGCCGGAGCAGAGGTGGGGAAGAGTTGGGGAGGGGATCTGGATATCTGTTCTCCATTGCAGGGTTGGGGTAGGGGTGGCACTGTCGGGTCCCGCGGAAGCCTTGGTGAATGGTGCACAGCACAGAGAAGGGACTCCTGCTGCGGCCGGTCAGGTAACAGAGCTGCCGGGATGCGGTGATGAGCACCTGAGGATTGGTGGTGTCTTGGAGCATCCTCTGTCCGGGCGTGCTTGATGGGAAGTTCTCACCTGTGGGGCTCTTCCGTGGTGTGACGGTGGTACTCGGGTGCTGCGGCCTCAAGCCGGCCCCCATGATCCCTACTCCCCTTCAGGAACCGTCCATCAGCTAGGTGCTGTGGGCGCTAGGGACCTGCCGGGGGCAATGTAAATAAGAAAATACGGCTGGGAAGGTCGAGAGGCAGAAAAGCAGAGGCTTGCCAGGTACTGCTGGTGGCAAGAAATCTGCACCCCAGATGCTCATCGTGGGTTCAGTTTTTAGGTAAAACTCAACACTTGTTGGAATCCGGAGTGGGGTGGGGTGTCTGGAGGGTCCCTGGGAGGCAGGGTGTCTGTGGGGCTCAGGGCAGGGACACGGACGTGGGCGCACGGGTGGTGCGAGGAGGGCGGGGTCTGGGAAGGGATGGGTGTTTCTGGAGCTTCTGTGATGTCTCATCACGGAGGTAGGGAATCTTGCCTCCACTAATTAGGCCGCTGGTGGGTGGGGACAGGTTGTCCTGACCTCTGAGCCCTGGTTCCATCGGCCCCTGCTGGGCGTGAGGGCCAGGCTCAGGCAGGGGCAGGAGTCAGTGTCCTGGGGCGCAACCTCCTGGGAGCCACCGCTGCTGGGCGGAGGATCCCAGAGGGTCGGGATGTGGAGACCGTCCCTCTTCAGGAGGCTCACATCCTGCCCACACAGCGTACCATGCCGGGGGCTGCTGTGCAGTGTTGCCAGGTGCCTCTGGGTAGGCCCAGCCTGAGCAGTGCCTTCGAGACGGGAAGGGCCACCACTCCAAGTTAGGACCTGCCTGGTTGACCTCAGACCCCACCCTCTCCCCTGAGACCTCGTGCTCTGTCCCAGCGTGTGGAGGCTCCACCCGGTGGATGACAGTGGATTCTGGGAGACGGGACAGGCTGGGGGACCTTTATTTTTACTTTCGGGGTGGCGGTACTTCTCGTCGGTGGAGCAAAACGAGTGTTTCTTAGACGATGTTTCCCGGAGCCCAAATTCCTCAGAAGTGAAAATTAAGTTCCTCTATTAAAACATGAGTCATACCAGGCCAGATGAGAGTCGTTTCGGCGTTCCTCGAATTTTTGGAAGGGAAACATCGCCTTCATGTTAATCCTTTCGATTATACCTTACTGCAGAATAATCCACCGAGCGTTTCGCAGCGCAGCCCTCTGCCATCTGATCACAGTTGGGGCTTTGCACGCGGCAGGTGAGAGAGAGCAACCCGGGGCCCTTTACCTCCCTCTGTGTCGGCACACTTAGGTTGGCACAGCCACACTGCTTAGCGCTTCGGGGCTTCCTTCCTTCCTGGGCTCGTCGCACTCCCTCTGCGAGGTCTCGGGGATCTAATTGCTGTGAATGATTAATGTCCAGTTGAAAGGGTTCCATATCTGTCTGCTCATGTGAATTGGAAGCAGATGGGCGTGGGGTACGGTGAGCTCTCCGCTCCGTGCCCGGCCCTGGCACAGAATCCCAGGGTCCCCTCTGCTGGTGGGTGTCCTGCTCAGGTGAGGGTGCAGAAGACAGACTAGGTTTTGTTCCCTCAAAGAAACTGGTCTTGAGAATTCCCTGCTGGTCCAGTGGTTAGGACTCGGGGCTTTCACTGCCCGGCCCCAAGTCCAATCCCTGGTTATGCAACTAAGATCCTGCAAGCTGTGAAACACGGAAAAAAAGAAAGGAAGGGAGGGAGGGAGGGGCGAGGGAGGAAGGAAGGAAGGAAGAAGAAGAAAAACTGGTCTCTAGATTTGGGATATCTTTCCCAGGAGCCCCCGATGCCCAAGTCCTAAACCAAGGCAGGGAGGTGTCACTGGAGGGGAGGGGCCAGACCCAGAGACTTCTTTTCTGAAGGCCGTGCATCCTGCTTTGGGGGAAAGCAACCAAGGCAGGCGTGGAGGTTGAAGAGTGCAGTGAGGCTGGGGTCAGCCCCTGGGGCTGTTGTCTCCTGTGCCTCCCACCCTCTCATCCTCTCACCACGGGCCTGGGCAACAGGTAAGCTGACCTTCGGCCCCAGATGCAGCTTGCAGGGGGGCAGGGAGGGAGGGAGTGTCGTCTGGGAAGTCTCTGCTGGGCCAGGGGAAACAGCAGCTTTGCATATTGAAGAAATACGAGACTTGAGTCCTGTAAGATGTAGCCGTCAGGCCAACCTGGAGTTGCGTCTCTCTGGCTTTGGGTGCGTCACTTGATGTTTGGAAATCTAGCCTTTTTTGGGGGGTCCATTTTGCTTTTGCTTCTCTTTATTCCACAAGATGCTCCAGCCCGCCCACCGCTCAGGTGAATCCTCAGGTAGGAGGACAGGGCTTAGGGACACATCTGAGAAAGACAGAGATGGAAGGCGTGTGGGGAGGACGGACCCGTGAAGTCAGCAGTCAGGATAGGGGAAGGCTCTGGGTTTGGGATGGGATACAGAGTTTGGTTTCTTGAGTTTGGCACCATCACATCTTTTGGGGGATGCGTGTGGGGCAGTAGGAGTGGGTAGGGGTTCAAGTTCATTTACCTTTATTAAGTTGAAGTTTTCTCTTTTTATGAGTAAGAAGAAAAAGCCCGTGTAGACCATGAGAAGCGCAGCCTGGAAAAGCAGTTTGTTTACCCATTAAATTTCCCATGAAATAAACAAAGGTTTAGATCGGAGGAATCCATGATGGAGGACTCTGAAGGGTGGGTAAACATTTCAAGTGAACCTCTGGGCGAGAGATGGGCCAGCATGTCAGAGCCTTGGACCCTACAGCAGCAGGTTCATTTATGTTAAGGAGGTCACCCTGGGGAGTAAGGGCAATGGACTCGAGTATCCAGAAGGAGGCATGTGTGTGTGCATACACGCATGTACATGTATATGTATGTGTGTCCCCATGTGTGCACGCCTACGTGTGTATGCGTGTGTGTGTTTGCGTGCATGGACGCATGTGCATGTGTGTGCATGAACGGTGCTTCCGCCCTCCATCCTGAAGACGAGGCTCCACGGTCAGCTGCTCTGTTGCTTTGTGAAGGGCCAGGGAGCAGTGAAACACGCACAGGACCAAGAGGGAGTGAGACCCAAATGATGCCCTAGTGTGTGAATGCAGGCTTTCCTAGGGACCCCGGCTCTTACTCTCCGGGCACATATTGGTCACCGTGCTGGTGCTTTCAGGGGCAGAGATGGGCGGGCAGAGAACCCTGCCGGGGAGTTGCCAGGCCTGGGCTTGCCCTGGCTCTGCCCCTTCCGGACTGGGTGACCGTGGCCTTTCGCCTCCGTCTTGGAGCCTGGGTTTCCTCACTTACTAGGAGGAGATGATGGTGTTACTTAGTTTCCAGTGTGTGCACGGGGCCTGGCACGTGGAAGGCCCCAGCAAGGGCTCCTTTGCTGACTATCCTATCATGATCATTGTGATTGTCGGTAGAGAGGAAGGTGTCTTCTCCATGATGACCCATGCTGGGGACAGCTGAGCAGAGGGGGTGATGATGAGGGCTGGGCCTCTGCCTCAGGGTCCTCTCGTGTCCTGTGTGTGGAGGCCCCAGGCTTTGGAGTACCCAGGTGTCCCCTGCTAGACCAGTGTGAGCTGCTCTTTGGGGCTCGCCTGGCCCTCCTTGTCCCCTGTGGGAAGCCGTGCCCTATCCCGGCTTTCCGATTTTGCTGCCTGTGTCTCCTCTTTGAATGGCCCTCCGCACCTCGCCACGAACCCAGACCTCAGGATGGCGGTTTCCTGGTCCTTGGGCACGAGCTGCTTGGGTGCCTTTGGGAGCCTGTTCCAGACCCAGAGCAGAGGGGCCAGAACCGGGGAGGTGGCTAGCTGAGCGGAGAGATCTAGTCTCAGTTATCTCTCCCTGGAGAAAACCTTCTCAGTAAACACCTCTGTAGAAAACCCATGGCGTTGTGTTTATTGTTGCTGGTAAAATTCAGAGGTTTATGGAAATTCTAGGCAACTCTTCTTCCTCCTTTCCCTGGTCTTGGCCATCCTTTCGGACCAGCTGTCCCAGCTTTCCGATTTTCTACAATCCGTGTTCTGCCTGTGTTCGTTTGTTTCTTCCCGAAGAAGTGGCGTGCTGTTGTCCAGAGATGTGTTGGGGTCAGGTGTGTGTAGCACGTGTGCCTCCGTTGCCCCTCCTGTACCTATGGCAGCCATTACTAGTCCATCACGGTACCTCTGTCCTTTGGGCCTGGGCGCCTTAAGTGGCTAAGCGAGGCTGCCACTACTAACTGATCACACCAGCCCAGAAGTTGAAATTTCATTTCCATCCTGGCATGGCTTTGCTGTGAGGGAATTGATAGGAGAGGAGACGCCACCTTGCACTGTGTCCTCAGCCCTTGAGGGGAATGTCTGCGTCTTGTGGGTCTTTCCAAGTCATTGGACAATTGGGGGGAGGTAGTTGGGAGGCCTCGGCTTAAGTGTAGCCGTTGTAAAAATGATGCTGTCTCGCTGAGGGCTGGTGTGTGCCGGAGCCAGTCTGACCCTCTGGAGCAGACCGCATTGCCCGGTGTTGCGGTGAGGATGCAGAGAAGGAAAGGCCTGACGTGAGGTCACAGACTTAGAGGCAGAGAGGATGGTTGACCCGGCCAGTTCAACCCCAGGCCTCTCACCTCTCACCTGAGCTACGGGTGCCTCACCCTCCCAGATCTTGCCTCTGGCCTGGCTGCCTGGAGTGGTGGGCGCTGGCCCACCCGAGGCTGAGGTTTGCCCGCCCGGCCCCCGGGCACCCGTGTTCTCTGGTACCTGGTTGAGATCACTGTGAGCCCTAGAGGGCGGGTGCGGAACTGTGGCCGCCGGTTCTCTTCTCTGCTTGTCCCAGCTGCCGCGGGCTGGGGAGGCCCTTGCGCTGACCTGGTCCTGGCTCGGGACTCGGCTTGTTCCGTCACATGGTCTCTGTGGTCTCTAGGGGTTTGCACCCCAGAGACGAGCCTGCTCTTCGGTCACCTGAGAATTCCCGGCTGATGTCAGCTGAGGCTGTATGTTTTGATCAACAAAAAGAGTTTTGGGGTCCAGTAGGAATGTGAGCTGAGAGAGACTGGGGACCCATGGGCCCCGTCTTTCCAATCCTTTACCTCCTGAATCCTCATCACAGTGGCCACTCCCATCTTACAGATGTGGAGACTGAGGCTTGTACAGGTCAAGCTCTTCTATAGAACCGCACGGCTATGAAGCAGCAGAGGGAAGCTCATCCCAGGTCTCCGAGGCCACAGCCTTTCTTTTCCTCCCTCTAGATGTGGTTTGAATTTGCCTCCCTCCTGTGCAGCCGTCTCTGTGCTCTGCTCCCCCCGGGACGTGCTCCCTGCCGGGAGCCTTCCCTCCCTCCTCTTGGGTGCCCTGGCCTGGCTGCAGTGTAGGTGCCTGCCTGCATGTCCCCCTCTCTAGACTGAGGCAGGGACCTTGTCTAGTGACTTCTGTATCTCTGGTGTGAGCATCCTGCCTGGCTCACTGAAGGGGCCTGCTGATGTCTGGGGGATGGGTGGGTGGACAGCCAGAGTGGTCCTTCCAGCAAATAGAGCTTCACGCTACCCCATTGCGCCCTGGGTCGGGAATGCTTCAAGCGAGTCTGGCTGAATTCTGGGCAGAGGCTCTGTCCCAAGCCTCCCTGGACAGGATGGAGGCGGCTGGGCGTGTCACCACCCAAGGGAGGGTTGTTAGCCGGAATCCTGAAGTCGAGCCAGAGGGAGCCCGAAAGCCCCTTTCCTCTCGTTAAACGCAGCCCCGTGCTTGGTTTTGCTTGGGTTAGCCTCCCGCCAGCGGCGCGAAGGAACTTCCGCACTTGGGGAGACGTCGAGAAAGCCAGGTGTAAATATGAGAGCCTGCCTGCCAGCAGCCAGCGGCGGCGACTGTCTAATAAACTCCAGGTAAACAGCGTGGTGATTAGCGGCGCGGCGGCCCTGGAGACGCTGGCCTCTGCGGGGGCAGGTCCCTGACCGCACCTGGGAGCCAGGGCTCAGTGAAGTCCCAGGGCCTGTGGCTGGCACCCCGGTGACACCTGGGCTTTTCCAAAGGGGGGGAAGGGGTGGCAGGCAGGCCTAGCTGAGCTCAAGTTCAAACTGTGCTGCTGGGGAGGACGAGGGATTGGATCCTGAGCTCTTGCTTTTAAATGTCAGGACCCTTGGGGATGCCCAGGGGAAAGTAAGCTCCTCGTTGCAGCCTTCACGGCCTCCGGGACCTCTGGCCTCACCCTCCAGTGCTGTCCCTGGGCTCCACCACCCAGCCAGGCTGTGCATCACCGCTTCAATTGATAAACTACTCGCGTCTTCCTAAGGCTGCTGCTGCAACGTTGGTGTGAGTACAGGAAACATCTGTAGCTGGCTCAGGGTCACCCAGCCCACACACCTGGTTTCCGGGTGGAGCCGTGGGGCACTGCTTGGACCGAACCCCGTTGGTGGTGGTTGGCAGGTGGGTGAGCTCGGCCTCCAGGGCTCCTTGCTGGGCCCTGGGCACCTCTGCCCTTTGGCCTGGCTGCGCTCTGCCCAGCAAGCCCCTCAGGCACTCTGGGTAGCCTGTTGACTCCCAAAGAGCCAGCTCTCGTCCGCTTCTCCAGGACTAGCTCCCCTGGGTGGCACTTAGTACACATCTCTGGACTGAGTCCATCACCTTCTTGTGTGGAATGGGGGGCTCCCAGGGCACGAACTGTGCTTTGAGCTTTGTGTTTCTGTCTCTGAGTCTTAGCATGTAAGTGGGCCTTACTGTCCAGGAGGGTCTGAGTGAATGAGTGTCTTGCCCATCAGAAGCAGGTAGGGCACTGGAAGTGACCAGAGCGAGTGCCTGAAGCTCACCTAGCTTCACGCAGGAATTCCTGGTCCAGAGGACTCAGCTGGAGGGAGTTGAGATTGGAAGGGAAGGAATGGGGGGTCCCTTGCCTGGGTGAATTCGAGAGCGGGGTCTGCAAAGACTTATCATGATGCAGAGGGACCCCTGAGCTGGAGTGCCATCCTGTCCTCATGCTCTTTTTCTCTTTATGATTTATACCGTAGCCGCATCGATAATAAAGGGGTATAAAGTCTCTTACTTTAAGTAAACCAGTAACAGAAGCATTAAAGCAATGATGAAACAATGGGAGTCATACATTCAAGCGATTGGAAAGGTTATCCCAGTAAACCACACAGCAGAGGAGCACAGAATTTAGCTGTGAGCTTCCTGGCAGCCTTGGCAAAAAGGGAAACATGGTGAGTTCTGATTTGCTTATGGAACAAAGCATGATGGTTCAAGACAGAGAGATTTTTGCATCAACTTCAAGTCTGGGAGACTTCATCTCAGGGTTTTTTAGATAAGACAGGGCTTTATCTAAGATAAAGGTCCAGGTAGTAACTATGTTATGCTCTGTGGGCCCCAACCATCTCTGTTGCAACTACTCAACTCTGCCATTACAGGGCAAGAGCATCCACGGACAGTGTGTACTGAATGGGTGTGGCTGTTTCAATAAAACTTTATTTACAAAAACAGGTAGCCAGGCCGAGGCTTGTAGTTTGAGGATCCCTGAGATAAGGAATAGTGACTGTCACACTGCAGATCACCATGGCACTTAGCACACAGAAACGGAGACAGGTTCTCATACTGACCCTGGTGGAAGTTGAGACAGAACATAAAGTGGAGGGTCTGGTCCTTTTATTCCTCATCCCCAGACCTCATTCGGCATCTTTGTCCCTAGAGAGAGAGAATTGGGTCGAGGAGGCCACCGGCTCCAGCCCCGGGCAGATGCACCTTGCTGGCTTAGATGTTCCCTTCCCGAAGCCCTGGCCTCAGGTGTTCAGGCAGCCCTGGCCTTGCGGGTTCCCTTCCTGTGAGACCTCACTGTAAAGGGCGGCCCCTTACGGGGTGACCTTGACCTTCCTTCAGCAACTTGTTCTGCAGAGGAAAGGTGTTTGAAGGAAGGCCTTGGGGCTGGCTTTATGGCTTCACAGTGGTTAAGAGGTAGCTGGGCTGGTATTTTCTTTTGATTGTTGGAGGCGCTGTATGGGAATAGAAGACTGTGCATTCCATGACCCCGTTACTCTCAGTTTGTTTACTTATTCCTGACCTCATTCCCCAAAGGCTGGGAGGGGGGCGAGGACTGCTAAGATATACTTATGTTTGAGCTGCTTTTCCTCCTCTGGAAAGTGGAGGTTTGTTAAGCTCCCAGGGTGGGACCCGGCACACAGGAGGTGCGGGGAATTGACTTTCCCCTTTCCTTAGATGCCAGTGTAGCCGACACCTCGCAGTGTGGCTGCTTTTAACTAACTATTGTCAGAAGTGGGCAGTGCAGCCTTTGGGAGAATCCTTGAATTTCCCCAAACTGTAAAAAACCTGCATGGGACACCCAGAGTAGATGGGAGTTCTCCATGGGCCCAACTGGCCCTGGATTCTGAGTTAGGGATGTCCCCGGACGCTCATTTTTAGGGTCTGAAGAACCACTGGCCACACCACCCTGCAGTAATGGCCGAGGATAAAGCAGCATCAGAGTTACCAGCCCCAGAATTCTCTCTCGTCTTCCCAGGACAGCCTTACTCTTCCTTCAAGGAACTGTTTTAATTCCCCCTTCCCACTGCTGTGAAAAATCATGTTTCATTAAGTAACGGTCATTTCAGCCTCCCTTTAAAAGTAATTTAATGGAGGTGCATCTTCCGAACACCTGCCCACAGGTCTGGGACCTGGCCCACCTGTTCCGTCCCAGGTACCTTTGATAAGAGGTGTTGTCACACCAGGTGGGCTTAAATTAGGAACCAAGCCAAGCAACTGTGTTCACATTGCCCACGTGACCTTATTGTGAATGAGTTCATGAGTTTCTTTCGGTTTTTAGCGTTATTAACATTTTTGAACAAGGAATGCCCTTCGTGACCACCTTCAGGGACCCAAGGGTGGACCTTAAGATGTTGGCGCTCGGTTTAGTCTGAAACGTTCCTTTCCCAACTTTGGCTGAAGCTCCCCCTCTGCCTGGGTGCAGGGAAAGAGGGAAGTCACCTTTCAGGGAGAAGGTTCCGGACTTTTGTTGGACGCATGTCAATGCCCAGCTCCTGGCTGCCCAGCGGTGGCCCCATCACTGAGGGCATGCTGTGTGAGCAGCCGAGGGGCCACGGCGGGCAACTGGCAGGACAACTGTGGAGCAAGTCCTGGGGGTAGGGGTCGCCATGCACCCCTACCTGTGCGCTGTTGGGGTGAAATGCCAGGGCGGGGGAGCAAAGTTCTGGGTCCCCCACCTGCCCCCCTGCACTGTAGGGCGAGATGCCCTCAGTCACGGCAGACAAGAGGAGCTCAGGGCGGGCACTCGGTACAGGCTAGCTGGGGCTTCATAGGAGCCTCAGCCTCTGCCTTCACCCCAGACCCCCGGGAAATCGCAGGTCTCCAAAGTTCACCAGGCGCCACCACGCAGCTGGGGCATTGGTCTTCACTGCAGCAACTGGCCTGGATGGGGACTGCACACCCCATCATCATGCCCAATGCGGCCTTTTCCGTTTCCAAGGTCAGCTCTGACTGTGCCCACACTCTGGGGGCCAGGAAGAGCTTGGAAGTCTGGGGCAGGGGCAGTGGCCCAAACCATGAGGAAGAAGCCTTTCCATCTGCCGCGGCCTGGGAGGACAGGACCACATGGTACCCCGGATGCGATGCCTTTCTGCGATGCCTGTTGGCTCGAAGGTAGGGGTGAGAGGGGCTGGGGTAGGGGTGCTGCAAAAGGATTTATCCGGCCCCAAGAGGCAGAGGTAGTTGCTTGCTGCTGTGCTGTAATGATGCATTCAGGTGTGTGTGTTGGGGGGGGGTCACTTTATAACTGCCTGCCCCCCCACCCCAGCTCAGAGCCTGGGGATGCCTGCACCGTTTCCGCCTGTGACGGTGGGATTTGCAGATGCAGACCTGAGACGAGCGTGGACCCTCTGGTGGGTCCGTGCTCATGTGGCCATCGAGGCCTGTTCTGCCTGCTGGGGCAGCCGGGACGAGAACGGGGCTGGTGGGCGGTGCAGCAGCCGCTGCCTTCCTGCTCGGTGGCTGGGAACCTCCTTCCCATGTCTGAGCCTCAGTTTCTTCCACCGGGAAATGGGGAGTTCATTGAGATGACATGTGGAAGGGCCCAGCCTGGTGCCTGGGCGTGCTGGAGGCTTGGAAAAGGCAGCTGCCGTTTGTCCTGTCCAAGTGGGCTGTGGTATTGGACGGCCGAGGGCAGGGACCAGGGAGCCCCACACGATTCTCCGTGGACATAGCTTTTCAGTGGCCACCCCTGCCCCAGAGCTCTCGGGCTCTGCGGCCCTGGATTCTTGGTGGAGGGTGGGGAGTTGTCTGGCCTGACTCCCTCCCCAGCCAGAGACCCAGGTCCAGAGTGGGGAAGGGTCTTGTTCAGGCCACTCACTGTTCTAGGCACTGGGATCCAGGGACAAGGGAGGCAGCCCCTGGAGGACACCAGGTAAATGGCCAGGGAACAGTGCGACGCATCCAGGGACCATCTTGGGAGGCCAGGACTTTCCCCAGGCTGCACGGAGGATGGGAGGCCACTGTAGGCAAAGGGAGTGACAGCGCACAGGGTGTGAGGGAACAGACACTTCTGGGCCCTACGAGTAGCCAGCTTGACGTTGGGGGCCTGGGACAAAGTGCACAGGGGGTGGAGCAGGCCGCAGGCCACAGATCAAGAGGTACCCAGGTGCCAGGTTTGGGGGTCTGCTGTTTCTCCAGGGGGCAGCCCTCTAATGGGAGACCGAGGGCTCCCAGCTGTGTGACCTTGGATAAGTCACTTCGCCTCTCTGAATCTTAGCTTGTCATCTGTAAACTGGAGGAAGCACCCCAGTGGAATAATGATGACGACGATGGTGATGTCTCATCAGATTGTTGCAAGGTTCAACTAGGGATCCAGATGTGCACATGCCTAGTACTTGGGAGGGCTGGTGTCACCATTTGTGTCCTCCCCCGCTCCAAAAAAAACCCCCAGTATTTGATGTGTTAATTGTGTGTGACAGCTTTTCAACTACTGATCCATTTTAAGCAGTGGATGGTCAATTTGTTTTTCAGGCATTCTTTAAAATGAGTCTTGGTTTGGCTTCCAGGGGTAGAAATCCCTGGCTAGAGTTGCATTTTCCTCTGTAGAAATATTTGCACGGGCCACTGGCCACTTCTCCTGGGAAACTGGATGCTCTGTGGTGTTAATCCGGTCCTCAGGAGAATGCTGGGGGCCTGGAAAGTTGGGGCCATGTCTGTCCACTCTCTGACCTGCCTCAACGCCCAGGCGTCTCCTCACCACACCGGGCCTGGCTGTCCCCATGTCAGCAAAGCGTGGTGTAGGAGGAGAAAGGCCCGAGGGCCTCCCCGAGGCCCCTGTCTGTGGACAGGGAGGCCTGGCTCCCTCTGGCCAGCCCGTGGACAGCTGGGAGGCTGTTGCCTACTCAGTCTGGATCAGCAGATATTGACGGAGGGCCGGCTGCTCTGTGCCAGGCCCGGGAGAGGGCCCAACAGGTGACCCGCATGCTGGCCCTGCCCTCGGGGAGCTCCCTGTCGGGACCCCTGCTTCTGATGCCATTCTGGGTTGACTTGGAAGTGGCCGTGGCAGCCTCTTGCCCTGTGCCGGGGGCACGTGTCCCTAGTGGCTGTGGCCAAGGCCTGGAACAGGCGTTTGCCCTGGCCATGGTCCTGGCTGGAGTGGTGGGCCTCACGGTGTGAACACAGATGCCCCACACCCCAGCGTCACGGGCAAGGTGGCTTCCCTGGGCCCTGGGCAGAGAACCCTCCACCTTTGCGGGGGCAAAGTGCCCAGGCCTCCAGAGGAGGTCTGTCGTGGTTGGAGGGCTTCCAGATGTGGGTTCCTGAGCCACGGGCGGGGAGTAGACCCCTGGCGCTGATAGTCGATGTGCCCAGGGTCTCAGCCGCCGCCCACATACACGGGCTCTGGCCGCGCGACCAGCCTTTCGGTGCTTGGCACGCGTTCAGCTGTGGGCTTTCGGAACAGGGATGACAAAGCTCCAAATGGGATTTCAGCCGGGCTCCTACCTCCCCGCCCACCCGGGTGGAATCGGCCCTCCCTTCAAGTCTGACCAGGCCTGGGCTCGGGGGCCAGGGAAGTGGGTGGACTCTCTTCTCCATGATGTGGACCCCTGCAGCCTCCCAGATTTCTAAACACTCATGGGTGGGCCTAGAGGGGTTTTATCGCTCACCCGTGCTGTGTGTCAATAAGATTGTTAAAAAAAAAAAAAACAAAACAAACCACAGCCAGACAAGAGTCCCTGTCCGTGGTGGAATTTGGTGCCTTTAGAAGCAGAGGGATGGAGAAGTAAGGGGGAGCTCTTTCACAAGAAATAGACTCTCATATCTTGGGATTTGGGAAAACAGAACTGGTGAGGGTTTTTTTTTTTTTTTCCTTCCCAGGCATTCCGTATTATTAAGACACTCTGTCTTATAAGGGATGTTGGATAATTAATCCTGTGGTGAGACAAAGCAACAAACGTTCAAATATATTTAAATGATGAGCAGGCTCTTTACTGTGGACCTGTAAAATCATTGTGGGCCAGTGGCATGAAGGAGGGGGGATTTGGATTTATTGAAATGTACTTTTCCCCTTCAGAGTGGGGGATGGGGCTTTCTTTTGTGTACGCACACACATACACACACGTACACAACGCACACACGCACGCACAGTGCATTTAGCCAGAACCCTGCTAAGTCTTTTCCCTTTTTAGTCGAAAAGAATCAATTATGCCTTGTGGTCTCTTTCCAAAAACCACTTTTGATGGTGTGATTTTGTTTCAGTCGAGAGCGCTCGAATCAGCCCCTCAGAAACAAGCAGGGGGAAAAAAAGCCCTCTCACCAAACTTCTGGGCGGATTCTTACCAATTGAGAATATTGACAGCAGTCAGAATTCCGTGGCTGTTGAAACTTTGCCTCTAATTGAACTGGGAAAGGTAAACCCAGATTCAGGGCTCTGCACGCTGTAATTGCAATAATTTAATTTAGCTATTTAACCTGTAATTCAGTGGTATTTATTAAGGAGCATGGGAGAAAATGAGGCCATTAGGAGCCAGAGATGAATACATTGAAATGAAAATGAACACTTCTAACTGCCAGTTGACCTTCGGTTTGTAGCAGTTTTTATTAGGCTGGTCACGGTAATTACCAGGACGTGAATCGGGGAGGAAAGTGAATAATTCCGTAATGAACATTTTTATTCATTGTCTCACATTTTCAGGAAGCGGACAAGTTATCTCGCTGAAGTATTGGCCTACACACCCTTTCTGTTTGTTTTTTAAAAAATGATTGTTTGGGCTTCCCTGGTGGCGCAGTGGTTGAGAGTCCGCCTGCCGATGCAGGGGACGCGGGTTCGTGCCCCGGTCCGGGAAGACCCCACATGCCGCGGAGCGGCTGGGCCCGTGAGTCATGGCCGCTGAGCCTGCGCGTCCGGAGCCTGTGCTCCGCAACGGGAAAGGCCACAACAGAGAGAGGCCCACGTACGGCAAAAAAAAAAAAAAAAAAATGATTGTTTGTGGACAATAGCATCATTCCATGTGGACGGAGGTGGCGTCCAGGGCGTCCAGAGAGGCACGCTGGTGGGTCATCGGTGCTGGGTGCACTTCTAGGGTGCACGGGGGAGACAGCTGTACCGTACAGTAGGTATTGTCAGCCTGGCAGGGACCAGGAGAGTGAATGCCTGCCAGCCCCTCTGGGGAATGTTTTTCCAAAATTATCGATCGGGTGGAAAGCTTTCTTGACTTGAGAATACGTAGGTATTCTTGTGTCCTTTTAGGGTGAGTTGTAAAGCAGTTCAATATTTAGAGGGCTGGAGACATAGCTGGGAACATGTAGAGAGATCCCTCATGCCCTTGGGTCCAGGAATTCTACTTCTGGGTCACCATCCTGAAGATTAACTAGGTATATGCCTGAAAACATGGGCACGCGCCTGCAGTGTCCTTGTCACAGTGGAAAGTTTTGGAAGCAAGTCGATTCCAGTAGGAGGAGAATGGCTACATGAACGGTGGCCCAGCCGTATGATGGGAAACATCACATAGCAATGAAAAATAAGGATTTTACAGCGTTTCTCCGAACGTGGGAAAATGCTCCCAATGTAATATCAAGAGAGAAAAGCACAAACCAAAACTGTATACAGTAATAGCTCAACCAGTAGATGTCTGTTTGTACAAGTCCACTGAAAAGGGACTGGAAGGGAGCACCGAAATGTTAATGGAAGTTACTTTGGTGGTCTCTATTTTCCTTCTGTATCCTGGTCTGTATCTGTAAAATTTTCTACAAGAAGAAAGTGTTCCTTTAAAAATCAGAAGACGCGATAACATTGATTTAAAGTTGTGGTGACTTTAGCTGATTGGAAAGAGAAGTTTTTAGCCGGACACCCTGCCTCGGGCTCTGCCAAACTTGTGGTTTCATTAGCTCCTCCCACTTCCCAGAAAAGCATTCAGCCCTTAGATGTAACAGGGGGATAAGAGCTGAAAACACTTGTGTCAGCCCAGTGGTGATGGATAGCTTCCCATCACGGAAGGCTTGGATCCCTGTGCGTTTGGGAGGCCTCTTCTTTTTATTGGCTTTATTTCCGTTCCCTTCTTGTGGCCCCAAATTGGGAGTCAGAGGCCCTCCTCCTCTGGGTCTGGGGCTGCACGGTCCAGAAGTGGGGGCATATGGTGAGGACATCTGTTGAGTTGATGGGCCCCAGTCTCTGCATCTTCTTCGCTCCAGCGTCTGCCCGGTCTCTGGCAGTGGTCATTTCCATTCTGATAGAGATGTTAGAAAGAATCATATCTGTTCATGCAGCTAGGAAGAGGGAGTGTGCGGTTTGTGTGTGTATCTTAGCGTTGTCAGAAGAACCTTATTAGATACTTGGATGATATCCACCCCCCCAAACAGGGTCTTTATTTCCTCCCTGAGTGCCCCTTACCCTCTGATACCCACAGGAACCTCCTGGAGGCTTGCCTTCCGGAAAAGAAATTATTCTCTTTCCAATTTTCAATTTTCCAACTTCACTCCTTTTCTTTATTAAGTGCACTACGTTTACTGGAGAGAAAGAAAGAAAATGACAGCTCTGCCCTGAATTCAGAGTGCCTGGACCCTGCTTTGCATACCAACTTCAGCCGGCTGGCAGGAAGGGGCCAGGGGATTCTTTAGACCCGGGGCGGCGCCTGGCAGGCTCTGGGCCCTCTGCAGATGTGCCCGTCTGCCCGTGGTCCTCTTCTCACTTATCTGCTCGATGCCACCAACCGTAATCCTACACAGTGCCCCAAGATGAGATGACTGCTGGCAAAGGCTCTGTCATGAACCCTGGGAAGGGCACAGGTGAGGGAGGCAGGAGGCCACACAGTTGCCCCCCTGGTTGTGCATCTTGGGTCTCCGACCAGGCTGAGAATAAAGTTCACGAGATTATGTATACAAATCCTCCCGACCAAGTTCCTAGCAAGTTCCTAGCTCGTGGTACATGTTCCTGCAACCCCCTGTAGCCCTGAGCCTCGACGTTACCATGGTCAGCATGATACCCACCTAACTGGTGTGGACCAGTATCACCTTGGATGTGAGGACACCTGGCTTATGGCAAACGCCCAGTGAAAGGGCTCTCGAGGTGTCTAATACAGCTTGAAAGCATTTTGACTTGTCAGAGCGGCCGGGTACGCGTGCTCCCTGCACACAGAGCTTCCATTTTGTTGGTTGAGAACCCCAACATCCTTTTTCCGTTGCCTCCCCCCCACCATGGATACAGGGCATTCTCTTTGTAGGCACATACTTGCCCAAAGTGCAGCTGACCCGGTTGAACCTCTGAGGCTCCCTGGAATCTTGGGAGCATTTGTTAAGACAGCTACAGGTGGCAGATAGGCAAGGAGGATGGCCGCCGCAGAGCGAGAGCTTTTCTGGAAAGACTGTGGCCCTGGGACCTTCCGTTACAGGTCCGTCCGTAGCCATGGTTGTCACTGGGGGAGACGTGGAGACATGGAAACTCGTCTCCCTGAAAAGCTGGCCGCTGGCCTAGCTTGGGAGGGGGAGGGAGGATGCCAGAGCACTTGTTTTCATGGTGGGGGGATAGCTCGTGCACCTGCCCCCCTCCCCCAGTTTTTTTAAGGTCCGGAAGAGGGTGTCACGGCGCTGCATCCCCGGGAGCCACCCTCAGCAGAACGCAGCCGTCCGCGCTCCAGTGGAGGAACTCTGGAACCTTTCCTCCGCCTGGTTGCCTGGTTACAAGATCATCTGTCACCAGTTCCCTGAGGAGGGGGCTTGGCTGGGGAGACACGAGAGGGGGAGCTGGGAGATAGTGTCTGCTGTTGGGAGTGCAATGAGTACCTCGATCATATCTAATTCCCATTTATATTACGCCGGACAGCCCCACTGCCCAGCTGCCCTCTTGAAGCCTCGGACCGCTGGGGTTTTTTGATGCATGAATGAAGACTGGGAAGTGGGCCAGGACTTGGCTCATGGGCTTCTCCATCATTTATTAGCTTCTAGTTTTAATTGTTTCCCGACTTCTTTCCAGATATTTATCTAGGAAGAATTGTCAGTTCTAGCTGCGCCGTGCAGATGTGCGGGGCAGGCGCCGGCTGCAGAATCTTAATGGCTTTTCTGGACGCAGGCAGGATTCAGTCCAGCAGGTGTTGGTAGAGCACCTACTATGTGTCAGGACGGTGCCAAGTGATGAAGGGACTCCGGGATGGATGGAGAGAGGCTCCCACTCTGGAGGGATCTGCTGTCCCTTGGGAGCGGAGTCGGGGCGCTTTACTGGGAAATGTATTTACATTTAGTTTGAGCGCCGCTGTGGATGCTGGCCGCTGGATGGGTTTGAGCTGTGTGACCTCAGGCAGATTGCTTTATGTCTCTGAGCCTTGGAGTCTCCATCTGAACCCGAGGCAATGACCCTAGTAGGAGTTATCAAACAAATGCTGAGATATGCAGGCTGTTGTATTTGGGGTCCCAGGGAAGGGTCCCGGGTCCCAGGGAAGGGTCCCGGGTCTCAGGGGTTGTGGGGTGGGCTGACGACAGGGTGCTGGGTGGTGAAGTGTAGGCCGTGGGCCTGCTGTCCGCCTTCTGCATTCTGGTCTCATCTGTGAAATGGGGGTGCTGGGGGAGACCCCACGAAGGAGGTGTGGGGAATATCGAGGGAGCCATTGGTGGCTTCTCTTTCTTTTCTTCAGAAGAAGCCGTGGGTCAGGGCGGACCAGCCTGTTGGTGCCTGGGGTGGGTTTGTCGAGGGGACTCAGAAGCACAGGTTAGGAGCCAGAGCTTGGCTCACCGAACACACGTGTGACTTGGGAAGTCTTTTTTCCACTGGGCAGCCTCAGTTTCCCCATCCGGTACGTGGGGAGGGCTGGATGACCTTGCTGTTGCCTGCCTTAACTTTACACTTTGGGTGGCCTTAGACAGACGTGAGTAAATCCTCAGCCACAGGCTTCTCGTCCATGGACTGCAGTGAAAGCATGTAACTTGTGGGATGAAACGAGGTCCTGCTGACCTGGTGCCCGTGGGTGCCCAGTGCCTCTCAGGGTCTGTCGGCTCCCGGGGGCTGCCGTCCCCGAGGGCAGTCAGCCCCCTGGTTGAGAAGACTGGCCCGTGGTCTCTGCTCCCTCACTTCCTACAGGAGCTCGGGCCAGTCACCTAAACCCTTTGAATCTCACTTTTCTTCCTGTAAGACACAGAAATTTGCTTCCTCTCGGGGCCATTTCACAGATGAGGAATGTCACACTGGAGACGGATCCAGAGGAGTGGAGAAGCTTGCCCAGGGTCACCCAGCTAACACCCACCGAGTCAGGAATAGAGCCGTGCCTCACGCATGGTTCAAGGAGCAGGGGCGGCGCTGGATGGCGTCCTGAGTGGCCCAGAGGGATGCCTCCACGGTGGGATGTTTGTCCAGAAGCCCCAGCTTCTTGGCCGGCCAGGTGGAAGTGTGGGCCGTTCACTGACTGCTCCCTCAGCGGCTGGGAACAGTCTGGGGCTGGGAGCGTTTGCTCTGTGCTCGGGTTCAAAGGATGGATGACAGGTGACTGGCGTGGTGGCCCTGCCACCAGCCCTGAGCTTTCCGATGTTGCTTCTTCTCCATCATTTTGGGAGATGGTTCGTGTGCGGGGACACACACGTTCCTCACAGGGTTCCCAGGGAAATGGGAACTCCTTGAATTTCGAGTTTGCTGTGGCACCATATTGGTGGGCAGAAACCATCAACGTCGGGCCCGTAGAATGACTGGATTTCGTCGGGGTGGCTGCAGGAAAAGCTGGGAGAAAAGTTCCTTCGATTTCTCAGATTGCTTCTTGAACATGAAGTTAAAAGTCCATTTTCGATTTGGGGGTTTTTAAGAGAGATCCCTTTTGAAATTTGGCCAGAATGATCTGAAACAAAGTGATCCCGGACTTGGTTAAAAAGTGGTGACGTCAAACTCTTTTCATGGTCTGGACTAGAGCTTCTGTTAATGGTGGAGTTTGTAAATATGTGTGTTTGGCTTTTGCTTTTTCACTCTGTTTCACTTATTATGTTAGAGTTGGGTTTAATCATTTATTTTAATTTTTAGAAGAGAAGCGTTTTTACAGAAAAGGGTGGTGAGAGGACTGGGGGGAGGTCAGCCCTCTGCAGCCGGGATCTGAGTTCTCCAGCGTGTTGTACCAAGTTGATGGTTATTATTCCCCCCGAAAATAATGTCCTTTTTTATTTGTTTTTAACATTCTGCCCTTGGCATCTGTTCCAGGCATTGTGGAGGAACGTAGACTGTGTTCTGACAATGGGTTAAAGCAAGCACTTACTGAAAAGCATTCTCTACTTAATTACATTTCCTTCTTCTGGAAGCTATTTTAATTTTTTTTTATAATCACATGTTAATTGTGTATTAGCGGGGCCTTTCTGATGAGTTGAAAACAGAGTGAAACCTTTGTAAACAACACAGAGAGAAAGAAAAGGGAATGTGTGAAGCAAGACAGTGGTGATGAGCCAGTTCCAAGAGGCCGAAATAACTACATTTCTTGACGCCAGGGAGTCCTTTTTCTGAGTGACAGGTCCCCTGATGGGGAGGGCGGGACGGCAGCTGCTGATCAGTGATGGTGAAGGGCGGGCTCATGGGTGCCACCCGCTCATTCGTTCACTCACTCATTCGTTCACTCACTCACTCATTCATTCACTCATTCATATTCTTACCCATGAATAGCTTCCTCTGTTGGGTGCCAGCCAGATGTAAGATTCTTTACGTGCGTGCTCCGAGATCCTCAAGACAGGTATTAACCTCATGCGTGCAGAAGGAAACTGTAGCTCAGAGTTGAGTTCACGCATTCACGTTCAGCCAAAGCTACCAAGCAGGAGATTCAGATCTGTCAGGCCCAAGGGACTCAACCTCGGTGAGGTTCTGAAGTGGCCGTGTCCCTTCCCATCCAGACTTCAGATGGTCCAGAGATAATCTGGCACCTGTGTGGGCAGTGGGAGGGAAGGAGGAGCCATCAGGGCTGGGTGTGTGTGAGTGTGAGTGTGTGTGTGCGTGTGCGTGTGTGTGTGTGTGTGTGTGTGGTGGGGGGTGAGGTGAAAGGTCGCCAGAACTCGCTGGCATTGTTTTCTTTTCCGCCTTTTAACAGCTTTATTGAAAGCACCAGCCCCAGTTTACAATCCCTCTTGTGGCGAGAGGGGCCCCCCGAAAGCCCGTCTCTGTTCCGCATGTAAAGGGCTGGGCTTGCGGGGCTTTGCAGTTCCCAGGCTGTTATTAGGGAAGCGTGGCCCGGGCGGTTCAGATGAAAGTGCTACTGTGTGCGCGCCAGGTTCACCGTGCGCGATCCAAGGAAACGCTGCCAAGACAGCGTTGTGAACAGGCGCCAAGCAAAACACACGCATTCCGTCCCGTGGAGCCAGCTCACTTCTGCAAATAGAGGAAAAATTGACTTTCTGATTGGGAGTGTTTCTACAACTCAGAAGAATCACTCCAGTGATTGTTCTAAAAATATTCCGGAGGCAGCACGTTCTCCAAGGCCTCGGGATTCTGAGCGGTCCTTAATTGTACTTTTTATGTAATCTCTCCGGATCGTGTTTCTTTTTTTTTTTTTTTTTAATGGACTCAAGCTTGCGTGGTCATCCTCTCTGCTCCTCCTCCCCCACCCCCAACGCGTCAGGATTGCTGCCTTGTTAAAGAGTGGTGCGCGCAGCGGAACCTGTATTTTTGTCTCTGACTTCAGGAAGTGTATTTGGGTTTTCATCTCCTGCAGCCGCTGTTGCAAGGCTCACGTCTGAGCAGCTGAATCTAGGGCAGCCCCTGACGTCCTGGCGTTGGTGGCCGAGCCCAGTTCTGGAGGGAGGCGTCCGTCAGGCGGACGGTTTTTCGGTGGCAGGCTGGGGGGAGGGGTTGCTGCTCCCTCTGCCTGTTGAGGCTGGCATTCCCCTTTACGAGGCACAGAGCTCCCTAGGAGCCCCGGGTATTTGCAGCTTCAGGCCGTGCTGGAATTCATATGATTTCTATAATGACGAAATTGACTGGGATTCCACAAGTCCGCTTACTGCCAAAAGTCAGTGATGTGGGCCCCTCCTTCTCTTCTCTGGTCTCAGAGTTTCTCTCCACCCTCTTTCTCCCCTCTTTCTCCTCCCCTTCCCACTCTCTGCCTTACCCGCGATTCCCACTTTCCCCTTGCAGTCAGCTTTGCCAGGTGCAGCTTCAGTGCTGCTGGGGAAGCCGGGGCACGTCTAGCTTCGGATTGGCAGCCCCAGAGCTGCTGACCTTTGTAGGATGTTGGGCAGCATCCCTGCCTCTACCAACTAGATGCCAGTAACACCGCTACCCTCCTAATCGTGGCCATCAAAAATATCTCCAGACATTGCCAAAATCCCCGAGGGGGGCGAAATAGTCCTCAGTTGAGAACCACTGTTCTAGCTCTTTTTTCCAAACTGGCACTCGCTACAGCCAGGAAAAGGACTGGGGAATATTAGTATCTATTTTCAGGTTCACGAATCACCAAAAATAATAGGGTGGAATCAAAGGCCTTAGAAATGGAGAAAGAATTCCCACTGTTGAATTCCCCCCCCTGCCCCCCCGCGAAGTGTATTTTAAGAAGTCCTGTCCTGGTTTGAGGGGCGACGACGGTGGGTGGTGGATGCTGGGTGGTGAGCCGTTTGTCGCGGTGATACCTGCAGGATTTGGAACAGCCAGAGTCTGTACCTTCAAATAATCAAGCAGTTTTCCTCTAAAAAAAAATCTCCCAGACTGAGCTTATGAGACAAATCTGCTAGAATTAGGTAACTGAAAGTCTTATTGGTAAGTGGACAATTCTGAGGAATTGGTAGTGTTTCTGGCAACGTACGCTAGGACTTCCTCAGTTTTGTTGCCTCTCTTTCCTTCCTCTCTCCCCGCCTGCCTCCTTGCTTCCCTTAGAGGTTGTTTCCCCCATGTTAGGAGTGGGACCGGGCCTGCTCACGGGCAGCAGCGGCCTCATTTGGATGGCATATGCTGTACCCATGTACGGGAATCCTGTTCTGTGGCCTTAAATGTTGACTGGTTAGTGGGGCATCCAATAGGGTCAGGTGCCAGGTGCCAGGTTTCATTTCACCCATCGGCAGCCTATCTGTGAGAAATCTAGAATTGGGTGGTCAGCGGGTTTCGTGCTGGGCTTCTCTGGAACGCCATGTGGCCAAGTACGCACGTGACAGCGTTAGAGTGATTTCCTGGGCTCAGACAAAACCCATGCTTCCGCCGGCTTCTTCCCGCCAGCTGGCCGCCTGAGCCAGCCTTGAGGTGCTCCGGCCATTTGGAATTCGCGGGACTCCACCTCCCCTGGGGCCTGAGCTCCTCAGCTTCACATTCTCCAGTGCGAACCCGACAGATCATCCTGGGGGCCTCCTGGCTCCAGATGTACAGTCGGTTTGCGCTGCAGCTCCTCTGCCCCTCCCACCCCGCCTCCTCTGTCGCCAGCCAGCCTCCGCTTGCCCCTGCACATTTCCTCCCGCCCTTGGCGTTGCTGCTGCCTTCCTCTGCCCTTGTGGGGTGGGGGCGTGGGGCAGTGCTGTGACAACCGCGCGCAGGAGGCGCGTCTGGTCCAACCCAGTGCCTTGGTTGGGTCTAACCAGTGGGCCACCCAGCCACATTGCTGGGGTTATTGGTGTTTGGAGAGAGGCTGAGTGGTGAGCCCTCACCCGTGTGTGTGTGTGTGTGTGTGTGTGTATACACACCCCTGCATGTGTGTGTGAACCTGTGTGCAGCCGGTGTGGGGGCTGCTAGGTTTCTCTTTCCCATAACCTCCCGTGGCATTTGGTGCATCTCCGAACGCCCTGATTTTCTGATCATGCTGGGCAGCTCCGCCGTGCGGAGGGGCATCTGAGAACTTTGACACCGTGAGCCGTGGCTGGCGAGGATGACCATCTCCCCACCGCCCGCGGGCTGCAGGAAGCTGGCATCATGGCAGAGGCAAAGCACCGCAGAAGTGCCGCAGGTTTTTCATATGGAAATGTGAAATAATGGGGTGATTAAATAGAGCTGTATATTAAAGTACATCTGACATTAGAATTACCATAATGTGCTGTAGCCTTAGGCTGAGTACTTTATTTGCCATCTGCGTCGGCCCAAAATCCCCCGGGGAAGCGCTAAAATATTCTGAATAAACTCAGCTCGAGTTCTTATTGAGAGTAAAATACCATTTGTGGCCCGTCGTATTGATTCGTCTTAATTGTGGTGCAGAAAAGAACATTCACTCGCTGGTGACTTTTGTGCTCGGTGACAGGCTGTCTGGAGTTACTGTAACATTGCAGTTGGTTAACCTGGATGGGGCCAGGCGGGCACCTCGGCTCCAGCCGGGATGCCAAGGTGCCAGCCCGGGCGCGCGGCACAGCTGGTGCTTCCTGCCAGCCCCCCTGCTCGCCTCCAGGGAGGGTGCTGGGGAGCAGGGAGCCCACACGGGGGCCGAGGCCCCTCCCTACGCCTGGCCTCGGCTCTCCGGGTCCGGAAAGGTGGCCTACTGGAGGAGGCTGTCCTGGAGGGGCATGACTTCAGTCTCAGCTCTTGGCTGCAGGGAGGTACTAGACATATTTAAGAAAACAAAACTAAAAAAAAGAAAAGACAAAAGAAAAGAATCCACCCACCCAGGCAAAGTCAAGCTTGGGTGGTTACCGGTTCGTGGCGGTGGGGTCTGGTAACAGTCCCTGCAGCCCTTTTGTGGGGGTGGGGGGGGGCATGTGGCGTGGAAGTGCTCGTGCGTTAAAGATAAATGACTCAGCGGTGGGAAGCACTTGGTGATCCAGACAGTGCCCCCCCGGCCCCGTTCATAAAGTCCAGTTTTTATCCTATAATCGCCTATCATTATACACAACTTAAATACTCAGATATTCTCCACAAACCTTGGGCTAGCATGTTTTTATCGCTAATTCCGAACAAGGGAATAACCTTTCACTTCAGAGACAAATGAGACAAATTTACAGGTGCGCATCTGCTGTTTCCTTGTGTTTTACCAATCCCAGTGGACCCGCACACTTTTGCTCTAACGCACGCCGCTCAGAACAGTCTATGTAACATATTACTGCTTGTTTGTGGTGTGTGGCTATGGGTCCCCTCTGCGTTAGCTAACCCGTATAACTCGGCATCGAGGCTCTCCATAACGTCAGTTACCTCCTCCGAGCTAAACGTACACTCCATTAAAACGAGGTTTACTGCCCCTGCAATACTTCTTGGGGTGGAACGTGGAGACTTCTGTGGACTTAAGGAAAGGAAGGAGGGTGGCCTGCCTCGTGAAGGAAGTAATGAATTACAGAGAAGGGAGACTTCCTGTGTCAGCCGGAATGTGTGTGTGAGATGTGCTTGGCGTGTGTACACATGGGCACAACTGTGTACACACCGGCGCTCAAGCACCCAAGCAGCTCACTGCGTGATGGGTTTTGCCTGTTTATTTCTTAATTCACTCTTTATTTTATTAAGTGATAAGGATAGTTTGCTCTATGCCTCCTCTTCACGTTCTCTGCTAAATTCCCATCCCCAGAATTCTAGAATCCTTTCAGAAAACCCTATATTGGTGGGGAGAGGGTTGGGGAAGTACATTCATCTCTCAGTCCACCAACACCCACTGGAAAAGTGTAGGTCCTTTTCAGAGAAGTCTACAGAAAGCAGATTTCAAGGGAGTCTGACGATGCATTCATCTGTCTTGGGGAAGACATTATCTCCAACGCATGTGAGAGCCTGGTGTAAAGCGGGGGGGGGGGGACTGTATAAAGATGATCTTGAGGAGTGCGCTGTAGTTTCTCAAGAATGCTGTAAGTGAGTTGCCACGTATAAAATCGCTCTGTGTGTCTTGCCTCCGGCTCTTCCATCTGACTAGCAAACACCACGGCTCTCACCCTGCCCCGAGATGCCCCCTCCACAGTTAGAGGTGTTGCTTTGTTTCAGGGCTGGGTGGCTGTTTCCTGAGCCGGAACTGCACACCTGGTGTGACCACAGAATCGAGCAGTTGAAGTCAAGACTGTTTGGGGGAAATCTTGGGTGTATGGGGCCTGCAGCCGTAGTTAAGTTTTCATACTTCCCTGTTTCCCCAAGAGTCTGGACCACCCCATTCCTGAAGGCGGGCTTCTCAGCCGTGGGTGTTCAGATAAGAGGCTTTTGCTGGAATAATAGAACTTCTGCTGGAGACGGTGATTTAGAAGCCGCCTCGCTTCCTAAGCTCGTGGTCCTCGTAGATTGGACTTGAAGTTCCCTCTTTGTGTTTTCCACCCCCCCAGTGTCATTTCTTTATACATTATGGTTTCTTAGTTTGGGAAGGGCAGGTCTGGCCTGCAACCAAACTCTCCGAGGGGTTTACCTCCATCCTTTCGTTGTACTGAGATTTTGTTGTACTGAACAGTTCGTGATTCAAATAGACCTTGAGTGTGGGCTTGAAAATCTTCATTTAAAAAAAAAAAATCAAAGTTTTCATTGTGATGGAATTTGCAGCAATGGACTTTGGTCTCTCTCCAGCTCCGTTTCTTTGTGTGTTTTCAGAGCCTCCTCAGGTGGATCCCCCATCGCCTCTTCAGTTCCACATCCAGGTCCTCGCCTCCACGAATCTTAAGATCCCACCTCCATGCTTTCGTGCCTGTAGTTTCCTCCGCTGGGCACACACTTTCTGCCCTTTCTCTGCACAATGGACTCATTGAGCTCCAGGGTCTCCTCCCGCGAGAAGCCTCCCCCGATCCTCCCAGGCCATCAGTCTCTCCTCCTCTGGGCCCTCCACCGTGTGGCACACCCTTTCTTAGTGAACTAGTGGCCTGAGCCCTTACTGCATGTTTGTGGAGTCAAGAGCCTCTTGTCCTGGACTGCAGGCTCTGCGTGGGCATCCCTCCTGAGCTCAGTGCGGGCCTGGCAGACGACACACGCTGCCTGCACGTGTAGAGTCAAGGGAGGAAGGGAGGAAGGAGCAAACGAACAGACGTGTGGACAAGAGCCTCTCAGCTTTTGCTCCAGTGGTTCGGTTTCCGGGTGCAGATGTAGTGCTGTGCAGACATTGGGTGTTGTCCTGAGGGGCTTCCTGGCTTTTTAGGAGGAGAATGCGAACACCGAGAGTGGGGCATCTTTTTCACGTTTACGATTTAGCCCTGGGTTTGGAGGGTGAGTGTGGGTGAGTGAGGACAGCCCTGCACGGGAAACCCTGCAGAGCGAGCAGGGGATGCATCGGATGGAAACACTTGCACAGTTCTCCACAGGTCCTCGCCTTTCTCATCGCCTCTCCCATCTCCCCGCCCCTGCCTGCTTCTGCAGCCAACAGAGCTGCTTTCTCTTTGGTGCACCCCGAGGGTGCTCACACAGGGCTCTCCACCCCGAGTGCCTTCCCTGCTGGATCTGGGCCGGTGCCACTTTCCCTGTGTCTGGCTTGAACTCACCTCCACGCAGTGTTTCCTGCCTGCCTCTTCCCTGGATGCTCTGAGGTCACTCGGCAGATCCTGCTCTGCCTCAGAGTCCTTTGTGTCCACGGCTTAGCCCACCCCTGCTCCCCCCGACCCCCACCTGTGGCTGATCCCTGCAAGTAAGTAGGTCCTGTTGTGGGTCCTAGCGCCTAGCATGTGGTGACTGGATGGACGAGTGAATGAATGAATGGGAAAGGGATGTCCCTAGAACATTTTGGACAAGATTAGGTTTCCTTGGCCTTAGTAACTTCCCAGGATGCTGCTTTTGCTCTGCCGGGGTTCTTGTGCCCCTGGCTGTCTAGGGGGGTGCTGGGGCCTCAGTTTGAGGCTGTGGTGAAGCCTGAAGGCCCAGTCCTCCAGCCCGAGGTAACTCGGGCATCAGAAGCACAAAGCTGACCTCTGCCGCATGGATGCTCTCAGGGTGAGTGGACCGCAGCGGGGTGAGGTTTCTTACTCGTGGGGCCTCTCGATTCTCAGCCAAGTTCCACGTGGCATTTCCTGCACAGAGCCTCCAGCTCGCGGCACCGGCCAGCTCGCTGGTGTGCGCGGGGGCAGGGGGAATGGTGTGCTGTGACTGGTCCAGGGCCGGTTACGGCGGAGTTTGCAAGCCCGGTGGAGGGGCAGCCAGGTGTGTGTCAGACACGACCCAGACCCTGGGCTCAGACCCAGCTGTGAATCTGGGCTCTGCGACCCACAGGCTGTCTGACCCGGGGCCCCTCACTTAGCTGTGATCTTTTATATAAGATCTGGATTAGAGCCCGCTTTCCAGAGTGGCTGTGAGCGCCCACAAGTCCACTCTGGCCCATGCAGTGGTGTGTGAGTCAAGCCCACCAGAGTCCAGGGCAGGTGATGCCAGGTGTGAGATGCACAGGCAAGGAGAGGACCAGGAGGGTGGGGGTCCGGCGCGTGAGTGGGCAGTGAGTCCGGCCGGATCCTGTAGGCTGAGAGCATGGTGCTTCCTCCGGGCAGCAGCGGCTGTCAGGGCTGTGATTTGGGAGGATCGCTGGCCCACTCGCCCACTCTGCCAGGGCGGCTTAGAGGTGGATGGGGGCGGTGGCGGAGCGTCTGGGTTCTTTGGAGTCACCTGGATCCCAGCACCCTCTGGTGGTTGGAACACAGCCAGCAGAGAGGCGTGGGCATGCTGGGTGGGGTCCTGCCCAGCGAGCCCGGGAAGCGGGGTCGTGTTGAGTGCTGAGCTGGACCCTGCTCCAGAGGCGGCCTCGCCTGGAGGGCAGACTGGGCAGCCCGGGAAGGTTCAGCCAGACCTGGGCAGACGCCCTTGTTCTGCCCGTGATGACTTTAGCCACGCTGACCACCGGGGGAGCAAACAGACGGAACACAGCTAACACAGGTGCCGGCAATCCTGAAGCGCGTGTGCGTTCGTCACCCTGCTGGTGGCCGGAGTTGCGGCACTAGCGAGATCAGCTCAGCCCCGGTCCTCAGGGAGCTTGGAATCCAGACCAGATGATGAATTTTAAATAAATGACCCAAGGCCGGTCATGTGGCCTCCGGCAACTTGCTTGCGGTCTCTGAGCCTCCTTTATTGCTCCTGAGTGGTCACGGGCAGAGTTATCATGAGACTACGTGGGGTGATGCGGGTTCTAAACCCCAAAGGCAGCCAAGCCCTCGCGTGCTTTTCTCTCCCTGCACCTTGAGCTTGGTCCTAGCAGCACTCTTACTTTTCATGAAATAACTGAGAGGGTTATTAGGTGCTCTCGTTTCCCCCTGGAATTCGAGAGCTGCATCCCTCGATACCAGCAGAATACCTAGTGGATAAAGGGTGCCCAGCTCCTACGTGTTTCAATGAACGAATGAAAGGCGAGTGTAGGCATTGCTCTCGGCAGGACACACCCTGCTACCTAGTCTACTCGGCTCTATCTATCTTGGTCCCCCCACTTAGTGGGCTTATGCGAGCTGGGATCCAGGGATGGCAAAGAGGCAGACGCACGCTCTGTGGTGGTAATGGCTGTCTGGAGCTCTGGGTTAAAGAGGATTCTGAGGCCTGGTGGGGGAGTGTGGGGATGGATTGGCAATGTCCGCCACGGGCATTGGCGGAGGGGCATTGGCTGTGTCAGACTTCATCACCAGGGAGACCATTTAGTAGTAGCCGTGGTGCTACTACTGTCAGCACCAGAACCAACACCCGACAAAGGACATCTATTACTTTCCCATGAGATAATTGGCCCGATTTCACCAAGTTGTTGCGATTCTAGCCGAGAACAACACGTCTCCACATTTCACTAGCACGTGGCTGGAACCAAAGGTAAGATCCCGAGGCACACACCACTGCCCTGTCTCCTACCCTGGGGTCCCTTGTCTTGGGAGGGGCCCAGGTCCGCACCCTTTCCTCTTTTGACTAAGCTTTTATCTAGAGCACAGCTGGCTGTGCGGCTCTGGGCTGATCACCTTATCTCTTCCAGTCTTCAGTTTCCTCATCTGTGAAATGGTGCTGACGACAGTTCTTGACCTTGGGAGTTGTGAGGACAATTCTCCTTGGCTGCAGGCAGCTCATGTAAGGGTTTAATAATGGTTTCTTGTTACTGCTGTTATTATTCCCTTAGCTCCACCTTCTCTCTTGGAGAGGCTGAGGTTTTGTTTGATAGGATGCTTTCAGAACAAGCAGGGGTGCTTATAGATTTCATAGGTGACTGTGCTCAGAAATGATATGAACACGAAACTTACAGAGTTCCCCAAGGAAACCAAATGACATTTCCTTTCTGAGATCATGAAAGGGAAGACAGTCTTTAAACTAATAAGGGGTCTACACATCTAGAGATAATAGTGAAAATAGTTATTAACATTTTGGCACTGAGGAGATGGCATTGCTAGTGGGCATAGATTCTGGAGGAGGATTGGGTGGTTGGCCAATGAATCCAACCCTCTCCTTGGGCACCGGGTACCCTAAAATCCAGGGAGGGGAAGGGGCCTGCCCCAGGGAGACCCTGGATCTAACAGCCTGCCCCAGAACCTGGCTGCCGGTGTCTCATGACCCCTTCACCACGTCCTGAGTGGCACGTTGCCCTGTAGGCTCACCTGCTCTCTTAAACATCTCCACTCCAGGGACAAGGCCCGTGGTGGACCCGACTGGGCTCCATCAAAGGCTAATCGATGCCCTCCCCTGGGAGGACACACACAGTGTGACGGGAGGACCTTTTCATTGTGAAACAGGCCCTGACAAGTGTCAAGAGAACGACCTCAGGTGGTGCTGGGGGGTGCAGCTGGGATGGAGCCAGGGCTCTGGAAGCCTGAGCAGGGACATGGCCCTCCCCTTGCTGGCCGGGGGACTCTGCCTCTCTGAGCTGTAGCGCCATCACGTGCCAGCAGGGAGGTGGTCCTTGCCTGGCCTCCCTCAGCGGTCGTCTGAGTGACGATGAAATGCGCTAATGGCTGTGAAAATGCCAAACCAACTGTCAAGTGCTTTGCAAACTGTAGAGGGCCACGTGAAGCCAAGACCCAGTTCTTTCTTCAGGGTCCAAGTGTCAGGACTCTCATTTTTGCCTCCAGCTTTGGGAGGAGAAAGGCCCTGCTGGTGTTCACTCCAGGCCCTGCTTGAGCTGGGAGGTGGTGTCTGCTTGTGGCTTTAGAGCAGCCGTGAACCACTAAATCCCCTGCAGGCAGGAATACCCTTCTACTGGGTATCACTCGGCTTTAGGAGAGCCCTCTTAAATTATTGCTCTCAATTATGGCCTTTTTATTGAATAATAACTCAATTAAAGGTGCGCTTTTTATTGAACATCCCTGATACCTTTATTGGTATTATTAGAGTAACCAGCATACTAAGGAAGAACAATTATTTAAATGCTCATTAAAAAAATAAAAAAAACAACTCCTACTAGCAGAGGTGGGGAGGCGGTAGCACTTCATTGCAGGAGCCCAGTTGCGTGTTGGTTCCCAAGAGTCACAATAAAAAATGATGTTTCCTCAACGTTTGCAAGTTTCTACTTCCCTGGAACCTCTAATGCATTAGGCAGGCTGCATTAAAATTCCTCCAGGGGAGAGGGTGTGGAGAAAAGGGAACCCTCTTGCACTGCTGGTGGGAATGTGAATTGGTACAGCCACTATGGAGAACAGTATGGCGGTTCCTTAAAAAACTAAAAACAGAACTACCATACGACCCAGCAGTCCCACTACTGGGCATATACCCTGAGAAAACCATAATTCAAAAAGAGTCATGTACCACGATGTTCATTGCAGCTCTGTTTACAATAGCCAGGACATGGAAGCAACCTAAGTGTCCATCAACAGGTGAATGGATAAAGAAGGTGTGGCACATATATACAATGGAATATTACTCAGCCATAAAAAGAAACGAAACCGAGTTATTTGCAGTGAGGTGGATGGACCTAGAGTCTGTCACACAGAGTGAAGTAAGTCAGAAAGAGAAAAACAAATACTGTATGCTAACAACATATATATGGAATCTAAGAAAAAAAAAGTTTCTGAAGAACCTAGGGGCAGGAGAGGAATGAAGATGCAGATGTAGAGAACGGACTTGAGGACACGGGGAGGGGGAAGGGTAAGCTGGGACAAAGTGAGAGAGTGGCGTGGACATATATACACTACCATATGTAAAACAGATAGCTAGTGGGAAGCAGCCGCATAGCACAGGGAGATCAGCTCGGTGCTTTGTGACCACCTAGAGGGGTGGGATAGGGAGGGTGGGAGGGAGGGAGACGCAAGAGGGAGGAGATATGGGGATATATGTATATGTATAGCTGAGTCACTTTGTTATACAGCAGAAACTAACACAGCATTGTAAAGCAATTATACTCCAATAAAGATGTTAAAAAATAAAAAAGAAAAGAAAATTCCTCCAGGGTTTTATTACTGCCAGAGTTAGACTGAAAGGCATCCCTGAAGCATCCACTGCCAGGTACAAGATGGATAATAAAAAACAAAACACCCAAAGCCCAACCATAACATGTGCGTAGTGATGTGTGAATTTTGTAGGGTGTGTCCACATGCGCGATCTCGTTTGCTCCCCCGGCCCTCTTTGGAAGCAGACATGTTATTCCCACTCTACTGATGAGGAAACAGAGGCTCAGAGAGGTTAAGTAACTTGATCAACATCACTCTGCTGGGAATGTCAAGGCGGAGGTATGAACTCACGCTGCTGTCCAGGGTTCTCTTCAACGGAGATCACAGGGAGGGTTTTGAATTTGAGAAAAATACAGGGCCTCCCTTGAAAGCCAGGAGAGCAAAAGAAGACCCAGTGTGGGTTTCTGTCAATGGATACCAAAAATGTCTGAGGAAGGAAGAAGGAAGGAAGCAAGCAAACAAGACACGGGCCCTGGGTTCTGAGTCGCCAAGCCTGATGCAGTGATCCAAACGCAGCTGACGTTTCTAGGCCTGTAGGCCAGGTTTGGCGTCGCTGGGTAAGTCGCTTCAAAATAACCTAGGCGTCGGGCTTCCCTGGTGGCGCAGTGGTTGGGAGTCCGCCTGCCGATGCAGGGGACACGGGTTCGTGCCCCGGTCCGGGAAGATCCCACGTGCCGCGGAGCGGCTGGGCCCGTGAGCCATGGCCGCTGAGCCTGCGCGTCCGGAGCCTGTGCTCCGCAACGGGAGAGGCCACAGCACTGAGAGGCCCGCGTACCGCAAAAAAATAAAATAAAATAAAAATAAAAATAACCTAGGCGTCGACCTCTCAGTTGGAACGTCGGCAGCCACAGTGGCAGCGTGTCGGGACAGGGACCCTGTCTGGGCCACCAGCAAAGTTGGCACGTGGTAGAGCTTCCAGCTCACCTCTGGGCAGGTGGCCCTGAGCTCCAGGAGCGGGGACAGCCCTGAGTCCGAAGCAGCCCTCTCACCGAGGGTCTTCCGCTGCATTTAAAAATGAGCCATTGGTGACTCTGTGTGTTGGGGCTTTAAAATATTTAGTGAGTTTTTGAACAGAAAAATGTTACGAGCGGCTCTTCAAAGGCTTCCTGACATTGTTCAGTTCTCAAAAGTGAGCAGCCCCAGTGCTCAAGGCTACTTCTAGGTAAGAGATAACCATGAAGTGGTAATATGGAAATGAACATTTTATTTAAAAAAGAAAGTTACGAAGGAGAGTGGAAAGTGCCTTGTCTAGGGAGGGCCTTTGAGGGCTGGGAGATTTTAAAAACATCGGAAGCTGTCAGATCCTGGGAAGACCGGCACCTGCAGTGAATCTTGCCATGGTGTGGAGAGAAGTGTGGGAGCCAGATGGGTTCAGGGGTGTGGGAAAAGGGCTTACCCTGGCTTGACGAGGGACCCTGGAATCCTATTCAAGGGATACACACAGAGCTTTTCTCCCCCTGATGGTGAATTCCGGACAGTTAACTTCCTCCCGGTTGCTTCAAGTTAGAGTTTTAGCAGTGTCTTTTGCTCTTTTTTTTTTTTTTTAATACAAAAAGTGGAAACATTTGAACTCTGAGAACATGTAGCTACATGCTTCTCAGCAGCTGCCGTTTGAGTTAAAAAATATATATTTTTTAATTGGCCATTTCATTCCTGGCCTACCTAAGAGTTTTGCATCGTCTTCTGATACCCAGATTCCTCACGGGCAGTAGAACTTTCTAGAAAATGTGTGGCCATCAGAAGAAACAGGAAGTGCTCTGGAGAGACCCAAGGAAATGAAGATGATGAAAAAAGAGATTGGGGGAAGGGTGGCAGCCCGTCATCTTAAAAACACGAGGAACCAGAGCAGCTGTGTGCAGTAGCTTGGTTAAAGAGAGTGGCTGGAACGGAGGTGAAGGGTACAGACTGCGCTTTAATTGGAAGATCTATGACCTTGCGGGAAGTGGTGCTTCATTTGTGTTATTAGCTCCTGTGTCAGAAAGGGACTTTTCCTTTATCTTCTTATTTACTACTTGTTTATTCTGCCTAGCTCCAGAAAAGGATTTGCGGAGGACTCTAAATATCATGGCTTCTGGCCAGCTTTCCCGTGAGGCTGTCTGAGGTGAAGAGTTCTGTTCCCCACACGCGTTAACTAATAAGCCAGGACAGGAGATGGTGCCTCCAAGAAGCTGGTGCTCTCTGCCATAGCGGGGTTGCACGCAGGACGGGAAGGCTGGGGTGTCCGTGTGGCCTTACCGCTCCCGCAGCAAGGACCACGGCCGCCCAGGGCCTTGGGAAGGAAAGGCCCTGTTTCCAGGTGGGGAAATTCTCCCCAGGGGCTCCAGCATGGGGAACTGAATTACACAGACATACTGGGAGGAGGAAGTTACGCAGACACCCCGGAGAAAGAAAATTGCCTCAGAAGTTCTCCTGGAGCTGTGTTTAAAAGTGAGGTGAAACTGACCTTCGGAATTCTTTTTTCCTTTTTGTCCTCCCTGCCCCCCACACCCCTCTTGGTCTCCTCACTACCAAACACACAGACACATGTCCGTGCAGTGATGCCCATAGACCACCAGACCTGGAAGGCAGGTCTTGGTTTCCAGTGGTGGGTGATCTGGCCCAGTTGCTTCTGTGTCTGGGAGAATCTCCACCCTGCCCCCCTGCGCCCTGGACAGCCCGCACACGCTGCATGGCTCAGGGAGGTCCAGGCCCCTTGGACCTTGGACCTTGGGAGAGGTCAAGTTTAACCTGTATGGAACTCGGGACGTTTGGTCCCAGAGCCACTTGGATTTTACTGCTAAGGGTGAAGCCCCCAAGAAACATAATTTGTGGCTGGAAAACCAAAAAAATACATCTCTATACGGGACTTCAGAAGTCCTTAATCTTCCAGGGAGTGGCTGAGATGGGGATTGTCTGCTCCAGCCCGCCCCGTGTACTCCCCCCTCCCCTTCCTGATACGGGGGTATGGAAATTAACATGCACGTTTGGCTCCACCAGGGAGCTTGCGGGCTACCGTGCTTTATCAGCGTTGAAATCTTCCAGGTACAAGAAAGTTTGAAAAAACAAAAGGGTATTTCAAGATCTCAGCTGTGATGTCCTGTTCCCTTTTCCTTTCCCGGCCAGTGAGCAAATCTGATGTTGGAAAGCAGGACCTGCCCACACCTGTCCTGTTCACGTGAAGCATGAGGAGAAGAGGTTCAGGCTGGAGAAGCAGCCGGTTTCACCCGCAGGTTCAGGACGCTGGCCACAAAAGAGGTTCTGGTTGGAAGGTCTAGGTCCATTTTGTGATGACCCTAATGATGGACAAAGACAGGGACGTTTTGGCTCCATGCCACCAGCGTCCACTAAGACTGGCTCCCGATGTCACCAGAGCCAGTTTGTAACAAATCCACACTTGCCACCATTAATCCTGACCGTCCTGTCAGATGTGACATTCTTTCACTCAGTGTTTCTGGCAAAGGACCTCACCCCTCCCCCTCCCCAGGGGTCTCTGGAGGCCAGATTCCACACTGTGGTTAGGTGTGTGTGTGTGTGTGTGTGTGTGTGTGGCCAGGAGAGCAATGGTGGGGGGCAGCTGTCACCCAGTAGTGATGTTCATGACATGCCGAGTCCTTCTGTTCCTACACATCCGTGTTTAAATCTGACAGCGCTTTCTGCATGGACCCTGGTGTGTGAAACCCTGGGATTTCCTGTAGTTAAAATCCCGAATGATGCAGAGGTCTCAGCCGTTTCTCTTAAAAACTTCGGGCGGGCTTCCCTGGTGGCCCAATGGTTGAGAGTCCGCCTGCCGATGCAGGGGACGTGGGTTCGTGCCCCAGTCCGGGAGGATCCCACAGGCCGCGGAGCGGCTGGGCCCGTGAGCCACGGCCGCTGAGCCTGCGCGTCCGGAGCCTGTGCTCCGCAACGGGAGAGGCCACGACAGCGAGAGGCCCGTGTACCGCAAAAAAAAAAAAAAAAAAAAAAAAAATGTTCGCAAGGTGATTTGGTTTCATTTGTGCTTCTTAGAACTTTCTTGGATCAAAGATTGTCTAGTCAGTGACTGGGGTGGGGAGGGGACAGTTTTGCCCCCCAGGGAGGTTTGGCAATGCCTGGAGAGGTTTTGGGTCCTCACGATTGAGAGGGGAGGGAGTGCTACTGGCTTCTAGTGGGTAGAGGCCAGGGATGCTGCTGAACACCCTACAAAGCACAGGGCGGCCCCCGGCCCCCAGGCGGAGAATCATCAGGGTCTACATGTCAGTAGTGCCTTGCTTGACGATCCCTGGTCTAGACCGTGGCCAGTGTGACGATAGTAGCCCTGAACGGCTGAAATCTGCCCTGCTATCTTTTATGCAGTCCAGCCTTCCCATACTTCCTATTACTGGAATCAGGCATTCTCACAAACACATCTCCTTTGGCTTCTGAGGTGATGGGCTTAAGGACACCGTATTTTAGGGCCACAGAGGGATGTCTACCGAATTGCAGTCACTTGCTGAGGACACATGCCTGGTCCGGGACTTTGCCAGGGCCGGCAGCCCACAGAGCAGGCTTCTTCAGCCCCTCTGCCGGGGACCTGCCAGGGGGTCGCAGGCCTGGGCCTGCTCAGAAGCCGTCCCACTGCTGCCGCCCTCCAGGGCCGCGGGTCCCGGGACACACTCGGCTCCGGCTCGCCTCCAGGTCAGTGGCCCCGTGGTGCGCGAGCCCCGTCCTCCGCTTCTCACGCTCTCTCTGCCTTTCCGTCCGTGTGTCTCCCCAGGTAAAGATGAGCCTTCCAGCTACATTTGCACAACATGCAAGCAGCCCTTCAACAGCGCGTGGTTCCTGCTGCAGCACGCGCAGAACACGCACGGCTTCCGCATCTACCTGGAGCCCGGGCCGGCCAGCAGCTCGCTCACGCCGCGGCTCACCATCCCGCCGCCGCTCGGGCCCGAGGCCGTGGCCCAGTCCCCGCTCATGAATTTCCTGGGCGACAGCAACCCCTTCAACCTGCTGCGCATGACGGGCCCCATCCTGCGGGACCACCCGGGCTTCGGCGAGGGCCGCCTGCCCGGCACGCCGCCGCTCTTCAGCCCGCCGCCGCGCCACCACCTGGACCCGCACCGCCTCAGCGCCGAGGAGATGGGGCTCGTCGCCCAGCACCCCAGTGCCTTCGACCGAGTCATGCGCCTGAACCCCATGGCCATCGACTCGCCCGCCATGGACTTCTCGCGGCGGCTCCGCGAGCTGGCGGGCAACAGCTCCACGCCGCCGCCCGTGTCCCCGGGCCGCGGCAACCCTATGCACCGGCTCCTGAACCCCTTCCAGCCCAGCCCCAAGTCCCCGTTCCTGAGCACTCCACCGCTGCCGCCCATGCCCCCCGGCGGCACGCCGCCGCCCCAGCCGCCGGCCAAGAGCAAGGCGTGCGAGTTCTGCGGCAAGACCTTCAAGTTCCAGAGCAATCTCATCGTGCACCGGCGCAGCCACACGGGCGAGAAGCCCTACAAGTGCCAGCTGTGCGACCACGCGTGCTCGCAGGCGAGCAAGCTCAAGCGCCACATGAAGACGCACATGCACAAGGCCGGCTCGCTGGCCGGCCGCTCCGATGACGGGCTCTCGGCCGCCAGCTCCCCGGAGCCCGGCACCAGCGAGCTGGCCGGCGAGGGCCTCAAGGCGGCCGACGGCGACTTCCGCCACCACGAGAGCGACCCGTCGCTGGGCCACGAGCCTGAGGAGGAAGACGAGGAGGAGGAGGACGAGGAGGAGGAGCTGCTGCTGGAGAACGAGAGCCGGCCCGAGTCGAGCTTCAGCATGGACTCGGAGCTGAGCCGCAACCGGGAGAACGGCGGCGGCGGTGGCGGCGGCGGCGGCGGCGTGGCCGGGGTGCCGGGCGCGGGCGGCGGCGTGGGCGGCGCGGCCAAGGCGCTGGCCGACGAGAAGGCGCTGGTGCTGGGCAAGGTCATGGAGAACGTGGGCCTGGGCGCGCTGCCTCCCTACGGCGAGCTGCTGGCCGACAAGCAGAAGCGCGGCGCCTTCCTGAAGCGCTCGGCGGGCGGCGGGGACCCGGGCGACGACGACGACGCGGGCGGCTGCGGCGACGCGGGCCCGGGTGGCGCGGTCAACGGGCGCGGCGGCGGCTTTGCGCCGGGCGCCGAGCCCTTCCCGGGCCTCTTCCCGCGCAAGCCGGCGCCTCTGCCCAGCCCCGGGCTCAACAGCGCGGCCAAGCGCATCAAGGTGGAGAAGGACCTGGAGCTGCCGCCCGCCGCGCTCATCCCGTCCGAGAACGTGTACTCGCAGTGGCTCGTGGGCTACGCGGCGTCGCGGCACTTCATGAAGGACCCCTTCCTGGGCTTCACGGACGCGCGCCAGTCGCCCTTCGCCACGTCGTCCGAGCACTCGTCCGAGAACGGCAGCCTGCGCTTCTCCACGCCGCCCGGGGACCTGCTGGACGGCGGGCTGTCGGGTCGCAGCGGCACGGCCAGCGGGGGCAGCACGCCGCACCTGGGCGGCCCGGGCCCCGGGAGGCCGAGCTCCAAGGAGGGCCGGCGCAGCGACACGTGCGAGTACTGCGGCAAGGTGTTCAAGAACTGCAGCAACCTGACGGTGCACCGGCGGAGCCACACCGGCGAGCGGCCTTACAAGTGCGAGCTGTGCAACTACGCGTGCGCGCAGAGCAGCAAGCTCACGCGCCACATGAAGACGCACGGGCAGATCGGCAAGGAGGTGTACCGCTGCGACATCTGCCAGATGCCCTTCAGCGTCTACAGCACCCTGGAGAAACACATGAAAAAGTGGCACGGCGAGCACTTGCTGACTAACGACGTCAAAATCGAGCAGGCCGAGAGGAGCTAAGCGCGCGCGGCCCCCGCGCACCTGTACAGTAGCCCCGTCGCCAAGCGAGAGAATGCTGACCTGACACTTGCCTCCGTGTCGCCGCCGCCGCTCGGCACCCCCTGCGAGCCCCCGGGGCCCCAGGGGAGGCGGCCCTCCAACCTAACCTGTGTCTGCGAAGTCCTATGGAAACCCGAGGGTTGATTAAGGCAGTAAAAATTGTGGAGCCTTTTAACTGTGCAATAATTTCTGTATTTATTGGGTTTTGTAATTTTTTTGGCATGTGCAGGTACTTTTTATTATTATTCTTTCTGTTGAAATTCCTTTAAGAGATTTTGTTGGGTATCCATCCCTTCTTCAGTTTTTTGTTTCTTTTTTTTTGTTTTTTGTTTTTGTTTGTTTTTAAAAAACTCAGTAGTAGCCTGAGCGATGACTCCCGAGCTATGTAGAGGGGAAGCATATATTTTAAATTATAATTTGGGGGGGGGGGAGGGCGCTGCTTTTTTGAAATCTAAGCTAAGCATGTGTAATTTCTTGTGAAGAAGCCAACACTTAAATGACTTTTAAAGTTGTTTACTTTTTTATTCCTTTTTTTTTTTTTTTTTTTGTCCTGAAATAAAAAGTGGCATGCGTTTTTGTTTTTGTTTTGGGGGAGGGGGTGGATGAACAGCGGATAACAATCTTTAAAGTTGTAGCACTTTGTTTCAGAATCGGAAAGGAGATGTAGCACTGATGATGTCCCGAGTAACAGAGGCCTTTTCTGTGTTGATTTCAACTTTGCAATACATAAGGAAACCTTTGCGTGGTGGTGGTGGGGGGAGGCCCTCAGAAAACTCAGCACTGCCAGAGAAACAGGAGTTTTTGAGGGCTGCCCCTGGGAAATGGCCCAAGAGCATTCTAAAATTGTGCATTCCCAGCAGATCCCGTACTTTTCTTGGAATGTCGGTGGGCCCTGGGATGCCATCTCTGCTATTTGCCGTAGATTAGACTAAATAAAATGGGCTGAGGGTACTTTTGGGGGTAGATGGTGGTGGCCTGCAGTGACACAGAAAGGAGAGAAACCAGTGGTGTTCTTTCAGGCTTCTTCTGGCTTGACAGCTTCTCTCTCTCTATCACCCCCACCACAGAAATCCTAAGTCATACATTGCTGCCAGTGACAACTGATCGTTTCCCAAGCAGACAAGTGTACTGATGGTGAATTGAGGGAAGTTACTATTCTCTCACGTAATGCACACTGATGACATTGTACGGATGGGGGGGGGCGGGGGGCCAGTGGGGGGAGGATCTTGCCAATTTCAGTTCCCTTTTACTGGAGAACGGGAAGAGTTCCATCCGAAGATGCCCAGCGCTACTTCCCAGGTTTTTTTTTTTTTTTTTCTATCCCATTAGGTTGGAAGGTACTAAACATTGGACTGTTAAGATTAGACATTTGAATTCTGTTGACCCGCACTTTAAAGCTTTTGTTTGCATTTAAATTAAATGGCTTCTAAACAAGAAATTGCAGTGTCATCTTCGTTTTGGCCCAGAGGTGGGTTCAACTGTAAGGGATGGCTGAGATTGAGTGTCAGTATTGCTAAGCGTGGCATTCACAATACTGGCACTATAAAGAACAAAATAAAATAATTTATTGGACAGTTTTTCTACTGCCATTCAATTTGATGTGAGTGCCTTGAAAACTGATCTTCCTATTTGAGTCTCTTGAGACAAATGCAAAACTTTTTTTTTTTTTTTTGAAATGAAAAGACTTTTTTTAAAAAAAAGTAAAACGAGAAAAGTACATTTCTTTAGAAACAAACAAAGCCACATTTACTTTAAATAAATTTTCAAAAATCCTGGTTGAAGACATGAAAATGCCATAAGACCCAATCAAATGAAGAAATAAACCCAGCACAACCTTGGATATCCATTAGCTGGATTATCCCCGGCCCCTTTTGTCTGTGGGACAACGCTGCTTAGATGTGGAGTGGAGGTGATTTACTGCTGAATTAAAACTCAAGTGACACAAGGTACAAGTTGATATCGTTGAATGAAAAACAGAACAAAAACAATTCAGGAACAACGGCTAATTTTTTTCTAACGTTAAATTTAGTGCACTCTGTCTTAAAAATACGTTTACAGTATTGGATACATACAAGGGTAAAAAAAAAATTGTGTGTATGTGTGTTGGAGCGATCGTTTTTTTCAGAGTTTGCTTAATAGGTTATAAAAAGATGCCGCAGTGGCTGCGTGTATATTGTTTTCTTTTGGTGACGGGGTTTTAGTATATATTATATATATGAAAATTTCTTGATTACTGTAAAAGTGGACCAGTATTTGTAATAATCGAGAATGCCTGGGCATTTGACAAAACAAGAAAAAAAAAAAAAAACCCTTTTCTTTTCCTTGAAAATGTTGCAGTAAAATTTAAATGGTGGGGTCTATAATAATTTGTTCTTGTCACAGTAACTGTAAAGTCGGAGTTTTAGTACATTTTTTTCTGCCTTGGGTGTTGAATTTTTATTTCAAAAAAAAATGTATAGAAACTTGTATTTGGGGATTAAAAGGGGATTGCTACACCATGTAGAAAAAGTATGTAGAAAAAAAAGTGCTTAATTGTTAATGCTTTGCAGAAAAAAAAAAAAATCCACATTTCTGATCTGTACTTATTTTTCTCCTCCCACCTCTCTCTGGAATGGATATATTGGTTGGTTCATATGATGTAGGCACTTGCTGTATTTTTACTGGAGCTTGTAATTTTTTAACTGTAAGCTTGTCCTTTTAAAAGGATTTAATGTACCTTTTTGTTAGTGAATTTGGAAATAAAAAGAAAAAAAAAAACAAAAACAAGCAGGCTGCCATAATATATTTTTTTAATTTGGCAGGATAAAATATTGCAAAAAAAAAATTTGTATGTTAAGTCCTATTGTACAGGAGAAAAAAGGGTTGTTTGACAACCTTTGAGGAAAAGAAACAAAAGGAAGTAGCTAAATGCTTTGGTTCACAAATCATTTTAGTTGTATATATTTTTGTCGGAATTGGCCTCTACAAAGGACTGTTCGAATAGGGCTTCACTCTGAATGCCCTGAACCTTGCATCAAGGCTCCCTGGTGTGGCCACAGCAAACCAGATGGGAAATTCTTTATTCGTGTTGAGTGGAAAAATCAGTGTTTGTCAAGGTATAGGTACCATTTCACAGAGCCCTCCCTTTCTTTAAGAGGCATCTGTAAAAGATGTCAGATGTAGAGGAGAGCCCAGAGCATCTTCCTCCTCTGCCGTCACCCTGCCCTTCAGAGCAGAGAGAAACGCAAGCTGAGCTTTCTTTAGTCCTTGAGAAAGCATTGAACAAACAAGCAAACAAAAATTGTAATAAAGGGACCTGGTGTATCAGCTAGGCGCAGGTGACGTGATCTGTGGCTGGGGCCAGCGCAAATCGGATTTCAGGAAGGAGTCCCCATCACAACCAGGACCTTTTATCCCTTGGAGAGTGTTGGCCTGTTGTCTTTCTTACCTGCGTTGCTGCTTTTCTCTCCGAAACCTACATTCCGTCAAGTTTCCGAATGCCTAGGGCCTGGGACGAATTCGGTGCCTTTCCGTAGCTTTCTCTTTCCTTCCTCTGTGTTTCCTTTCCATCCTTACGCCTCTGTCAGTCCTTTATTTGTTCTTTTTGTTTTTATTCGATTTATTTCTCCCTCTCTGTCCACCCACTCCTTTTTTTTTTTTGTAAAGCCAAGTAGCTTTAAGATAATAAAATGGTGTTTTTTTGGATGAGGGAATAATAACGTTTTTTTAAAAATACCTATATCAGGAAGCCATTTTTTATTTCAGGAACTCTAAGAAACCATTTCAGGTTACGAAAGTATAACCAAGCATCCTGTCGGGCAATTCTTTACCAAATGCAGAAATCTTTCTTCTGGGCGCTTTTCTGTTTAGTACGCTCTTTGCTCCTTGCCATTTACCTTTGCAAAGTAGAAAGAAAGGGAGAGGAAGTGGAAGATGAAGCAGAGATGTCCGTTTCCTACCTGCTTGATCCGAAGACCCAGGGGCCCGTCCTTTCCTCCGGATGCCCTGGGAAGGTCCTTTAGAGCCTCCAAGGCGATCCTCCTATAGTTAACAAAAGCTAGCCAGCTCTCACCAGCTTCCGCAATGTCACCACGATTCCAGGACTAAGCCATCCTAAAGCACAAAGATTTTGTCTCTGTCGACTGCAGAGAAATGAGCATTTTGCTTCTCCTTCATGTTTAAAAAGCCAACACTGAAGCAGATGACCCAGTGAGAGAGGCCCCGAGCCTGGGGGACCCAGCTGACCCTGCCGGTTTCCACACTGCCCCAACTTGGTTCCAAGTTGCCCCAAATTGGAACCTGCCACTTGCCATTTGAGGGTCTTTCACGGGGGGAGGAGGAAGCTGAATTCCTCTAAGCAAAAATGTGAAAAGTAGGGAAATCAGCCTTTCGTCCCTGTCCTAAGTGACAGTCAAAGATTTTGTGGAACACAGGCAAACCCATGATTTTGGTGCTCTTTGTATCAGCTCTGTGAAGCAAAGTTACATTGAGTTAAGTTGTTTGCATTTGTACTGGCAAGGCGAAATATTTTTATTACCTTTTCTATTACTTATTGTATGAGATTTTGTTGTTTACTTGGAGGTTCTGTCTTTTACTACAAGTTTGGAACTATTTATTATTGCTTGGAATTTGTGCTCTGTTTAAGAAACAGGCACTTTTTTTTTTTATTATGGATAAAATGTTGAGATGACAGGAGGTCATTTCAATATGGCTTAGTAAAATATTTATTGTTCCTTTTATTCTCTGTACAAGATTTTGGGCCTCTTTTTTCTCTTAATGTCACAATGTTCAGTTCAGCATGTGTCTGCCATTTCATTTGTACGCTTGTTCAAAACCAAGTTTGTTCTGGTTTCAAGTTATAAAAATAAATTGGACATTTAACTTGATCTCCAAACCTTGTCCTTTTCTGTGTCTTTCAAGGGTAGGGGATGGACAGCTTATTTCCAAGAGTGACTTAAAGGTCTTTCTCCATTTTCCTCCTGACTCAGCCCCTCACTGCTGTATTTGGGCGGACAGGAAATAATGCCATGAGAGACCAACGGTGCTCCTTGTTTACCCCTGTGGGGCACCGTGATGTGGAATAGTGGTTCTCCATCCTGCCTGCACATTGGAATCACGTGGGAATTTTTCAAAATCCCACTGCCAAGGCCTCACCCCAGACCAATTTCTATCAGAATCTGGAGGTGAGATCCAGGCATCAGTATTTTTGAAAATGACCCAGGTGACTCTTATACAGCCAAGTTTGAGAACAAGTCGTTTAGAACTAAAAGCCCTTGTCTGGGAATGACAAGGCTCAGGTCTAGTATAATTCAGCTAACATTTCCTGAATTCCCAGGGAGAGCCACTGGGTGAGGCACCGAGGGGTCAGAAATGAGTGGGACAGAGACCCTGCTGCTCTGGGTCCTTGGTCTGGTCTGGTCCCCTGGGGTTCCCATCATGAAGGGAGGCTGTTGGACTAGAGAGCACCTCCACCCATCCATGAGTTTTAATAGAATCACACAGGAGGACCACCTTCCCTCCCCCTGTGCGAGAGGTTGATAGATTTGAGGATGCCTTCTTTAGGGATAATCTCAGATCTGGAGCAGGAGGCAATGTCTTTCAGAAGGAAGTAGCCTTTAGCTTGGCTTTTCCCCCTGCTGGGCCCAGAGCAACTGACAAGATGGAAGAGGAAGACGGCAGCTTTCCTTTGGGTTTCACCCACTTAGGAAACTGTTGCTTTCCTCCAGTGAGTGAGGGTCAGAGCCCACCCCTGTGTGAAAAGGGATCAAAGACCCACTGGGTTCTCGACCACTTTTCCTTTTTTTCTGCCACACTCTGCGGCATGTGGGATCCTAGTTCCGCAACGAGGGCTCGAACCCACGCCCCCTGCAGCCGAAATGCAGAGTCTTAACCACCTACCAGGGACGTCCCCCTCGACCACTCTTCTTATGTTTCCTGTTCTTCAAGACACAAAGAACATTCCAGTCAAGTCACTTTTCTGCAAACTCACTGGGCACCATCCACAAACCAGGTACCAAGGTAGGCAACCTGGGAATCTTCACAAGGAGACTTTGCAAAAAATGAAAACACTGAGCCATGCTTGCAAAGATGCTGTGTGGGTTCTGGCCAGATGATAGGAAGAATGAGGGAGATGTGTTCCTCTGTGTGCTGTCTTCAAAAAGTCACCATGCTCCCAAGGCCATATCTAACCACCGGATGAATAGAGGTAGGATTTAAAGTCCAGCACTAAAAACGGAGTGGGTAGCCATTCAGGGCAGGTGGCCTGCCCTGCTTTCTAGGGGTGTAGAGAATAAGAATTCCCCGATAAGAATTCTCTTCTTTTCCGTAGGTCCTGCCTATCCCCCACTGACTTGTGATTTTTCCCGCCCAGAAAACGGTGCAAATAGCAGAACTGAAACGGTCAGTTGCTTTCTGATAGGGATATGCGGAGATGTGGTCATTTGGGGAAGAACCTCCATCTTAGGGTTGAGGAACAGACATCTAAACTGAGTAAAAAAAAAAATATGCTTGGGATGTTGTGTGAATGCCTGACATTCACACTCATGGCCTGTCCCTTCCCTCAGCCCAATTTGGAGATCACCAGCAGGGCAAAGGAAAAGCTCCATTCAATTCTCATTGTCCCATCCGGAGCTCTGTGGCCTCAGGCCAGTCCTTTCCCTTTTCCGGGCCTCAGTTTTCCCACCTGTAAAATGGAGAGTTAAGGTGATCTGGAAGCAACCATTCTGCCTTCAGTTGCCGTGTGTGTACACAGAGTAACAAAATTTGATGGGAAAGTTAAGGTCAGGAATGTGCCCTATTCAGATGACAAAACACAGGGTGAGAATGGGTTCTCAAGAACAGAAAATCCCATGTTTTTGCTGGTTTTACCTCGGGGTCTTCCGCCACCTTGCAAGTCACAGGGTCTCCCCATTTTCTAAGCAGTCCCGAGCATGTTGGGGACCTCAGAGTAGGCTTGCTAAACAGCTCACTCTTCAACTGGAAGTTCAGCAATTAAAGCTAGAGAACATCTTCTTCTGCTCTGGAGTTAAAACTAGATGAATGGAACCTTTAAAAAAATGTTAATGTGATGAAATATATAATGAAGTGCATGTAACTTTCAAGCCAGGGAGGATCAAATGCTGACTTTCTTGTGTGCAGGTGAAATCTTAGTCACTAATGGTCTGCTCTGTCTAGCCTTCCAAACAATTTTATAGCATTCTGGTTAAAGATCATCTAGGATGCGCTGAAGAAGTCAAAGCAGGTTGAGCTCACAAGTCTACTTAATTCCCAAAGCAAAGACGGAGCTGGAGGTCAGACCTGAGCACACAGGGAGGTCTAGGGCCTGGTCTTTGCTCTCGAGGGACTCCTTGTTTAATGAAAGAAATGCATTATGAAACAAGGCTGCAGGATGGGGCAATGTGGGCAGTGAGAGCAGCCCAGAAGAGGGAGCAACTAATCCGCTGGGGGGAGGGCAGACTAGGGAAATTGTGCTGCTCCTTGAAGGATGAGTAAGGATTCACTGGGAAGTTGAGGACAGGTGAGGGAGAAATGGCATGTCTTGCAGAGGGTATGGCACAGGAAAATGCATGGATGTTGGGAAAGCACAGTGAAGCCCATGGAGAAGCAAAATCTTATCGTTGGCTGGGACCCTTAGAAGTCATCTATTACAAGCCCATCTAATATAGGAATCCTCTCCCAAACCCTAAAGTATAGCACATCCATCCATCCGTCCATCCATCCACCCATCTGTCCGTCCATCCATCCATCCACACTTCCATCCTTCTATCTATATATCCATTTATTTATCCATCCATTCATCCATTCCACCCATCAACCATTCATCCATCCACCTACCCATTTATCCATTCATCCTTCCATTCCATTCCATCCATCCATCCATCCATCCATCCTTCCATTTATCCATCCAGCCAACCACCCACAAGTTATTCACTTAATAAACATTTATCAAAGACATATGCTGTGTCATATACTCTGCTGGGAAGTTACAGATCAATAAGACTCACCCCTGCCTTCCAGGGGTTTACCTCTCAGTTGGCAGGATGGGACATCCATCCATCTATTCAGTTATTTATTTCCTTAATGACCCTGTAGTTCCTACTGAGTGCCCCATGCTCCTAGACCCTGGACATGTAGTCCACAGCATGGATGAGTCCCAGTTAGCTGGGGAGGCAGTGAGTGAACAGACAAGAAGGGTTCTGTCTTTTGGATGGGAGCTCAGGGTCCAACATGAGGCTGGGGGAGACATTCATGTCTTCATTACAGATTAGAAACACAGTCCTTGCCCCATTGTGTCCTGCTGCAGTCCAAACTGTCTCCCTTTACTGTGATCTCTTTCTCACAGGCCATGATGAAAATATACTTGTGTTTCTGTGACATTTTATAATCAAAGATGTAAAAAATAAGAAATGTCTAGTTTGGGACACATCCAGGATGTGAATGCAGTGGGTGGTCTCCCTTCCAGTCTAAAGCCCATGATGTGATAACAATGCTGGCATGTCGCTCACGGGACAGGCCATAAGAAACTTTTTTGGCACAAAATGCATTGCAGGCTGAAGTTTCCAAAGGGTAGGCAGGTCTTCCAGCAAAGCCAGGAACTACTGAGGATCAGGGATGGTGTCTCCTTCCTCCTTCTTTCTTCATAGCCCTTCTTCCTCCTTCCATTGACAAGACTGTACAAAGCATCTACTCCATGGCCCACGGTACAGTGCGGAAACAGATCCAAGGAATTGGTAAGTGAAAGGAAGAAATTAAGAGGTAGACTGCAGGTGACACTCCCAGCCGTTCAACCGCTTTTGGCACTCAGCCTTTTGGCCTGTGTTTGGTGGTGTAATTGAGGATTCAGTTTTGTTACCTCTATCGTGTTTCAACCACGTTCCCCTTTTTCCTCCTGAAAGCTCTGGGGTAGCACACATCAAGGGCTTAGTGGTATTGTGATTGTTTGATTTGGTCATGCTATTCTCCGCAACTGTGCTAAGTATACTCGTCAGCGATTCCTAGAGAGAGGAAGAGTTATATGCTTACAAATGGTCACTCTGACATTTCATTAAATTCTTTTTCAGTGATTCCGCAAAGCTCTGAGGAGGCCAGTAGGAAACATAATCAAATGTAAGTAAGCAGCAAAACATCAAGACCAGAGAGAAGAAAAGATAGAGCAAGGCGTCCGCACCTGTGTACAAGTATATCATAGAGAAGCAGGCTATACGGTGCTACACTGAAATCATAAATCTGAGTCTAAGCTCCTCACTAGCCAGAGGGAAAGAAGAAACATAGACACACTGCTTGTTATCCATGAAGAGAACTTCCAGCTAATGACATGCATGAGAGCCAAACGTTGGAAGCAGCCTCCGTGTTCAATAAAAAAGAAGTCAATGATGGAAAAAGACTTTGTTCAAATGGAATATTTATATCCATTTAAAATGAGGGGGTTGACTTTGGTAATAGTAGAAAAACTGTACGTGAGACAATGCTAACTTTAAAAGAATTTCAATTGGAATATAGTTGATCTACAATGTTGTGTTAGTGTCAGGCGTACAGCAAACCGAATCAGTTATACGTATACATATATCTACCCTTTATTAAGATTCTTTTCCCATATAGGCCATTACAGAGTATTGAGTAGAGTTCCCTGCGCTATACGGTAGGTTCTTATTAGCTATCTATTTTATATATAGTAGTTTGCATATGTCAATCCCCAATCTCCCAATTTATCCCTTCCCTTCCCCCCCAGTAACCATAAGTTTGTTTTCTACATCTGTAACTCTATTTCTGTTTTGTATAAGTTCATTTGTACGCTTTTTTTTAGATTCCACATATAAGCAATATCATAAGATATTTGTCTTTCTCTGTCTGACTTACTTCACTCAGTATGACAATCTCTAGGTCCATCCATGTTGCTGCAAATGACATTATTTCATTCTTTTTTATGGCTGAGTAATATTCCATTGTATTTATGTACCACATCTTCTTTATCCATTCCTCTGTCGATGGACGCTTAGGTTGCTTTCATGTCCTGGCTATTGTACATAGTGCTGCAATGAACATTGGGGTGCATGTATCTTTTCGAATTATGGTTTTCTCTGGATATATGCCCAGGAGTGAGATTGCTGGATCATATGGTAGTTCTATGTTTAGTTTTTTAACGAGCGTCCATACTGTTTTCCATAGTGGCTGTACCAATTTACGTTCCCACCAACAGTGTAGGAGGGTTCCCTTTTCTCCACACTCTCTCCAGCATTTATTGTTCATAGATTTTTTGGATAATGGCCATTCTGACCAGTGTGAGGTGGTATCTCACTGTAGTTTTGATTTGCATTTCTCTAATAATTAGTGATGATGAGCACCTTTTCGTGTGTTTTTGGCCATCTGTACGTCTTCTTTGGAGAAATGTCTGTTCAGATCTTCTGCCCTACCTAATGTTAACTCTTAAAAGAATAGAAAATATTCATATGCTATGATTCCAAATTATCTAGCTAAACGTGTGTGTGGCTATGGAAGTATATCAGATGTGGATGCTTCAGGGAGAGCCTCATTTCTCCTACCTTTTCCAGAGTTTCAGGAGGTTACTGCTATTGCCTTTGCAACTGAAAATATTCAAGTGAATAATGTGTGTCAGAGAGGCTCTAATAAATGTCTCTCCAGTATTTGCTCTCTCTTGGAGCCATTTGCTCTAGCAGATGATTTTCTAAGACATGTAAAGGCTCCGTACAGAATTACCATTGGGCAATTTGGAAATGCCTATACATCCCTAAACCTAGCATGGATCACAACACAAGCAAACTTGCCTTTTTTTTTTTTAATTAATCTCTGACATAATGTCTCTTCTAGAAAATCATCCTCAAGGAACTATAATTCTGTCACAGATTTAACTAAAAAGATGTTCACTGTGCTGGAAATCTAGAAAATGCCCCAAAACACGGGATGAGATAAGTAAGTGATAGAACATCCATGCAATGGAATATTTTTCAGGTATCAAAAATAATGCTATTGGATCGACTTAAATGGCACTGCAAAGGTGTTCGTGATGGAATGTTAGGTTTTAAAATGAACACATTACAGGATCTGTTATATACTTGTGATTTTATGAAGACACATATGAGTCAAAACAAGTGCCAGGAGGAAATGTGTGGGAAGGATACTGGTGGCTGATTCTGGATTACATTTTAGTGGGACTCTTCCGGCTGCATGTGGAGGGCGGACTGTCATGGATAGGAGGTAAAGCAGGTGATGGAGGACAGAAGATAGTAGTATTTTGTTATGGCAGCGTGAGCTGATCGAGACACTATGTCATAGAGTTATGGTGAGGATTCAATTAATAACTCTTTGTAAACGTGCCTCCATATCCAGTGAGCCAACCACTTGGAAACCTCTGAGCACCTGTAACTGGGCTTATGACTGTCCCCTTTCTTAAAGAGAACCAGAGCTTAGACTCTCACCAGAGTCTGACCACTTGTATCCTTCAAGATGTCCAGTTCTCTCTGAATTTCACGATCTACCTCATTTCCAGGTACAACATCACAAAACTGCACTAGCAATTAACTTTTCTCTATGGCTACACCTAAAATGGGGTTCATTATAATGTGATACTTTCATCTGCCATGGATGGTCATTTCTAGGGCTGGCTACAAAAACAATTATTGTCACTTAACAATTCTCTCAACCATGGCCAATGCAAACAAACAAAAAGTTTGTTAAAGACACATTCTGTTATGTTGTTTGACATCCTTCGAACACAGTAGTTTGATCTCTTGCTCAGCTCTTTGCATCATTCTGAGTTCTCTCTGGTTTGTTTCCTCCAAGGACTCTCATGGATCTGGATTCCATGGTGGTTTGTGATTTCGGATTGTGAATTCATCTTTGTGGGTTCCCCCTCTGGGTGAGTCTGATGACTTCTGCTATAAAAACATCCTTCAGGACACATTACTGGCTGCTTCTGTGGGACCCCAGCAACTTCAGCTGGTCTAGAAAGGGAGTGTAAACCTGGATCCCACACATGCTTGGCCCCAGCACTTTTTTCCACCTAAGGCCCAGAGAGGCCACACACTTCTTGACTACATTCCAGTGGGTATAGTGTTTCTTGTCCTGTTTTTGCCAACAGAGCAGCTCTTCAGAATCCAGGCTTTATATAGAAGGATCCAGTCTACGTGCCCAGCATCATAGGGACTGATGCCAGAACTCCAGTCCCTAGTTCCAGGTTCTGTTTGTGGGTCTGCAACCCATGAGCTGTGGAGTCAGTTCTCACCACTCTGGCTTTGATTCCTTTTTCTTTCCGGGATTCCCTTTTTTTTTTTTTTTTTTTAATTAGGTACATGCAACTTAATTTTTTTTAAAACTTATAGTTGACTTCCAATGTTGTGCTAGTTTCTGGTGTACAGCATAGTGATTCAGTTATACATATATATATATTCTTTTTCATATTTTTTTCCATTATGGTTTATTACAGGAAGGATTCCCTTTCTTTTGGGTTTAGACACACACACACACACACACACATAGGCACATGCTATATATAACTATGTACCATATAACTATATACTATTTAGCTCTATTGCTACAGTTGTATATATAACTATATAGTTATATACTGTATTTACAATCATATATATATATAACTATAAGAGTATACAGAGTTAGATATACAAGTTTTATATACAACTATACTTGTATAGCTATATAGTTGTATAACTGTGTAATTACACAACTATATTGTTATATACACACACGTTTTTATATATGTAGTTATATATGTGTACACACACATATATAACTGAGTGTATATCAAGTGTATAACAAGTGTATAACAAGTGTATAACTGAGTGTATAACAAGTATTTGTGATATTTTATCCATCTGGAACTCTTATCCCTGATTTCTAGGACTTAGCATTGAGAAATAAACATCTCTTTTGATAAGTCCATATAGCTCATCTTGTATTTGAATCATGTAACTTGTTGCATTTCCCTTTTGGCCACAACTGCCAGGAAGCTCCGTGTAAATTTAGTGCTCAACCACAGCGTCCACATAGTTCGAGATTTAAAAAAAATATTCCTCCTTCGATTGCTGTAGTGATGTCGACAAAAATATTCCTTCTTCTATGTTATTTTTGAGTTTCTATTTTGACAGCTTTATTGTATATGTGATCTTATTGTAACCTCCTCAATACTTTTTAGAAGATGGTGAGATAGAGAATTATAAATAAGTAGATAACTCCCTTCACCCCATGGAGCCTTCCCAAGACATTATGCTGAAGCTACTCTTCTTTCCCCCAGACTCCCAAACATGCCTGTCTATGATTGGTCATGATTGCCTTGTGATGGCCCTGGTATTGCCAACTTGCACTGTTTTCAAAATCTCCTGTACTGTTCTTTTGTCTTCTTATGAACTTAGAAACTTTTGTGCAGTGGAAAGAATATGGAATTTAGAATTGGATGCATTTGAGACTGATCAGGAATCTCAGCTCTGCTTCTTACCAGCGAAATACCTGGGGTCTGTAGTCTCTTAGCCTCAGTTTCCTTATCTGTAATATGGGGACAAGATCTCTTCACTGCAGAGCTGTGAGGCTCAAATAGCAAAAGGTAGCAAGGCCCCTGGTACAAGCAAGGTGCCCAACAAAATTCCATTGCTTTCCCTTGCCTTTTCTGGTTGTGGTCCCATGTTCCCAGCAAGCCCTGGACCTCACCCCTCACCACTCCAGCCTCTTTGCCCCCTGCCTCCCACCCGTGACCCCCTGCAGTCTGCAGATGACCTGCAGCCTCCTGATCGCCATTGGGATTGGACTCAGGAAGGCTGGCACCCCCCACCATGTGTGTGTCTGGGGGAGCCTTGCCGGGCACTGTCATGGAAACACCCACCTGCCCAGCCCTGAGTGCCAGGCAGCTGGGCAGGGGGTGGCTGGCATGTGGGGTGGGCTCTGCTCCGGAGGTGGGGCGCTGATCCGGCCTCGCCGGCCCCTGCTCGCAGGAGGGGCCAGAGACCTGGCAGATAGGAGCCATCACGTTGCACCATCTCCTCTGTCTTCTAGTCTGTCTTATGCTCCCACCCCTCCCTCTCCCTCCACTTTCTCGTTCTGTCTGTCTGTCTGTCATCACTGAGTCTCACTCGCCTCCGTCTCTCCTTCTCTTCTTTCATCTCTGATCCTTTCCTCCCTCCCCTGCACTGCACACCCAGTGCACCCACCCTGGCGAGCATCTTCTGGGCAAAGATGCTGTGTGGCACCCACCCAGGTCATCCTGAGGGCTCTAGGGACCAGTGACCCTGTCCAGAGGCTGCTGCCTCTTGGAGAAAGTCCCACAGGCTCCCTGAAGATGTGGAGCCCCCAAAACCTGATTAGTCCGCTGGCTCTCACACTTTAACTAGTAGAAGCGTCATCCATGGAGGTTGTATTTAAAATACAGATTTCCAGCTCATGCTGTTTGGAGACTCTGAGTCTGCAGGTCTGGGTCCTGGAATATGCATTTCTTAATTGGAGTAGAGTTGATTTACAATGTTGTGTTGGTTTCAGGTGTACAGCAAAGTGATTCAGTTATACATATACATATATTCATTCTTTTTCAGATTCTTTTCCCATATAGGTTATTATAGAATACTGAGTAGTGTTCCCTGTATGCAGTAGGTCCTTTTTGGTTATCTATCTTATATAGTAGTGCGTGTATGTTAATTCCAAGCTCGTGTTTTATCTCTTCCCACCACGTTTCCTCTTTGGTAACCATAAGTTTCTTTTCTAAGTCTGTAAGTCTGTTTCTGTTTTGTAAATAAGTTCATTTGTGTCATATTTTAAAAATTAGATTCCACATATAAGTGATGTCATATGGTATTTGTCTTTCTCTGTCTGACTTCCTTCACTTAGTATGATAATCTCTAGGTCCATCCATGTTGCTGCAAATGGCGTTATTTCATTCTTTTTTTGTGGCTGAGTAATATGGAGTATGCATTTTAAACATAAATCCTGAGAGATTCTGATGCTGGGTTTTTGGGGAGGTTCACATGCGAGAAGCCCCATGTGGGTTAAATGAGTGCTAGTCTCCAGAGCTGGTGCGGTCCATTTCAGGCCGATGAGAAGCGAGGGAGAGTTGGCCTTGCCCCCGTCAGCTGGCGCCTCCTGGTTCCACATTTTTTTCTGAGGCCTCACCCTGGATGGGTCCCGTCACTTCTCAGCCTGCTTCCTTCTGTGCAAACAGGGGTGGATGTACGGTCCTCACAGCACGGTTGGAAGACTGATGAGGTGATGCATGAGGAATGCTCTGAAGGACTTATGCTCCTAGACATATATCAGAAAATGATGGATGTATTAAATAAACAACCAACTGAACGATGGCAACCCCAAGCCCACCTCACCTGCCACAGCCCATCCCTCAGAGGAAGCCTCCTGCCCCTGTGAACACTGCAAGCTCTTCCCAGACATCTGGCCTTTCTCCACGCTGTCCCCGCCTTCAGGAATACGTGTCCCCTCCCATCCATGTCCTATGGGATGTATGATTCGAGATCCTCTCCTGCCCCATCTCCTGGACCTCCTGTACCCCAGACCATGTGCTGCTTTCTCACCTATGGGCACATAGGCCCTGGCACGCTCCCCTGTAGCTTTTAGCATCCCGGGTCCTGGAGGGCTATGAGTTGAGGAAGGAGGAAGTGTCCCGTTGTGCTCAGTGGGGGGAACACCCACCTGTGTGTGTGGGGGTACAGAACCCTGGGGAATCAGCTACCCTCCCCTCAGAGGCACTGTCAAAGCAGCATGGCAAGGAGGATTTCAGAGCCAGGAACAGGACCATCAGGTACCTGGTGCCTCTTTTGCCAAGGGGCCTGCATGTCTGAGCTCCCTTAGATTATAGAACTCTTTGGGGTTCATCTCCAATGTAGCCACTGCCTTCCATCTGGGTCCCGACAAGAACATCCCTCATGGATCCCTTGGTTTTAACCTTGGAGGGGCTCTGAAGCCGGATGTCTTGGGTTGTAATCCCATTCAGCCTCTTTCCATAGGTATGACCACCCGACACCTCAGTTTCCTCACCTGTAGCATGTGGGTAATAATGCTACACACCTCCTTCAGCTGTTGGGACGATTGAATGCGATACGGCATGCAAAGTGCTCAGCAAGGTGTGCTGAGCCAACACCCAATAGGCGCCAGTGAGTCAGCCAGGATCATTCACACTTCTGCTGGCACAGCCTCAAAATCCCAATGACGCAATGTGATGAAGGTTGATTTCTTGTTAATGTCACAGTCCCATAAAGTGAACGATGGGCAGCTTCCTATGGAGAGATTCAGGGATTCCAGCCCCTTCTGTCTTGTTTTGCTGCCATCTTCTAGAACTGTGCTGTCCAATATGGTAGCTACCAGAAACTATTTAAATTCAAGTGAATTTTAACAATCAATAAAATTAAAAATTCAGGTCCTCAGTTGCACCGGCCACCTTTCAAGGGCTCAGTAGCCACATGTGGTTAGTGGTCATCATATTGGGCAGTACAGACATAGGACATTTCCACCGTTACAGAAAGTTCTGTTGGATGGGGCTGATCGGAGTCTCCTCGGGGGTCTCTGCTGGATCCTCTGTGCTGAGCCATCAGTACTGGGAAATATGGAGAGTCACACGCAGGTGTCCTACTGGGTCAGGACAGGGAGTGGTGAGTATCACTTCTGTCCCCATCCCCTTGGCCAGAAAGCAATGACATGGCCCCAACTTAACTTTAGGGGGGGCTGCGGAGGCTTCAGCATGGCGTTCTAATCCTTCACAGCTGGGTTCAGCGTACCTTCCCCATTTCATCTCCTTCTATTCCATTTCCTATCGCCACCTCACGTGGTCCCGAGGAGTGAGGGTACAGGTTTCTAGGGGCTCTCTCAGAAGAGGGAGGAACCCCCTTTCCTAGAATTCCCCAGCCAACTCTCCCTCACTTCTCATTGGCCTGAAATGGACCGCACGGCTATTTCTGAACCAATTCCTTGGCCAGAAGAAAGCCATGTGCCAACTGGCTTAATCCTGGTTTCTAAACCAATCAGGGTGGCCAGGGGCCTAGGATTGGGATGCTGGGGGCACATTTCTACCCTACCCTAGATCTGTAGCTGCTGCCCAGTGCAAGAAGGGTGGAAGGGATGCTGGGGAGAGACCATAAAGCCCTCCAGTTTGCCCTGCTCAGTGCTGGGTGCTCTTCTGGGCACTGGAGGGGCCCATCTGACTTGGGCGTGGTCTCTGCCGCCAGGGAGTTCAGAGATGTGTAGGTAATGAGATTGGAGAACCCGGCACAGATGAGGGTCAGAGCTGGGGTCCTCGGGAAGCTTAGAATTGCACAGAATCTCTAAGCACGTCTTCTGGGGCCTCAGGAACCTTGCTGGTTAATGTTTAGATGCTCTGATTTTTGTGATTTTTAGACAATTGGCCATCTCAGATCCTCCCAAGGAGTGATCGTGAGTCAGCCTGGCTGACGCTCATTCCTCTTTGCTTTTGGGTTCTGAGCTCCCCGAGTCCTTCCTCCTCTGCTTCGCCCAGACTAGCAGCCTCATCCTCTACCCTCCCTCAGCTAGGTATTAGCATCTCAGGTAGTTTTTCATATTTTTTCCCCCTAATGAATGCAGAGTGCTTTATTTATTTATTTATTTTGTCAGAAGGCGCCCAAGCATTTAGCAGTTACCAATGATCAACAGTACATTTTGCAAACAAGTCATAAATTTTAACAGCAATTTGTCTACGAATTGTGACCTTTTGATGATGTATTTGATTTTTCCCGAGTTGAACTTCTTTGTCATCCAAGTTTGATTCATATTTTAATTTTTTTAAAAGCAAATGGTCTGCATAACACATTGCCACATTGCGCTGATTGCAAATGCTATTTGGGTTGCAGTCAATATTTTTAATTTATGCCATGCAAGATACACCAGGAGCCCCTGGCCCACTTCACCAACAGCTGCAAATCCACACATCTCTGTCCCTGACATTTTATACTCTGTAGTTTTCTTAACGTTATATGGATTTTTTTAAAAAAGGAAGGATAATTTATGTCAGTGCCTTTTAATGAGGCACCTTTGAGCAGAGATAAAACACTTCCTCACTTCTCCAGATTCCACCCTTTTGGCCTGGGTGTTGCCGATCATTTTCCTATGGAAAATGTTGTTGGCTCTTTGAATCCCCCAACTGGTGCATTACTTTGTGTTAATTACCTCAGGACGAGAGTGGCTCAGAAGCAATCATCTTTGTTTGTTAACACACCCTCGATGTGCCACCACTCCCCATAAATAAAACATAACTGAGATTACAATGTCATGTTCGCCGGGACTCCAGACCCCGGTAACTGCTCTAGCAGAATGCACAAGGCATCCCCCGGCTTCCACTGCGATGTCATGTGACCAGGATTGCTTTTCATTTCTCAGTCATCTCATGCCCACCAGGCCCTGGCCGTGTCTGCAATTCTGGGATGTTCTTATGCTGGGATGGCTGGCAGGGAGCTGACTTTGTTTCTTCTCTATCTTAAAAGAGTTAAGTACGCAAGGGTATTTTTAGCAGCTTGGAAGGGGCCGGAGGGGACTAGCAGAATGCAAAGCTGGGGTCCGAATTTTGCATTCAAGGATGGTGGGAATATCTGAAGCGACCCACAGAGAGTCATGCATTTATTTATTCATGTCAGTGCTTTGTTCAACACACACACAAATAAGAAAAAAGATAAAGAGATGGCTGATAAGAGCAATGTTTAATAATCAGAACAGTATGAATAATACGATTAGGGCAAATTCTGCTTTAAATAAAAGAAGTGAGAATGAAAACACGCAAGACAATTTGAAAGTTTGGCTCCGAGCTTCCTGGCTGTCAAAGAGAAAAGGGATACAATGAGTATATTCATCAGTGTGAACCCATTGTACTGCTTCAGGGGAAGCAGAGTGTTTTCTGGTACTTTAATCTGAAAGCAGTTTCTCTAATGAATCCTTGCATGGAGTTGTGGTTCTCAGTGTGTGGTCCACCGCACACACGCACACTGGTGGGAAGAAGGGACTCCTGGAAAGTCACAAACTAATTAGAAATGTACATTCCAAGTCCAGTTCATAGTTGTGAATGATGCACAAGCCCATTTATTTTTGTTGTTATGCATGGCTGATGTTTACTTAGCAATAACTCATTGAGTTATTCAAAGTTAACAAATATAGTTCTCATAAATTAAATTTAGTGCATTACCGGAGTTTACTAAGAACTTTATTTTAGCATTCCATCAAGGAACCTGACTTCCTGACATTGATGCAAAATTACAGTAGATCAAACGCATAGGTAAAGAGTTGAAATTTCCCTAGTTTTGGGTAGGGACACTTTGTTATTAGTGAATTATCAGTGTGGTCTTGAATTCAAGTGGTTTTCAATGGTTTCTAGTCTCACATTGGTAAATATACTGGTGGAAGAGCTTCTAGGTTTTCATTTTGTTAATCTTTTTTTTTCTTGGTAATTACTTTGGAAAATGGGAATGGGCAGGGTAATGAACTTCATCATTTGCTCCAACTAAGTGGGCCTCAGACAAAAAAGTTGAGCATCACTTATAAAACGGACCATGATAACCCTCAAGAGGGTATAATAATCCTAACTGCATATGTATATAATAATAGAATTTTATGTTCAGAAAACCTGAAAAAATTAGAGAAATAGACAAATCTACAATTACAGTTGGAGATTTCATACTCCTTTCTTGATACTTGATAGAACAAATAGAATAGAAAATGAAAAAGGATGTAGAAGACATTACTACCAACCAACACTGTCACCTCAACCTAATTGACATTTATAGAACACTTCAACAACAAAAGCAAAGTACACATTTTTTTAAAGAACGTAAGAACATTTACTAAGACAGATAATATCCTGGGCTATAAAAACAAGTCTTAATAAATTTTAGTGGTAAGAAATCATACTAATGTTCTCTGATCACAGTAGGCTTAAACTGGAAGTCAATAACAAAAAGAGATCTGGAAAATTCCCAAAATATTTGGAAAGTAAATATCACGCTTAATGATTCATGCATCAAAGAAGAAATCACAAGAAAATTTAAAAAATATTTTGAACTGAATAAAAATGTAAACAAAACATAAAAATTTGTGAGACACAGCTAAAGTAGTACTTAAAGAGAAATTTACAGCGCTAAATATTTATATAAGAAAATAAGTTATCAAATCAGTGACAATCTTCCACTTTAAGAAACTAGAAAAAATAGAGCAAACTGAACCTCAAATAATCAGAAAAAAGGAATAAAGATAAGAGCAGAAAGCACTGAAATAGAAAAACAATAGAGAAAATCAATAAAAACAAAATCTAGTTCTTTGTGAGATCAATAAAATGGATAAGTCTCTAGCTAGACTGATCAGGAAAAAGAGAGACAAAACAAATTATCCATATCAAGAATGAGAGAGTAGGCACCACTACATGTCCTACAGATATTAAAATAATAATAAGAGAATACTATGAACACCTTAATGCCAATATATTCCACAACTTATATGAAATGGACAAGTTCTCTAAAATACACTAGCTACAAAAACTCAGTCAAGAATAAATAGACAACCTGAATAGCTCTATATCTAGCAAATAAATTGAATTTGTAGTTTAAATCTTTCCCACGAAAATAAACCAACAAAAATCCCTCCAGGCTCAGCTGGCTTCACTGGTGAATTCTATCTACCATTTAAGAAGGAAATAATGTTAATTGCATACCAATTCTTGCTGTAAATAGAAGAAGAGGGGATAATACAATTTATTTTATGAGGCTAGCATTACCCTGATACCCAAACCATATAAAGATATTACAAGAAAGAAGACTACAGACTAATATCCTTCTTGGATATAAATATTTAAAATTTTAGCCAATTGAATCCAGTAATATATAAAATGACAATACATCATGACCAAGTGGGTTTTATGCCAGGAATTAAAATATCAATTAATGTAATTCACCATGTTAGCAGACTAGAAAGTAAATCATAATGATCATCTCAATGTATGCAGAAAATGTATCTGACAAAATTCAGTACCTAGTAATGATTAAAAACTCTTAGCAAAGTAGTTACAGAAAGAAACTTTCTAAGTTAGCTTATAGCTAACATCCTATTTAATGGTGAAAAACTGAATGCTTTTCCCTAAGATCATGAACAAGGCAATGATGTCTGCATTTACCACTTCTGTTCATCATTATATGTGAGATTCTAGACAATGCCATAAGGTAAGAAAAAGAAATAAAAGCCTTATGAACTAGAAAGGAAGGAGTAAAGCTGTTTCTTCCCAGATGACACTATCTTCCACATAGAAAATCCCAAAGAATCTACAAAAAAGCTACTAGAACAGATAAGTGAATTTGATAAGGTTGCAGAATACAAGGTCAATATGCAAAAGTCAATGGTATTTCTATAAATACCAATGAATAATTGTCATATAAAATTTAAAAAGCAATACAAGCATAACTTGTTTTATTGTGCTTCATTTTATTGCACTTCACAGATATTGCATTTTTCACAAATTGAAGGTTTGTGGCAATCCTGTACTGAGCAAGTCAATAGACACCATTTTTCCCATGGCATTTGCTCACTTCCAGTCTCTGTGTCACATTCTGGTACTTCTCACAATATTTCAAACTTTTTCATTATTATTAAATTTGTTATGGTAATTTGTGATCAGTGATCTTTAATCTTACTACTAATACTTATTGATGGTTCAGATGAGGGTTGGCAATTTTTTTAGCAATAACCTATTTTTTAAAGTATGTACTTTTTTTTAGAGATAATGCTATTACACACTTACTACAGTATAGCGTAAACACAACTTTTATATACATTGGGAAACCAAAAAATTCACGTGACTCACCTTATTGCAATATTTGCTTTATTGTGGCAGTCTGAGGCCAAACCTGCAATATCTCTGAGGTATTCCTGTACAATTTACAATCATATAAAAAAAGATATTTCAAGGAATAAATTTAACAAAAAATGCATGTGTGTGCACTGAACACTACAAAACCCTGCTTAGAGAAATTAAAGAAATGAAGAGATATACTATGTTCATAGATGGCAAGACTCAATATTAATTCTCCCTATATTTATCTATGTATTCAGAACAATACTAATTGAAATTCCATCAGGATTTCTAAAGTAGAAATTGACAAACTGATTCTAAAATTTATGTAGAAATATTAAGGATTCAGAATAACCTAAATAATTTAAAAAACTGGAGCACCCACATTACTTGATTTCAAAACTTACTGTAAAGTTATAATAATCAAGACTGTTGGTATTACCATAAAGGTGGATTTATAGATCAATGGGATAGAATATAGAGTCCAGAAATAGAACCATACATACATATTGGTTTTTTTTTTTTTTTTTTGGTGGTACGCGGGCCTCTCACTGTTGTGGCCTCTCCCGTTGCGGAGCACAGGCTCCGGACGCGCAGGCTCAGCAGCCATAGCTCACGGGCCCAGCCGCTCCGCGGCATGTGGGATCTTCCCGGACCGGGGCACGAACCCGCGTCCCCTGCATTGGCAGGCGGACTGTCAACCACTGCGCCACCAGGGAAGCCCCATATTGGTTTTTGACTATTGTCCCAAGGTAATATCCATATACTAAAAAAATGAACCTCAACCCTTACTTCCCACCTTAAAATTAACATAAAATGTATCACAGCCTTAAATGTAAGAGCTAAAATTATAAAACTTAAAAACAAAACAAACAAGAGGGCTTCCCTGGTGGCACAGTGATTGAGAGTCCACCTGCTGATGCAGGGGACACGGGTTCATGTCCTGGTCCGGGAAGATCCCAGCCGCAGAGCAGCTGGGCCCGTGAGCCATGGCCGCTGAGCCTGAGCATCTGGAGCCTGTGCTCCACAACGGGAGAGGCCCCAACAGTGAGAGGCCCGCGTACTTCAAAAAACAGTAAACAAGAGAAAATCTCCATGACCTTGTATTAATTAGGTAAAGATTTAAAAAATAAAACACAAAGCAGGTGAGCTAAAAAACAAACAAATCAGTGGATTTCAAATTTAAAACATTTGCTCTTCAAAAGACCCCATTAAGGAAATGAAAAGGCAAGACACAAATTGGGAAATAATAGTTGCAAAACAGCTATCTAATAAAGAACTAGTATCCAGAATATAAAAAGAACTTTCACAATTCAATAATAAAAAGACAATAAGATAAAAACAACAGGCAAGTATTTGAACAGACACTATTCCAAAGAAGACACATGAATGTCAAACAAACACATGAAAACGTGCACAACATCATCCGTCAATGGCTAAAATTAAAAAAGGCAGAGACAGAGACTAACAAAAGCCAACAAGAATGAAGAGCAACTGGAACGCTCATATATTGCTAATGGGGATGCGAAATAATACACAGCTTTGGGAAAGAGCTTGGCAGTTTCTTAGAAGTCAGGTACACCCTTACTGTACGACCCACAATTGCATTTCTAGATATTTACCTAAGGGAAATAAAAACATGGGTTCACATGAAGGCTTTGCCTAACTTTATTTATAATAGCCAAAAACCCTGGGTAAACTTTGATGTTCATCAGTGTTTGAATGGATAAACAGTGGAATGGTAGTCAGCAGTAAAATGTATTGAATTATTCATATGTGCAAGAACATGGATGAATCTCAAATGCATTATGTTAAATGAGAGAAACCAAATGAAAGAAGCCAAAGGTTCTATATGAATGCTTTTCATTTATGTAAAATTCTAGAAAAGGCAAAGCTTCAGTGATAGACAGCAGACCAGTGAGTAGGAGGGGCCACTGGGTGGGAGGAGGGGAATGACTTCCAAAGGGCACAAGGGAATTTTCAGGGTGATGGAAATGTCCTATATCACGAATATAGTGGTGGTTACATGACTGTGTACATTTGCAGAAACTTACCAAATTGTACACTTATGATTGGTGAATTCTATTGTATGTAAGTTATATTTCACTAAAGCTAATTTAAAAGAAAAAAATAATGCCTAAACTTCAGATGTGCCCAGGAGAGCAGGAAATGTGGAGAATTGGTGAACAGCATGCCACCTCGCAATATTTCAGACAATTTAAAATACCTCGAGGAGTTAATATAACAAAAGTTTTGATCAAGTTGATTGAATCTGAGGACTTGGAATCAGGTGAGAGATTTTGTTGCTCCAACACCTCCTCTCACGACCATGCAGACCTGACTAATCTATCATTGCTCTTTTCCCCATGAACCCAATTGTAACATCAAATCCTTCCCAGTTTACTCCTGGCACTCACCAACTTTTTATTGGGTTTAGCCTGGGAGATGGGATCATCTCTAGGTGACATCTACATCAGCTAATACACAGAATCCTGACACTTGGGGTAGATGGGACCTTGGACATCACCTTCTCCAGTAGGTCACAAATATATTCTGGAGGGAGCACCCACATCTGGATGTCACGGGGCTCTTTGTGATACACTAGGAACTATAGATTCTCCTAATTCCTGAAATGTGAACCAGAAACACTTTCACTAACGAGATATATGACTCTGGCATGTGATATAAGCAAATGTCTATGTCACAGAATTACTAATTCATAAATATTTTTGTGAAATTACTTTGGAGTAGGATGAAAATACACACTTTCAGCCCAGGTCACCATTTTAATGTGAGGGGTGTCCTGAGTGAGCTGAGCCAGTGTCTGATATCAGGGTGATGTTGGGATTACACCTTCCTTTCCGGCCCTGCAGTCATGACAGAGGAATGCACAAAGTGTCCCCCACCACTGACTATTTCCTATGCCCCAGTTTCTATTTTTTAGAATAATTATCATTGTTTTCTTATAAAATGATGGATGTTCATTATTTTGAAGATTTAAGCAATATATAAAAGTACAAAGGTAAAAGGAAAACAATCTCATACACGACAAATCTTGTCACTCACCCCACCCCCCAATAAGCATCACTAACCTTAAGTGGCCATCATTCAAGATCCTCCGTATACATAAATCCGGGAGAAGCAAGAGTGGTCCTTAGTCATGTCACTTCACAGCGAGAGAGAGATGTTCAGAAAAGATGTTTCTAGGATTAAAAGAAAAATGCTTGTTATTTTAGACCAGTCACTTCACCTTTGTACGCCTCTGTCTCCTCCTCTCTAAAAGGGACTGATGACACTTGTATCACAGAATTGTTTATGAGGATCCAATGAGATGACACAGCCAAAGTGCCTGGCCTGATGTGGGCACTCTACAAATTCCAGACTTGCATCCTTTTCTTCTCCATGGTTGAGTAGATGAATCGAGACTGTGGGCGATGTAGGTCTGGGTCCGGGTGGGGAGCAGTTGACATGCTCAGAAGGGGTGACTGGAGAGTTTGAGAGGACATTTACAAAGTTGTGGGCAGAACTAAACGAAACCAACAAAGGCTGGTGAGTGCCTCCCGGCCTGGCACCAGTGGTGAGCTGCCCCTGCCAGGCCTGAGAGGGCAAAGGGCCATGGACCCGGAGAGAGGGGCAGATAGACAGAGGCTGTGGCCTTTGGCAGATGAATGTGTCAAAGTCAGGGCCTTTGTACACACGGTACCCCCTGCTCGAAATGCCCTTCCCGGTTTCCCCCAGGCTAGCCCTACTTAACGCCGTCCCGTCCTGCTCTGTAGTCTCCGACAGCTTGGTTCACAGCCATTCTCCACCCGTTCCCAGGAGCCAGTGTCAAATTCATAGCACAATTCTTTTTAAAGCACAAAACAAGTTTATTATTATTTTTTTAAAGAAATCGGATATGGAACCCAAACAGCTAAAACAGATAAAAAGTGTGACTTAGTAGTAGTTGCTTGCTGTACATGACTGTACGTCTGGTATTTACCAGCCATAAGGTATTTACCAGCCATAATTGTGGTGTGAGTGGGAATGAGAGGGCTCTGGACACCATGCCACATGGCCTCCTTCTAAGGCTTGAGGTTGGAATTGGCTTTTCTTGCTTTCAGCTTGATAGATGCAGGAGGAGGACCTGGCTAATGATTGGTGATTGGAGTGAGGCTGTTGGAGGAGTTAATGATTCTGGCAGGATGAGTGGGAGTTTGTCAAGAGAAGGTGGGGGATGGGCAGCATGGATAAAGACGCAGAGACGTCAAGGACGTGGTACCTTTGGAGCACGGCCCGGTGCTTGTGTGGGGCTGGAGTGTAGGTGTATGTGGAACAAGGTGGCTGATGAGGGAGCCCTCGGGTCATGGAAGACCCTGAGTGCTTCTCCTGGGAGACGGGGTTCAAGCTCTGGTTAGGGAGCCATTGACAGGCTCTTGGAGGCACAAGGAACTAGGGTCTGGTGTCCCTGTATTGCCATGAGAACAGGATTTCCTTGGGAATCTCAGTGTGTGCTCCTTTGATGGCACCCCCGAGAGCCTCTTTGCCATGTGGGTGACCCCAGGTGGGGGTTAATTAAACCGCATCAGGCTGCCTGGTGGTGTGATGTTTGGAAATATGGGGAGCATTTTACAGACACGGTCCTGAGGCTCTGAGTCTGTGAGCTACTGAGCTGTCTTGAAAGACCCTAGGAAAGGCAGAACCTGGAGGTGCCGACGGAGGACCGGGACCTCTGAGCTGAGTTAATTACTGACTTGTAATGTGGTGGGAAATAGGGCCCTGAGGTCCAATTCCACCCTCGGTAACATTTGGACATTTTATGGAAGATGCCGTAGTTTATGACAATGCACAAAACAGGTAATTGTTTAGCAAAATGTGCCTGTCAGAGCTCAGTGACCTCTGTGAATCATATTCTGTTCTTGGTGTCTCCTTATGGTAATGAAATTCACTTCTGTTCTTTCCCTTGAACTCTTCTTGTTCTCCCAGAATAACTGGCAAAAGGAATGGCTGGGGAGGTTTTGATTTTTGTGTGCTGTGTGCTGCGAAAATGTTTAATCGGGTTTTCAGAGAAATTTCCAAAGTTTGGGATAAATAAAATGAGGATAGTGAGATCTTTGAAAGTTCTCCTGGGTTTGGTCAGAATATCTCCACAACTGTGAGGTCCTTGAGGGCAAGGGATGTTCAGAGATGCTGAGGAGTGCCAGGGCGGGGGTCCAGAGGGGTGGCTCTGATTCCAGTCTTGCCATGTGTGCTACATCACTATTCAAGTATTTATATCTTGTACCTAGAGGTGTGCAACAAACAGTACAAGAGGAGAGAATTAGTAAGGGAGGAAACCAGGGCAGGAGGATAAGACAAAAGAGAAATGCCAGTCCATGAGATGCCAGCCTGTATCCATTACGTTGTTAGAAATAGGGCTCTGAGCTTGCTAGCTGCTAAAGCCAAGAGGGTAAAACAAGCAAGCCATCCTTAGTTTACAGTGTCCTCCATGTTAAAATCAAAAGAAAGAAGAGTTGCTCAGAGACCCAACACTAAAACGCCATTTCAGCAAATACCACTCCATAGGGACAGCCTGGGAAAGCCAGAAAAGCCTGAGCTCTCTGGACTCAGGTCTGAGGTTGATTCCCTGCTGTGATACTTTCTTGCTGGGTGTCCTTAGACAAGTCCCCTCACTTGTCTGAGCTTCTGTGGCCTCATCTCTATGATGAGGGTGTTAGATTTTGCTCTTTTCTTGCTCTAAAAGCTAAAACTCCCTGTCTTACAACCTGGGACACTCTGTTCTCTCCAAATCAACAGATACTGGGTCCCCACCACAGGTCAGGCAGTGCGTTAGGCAGTAGAGGTGGATAAGAGCCATCCTTGCCTTCCAGCTCCTCACCCTTCTGTGCAAGTTCTCCGTAGCACAAGGGCCAGGAAGCATGGGGGACAGAATGGTTAACTCTGATGGTGTGTGGAGCAAGAAGCTTCTCAAGGAGGTGAAATCTGACAGTAAAAGTGAAGAGAGAAGGGGGTGAAGGAGAGAGAGAGGGGAAGGGAGAAAGAGAGAGAGAGAGAGGCTGGTAGCCTGGCATTGCAGAGGAATTGAAAGTGTTTTGTTCTGGCTAAAGAAGTTGGTAGGAGTGGAGGAGTAGAGATGAGGTCTGGGGGCGGGTGAGGAGACCTGGAGAGCTTGTCAGCCCTTGCTCAGAGTATTGCATAGGAAACGGTCAAGCTGTTTCCAGGGGAAGGTTCATGATGTTACACAGGAAGTGTCCCAGGTAGCTGCTGTGCCATGTCCTGTTTGGACTCCAACAAGGAAGTGATTTTCCCTACCTCAAGTGCCCAAGTATGTCCCTCTTATCACCACAGTGGGTGGGGCACTAGGGGCACAGATGAAGCCGGCAAGTGGGATGTTAGGAACATTCAAGTTTGTGGGGCTGAACTGCAAGATCACGTGGCCAAGGGCACAGCCAGACGCTTGTTAGAAATAAAAATTCTTGGGCTGCAGCTGGACCTACAGAATCCGGGTCTGGGACTTCCAGTGATGTCCCAGGTGATCTGTTGCTGCAACTGAGAAGCACTGGTGTAGAGCATATCAGGAGGGAATGAAACTCCTGCAGAAACCAACTGAAGGCGGGAATCCTGAAGAAGTGCCTTAAACAAGCATGAGAAAAAGGGTCCTGACACTGCTGGTGGCTGGGCCACTCAGACCTGGGGCTGCGGGAAGCCTGGGCCTCTTGGAAGAAGGCTAAGAGAGGAGTGATCCCCTGGTTTCCCAGTGCAGGGACCTGGAGCCTGAGATGGGCAACCTCTCCCTGGAGGACTTGGGAGACTCGGGTTCTGGCTGGTTGGGAGATGGCCAGGAGACGCTGAGACTTCCCGCCTAAGTCCACATGACATGCCAGCAAGCATCTCTCAGGACTGATAATAATGAATATTCTACCATGCGTGTGTGTGATTTTCTCTGATGTATGCAGATACTTGGTATAGAAAAAAACACACATTCATTTAGAGAGTTTACCGATTTCTTTGTGTGTTTTTGCAACCATACCAGGGATAGTAAATGTGCAGATATTATTTTGTGAGGCTTTGTGAGGTTTTTTTGAACATTGTAAAGGAGTCCTCATCCTTAGCAAGGCTGGGAACCAGTGACCCTGGAGTTCACTGTGAGGGTCGGGATGTTGGGTGGTTTTAAGTCCAGCATTTGCTCACACATTTTGTGACATTTCATGACATTTTCATCAGGATTAGGTTAGAAGTCCTTTGATAGAGACAAAACCCAACTCAAAGGGGTTTGAACAAAAGGGGAATTTATTGTCCCGGTAACTGAGATATCCCATTTGGACCTTCAGGTCAGCTGGATCCAGGACCTCAAGCAACACTGCCAAGTCCCCCCCTCCCTCATGCATCTCACGGCTCTGCTGGCCACTTCTTGACTTCGTCTGGCAGGTAAGATGGTGCTCACCTGGGCAACATCCTCCAAGCTTAGCAATCTTGGCAGAAGCCTGTGATTGGCCTGGCTCATATATCTGTCCCAGAACAAACTACTGTGGCCAGGGGTGAGGTATGCTGGCAGCCTGGCTCCTTTCATGGATGGGGGACAGGATCTATGATTAGTTGTCCTACAGTACTGTGTGGAGTTGGGGAGGCTTCCCAAGGAATGCAAAGGAGGGGGCGGGTCATGTAGACACAGAGCTAACTAACTCTTCACTCCACAGGGTCAGAGGCAAGAGTCAGAGGTCCTGAGGGGGGCTAGGTGAGCTGGATAACTAGCAGAATCCTGGCTTGGGAGACCCAAAGTGCTTATACACGCAAAGTCCGGCCCCAGGAAGTTCCCCTTGGAGGTGAAGACAGTGAGCCCAGGACTGCGGCCGGGCAGGGACTCAGGCCTCTAGAGGATGGGTGGCCCTGCTAAAGCCAGAGCCAAGGGCATGCTTGGTCAAAAAGGTCTCTGGTAAATGAGTAGATGACTCCAGTCCAGCCCACTCACATCTCATGGAAAGATGCTGAGCTGCATCCTGTGTACGGGATGCTCAAGGCTGGAGTAGAAGGGAGAGATGACAGCACTTTGATTGGACATTGGCTTTGAGATACAGAGGCCGGGTCCAGTTACTGGCAGTCACCAGATCCCCAGCTCTCCACCTCCCAGCTGCTTGCAGACTCCCCCAGGGAGGCCCTCCTGGCACCTCCAGGCCCTGGGATACTCATTCATCCATCCTTCACCCTGGGGCTACAGAGACAGCAGCACCCAACCCCGGGCTCTTATGGAGCCCAGGTGGGGACAGCTCCCACCTCCTGGGGGTCACTCCGGCCAGGCCTCATCAGGGAGCCTCTGTGGGACCACACAAGGGACCACACAAGGAACCCCACACCGCAGCCAGCCCCAGACCGTGGCCTGCCTGGGAGCTCACAATCTCCACAACTGGTCTTATCTTCCTCAGCCATTGAGCAGAGAAAAGGTGGCGGGGGGGGGGGGGGGCCTGGGCAGGACCCTGAGTCCCTGGGTGGGAAATTATGCTGTCTTCTGTCTGCCTAATCAAAAGCACAGCTCTTTGGAAGGGAGAAGAATGCAATTCCATGATTGGTTTCAATTAAAGATTTGCTACTATTTGATTAAGATGTATTATTGATTTGGGATTTTTCCAAGCAGTCCAGGCTCACTTCCTGAGGGGGAGGGGTTTGGGGATTGATCAGCGCCAGGAGGGTTAGGAGCTCTGGGGACAGCTGCTCCCTGGCCTGTTCTCCACAAAGTCGGTGGTGACCGAGTTGCTGCTCTGGATAAAGCCATGTTGTGGGTCTGAGGCAGGGACACTGGCCAGAGTCCCTTCCTGATCTGGGGCTGCTGACGCCTCTAGGCCCGGCCTCCTGGGCTTCAGCCTTACCAGGCCCCAGGGCTTCTTTGCTCTGACACTTGGACTCCTGCACCCTGCCTCTTCTCTGAGATCCCTTCATCCTGGCATCCTGATTCTTCCATCTAGAACTCCTTCCTGTCTCTCTCTCCTCAGGTTAAAAGCTTTCTGGTAGAGTTTAACTCCCACTCCACCACAAGGCCACACCCCTCGCATGTGATCTCTCCTCCCTCTGGTCCCAGGACGCTGCTCAAGTCTGCGGTTCAGGGAGCAGGGAGGAGATACAGCTCCAGCCCACCCTTCTGGAACCGGTGGCCGTTAGTTAGGGAGGATGGACCTTCACCCGCCCAGAGGTCCTGAGACAGAGGCCAGAGGGCTGCCTTGGATGAGAGGGCCTGGGATCCAGGCTCTGGGCTGAGCCCCAAGGTGGTGGTGCTGGGTGAGGGTGCCCTGCCCATGAGTCCTGTGTTCTCTCTGCCTAGCACATCGGAGCCACTCAGCAAATGTGTGTGACGCTGAAGGAGCCCCTCGCCCTCCAGAGCTCCAATTCCTAATCAGCAAAGGGAAGGGGGTGACTGGACCCTCCCCCAGGCTCGCTGGGAGGTCCCAGCGGAGTGAAGTGTGTTAATATCCTGTCCACAGCCTGGCCCTGCCAGGAGTGCAAGAAAGCATCACGGGCCATGTTCCGGAATCCAGCTCCCTCCCAGTCTAAGATCTGCTCGGAGGGGCCACGCCTACTGTCTGAAGGTTCATCATTGCTCTCCACAGTCAACTGGTGTTTTTATCCTGGCGTCCACAGAGGGATCCCCCTGTGCCAAGGTGTGGAGAGGAGGAGGCCAGTGCATTCGGAGACCTTCAAGGCTTTCAGCCTCCTGGGGGCACAGGGTAAACGTGTGGCTAGGGCTGAGGCTGAGGAGGTGAGCCACACTGTCCAGGGAACCCCTTATGCCCCCCAAGGACGCTGGACTGGCCTCACTCTGTATGGGGGTGGAGAGGGGGATGGTGTGGCGAGGTGGCTGAGGACCACCAAGAAACTCACCCTTCCTCTCCCACCATATGGTATTAGGACTCAGGTGAGGCTGTTCATGGAAGAACTACATTTCCCAGAAGCCCCTGCGTCCAGGTGTAGCCAGGTGACTGGCTCTCATCAGTCAGGGGCTGGGATGCTGGAGATAAAGCTGGGTCTCTAAGCTCTTCCATAGAGAGCTCTTCCACTATCTCCAAGCAGAGAGCTCAGAGTCTCGCGGGCTGGCAGAGACACAGAATGGAAGGAACGTGGGTCCCTGAGTCGCCACCTGCAGAAAAAACACCTGCTGTAACCAGGGGCAGTGGCCCTGGCTCCTTAGCTACATGAGAAATAAAGATCTATCATGCTAGACCTCTGAAGTTGTGGTTTTTATTTCTAACAGCAGCTGGCATTACCTTGAGGAAGAAGTGGGTCAGTTGGGGGCAGGAAGGTCATGTGAGAGCTTATGGGGATGGGGCAAGTGACAGAAGCTGGGCTGCAGGCTGATGGAGAGAGGGTGAGTGTGGGGCAGGGGATCAGGGGGTAAGACCGCAGGTCCTGACTGCCCACTTGGAGGTGGTCCTGGCTGGCTGGAAGGTGGAACCGTTTACTGAAGCAGGGGAAGAGGGCAATTAGGGCTGGGTGGGGCTGAGGTGACAAGTTTGGTCCTGCCATACTGAGTTCGAGGCACTTGTGGACTGTCCAGTGGAGCTGCCCTAGAAGCAGTAAATTATCTGAAGTTTAGATGAGAGGCTGGTGAGCTGAAAGCAGGTGGGAGGTTGCTGCAATAAGTCCAGTCTTGGGTGAAATGCTGTGGCCTTGATCTTGGAGGCATTGGTGGGCTTTGAGCTGGGAGTGCTGCAGTTGGATTTGCATGTGTAGTAGCCTGGGGGGAGAGCTTGGAGTGGAGGGATGAGCCTAGGGCCAGGGAGGCCTGGAAGGATGCTAATGCAAACCAGGAGAGAGATGGTGATGTGAAAGGGGGTGGAGGTGGGAAAGATGGAGGGAAAATCCACTCTGAATACCTGGCTTTGTTGGCTGGGGGATGGGCAAGGAAGGGGCCAGGATGGAGAGGAAGATTTCCAGCTCACCTCTGGGCTTTAATCCCTTGGAGGAGGCCTTTTCTCAGAGCCCATCCTAATGCCCTCTAGGTGTTTATTGACTATGGGTTCCTCAGGCATCCTGGCAGAGCCCAGCTGTTTGCACATGTCATACTTAGAGCAATTTATTCCTCCCTCCAAACCATAAAAGTTTGCTCATTTCAAGTGGAGAGAGCAGAGCATTGGCATTTTGTGGCTCTAATGGGTAATTACGCTCCAGCAACTGATGGGGGCCATATTTCCTGAATGAAAAACGCAGTGCTTCCAGGCTCTGTTCGTTGAAAACAGCTACGTGAACTTGGCTATGCGTTTTAACCTCCACCTCTTGACTATTAATTTGTTTGGCTCCATATTGATCTTCCAGCCTGTGGTTTTGGGGCTGGGTTTGGTTTGAGATACAGAAGCTGCTCCCTTGTCTCTTGTGTCACCTCCAGACCTCAAGTGAGGAAGGGGGGCTTGGGTGTCATTGATGGGACCGCATCCACCCTCTTTCTGACGATTAATTTCATCATCCAGGCAACTCTCCATGGCCTACCACGTGCCCCTAACACTCTGCTCAGCAAGCCCCGCCTCCAAGGAGCTTTACAGACCAAACATCTGGCTGGAGGAGCAGGTTTTGAGGGTGGGTGATGAGTTTCTTAGATGGCTGGGGTTTCCCCCAGGCCCTGCTATGGGGTGCCTGGAAGTTGGAGGCCCCTGTGAGGTGGCAACAGGACCCCATGTGACCTTTTCCAGTTGCCTAAACTCTCCATGCCTCAGTGTTCTCATCTGTCAAATGAGCCACTCATCCCTACCCCCATAGGGTAACTTGCCATGGCCTTCCAGCTGGTTCTCTGCCAGCGCTCTCCTTATACCAAGCCATCTGAAGGCCGGGCTCTGAGCTGGCTACTCTAGGTCCTTCCAGATTTGGCATCAGCCTATCAGTTCTCTGTCTTCAAGTCCCTGAATCTGTACCTCCATTGTAGCAGGCTGCTCCCTACTTCCTGGGCTCCTCCGTGGACCTCTTCTTGGCAGAGTGGCCATTTTACATTTATTTGTGTACTTTTGATTAACTCTTGTCCCCAGAGGAGACTGTAAGCACCACAAGGACAGTTTTTAATCTTCACTGATGTTAAATTGGGTATGTCCAGTGCCCAGCACAGAGCCTGGCACTCAGCAGGCCCTCCAGAGGTAGTACTGAACGATTGGCTAACTAATGGATGAACAAACACTCTCAACTTTCTCCATCTCCTTTTTTCTGCTTTGATTTTGAGGTTTTCTGGGTCACAGAACACTTCCAGAACTTGACTCAAGCCCTCCAGGAAGATGCATGGGGGCGCAATCGCACACAGGGACTTCTGTCCCTCCCGAAGCCATCCACAATCCCCAGGTCAAGGGCTCTGGTCTAAAAGATCCAGGCTCCATCTGACCCCTGTTGACATCCTCCTACAACCTTTGAGTTCCTGCTCATTTTGGAGGGGAGGGAACACTATCAGAGCCATGCAGGAGGTTGCTGTAATGGAGGAGGGGCAGGCAGAGGGAGGAGGAGACAGGGGAGGGGACAGGAGATCATGAGAAAGCAGAAGACGGATGCTCCTTCGAGCGTGTAAGACTTGAGGTGGAAAATAAGGGAGGCTTCCTGGGAGATTTGGGCTGTGCCTTTGCTTGGAGATAAAGGACTGAATCCATCTTTCCCTGAACTTGCCTTGTCCCCGGGTTTCACTCTGAGCCTGAGGTTTCAAACCATCTCCTCTTGAAGCTGAATTCAGAGGGCAGGGTCCTGGAGGTATTCCATTAGAAAGGAGCCTCAGACATCATCTGGCCCAGGTGCTCTGGACCAGGCATAGACAGTGTGGTCTATGGATGGGATGGGGCCCACCAAGGACAGACAGTGAGGCAGAGAAAGGACACAGCCCATGCTCCATGCAGCAGGAGAACATTCCCTTAGCAGCAGTGTCTGAGTGGTCTGATAGTATGGTGGATGCCAAGGTGTATCATGGAGGCCATTGGGCTGGAATTCTCTGAGGGGCCTGCCCATCTGGACAATAATATTGGGTGGGCTCTCAATCTGGGGGTTTAGCAAGAATGTCTCAAGGGTGGGTGGACCATGACCAAACCCACAGTCCAGAATGAGAACTTCCTGCAGTTCTGACAGGCTCTAAAGGGGTTGAGGGCACTCCACTGGGGGCTCCTGTCTGTCCTCACTGAGACCTGCTAACCTGGGGCTGGGGAGACAGCTCTGGGCCCATCAGGATCAGCTCTGTGGCTTTGGCCTTGAGCCAGTGGCCTGGGTCTGTCCTTGGACCTCAGCTTTGCATCACCTGCCCCCTTGCACACAGCAGTATCCCAGCATGGAGTCTGGAGGGGCTGGGTGCTGCTGTAGCTCCCTAGCTCTCAGAGCTGAGGGCCCTGGCCCCTAAACCATTGGGCTTTCCTCCCGCTGTGCTGGTGGCTGTGGCTTCTAAACCCTTCCTTTGACTGGGAGGGGCATTTGTTTCATTTCCTGCTGGAAGTTCCATCTGGAAACACATCCCCCACTGAGTACAAACGGGGCCACCATGCCACTTCCTGTGTAACACCCTGAAATGTCCCCCCAGGAGCGGCAGCCCAGGAGCAGCTCAGGGCCTATGCTGTTTCATCACTTCATGGGCAATGCTGTGAAAGCTATAAGATACCCCGCAAACTACAACCCCGTGTGAGTGCTTTGAGCAATTGCGACTGGCCTTGGAGAGCAGTGAGGGCTGGAGTGCATTTCAGGTGTGCCCCGCAGGGGCAAGGCAAGGCCAGCAGTGGAAAGAGGCAGACACCTGGGGGAGACAGGATGTAATGCAGACATCTGGATGTGTCTGGTTCTGGTTGGGAGGTGGAGTGGCTAACAGCCGGGTATCCTTCCCTGATTGAAATCATGTGGAATCTTGCTTGGCTCCTCTTGGGAAACGCTGTCCTAGTTTGACTGTGGGTCTCCCTCCCCACCCCTGCCGGCTTCCTTCCAAGAAGCCTGTTTTGTAACAGTTGGCCCCGGCCCTCCTGTTCTCACCCGGAGAGGAGACTGTCATCCTTGAAACAGGGCCTCATAAACCTGTAGCAGAGACAGGACATGATTTTAACTGGAGTGCTGAGCATGGAGGGTGGGCAGGGAGGCTGCGCTGGTGACAGTGAGATCCACTTTCCCTAGAGAGAAGTCAGTTCACAGGGAGACAGGGGAAAACATGCCTAGAGGAAGAAATTCTTCAACTCAGCTGCCACTTCTGGTGACGGCGAAGGCCACTGTTGGCATCTCCCTTGTTCTTGGTGTGAACACACTCTTGTGGGAGAACCACGACGAGTCCTTTCTCTCTCCCAAGAACTTATGCAAATGGAGCCATGATCATAGTCAAAAGCTTCCCAAATAAGGAACTGCTTTGGGAGGAGACAGAAGGTGGTTTCACAGCGCTCACATCTTTGACACCCTCCCCCACCCGAAAAAACAGGCCGCTCCCCAACCCCCATCCAGCTGTGACTCCCGGCCTTGGCTTGTCTTAGAAAAATGAGTAAGGACTTTTATTTCTGACTGCGGGCAAGGGAGGGAGGGCTCCAATGTTACGGGAGCTCTGTCTTCCTCTGTCACTCTCAGAAACGCCCAGAGTGGAGTGAGGGCTGTGGCCATAAGACTGCTGGGATGAGGCTACAGAGCTGAGCTGACAAATTCGAGAGGCGGTGGGACCTGTGGCTGGGGATGAGAGAGGTGTCAGAATCACGGCTTTACGATGATGATTTTATTTTATCTCTCTGGGGAAAAGAAGAAGGGGGTTGGGGAATGCACTGAGCTGGGGGCCAAGAGAAGGGAGTTCCCAACCACCTGGAGTGATGCAGCCTCCCTGGGCCTCTGCTTCCCCATCTTTAATGGGATAGGCCCCATGCCCCCTTGCCTCTCAGAATTGCTATCAGGTCAGGATAAAAGAGAAAGATCATTACGCAGGCTGTCATCTCACGCAGTGGGTCTCAGCTGTCGCTGGGAGCCAGCTCCCCTGTACTGCTTTTTAAGCACTGATTCCAAAGATTTCTTCTTTCACCGTAGGCTCCTTCTGACGGGGCGGTCCGTGGAAAGCTCTGAGGTCTAAGTCTCAGAGGGGAAGCGAAGCCCAGAGAGGTGAAGGGCCTCGATAGAAGTGACTCGACTCCACGAGGCAGACAGAGGCGGGCCTAGGATCAGAAACACAACTGACTCTAGTCCATACGGGGACCACCCTATTCAGGCATCTCATACCTCTTCACACAGGAACTGGGGAAGGAAGCTCACATCTGCTGGGCACCCGCAGTGTCGGGCTCTGAGGCGGCCATTTTCTAATCGACGTTTCCTTGAACATTCTCGACGACACTGCGAGGTAGGGCTTAGTGTTATCCCATTTTATAAAGGAGAAAAGTAAGGCTCAGATAGAGCAAGTGGCTTATGTAGACCAACAAGTGCAGGGCTGGGATTTAGAACCAGGTCTTTCTGGCTCTGACTCCCTGGGCGGCATAGAGAACCAGGAAGCAGCAGTTCCCAGCATCTTTTCCCACAAGCCCTGGTACCGAGCAGAGCCTGCCCTACGCTGGTGTCAGTTTCATTTCCGTGACTCCAGTTCCCCCAGCTTGGCGTGGGGTTGCCCTTGAGGCAGAGGGTTCCTATCTGGTGTCATGGTCAGCGGTTTCCTCCCCTGCAGGGAGGATGCTGCAGCAAGGCTGACCATCCCCACACCGTCCGGGTTCCCAGGTAGCCTGAAACCCCCGACGTAGAAGTCCAGGCTGGTAGCTCTTGATGCTCTTCTGTCTGCCCTGGGCTCAGACCCACCCATCGTTCAAGGGGACGCTGGAGACAGGCACCTCCCCAGCCCACGCCGGCAGGCTAAGTGCCAAGACTGAGGATCAAGGGTCACTGAGCACACAGTCTCTGCGCCTCCCTCCCCACACAAGACTTCCGTTTCAAGCAGCTCCCGTGGGTAGCACTTTAGCCTCTGCCTGCACACTTCCCATGATGGGGAACTCACTACTTTCCAAGGTGGTATTTCCAGCCAGTTTATACTGTTACAAAGTTCTCACTTGCAAATTTTTGTATGTTTTATATATCTTATACATAAATAGCTATAAATTATACATATAAAACTATATATGTTCATATAAAAATGTATATATGTTTATAAATTATATGCAAATTATATATTGTATATAAAATGTCAATTATTCGATATATGCTCTATGTGTTTTTATGTATGTTTATTCGATATGTTAATATGTAAAATTAGATATATGCTTTATATATTTTATATACGGTACTATCATAGTTTTATATGCTTGAATCCCAGCTCTGCTCTTTACGAGCTGTGTGTGTCTGGGAGAAGTACTTAACCTTTCTGTGCTTAGGGCAGTTACTGACATAGTAAGTATAACACAAGATTTTTAATAAAATTGAAAAAATCTTTTTATAATATTTATTTTGACAAGAATTGAAAAAAGTCTTGTTTTGATACTCCCTTATCAAAATATTATTGTGATATTCATTCGCCGCTATCATCCCATTCACTCACTAACAAGCGCAGCACAAAGCATACAGTAGGGTATAAAACATCACCTCTGCCCTTTTGTCCCGCCAGCAACACGGGAGCCTGCACGCTCCCTGCTCCCTTCCTTAGGCTGAGTGCTAACAATGTCTTCTTTAATTTTGCCAACTTTATAGGTATAAAGGACCATCTCCTTCCACGGGGCAAAGGAGTTATTTCTAGAAATCCCCACTGGCTTAGCTTTATGCTGAATGGGCTCCAGGCATGGCTCTACTTTGGGGACAAGGGCGATGAGCAAAGGGACGACAGCCTGGCATTTACGGAGCTCCTCCTGGAGTGAAGACACAGACGGTGAGAGAGAAGCCAGAGGAGACCAGAGGCAGAGCCAGAGATGAGAGGGCAGCGCGTGGGGCTCCAAGCCAAGGGAAGGACATATCTCATTTCAGCTCCGGGCCTCCCTCAGCAGTTGTCCTCCCCTCACCCTGTCATAACTGCAACCTGTTTCCTTGGTATTTTACCTCTGTTACCTCTCAAACCCTCCTCAAACACAAGAAAGAATGCTCAACATCACTAATCATTAGAGAAATGCAAATCAAAACTACAATGAGATATCATCTCACACCAGTCAGAATGGCCATCATCAAAAAATCTAGAAACAATAAATGCTGGAGAGGGTGTGGAGAAAAGGGAACCCTCTTGCACTGTTGGTGGGAATGTAAATTGATACAGCCACTATGGAGAACAGTATGGAGGTTCCTTAAGAAACTAAAAGTAAAACTACCATATGACCCAGCAATTCCACTACTGGGTATATACCCTGAGAAAACCATAATTCAAAAAGAGTCATGTACCAAGATGTTCATTGCAGCTCTATTTACAATAGCCCAGAGATGGATGCAACCTAAGTGTCCATCATCAGATGAATGGGTAAAGAAGATGTGGCACATATATACAATGGAATATTACTCAGCCATAAAAAGAAACGAAATTGAGCTATTTCTAATGAGGTGGATAGACCTAGAGTCTGTCATACAGAGTGAAGTAAGTCAGAAAGAGAGAGACAAATACCGTATGCTAACACATATATATGGAATTTAAGAAAAAAAAATGTCATGAAAAACCTAGGGGTGAAACAGGAATAAAGACACAGACTTACTAGAGAATGGACTTGAGGCTATGGGGAGGGGGAAGGGTAAACTGTGACAAAGCGAGAGAGAGGCATGGACATATATACACTACCAAACATAAGGTAGATAGCTAGTGGGAAGCAGCCGCATAGCACAGGGAGATCAGCTCGGTGCTTTGTGACCACCTAGAGGGGTGGGATAGGGAGGGTGGGAGGGAGGGAGACGCAAGCAGGAAGAGATATGGAAAAAAAAAAAAAAAAGAATCCAGGGAAACTGATGTTACTATCTCCATCTTACAGATTAGGACACGGAGGGCCTCAGGGGTAAAATGATTCACCTTCAGTCAAATAGCTAGGAAGGGGTGGAGCCTGGGTTTGAACTCAAGCCTGTCCTGTGGTCGTAGAAATGAAGAAAGGAGCGAATGAGAGATTACCACGGGAAAGAGAGGCCTAGAGAGGTAAAGATGGAGTCAGATGGAGATGAAGCCAGAGACTGAGGCAGAGAGAAACTGAGGGAAGAGAGAAGACAGACAGCGAGAATGGAGACACACACACAGAGAGAGAGAGAGAGAGAGAGAGAGATGCTAAGATAGAGGAAAAGGGATAAGGAAGGAGAGAGAGAGGCAGGGAGTCCTGAGCAGCGCAGGGCCTGAGAAGGGAGAATGCGGACCAGGGACCATCCCAGAGAAGGGCCTGCACCCTTTGGTCAGCCCTGGCCCACTCCTCTGCAGCGGTCCCTGGTCCTTCAAAGGACCCCAAGCTCCATGCACAGGGACCTCCTGGAGGGGATTTTTCCAGGAATAGGAGCTGGAGGGGCAGCCGGGGAGGTTGGGTCCTGGGAAGCCGGGCCCAGGGCTGCACATGGGAACATGCTACAGCCACTCGGCTTCCACTGGCCAGGACGTTCAGCCAAAGGGCCCTTCGGAGGGAGACGGGACGACGATAGACTTTTGGGCAGTCTTCAGTGCCCAGGGTGAATCTGAATAGACAGCTAACCAGCAATAAAAACCTCCAAACCAAAAACATTCCCTCTCCCCACCACACCCAAGCCCCAGTCAAAACACCCCACTGTGCCACCAATGGAAGGAGAAGTCAAGTCTTGAGCTGCTAGAAGCTGAGTGAGAACAGCAGTGGCCTGGGTGTCAGCAGGCTCTCCTTTCCCCGGCCCAGGCCTCCCAGGCCATGAGGAACAGTGGACAGACAGGCCTGCATTCAGAGGACCAGGCTTCGCATCTGCCACTTCTTGGCTCTGTGACCTTAAAGGCAGGTAAAGTCGCTCCTGGAGCCTAGGTTTCCTCCTTTGCACAGTAGACTTTTGTCTTAAAGGACTGTCACAGGATTCAGGAAGACAGCAAGGTGCCAAGGCACTTGGCGGGTCCCCAGTCTGGCCGGACTTTCCTTTTCCTCTCCCCCTCAGTGTCCTCGTCTGTAACATGGGGCAGCTTGACTGCATGGGCTCCTTCTGGCTCTGAGTGATGTGATTGACCCCAAAGGGTTTGCTGGGCCGATTCAGCTGGTGGGCCGAGGGCATTGTCTTCAACCTCACGCAGAGATTTCTTCTCCTGTATCTCTGCCCTTCAAAATTCTACTTTACGGGCTTCCCTGGTGGCGCAGTGGTTGAGAGTCCGCCTGCCGATGCAGGGGACACGGGTTTGTACCCCGGTCCGGGAAGATCCCACGTGCCGTGGAGCGACTGGGCCCGTGAGCCATGGCCGCTGAGCCTGCGCGTCCGGAGCCTGTGCTCCGCAACGGGAGAGGCCGCAGCAGTGAGAGGCCCACGTACTGGAAAAAAAATTAAAATTCTACTTTAGCACAAATAAGCTGGGAGGGATTCAGGATTTTTGGCACCAAGGGATTTGGGAATGGATGGAAAGAAGTGAGAGAGGAGAGGGAATTTCCCAGGGAATGTACTCAGACAAGCGTTTCTTCAGGGTGTCCGGGTTCACACCTGGTTTCCTGACTTCACCACACCCCGCCATGCCACTCACGTTCTCACGCACACACCCACACACACACAGGATGCTCATTTTCACAGGCCGTGGGAGATGGCCAGGCGGGAGCTTTCTGTTTGTCTTGGAACCAGCTCGCGTTAGCGAATTCTCCCCTCCTTGAGCGGCCCCGGCACTGGGAACCCGCGTGCTAGAAGAAAGGGCGCAGGATTAGTCTCCGATCCTCTAATGGGGCAGACGGGAGGGAAACTGGAGGGCAAGTTGCAACAGTGAGCATGTGTGCTCGCAAGCTGGGTGGCTGCGCTTGGCAGGGACCGGGCCGAGGCAGCGCATCACTGGAGGTCTTTGTTGATCATTTCCACTTTGGGAAACAGTGTTCTTAAGGTTGATTTTGTAAGCTCAGCTTACAAGGCAGCGTGCCAGAGGAAGACTCACGGGGAGAGAGCCGAACACCATCAACAAATCTCACTCAGGATATTAGAGCGATAGCGGCAGCTACCACGTCGGCACTGGACCACACTTAGGGGTAACGACGGTGGCTGTACACAGGGTCTCTCTCTTCTGGGTCTGCAGCGCAGTGGCTGTGAACCTGGACCTCAGCACCAGCCCTGATCCTTCACTCACCAGCTGCAAAATCCGGGGCAAGTTACCGTGCATCTCAGTTTCCTCCTCTGAAAGGTAGGGATGGTGGCATTAGAGCTGTCTACGTAAGAACATGGCAAGGACCATGCAAGAGAAGGATGGACAGTCCTTAGAGAAGCACCTGGTGCTCGATCAGGCCTAGAAAGTGACGGCTGTGATCATCACCACACGCGCGGTTCTGTGCGAAACTATTCCCTGGCGCTCTCTCCACGAGATGCTGTGGAGGCGCTCTCATTACCCCCATGAAGACGATGCGAGTTGGTGCTTTGCTCAAGGACATCCAGCTAGTTGGCGGAGTTGCAGACACTGGACTTCACTGAAGCCAGTGGGGTCCCCTGGGGGAGGGGAGCTGGTGTCCCTTCCTGCAGGGTCTGTGGGAGTGTTCACTACTTCCACATTGCAGCCCAAGGGGACACGGTGCTCAGGGGCTGTGAGGCTCTCAGCCTTCGTGTGAGTGGAAGGCAGGTGCCGAGGGCCCTGCTTCCAGCTGGCAGCGGCGGTAGGGAGCTCCCGGTGGCAGCAGGTAATCAATGGATAGGTGGATTCACTCACTGACACTCGGGCCGCGAGGGTAGTGGTGTGTGGTGAGGACACAGGACAGAGGGCCAGCTGACTGAATTTGCAAAGTGGTGTGAGGGTAATGCGCTTATGTAAAACCAGTGGACCAAAAATACAGACTAAGAAAACCCAAAGGCCGCACGATTAGTAATAAGGAAGAAACATGCTATTTTCCCTCATTTTTTTCCTTGACTGTGCCATGAAGGGTTTCCTCTCATTCATCAGCCGTAAGAGTCCTTTGACAGTCAGACCTCCACAGGGCCTGGCTCTGCCTTGGACTTTCTGGTTTTGACCCCAGGTTGGTCTGGCTGGATCCACCGCCCGCACATCCGTAACTTGGAAGTTATCACTTCCTCTGGTGCCGAGAGCGCTGAGATATCGTGAGAATCAAATGAGACAATAGGGAGGTGAGAGAACTCAACAGGTGCTTATTGCAGGCTTACTATGTACATGGTACTCTGCTAAATGATGGTGATTCAAAGAAAACCAACCACTCTACCAACCAACCAACCAACCGGCCAGATAGCCTACCACCTTGTTGGGGAGAGACCTTCACTGAGAAGGTCTGACTCCTGTCTGAGGCAAGGAAAGCTGGTTAGCTATAGCTCTGGGAGGAGCCAGGATGAGCTGCTGTAGTGACATCGGCCTGCACTCCCAGAGACCAGAGCCAAGGACACACTGGTGTGTCCCACGGACCCAGTGGGGTGTGTGTGTGTGTGTGTACACACAGCAGGGGGGTCAGCCTTGAGTGGCCAGGGGCTGCCCCAGAGAACATCCAGGGCAGCTAAAGCAGACTCAGCAGGGAGAAGCTGGTGCACCCAGGATTCCCGGGGCCCGGGAAGAGAAGTGACCAACATCAGAGGGATGCAGCCGGATGGTCGAGGGGACTGCCGGGGGTGGGGGGGTGACCTCTGCAGGAAGAAGTGGCAAGAGCTGGCTTTGCACGTGTCCCAGGCGGAGAGAGTGACAAGCCAGCTTACGAAAGACAGTGCCGAACAGGTTAGACTTTTCCACTCCATTTCTTTTCCTCCTACACTCCTCTCGTGTGCCGGATCCTGCAGGGAGGGGTCTGAAGAAGGAGCCCGCAAGGCGGGGGGCCTGAGTGAGAGGGGAGAGAGAAGCAAGGGCGCAGCAGGCCCAGGGAGGAGACCAGATTTAACTTTCAATCACATCTGAAGTTTTGATGACGACAAGACACTTTTAATTGCCTAAGTGACACAGTGTTTTGTGACTTAAAGCAACGACAGCACGTTTATTGCCTCAGTGACCTGACCTGCAGTCATGAGCCTTCTGAGGACCATCCAGGAACAGGAGAAGAGCTTTACCCCCGAATGCACCTTAAAGGGGCGATTGGAGGCAAAATCAAGCTCCCCCGTGGTTGCACCCCGTGAATCCTGCATCCTTGTCTGTCTGATGCACTAGCTCATAAACAAACGGAAGACAGAGGCAGACTCTGACTCGTCGCGTGGCCTTGCAGGTCCCTTCCCCTCTCTGTGCCTGCATTTCCCCATCTGTGAGATGAGGTGGGTCCCTTCGCCCCGAGGGCTCCAGCCCCCACCTTGGGGCAGATCACTTCCGTTTTCCCCTGAGAGCCCCGGTCTTCAAAGAAACTTAGGTGACCAAGACCCTGCCCGCATGCAACGCACACTGCAGCGGGAGAGGAAGGAACTGGACCCCAAATAGGTGTTGTTCCAGGGCGACTGTTGACAAGCGCTGTGAGCAGGTACGACTGCGGTCTCAACCAGGTGGGTGAGGGAAACCTCTTGGAGGAGGTGACCTGGAGGCAGTGACAGGTGAGTCCTGCGGATACCTGGGGCAGAGGGTTCTGGAAAAGGATGCAGAGCAAAGGCCTGGGTGGTGACTGATGTGCTGGAAACGGGGCAGAGGGCCTGTGTGGGGAGGTGGGCGGAGATGAGGTCAGGGTGTCATGGGAGGGGGAGGGGTATGGTGGGTACAACATGTATGACCTTGAAGGCCAAGGTTAGAGCCGGTTTTGGCTCTGGGCGAGTCGACCTGATAGGTGGCGGGTTCCAGACAGAAGAGGGAGCAAATCTGACTTTGGGGGAAAGAAGAACCGAGGCAGATGGAGAGGCTCCTGTTGTGTCTCCAGCTGGGTCCTGACCAGGCTGTCTAAGGGAGAGCATCTCGGTTAGATGCAGGATTCGTCTTAGATCAAGGGACCCCAGGGTGGCAGCTTCTTTGACATTAATACAGAGACTAGAACAGCCTCCTGACCTGCGCACTTACCACAGGCCATGCAGAGGTTCAAAGATTTGTGAGTCATTCTTACAGCAGCGCTGGCAGGTGGGGTCCGCTGTGGTCCCCATTTTACAGTTGGGGACCCTGAGGCCTGCGGAGCTTTACTGCCTTACCCAAGGTCCCATGGGCAGTAAAAGACAGAGGGGGATTTGAGCCCAGGCGTGCCCAGTGGTAAGACCAGTTCTCCCAATCACGTCCTGCCCGGTGGGTGAAACTAACTGAGCCATGAAATACGGGAGGATGATGGTGGGGGAGGCATTCGTTTTTGTCTTGAGCCCTGACCCCTCTGGCTAGACGGGGGCTCTCTGAACCATGGCTCAGGGCACTGGGCACACGAGGGCCTCCACCTCTCTCAATGCACTTGCGGACCATTAATTAGGAGCCAGACCCCTGGCTGGGCAGTGCAGTCACAGGGGGGTGGGCAGGAGTACAACTGAGATTTCCCATCCTCGTCCTTAGAAGCTTCCGCTAAGTGAGATATTCGTTCAACACTTATTAAGAAAACATTGGGGTTTTACAACAGTCTTACTATTCTTACTTACAGCCCAAAGTTGGATTTTATTTATGTCCATTTTACAGATGGGGCAACCAAGAGCAGGGAGAGAAATCACCAAGCCTGAGCTGGATCCAGCCACCCGTGCTCTGCAGATACCCGAGGACCAGCGGTGCATCTGTGAAGTTTGTGTTTTCTCCTCATTTTAATAGTACGTAACCTTCTGAAGGGACTCGTTGTTCATGAATGTTGGCCGGGTGCCCGAGTGCTATATGGGATTCGTTTAAACTCGGGCTCTGGCAAATTTGATTTTTACTGAAAATTACCCATTTTTTAACATTTAAAATGTTATCGAGCCATGTGGCCATTGCTGTCTTGGGCAGAAAACATCTTGGATGAATTTGCATTTTTAATTCTTGGCATTTTATTTTGCTTCAGTTCCCAAAGAGCATTTTTTTTCCTTCCTTAAAAAAGAAATTAAAGAAAGGAGACAGCCCGCAACAGGGCCAGAGTGCCAGAAAAACATAATAATAGTAGTAATGTGTGTTCCCTCGCTGCTAATTGCACCAAATTTTACCATGTGCTCCAGAAGCAGAGCCTGCCTGCCACTCCCCAAAACCAGTTGCTCCTGCAGCCACTTAACAGTGGTGAGATAACTGTGCCTTAATGGGCCGGGTCCTCCCAAGGGTGGCTGCCTGGCAAGTGTGGGGCAGGGCGGGGTCGGGGGCAGGGGAAGGCGGCACCTTGGGGCCTGTATTAGTGAACAGCGAACAGCTTTCTCATCACCCCTTTGCCCACGGCTCTTGCAGGGCTGGAGGAGTTGGGAGGGGGTCAGAGCCGGACAGAGCCTTAGAGACCAGTGGGCCATGTTACATATGGGGAAACTGAGGCTGAGGGAAGAAAGAGGGAATGAGGGCTAGAAAGCGGTGCTTGGAGTAATGGGGTGGCCTGCCCTGCACCCCCATTACAGGGAATACAGCGATGAGGAACACAGCCTGGGCTGCAACAAACGGATGGTCAGGTGAGGGCAACAGAAGACAACAAATTCATAAGGAAGATGATTTCACGTTGGATCAGTGCCCTAAGCAAAATACCGCAGGACCACACGAAAGAGAGTGACCCAGTGAGGTGTACAATTTGCCAGAAAGGGCTGGAAAAGAGCTCTGTGTATCTTAAGGATAGAAGAGCCCCAGAGGATGGCCAGGGTGGATGCGGATTAAACCTGACTCCCAGCTTGGGCTCCACCTTCTCTAGCTGTGTGGCCACGGGCAAGTTACTCAACCTCTCTGGGCTCTCCTTTCCATGTCTACATAATGGAGTAAGTAACAGTATCTAGCACTTAAGGCTGTTGTGCAGATGAAAGAAATCAGATGTACACATAAAATATATCTACACATGTACGTAGCGCCCTTAGCCAAGAGCCCGACGGGGACCAAGCCCTCAGTGTGCGCTGGGCAGGACGCTTCTTTACCTTCCCGAGCCAGTGTACAATCCCACGCCGCCTCGATCCTTCTCTCCCTCCAGCGACTCTGACTTGCGGGGCCATTCAGCCTGCTTTGCGAAGTGAGGAAGCCACATTTGAATTTGTTAGAAAAACAAAAAACAAAAAACAACAAAAGCCCCAAACCAAACAAACACTGCGCACCACGGCCGCTGTTTCCTTCCGCCTGTGCCTTCCACAATATGGTGCGGTGGGCCGGGAAAGCTTGGCCACAGATGGCGTGCTTGGGACCAGCCCTGTTTTCTAAATACCCGCTTCCTCAGTGTAAATGATAGTGCTCAGACACATGGTGCCGCTTGGCTCCCGGGAGGCTCCGGCGTCGACGCTTTTCTTGGCCTGGCGCCCCGGGTCCGGCTTTCTCCCTCCAGATGGCAGGCACGAGAATCCTTCAAGACGCGGGATGCAGATGCGGGTTGCAGATGCGGACGCTCATGTTAGAGACAGGTCGGTCCCACGGACCCTCGCGGGGCCACCACTGACTACTTGCTCTCCCATCCGTGGCCTCATGGCACAACCTGGGAGATAGGTTCCCTGCAGGGGGACCCTCGAAATGACGCCAAGGTGGGCCTGGGACTCGAACGCACCTCTTGGGCGGCTGTGTTCCTGAAGCATGTCCCCCTTCCAGAAAGAGTGTGCCTTCTTGGGAGGATTCCACTGAGCACCCCTCTCAAAGGCAGCAGGGAGAGGGTGGGAGGTGGGGAGAGGCAGGGTGTTCATCTCACGTCGGAAGGAAGAAATCTCTGCTTTGGCACTTCCAGGCCTGCCCGCTGCCGGGCAGAGTGGAAAGAAGGCCAGCTTGGCATCCGTACACACTTGCCTTTGGATTCTGCCTTCCCTCTGGACTAGTGACTTCACACGCTGAGCCTCTCCTAGGCCTACTTTCTTCATCTGTAAAATGGAAATGATGTACTAGGGGCAGGGCTTGAGGGAGCAGGCAAGAAGGGGATGCATTGTCTTCAGGGAATTTCAGCAAACAAATAAAATCAACTCAAACTGGAGTTGGCTTTTTTTTTTTTTTGCGGTACGCGGGCCTCTCACTGTTGTGGCCTCTCCTATTGCAGAGCACAGGCTCCGGAAACACAGGCTCAGCGGCCATGGCTCACGGGCCCAGCCGCTCCGCGGCACGTGGGATCTTCCTGGACTGGGGCACGAACCCGCGTCCCCTGCATCGGCAGGCGGACTCTCAACCACTGTGCCACCAGGGAAGCCCTGGAATTTGCTTTTAATTATCACTATGCATTGACAATTCCAAACAATGTCAGTGATAGAATACTCCTCCCTGAAATGTTCTTTTTTGGGTCTAAGTTTTTAAACAATTGCTGCATTTTATGGTGAGTCTGAATACGATCTCTTTCAGCTTCAAGTTCACATGTTTTTATGACTTGTCCTTCGATATATATTGCATTCCATATGGAGGTGACACTGTTGGCCCCTAAGATGTGATGCATGGACTCAACAACATGCCTTCCTTTGGAGGATGGTTTCCTAACAGCACAGAACCATTTGAGCTTACTCTGGGCACCCTCTGGTACCATATATTCCCATATTTAAACAGTAGATTGGAAATATAAAAACAACATCATAATGCTTGGAAAGACAGAAAAACAGAACTTGAGTTATTTGGATTAAATGACGTAACACGTGAGAAACACTTGCCCGAGGGCAGCACCTGGTACTTGGCTGTTGCTGAAAAAGTCTGAGTTACCTTTCATGTGGACATATGGGCCCTTCAGCTGTCAAAATGGGCATAAGAACATCTTACAGGGATTTTGGTTCGAGTTCTAGCTTTCCTACCTCTTGGCATATCACCTAAGTCCATGAAGTCTAGTTTCCTTTTCTGAAAAATAGGGATCTTAATGTCTACTCCAGTGGGAGGCTGTGAGCTCACCTCTGCAGAGGGCCAGGTGGGGCCGTGGATTCCTCCTACTTGGGGTCTGATTCTGCTCAGCAGCTGCTCCTGGGCTCCATTCCCTATTCCTGGACTTTATCCTTTTGGATCTTCGCATAATCTTGACTATGCAAGATTGGGTCTTCTGGAGGACAGAGAGTTGGTTCTCTGTAGTAATCTGGGGTCTTTCTTGCAAGAAATAGAAACTTACTTGGTCGTCCTAAGCACAGGGAGCTTTGATATCATGGGGTGTTTGTTGGGGGGTGGAGGAGCTCCTGAAATGGATGGGAAGCCCTACAACCAGCCTTGGGAATGGGTGGAAACCAGGACAACTCAGGGTGAAGCAGAGGAAGCAGGAAGAACAGATGCATTTTTACAATTGAGGCAGCCTGGCCAAGAGGCCACCATCACCCCCTTAAGGTGCTGGAGCTACAATGAAGCCCCCACTTCTCTACTCACATCACTCTGATGTGATGATTTAAGATTCAGATCCTGGAAGACAGGCTCTGATTGGCTGAGCAGGGCAGGGAGAGCTAGAATCTGGTCCTTAGGCTTCCAGAGTGGGAGGCTTGTTCTGGAATCCCTCTCAGAGAACACACATGGAGGAAGAGCTGGTTTCCCCAAAGAAATCTGACGTGTTCTTAGGGAGCGGGCTTAGTTACGGGGCAACCGAATTTCTTGCAAATCCACCACACTCACCCTTGGATCTTTTTCCTTTCTACTCCTTGGCAGGGGCCCTAGCCAACTCCCTTCTTGGTCTACCCAAGAGAAGTTCTCATAATAACTGACGGGTATGAAACACTTGACTTCTCGACCTAGGTCTGAGATGGATAATGCTTCCATCTGAATAGCAGAGAGACGGGCATTTAGTTGCTTCTGGGAGGGAGTGAAGATGAAGAAAGAACACTTGTATTTAATAAACTCCTGGTGTATGCAAGGGATTGTACTGTCCACATCACAGTCGTTTGTCGTTTTCTAATTATAACTAGAGTCCTTGGAGGTGTATGCCATTACTCCTACTTTTCAGGTGGAGCACCAAGGATCAGAGGACTCAAGTGGAATTACTCACTGTTTCCTTTAATCGTCAGAAATTGACCAGAGTTAAATTAAGCCAAAGGGAAGGAAATGGCATAGCGCTGATAGCATTGAAGAGAAGCAAATGAATCTGATTTGGAAAAGATAGGAATCAGGAACTCCCTGGGGATGTAAGTAGCAGAAACCAATGGAGTCCTCTAGGGGAAATTAGTTACAGGTTTTTCCCGAACCTATGTCATTGTGGTCAAGATTTACATTTTTGGAAGGGAGAGTCTGATCGTTTGGGGGTGACTTTCCTGAGTGGACAGCCTGGGAAGTCTCATACAGCCCTGCCCTTAGAAGAGCCCTGCATTTGGTTCGACTCTCTGTTGTTGCCATATAGAAATTCTTAATAAGTTTTGAACAAGAGGCCTCACAAATTAGGTAGCCAGTAATGCTTTGTTCCAGTGAATGCAAGATGCTTTGATTGATGGGCTTGGCGATCAGGTAGTCTTCTAAAGCATTACTGGGGGGATTCCAACTTATGAAGGGGGCTGAATGCCAGGCAGACAGACATGTAGGCAAAGGCAATGGGTGTTCATCGTAATCCATATCTTGTCAGCCCATCATCCCCACACACCCCCTTCCACATGCCTACAATTTTACCTTGTACCACTTCCACCCAAATTTCATTGACCAGAAGTAGTTGTAGGACCTTGACTTAACTGCAAAGGGGGCTGGGGAATGAAGTGCTCAAGATGTGGAAATGAGATTAAAGAGCATCTAGCCAGTCTCTGCTGCAGGCTATTTGTCCATAATCATAAAGCACCCCAATTATATTCTACGTATTATATATTGCACAATGATTGTCCATGGGAATGGAATGGTACTTGAGATCAGGAATGAAGGGAAAAAATAAAGTAAGGGCCTTGTAAAAATCATATGATAGCAACCTGCTTTCAAATGAGGATCACTGCTGACACAGCTCTCTGCATCTGGGTGAAAAATAAAAATATTTATTGGAATTAAAAACAAAGCTTCTCAGTAGACGGATAAAGGATCAACCAGACACTGCTGAGAAAAGAACAAATGAATTAGAAGACTGAACTGATTAAGTCTTTCAGAACCCAGCCCATGGAATTAGAGCTAAAAATTATTAAAGGCACAGGAGATGTAAATGAGAACTTAAGAAAATTTGAAGACAGAATGAAGCACTTCACCATATGACTAATAGCATGGAAAATATTGAAGAGATGGAAAATATGAAAGAAATAGCAGTTATGAGAGAAATAAAGAGGTAAGGAATATAGAATGAGAAGCTTCAACATAAATCTAATAGGATGAAAATCATGAAAATAGAAAATATAAAAGAGAACTTAAGACTTATGGAAGATAGAAAATGAAGCTCCATCAAATGTCAAGATAGAGTTACTGGGGTGAAAGACAGCAAGGTGATATTTTAAAAAATAAGAGCTGAAAAATTTTCAGAACTGCAGAAAGACCCATTAAGCTTCACGCTTGGAGCCTTTATAGTGTAACTTCATAATAACAAAGACAGAGAAAATCCTGAAGGCCACCAACGAATAAAACATAAATTAGTTTCAACAGAACACCAAGCAGATTAGCCAAATTGTCACAAACAACAACATATGCCAGAAAGAAATGAAATAATGTCTTTGAAGTTGAAACAAAATAATTGTGAACCTATAATTTTATACCTAACCAAACTATACTTTAGGGGCAAGGATGACAAAGATATTTTTAGATAAACCAGAACACAGAATAGAAACTACATGCAGATACTCTCTAACATGATTATTAATTGAATTACTTAAACAAGACAAAAATAAGAAGGCTAGAGTGTACAATGGGGAAAATACAGCCTCTTCAGTAAAGGGTGTTGGGAAAACTGGACAGTTACAAAAGAATCAAACTGGACTACTCTCTCACATCATGCACAAAAATAAGTTCAAAATGGATTAAAGACTTAAATGTGAGATCTGAAGCCATAAAACTTCTAGAAGAAAACATAGACAGCATGCTCTTTGACATAGGTCTTAGTAATACTTTTTGTGGATATGTCTCCTCAGGCAAGGGAAAAAAAAGCAAAAATAAACAAATGGGGCTACATCAAACTAAAAAGCTTTTGCACAGTGAAGGAAACTATCAACAAAACAAAAACGCGGGCTTCCCTGGTGGTGCAGTGGTTGAGAGTCTGCCTGCCGATGCAGGGGACGTGGGTTCATGCCCCGGTTCGGGAAGATCCCACATGCCGCGGAGCGGCTGGGCCCGTGAGCCATGGCTGCTGAGCCTGCACGTCCAGAGCCTGTGCTCTGCAATGGGAGAGGCCACAACAGTGAGAGGCCCGCATACCACAAACAAACAAACAAACAAACAAAAACACCACTATATGGGAAAAGAATCTAAAAAAAGAGAGGATATATGTATATGGATAACTGACTCACTTTGCTGTACACCTGAAACTAACACAACATTGTAAATCAACTATACTCCAATAAAAATTAAAAACAAAACCCAAAAAACAAAAAGGCCATCTACTGAATGGGAGAGGTTATATGCAAACTATATATCCAATAAGGTGTTAATATCCAATATACACAAAGAACTCGTACAATTCAACATAAAAAAACCCATACAATTAAAAAATGGGCAGAGGACCTGAGTAGACATTTTTCCAAAGAAGACATGCAGATGGCCAACAGGCACATGAAAAGGTGCTCAGTGTCACTAATCATCAGGGAAATGCAAATCAAAACCACAGTGATCTATCACCTCACACCTGTCAGAATGGTTTTTAATCAAAAAGACAACATATAACAAGTGTTGGCGAGGATGTGGAGAAAAGGGAACACTAGTGCACTGTTGGTGGGAATGTAAATTGGAGCAGCCACTATGGAAAACAGTATGGAGATTCCTCAAAAAAATTAAAAAAGAACTACCATATGATCCAACAATTCTACTCTTGGGTATTTATCTGAAGAAAATGAAAACACTAATTAGAAAAGATATATATGCCCCTATGTTCATTGCAGCATTATTTAGAATTGCCAAGATATGGAAGCAACAGAAATGCCCATCAATAGGTGAATGGATAAAGAAGATGTGAGATATATATATATATATATATATATACACACACATACACAATGGAATATTACTCATCCATAAAAGGAATGAAATCTTGCCATTTGCAACAACATGGATGGACCTAGAGGGTATTATGCTAAGTGAAATAAGTCGGACAAAGACAAATACTGAATGATTTCACTTTTATGTGAAATCTAAACAAAGCAAATGAACAAATATAACAAAACAGAAACAGAATTATAGATACAGAGAATGAACAGATGGTTGCCAGAGGGGAGGAGGCTAGGGAGGAGGAAAGAAATAGTTGAGGGAGATTAAGAGGTACAAACTTTCAGCTGCAAAATAAATGAGTCATGGATATGAAATGTACAGTGTAGGGAATATAGTCAAGAACTATGTAATATCTTTGTATGGCGACATATAATAACTAGACTTATTGTGGTGATCTTTTTGAAATGTATAGAAATATCAAATCACTATGTTGTTTATCAGGAACTAACAGTGCTGTAGGTCAATTATCCTTCAAAAACAAATGAACAAACTCAGAAAACGATATCAGATTTGTGGTGACCAGAGGCGGGGGGTTGGGAGGAGGGGAAATTGAATGAAAGTGGTCAAAAGGTACAAACTTCCAGGTGTAAGATAAGAAGCTACTAGTGATGTAATGTACAACATAAATACAATTAACATTGTTCTATGTTTTATATATATATATATATATGTTATATTTAAGAAGATAAATTCTAAAAGTTCTCATAAGGAAAAATATTCCTTTTCTATTTCTTTAATCTTGTATCTATATGAGATGATGGATGTTCATTAAACTTATTAAAAAATTAAATTAAATTAGTTTCTCCTGTTTCTCTTTACATTTTTAAAGGAGGCTACTAAGAAATTTAAAATTAGGTATGTGGCTCATACTACAGTTCTATTGTATAGTGCTGTCTTAGAACCCTTAGTTGCTGCTACATACTCTCACGTTTTATGTTCTGTTGTATGTAGTTCATTTTGTTAAAAGTGTAGTTTTTGACATACAAAATCAATTTTACATATATAAAAATGCAATTCCAGATAAACTGACACACGGAGAACCTCCTAGACTCCAGGCACTGTGCTAAACCAGATGAGGAAACTGAGGCAGAGAAGGGTCAAGAACCATGCCCATGGTCACACACTGGTGGGTGTCAAGGCCTGGGGCCAGGATCTGTGTCCAGATGTTTACCATTTTCTGCCAGGGCCTCACCTTTTATTGCTCCCTTTGGGTTTGGTTGAGGCTTTGTGGGAAAAAAAGAAAAAAAATAATTCCAGAAGGAAGGAATGTGATGCAAGATAAACAATATTAAGATTAAAGACTAAATACCAGAATGATAGAATGTATAACTTCTGAATCAGTAGTGGAAAATGAAAGAAATATAGAAAACTTGATCAATCTCACAAAAGAAATAGAAGGAAAAAAAAAAATACCCCTCCCCCAAATAGTCTTCTGAAAGATGTAACAATAGTCTAGTCAATGCAACTGGATTCATTATCTAATTAAGCTTACCTAAATCTGCAGTGCTTTCCAAATTCATCAGCATCTATTAAGTATTTGATGATTAAAATTCTCCCAGGGATGTGGTATTTATTTTTATCTTTTAATTTTGAAATAATTTCAAACTTACTTCTGTAATTTTGCAAGATAGTACAAAGAACTACCTCCTGAACCATTTGCAAATAGGTTGCTGACACTATGTCCCATCTCTGATGAATATTTTCACGTGTATTTCCTAAAGAAAGAAAAAGATATGTTTGTATATAATAACAATATAACTATCAGAATCAGAAAATTACCCCATTCCCGTTTTCCAATTGTCCTAATAATGTCCTATATAGCAAAAGCATCCATGATCATGTGTTCTACTTAGTTGTCATGTCTCTTTAATTTTCTTAAGACTGGAACAGTTTCTCAGTTTTTCCTTGACTTTCATGACCTTGATGTTTTAGAAGATTATAGACCGATTATTTTGTAAAATGTTTACCAATTTGGATTTGTCTGATATTTCCTGATGATTAGATTAAAGATAAGCATCTTTGTCAGGAATGTCATATAAGTGATGCTCTGTTCATCTGTTTTCATACTGTATTAGTTTACTTGGGCTGCTATGACAAGATACTGTAGACTTAAAAGACATTTATTTCTCACAGTTTCAAAGTTTAGAAGTCCAGGATTATGCTTCTAGCCAATATGGTTCCTAGTGAGATCTCTCTTCCTGGCTTTCAAATGGTTACTTCCTCACTGTGTCCTCACAAGGTGGAGAGAAAGAGCTCTGGTGTCTCTTCCTTTTCTTATGAGGACACCAGTCATACTGAATTAAGGCCTCAACTTTATGACCTCATTTAACTTTTATCACTTCCTATCTCCCTATACAAAAGTTAGGGCTTCAACATGTGAATTTTGGTGGGGGGACACAGAAATTCAATCCGTAATATCCAGCTTCAACATTTTCCCCTAGACTTTTTTTTTTTTTTTTGCGGTACGTGGGCCTCTCACTGTGGTGGCCTCTCCCGCTGCGGAGCAACAGGCTCCAGACGCGCAGGCTCAGCGGCCATGACTCACAGGCGCAGCCGCTCCGCGGCATGTGGGATCTTCCCGGACCAGGGCACGAACCCGTGTGCCCTGCATCGGCAGGCGGACTCGCAACCACTGCACCACCAGGGAAGCCCTCCGCCTAGACTATTGCAATAGGTTCTTACTTGACTTCCCTGCCTCTGTCCTTTACCCAGCAGTCCATAACACGTATTACCAGGTAGTATATGATTTGATGTGTCTCATTACCGGCTTTGTAAACTTATCACTGCTGTTACTGTCAAGTTTCTCCACTGTAAAGTTCCTTCCTCTTCTTTTGTAATTAATAGGTATTTGGGGGAAGGGAGTACTTGGAAACTATGTAAATATCCTATGCTTCATCAGATATTTATCACAAGTTTTATCATTTACTGATGTTTCTTGGCTGAATTAAGTATTAATATCATGGCTGCCAAATGGCGATTTTCTAATTTTATCATTATTTATACATTTATTAGTAGACATCCTACTTTAAAGAGAAGCTTTCTTTTCTCCCCATTAAAAAAAAAATTCACATCAGAAGAGACCCATGAATTCTATTTTATTTGCTGGATATAATCTGTTAGTATTATTATTTTATTGATTCTCAGCTGTCCCTTATATGGTCTTCTCATGAAGGAATAATTGGTACTGGACTAACTCTCCCACCTTAAACAACTATAACACTAGACAAATTGGAAGAAGTGGAACAAACATTACAAGCTCTATAACGACCCCAGCCTTCTTCCTGGAGGAATTTTATAATCCTAATTCAGGAAAAGGGAGCTCAAGTGGAGAAAAGCCAAGTTGGTGAGATGAGGCCACAAAAATCAGAGTTTAAAGATGACTGAGATGATTAGAATTTGTAGAACAGAGTACCAGAAAAAAGGTAGCTACATAGAGAGCAATCTTGAGAGGTCTTCAGGAGTCTTAAGAGTCTTTGACTGAACATTGACCTACATATACACAAGGTGAGACTCCGTGAGACTGGGCAAAGAAAATCTTGGGAGAAAAAAAGTTACTGTGGAGAGGGAAGCCAAAAGCTGTCAGAACACACACAGAGTTGTGAATCGTTCACATTTCAACCAACCAGAGTGGAGGGACCTTGGTCAGTAAAGGGGAATTCAGTAGAGATTCCAGAAAAGCCATACCTTAAGAGTAGTGTTATGTGGGCCATAGCATAAAATCAACTCTAGACTCACTCTAACAAGTCTTTCTAACAAGCTTCAAAAGTGTAATGCTGATCTACGAATAAATTAACTGCCTGTCAGAACAAAGCTCAACACTTTGATGAGAAAACAAACCAACAAAAGCAAAACAAAACAAACAAACAAAAAACAAATCCAGCCACTCTACAATGTAACAGCCAAAGTGTCCAGCCTCCAGTAAAAAATTACTAGACATGTGAGAAAGCAGGAAAAATTGGTCCATAATCTGGAGGAAAAAAATCAATAGAGACACATTCAAAATGAGAGAAGCAGTAGAATTAACAGGCAAGGACTAGATAAGAGCTCTTATAAATATGTTCAAGAATTTAAAGGAAACGTGAACATACTGAGAAGAGAAATGGAAACTATAAAAATGAAGCAATTGGATCTTCTAGAGCTGAAAAGTACAATCTGTGAATTTTTAAAAATCCATCAGATCAGCTTGAAAATATATTAGAAACCGCAGAAAAAATGATTGAAGACATAGTCATATAAACTATCCAAAATGAAAAACAGAAAGTAAAGGGCTGAAAAAATGAACAGAGTCTCAGTGACCCATGCACAGTAACATGCTCTCTAATATACGTGTAAACTGAAGCCCCCAAAAGAGAGGAGGGAGGCAATGGGGCAGAAAAAAATATTTGTGGAAATAATGTTCAAAATTTCCCCGAATTTGGTGAAAAATATGAAACTAAATATCCATGAATCTCAATGAATCCCAAGCAAGATAAATTAAAAACTGCATCAAGACACTTTATAATCAAATTTCTCAAAACCAATGGCAAAGAGAAAAATCCTAAAAGCCTCCAGCGAAGAAAGACATATTACAAATAGGAAAACAGAAATTAAATATGATCCCTGGTTTCTCTCAGAAAAAATACAAGCCAGATGACACTATAATAACTTCTTTAGTGTTGAAAGGAAAAAATAAAATCCACAAAACCCTGGCCATTTAGAATTTTATATCCAGCTCAAATATCCTTCAAAAGTGAAGGTGAAAAAAGACATTTTCAAGCAGACATAATCTGAGAAAATTTGTCACCAGCAGACCTGTACTAACTATACTAAATGTTAAACCAAAATTTTCAGTCTGAAGAAAAATGAGTCTATATGAAAATGCAAATCTATAGAAAAGAATAAAGAGTGTCAGAAATGTACAATATATAGAAAGACATTTGTTCTCGTTTACATTTTTAAGCAAAGATAATTGACTGTTTAAATAAAAATAGCAATATGTCATCGACTTGTATCATATACATAAGTGAAATGTATGGCAACAAAAGCACAAAGGATATGGGGAGGAAAATGGACACATATAGGTGTAATGTTCTTACAGTACATGTAAAGTTATGTGATACCCCTGAAGGTAGACTGTGATAGGGTAAATAAGCATATTGTAAAACTCTAGAGAAACCAATAAAAATAATCAAAGAGGTTTAGATAATAAGCCTATTGAGATGATGAAATTGAATACCAAAAATACTCAATTAATCCCAAAGAAAATGGTGAAAAGGAACAAAGAACAAATGGGACACACATGAAAGAAATAGCAATTTAAATCCAACCACGTCATTAATTATGGAGTCATAAATGTACTAGACACTCCAATTAATAGATAGATATTTTACAGTGGATTACAAAACAGCATCCAACTATATGCTGTGTACAAGAAATGCACTTTAAATATAAAAAAAAATAGGCAAAAGTCAAAGGATGTAAAACGTGTTACAAGGCAAAGACTAGTACTGGGAAAACTGGAGGAGTTATATCAATATCAAAGTAGACTTCAATAAAAGGGATATTGCCAAAGACAAGGGAGGACATTTGCAAATTATAAATGGCCAGTTCATCAGGTAGACATGACAGTTCTAAATGTGTACTCACCTAATAACAGAACTTCCAAGTATATGAAGAAAAAAATGGACAGAATTCAAATGAGAAATAGACAAATCTATAACTTTAGTTGATGATTTTGAACACTCTTCTCTCAGTAATTAATAGAACAGAAAATAAATCAGTAAGCAAAAAAAGACTTGAACAACATCATCAACCTACTTGACCTAGTTGACATCTATAGACTGACTACTCCACACAACTGGAGAAAAGAAAATACACTCTTCTTTAAAGTGACTCACTCATTATGTTAGCCCATATGATGTACCATAAAATAAGTATCAGTAAATCTAAAAAGATTGCAATCAATAGAGTATATTCTCTGACCACAATGACACTAAATGAGAACACAATTATACAAATAAATATGGAACATTGTCAAATATTTGGAAATGAAACAACAAACTTTTAAATAGCATATGGGTCAAAGAAAAATCAAAGGAAGTATTAGAAAATATTTTTACATGGAAATAAAATAAAAACATATCAAAATTTGTGACGTTCATGTTTTTTAGAGGGAAAAGTTTTAAAAATGCTTATATAAGAAAAAAGGAGAGATTTAAAATAAATGACCTAAGGTTCCATCTTAAGAAATTAGAAAAAGAAGAGCAATTAGCATCCAAAAAGTGTAGAAAGAGGAAAGTGAAAAGATAAGAATAGCAATCAATGAAATAACAAATGGAAAAAAAATGAAGAAATCAATGAAACCCAAAGTTTATTCTTCAAACATTTAGATAGTTTGATAAATTTCTGGATTGACTGATCAAAAAAGGTCATCTATGAATACTTATCAATGCAGTATCAAGAATAAAATAGGGGATATTACCACAAATTCTGCAGACATTAAGGGATACTAAGGAACTGTCATGAAAATATTTATTCCAATAATTGCAGTAACAGATAGAGTGGACAAATTCCTTGAAAGACACAACTTATCAAAATAGATGCAAGAAACAATAGAAAATATTAATAATCTTATATCTATTAAAATTTAATAAATAGTTGAAGACCTTCCCACAGTGGAACTTTATGCCCAGATGGTTTAACTGGTCAATTCTATCAAACATCTAACGAAGAAATAATAATACCAATATTATGTTAACTTTTTCAGAAAATAGAGGAAAAGGTATTATATCTTAACTGATGTTGTGATGCCATGATACAAAAACAATATAAGAAAAGTACAGACTAATTTACCTCATGAATATTGAGGGGAAAAGTCCTTAACAGCACATTATCAAATCAAATCCAGAACTATTAACAGGATACTGTTAATATGCAAGTTTGGTTTGACATTCAAAAAACAATAAGTGTAAATCACAATCTTACCAGTAAAAAGTTGGAAAATTGTATGGTTATCTCAGTAAATGCATAAAAGTCATTTGACAATATTTGACATACAAATATTACAAAAACTATCAGAAAGGTAGGAATAGAAGGAAGCTTCCTCAACATTATAAAAGACATCTATGAATAACATACAGCTAACACCACAAAATACAAGGATGATGATTCTCACCACTACTTTTCACTGCCTAGAGGTCCTAGCCAATGCAATAAAGGAAGAAAAATAAAAGGTATAGAGATAGGAAACAAAGGAAAAAAGTCATCTTTATTTATAGATGATAATTATGTGCATAGAAAATCATAAGGAATCTGCAGAAATGCTACAAGGTGAATAATTTTGCAAAGCTTCTTGATACAAGGTCAATACATAAAAGTCTACTGTATTTCTACATACTAGCAATCTATGGAAGCAACCCAAGTGCCTATCAATAGATGAATGGATAAAGATGTGGTATATATATACGATGGAATATTACTCAGTTATAAAAAAGAATGAAATTATGTCTTTTGCAGCAACATGGATGATCCTAGAGAATGTTATGCTTAGTGAAAAAAGTCAGACAGAGAAAGACAAATACTCTGATATTACTTACATGTGTAATCTAAAAAATAACACAAATGAGTGTATATGCAAAACAGAAACCAACTCAAAAATACAAAAAATAAGATGTGGTTATCAAAGGGAGGAGGCAAGGGGGGAAGGGCAAATTGGGGGTACCGGATCAAGAGACACAAACTATTATGTATAAAATAGATAAGCAACAAGGATATTTTGTATAGCACATGGAATTATAGCCCTTAACCTGTAATAACTTTCAATGGTGCTTAATATGTAAAAATACTGAATCACTATACTATACATCTGAAACTAATGTACTACTGTAAATCCACTATACTTCAATAAAAAATTAAAAATAAAAAAGAATACCTGGAAACAAAATATTTAGGAATAAATTTAACAAAAGTGATACTGAAAACTACAAAACATTTTTGGAGGAAGTTAAGGAAAGCCCCAATATATGGAGAGATATACTAAATGATGGAGAGATATATCGCAAGACTCAGTGTTGTTAAGATATCTGAAAGATTTTTTTCCTCAACACATCTGATATTAAATGTATGTGGGTTTTCCATAGCAACTTTCCAATTCTCTGACACCAGCTGGTGTCCAACACTTCAACTCAATTCTGACCCCAACTCCTGGAGTTAGTAGAGACCCCACAGGTTAAAGGCTCAGTCCCATAAGACTGCCTGCACTTCAGATGCCAGCGGCAAAACTGTTACCCATGCTACCCACGTTCTGCCCAGCCATCTGCAAATTTGGATCTTCCCACAACCCTTCCTCAGGTTTGATAATTTGCAAGAATGGCTCACATAACTCAGGAAAACACTTTTTTATATTTACTGGTTTATTATAAAGGATATATTGCAAGAACAGTCAGATGGAAGAGATGCATAGGGCAAAATATGAGGGAGGGGTGTGGACCTTCCATGTCCTTCCCATGTGCACAGCCCACCTATCACACTGATGTGTTCATCAACCTGGAAGCCCACCAAATCGTTTTGTTGAAGAGGTTTTATAAAGCTCAATTTCCAGCTCCCCCTCTTTTCATTTCTAAGGTTAGAAGGTGGTGAGTGGGGCTGAAATTTCCAACTTTCTAATCACTTAGACCAGCCCATCCTGGTCCACCCTAAATTACCTCATTAGCATAAACTTTGGAGTGATCAAACAAAAGGCACTCCTATCACCCAGGAAATTCCAATAATTTTAGGAGCTCTGTGTCAGGAATCAGTGACAAAAACCAAATATATTTCTTAATGTACCACAATATAGTTTCTACACAAAGAATTAATAGATTTAATGTAATTTCAGTCAATGTATCAGTATATTTATGGGAGAAATTGATAGACATTATAAAGTTTATACGGAAATACAAAAGACCTAGTGTAACCAAAATAATTTTCAAAAAGGAGAAAAAATTTGGAGGGCCTGTACAACCTAATTTTAACATTTATAATACAAAACTACAATATTCAAGTCAGTGAATGAGTAAACATATAGATTAATGGAGAGCAATCATACATATATGATTAATTGTTTTTTAACAAAGAGGCAAAGGTAATTTCATGGAGAGATGATAATGTTTCCAGCAAATGATTCTGGGACAACTGAATATCCACATGGAAAAAATAAAGTTTGACTCTGTCTCACAACATTTATAATATTGAACTCCAATTTGATTATATGCTTTAGCACAAAGACTTAAATGATAAACTTCTGAAGAAAACATAGGACATGTATTTCTGACCTTGGAGTATGCAATAAGTACTTAGGACACAAACAGCGCAAATCATAAAATAAAATTTGTAAAATGGACTTCAACAAGATGAGAAACTTCTGCTCTTCAAAGACACCATTAAGGAAATGGAAAGCATGTTACAACTGGCAGAAAATATTTGCAATACATATATATGGCAAAGAACTTGTATCCAGAAAGATTCTTACAACTCAATAATAACATGAACAACCCAATAAATACATGCAAAAATTTGAACAAGCACTATACAAAAAAAGCTGTATGAATGGCCAACAGCCATTAGGAAATTCAAATTAAAACTGCAATGAGATGCCACTATATGTTTACTAGAATGGCTAAAATAAAAAAAGCTAAATATAACAAACATAGGTGAGGATATGAAACAACTGGGACACTCAAACATTGCTGGTGGGAATGTGAAATGGTACAGTCATTTTGGAAAGCAGTGCAAAAATTTATTATAAAGTTAAATATAATCTTATCATAGAACATAGGAATTTCACTCATAGGTATTACCTTAGGAAAATGAATACATATAGTACAAGAACATATATATGAATATTCAAACAAGCTTTATTCATAATATCCAGAAACTAGAAACAACATAAATGTCTATCAAAAAGTGATTGAATAAAGCAGCTGTATTTTTCATAAATTAGAAAACTATCAACACTAAAAATGAGCATACTCCTGATATGAACAGCAATATGGATACATTTCAAATACATTATGTTAGTCAAAGAATGCAGACACCAAAAAAATATACTGTATGATTCCATTTGTATGAAGTTCTAAAAAAATCAAAATTAACCTAGAGTGACTAAAATCAGGTCAGTGGTTGCCTCTGGGGAGGGATGAGTTAAGAAAGGGTCTGAGAGAATTTTTGGGGAGATGGGTATGTTTTGTATCTTGATTAAAGTGGTGGCCACATACTTGTATATAGTTATGTATTTGACAAAAATCATTGAACTATAATTAAAAATAGGTGCATTCTATTGTATGTAAATTATATCAGAATAAATTTGAGTAAAAATTTTTTTTAATACTTAAATTTGGTCAGTGTTTGCCTCTTTAAGTTAGTCTCTGTTCTTACCTGTTCCCCTTCTTCCTTGAACACTTCCTCACTTTCTGACACAAGATGCTCCAGGTGCCTTCTGTATTTTCCCTGTCCCATCCCTGGAATCATGCATTTCTCTAAGGAGCCCTTGTTCCTTTGAATAGAGAATGGTATTTAGAAACCAAGATCTGGGTGCTAAGTGTGCTCATTGCTACTGGGTGTCACTGCTCTCAGGTCCTCTTAGTGGACACATACAAACCCATGTTCAGGTCTATAGTTATAGCTCTCTCTCTATATATTGAAAACCATAAATTAAGAGCAACAGTTCCAATTCTAATCCCATCTGTTTCAGACCTTCACTCTCCTGGCTTCTCTTTGAGAGTCCGGAAGCTGATAACTTAATTACCTGTTTCACCTCTGTGTGCCATTGGCTATTAAGTTCCCACTCTCACTATAAATCAGAATCCTCTTGGCCAGATAGCCATGTCAATATACCCTACCTTTACCTGAGGTTCTTTTACCTGAAGATTCGCTCTCTGCTATTGATTTCTATGTTGGTTATGGGTTTTTGCTTTCAAATCATATATCAGATTCTGACTCACTTGAGCAAAAAGAGCATTTATTGGAAGGCTGACGGGCTCACAGAATCTAAGGGAAAGCTGAAGAATCAACATTGGGAACAATAAAGAACTAGACAAATTTTAGGGATGTAAGAGGCAGAACCAAGTAGCCTTCTCATTAGAGCACCACCAAGGAGAGGAACCAGCTGCCACTGGTCTCCATCTTATGTGCCTCTGCTTGACAGGCACACCCCCAGGTGAGGGTCTGACGGCCTGTCTTGGGTCATGTACCCTTTTCTTTGCTGGATGAGGTCAGGGCACAGCTGATGGGAAGGAGGAGGAGTGAGTGCTTGATGGGCAAAATAACAGAAGCCCACAATGCAAATTCTTTTTCTTCCTGTACCCAGTGCCTGGGATGCCCTTTGAATTGCTGGCATAAGCTCAACTCCCAGGTCTTACCTCGAATTCCATTTCCCCAGAAGGGCTTTCCTCAATTACCCTACCTAAAGTTGGCCTTCTTCAAGCTCCCTCTTTTAAAGAATTCTGTGTATTTCCTCAAAAATGCTCATCTCCTCCTGCCTTGTTGCTTTACCTCTGTACAGAAGCCCTGCCCAGGTAAGAATGCAAACTCTCGTGCCTGTCTCATTTACCTGTGTGTTCCTGGAACCCAGAACCATGTCTGGCCTATAGCAGATGATCTGTTGAATAAGTGAACGAGTGAGTACCCAGGGTCACATGGCTCGTGAGTGGCAAAACTGGGCTTCTTACCCAGGTCTGTCTCACTTCAAAGTCCATGCTTTTCTAACTGCATGCTGACTCCCGTCTACTGAAAAGGACAGACTGAAAAAAAAAAAAGCCACAAGAACAGGCCACACCAAATTCTCTTACTCTCTCAAGGAAATACACGTTTATAATTTGAAAGCAAGTGACATGGCTGATTCTAACTGGAAGGGTTAAAACAAAAACTGGCAAGGAGAGCCAGTTAAACTTGTTTTTCTTTCTTTCTTTCTTTTCTTTTTTTTTTTTTTTTTTGCAAGAGGCCTAAGTTTGCAGTCTGCAGAGCTATCTGCAGGGCTGGCGGGAGAGCTGTGCAAAGAAAGGAGAGAAGCTTGCTGACAAAAGACTGAAATCCTGGTATCTCTTTTGTTTTCACCCAAGTCTGTGGCCACTGACATTCCTCTTTTACACCATGGGTGGATAATAAGCCCCCTTCTCAGGAATCGAAATGCTCTTATACATTTTAATGTGACCTTAGCGAGTGCTTTTCAGAAATCACAGGCCCATCTGACTACACTTGAGGTTGAATTGAGCTAATGGTATTCACCTCATCTTTAGATGCAAAATTGGAAGATAAAAAGACCTTGATGTGAAAAGAAGGAGGGGGGATGTGAGGGGAGTAGGGGGTGGATGGGTTGCGGGGGGCAGGAGGGGGAAAGCAGATTAGAGATACTGCTTAAAAATCTCATGATCGCGCCTAGATAACGAAATGTCTCCTCTTTCTAAAAATCCCCCATGGGCACGAGAGATGTCCTTATGCTTTTATTTTTAATGATAGAATCTTTTTATTCTTGGGCCAGGGAAATTTGAATGTTGCTGCATATGTGGCCAGGAGATACATCGACCTTTAGCAAATCTTATTTTTTTAAAAATCAGAGGGAACAGTTATTGCGATATTCCATCCCTAGAAGATGAAAAAGAGAGAGAGAAAGAAAGCTTTCTTCCTCTGTAATCAGACGTGGATTAAATTTATTAAAGATGCTGAGTCTCTTTTTAAATGACTTGCAACCGTCTTTCTGAATTCTAAGGAGCTCGTTGGAGACACGGCACCCTTCTGATTTCGTCTTCAGATCACAGAAAAAAGTCTCCTAAAATGGGAGGAAACTTGGCTCCTTTTCCTCGCTCTTTGGCTAAAATGTGGTTCTCAGACACACACCAAGTGCATTCAGGGCCCTAAGGAGGGATAAAGAGGGCTGAGGGGGAATGAGAGGCAGGGGGACAGGGTGTGGTCAGGAAGAAGCTGGGAAGGGGCCCCCGCAACTCAAATAAAACGCATGTCCCCCCGAGACAGGCTCCTTTCCAGTTTTGACGTGCCTGCCGTCCATCAAAAAGACCCGGAGGTTGCTTCCTGCCACCCGGGCTTGGCCGCCTCCAGGATGGAGGGGCCGGTTGGGCAATCCATCACGGAGCACACCTGGTCTGCCCAGAGGAGACAGCATGGAGGGTGGGAGTGGCAGGCTGAGCGTGTCGGGGGAGCGGATGGTGGGGGGACTGGGGCCCGGATTGAAGATCTGACTCTGTCAGACAGGACCTCAGGCCTCGGGGCGTATCCATCCAAGGGGTGTACATAATTTATCAATGCGGAAAGGGTGACAGATTGGCATGGTCTGGCCTTTTGACTTTGCAACTTCTGTCTGTATTTATAGAATTGGACGCTTGAGCCTTCAGGCCACGGCATTCTGACTTTAAAATTGGGCATGCTGACTCAGATACAGGTGCCGAATGCGATTATGATGATTTTTTTTAAAGATACGGGGATCTTGTTTGCTCACATTTTTGCAGCCATTAAGTTGCTTTGGGGAAACACTTCAAGAGCAAAGTCCCTGTCTATGTCTTCATAAATGTTGTACCTGTACAAGGGAGATTCTGAAGTCTGTTTCCAGTTCAAGCATATTTCTTATATGGATTCCTGCTTGGGAAGACAAGGCAGCAATCCAGGTCAAGAGGCATAATCGTAGCAGAATATTTTACCAGAAGGCCCCTTAAAGCCAGAATTTATGAGTTCAAAATTCACACACCTTGGCATGCTACTGTTTCATAGCCGAGATAAATGTAGGAAAAACCGTAGTTCTAGTTTTCCCTTAGCTTGAAATTCGCTCATTCATAAGGAAATTCCAGGCTAAGAGATGCTATTGCCTTAAACATTTGGATAATTAATATGTCTGTTGAGTGAATGAATAAACAAATAAGTGAATGAGTGAGTGGTGTGTGGGGGGAGTGGGAGTCACACTGGGCCCGGGCATTTCAGGAAATGTCGAAAATGAAAGCATGAGTAACCTTCTGAACGAGGGAATTTTAGACGGAGGGGCAAGTGAGCTGGGCAGAGTAGGTGGTTCTTAGACCAGGTTTTCAATGACTGTGTGAGCGTAGGGTAGAGGCTTGGGGATAGTCCCCAGTCTTCACAACAAGCCTGGGGTAGGTGGGTGGGTGGTAGACGGTCGTCACTGGCCTCTTCCTACCAGGGAGGGGACTGAGTCTCAAGGTCAACTTGCCTCAGCGCTCCTGCGAGCCAAGTCCAAAGCAAGGTGGGTCCAGATCGCGTGATTGCTTCTCTTTTCTGGGATGTTCTGCTGTCCCCTTTGGAGCCCTTGTCCTCAGGGCTTGGCCCTGGTGGAAGGACGGGCTGGCTTCCTGCCTGAACAGCACACCTGTAGAGCTCACCGCCCGGCTGGGTGCTGGGAATCTTCTCCATAAATGAGAGGTCCCACCCCTGCCCTCCAGGGCCTGAGAGCTTTCTTTCCATTGCATTCCGAAAGCCCAAGGAGAACTGGCACTGCTTCCCCAACCTTGTCCTGACCAGTCCTCAGAAATGCAATCTTGGCTGAGCGGAGGCTGGGGTGGAGCCCTTGGTCAATTCCTTGGACCCGGGCCACCTGTTCTGAAGACTCTTTTGGGTCTGGCTCCTCCCGCCGGGGACCTCTGAGACACCGGCCTGGTCCACCTAGCCTGGCCTGGCCACCGCGGTGGGGTGGGGTGGGTGGGGACCAGGGTGCGACCGCGCTCGGCTGTGTCATCCACGGGGGCTGACTTCTCCCATCGCAGGAATGTGCTGACTGCTCTATTTTCTCATCCCCCAAACCTTCATCGGCAATTCACAATTTAAATATGTTCCAAGACTCAGAAGAACAATCGATCCTTCGTGTACCGTGGCTATTTCTAAGCGGGCCTACTATGGTCGCCCTTGAGAAAGAAGTGGACAGTGAGGGCCATAGTGAATGAGCTTGGGCTTCTGAGTCAGCTGACCCACGACCAGCTGTGTGACCTTGGGCAATTTTAAAAAAATTATTTTTTAACATCTTTATTGGAGTATAATTGCTTTACAATGGTGTGTTAGTTTCTGCTTTATAACAAAGTGAATCAGTTATACATATACATATGCTCCTATATCTCTTCCCTCTTGCATCTCCCTCCCCCCCACCCTCCTTATCCCACCCCTCTAGGTGGTCACAAACCACTGAGCTGATCTCCCTGTGCTATGCGGCTGCTTCCCACTAGCTACCTACCTTACATTTGGTAGTGTATATATGTCCATGCCACTCTCTTACAGCTTACCCTTCCCCATCCCCGTGTCCTCAGGTCCATGCTCTAGTAGGTCTGTGTCTTTATTCCCGTCTTACCCCTAGGTATTTCATGACATTTTTTTTCTTAGATTCCATATACATGTGTTAGCATACGGTATTTATTTTTCTCTTTCTGACTTACTTCACTCTGTATGACAGACTCTTGGTCCATCCACCTCACTACAAATAACTCAATTTCGTTTCTTTTTATGGCTGAGTAATATTCCATTGTATATATGTGCCACATCTTCTTTATCCATTCATCTGTTGATGGACACTTTGGTTGCTTCCATGTCCTGGCTATTGTAAATAGAGCTGCAATGAACATTGTGGTACATGACTCTTTTTGAATTATGGTTTTCTCAGGGTATATGCCCAGTAGTGGGATTGCTGGGTCGTATGGTAGGTCTACTTTTAGTTTTTTAAGGAACCTCCATACTGTTCTCCGTAGTGGCTGTATCAATTTACATTCCCACCAACAGTGCAAGAGGGTTCCCTTTTCTCCACACCCTCTCCAGCATTTATTGTTTCTAGATTTTTTGATGATGGCCATTCTGACTGGTGTGAGATGATATCTCATTGTAGTTTTGATTTGCATTTCTCTAATGATTAATGATGTTGAGCATTCTTTCATGTGTTTGTTGGCAATCTGTATTTCTTCTTTGGATAAATGTCTATTTAGGTCTTCTGCCCATTTTTGGATTGGGTTGTTTGTTTTTTTGTTATTGAGCTGCATGAGCTGCTTGTAAATTTTGGAGATTAATCCTTTGTCAGTTGCTTCATTTGCAAATATTTTCTCCCATTCTGAGGGTTGTCTTTTGGCCTTGTTTATGGTTTCCTTTGCTGTGCAAAAGCTTTTAAGTTTCATTAGGTCCCATTTGTTTATTTTTGTTTTTATTTCCATTTCTCTAGGAGGTGGGTCAAAAAGGATCTTGCTGTGATTTATGTCATAGAGTGTTCTGCCTATGTTTTACTCTAAGAGTTTGATAGTGTCTGGCCTTACATGTAGGTCTTTAATCCATTTTGAGTTTATTTTTGTGTATGGTGTTAGGGTGTGTTCTAATTTCATTCTTTTGCATGAAGCGGTCCAATTTTCCCAGCACCACTTACTGAAGAGGCTGTCTTTCCTCCATTGTATATTCTTGCTTCCTTTATCGAAGATAAGGTGACCATATGTGCATGGGTTTATCTCTGGGCTTTCTATCCTGTTCCATTGATCTATATTTCTGTTTTTGTGTCAGTACCATACTGTCTTGATTACTGTAGCTTTCCAAAATCAGACAAAGTTGTTACAAAGAAAGAAAACTACAGGCTAATATCACTGATGAACATAGATGCAAAAATCCTCAACCAAATACTAGCAAACAGAATTCAACAGCACATTAAAAGGATCATACACCATGATCAAGTGGGATTTATTCCAGGAATGCAAGGATTCTTCAATATATGCAAATCAATCAATGTGATACACCATATTAACAAATTGAAGGGAAAAAAAGCATATGATAATCTCAATAGATGCAGAGAAAGCTTTTGACAAAATTCAACACCCATTTATGATAAAAACCCTGCAGAAAGTAGGCATAGAGGGAACTTTCCTCAACATAATAAAGGCCATATAGGACAAACCCACAGCCAACATTGTCCTCAGTGGTGGAAAACTGAAACCATTTCCTCTAAGATTAGGAACAAGACAAGGTTGCCCACTCTCACCACTATTATTCAACATAGTTTTGGAAGTTTTAGCCACAGCAATCAGAGAAGAAAAAGAAATAAAAGGAATCCAAATTGGAAAAGAAGAAGTAAAGATGTCACTTTTTGCAGATGACATGATACTCTACATAGAGAATCCTAAAGATGCTACCAGAGAACTACTAGAGCTAATCATTGAATTTGGTAAAGTGGTCGGATACAAAATTAATGCACAGAAATCTCTGGCATTCGTATACACTAATGATGAAAAATCTGAAAGTGAAATTAAGAAAACACTCCCATTTACTATTGCAACAAAAAGAATAAAATATCTAGGAATAAACCTACCTAAGGAGGCAAAAGACCTGTATGCAGAAAATTATAAGACACTGATGAAAGAAATTAAAGATGATACAAAGAGATGGAGAGATATACCATGTTCTTGGATTGGAAGAATCAACATTGTGAAAATGACTCTACTACCCAAAGCAATCTACAGATTCAGTGCAATCCCTATCAAACTACCACTGGCATTTTGCACAGAACTAGAACAAAAAATTTCACAATTTGTATGGAAACACAAAAGACCCCGAATAGGCAAAGCAATGTTGAGAGTGAAAAATGGAGCTGGAGGAATCAGGTTCCCTGACTTCAGACTACACCTTGGGCAATACACTGTCCCTTTCTGAGCCTGTTTCCTCTCTTTAATGAGGGCCCTAAAGAGACCTATGCTGCAGAGTCCTCTGAGAAGTAGGGACCTTTATGTGAATGGCTGGGCATGTATTAAAAATGTGTGGCTATTTTTATTTGCAGAATTCTGTGCTTAATAATGAAAAGGAAGGAAGGAAGGAAGGAGAAGGTGGGGGATGAGGAAGAGGAGAAAATGATCATAGCTATCATTTCTTGAGTTCTTACTATGGGCCAGCCTAAGCTCTAAGCCCTTTACAAAATGATCCCGTAAAATCCTGAAGTGATCTTGTAAATCCTGAAGTTACTACTGTTGTCCCCACTTTCCTGTTAAAGGAATGAGCTTAGTGGGGTTAGGTGCTTTGCTCACGGCGGTCACACCCCTCGTAAATGGCGGAGCTGGATTTCCACCAGCTGCCCCAGAGTCTGTGTCTCACGGGTGATGAGTGCTCACCATGGGGAGGACACCTTGGCTGGAAACTGACCTTAGGTCCACTGGACCCAATGGACAGAGTCAGAGGTGGAACACACCGGGCATGGCATCTTAGAAGCTCATGGAAGTGTCCCCACTTGAACATGGCTGGGGCACTTAATGACTTGCGGGTGGTGGTGGGGGTACCAGGGCAGTGCACCAGCAGCCAAGAGATCTTAATGTGCCCTCAGAGAGATCTGACCATCAAATATACGCAGGCTGGGAAAACTGCTTCCAATGTGGGCCCCAGTGAAAGAAGTCTTGCTCTGTATTTTGCCATAAATATACATGGAGCAGAAATTGCGTCTGAAGATAAAGAATTGGGCTAGAAGCAAAGCCCACCCCGGTCCATCTCCTGGGGGTTGGTGAAGAGCAAGACAGGGGAGCCTCCTGGCAGATTGAGCGACTGAGCTTATCTGGGGGGATGTGGTGAAGTGCTGCTGACCTTGGCCTTATGCAAATGGAGAAGCAGCCCCAAGGGACTGAAATGACTGTCTTGGGAAGAGTTTGGACTTTGGGGAATGAGTGACCATTCACTAGCTCTGACTTTGGACAAGTCGCTTGACCTCTCTGAATCTTCTTTTTTCTCGTCTGTAAAATGGTAAACAAAATAATAAACCTGCCCATGCAGAGGTCAGGTTTAACTAAGCTAACACATAAACTATTTGGTGGCTCCATAAATTGTTTTAAACAGCCTTACTGAGATATAATTCACATAGCTTACAATTCATCCATTTAAGGTTTCCAATTTAATGGCTTTTGATATATTCACAGGTATGTACAACCATCACCCCAGTGAATTTTAGAGCACTTTCACCACCTCTAAAAGAAACCAGTTAGCTATCACTCTCTCCCGTCATCCTATTCTCCTAGCCCTTGGCAACCACTAATCTACTTTCTATCTTGATCGATTTCCCTACTCTGACCATTTTCACATGAATGGAATCATATATGCGGTCTTTTGCGACTGGTTTCTTTTACCAGTGTAATTTTTTCAAAGTTCATCCATGTTGCAGCATGTGTCAGTACTCCACACCTTTGTGTGGCTGGATAATATTCTATGGTAGAGATAGACCACATTTTGTTTATTCATCGATCAGTTGATGGACATTTGGGTTGTTTCCATTTTTTGGCTATTATGAATAATACCTCTCTGAAAATCTGTGTACACGTGTTTTTGGATATGCGTTTTTATTTCTCTTGGTTATATACTTAGGAATGGAATTGCTGGGTCATATGGTAAGTCTTTGTGTAAGCATTTGAAGAACTACCAGGCTGTTTTCCAAAGCAGTTGTGCCATTTTATATTCCTACCAGCTACACAGGATGACTCTCCACAGAGTTTTCAGGTTAAGTCTTTCTGCACCCCTGCAACATCTGACGACCCGAAACAGGAATCCCCAAAGCTCCCCAAAGCACCCGCTGCATCAGGTCCCATCCCTTGCTCCTAGATCATGTGGGTATGGCCAGAGCCCCCAAGCCCTGTCTCCCTCTACCTCCTTAAGTAATCCTCCTCTTAGATCACCCTCCTTTACTCACATTTTTCTCTCCGAAGGAGCCCTCCCCTCCACTTCTGGGCTGTCCAAACCTGTCTGTCCACCTGGCTTGGTCCTTCCCAGGCTCCCACAGTGACTTCTATGTCTCTGTGAAGCTGTGGCCTCCTTGGAGAAGGGCCATTGACTTCTCCCTTGCTGTATTCCTCACAGTAGCTGCATGGCCAGTTGCAGGAGCCCAGGCTGGCTGGCGTGGTGGAGAACATCTACATTTGGGCTCAGACGAACCAGGATCCTGATCCTGGCACTAGAATTTATAGCTGTGGGACCCCATGCAAGTTCAGCTCCAACCTCCACCTCAGCGTCTGCATCCCAAACCAAATAGCAATGGCAAAAAAAGGGGCAACTACACCTTTCTCGCTCCGTCAGGCAGTAAATGTATGTGGAATGTGTAAATAAATAGGAGCAGTATGCGACGGGTAACAAATGTGGTGCTTAGTTATTTCCCAGGCAGTTGCAGGCAACCCTGGCTTGTGCATTCTGTGAAATGTTTTCCTTTATTCCTGCAACAGTCGTCTCTGTGGATACCATACGTATACAATACCCATTTTACAGATGTCAAAACCAAGGCTGCAAGAACTCCAGTTGTCAAGGCTGCTCACATCTACAGGAAGAATTTAGGAAAATTTCCACCACATTAAGCTATAGTTAAGAACTATAAAGGCCACATTTCCCAAAATAGGTCTTCAGAACTTGAGACCCTGTAGGTGAAGAGACTCCTAGGCCAAATGAGCTTGAGAAACACCTTGCAGGGGTAGCCTCTCCTGGGACTCTCCAGAAGACTCACCATGGACACTGCTGTGCAGAGAGGCAGCAGGTGACACTGTCTGCGAAGGCCTCTGGGTGGACTTCCAACATGGTCCCTGTCCCCTGTCCTTTAAGCGAGGGGAGTGGTCTTGGCTGAGAAAGAGCTGGCTTGTTTTGGGGTGGGGGTAGGCGGGAGGTCTTTCTGGCACTGTGACCCCCCCACTCTAGCACATCCTGAACTGGGCAGGACAGATCTGGCCCTCCTTCTGGGCCTGTAGCACCTCCTCTGCAAGGAGAAGGGGCTGCAGGAGGGGAGTCAGCTGGCCTGCTGGTCGACCTTCCCTGTCTCACTCTGATTTCAGGGCTGAGCTTTCAGGGGCCTCCACACTGCTGAAGCTTTACCCAAGGCCTCTCTCCCTCCAAGCAGTTGTGCCAGCCCTTCGCTACTGGAAGCCCAAGCCCAACGGCGGTGGTCCTGCTCCTGATTTCATGTCTCCCTCTCCTCCCATGTCACCCCACCCCGGACTCAGAATCACACGGATCACTGAATGGCGAGAACAAGGCTTCTGAATCCTGCCTGTGACTCCTGCCAGCCACGCTTCCACAGGGCTCACTCTTGGTCCCCAAGAATGAGCTGTGGTTCCGTCAGGCACAAGGCTCCTCTTTCGAGCGACAGTGGGGGAGGAGCAGCCCTTGTCCAACACCTACTATGTGCCAGGCGCACACGTACGTGTGGACTCAGTCTGTTCAAGGATTCTTGTCACATTCAAAAGACCAAGATGCTGAGTGTGGTTCAGGGACACAAAGTGACCTCTTCAAGGTCATGCTATCATGGTGCTGGGCCTGGAAGGAGGGCTGTCGTCTGCCAAGCCCTTTTCCACTGCCCTGCACACCATAATGAAGCAGGGCTTCCTCAACCTCCCACCTCACTCTGCAGGCAGGAACACGGCTCAAGGGAAGGGCCCAGGAGCTGAGGTCCTTCCCAGTGGACAGAGATAGCCGTTTGCTCCTTGAAAGAAGAGAACTGGCTTCACTGACTTCCAGGTTAAGTGCGAGTCCCCAGAGCGTGAAGGTGTTTCAGGCATGCTGTGCTCCACAGCCACACCCGACTGTCCAGACAGCTGGAGGCTTCCATTCCCCAACGGGCCAATCAGTCAATAACCTTCCAACAGCATGCCTCTGTCGCTGCTGGTGTAATAATTATCACTGAAGACTTCTTAATTTCTCACCCATTCACAAGACATCAAGGGGCCACTTATTATTATGGTAGAATACCCACAGTGTAGTAGGCGTCATTTTAACCATTCTTAAGTACACAGTTCAGGAGCCTTAAATACGTTCACGCTGTTGTGTAACTCTCACCACTATCTCTACCCAAATCTTCATCATCCCCAACAGAAACTCAGTACCCGTGAATAATAGCTACCCTCCATCCCCACACCCAGCCCCAGGGCTAATTCTTATTTAGGTGCCTCCCTCCCGGCCCTTCCACCACTGTCCCTCTTTGGGAATAGATTTGTAAATAAACACCACAGCATACATCCAACCACGCTGAGCACAGGAAGCTGCCTAGATTATTCTGGTCTCTGAAACCTAATTAGGGAAAAGGGAAAACAACAAAACAAAGATTCCAAAGGAAAGGAACCTGGGCGGCTTGAAATTAGTTACCTTCCTCCTGGAGGGTGGGGCTTGCCCGAGGAGATGGAAGCCTGGACGAAGGTTTGTTTTTGAAATGTCTGCACTGGGCTTGGCCTCCTGGCTCTCCTGGACGCGGCTGGGCTGCCTGTCTCCCTAGGCCATGCAGACAGTGAACTATTTTTTTTGCTCTCTGTTCCAGCCGCCTTCCAGGTCCAACAACAAGCTCCCTGTCCCAAGAGATGGGCACAGATATGGGGTGGTGGGAAGCAGAGCTGTGGGGTAGGTTAGTTTCATGGTCTTGATCCTAGGCTGCAGTTTGGCCAAAAGTGAAGAAGAAGATGACGGAGAAGGAGAAGGAGAAGAAGAAAAAGACAAAAAGACTTGAAACACCAGTTTCTGGCTTCAGATATCAACAAAGGAGGAAAGAAAAGTACTTGGGACGTTGGAGTCAGACCTAAATTTGAGCTTTCAACTTTCTAGCTGCATCATCTCAGACAGGAACATCAAACCATCGAGACTCAGTTTCCAACGTGGTAAGAGAAGACAACTCAAGCATCTCATCCTACCTTCCTTCTGTAACAGGAACATGATGTCATGGTCTTTTGATATCTCTTTGTCTACCTGAAAACTCCTATTCACCCTGCAAACCCCTGCTTACAAAGCCTTTTCTCCTTGAGGCCAACCTAGAGGATCCCAGAAGTTAATCAGTCCCATCTTTGGTCTGTATTAAAAGTCAGACAGTTTTCTGTATTACTCACAGCTTTCTTCTGAAATTGATAGTTTTATACCTCTGCTGGGCTAAGCTTTTAGAGGGTGGGGACTTTGCTGATTCATTCTTGAGTCCAGGATACAAAACGTGCTCAATAAACATGGGGTCCTCTTTGCATTCTGGTGACCCTGAGGTCTACCTCCCCTCTTCTGGGGCACATGGGAATAGCATGGGAACATAGGGCATGGAATCCTGGGCAGGGACCACGAGAACTAAGGGAAACCTCCTTTTTCTTCCGTGACTGAGGCCTGCCCCCCATTGCATTGGAAGTCCCCAATAGGTGCTTGAAGTCTTACTCTTTGAGGGACCTTAGAGGCAATGCCCAGGGTCCTGACTGGTTTCTGGGATCAGAAGGAACACTGCCGTGGGCTGGGGTCTGCCCTCTCCCAGGACGTAGTGCAGCTGCCACTGGCCATTTGAGCAGGGCTTGCCTGGCCCGTTCAGCCCAGGAGCCTGGCTTCCCCAGAGGTCTCTCACCACTTTCTCACTCCTGTTTAGTACCTGGTTTGGGCCAACCTCTCTGATCTGTGTAAAAAATAATTATTTGCTTAAAACCCATGAAGTGCTCCTGTAATTTAAATTGGTTTAATTTAAATTTTAAACGACGGATCTTCAACCTCTAATCACTTTGAAACTGAAGTACTTTTCGCCAAAGGTGAAGTGCTTTAAGGTTGGAAATGATTACGTGTAGTTCAGAGTGAAAGCAATGAGAGAGAGGAGAGAGGGGAAGGAAGGTACAGAAAGGAGGGTCAGAGAAACAGAGAAAGGCAACAATTCAGAATCAAGTTGGGAAAATATCCTCGTGGCTTGAGGCATCATCAGGGCAAAATTCAGCCCTTTAGAACACGGGTCCCCAGTCCCCGGGCCGGGGACCAGTACTGGTCCGCAGCCTATTAGGAACCAAGCCACACAGCAGGAGGGGAGCGGTAGGTGGGCGAGTGAGTGAAGCTTCACCTGCCACCTCCCATCACTTGCATTCCCACCTGAACCACACCCACCCCCATCCCCGGTCAGTGGAAAAATTGTCTTCCACAAACTGGTCCCTGGTGTCAAAAAGTTCGGGGACCGCTGCTTTAGAAGATCCAAGCCGAGAAGAGAAAATCCTTCCTAGAGCCCCGTGTGATTCAAGTTCACAGTGTATTTTTTGTATCGACACACTCCTTACACATACGGTGAGATTTAAAATGACTTCCGCTTAGGTTTTCTGATTGCAAACTTCTGATAAGCCCCCTGAACTTGAACTTTGTGTGTGTGTCTCTGTGGCCCTAGGCACGTGCCTGGTCTGCCTCTGGTGTCACCCAACACTGACCATGGAGCAGCTTGGACAGCTGGACAGAAGGGGGAACTGATGGGTGAAGAGTCAGAAATTTGAGCTTGGGCTTTAGGGCTGGAGGAGTGTGGCTCTGGCACAAGGGATCAGGGCAGTGTGTGTGTGTGTGTGTGTGTGTGTGTGTGTGTGTGTTGGGAGTGGGCTGCTGGGAACACCTGGCTGCAGCTGGCGAGGCCGGTTGTTGCTGGGAAACATGAGAACCCCGACATGGCTGCAGGGCACCGTGGAACCCGGAAGCTCCCACTGCAGAGGTCCCAGGGCTGGGGACAGGGGTCAGGCAGCTGGGGTAGGGGGCTGCCCGCAGCTGCTGCCCCATCCCCCTGCCGTTCTCTTTCTCTCTGCAAAGCAGTGCTGAAAGAGCAAGAGAGACTAGATTTCCACAGCCTGACTTCTAGGTTCACTTCTGCTGCTTTCCTCTAGGAATAATTTTGGGCTGCTTACTTCAACTTTCTGAGTGTCGTTTGGTAACTAGGAAATAAGCACTTTTTTTGTGCTGTCTTGGCTTTGGGGCAGGGTTTCCCCAGCCTCGCCTCTTGGCCTTGAATTGGTCCTGCATTTGCCTGAGCATTTCAGGAATGTATGATCCAAGAATTCCCCGTCAGAGTGCATATCTGTGCCCCAGCAGACTGAGCCCCTCCATAGCAGGCCTGGGTCCAACTGATGTATGTGTCCACAGGGCTAGGAGCCTAGCACAGATCAGATTAGAAGCCTCTGGACAGATGCAATGGGTTGCAGGAAAAGACCATGCGGTTTGGACCAGGCAGATCTGGGTTTGATTCCAGGCTCTGACATTTACAGCCTGAGAAGCCCGGTCACCAGTCTGAACCTCAATTTCACCTGCTGTAAGAAGGGAATCAGCCTCACGTGACACCCAAAAGAACTTTCAGGTGAATTATGACCTATGTGGGAAAAGAGAAATTTTAACACGTTCAGAAGAATAGAATAGAATATCTTCCTGACTTTGGGGGTATAGAAGAGAACTTTTGAAACAAACTCAAAATAAAAACCGAAGGAACTATTCATATATTTGACCACCTTAAAATTAAAACCTCCTATTCAATGGAAGGTACCCTAGTGCAAAGGCAGGCTACAAACTGGAAGAAGCTATTTGCAATACACCTAACACACAAAGGATCTGTATCCAAAGTATAGGAGAACTTCTGCAAATAAAAATAAGAAAATGAATAGAAAATTTGGGCAAAAGATCTGAACTGACAATTCACAGAAGAGAAACTACGTGAGGCTCCAAACGTATGAAGAGATTCTCAACTTTCTTAGTCATCAGGGAAATGTGAATTAAAACCATAGGTACTAGATTAGCAGAGATATCTACCAGAGAAAGATAATAAACAGGAAGTGGTTAGAGCTGATCTTGGGGGAGCTGGACTCTGGGGCTGACAACCTGCCCCCTCCAGCCCATCACAGCCTCCCCAGAGCAGCATCCCTCTGCAGACTCCAGGAGAGGGTAGACCCCAGAGCCTTCAACAGCCACGACTTCTGTCATTTTCTTTGGGTTTTACTTTCTATTTTCCTCTCCCAATTCTTGAGATGGGAGTTTGGATCACTGTCTTTCAGCATTTCTTCTTCAATATACACATCTAAGGTTATACCAATTTCCCTGTCAGTCAGCATGGCTTCTGAGTCATCATATAATGTAGTTATTATTTAGTCAAAATATTTTCTGATTTTTGTTGTGATTTTTTTGTTTGATGCAGTATATTCCTTAGAACAGTTTCTCTTAACCCCCAAGAATTCTTAATGTCCCAAAATATTCTACTTAAACTTACTATTGATGCTTTGCTGAATTCCACTCTGGTCAGAGGTCGCGATCGGAGGGATTTTAATCCTTTCAAATGTGTTGAAACTTGCTTTATGGCTCAGCATATGGTCAATTCTGTTAAATGTTTAAAAGGTATACTCAGCAGTTGTTGGGTGCCATGTTCTATAAATGTCAATTAAGTCGAGTTGGTTAATAGTGTTATTCAAAACTTCTAAATCTTTGCTAATGTTTTTGGTCAACTTGTTTTATCAGTTACTGAGAGTTCACTGTGCTAGTGGGTTTGTCTATTTCTCCTTTTAGTTTTGTCAGTTTTTGCTTTGTATATTCTGAGGCTATATTATTAGGTGCATGCACATTTAGAATTATTATCTTTCTGATAAACTTGACCTTGCATTTTATAAATTCCCCTCTTCACATTTAGTCACATTTCTTCTCTGACGTGTACATTTTCTGATACTAATATAGTTATACCAGCTCTCTCTTGGTTAGCGTTTGCATTGAGATGTATTTCTATTCTTTTACATTCAACCTTTCTGTATCCTGATATTTTAAGTGTGTTTCTTCTAAACAGCACATGATTGGATCACGTTTTTCTTAAATCACGTCTGACAGTCTTTGTCAATTTATACTTAATGTAATGACTGATATAGGTTTTCCTTTTTTTTTTTTTTAGCTTCCCTTTTCCATATTTGTTACTTTAATTCATTTTCTTCCTTTTTTCTTGGGAGCATATGAAACATTTATGTGGTTCCAAAAGACAAAACTGTATGAAAAGGTATTCTCAGAGTAGTAACATTTCCACCCCACCAAGTTCTTCTATTATTTTCTCCTGTTCTCTTCTCCTTCTTGTGCTTAATCCCAACAGCCTCTGGCTTATCATCTCTGTTTCTTTTTGAATGAATGAGCACACAAGGGTATATTTTCATATCTCTCCTTCCTTTCTATAAAAAGGTATCTTTTTATAGGTACTCTATAATATTTTGTTTTTTCACTTAACAATATGTCCTAGAAATTCTACCATATCAGTTTGTAGAGATCTTTCCTCATCCTTTTTAGTACCCCATTGCGTGGATGTACCATAGTTGATTCAACTGTTTTCCTACTTGTGGACGATCAGGTTGTTTCCAGTATTTTACAGTTACTAGCAGTGCTGCAATGAACTCAAAACACTTTTTGGGTCTTTTAGAAAAATTGAAGTATGGTTTATTTATAATATTATATTCGTTTCAGGTGTACAGCATAGTGATTCAGTATTTTTACAGATTATGCTTCATTCAAAGTTATTACAAAATAATGGCTATAACTCCCTGTGCTGTATAATATATCCTTTTTGCTTATCTATTGTATTCATAGTAGTTTGTATCTCTTAATCTCAGGCCCCTGTCTTGCCCCTCCCCTTTTCCCTCTCCCCTTGATAACCACTAGTTTGTTTTCCATATCTGTGAGTTTGTTTCTATTTTGCTATATACATTTGTTTGTTTTATTTTTTAGATTCCACATATAAATGATATGGTACACTTAAGTGATGTCTTTCTCTGTCTGACTTATTTCACTGAGAATAATATTCTCTAGGTCCATCCATGCTGCTGCAATGGTAGAATTTCATTCTTTTTTATGGCTGACTAATATTTCATTGTATGTATAAACATATCACATCTTCCTTATCCATTCATCTGTTGATGAATACTTGAGTTGCTTCCATATCTTAGCTATTGTAAATAGTGCTGCTATGAACATTGAGGTGCACATACCTTTTCAAACTAGTGTTTTCATTTTTTCTGGATATGTACCCAGGAGTGGAATTCTTGGATCATATGGTATTTTCTGATCTATGTCATTTTTTTCTACTGTCTTGCCTTCTTTTGGATTCACTGAGTCTTTTATTATTATTATTCCCCCAACTTCTCTTAGTAGTATTTATACATTCGCTTGCTATTCTTTTAATAGTTACCCTAGAATAGTGATCCTCAGTCTTTTGTCTCAGGACTCCTTGACACTCTTAAAAACTGTTGAGGGTAGATAGCTAGTGGGAAGCAGCCACACGGCACAGGGAGATCAGCTCGGTGCTTTGTGACCACCTGGAGGGGTGGGATAGGGAGGGTGGGAGGGAGGGAGATACAAGAGGGAAGAGATATGGGAACATATGTATATGCATAACTGATTCACTTTGTTATAAAGCAGAAACTAACACACCATTGTAAAGCAATTATACCCCAATAAAGATGTTAAAAAAAACCCCAAAAACTTAAAAAAACAAACAAACAAAACTGTTGAGAACTCCAAAATGATTTTATGCCTCTGGGTTACACCTACTGATATTTTATTGTATAATAATTTAAAATTAATAAAAATTAAAAATATTTATTAGAAGTTATAATAATTATTACTAGCTATTAGAAATAACTTACTTTTATGGAAGATAGGTATCTTTTCTGAAACAATAATTGAGGAGCTGGTATTGTTTTCTATTTTGACATCTTTTTTTTAACGTATAGCTTAATAGAAGACAGCTATAACCTCATACCGGCTTCTGCCTTCAATTTGTTGTGATATGTTGCTTTGGGTAAAATACGTAAAGAAAATCTAGCCTCTTTCAGTTACGTGGTTCAAAAAGAGGAGTATTTTAATAGCTTTTTCAGAGTACTGTGGGTATTCTTCTTTGATCCTACACCAAAATTAATAAGTGGAGGTTTCTTAAATGTTATTTACAATTTGGAATCTGAAACCATATCAATGAACTTTTCATATTCTGTTTATTTAAAATCCATTAGTCTGTCTTGGAATTTGAATAGATCTTTCACTTATACATAATTTCCAAACATAGCACTATGCATTGGTCATTTGGAAAATATTACTTCATTGGGTTATGTAGGTCTTCCACATGTTGACACATTTGATTATATAAGATCAAAAAAATTACATTTGTTTATATCATCATTGATCTTATCAGAAAAGTCTTTAGGTTTTGGGGAGACATTAAGCTCATGATGGCCAAATCAGATTTTGCAAAATTCTAATTTTTCTTTGAAAGCTCAAATTGTATCATTGGTGACATATAACGTAAGCCGTTTTCCTTAAAGTGACAGTAACTTTGTTAATTTTGTTTGAGAGGATGCCGACCCAGTATCCAAGTTGGAATAATCATAGTTTGTCTAACAGTTGCTCTTTCCAGTAAAAATGGTGTTGGATTAAAAAGTGGTTAGTTCACCTTGTGACTTAATTGCTCAGTGCTTTTCCTTGACATAACTTTTTATGTCTGCTTTATGCCCATGTCCCATTTTGTCACATAGAGTATTAAAAATGTGTAGTCAAGGGTCATAATTTAATAAAAATTAATACTTTTTTTTTTTTTTTTTAACTGTTCCATCAAGGAGAGTCAAATGAAATGGGCTCCTTTTGGTTTTCTCCTGCAGGTGCATGACAGTGAAGATGGCAATGAATAGAAGGAGTGTGTTTTCTTGCCATGGCCATGGTTTGTGTTAATGCACCAGCATTTGTAGTTTTACCCACTGTAATTTTGCACTATCAATGCAGATGTCAACAGAATAAAAAGAATCAAATAATGCCTTAGCATTGCTATGAAAGTAGTTTTGAACTTGCAGTCCCCTCTGGACTCCTAGGGGTCTCTGAACCACATTTTGAGAACTGCTACACAGAGATCACAACAAGCATCTTTTTTTTTTTTTTAATTGATCATCTTTATTATATGTTTATTTTATATTTCATTAATGAATGCTTTTATATTTATTACTTTCTTTTGTTTTCTTTTTTAAAATTAATTTTTATTGGAGTATAGTTGATTCACAATGTTGTGTTAGTTTCTGCTGTACAGCAAAGTGAATTAGTTATACATATACATATATCCACTCTTTTTTAGGTTCTCTTCCCATATGGGTCATACAGAGTAGAGTTCCCTGGGCTATACAGTAGGTTCTTATTAGTTATCTATTTTATATATAGTAGTGTGTATATGTCAATCTCAATCTCCCAATTTATCCCTCCCCCCACCCCAAAACAACAAGCATCTTTAATTTTTTTTAACGGTCTAATATAAATCAGTACCTGCCCCATTTCTTGAATAATGCAAGAGCCTTAAAGTGCTTCATCTTCATTTACTCCTACTTATATGTTACAGTTTTCATGTATTGTATTTATCTATCTATCTATTCCATACCCCACAAGTCATTATTATTTTTATGCAGTTGATATTCATTTCACATTTATCTACACATTTGCCTTTCTGTCATCTTTTTATTCCTTCTTACATTTCCAAGCTTCTCTCTGAAGAATACCTTTCAGCATTTCCTTTTGTGTGGGACTGCTGGTGTGAATTTTCTCAGCTTAAATATATATTTCTCCCAATCTGAAAATGTCTTTGTTTCATCTATATTGTTGAAGGATATTTTTGCTGGGGAATTCTAGGCTGGAGAATTTCATTTCCTGTACTTTGTAGATAACATTCTATTGTCTTCTGGTTCTTGCTTTATTGGGAAATCAGATGTCAGTTGCTATTCTTGTTCTTTTGTAGGTAATGCCTCTTTTTTCCCTTTCTCTCTCTGATTTTAAGATTTCCTCCTTGGTTCTCAATAGCATTAGTATAATGTGCCTGGTGGGATTCCCTTTGTATTTATTTTGCTTGGTGGTTCATACTGCTTCTTGAATCTTTCTAAATATAATTGATCATTTTTCTATCTTTATCTCTTTAGATATTGTTTCTGTCTCACTCTTTGTCCTGTTCTTCTGGGACTCCAATTACATATATGTTAGACCTTTTTGCAGTATCTCATATGCCTCTAATACTTTTCCCCTATCCTCATGTCTTTCCACACATCATTCTAGATATTTTCTTCTGAGGTATCTTTCAGTTTACAAATTATTTAATCAGCTGTATCTTATTTGCTTTAAACCTATCCATTGAATTTTTAATTTCCGTTATTCTATTTTTCTGTCCTAGAATTTGTATTTGATTCATTGTTATAGTTTCTGGTTCTCTGATGTAATTCTTAATTTTTCTTTTATTTCCTTGAACATAATAAGCTAGTTGATTTTAAAGTCTGGGTCTGATACTCTATTATCTGGGGGTCCTATGGGAAGTTTCCATATTATGTTGGTGTCTCTTTGTTTTTAGACATATTATTTTGTTTCCATGTATTTGTGGTTTTGACTGAGTACTGGAAATATTGTAGAGATAAACTGGTGACTAGGTTTAATATTTGATTCTGACACAGGCTAGCTAGGTGATCTAGCAGTGCCAGCTCTCCTTAATCTAATTAGTGATGGAGAAGTTTTAGCCTGGGCTTCAGTCCCTTTGAAGGACAGCATATTTCTGGCTTGCCCTTAGTCCTAGAGCATATCCTTTTAGAGTCAGTTAATAAACAAAACACTATCAATTCCTCCACAGGAGGTAAGAAAGAAAAAAGAGAGAAGCATAGAAAAAATGGGTACCACTCTTGGTGTTGGTGGTTCCATAAATCCCCCTTATTAATCATCTCTGAACTTTAATTCTGTCTCTTTAGTTCTACGAATTTGTCAAAATTTCAGCCTTTCTGCTTCCTCCTCCAGAACAAGTGAGCACCGTTAGGAGAAAAACTGTCCAAATGCTAAGCTTGTCTCCTTGAGTTTCCTTCTTCTCCTGGATCTTGGTTACAATTCTTTATTGTCTTGAAAACTCTTCAATGCCTTCTGGCATTTAATTTTTCATTTAAAAGTTTATCTATATTTTCCTGGTTTTGCAGTGGGAAGTTTGGTCCTAATTACCTAGTCTGCCATTGCCAAAAATGTGGTAATCTTGTACAACTACTTTCAATTTGTTACTATCTAGGGGAATTGAAGATTTTTGCATTCCATGACCCAGAAATTCCACACCTAAGAATATTTACCTTAGAGACAAACTTTTGCAAAATAAAGGTTTTATAATAGTGATGCCAACCAACAGGGGAGTGGATAAATCAATTGTGGCATAGTCTTACAAAAATAATACAGCAGTGAAAATTAATGAACTGAAGTTACATCTATCAAAATGGAAAACCATGTGAACATGATATTGAGTAAAAATGTGATGTGCAGAAAAAAAATATGTGTGTGTGTGTGAAGTGATACATACATTTGTGGTAAAATATATGGGAATGGATGGTTATAATAGATATTGAGTTAGTCATTTTCTTTTCTTCTGGGAGGAGGGAGTTGGAGTTGAGATTAGAAAGGAGTACATAGATTATTCAATTTTGCTGATAATAGTTTACTTCTCAAGCTAGGTGGTGGTAATACCTGGGTTTCCTGTGTTTTGAAGTCTTTTGGGCAATCTTGTCTTGAATTGGTTAGTTTAGCGCACTTATGTTTATTTATATTATTGATTTATTTTGACTGTTTCTGTTGTCTTAGTTTGTGATTTCCCTTTTTCCACTTTTTCTATGATTCTCTTGTCTTCTTTCTTGCTTTTTGATTGTCTTAAAAAAATTATCCATTTGTTCTTTTTCCTTATTTCACTTTTACTCTCCCTCTATAGTTTTGAAATTTATTCCTTTTTTTCCTATTGTTTTTCTGATTGTCCTGGACATTTTACCATGCACGTTTAACTTGACAGCATACTAAATTAATATCTTCAACTCCTTTGGATAATAAAAGGACCTTAGAATACCCAGAATCAAATCAACACCCTCTCAACTTACATGTTACTGTTGTTTAATATCTTACTTCTGTTATTTTCTGTAACTTTATAAATAAGACAATTGTTATTTTAGACACACATTGCTTTGCTAGTTTTCATACATGTTTACCAGCTTCTTAGCTCACTATTTCTTCTTGCATCTCATGCTGTCCTTTTTTGGATCATTTTCTTTCCTTCCTTAGGGAAGGTCTGCTGGTTTACCACCAACTGTGTATATCTGAATATAACTTTGTTTCGTGTTTGCTGTTTCTGGGCACACAGTCTTGTGAAGTACACAATTCTGGATCTGCAGTAAATGCATCTCCACATGTGGAAGGCTCTATTCTATGACTTCTGGCTGCCATTGTTGGAGTTGAAAAGTTTGTTCTCAGCCTTACTGTAATTCCTTTGAATATTATCTCTTCTTTTTGTGGCCGCTTTTAAAATATTATTTTTGTTTTTGGTATTTTAAAGATTCACTATAGGATGTCAGAGAGGATTTAAGACATTTAATCTTACTTGGAATATATTGTGATTCCTGAGTCTTGGATTTCCATCTCCCATTTGTTCTAGAAAGTTCTCAGCTATTATCTCTTCAAATACAATCTCTCATCTAATATCTCTACACTGTCCTCTGGGACTCTGATTAGGTCTATGTTAGAGCTTCTCATTCTATTCTTCATAACTCTTACATTTCCCTTTATATTTTCTAGTTCCTTGTTTCTTAGTACATTATTTTGGTAATTCAATCAGACTCTTGGGACCACAAATTTTAGTTTTAGTTGTGTATAATCCACCACTCATTGAGTTATTTTCAAAGTTAATTAACTTTTTTATTTTTAGAAGTTCCAACTAGTTTTCAAATCTGTTTGGTCATTGCTGATAATCTTTTGTTGATCGTTCATCTTTGTGATTCCAACCTTTCTTTCTTGATGCACTTCAAACATTGTTATATACTGTTGTTATATATCGTGTGTCAGACTATTCAATGTCTGCAATCTTTGGGCGTTTAAAGTTTGTTCTCACTGCCACTCATGGGTACTTGCCTCCTTCTGTTTCTGTGACCTTTCATTGTGAGGTCAATGCTTAGCCCTAATCCCTGGGACACTTGTGAGCCTAAATTGGGGATGCTTTCTTCCAGAGATTTCTTTTTTTTTTTTTTTTTGTAGTATGTGGGCCTCTCACTGTTGTGGCCTCTCCCATTGCAGAGCACAGGCTCTGGACTTGCAGGCTCAGCGGCCATGGCTCACGGGCCCAGCTGCTTCGCGGCATGTGGGATCTTCTCGGACCAGGGCACGAACCCGTGTCCCCTGCATTGGCAGGCGGACTCCCAACCACTGCACCACAAGGGAAGCCCTTCTTCCAGAGATTTCTACCTGGTTCTGCTGTGAGTCAGGACCACCAAAGACCTGGAGACACATGTACCACCTTTGAGCATCCCAGATCTGCAAGATTCCCAGGTTCAGCTCCTCCACCTTGCTCTTGACTGTAGGGTCACGATCCCAATGGCAATGTATTTATTGGTGCTCACCCTCAAGACAAGCAAACTCCTGCTTTCTGTGCACTGCTAGCTTGTCCCAGATCCAGGTCTAGCTCATATTTTGGGGAGGAATAGGGTGGGGGATTTGGAAACTTCCACATGCATTTGCCAACCTAGTAATATGTCAAAAGTGAATGTTTATCAGGATAGCCTTTTTTCTTTTTTTTTTTTGACATGAGAGGGTGCCTTGGAAGACTTGGTCTGCCATACTCCCAGAGTGGAAGTTCTTCTATTATACTGTACTAACATTTTTACTCCCTCAGCTCTCATAAATATTGCATAATAAAGGCAATCCTCCTTTCTACCTTGAAGTATTATTATGAGGATTAGAAAGCCTAGAAAGCCTCCAACATTTAGCAGATGCTAAATAAATGATCACTAATAACAATCATGATGGTGATTAAATATTTGCTGAACTTAATTGAACATGCTTTGATTGTTAAAGATGCATAGACACTGTACATATATTACCTCCCTTAATCTTGTAATGCTGTTAGGTAGGTAATATTCTCCTTATTTTATAGTCTAGGAAACTGAAGATCAGAGATGATAATGAACAGCATTCTTAATAAATGATATAAAATATATGATAGTGCCTAATTCATTCATTCTTTCAACAGATACTTACTGAGTGCCGCTGTAGTGTTTGCATTAGAAGGGTTCTGGATAGAATCTTCTTCAAGGTGGGCTCAGACCCTCTAAGCCAATGGCCCCTAGGAATAACCATGCTCCTATAAATTAGATGGAGCTGGGGAGCCCTGAGTTTTAAGCACTGTGATGCAACTTTGAGTTAAGGGGCAGCTGGAGTGTGCGAGTTATGATGTGCTGTTGGTATTTAGGCATTAGTAATATCATTAGAAGGGAATGGGCTCCTGAGTGTGTGCAGCCTGTCTCATACATAACAGGTGCTCTTGGTGAGAGCAGGGCTATGAGCCTCGGGCCCTCCGGTTCTCTCCAAGAGCTGGCTGGGGCGACAGGAAGTGTGCAGCATTCTGGTTACTGCTGGTCACCTACTGGAATCTTCTATGATTCCTCGTCACACCCAGCTCTTCCAGGGGCCTTCAGGTTGCTATGAAACCACCCCCACCTACTCCACATTCTGGGTCCCACAGTCTGTTGGGATGGTGAGACCTGCGCCTGGGAGTCAGACCCTCTCTTGCAGGTCCCCTCAGTCTGGGGAAGACAGACTGAGGCATCAGGCTTATGGACAGTGGTGCATGAAGGTCCAGGGCTTAGAAGCAGCCACCTGCCTTGGCTCCACCTTGGGAACTGTCAGCTCAGTCTGTAAACAGGATGAAACTTTTTATGTGCATTTACACATGGGGACGTGTGGTGGTGAGAGGGATGAGGATGAGGGAGAGAATGAGGGCAGACCTTTTATTCTTTTCATCCAATGAGCACTCCTTTAGGAGTTCCCTGGTGGTCCAGTGGTTGACTCCGCACTTGCCATGCAGGCAGCCCGGGTTCGATCCCTGGTCAGGGAAGTTCTGCATGCTGTGCAGTGCAGCCAAAAACAAACAATGAAACCACAGAACAAAACAAACCGGCACTCCTTTATTGAGCACGACTTGAGAGTCAGAAAGGGGATCTGGACCTGATTCTGTCTCGATTCTGAGCCCATGCTCCTGCCACTGGTAATAATATCCACCTCCCAGGGTGGTTACAAAGCTTGGAGAGACCACGTGCGTGGCCAGCGCAGTACCTGGCACGTCAGAACTCGGTCTATGCCATCTTCTTTCTTTCTCTGAGCAAAAAGAAATCTTAAAAGGAAGTGAAAATCTGTTGCCTTGGAGAAGTTTGAGAAGAAACCAGAAAGTGTGTGGGAAGGAACTCGTTCAGCCTCAGCCTGGGCGGCCGCAGCGGCTCTGGTAAGCTCTGGTGGGCTCTGACTCCCGGTGTCCCCTGCTGATGGGGGCATTTAAGCACCTCCTTCCCCCAGGTTTTATTTTCCCCCACCTCAGCCACATGGTCTGGCAATTATCACGGGAAGAAGGGCTGGAGAGTTTGCCCCTTTAACAATGAACTTTGCCACACTAAGTCTTATCTTTTATTTATTGTGATTATGCTTATAATGAAGAACTGCAAATCTGACAGATTGAATATCAGCTTGGAGGCTGTACTTTTCATAGTTCTTGCGGTTTGGGTGGATTTGGGGGAGAGAGGTTCTTTGGGAAGAACACAGTTTTTATAGGAGTAGTCATTACAGAACATGATTACATTGTATGTATCTAACTGTGCAGAAATGATGCTAGCAAACATCCCTCCTTTATTTCCCTGAGTCAAAGAAGACTTTGAAGTTTGATAAGCTGAAAGGAACCCAGGCAATGGATGAGGAAGGTGTGAAGCAGTGGCCTCTGCCTCCTTCCACCTGCTCCCGGGAAGCAGCAGAGGATCAGACGTGCAGTGAGGAGATTCAACTTTCCCCTTTGGATATGTCACTTCATGACTCTGAGCTCGTTACACATTCATAAGGTGAGGTTCTGGTTGTCTGCGGCTGTGTAGCAGACCAGCCCACATGGTGGGATAAACCAACACTCGCTTATTATTATTATCTCTCCTGCTTCAGGGGGTGACTGGGCTCAGCTGGGTGGTCCTTGCTCAGCATCACTCAGGGGGTTGTGGTCAGATGTTGGCTGGACTGGAGACGTTTGAACGCATCCTCGTGCACGTGTCAGGTGGGTGCTCTGGACCGTTGGCTGGGATCTCAGAGGGGCTGTGGGTCAGGACATCCACACGTGGCCTTCCCGTGGCCCTTGGGCCCCCGCATGGCATGGCGGCTGGGTTTCAGGAGCGAGTGTCCTGTGAGGCAAGAGGAAGCTGCTTTGCCGTCTGTGACCGAGCTTCAGAAGTCATGCAGCTCCACGTCGGCTGTCCTCTGCTGTTGGACACTCACCAAGCCCCTCAGGAGCAGCTCTTGTTGGGGGGAGAGGCAAGGCTCTGAGATGTACTGTGGCCACTTCTGGAAAGTACAGTAAGAATTGGTGTCTGGGTCACCGTGAGTGTAAACGGAACAACATTGATAGGCAGTGAGGTCTGGGTTTCTGATTCTTATTCTGGTTTTACCACTTACCAGCCGTGGGACAAGCCAACCACACTCCGGGGTGTCTGGCCACTTGGGGCCGGGCTGACAAGGGAGGAAGAGTGGGCGGTCCTTCATTGACTCCAGGTATTTCTCCTGTTTTCCTTTGCTGGTGTGTCTCATCGGCTGCGGCCGATTTGTCCAGTGTTCAAGGCCTTCCTTGTTCTTTCAGATCATTATGATTGTAAGGAAAGATTGTGGGTTTATTAGATGGCAAGTCACATTGGAGGCTGTCCCTTTCACGGCCCTTTGATTTGGGCAGACGGAGGAGTTAGATCATTGGTAATACCTCTCTTCCTGGATCACGGCAAAGACTAAATGGAATAATGTGCAGGAAACTGGGAGTGTAGGAGGTAGTGGCGTGTGGGCTAAGTGTGGACCTTGGGACCTGAAGCACTTGGGTTTGGATCCTGGTTCATCACCTGGGGACCTTGGAGAAGGCAGGTTCGGTCTCTGAGCCTCTGTCTTCATAGCTCTAAGATGGGACGATGCCCAGGGTTACCATGTTGTGTAAGTACAAGGGGCACCTCTCACAGCCTAGTCTGAGTGGATCGTGCCCCCTGGAGGTGTGCGGGCATGGAAGGGAAGGGCTCGCGTGAGCCTGGGCACAGGAAACTCAGCGAAGGCTGCTGGCTCTCCCTGCCCTCCCTCCCCCGGACCCTCGGTGGGAGCAGTGAGGTTTCCATCTTATCTGGGTCCTTCTGGGTCCTGTTGTACCCAAACAGCACCACCCAGCTCCTCCTGGAGGGGCAGCGTCCTGGTCCCTCGCACCCCGCAGTCCTGGGAAAGGGGCACTTGCTTTAAGGAGAGAGGCATGAAGCCAAAGGCTCCCTCGCTGTGGTTCACATTCAGACTGAAAGGTCGCGTGGGCCTTTCATAAGGCTGCGCGGGGTCGGGGGGTGCTTTGGTTTTGTGATTGGTCCAGCATGTCCCTCCTCAGCGACCTGGTTCAACTATTCCGTCCTTCCCCTTCAAGGCCAGCAGGTGAAATGGTTAGGTTTACGCCTGGCCTCCACACAAACCTGGCTTTGAATTCCCAGCACTTGTACCAACACTCGCCGGCCTGGACAGCTGAGTCTTGTTTTTGTTATCTACAAAATGGGTACAATGACTCCTACCGGTCAGGCTGGATGTGTGGATTCAATGAGATAAAGCCAGTGTGATTAATTAATGAATTAAGCAGTGTTGATCCTGTGTTTGTTGAGCGTTCAGGCCGTATTCACGTTGCTGGGGGTGTGAATAGACAACGTCCCGGTGATTAGGGAGCAGAAGCAGATACAACCAAGTAAACGAGTTAGGCTGCTACCGTCAGACGGTGACCTGTGCATGTATGTGGGGGGGGGGGGGTGGAGACTGTGCGGGGGGCAGTGTTTTTCTAGAAGGACTGGGCTGATGAGGTGGGCTTTGAGCAGAGCCTGGAGGGAGGGGGGAGTGAACGCGTGGCTCTTTGTGGGAAGAGAGCATCAGGGCAGAGGGAACAGCATGGCCTTTCCTCACTGGGAGACTAGATAGGAGTCTGGGGCTGGACTGGAGGGGGAGGAACGGGCCAGACGGACATGACCTTGATGGTCACCATAAATAAGTCAGTCTTAGATCAGAGTGAGATGGGAGGTGAACGGGAAATGCCCTGTCTTCTCCTGTCCTCCACGCCTTTCTCTTAGCATTTGACGACCCTTTAATACACATGGAAAGAAGGCACATTATTTGTAAATATCTCTTCTTTCTTTTTTTCACCTTCTTTGCAGCTTCCCCTCTTCCTCTAAGAACAGAGAAAATCTACTCTGGAGTGTGAAATAAATCCACATCCTTGCATCTAACTGGCATGTTGAGAAGCAGTGTATGTATCTCATTTTCCACTCTGTACATCAGGTCAAATAACCCTCACAGCAGTCCTACAAGGCAGTGTTATTACGCCCATGGAGTGGAAGAGGAAACTGAGGCCAATAGAGGTGAAAGAGGTGGTCAAGGTCACAGGGCTTGCAGAGGGCAGATAGGACTTGAACCCAGGTTTACGTGACTCTGGGTTGTTTCCTCAACCTTGGCTGATGAGGTCAAGTCCTGGGTCCAGCCAATGACATGTGATGGTGTTGGTCTCTCCTCCTCTGCCCGCTTCCAGCATTTGGCTTCTGTAGCTGATGTGGGTGTGAGATGTGGGCTTCTACATCAACGTGCCAGACTTAACGGGGCTAAGGGGATTTTTTTTAGTGATGACGGACATAAATCATTTGGTATAGAAGATGCCTAATTGCTGCCGACGTCAAAAAAAAAAAAAAAAAAAAAAAAAAAAAGAGAGAGAAAGGAAAGCAGCTTGCACAGTAGCTCCAAACAGAACAATGAGTCCAACAGGAACTGGAGGGGAAAGCGGTCCTGGGAGAGGCGTGAGCTGAGGGCATGGGCTGGCTCTTAGAGATGATGGAGTGCATCTTGTCCTGAATGGCAGGCAAAGCACCAGCAATGACGACCATAGACGTGGAGTGTTAGGCCAGGGGAGTGGAGTCCTTCAAACCAGGCAGGTGCAGATATCTCTCAGAATAACTCAGCCGGTGGCATGTCGTTCAGTGGTTCCCAAACTGCCATGTCCAAGTCATCTAGGAGGCCTGTTTAACGAAATCCAGATTCTCTGACCGAACCCCCAGAGATTCTGACTCAGTCCTGTGGGGTGGGTCCTGGAACCTTGATTGTTAACAGTCATTCCAGGGGGTTCTTGTGCAGGAGGTTTGAGAAATGTGTGCACAGGAGGATGAGTGCGTGACCTGGTGCTTTTCTGTTGTGGGTTTGAAGCTGCTGTGACCCAACCCAAGAGACCTAACCTTTACTTCCTTTCGACCTTTACTTCCCGAATGTCCACTTTGGAGGGTTGCTGGAGGAATGTGGGATCACGTGCATAAAGCTGCTTCAGTTTTGCGTTTGTAGCTTGTAAGGAGTAGACTCAGCCCCCAAGTGGAAGACTGGTTAGTGATGCCCAAACATCAAGTGATTGGGGCTCCAAGTCTGGCAGACACCGGCTACATCAGTGATAATTCAGTCCTTTGGGACTCAGGCAGGAAGTCTTCCTTCCTGCCCTCAAGGAGCCTTCCTTAGGCCTCTACTTTGAGCTTCCAGTACCTTCTATGTTCCTCTGTCCTGAAATATTCTCACACTTCATTGAAGCAGGCTGTCTGTGTATTCATGCACTGGGCTGTCTTGCTTATCCTTTTAGCTCTAGGACCCAACACTTAACACATTTTGCAATGTTGCAATCAGAACATGAAAGCAATTTTGTAGGCTGCCCCCTTGGCCTCTCATCATACAATAAGCATTTGTCCAGGTTACAAAGTTTGTATTGTTTGTATTTGTTTGTATTGTTATCATTTTTGACGGCTGCCTAATAGTCTATGAGGTGTTGCACTATCAATGTTTAAAGGACTCCCTCATTGAGCATCTTTATTTTGGCCATTATAAATAATACGGAAGTGAATATCTTTGTGTCCCTGGTTTGTGTAATGAGCTCCTGAAAATTAACAAGAAAACTAGCAGATGTCCAAGTCGTAAACAGTTTAAATAGATAATTCTAACAGGATGGGATGCAATTGGCAAGCATGTGGAAAAATGGCCAACCTCACAAGGTAGAGCATGCAAAATAAAACAATGCCTGGTATTTTACCCATTATATTAGGAAAATTAAAAATAATAGTAATGGTTACTCTTTGGAACACAGAGTCATCTTCTTTGTAAAGAAGCAGCTTCTGTGTGATGCTGGGATCCAGCCTGGAGGTGGAGGGAGGGATACGAGAATCCTCTAGGAAGAAGTGATTCTTGACCTTGGACTTGAAGGATCAGTAGTTGTTCATTCAACAGATGGAAGAGTAGAAATAGGGAGACACAAGCAGCCCAAGCAGAGGAAATGGCATTGTGCCCGTGTATGTGTGCCTATGTGCGTGTGTGTGCATGCAGAGAGGTGAGTGAGTGGATGGGTGGGTACTCAGCTGTGTCAAAACAAGAGGCTGGTCGGATGTGTGGGGATTGTAGAGCATGAAAACCTTCTGTGCCATGGGGGAGTATCCCCTGAAGATGATAGGGTGACACTGAGTCAGAGAAGGGACATGGCTGAATTTGGATTTTAGGAAGATCTCACTGGCTGCTGGGTAGAGGATGGAGGCAGGGAGGCCAGGTAAGAGGCTGTTGTAATGGCCTAGGGGAGGAATGTTGACCCTGGGTGTTACAGACTAAATGTTTGTGTATCCCTCCACCCCCTCACCCCCTGCAACCAAATTCATATGTTGAAGCCCTAAGTCCTAGGGTGACTATATTTGGACACAGGGTCTGTGAGGAGGTGAAAAGGACTAAATGAGGTCCTAAGGGTGGTGCCTTAATTCCATAGGGCTGGTACCCTTATAAGAAGAGGAAGAGATACCAAACCCTCTCTCTCTCCTGCCATATAATGTTATGGTGAGAAGGTGGCTGTCTACAGGAAGAGAGTCCCAGTAAGAACCAAATCGACCTTGACCTTCGATGTCCCCGCTTCCAGAATGATGAGAAATAAATGACTGAGTCAGATCACCCTGTCTGTTTTGTTATAGCAGCCTGAGCAGACTAAGTCACTGGGCCCGCATGAAGGCAGATTGGATGAATTCCCCAATTTTAGGAGCTCACCTTCACTTTTCCAACAGCCCTCCTCCAGGCACCTTTCCTGGGGTGGGTGCCTCTGTGCCATGTCCATCCTGGCCCACAGGGACTCCTGGAAGCCTGCGATGGCCCCGTGAGCTCGTGCATGTTGCAAACTCTGCTAATTGCGTGTCAACTGATTGCATAATGCAGTTAGTTATCTGCTAGTGAGTTGAGGCCCAAATGTTGCTCTTTGCAGGGTAATTATGCTGGATAAGTGAATGGCTGGAATATCTACAAGATTTTGTCCCTTGGTCGATTTCTTTTCTCAGAAGACAGCCGCTGTGTGGGGTACAACAGAAGAGAGAAAATATCTCTGGGGCTTACGCAACATGGCGACGGGAAAGCTTGTGGTGTTTGAGAAAGAAACATGCAAAACATTAAGTTTGTGTAGAAAAGAGCATACAACTGTTCCATCCTTGAAATGCATATGTTCCGCCGGATGATTGGCACAGTGAGGGTCGCTCTTGCCTGTTTCCAGCCGGGGAGTGTTTCGCATTTCCAGAGCTGGGGTGTGTGCGATGAACTTGCTGTGAGGTTGGGCCCCACGTGGTTCCGGGACACATGGCTGGACGTTGGGGTTCAGCTGACTTGAGTTTGGATCCTGGTATGCCCATAGTTGTGAACTTGGCTGAGTGAGTCCAACACCTGAGCCTCGGTTTTCTCATCTGTAGAATGGGAACAACAGTATCTTTGGAGAGTTGGGTGGCGGGCAGGTCTATGTGGCAAGGCAGGTAAGGGCTCCAGATGAGGTGTGGGATGGTGGCCTGTGCTCCCTCCCTTCCCTCACAGAGGCCAAGGGAAGCTCAGGGCCTGGGATGGTGGGGTTCCTGGGGGCCCTGGGAAACCATGATGAAGGCTACCGTTGCAGCCTCTTCCCCATGGACTCAGTTCAGCCGGATTAGCTGGGGGGACTGGCCCAGTGAAGAGGCAAAGGGCCAGGGCTGGGAGGAGAACTTGTTCAACACTCTAGCTTCTTCCCGGAGAAAAGAGGATTTGCTTTTCCTACTAAGTGCCAGGCACTGTGGGAGAACGTGCTTTGAAATTACACACAAGTCTTGAGAATTTTCTGTCTCCATTCTTTGAGGGAGGTATTTGAGGCTCAAAGAGGTTCCCTGATGTTCTGTGGGCCGCACAGCTCACAGACGGCCGGAGTTGGGTTTGGGCCAGGCTCAAAAGTGCACTCTCCCTCAGCGAGGAAAGGGTGCAGGAGGCTCACTTCACCCTTGGGTGCGAGTGGAAGGCATTTAGTTATCATCCTCAGACTCATACAGTTGTGGCCCTTGGCTGGCCGGGAGGTCAGACAAAGCTGTCTTTGTCCCTTGTCCCTTCCCAGCAGGTTCCGGGCCCTGCACCCCAGTGGCTTTTCCCCAACGTGGATCCAACTTCCTGACAAGGGCCCCTTGACCTCCAACTGCCCTAACCTGGCTCTGCCCATGGTGGGAACCTCCTTCCACCACCTCCTGGCCCTCGGCCACCTTCCCAGGCCCCGGGAGGCCCAGCACCCCCATGAGGTGGGGATGACGGGCCTGTGTGTGTGTGTAGCTCCTATAGGGCTCTCTCAGGGCAAAGCCGGCCACCTCCTGACAGCCCCCATGCATGGGGAGGAAGTCCTCTCAGAGGTTACAAGAGCAGGTCAGAGTCTGCGGGAAGCTGGCTCAGCCCCCTATGGGCTGTGTGACCTTCTCGCTATGCCTCAGTGTCCTCATCTGTCAAATGGGCACAAGAGCGCTTCCTTCCAGGGCTGGCTGGTGAGGAATACACGAGAGAGTGAGCGTCCGGGCCTGGCACAGTGCCGGCTTGTGGGAAGTGCACCATCTCAGGCCTCGTGTCATCACTGTCATGGTCATGATCCTCACGTCCCGTGAGTGATGGAGGCTAGTGCAATGCAGGGTCCAGACCGGAGCTGGACAGAATTGCGGGTGTGGAGACTGTGGCTGCTCTGGGCATGTGCTCACAGTGGCACCCGCAGGGTGTGTGGGATCACCCCAGGCCTCCCAGCGGACAGTGGGTGCCCGAAACGTGCCTGCACACAGCTGCTGCTCAGGAACCATCAGTTCTCATGACTCAGGTTTGGGTCTGGGCCCTGGGGGGAGGGGCCTGTCTGCGAACAGTGGGGCGGGCGCTGTGCTGGGCCAGCAGGGGTTCTGAACTGGGAAAGGCAGAGCCCCAAGGGCTCGGGCAGATCAGACCCCATCTTGAAGTTCTGCTGTGAAAGGGCTGTAAGCAGTGTTTCTTGAGCGCTCCCCTGGGGCGGGCGGTGGGCTAGGGCAGGGATGCAGGCTGAGTTCTCAAACAGCCCACAGCGGGTGGGCAGATGTGCACATAACGCATTGCAGGTTAGACGGGATTTGGAAATACATGATGCAGCTTCTGCGATCTCCTGGGCTGTGATCGCCAGCTGGCAGGGCTTGGAAGCTTTGGGCCGAGTTCCCTGGTCCCCTCCCGACCGATGCCCTCATACGAGGCTTGCTCCTGTGGTTTTGGCAGCACAGGGCAGCTAAGCCTTGTCCCAAGGCTCGGCCGATCACCTGCTGCCCCACCGCTCAGCACCCGAGGCTGTGCTGGCCCCATGCGCAGGGCCCAGGCGGGTGTAGGACAAGGACTGTCTCATCTAGCTGCCCTCCCCTCGGTGCCCGTGCAGGCCCCACGTGCCATGGGCCTGGGAGGCCTTTGTGGAGAAACGATCCCTGCTCTTCCTGCCTCGTCTGCTCCATGTGCCCACTGCCTACGTGAGCCCCGCGCATAGTAGGACTCAAGTGGTGTCTCTTAAATTAGTGAATGAGCTTGAATTGGTGAATGGCTATGTAAACTCCTACTTATCCCCTCAGAACAAACAAAAAAAAATTTTTTTTTTTTGACGGCAGTTTGGAAACTCCTGAGGTTGTCAAGTTAAAAAAAGAAAGGGTCGTGATGCACTCTGTGGAATGTCGTGAAACATTGTTGGCATTTTAAGCCTAAAATGACTAAATACACTAAATATAGTTAGAAGCTATGTTAGGTGATATCTTATGCTAGCACAAAAAGTCAAAAGGTTAAGAGAAATTTAGGAGAGGAAGAACCTGAAACGGAGCAATTTCTACCCGTTAATGTCGTGAGTGTGTGTGTACATGTGAGCATGTGTGCGCACGTGTGTGAGCATGTGTGCATATGTGTGCATGCGTGTGTGCGTGTGCATGTGTGTGTGAGCATGTGTGTTGGAAAAAGTCTTCTATTGCCGTGACTCACCGTGGTTCTGCTCCAGAGTTTTAGGAACCTGTCTAAGCCTATTCTAGGTACACAGCAGGTGCTCAATAAGTGCTCTTGAGTTAGACTGAATGAAGCTCCCTGCTTCACACCCCACTTCTCTTCACCAGGGTGTATTATTTGAAAATTGCTAGCCAGCAGAGGAAAAAAGCCTCAATTATCAGATTAATTCAGTGCAAAAATCTGTTAAGGTTTTGACCCTAAAACAGTTCTCACCTGTCCATCACCCTTCAGTTTACTCACCAGAGTCTACTCCTCAGGGACCGCAGGCATGGAGGCGGGCACGGGGTACAAATATGGGAGGTGAGTTCTGGATCCCAGGTGGGTTAGTTTCCTGGGGCTGCCATGACAAAGTACCACCAACTGGGTGAGTTAACAGAAATGTATTGTCTCATGGTCTTGGAAGGCCAGGATCAATGTGCCCTGAGGGTCAGCTCCTTCTGAGGGCTGTGAGGGAGAACCTAGCCCAGCCCCCCACCTTGGCTTGTTGATGGCCGTCTTCATGTTCACATGTCTGTCTCTCTTGTGCCCAAATTCCCCTTTCTTATAAGGACACCAGTCATACTGGACCAGGGTCCACCCTCATGGCCCCATTTTAACTTGATTGCCCTCGTAAAGACCTTCTCTCCAATCATGACCACATTCTGAGGCACTGGAGATGAGGACTCCAACATGTGAATTTGGGGAGGATGCAATCCAATCCCAGATATTAGGGCCCTGAGGATCTGTGGGAAGGCAGGATCCATGGACCACTACATAGGTGTTGGACCAAGGAAGCTTAGAAACAGGGAAATAGTTGCTGACTATGCTTGGGAGGACCCGGAGGCCTTCACAGGAGGCTGCACATAGGTGAGAGCGAAGGGTGGAGCAGGCGTTTGCTGGATCGCCAGGCGGGTGCATGGAGGGTGCTCTCTGGGTGACCACGTGTTGGACTGAGAGGCGGCCCATAATGAGGGACAGGGCTTCTTGCCGAGTGGGCTGTCGGGGAGAGGATGCTGCGGGTGGGCAGAGGCTGATGCTGGGCCTTGAATGCTGGGCAAGGACTTGGGCTGGTGTCTGAAGGTCACGGAGGCCTAGAAGAGTTTTATGCAGGGCAGGCACAGAATCAGATTTGGGCTTTCAAAAATTCACTTATACCTTCAGTCTCTCATTCACTCACTTAAATAATTGCTGGGTGGTTCTTTCCTTGGACTCTGCAGTTATTCTGTCATTGAGTATATCAAGGGCACACAACAGAGTGACCTTGGCCAAGTTAGTTAACCGCTCTGAGGCTTGGTTTCCCAGCTGTAGAGTGAGGACTCACCAGCACCTCCTTCCTGGGGTGCTGGCAGAAGGAGACATTACCATGGACTGACTACCTTGGGCCGGTCCTACAGTTGAGTGTCCATAAATATTAGCTACTAGGATGGAGGAGAAAGGGTAGGAGGAAGAGAAAGATGTAAAGAAGAGGGAGAAGAGGAGGGGGGAGGGGCGGGGAGAGGCAGGCGCTGGGGAAGGATGGAGAGGAAACCGAGGGGGGCCCTGGACTCTGAGCACCCACCCCATCCCTGCCCTGGGGGAGCCTGCGGTGGGGACAGGGGTACGTGCAGGGGTGGGCCGAGGCCAGGAGAGCTGAGAGTCCTGTGGTGCCCAAGTGATGCCTTGAGTGTCTGGACCTTCCTCCCCTTGTAGGAGCTCCCTGACCCGTGGCCGGCAGACAGCCGCACGGATGGAAGGAGGGAGGGTCTGTTTCCCAGGCTCAGTGTCCACATTTCCGGGGTGGACACACAGATCATTCCCGCAGATAACCTGTCGCTTGAAGACTGACCCGTCCCCGTGGCTGCGCTCAATTGCATTGGGATTTGGCTGCTCTCTGAGGCAGAGTGTCCTCTGGATGCTGGCATGGCTCTGCCTCTGCCAGTTTAGGAGCTGTGACACTGCCCGTGGCGGTCTGTGTCCCTTGCTTGGCACCTCCGGATGGTCCTGTCATTTTAATGACCTGGTGTCACTCGGCGGGAGGACTCCAGTGTGTGTTGAGCGGCAGGGTCCGGCTCTGCGTTTACTCCTCTGTGAGATGGGGCTCCTCGACCCAAGGCTGGTATTTCAGCCGTGGTCTAAGTCCCCCGTGCACCTGGCTGGGTGGTCCCTGGGCTCTTGTCACACAGGTCTCGAGGTTGTAGAAGGAAATGAAATGAAGGCTCTGATCATGGTGTGCTGTGAATGTGTAACAACCGACTTTCTGGGGCAAAAAATCCTTATCTGGAGCATTTGCCATCTTCCATGGTGTAAATACTTCTGGCCAATTCTCCCGAAGGGTGCCACTGGGCACCGAGCTGGGAAGACAGGAGCACCGTCAACTCCTGTGAGCTGGTGTGAGTCTGCTCCCCATGCCACGGATGCCCGGGGGGCGGGGAGACAGCTCGCAGTCAGCGATGGGCATGGTTATCAGTATCTTTGAGGGCTGGACATACCGAGTGGATTTGCCAAGTGAAGCAAGCAAGCAAACAGGTATCAGAGAGCAGATGGTATGACTTGCTGGTACTTGTTTCCTTTGGGTGGCACACAAAACATGAATGTAGGTTATCTCATTGGATCCTTCCATAGAGATGAACAAACGGACATCCAATTTGCCTAAGTTCCCCAGACAATAAGAGACACAACTCGGCTTGGAACCACGAGGATGATCATGAAGACGGTCAATAGTAACGTTTACAGAAAACCTTCTTTGGGCGTTTGTCATGTGCTAAGAGTATTCTTATAATGCTCACAACACACTTACAAGGTGGGCCTGATGCTTTGCCCAAGCTACAGATGATGGAACAGAAGCTCAAAGAGGTTAAGGCACTCACCCTAGGTCACACAGCTTGGAAGTGGTGGATCTGTCACTTGAGCCCAGGTCTTTCTGCTTCTAAAACTCAGGTCACCACCCAGCTCTTATACTGCTGCTCTCCTATTACGTCTTCTGCTGCCTTTTGTTGGTAAAGAATCTCTAGTTTTAGTCCCCAGGTTTCTACAAAACATAAGTCCTGTTTTGGACGCCTTGCCAAGTACACGTGGACATGGAGAAATGCCTGGTGTGGTCAGGGAACTTAAACATTGGACCGGTTTTCCGGAGTTCACATTCCTGTCTCTGATGACAGCCTCGATGGGCTTGGGCAGGTCTTCTCAGCCTCTACTCTTCCATCTGTGGATGCTGAGGCTTAGCCCATGGCAGAAGAGTGAGTGGTGAACCACAGCTCTCCCAGGAGGGCAGTCCAGCCCGGTCCTCAGTTAGTCTGGGGAAAGCACCTAGTGTCTGCCCTGGGAGCCACAGCCCAGCTGGTGAAGGGTGAGTGACGGAGCCTTGGGGAGAGCCCAGGTTCTGGTGCGTTTCCTGCCCCATCCTGGGAGAAGAGAAAGTGTTGCAGGGCAGTTGGCAGGTGGCCAGGGAAAGAAGATTTTGTAGCAAGTTCCCCGTGCTCCGAATGACCCAGGTAGAGCAAGAGGCTGAGCGAGGTTGAAGCTGCAGGGGATGGGGTAGGGGTGCTCAGGGATCCAAATGCCATTCCATCCAGCTGGGTCTGTACTGGCAGAGGTGAGAGGTAGATGGATATTTTGGGAGGGAGATTCTATGAGGAAGAGGGGAAAGGGCACAGGCCTTGGAGGCAGAGACATCTGGGGTCCTTGGGACAGTGGGCAAGTCACTTTACTACTCAGAACCTCAGTCTACCCTCAGTCTGTCCATCTGTGCAATGGGTGTGATGGTGCACCCTTCCAGAGGTGAGATAAGGAATCTAAAGTGCCTGGCACAGGGCCTGATATACAGTAAGCTCTCAGTGGATAGAGGTTTCCTCCCCCTTCCTTGCTCTCCGTATCACATCCCTCTTTGTAATCGGCCAGGGAATAAGTGCTGACTTCCTGGTGCTTCTTTAGCCCCAGGGAGGGGCATTGGCAGGTGGCCTCCTAGGACCGGCCTTGCTCCTCCCTGGATGCCCTTGTGTTTCTGGGCTCTGGACTGGACCTCCCAGAGCTGAAAGGTGGCATTGTGCATGTGGGCTGACGCCTTTGCCCTCCCAGGGCTCTGCTGACACTGGCTCACCAGGGCCAGGACAAAGCCCTATTATGAAGGGTACTCACATACATGTCTCAAGTGCGTGAACCTGCCGCCCCAGCCCGCCCTGGCCCACGGAGGGCTGGCATCGCTCTGCCCAGCAATTGTTCCTGTAGCGCCAGGGAGGTCACTGAGGGTGATGCTGCCCAGGGGCACCTTTTGTGGGTGTGGACCCTGAACCCGCTCTTGCTGAGATGGGACCAGCTGTTCTGCATCTCTGCTGTGGTCCTGGTCGCAGATTGTAGCCCTGGTGGGAGGGAGGAATCTGGAAGGAGGGACGCCTATGCTCTGTTCAGCATCAGGGTGGGAAGCCAGGTCCCAGGGTTTCCTTTAAAATGGAGTAGGTGTTAACTGGAGGGCGCTGCACTTGTTGGCAGCAGAGAGGAGGACCACGTTTGTTCCTCCAGTCAATCAGTATTTGTTGAGAGCACGTGACGGGCCAGGCTCTGTGGATGCACAAAAACAGGTGCACACACATATATACACACAGAGGCGGAAACTCGTGGCAGCGTTGAGACTGAAACCTAGTTCTGCTGATTCTAAAACCTGTGTTTGTGGTTTTTTTTTTTTTCTGGATTCACATTTTTCTCTCCATGGTCATGGCTTCATAAATCAGATGACCTCCTCTGGAAGCTGAGGTCCAGAGAGGGTACATGGCTTGCCACCATCACACAGCAGAGGTTGGCACCTCAACCAGGGGTTGAGAGCCCTGGCCTCAGAGCTCCAGCCTGGACTTGCCAAGTCTCAGCGCCTGTCAGCTCTTGCGTCCTGAGATTTGGGTCTGTGAGTCTGCAGCACAGACCGGACGGGCTGCGTTTTTCGGGGAAAGGGTCTTGTGGTCACTTGGAAGACAGGACGGTTAGTGGGTAATGAGACAGCGGCTTGTCTGTCTCCTGCAGGAAAGCAGTGGGGATTCACCCAGGTGAGGACAGCTAGTTTCGGCAGGGGTGAAATTGCAAAATGCATGTTGTCATTTTGCCTAGTGAATTGGTTTAACAATAGTGCCTGTCCATTGTACGGTAGACAGTAGTGCAAGGTGAGAACATCCCTTCCAGGCTCCGTAATTCCCTGGTACCACCACTCTCAGGGGTGGGGAGGAACCATCACTTGAAAGAAACTTCAGCTAGAAGAGAAGTTTATGCTCCTAAGCTTTGCCTGGGGTGCATTTCTTATCTGTGAGTAATAGGTTTTTCACAATCCACCTTTTATGTTCATTTCATATGCGCCATGCTAAGCCAAGGTTCTCTTAAAGGAGAAGGCCCTGTTTATTTCCTGAGTAGTTCAGCCCAGCTAAGAGCCTGGGTAAACCTTGGGAGCCTAATCCTCCAACCACCCTTTCATCAATGAAAAATCAAATCGAGAAAATGTACTTCCGCGACATCTAGACCAAAAAAATAAACAGAATGAAAACACCCAAGCCTCAAAGATTTCAAAGAAAACACAGCTTTAGGGGCTTTTGAAGGTGAACATGAAAACCCCAGACAGTAGCATACTCTATGTTGTGCGTGTCACGGCTGCTGGCCAGCGATCCCGGGACAGGCGGTCACTGTGCCGGGCTGGCAGGCAGGAGCCTTCTTCCTGCCAGGATAGGTTGCAATGCTGATCTGTCTTTTGCTCTCGTGAACCATGAGTGTCTGTCTATATCCCTCTTCAGATGGGTGGGGCATTTCCTGGTTCTCTGCATGAGCTTAAAGTGCCCGCTAAGCAAGGTGGAATCAACCTCTATGAAAGTACTCTACAGCAATTCTATATAAGTCGTTGCAATTCATTAATGAGGGTTTTTTTTTACTTATCGATTTCTAGGTTTATAGGCAACAAAGGCTCAGAGAGGCCAAGTAATTGGCTCCAGGTCACACAGCAGGTACGGTATGGAGCCAGGACATGAACCTGCTTCTAACGCCCTTCTGTCTTCTGTATCATGGCCAGCCATCATGCCCAAGAAGGTCTCAAAATAAGTCTACACTCCATCACATCGATTCCTCCGCTCCCTGTCTTTCCACAACAGAGTTGAGGGCTGTTTTTTACCACACTCATCAACCTTTAATTTTTTCTTTTTGAAAATATCTGTAGCTGTGGGTCAGAGGCCAGAGCTGAGTGAGGGTGCATCGGGGGTGTCCGAAAGTTAATTTCCAGCCCTCCCCTGGGAGGCAGATAAACAAGCTCCTGGGACTCACACAGAACATTTTTTAGTGTCTTGCACTTTTGGTAAGTGACAGTTTTGCAAATTGCGGGTAAAGAACTTAAATGTCTAATTAAATCCCAAAGATGTACAGGAGTTTGAAACCAGTGATTGATGTTCACGGAGGTGCGGGTCCCTGATGGAGGCTGCCTGACAGAGACTGCAAAGCCCGTTCGGCAACTGATGTCTTGTTGTGATCGGGGTTGTCATTTTTTCATTACTGATTAAAATTAAAAATCTGCTCGGCAAATCCATTGTAAAAATTCCCTTCATGAGCATCGACGGGTACAAATTATTTTGTCAATCGTCTGGCAATCAAAATGGGGCTGGAGACGGTTTCTAGCCCACACTTCTTTTTTATCCCCCTCTCGCTCATGCCAGTGACTTTTCACAGCAAAGTTTTCAAAAGCATAGGTAACCGTCTTGGCAGTGCTTAAAAAAATGAAAGATTCATCTCTATGTTTTAATGAAATGTTCTGTTTATGTGCACCCCTCCCCCTGCCAAGAGAGGAGGGGAAGGTTTGTGGTGGGAGAGCCAGTCTGCACTCTGTAATTGTCTAATGCCTTGTAATGACAGGTGAATAATAGTAATAAAAGCCTTTATTAGGATAGAAATCTGTTTTGAGAATGGAAGCGTAAATTGCCTAAAACTGCAAGGCAGAAAAGGAACTTTGCTAACCTGCAAACCAGGTGGAAAATATTTACAGCTACTCCTTTGAGATGGTTTTTGACTTGGAATCCATGTGTCACTGAAGGATGGGAGACATGCAGGTGGTGCAGAGCCGTGTACATGGAGTACTGAGTCGGGAGACCTGGACTCTAGGTTTGGCCTAGTGCTGTGTGACTTTGGGCAGGTCAACTCCCTCTCTGGGCCACATTTCCTCTTTTGTAAGATAAAGTGATTGGATCACTCAGCGGGTGCCAGCATCCTCTCCAATACACACTCTGCAGACATGTTCATTCATCTGAAGTCTGGGAGTCAGCTAGGCATTTAAAGATGCCCAGGATTCATCTCTGAAGGCACAATGTGGTTCTGGGAAGAGACCATCCCTGACTTTGTAGCCAGAAGCTCTGGGTTGGATCCTGGTCAGCCACCTGGTCTTGAGAATTTACTCTTGTCTTTTAGCCTCAGTCCCGTGAGTCCCAGTGATTAAGAAAGCTAACATCCAAGGAGTGTCCAGTGGGTGCCTGCCCTGTGGTAGTCACTGAATCTATGAATTTAAAAAAACATCACAATCAGGTGTACAAAGAAGTCTTTAAAGGCTTCTGAGAAAGAGAATGACTCCTTGTGTGTGTGTCACGTGGGCCTCTAGACCCCCTACGACTCTGATCACCAATTACCACGTGTGGATTTTTTCCCCACATCAAGTGGTTCTCAGACACCAGCTGGGTGTCCTACTATCCAACTCAGTTCTGACGGTACCCACTGGGAGACAGCGTCAGATCCTACAGGTTAAAGGCTCTGTCCTACAAGACTGCCCCCACTTCAGACATCAATCACAAGTTCAGGTTGTCACCTGTGCTTCTGACTGACTGTGCATTGGAGATTTCAATGACCACGTTCCCCCACCCCCGCCCCCGTTCAATTAATTTGCTAGAACAGCTCACAGAGGTAGAGAAACGTTTTACTTACTAGATTACCAGTTTATTAGAAAAGGATATAACTCAGGAACAGTCAGATGGAAGAGATGCATAGGGAAAGATATGGGGGAAGGGGTGTGGAGATTCTATACCCTCTTCAAGCCTGTCACCCTCCTCGAATCTCCAAGTGTTCACCGACCTCCAGTCCCTTCCCCCTACCTGGAGGTCAGGGGGGGCGGAACTGAAAATTCCAGCCCTCCAATCACATGATTGGTTCCCCTGGCAACCATCCTTAGGTGCTTTCCAAAAATTACTTCATTCCCATAAACTCAGGTGAAGTTGAAAGGGGTTTGTCATGAATATCAAGACACCTTTATCTCTCTTATCACTTAGGAGATGCAAAGGGTTTTAGGACATCTATGCCAGAAGCAGGGAGGAAGACCAAATATATATTTCTTGTTATAACTCACAAAATCATCCCCACACTAGCTCTCACAGGCAACCGCAGCCTGGTACTGAGCCCCCTTGCATTACACTCAGTGGAGTTGGGGACTCTGCTCTTGGCTATAGGGGTTGGGAGAGCAAGAATTGATCTCATCCATTTCTGGGTCCTCAGAGCCCCACCCAGTGCTTTGTCCCAAAAAGATGCTTTGTCCACGATTTAGAATAAGGAATGAGTGCTTTTTCGAGGACACTCACAGGGAACACAGAAACAGGAATCTCCCCAAACTAGATAAGGCTGATCAAGAGAAGACCTGCAGCCAGTACCTGGGCATGGGCACCCAGCAGCATCCAGCTACATCCTTACAAGCACCCCATTCAACTAACACAAGGTCGGTATCCCAGGGTGAGATACCACCCTTTCTGTGGTTCTTAGATATGTGCAGGAGTGGAGCTGCAAGAGGCACCTTCTGGAACTGTAACTTAGACTTAATTCTGTTTGGGGCTGTTTGTTTATAATTTATGCGCCTCATTTTTCCCTTCCTTGCTTCTAAAGATCTTAAGGTTTCCATTCTTCCGGGAAAGGTAAAGGCAGAATCTATTTTTGAAGGATTGAGATCCTAGGGTCATCTTTAATGAAAAACAATGTGCCTTCTGTTTTTTATAGACCTGTCTGCTTATTAAGTACCTTGAACAAATCACAGCACAGAGAAAGAATTTGTAAACAATTGAAATCAGGAGGTTCAGAATTCCAAACCTCCATGCTTTTATAACTGAACTGGAATATTTATGTCTCTTCACACAAAGTTGGCATGTGAGCCTCATACAGAGAATGGGATATTATAAAATGCAAATAAATCCACATTTTCCTCCCTTCATTACACAGCAGGAACAGGCTGTTGGGAATAAAGGCCACGGATATTTGAACGGTTAAAAAAAAACAAACAGTTTAATGATTGGGCAATTTTCTGTTTTGGAAAATGGTTCGTTCCGTTTTATAGGATGATTTCCCCTAACCTATATTTTGTGGATATTCTGCTAATGTGCCGACCCACAGCTAGAAAGATGAGCGTGCGTTTTCCACACCCCTGAAATACGAGCTCATGTAGGCATTCCTGGATGCTGGTGAGAATCCTGCAACCAGGAATCCCGGGGAGCCAAGTTCTCTCCTGTTCCCATCTCGGGGAGGCTGATACAGACAGGACATTTGGGGGAGTGTTATCTGAGATTCCACTGTCCATTTGCATGTCCACCCACTTACCTTATGGACCCATCATTGTTGAACTAAGTTTAATTTAATTATTTTTCTCCCCACACTCACAGAGGACCTTGTATTACATGCAGGCAGTAGGAGTGCAGAAATTAATCAGACACAGTCTTTGCCCTCAAGGAACATCCCAAACTAATTGGAGAGACAAACACAGGCAGAGCAGGAGAGAAGGGCTGGATAGGGGAACTCTGAGGACAGGATGGGTCACCTTTGAACTCCATCCTGGTTGCAGAAGCTATCAATCAACAATAGTTCTAATTGATGTGAATAGCCTGAACTGATGCCATGGTCAGCTGACAACCTTCTGCCACACTTCCATCCTGTATCAGTGACAGACATTACTAATTGATCATGGCACTCTTTCCATTTCAGCCAGGGGCGACCATCGCCAGTGCATTGCAATTGGCACAAGAGGGTAAATCTAGGTGTCAGTTGGGGTCTGGTGGTTGGAGAGAGCCCTGAGTTAGGACTTAGGAGACACGTTTGCTGCTGGTTGTCCGGATAGCACGGGACTATTAAATGAGGAAATGATAGAGGATCTTTAAAGTCTTTTCCAGCTCTGACATGTTAGCCACAGGTAAATTACTGAGGACATATTTCAGGCAGTACGCATTGGTTGAGGACCTACTGTGTGTTGGGAATTGCATTAGCTCTGAGGCTGTGAGAAGTAAAAGGCACTGTCATTAGGAGGAGGCGGGCATGTACACAGCCAATCCCAATATCTCCTGGGTATGAATGAAAAATAACAGAAGTTGGTGAAGGGCTCTGGGAGATAGGATAGGAAAAGATGAATTGTGGGGAAGACTGGGAAGGCTTCCTGGAGGAGGTGACATGTGACCTAAGCCTTGATGAATGAAAAGGAATCCAATAAGCCAAGAGGATTTGATTTGCCATTAAAGTGAGGAGATTCCTATTCTTCCCTCTCTCAGCCTTCATTTCTTCATCTGCAAAGTGGGATCATAACAACCACCTCCCATTAAGATTGAAAAATGGCTGGGAAATGTGCTTTGGCGTGTGCCCTATAATGTTTTATACAAATGTCCATTATTATTATTATGTTCATTCGTTCATTCAAGAAATATTTATTGAGTATCTACTATGCGTCAGGCCTACTCAAACCCTGGGGATAAAGAGGCCGAGGGAGAGGTAGCATCTCTTCTGCCGAGTCTGCATTCTGGTCAGCATTTCAAATTTTGCTGGACATCCTAGCGTGTGAACGTGCCGGCGAAAGACACTTCAAAGTCTGGAAGTTGGTGAGGTTGAACATGGTGAATTTCACAAACAAGTGAAATACTATTTCAAGGAAAGAGTTTGTCCTTTGGAGGTGGCTCTGCTCCCCTGGAGATCTTCCAGAACTGGTTTGCTGTTGTGTGGGTGAGAAGAATCATCACCATAAAGGCAAAGAACATGAGCTAATGCTTGCAGAGGGCTTAACATAGCTCCTGGCCCGGGGTGCATGCTCTGGAGACACAAACTGAAGTCCAAATTTGTCTGCATGCCGCAGGCCAGAGTCAGTGCCACGGCCCTACTTGACCCTCCCATGAGCTCATGGGCCCCCTTTGCAGACGCGGGCACTGAGGTTTGCCGGGGCCAATGCCTGCTGCAGGGTCACACAGCCTGGGGGTGGCAGAGCGGCCGTAGCTCCCGGGAGCCCAATTCAAGCAAGCCTGCCGCAACTCCACTAAGTGGGATCAGTTCCCCCACCTGCGTGTTGCCTGGCTCCCAGCTTAGGCCTTGTGGGGACAGTGAGGGTGGGCAGGGTGAGAGGCATGAGCCTGGAGCCTGTGTCTGGACCAAATCCTGGCTTCACTGCTTATTAACCATGGGCCCCAGGTCACGGCACCTCTCTGAGTCTGTTTCCTCATCTGTAGAATGGGGATGCGTGAAGGGCGAGGAGAGGGAGGGAGGCCTCCGGGCCGCTTTGTCATCCACCTGGAAGCTGCCGTCACCAGGCCATGAGCACAAGGTGTCCTGAAACGCTCTCTGCTTCTCTCTCAAGCTGATGCGTACTTGTCGTGGGCGATGTTCCCACTATCAGACATTTGGTGGAATCATAAAAACCCATTCCCACTCTGCTTAATATATTTTCATGCTTCTTCCTTGACAGGCCTGGGCGCATCAGATTCGGGGTCCCACTGTCTCGGAGCCCACGCTTCTGGTGTCCTTGGGAACAGAAGGTGTTTGGGGACAGCCCAGGCAAGAGACCTGGGCTGCTGAAACAAAAGGAGGGAAGGTGAGGTCAAGGGCAAGAGTCAGGCCAGGCCCCCAGGTGTGCCCAGTGCTGCTTCCTGTAGCCTCCATCAGCCAGAGGCTCACACACACTCAGCGCTTGGGTTTAAGCCCTGTTTCTAACCACGTGCCCACAGTTAATCTCTCCGAGCCTCGGTATTTATAAAACGGGAAAAATAAAAATGCCCACCCATCCAGTTAAGCGATTAAACTGTGTGATGCTTGAAGACAGCTGTGTCTGTGCCCGGCTCCTGGTAAGAACCCAGTGATGCTGCAGTAAGCAGGTATTAATATTATAAGTCAGTGGCGTATGCTGAATTCTCAGCTTTATCTATGTATCTCATTTAGAAAAGTCACAATAACCCGAGGACTGGGAGAGTGAGTATCATCTTCATTTTGTTGATAAGAAAACTGGGTTTAGGAAGGGGAGCGATGTAGCAGAGTGATGCCCTGAGATTTCGCCAAATCCACCAGTGTGATCTCCCTGCCATACACACCTGAGCCCAGGTTCAGGGCACCCTGGGGTGGTGAGGGCCAGCTGGGGACTCCAAAGCCACACGCCAGCCAACTGTAGCACGTTTAACCAGTGCTTCTGGAGGGCCCTCCCTCTGGAAATGCAAACACGCTGGTTCCCAAGGACTGGAAGCCTCAAGCAAGTGCGGCCCTAAAACCTCACAGGGGGTTTTGTCGCTATGGCTTTTCCGGCAACAGAAGCTGTTGATTCATTTTTCAGGCCGAGTGGCGAGTTGAGCGCATCCTCTACAACCTGCTATTAGACACTCCTCACTGTGGTCTGCGAGGAGGGCTCAGGGGTAGAGCCCGGTGTGTGCTGGGATCCCAGGTCTCTCCTTTCTTCCCTCTTGATTGGGAGCACACCAGGGATTTCTTTTTCTTTTCTTTTTTTTAATTGAAGTATAGTTGATTTACAATATTGTATTAGTTTCAGGTGTACAGCAAAATGATTCGGTTATACATATATATGTATATATCTATATTCCTGTTTTCCCCGATTCTTTTCCATTATAGTTTTTTTTTTACAAGATACTGAATACAGTTCCCTGTGCTATCACATAGGGGATTTCTTTCTGCATGAGTCTTTCTCCCTCACAGGACTGTGCACACTCCCCTCGGAACTCGACGAAGGCTTGCGGGACTGACCACATTTGATACTGACTCAGAGGCTGGTCTCCTCCTCTTGGAGGGGCGCCCCAAACTCCTCACTCCCAGGCCAGCCTCCTTTTCTGTCCTTGAGTGTTTCCAAACACTGCTTTGGGACCAACTCCTGGAGAAACTTCTGTGGATATAGATGCAAATATGGAAGGCTGGGCCCCAACGGGCTTCTGGTGATTCTGACGTGCTGCCCCCGTGGATGGCTTTGTCTCCCTCTGTCCTCCCCACGCCACAATGCACACGTCTCAGGGCAGGTTCTTGTCTCTCTTGTTCTCTGATATACCCTCAGAGCCTAGAACAGCACAGAGCAGGTGCTCCAGAAGTGGAATGAATGGATACAGGGATGGACCAACGGATGCCAGGTGATTCAGCCTTAACCTGGATATATTTTAGGTGAGCTGTCATTTCTCCATGGTTATGTCCCAGCAACTGGTACAGGGTCTTGTGCTCAACATCTGCTTAATCAGGGAGCTGGACCCGATTATTCACTAAGTCGTGAGCATCTCCCCTTTCCATGCCTAGGATTTGGCTCAAGACCTGGAATAACTGGTGCTTGTTAATGTCTGTTGAAGTGAAGAGCTGGTGTGAAACTTAAAACACCAAGTCAGGGATCTTTTCATTCTACCCCCTGGTACTTGTATTTAGTAAGAGTCTGTGGGTGATACATCTTTGTACATCTGAAAATGTCCTTTACAGTTCTCACTCTTGAACAGGGGGCTGCTAGTACCTCCCATAAGTCTTTACACTTGAAGAGTGATGACAGGAGGTCTGCTATTATTCAGTCCTTCCTGTCTTCTCTCTCTGGTGACCTTTCAGCTTTTCTCTTTGTCTTTGTTGTTTGATAGGTCCACCATACTCCATTTACATGGCTTTGAGTCGATATGGAGCCTCGTGTTTTTTCAATTCTGAAAAATTGCCGGCGCTCAGCCCTTCATTGTCTCTCTCTTCCACATTCTTTCTTATTTTCCTCTCCATCGCTTTTAGAAGGCATGGTAAGTAGAACTGTATGAAATTGTTGATAGTCAACCATTTCTGACCTACGAAAATAGTTCATTTTAATAGATTGGCGCTTCTCTCTCTGCCATGCGGATCTGAAATTATGCTTTCATATTATCCATTTATTTATCTCTTTTTTTTTTTTCATTTATTTATTTATATTTTTGGCTCTGTAGGGTCTTCGTTTCTATGCGAGGGCTTTCTCTAGTTGTGGCGAGCGGGGGCCACTCTTCATCGCTGTGCACGGGCCTCTCACTGTCGTGGCCTCTCTTGTTGCGGAGCACAGGCTCCAGACACACAGGCTCAGTAGTTGTGGCTCACGGGCCCAGTCGCTCCGTGGCATGTGGGATCTTCCCAGACCAGGGCTCGAACCCGTGTCCCCTGCATTGGCAGGCAGATTCTCAACCACTGCGCCACCAGGGAAGCCCTATTTATCTCTTTTTTAATCTACATTCTGCGTGATTTCCACACGTCTCTTTTGGAGTTCAGTCTCTTTGCTTCGATGCGTCTATTTTTCTATTTAACCTGTGTCTATTGAACTTTTCTATTTTATTCACTGTAGTTGTCATTTTCAGCTTCTCCATTTAGTTCTTTTCAGATGTGTCTTTACTCTTCCATGCAATCTTGTTTTTGTATGTACTTCTTCCTATCTTTCTCTGAAGATTTTACATATGCTTATTTTAAAGTTTCAACTTTTTATTTCTGGTTCCTGGGGTGAATTTCTCGATTTTGCTATGTCTTTTGATTGTACTAGACCTCAGGGTGGATTTTTTGCTCCTGTGGATTGTAATTTTTATTGTGAGCTCATCTTTAATGGGGCAGCTTTTCATAGGAGCCTTGTTCTCTGGAGTTTTCGAGGTACCCCTTCTGGTAGTTTCACATATGCTTCACTGCTAGGATCCTGTGGGTTTTATCAGCTCTGGACGGATTTGATAATGATGTTTTAGCTTGGAGTTTCATGGATGGGCCATGCTTCATGGTTCCTGGCTTTAGGAAGGGGGTCAGACACATACTCTGCCTTACTTAAGCCTGAAGTTTCCTTTCTTCCCCTAGACTCCGGCTTCTATACTTCAGTCCAAATACCCTGTGAGTTGTTTGTCTTCAGCTTTTATCAACTCCTCTAGTTCGAGTTTTAACTTCATTTTGAGCTCCTGGAGATTTTCCTTTCTTTGCTTTTGAAACTGGCTTTGTATTGAAATCATTTGTTGTTACCTCGTATCCAACATTTTTAACAGTTTGAACTGAGTGGGGTGGACAGTCATGCAGGGTCCCCTCAGTCTACCATACTGACTGGATATCTGAGGATCAAGAGTTATTGTTATGGATATTTTTATTATCATGAAAGGAGCTACATAAGTCACCAGAATAAGACAATGGATGACAATCTGTTTCTAAACTTTAAACTTCTCTAACAATGGTAGGTAAGAGATGCTCAATTTCCATTCCTAAAGGAGGGACTTAAATTACCTTGTATGCACTGAACTTGTGAAGATGGCTGCCTGCATTTGCAGGCTCCACTTTCTTATTTCCCTCCCAGAAAGGGTATGCGTCAAGGTCACTGATATGACCTCCATCTGGCCACATCCAGCAGGCAGTTCTCTGCTCTCATCTTGCTCACTTGGCTCAGCTAACCACTCTTTCCTTCCCCCAAGTTTTTCTTTGCAACGCTTCCAGAATACTGCACTCGCCTGATTTCTACCCACCTCCCTGGCCACTGTTCCCACACTCCTTTACCCAGCTTCTAAAGATCTAAAGATCGGGTGCCCCCAGGCTCTCTTCTCTTCTCTGGGTGCCATCTGGTCCATGGCCCCACCTCCCAGCTGTATCCCCAAATTCATATGCTTTTCTCCAGCCCCATTGCTGCCATGATAGTCCATCATCTTTTGCTAGACTGAGAAATTCTCTTAACTGGTCTCCTTGTTTCCCAACTTATCTTGCCATTATCCTGACTCCATCTAGCAGGGTCAGACACAAATTAATCATGTAGTTCCGCTGCTTAAAACCCACCAATGGATTCCCGTTGCCCATAGAACAAAGCCCAATACAACCCCTTATCGTGGCCTTCAAGGCATCCTCTGATCTGGTCCCTGCATTCCCCTGCAGTCTCACCTCCTTCCTCCTGATAGCTCACATGCTCTAGCTTGGCCTTCTCACTCTGCCCCAGGGCCTTTGCACTTGCAGACCCTTTGCCCCAGCCATCTCTCCATGGCTACCTCCTTCAGTCATTCTCTCTTCCATTACTCTGCTCCACTCTTCAAGACACTGTCAGGACCTCCGTCAGTCATTCTCTCTTCCATTACTCTGCTCCACTCTTCAGGACACTGTCAGGACTTCCCTGGTGATCCAGCGGCTAAGACTCCTTGCTCCCAATGCAGGGGGTCTGGGTTTGATCCCCGGTCAGGGAACTAGATCCCACATGACACAACTAAGAGTATGCATGCTGCAACTAAAGATCTGGCATGTCTCAACTAAGACCCAGTGCAGCCAAATAAATAAATAAATTAAATAAAATAAAAAAGACTTTGTCATCAAATATGATCTCACTTATGTCTTTACCCATTTAGGGTCTCTCCCCAATAAGAATGTGAGCTCTACCAGGGCAGGGATGGGATCTGCTTGCTCACTGTTGATTTTCCACTATTGAGAATAAAGCCTGGCATTTTGTAGGTACTCAACAATTATTTCTGGAAGAAATGATTGACTCAAGGCAAGAATACACAATGGAGAAAAGACAGTCTCTTCAATAAGTGGTGCTGGGAAGACTGGACAGCTACACGTAAAAGACTGAAATTAGAGCACTCCCTAACACCGTACACAAAAATAAACTCAAAATGGATTAGAGACCTAAATGTAAGACCTGACACTATCAAACTCTTAGAGGAAAACATAGGCAGAACACTCTATGACAGAAATCACAGCAAGAGCCTTTTTGACCCACCTCCTAGAGAATGGAAATAAAAACAAAAATAAACAAATGGGAGCTAATGAAACTTAAAGCTTTTGCACAGCAGAGGAAACCATGAACAGGACAACCCTCAGAGTGGGAGAAAATATTTGCAACTGAAGCAACTGACAAAGGATTAATCTCCAAAACATACAAGCAACTCATGGAGCTCAATATCAAGAAAACAAACAACCCAATCCAAAAATGGGCAGAAGACCTAAACAGACATTTCTCCAAAGAAGATATACAGATTGCCAACAAACACATGAAAGGATGCTCAACATCACTAATCATTAGAGAAATGCAAATCAAAACTACAATGAGATATCATCTCACACCAGTCAGAATGGCCATCATCAAAAAATCTACAAACAATAAATGCTGGAGAGGGTGTGGAGAAAAGGGAACCCTCTTGCACTGCTGGTGGGAATGTAAATTGATACAGCCACTATGAAGAACAGTATGGAGGTTCCTCAGAAAACTAAAAATAGAACTACCATATGACCCAGCAATCCCACTCCTGGGCATATACCCTGAGGAAACCATAATTCAAAAAGAGTCATGTACCACAATGTTCACTGCAGCTCTATTTACAATAGCCAGGACATGGAAGCAACCTAAGTGTCCATCATCGGATGAATGGATAAAGATGTGGCACATATATACAATGGAATATTACTCAGCCATAAAAAGAAACGAAATTGAGTTATTTGTAGTGAGGTGGATGGACCAAGAGTCTGTCATACAGAGTGAAGTAAGTCAGGAAGAGAAAAACAAATACCGTATGCTAACACGTATATATGGAATCTAAAAAATAAAAATGGTTCTGAAAATACTAGGTGTGGGACAGGAATAAAGACACAGATGTAGCGAATGGACTTGAGGATACGGGGAGGGGGAAGGGTAAGCTGGGACGAAGTGAGAGAGTGGCATGGACTTACATACACTATTAAATGTAAAACAGATAGCAAGTGGGAAGCAGCCGCATAGCACAGGGAGATCAGCTCCGTGCTTTGTGACCACCTAGAGGGGTGGGATAGGGAGGGTGGGAGGGAGGGAGACGCACAAGGGAGGAGATATGGGGATATATGTATATGTATAGCTGATTTACTTTGTTATAAAGCAGAAACTAACACACCATTGTAAAGCAATGATACTCCAATAAAGATGTTTAAAAGAAAGGAAAAAGAAATGATTGACTCTATGTTTAACCTATATTATCTCAAGTCTCTCAACAACCCTACAAGTAGAACTTACTGTGCCTGTTCCAGGGATGAGGATCGTGGGGCTCCTCTGAGATTCCTATGATTCCCAGAGTCTTAGAGCGGAGAAGAGGCAGAGCCAGGCTTTAGGTTTTCCTGGCTGGATCCAAGTTCCGTGTTTATTCTCTTGTATCAAGTTCCTTTATGTGAGCAGATTTGGGATTTGAGTGCAGAGGTCAAGACACAAACAGTTGTTGAGTCAGGATGTCTCTTTTGTTTGAGAACAAAACCGTTTCTTTAAGCCAACAGAGAACATCCAAGTCCCCGAAGGCCCAGCGCGGGATGGCATGCTTGAAAATGCCCGCACAATGGCCGGCATTATGCAGAAGCATTTTTTTAATCAACTGTACTTTGGAGTCTTTCGAACCATAAAAAGACCAGTGCGAAACCACAAAACTTCTATGTTTCTTACACTCTTAAAACTAAGGAAGGAAAAAAAAAAAAAGTGGGGGGCGGAGGAGATGAGATTATTTGAACCATATTTTGCAAATGACAGCTTCTCTCCCCGTCTGAAGGAGACGGTGCCAAGTTGCAACTCGCCGCACATTTTTATGGGCTGAGTTACTAACCTTTGCAAACAGCTGCCCGCAGTGGAACGACTGCCTGGGCCCCGGTCCCTGGACACGAGGAGGCATCCCTGCGATGCCCACCAAAGGCAGAGCTTTCCGCCTTCACTCCAGGATTGAATCTGTCCTTTGGCCACACATGCTCACTGGCACCGCAAAGAACCCTCTGTTCTTTCACTCACTTAAGACTTGGAAATTTGGGGAGCTGGCACGAGCAGCGCACTGAACCACAAGCTAGGACCAAACCAGGGGAACATGAGACTTGACGCCTGCATCGCTCGGAAGTACTGTGGAAGGAGGGAAAAAGCTTTCCGGTTTGTGGACCAGTTAGAACCTCGGGCTTCACCAGCCGACGCTCACTCTGTGTGTCCTTCCGCCAATGACTTGATCCAGCTTGTCCTCAGTTTTCCTGTTTGTACAGCGGGGCTCCGAAACTCGCCTTGTGGGCTGGAGGATGAGGGTTAAATGAAATAGTGCCTGGGAGAGGACATGGTGTGATGCTTAAAAGCGAGGACTTGAGAGTCTGTGTAGACCCAAGGTCAAATCCCAATTCCAGCTCCTACCAGCTTCGTGATCTCAGGCCAGCATAGACTAAACATCATTTCACTGGGTTATGCAGGGGGTTAAATGAACTAGTGCATGTAAGGTCTTGGCACAAATTCTGGCTCACAGTTCTAAGTAAATAGATACCATTTTTGTCTTGTTCCTGATAAACAGTCCCCAGGATTGTGGGTGACCCTGACCATATTTGAAATGAGAATCACCACTCTTAGGAACGTGTTCTTAGGCTATTTGCTGATGTGAAAAATTTTCTAGCTTGGTAATCATAATGAGGTTTTATGTATGTGTGTGTGTGTGTGTGTTTCACTTGAACTTGGACAAATTGGAAAAAAAAAGAAAGAAAATCCTTTGTTCAGTGGAGAACATGTTTCAAAGAAAAAGTCATCAGCCAAGAATATTCAGATCCTTTTGTTATGTTGCGAAGAGATGATTATTTTATAGGCTCTGGGGCACTTCAACTCTGTCCAGAAATTCCTTTGGTAAATAATAATAATAGAAAATATCCTTTGGAAATAATAGAGGGGATTTAGCAAATGCCTTTCTTTCAGGGATCTCAAAAGGCTTCCACGTAATTTTAGGGCTTTAGTGATTTTCTTAAAAGGGTTTGACTTTCCTGCATCAGTCAGAGGTATGTGCACAGGAACTGGAGAACTTTAGAGCTGGAATGGGTCCTAGGGCTGACTTTGTTTTGTCCAGTGTGTCTGCTATACCAATAGGAGAAATGGAGGCCCCGGCAAGAGAATATGCAGGACCTCTGGGAGGCAGCTCAGCGTTTTTTCTGGGCCAGAGAATCCCTGACTTCTCCAGGCTCCGTATCCTCAAAAAAGGCATCTGAAGGCTGACGCGAGATTGACATTTGACACGTATTTGCTCACTTCATCTCTGAGCTTTCACCTGTGCCGGTCTGACAGAGAGGGACAGGTGAACAGCGAGGGCCAGAGCTTCACCCTGGGATTCCTGCCTTGGAAGGTGAGTGGCTGGGCAGGCAGGGGACCAGCCCTGGCTCTGGAGTTGGGCTGGCTGCTCAGATGCCAGCTGTGACCTAGGGCGATTTCGCCAAGTGGTCTGGATCTCTTTGCCTTCCCTTTAGAAGGCAATAGCTAATTATTACTTAGGTGGGTTTTGGTTAGAATTAAGAGCCCGTGTGCCACGTTCATCCAACCCTGAAGCATGGGCTGTCATTTTCTGCACGTGTCGGATTTTTCTCGCTGATTCAGGAAACGTCAGTTTACATCGTCTTGGTTTTTTTTGGCTCATTATCCACTGAGTCTTTTTTTTTTTTAAATTGAAGTATAGTTGATTTACAATGTTGTGTTTGTTTTAGGTATACAGCAAAGTGATTCAGTTATATATATATTCTTTTCCAGATTGTTTTCCCTTATAGGTTATTACAAAATATTGAGTATAGTTCCCTGTACTATACAGTACGTCCTTGTTGGTGATCCATTGGGTCTTTATTTATACATTTCTTCAATAAAAGTCTTCTGAGCCCAACTATGTGCTAGGCATTGGGTGTCATGATAGCCAAAATGAAATGTGAATCCTGCCATTGTGGACCTTACTAAGAAAAACCAGAGCAATGAATCCGTGTCATCACCACAAAAGTGTGCATCAGTCAGAGTAAGATAGGTTACGCTGCAGTAACAAACAGTCCCCACATGCAGTGGCTTAAATACAACACAGACTTAATTTTGGCTCTTGCTACTTGTCTAATACTGGTCAGTGGGAAGGCTCTGTTTTTCATGGATGCTCAGAAACTCAGGCTGATGCAGAATCACTTTGGCTTGGGCCTTCATCATCACTGAGACAGCAAAAAGGGAGTATGGTGAATTGTACAGAGATGCTTTGAGCTTCCACCTCAGTTTCCCCATCTATACAAATGAGAGGCAGGACCAGCTGGTCCTTTCTCTCCAGCTGTGGCAGCTGAGGTCTGAGGACTGGGCTTTCTGAAGCAGCGTTTGGTCCTGCTGCCCGAGTTGTGGAGCAGGGATCACTCCTGTTCACCTTCAGAGAGTTGGCGGAGAAATGGGTGCAGTCAGTGCTTAGAACTAATTTACGTTTTCAATTTTCAGCGCCATGCCTTTATTTTGGGCCTCCTTTCCCTTCTGCTCTTAAATTCTGGCAGAAGTATTTTCAAGGTTATGGTTATTACATCAATTATTTTTCTAATTTCTTTTTTGAGTGAAATTCATTTTTGCAGAGCAAAGAGGGAGTGGTGTGAAGGGGGTTTCATCAGTGAAGGGAGGTCCGATTTTGGCAGGGGAATCGTGACTTTCCGAACGAGTAATTATGGATGGGGTGCGTTTGAAACCAACATTCACAGCGAGTTCCCCTGCTGTTTCCAGTTGGTTTTGCTGGTTAGTTTTAAATCCTGCCCTGGCTTTTTCCACTGCTACTGAAAATCCTTCCCCTACTGCTGTTGGCCCTCCTGGAGGTGGCTGTATTTCTAATGTTGGTGAATGCATGGGGGTCGTTTTGAAATAGGAACTTGGAGGTCTGTCTCTGTGCAAATCTCAGGCCTCTACCTAGGGGTGTGCCAGGGACCTCCTTGAAGGTTTCATGACCGGACTTAATTCCAAATGACAGAAATGTAACCCAGTTAATTTAGGGTGACCCCTCACCCTGGGGTTGAGTGTACATCCTAAGGGGTTCATGGAGGCGAATGTGCACGGTCCACCTGTCTACACTGGCAGGTCTGAGATCTCCTGATTCCCTGTGGTCCTTGGAAAATTCCTTGCCTTCCCAAGGGTCTCCCAGCTGCTTTTAGGCCCGCAGGGAGGCCCAGGGGCACTTCCCAGGCCACTAAGAACCGTCTGTAGCATCACAGACCCTCATGCCGCTGTGGCCACATCACTATCCCTGGACAGCCCTGCTGAGTAGAAGGAACACCATGAGCTGGCCATCTCCCTGTGCTCTTCTAGAAGCAAGGCAGAGCTCCACTCTGCTCTCAGATTTGGCCAAACCCCACCTCCTGTACCACCCTGGACCTGGCTGTCTTCTCAATCAAAAATGCCAGCCCTTAACTCTCCAATTTAATGTTTGGCTCTAAGCATTTTTATCCTGTGATTGACCTTCATTCTCAGATGATGGGGACCACGGGCTTGGGTGAAGTCCAAACCGCCAGGTCTGTGATGGCATCACCCCTCAGGCCTGGGAGCAGGAGATGGGGACTGAGACCCTTGGGTGGAGGGCTGGTTCCCAATGGGGCATGGCAGGGCCACCGGCCCTCATTTGGGTCCCCTTCCTCAGCTTGGGGGCACCCTTCACCTCCTCCATCAGATGCTCTGGCCCCTCAAGGCTGAGCTGAACCACTCCTCTTGGTCACCTTCCCTCGCATCCCTGGTCCATGCTGCTTTCGCTTTCCCAGCATGTGAGCGTTTGTTTGTTTGAGTCTAATTGTTGAGCCGGTAGGGGGCCTGTCTCCTGTATCAGTTGGGGCTGGCACAGAGAGGCAGAACCATTGGAAGTTATGTGAGTATAGGTATGAAAGCCCCTGACGCAGGGACTTGAGCTCACACGAGTATGGGGGCTAGGTAAGCAGTCCCTGTGCATCTGTTGGCTTCACTTCCCATGCTGGAGCTTCTGGGCTGCTCAGCAGGGAGCTGGGAAGGGAAGAGGGCAGTGAGGTGAGAAGCAGGGTGGTCGGGAGGAAGATGTGGATCCCAGCCGTGCAGAAGGCACCGGGATGCGTGGGCAGCAGTGCCCGTTTTGCTGCCTCCAATCCTGGGGATGTTCTCCAGGGTGTCCTTCCTGGAGAAACAGGTGCCCTTCATCATGAAGCAGACATGGCCCATGAGGTGGAGAGCTGAAGGATCATGCGGGGACTGGAGCCGGTGCAGGCCCGTCCGCTGCCCCGCGTGGAGGCCAGACAACATGCGTGGGCTGCAGAGTGCCTGCCCCTTCCCCAGACCGCTGTGTCACCTCTGCCCTCCACGTGTCACATGAAGATGTGTCTTGTGGCCCCTCCTCCTGGAAGCCTTCAGGGAGTGAATTCTGGGAAATGGAGCCCTGCCTGGCCAAGCTGACGAATCCCTCCCCCATTAGCCTTCAACCATTCAGGAGACTGGTGTGTCTAGTTCAGCACAGTTCATTTATTCAATGCATTTTTCTTGGGCACCTACTATGTGCCAGGCCTGTGCCAGGTGCTGGTGACACAGAGATGACTTGGGTCCAGTCCCGGCCCAAAGAACCTGCCAGGCTGGTGGGTGAGACAGGCTCAGAACCAGGCAATGCTAATGCAGAGGTCACCACGGAGGTTGCATGGGGCACAGAGCCAGCCTGGGGAGGGGTGGGAGATCAGCAGAGGTTTCCTGGGGGAGAGTCTGCCTGAAGGATGGAGCAGGAATTAGGCAGAGAAGGAGGAAGGCCGTGAGTGGGGTGGGGTGGGGAGGTTGTCCATGAGGTAGCATGTGAAAAGGCCCTGAGGTATAAGGAAGGAACCATGAGTCACTCGGTCCAGCCAGAGCAGGGAGGACAGCTGAGAGTCAGTAAAGGTTAGGATGGGCCAGCATTTGTGGGGTGTTAGGTTCTTGGCTGAAGAACCTGGCTGAGCAAGTATGGTGGTGTTTGTAGCTGGGGTGTCACCTGGTCAGATCTGGATTTTAGAAGGCTCTCTGTCACCCCGACGTCACTTGGATGGGAGGGGAGGGACAGCCGGTAAGCAAGCCCCCTGCGGGTCAGTATGACGGCCATAGTGAGCAATGATGGGGCCCTCAACAAACCCGGAGGTGCGGTGGATTCAGTTACATCACCTGCCTTCACAGCCGCTGAGAGAAATGAAAGAAACCATGGTGATGAACACCCCAGCCCTGGGAAAAGGAGGTCAGTTTTAGCCAAAGCGCAGCCTTTATTTTTCAGGCTCTGTCTTCCTAAGGCAGGAGCCCTTTCTGCTCTTACTGAAGTAGTTTGGGGGCTGGAATCAGAGCGGGGGCACGTGTCCACCTGCTGGTGGGGACGGGTCCTCGGACACCACCTGGGTGGCCACAGAGGGGAGGCTGGAGCTCCCGGAGGTGGACTGGAGGCCTCGGGGGGTGAGCAGAATCCCACAGTTCAAGTCCAGGCCACATTGGTCGTGTGTTCCTCCTGCCACGGACCACACGTGGCCACATTCCGCAGGCTTTGTCCTGGCACCGGAGCCTCAGCCCTGGGTGGGGGGCAGCAGAAGCCAAGGCCTTGCCTCTGATCATTGGCCTTTTATATAATGTGTTGCAGCCGTCGTAGAATTCTCCTTAACTTTCAAACAGAAATGTTCATCTGGGATGTTTTGGGAAAGGTATTATTACGGAGGCTCTGAGGCCACTGAGTCTGTCTTAAGTAACGAGGGGAGGTGTGGAAATCACGAGGTGGCAGCTCCAGCCGAGGGGCTTGACCTTTAGTAGATGGATTCACGTTTACGGTGAAATGGGTTTTTAAGTAGTGATCTTAGCTTTTCTTTCGCAGCGCCTTTGCTTTAGCCGCGTTGCTTTCTCTTTTCTCTCTCCTTTTCCTCTCTTGGAGGCTGAGCCTTTGTGTGATGGGCTCTCATTCTCCCTTCCCCTGTTTTGCTCTGCATAAGCCCAGCTCACGTGCTCTCTGGAGCTGGTGTCCAGGGGCGTTGGTGCTCCTGGATCCACAGCAGGGACGGAGGTGAGTGACAGCAGCTCTGGGCTCCCTCTGGCTCTGCCCCTGTTCCTCACAGCTAGCCGACTGCCCTCTTCACCTCTCTGAACCTAAATGTCTCCCTTCTCCAGAGGGACCTGCTGTATTACCTGTCACGTCGAGTCGGAAACTAAGTGAAATGATGCAAAGCACAACTTCCACAGGCTTGGGTGCCTAGCAGGTGATCCGTGAATGCCGGTCTTTCCTGTCTGTGCCTCTTCTCCTGGACCAGGGCTTGGGAACTGGTCCAGGGGACCAGCCCAGGGCAGCGAGGGGACACCAAGTCTGGGCCCACCCCTATAACCCACTTACTGTCTGTCTGCAAAATGAGCTGGATTATCCACACGTTGTGTAAGTATCTTCCGGGTCCCCATTTGAGGGTCCTGACTGGGCAGTGTTGGAGAGAGAAGCTGGAGGAGGAGGTGGGGGAGGGGAGGGGAGACAGAGGCCAGCAGGGTAACAGCAGGCATCCCAGGTGCTGTGGGCATTATTTTGCATCCATCCATCCTTCTGCTTGTCCTTACCCAGCCCTCTCACCTTCCACCCTCAAACCTTTCCAAAAGTGGGTGGGTCAGGTACCAGCCCTGCAGTCCTGGGGGCTAGAGGTCAAGTCATGCCAGGCCTTTAGGGACAGCAAAAGCCCTTCAGACCATCACGTTGAAACTGTAAGTGAGTTGGGGAGGGTGGGAAGGCGAGTGGGGAAGAGGCAAAGACCAAGTCCAGCTGTGAGGACAAAGGGCTTTGGCCTGGGGGCAGGGCAAGCGTAGAAGGAGCAGGGAGGGGTAGGTAGGACAGACGGTCCTCCTTTCTGGGCCAGGCTCTCACTAGTGGTGGAGGAGCAGATGTGACTGCCTCTTCTGGGTTGAGCAGGTGTGTCTCGTGTCTTCTCTTTGTTCACTGGCGGCAGACACAGACCCCAGACCCCAGTGTACACTCTGAGGCCCAGGGCAGTGGGAGGAGGTGATGGGCCCACTTGATGGATGGAATGCAGATAGCTGCTTGGAGCCAGGCCAGGCCCCCTTCCCATCAGTGGACTGGATGTGAATCAGAAAGAAACCTTCACTGTGTTAACCCACTGAGGTTTTGAGGTCACCTGTTATAGCAGCTAGCGCACTCTGATACGGGGACACCAGTGAGTGGAAGCTGGCAAGGATTCCTTCTGAGCATCCATTTCTGTACCTCTCTGCAGGATGGAGAGACACTCTGAGTACATAAAGGAGGACATAACGCCCCTCCCTGAGACTGCCCCGTGGGCGAGGCAGCTGGGAGAGATGCAGGGGCAGGCGGTATAGGAGGCCGGGCCGTGGGTCATGCCCCCCCCTCAGTCACACCCCCTTCCCCCCACGCAGAGCATGCTGGGAGTACACCGAAACTGGCCCAGTGATGTGGATGTGCTCTCATCAGCCCAGCTGCCCTTCCCCTTAACTGCCTCTGGGCCAGGGGGGTTGACCGAGGCTGACCCCACCCCCAGCTCTGAGGGTGGGCACGGGACCCAGTACTGGCCAATCGGAGCACTGGAACCCACCCACCCCCAGCCACAGGCTGCAGGGATGTAGGACCCAGGTGGGGTCAGTTCCCTCCCCCCAGCCCCTGGTACCCACCGTCTGCTTTCTGTCTCTACAAATCTGACTGCTCTGGGTACCTCATATAAGTGGAATCCTACAGTATTTGTTTTCTTGTGACTGGGTTATTTCATTTAGCATGATGTCTTCAAGTTTCATCCATGCTGCAGCGTGTTCAGAATTTCCTTCCTTTTTAAGGCTGAATAATATTCCATTGTATGAAGAGACCATTCATCTGTCAGTGGACACTCAGATTGCTTCCACATTTTGGCTAGTGTGAAGAACGCTGCTGTGAACACGGTGCACAGATATCTACTTGAGTCCCTGCGTTCAGTTCCTCTGGGTGCATACCCAGAAGTGGAATCACTGGATCCTATGAGTGTTTGAGGACCCACTATACTGTGGGAACTGTTTTTTTTTTTAAAGCCCCCGGTCCCATTAGCGGGGGGTTTATAAATCAGAGTTAAAAAAAGATAAGGGAAAAAGGAAAAAGCCTTACCTTTGGGGCTGACATGGCAGCCCTCACAGGAGAAAGAATTTATTTTGACTAACAAGCCAAGCAGGGATAATCCAGGAGCTGGGCAGGAGTGGAGGACGCAGCAAGAGAAGGAGGGGCCTCTCGCCCAGATGTCCGGCTGGCCAGCAGCACAGGCAGCCGTCTCTACGGTGATGGCAAATTGTCACTTTGGTGGAATTCAGGAGCGCTACTGCCGTCATTGGGAGGCCATCTATAATTAACTCACTCAAGGCTTTTTGAAGGGTAGGACTCTTCCACGGACAGCTAGAGCCATTCCACCTGCACCATCCCGGGAAGGGGTGAGGGGACGTCTCTTCAGCCTGCAGCTGACATGTAATTAATGGCAGTTCTATTGTTCCAGGGCCTCCTCTCCCAGGAAGATTCTGGACTCCCAGCTGGAGGTAAGCCTGTCTCAGGGGGTGGAGACCGGCCTGAGCACAGATGCAGAGGAGGGCTGACCCAGGAGAGCACGGGACACAAGAGGAGTCCAGCCTGGTCTGCCTCGTCATTTTCATTATTGGCCTCGAATGCCAAGGTCAGCGCCCCCAAAGAGTGGACCAGACTCCTCGAGGGATTAAGCAACTTAAAAAATGCCAGACAGGGAAGGGAAAAACATTGTGATGCGTTCTGACCACGGGGCTGCCTGCAGCCCGGTTTCCCAAGCCCTGGGCAGGATTGGCGTCTGGATGTCCCCTCTGGAATGTCTGGGCTGCAGCCGGGGTTCGCTCTAAATGAGAAACAGGCTGGCAGGCTGCGGCCAGCTCCTCGTGCGGTCTGGGCAGGGCCGCTTGGCAAGGGCCGCTGCCGTGGAGGACACACGGGCTGTGCCTGGCGGCCATCCCACCAGCATGGGAGGCTTGGGGGCCCAGCCAGCCGGTTCAGGCCAGTGCCTGCACAGAGGGAGGGCAGGGCTCCCTGGGGTCGTGGCCGGGCCCCGCCCTGGAGGCAGATGGAGCCGGTTCTGCCCCTGGCCCAGCCCCTCCCTCATTCTGCAAACTTGGGAGCAATGTGCGTCACGGAGTCTCACGTGAAAATGTTTGTCCACTTGGAAAATGGGAGCAATGACATGCCCCAGGGTGTCTCATGGCACGGTGTTGGGAAGCGGAGGGAATACTTCATGGACTTTTAATGACTGGAAAGATCTAAGAGGCTAGCTCAATGTACTGGTCTTATGGCCGTAGGAGCTGAGGTTCAGAGAGGTTCAGGAACTCACCCATGTCACACAGCAAGGTATGGGCAGATTCTCCTATGAGCAAATGATTCTCCAAATCAGCACTTCTCTGCGAGAACCTGGCCCACAGCGGTGTTTCTCTGCTCTTTCCCAGCCTCATCCTTCACTCTCATCTCCCCAGCCCACGCGTTGATTACAGATCTCCTGGTTTCCAGCAGGCATGCATGTGCTTTTTCTAATCTTATGGGGTGGAGACTCAAGGATGTCCCAGGGGCTTCCAGATCAGAGCTCTCCCTGAAATCTGGGGTGGCTCAGATCCAGCCCCTACACACTTTCTTCCCACCTCCCAAGGGGCAACATCTGGCTGACGGGATGCTGCTATCGGTGGTCATTACACATTTAACAAGGGGTCCTGGAATTGACGTTTGTCCCCCAGAGTAATCTTTCTAGTCATCCCAGGCTTTGTTTTTAGCTCCCCTTTACAGATTTAGAGCCCAGAGAGGTTCAGTGACCCATCAAAGGACACCCAGGGGGAAGAGGCGGAAGCTGGGGCAGAACAGGAGCTGCCTGGGACCCTCGGGCGATGCTGTCTCCGCTCCACCCTGGCTGCAAGAGGGCAGAGAAAATGCATCAAGGCCTAAACATCTGCCCCTTTCCCTCGGGAGAAAAGGTGTGGTCTTCGGCTCACAAGTGTGTGACCTCGGACAACATCGCAGTCTCTTTGGACCTCTGTTTCTCCACCTAAATTGGGGGGTGATGATGCAGGAACGTAAAGGAATGTGAGGAGGTGGGGAGAGCACCCGCGGGGGCCCTGTGGGATGCAGTATTTGGGAAAGGTGTCCTGGGAAGCGTGGGGTCTGTGATGGAGAAGCCGCCCCCCGGGGCCAGACTCTAAAGGATCTTGAAAGCTAGCAAAAGAGGGCCGAATTTTTCCTCTTAGTGGTAGAGACTGAACTTAAAGTGGGAGACAATGTGGTCTCTTGGTGCCTTGGGAAGGTCATCCCATTTGCCACGTTGGAGAGGGTGGCCTGGAGGGGCTGAGAATGAAGCAGGAAGAGCAGTGAGGGGCAAGGGGCTGAGCAGTGGAGGGGGTGTCAGGCAAGAACCTCCCTCCTTTCACTCCCCCCTTCCCTTTCCTATGGAAGTAGCAGCATCTGATTCTATTCGTGTTGGAAGTTTTGGTTTTAGTTCCATAAAAGTGGTGGAGCTGGTTATGATTAAGATGAAGACGGAGACATCTTCAAGGTTAGTGCGAGGGCAGAGCATGTCACCGCTCCCCCTACCGCCCACCTCCTGCTTCCTCTTCCCTGGAGCACCCTTGACCCTGAACCCTGAGAAGTGTCCACTGGGCCATGGTAGGGCCAGCAGAGGACCTCTCAGAGGCCACCCAAGATCGGCCTTCACTGAGGACGATGGAGGCTCTCCATAGGTGCCCCCTTGCTGCAACACAAACTTTCTAGCACCTACACCTGCACCCTAGTTGCTCGTTGGACCCCATCCCTCCACGGTCCTATGCAGACCTCAACCCCACTGATGCTACAATTCACACTGAAATGATGAAGGACCACTGGGGATGGTCATGATAGAGACACGTCAGGCTATGGGGGTGAGCAATTCCCAAATCAAGAAAGCAGGTTGGGATTCAAATACTTGGTAGTGATGCTACTCCAGGGATGAATTCTGCTCTAAGTTATAAAAATATCTCCCAATCCTCTTGTAAATTATTATTTTCAATAACAACTTGGGACATCTCCAGAGCTATCTCCATGGTGCACCTGTGCTTGGTAGTGTTTTGGCTGAGAACCGTTAGGTGTACGGGTGACATCTCCGGGCAGAGGTAGGGGTGACCCACGTGAAAGTTGTCCCTGAAATTTGGGGTGGCCCAGAGAAAATCCATTACGCTTCCTTCTCCCATCTTCCCAAGGGGTGGAATCAGGTCAAAATGAATACATTTGGAGAGACGCTGAATGGTCCTTTTTTTTTGGTGTTAAGGAATGGTTACAGGCCTAGTGCTTGCCTAGAAGCTTCATGCCTTTGTTTTAGCTTGGTATCCAGGTTTACACGGGTCTCTGTATGTGTGTCTGAAAGGCTGTGTGTAAGTGTGGTGTGTGTGCATTCGTGCATGTGCATGTGTGTATGCATGTGTGTGTGTAGGGGTGAAGGGCACTTCCTTGTTTCCCACATGCTTTGAAAGCAACACTTGTGAATTGGTTCAGCTAGGCTTTGGGCCCAGAAGGGGGCATCTCAGCCCCAGTCTCAAGCCAGCTGCTGTCCCAGGGCAGGTTACTAGCTGATGGCTCCTGCCAGCAGCGGGGACATCAGAAAGGGTTAAGGGGCCAGACAGGCTGCTGCCCCAGGGGTTCGTGCCCCTTGGTGCCCAGGGAAAGATCGATAGGCCCTTAAAGTGATTTATAAAAATGGATGGGGAGGCAGCGTCCTTACCTCAACTCTGGTGAGTCAAATCAGCATCCTCTCTTCAATATTGATTGTCCTGCCCTGTCTAAACACACATTAGCAGGGGCGAGACCATAAAAATGAATCCTCCTCCTTCATCAAATGGAAGGTCATCTTACCAGCTTCCCTGGAGGGGAGTGATGTCATGAATCATCTAGCTGGAGGGAGAGATTTTTCTTAGATCTGATAAGGCTGATGGCGTCAGAGTTCACTGGGGTGGCCAAAGGAGAGAGGAGTGGGGGTGAGTGTCTAGAAGGGCTTTGGCGCAGCAGATACACTGGTGAAGACCCTCTGGATTCTGCAACTGCGTGTGAAAGCCTTCTTTCAGCATCTTTACCTACAGCTGGCCTCACTGGCCAACTCCTGGGCTTTTTAGGAGTTAGTGCCATAAATATAAGGCCCAAACCCAACTAATACCGGCAATAATAACATCTTCCCTTCCTATCTGCTCCCTCCTAGCCCTCCTGGGTGCACCCCTGATAATCCGCCCCTTTTTTCCTTCCACGGCCAGGGAGGAGACGGAGCTGCAGGGGTTGAGGGGTCCGGCAGGCTTGGGTGTACAGCCCATCACTGACTCTTGCTTTCTGTGTGATCTTAGACGACTTGGTTCATCTCTCTGAGCCTCAATTTCCTCATGTAAACCTGCCTGGCAGAGTTAGTGTGAGCGTTATGTGATATAAAACAGGGTTTCTCAAGCCATGTCGCACATCACAATTTTTGCCCTATCTGTGCGCTTCCTCTATGACTATTTAATATTTTTATTTAAACCAATTCACTGTTTTCTATATAAATTTGTTTAAAATGGAAACATTACACTATTTAGAAATGTTTTTATTGAAGTATAGTTGAGTTACAATGTCGTGTTAGTTTCAGGTATACAGCAAAGTGATTCAGCTATATATATATATTCAATTTATATATATATATAAATATATTTATATAGATATTTTCTTTTTTCAGATTCTTTTCCCTTACAGGTTATTACAAAATATTGAGCATAGTTCCCTGTGCTGTACAGCAGATCCTTGTTGGCTATCTGCTTTATATAGAGAGGTGAGCATAAAAACATTGCACTAACATTATAAATGGAAAATTAGGATCATGTACTAATAGAAGGAAACAATCAGACTAAGCATATCTGCAGATGACATCATGGTTTACATAGAAAATTTCAGGAAATCTACAGTAAAACTTCTAGAACCAGTAAGTGAGCTCAGCAAAGTCATAGGATACAAGATAAACATAAAAAAATCAATTGCATTTCTCTAAACTAGTAAAAAACACATGGAAATAGAAACACAAAAATACAATACCATTTCTAAATGCTCAGAAAAATACTTGGTAAATTTATCAAAACTTGTACAGAATTGTCTGCTGAAAGCTACAAAGTACTGATGGAATCAATCAAAGGTGATCTAAATAAATGGAGAGACAGGCTGTGTTCATGCTGGCAGACAACATAGTAAAGAGGTGAATTCTCCCTGAATTGATAAAGAGGTTTAACACAACTCCTATGGAAATTCCAGCAAGAATTTTGTAGATATAGGCAAGATTATTCAAAAATTTATATGAAAAAGCAAAAGAACTAGAATATGAACAGTAATTTCGAAAATGAAGAATAAAGTAGGAGAAAGCATTTTGCCTGACTTCAAGACTTATTCTATAGCTAGAGCGATAGAAATAAAGGTGGACCTACGAGCTAAACGATGCTTGTGCACAAACCACGTAAGAGCCCTTACACATCACTCAACAAACATGTACCGAGCAGATGCCACGTGCCCTGTGAGCGCCACCTGTGCTACGCAGAGAAATGGGCACCGTCCCTGCCCTCGAGGGGCTCCAGTCTAGTGGAATGCTGAAAGTGTGTGTGTGAGAGAGAGCGAGAGAGAGAGACAAGGTGGGAGGAAGGGCAGAGAGGAAACTGAGCATCACCCAGGACCTCGTGCTGGGCTGAGGGACCCAGATATCTTCCTCTTCTTCTCCATCTTGTTTTTGCCATGTCTTTCATCCTCTTCTTGCTTCTTCTCAGCTCTCTTTGGGAATGCTGCATTTAGGAGGAAGCGCTGTGCAGTGCAACGGCTTTCATAACTTTCTAATTTTCAGCCGTGGATCCCTTTGAAAAAGGCAGCTTAACACAGCACTGCAATAGGATTGATGTTTGTGTCCCCCCAAATCCATGCATTGAAGCCCTCATGCCCAATGTGATGGTATTAGGAAGTGGGGTCTCTGGGAGGTAAATGGGATTAGTGTCTTTATAGAAAAGACCCCAGAGCACTGTCCTGCCCCTTCCGTCACTTGAGAACACAGCAAGAAGACAGCCGTCTATGAACCAGGAAGTGGGCCCTCAGCAGATGCTGAATCTGTTGACCCCTTGACCTTGGATGTCCCAGTCTCCAGAACTGTGAGAAATAAATGCGTTTAAGTCGCCCAGTCTGTGGGGGTTTTGTCATAGCAGCCCTAATAGAGTAAGACAGCACCCCGATATCTAAAACTGGTCAAAGTGTAGCTGCTCAGGTAGGGTCCTACCTCCCATCCTGTGCAGGGTGGCCTCTCAGGAAGCAGACACTGAGCTGGAGGTTGATGGGCAGGGCGTTGATTAGGGATAAATACCTGTGGGAGGGCAGGGGAGGCAGCAGGACTGGGCAGAGGAGGAAGTCCAGCCAGGATGCAGGCTTCACAGCACCCCCGCCGGCCCTGCCATCTATATGGCCCAGGCTGGGCCTTCGCACTCCTGCCCCCATCTGTGTGCTGCTCTGAGAAGGGTGAGCTCTTGGCTGAGGCTGGTCTCTGCAGCCGGGTGCGGGTGCCCCATGAAGGGGTGACAGCTGGAGGCCACATATCCTTTGTTTAGGGGGATCTGGTCACTGCATCTCCACGTCCAGCCCAGCCTACCTTTGTAGTCCCCTCCTTTCTATACCCCTGGGGAGCAGCTCCTTCAGGATTCTGGTCACCATCTTTTTGGGGTGCTTAGAAGAGCAAGGTTAGTGGATGAACTGAAGCCAGTCTCCAGGTGCAACCCATGGTCATGGTGGGGGTCCCCCGGCCCTGACCTCAGTCAGATTCCTCTCCCCTCGGCTGGAACGTCTGCTGGTCTCAGGGCTCACCTGGTGGCATGAAGGCCTGGGACCCCACTCACCATGACTCTCTCAGGCTAAGGTTCTTGCACTTATCCATTTACCATTACAATTGAGAAAGAGAGCATGGCAGGAACGCCAGAGGAGCCCGTGGGCAGCCTCTACCTCTCCCAATGGGGTTTCTCCACATGGGGGTGGCTGGTGACGGGTGCTGTCCGGTGGCACAAAGACCTTCACACCTGGACCACTCCCATCTATGCATCTACCTGCCTCCACCCCAAACCACTTGTGCCCCATCTTAAGTTTTTTTCTTTACAAATCCTTGTCCACCCAGCCAGGCCACTCAGCACTGCCCACGAGTCTGTATATATTCTAATCTATACCACTTCTCCTTCCACACAGTCGATGGCCAGGCGCTCTACTTGAAACTCTGCCTTTTGGGAGGATTCGTGAAGGGTGTCTCATACAGCCACAGGTGTGCATGGAGGAAGGAGGCAAGTACAGCCCTGTTGCATGATGGGGGTCCTGGGCCACCCGCTCGTGCAGCTTGCTGGTACCCTCTGGTCCTGCTTATCATCCATCCCAGAGACACCCCTTCTGGTTTAGGATGGGCAGCTTCAGGGCATCCCCAACCTTATGTCTTGGTGGGTCTGACAGACCCAGCTTGTTTGGGGCAGCCCTGGACACCTGGTCACTTCTTAAGCTGTGGCCGGGTGCTCCATCTCTATCAGGGTCCAGCGGTACAGCAGGATTTACTTTTCAAAAAGCACCTACTTCTCTGTCGCAGATGGTGTGGTCTTGCTGCAGACCCCCCAGGGGCCTCCTGAATTGTGATTCTCTCGCTGGGGTCTGGCAGATGCCCCTCAGAGCCCCCCCCTCCCACCACCAATACTTCTAATACTATAGGATCTTCCGGGTCGTGGGGTCCAAGTGGCAGTGTTCCTTGGGCTGCCGTCTGGTTCCCAGTGAAGCTGGCAGTGCTTGGTGTCGTCTGATTTCTGGACCAGAGCAGTATTCCTGGATCTGGAGTATCAGAGGCCTGCCAGGCACTGTGGTTGTCTCTCTGTGGCAGGAAGTACCCAATACGATACTTTTCATTTTACCTTGGAGGGGATCTCTCGTGTTGCTGCTGACCCCTGGACCTCGGCACTTTCCACTGATATGGGGTTCACCTACCTTACCAAGGGCCCCAGCTTGAGAACCACCTCTTACCAGTGATGAGCTCCGTGAGAAGCGCCCCTGAGTTTCGTCATGCATCCGTACTGGTCAAGGGCCTGCCCTGTGCCAGGTGTTGGCTTAGGGTCTGGATGTACCATAGTGAACAAAACAGACAGGGGCCTCACCCTCCTGGGACTTCCCCTCTAGTGGGGACAGAGGCACGGAGCGAGCAAAGGAACGAATAAATATACGGTTTTAAACTGTGATAAGTGTTTTCAAGGAGAACTCAGGTATTGGGGTGGAGAATAGTGGGAAGCCATAGTTTTACCTGGGGGACAGGTGGAGTGGGCATGCTGAGGAGGTGACGTCTGTACCGAAAGCTGAAGCAGAGCTAGCAGAGCCTGGGGTCCTGGCGAGTGGGGAGGGGCAGGATGAGAGCCCCGGCGGAGGGGAGAGGGTGTGTGGGGTTCTGAAGCAGGACAGAGCCTGGCGTGCTCTCGGATCTGGAGAATGGCCAGCATCTGGAGCGGTGAGTAAGGGGGTGAGTGGTGGGGTGGGTGTGACGGAAGAGGCGAGCCCCATCCTGCGGGGCTTTTATAGGAAGTAGGATATCATTGGAAGCACTGTGGGCACCATTGGAGGGTTTAAGCGGGGACGTGACATGACCTGATTTCGTTGACGAATGTGACTCTGGTCACCCCAGACAGAACAGACTGCAGAAGAGCACGTTGGGGTAGGCAGGTGGTCCAGATGGGAGGTGGTGGTACCCTGGGGAAGAAGAGTGGCGGGGTTTTAAGACCTGCTTCAGAGGCGGAATGGATAAGGACTTGGGGATGGCAGGGGCGTGTGGTTGAGGGAGGGGGCTACCAAGAAAGACTCCTGGGTTTCTGTTGCAAGAAGCTACGGTGGAGGGTGGCGCCACTCCCTGGGGCCGGTTCCAAACGGTTAAGTTCTGAAGACCCAATGATGCGTAGGTGCTTCTACCTAGGAACGGGGCAGGGGAGGGTGTCTCGGGCAGATGACACACTGTGTGTGGAGCACAGAGCCAGCAACTGCCTGGCTCACATGGACTAGCTGGGCATGAGGGCAACGCAGGTGGGGAGGAAGGTCTAGAATAGGCGTAAAGCCCAGGCTTGCTGTCTTTTGCTTGCTTTTAAATTTTATCTTGAAGCACAGAGAGAAAACATACGCATTTCTCATGAGCTGGAAAATCAGAAAGTGCTTCTAGAATTGCTCAGACGAGGAGGGATGCTCCCCCATTCCCTAGGGTGGCAAAAGACCAGGTTGGAGGCACTGCCCTGCCTGGCTTGGGACCTTCTTCCACGGAGGCTCCCTCTGCTTCCCAGATCACTCTGCAGAGAGAGGCTGACGTGAACATGTTAATCCAGCCCTGTCTGGTTCTTTTCCACCAAAGCTTCAATATGCATCTGATCTCAAGATATTGGATTTTTCTTTGAGGAAAGAAATACATGACTTATCTGAGGAATAAGCCCAAAGTTCCCTCCATGCCTCGCACATTCTCTATATTGGGCTAAAATAAAGTTTGCTGATTCTCATGTAAATCTCTAAAGCCCGGATGTCATAATACGAGTGTTTTATGTGCCAGGTGAGTGGGCTGCATCCCCAGAAAAGAAAGAAGGCAAGGAAGAGAGATTAGTGGTTATATCCGAGCAGAAAGGGAACAGATTCAAATACTTTAGTTGTCTATAGCTTCTTGATAATTGTGGACGAGAAATATGATTCCCTCTGAGAAGCAGTCCTTTCGGTTTATATTTGGAATTGATCTTGAAGTCTGGCAGATATGTTCTTTTTGTAGTTGTTGCCACTGCATTTCTTTTCCACATTCCCTCAGCCTGACAAAATGATGCTTCATAGAATCCTAGCGGTTTTTGGTTCTTTCCTGTGTGGCTTGTGCAGGACGGGTAATAAAATAAAGTACCCTGCTTGCTGCAAACACTCATTGTGTGACTGTTTGATTTTGGCCTAATGGGTACTTCAGAGAATCTTGTTCACATCTCGATGGGTCTGAGCAGTGAAAAGCAAGGATGGCCCACTAGGATCTTCTCAGTATGACTCTGCTTGTAGGAGGAAAAAGAGATGTCTTTTCTGATTTTAAAACTAATTGGAAAATTTCAGAGCTTAGCAAATACAAAACAAGAATCAAGGTGAGTCCGAGGAGGTGATTTTAGCTTATGCCAAATGCATACCATGTTAGATGGTGTGGATGTGTCCCTAACTTTCTCCTGAACACAGAACTTTAGAGTTGGAAGGTTTTTAGACACATTTCATCAGTTTTCTTATTCTATTGATGAGAAAACTGAGGCCAGGGCAGGTGAAGTGATCCACCCACTGTCACACAGTGAGCTGGGTTTGAGAAAAGCTTATCACCAATTGTAACAGGTTGTATTTCCAAAGATGGATGCAGCCACGTCTCCCAACCCACAAGCTCTTCTGCAGCACAAACTTGCTACCCTTCCCAATCTGGGATGATGCTGGGACTGCTTTGACCAATAGACTAAGGCAGAAGTGATACTGGGTCACTTCTAGGCATAGCCCTGCATGGCCTGGTACTTCAGCTTCTGGCTTTTGGGGATGTCTACTCTCGGTGTACTTTCTCTTTGAACCAAGGTGCCGTATTGTGAGAAGTCCAAGTCATGTGCAGGAGCATGTGTAGGCTCTCCAGCTGACCTCCAGCGTGGACTTTCAGCCCTCTGAGTGTGCCATCTTGGATGCCCAGCCCGGCTGAGGTTTCAGATGACTACTGCTCCAGCTGAACCAAGAGAGAATCAGCCAGCCGAGCTCAGTGACTCTTCCCAGCTGTGACGGTTAATAATAAAGTATTGACTCAAGCCAGTAAGTTTTGGGGTCCTCGTTGAGCAGCAGTGTTTAAGGGGAACGCTACTCAATATGCCAATGTGAAAACTCATACTTGACTATCACTGTACACTTTTACCAACCACTCTCTCACTTATTCTAAAATCCGGTGTTTTCTTTTTTCTAGTGGAAGACCATGACTCATGAGCGGATCGTAAGGTCATTCTCGTGGGCTGCAAAAAAGTAAATCAAATAGCATAGAATTTATCAGAGCGCATGACACACAGAAGGGTAAGAGTTGTGAAATGTGTGTTTCGGTTGCGTGTGTGTGTTCTAGATCTTGTTGTAGAATATATTTGCTATTGTGGGTCCCAGTCCAAAATGTTAGGAAAACATTGTTCTAATGTTTTTTGAAATCTCTATAGTTTATTATGTACTGTATGTACTACTTTGCCCAAAACATTAAAATCTTATTATAGTTGTTGCCCTAAATTAACTACTTATAAACCTACAAAACTATGTTTTGTATACATATAGTCATAGACAGATATAGTTATATATATATAACTATAGATATAGTTATATATATATATATTACAGATATAGTTATATATATATATTACAGATATATTACAGATATATATTACAGATATATACATATATATATCTGTATATATATATGTATATATATATACACAGATATCTATATCTATATCTATATGTATATATATATATACAGATATACATATACATATATACATATATATACATATATATCTATATATATATACAGATATATATATATCTATATATATATACAGATATATATTACAGATATAGTTATATATATAGCTAGTTATATATATATAACTAGTTATATATATATAACTATATATATACAGATATATATTACAGATATAGTTATATATATAGCTAGTTATATATATATAACTAGTTATATATATATATAACTATCAAAAGCATATATATATATGCTTTTGATAAGCATATATATATATGCTTATCAAAAATTAAGAAGAAAATGGTAAAAATTAAAAAAAATGATTTTCTATCTACCCAGATATTTCAGATATTTCTCCTTCTTTTCTGAGGACATGGTCTTTCCTCTGCTATCATTTTCTTTCAGCCTGAAGAATTTCCCTTTAACATTTCTTTTAGAGCAGATCTGTTGGCAATGAATTCCTCCGGTTTTCTTCTACCTGAAAATATTCTTATATTTTACCTGTGTTATTGAAGAATGTTTTTGATGGATATAAGATCCTGTGTTGCTGGGTTTTTTGTTTTTTTTTTCTTTCAGCACTTTAAAGATGTTTCCATCTTTTCTTGTCTACAAGGATTCTGATGAGAACTCAGCCATTAATTGGAATTTTGTCTCTTTTTGTGTAGTATATTAATTCTGTCTTGTTACTTTCAATATCTACTCTTTATCTTTGGCTCTCAACCATCTGAATATGATTTTGGGCTTTTTTCTACCTGATATCCATAGAGCAACCTATGTTTGCAATTATATGTTTTTCATCAAATTTGGGAAATATTAAGCATTGTTTATTCAATATTTGTATCCTCAATTCTCTCTCCTTGTCCTATTCCAATGACATGTGTTGTACTCTTTGAGATCATCAAACAATTCCCTGTTTATTGATTTTTTTCTCACCATGTTTTACCTTAAATAATTTTCATTGATTTATTGTGGTGTCCTTTAGTGTTTCCTCTGTCATGCTTATTAAGTCCATCCATGAAAATCTCTTTATTTCAGAAAATATATTTTTCAGTTCTAAAATTACCAATTCTAGAATTACTGTTTTTATTGGTTCTATTTTTCCATTTGGTTCCTACTGTGGCACAGAGCAAGTTTCCAGGATAAAGTAAAAATATACAGAGACAAAAGACAAGCTGCATATTTCACAAGGGTGTTTACATAATAAATGTGAGTATTTTTGCCATATATTTGGTTATGAGAACTTTGGGACAATTTGAGTGTATTATTACATTGTTCCAATTTGATTCTTATTATGGCTTTGACAAGCAAGCAGGGGAGGTTTCATGATCTCCTTTTCCTCAACGAGGAAACCAAAATTAGATGTGGGTAACGAGGAAGATCTGGGCGTCTCCTCTTCTGTCACCCAAGTCCAGCCTCTTGTGCTGCCTCCTTCTCATTCTTAAAATATTTAAAATCTTTCAGGTCTTGAGCTGGTGTGTGTGCCCAGTAATAGCGGGTGACACATACGTGTGCTTGCCCTGTACTTGGTCCTCATTGTGCTAAGGACTCAACACAACCAACTCATAGAGGTGTTCTAATGACACCCATTTTACAGGTGAGGAAACTAGGGTTCAGAGAGTCTGCATAATGTAGCCAGCGTGAAGCTTCCAGTAGGCGGGGGAGCCAGAAACAAATCTATGTAAGTTGGCCCCGTGTCTACACTCTTAACTATTAAACTAGGCTCTTCTCATTGGGAAAATTCTCGGCTGAGGAAGCCCCACCACTTCATTCCTCAGTTTGTTTCCGTTGGGCTGGTTTCCTCACTCGCTCCTTCCTCAGCCTGTAACTCGCAGCACCAGCTGAGGTTTCTGAGGCTGGAACGCGGCTGCCCCCGTGTCCCATGGGGACACTCAGGGTTGCCACCTGTCCCAGGGCCTGGAGAGGGGCCAGGCCTTTCTCAGTGCCTGGGAGGGAGAGCGTTATCTTGCAAACCGCTTTCCTTCTTGTTTACAAGATGAGAATCAACTCCGTGGTTAAATAGTTGATGTTGGCAGAAGACTTAAGATAAGAAAGTCTGTGTGATTTTGGAGGCCCATTTCCTTTCCTTCTTGCTTTACTTTCACGTCTGATTGTTTGCTTGTCAACTAGAAGTCCTTCAAGGAGAAAAAGCCTGGCGGACAGACAGCCTCTGCTCCTTGGTTTCCCTGCCTGGAAAAGTAAGAGCGTGGATTTGTCCAATCCAGTGGTTCTCAACTGGGAGCCATTTTTACCCCCAGAGGACATTGGGCAGTGCCTGGAGACATTTTAGATGGTCACAACGTGGCGTTGGGGGGAGATGTTATTGACATCTGATAGGTAGAACAAGGGATGATGCCAAACATCTTTTTACGTACAGGACGTTCCCCACAGCAAAGAAGTATCTGCTCCAACTGCCAATAGCACCAAGGCTGAGAAATCTGGATTAATCTCTTCATGTAAACATCCGTGCTCGTTGAGGGCCTGCCACACGCCAGATGAAAACAAAACAAACAAAAATACAGTCTCTGGACTCAAGGAGCTTGTAATTTAGCGGGAACGCCAAAAGCTTGAACCCTTTCAGAAATGAAAAATGCAGGTGGCGAGAAGGATACAGTGTTACGGGGACACAGAGCGTGGAGGGGCCGAGTGCCTGGTGAACTGAGGACTTTACAGAGGAGGTACCTCTGTAAAGGTACCTCCTTTACAGGAATCAGACCCACGGGGCCCAGGAAAAAGAGGAGCAACACAGATGGGAAGGTGGGAAAGCACAGGATGCTCTCAGGGTGATGGAGTGTGGGGTTCCTGTAAGATGAGCGTGGAGAGGCGAGGAGAGGCCAGGGCTGCCCCTCCTGCCTCAGGGCCTTAGCACATGCTGTTCTCTGTGCCTGGAAGGGTTTAGCAATGGTCACCTGGCTTCCTTCTCTCTTTAGTCCCCACCCAAATGTCACTCCTGTGGGAAGCCTAGGCTTCCTAGCATTTAATCTCAGTTTATAATTTAATGTTTATTTCTCTGAGGAGTTGACTATTGTCTGGGCACTTCTGCCCACACCACCCATTCAAAATGGTCTTCCCTCCTGGTGAAAGCAAGCTCTACAGGTCTCTCTGGGGTCCTTTAAACCCCTCCCACTTAGAGCAGCCAATCACATGTCCTCTGTTGTGTATTTGAACTTCTCATGAGCCCCCATTGCTTTTAAGATAAAGCCCAAATGCTGAGTTCCGCACCCTGGGCCCTCCGCCCTTTGGGATCTGGCTCTGGCCTCCTGCTCCAGCCTACCCCACCTCTAGCCCATTACCCCTTGGTTTCAGTCACCCCACCCTTCTCACAGGGACCCAGAGTGGCCGTCTGTTCTCCTGCATCTGAGCTTTAGCCTGGAAAGCTCTGCATGTGCCACCTGCTTCTGGCTAGATTGGTGGCTTCCTTGAGTCTGCCTTACTTGCTTCCAGGAAGCCCACTCTCTTTCCCCAGGTCTGAGTTAGGTGCCACTCCTCTGCGTGGTCAGAGTCTCTGGGCTTACCGTGGCACATTTGTTGCACTGAAACTGTCCCCAGGGAGCGGTTGGGTGGTGTTCAGTGTGGCATTCCTGGTACCTAGCACAGGAAACAGCATATTTTTCTATTCATTTAATGGGCAAAGTCACGGATGCCAGTTCCTTCCAGCTAATTCCTGGATCTGGTTGAGAAGAGATCCAGCTTCCTTGAGAGCCTCCTTATACCAGAAAAATCCTCCCTGGTCCTACAAGCCCATGTTCTTACCTCCTCCCATGTAATTTATAATAAAACCTACATTCCCCCACCCCACCCCGCCCCCACCCACCCCAGTGATGCTAGAGTTGAGGCCAAGCTCTGGTTTCAGTGATTTAATGGCACCAAATAGAAGGGGCATTCGAAAAAGAATAAACAATTATGAAAGTGACTTGTGCAATTCTTGAGTGATCAAGTGATTCCATTACATGTGTGAATTGGCCCCCTGAAATGGACATGTGGGGTAAAGATGTTGAACTGCCCAGATTTACACTGCTCAGTATTCACAGTCTAATGGTGAGTTTAATGATGGATATTTGCTGAAGAAAATTCTAAATCGAAAAGATTCATGCACCCCAGTGTTCATTGCAGCACTATTTACAATAGCCAAGACATGGAAGCCTAAATGTCCATCAACGGATGAATGGATAAAGAAGATGTGGTACATATATACAATGGAATATTACTCAGCCATAAAAAAGAATGAAATAATGCCATTTGCAGCCACATGGATGGACCTAGAGATGATCATACTAAGTGAAGTGAGCCAGACATAGAAAGACAAATACCAGATGACATCACTTATATGTGGAATGCAGAAAATGATGCAAATGAACTTATTTACAAAACAGAAACAGACTCATAGAATAGAAAACAAACTTATGGTTACCACAGGGGAAAGGGAGGGAGGGATAAATTAGGAATTTGGGATTAACAAATACACATATGCAACAAGATCCTACTGTGTAGCACAGGGAACTATATTTAATATCCTGCAATAAACCATAATGGAAAAGAAAAAGAAATGATGGATATTTGCAGTGATCATCAAGGCATTGGACAGGCTTGTCTATCAGATGTGTTTCCAGCTCTTAAAATCCCAGCAGCAGAACACACGGGCTGACTTCACACTGTCACCGTCATCACTCCCTGGGCATATGATAAAGTCTTGGTAAATGTCAGTGGTGGCTACTCCATGTCAAGTACCTTGCTAGACCCTGGGAGAATTTAGAATACAAATCATACCTGATTTCTGTCTTCAAGGAGCTCCTTGTCTCATATGAAATTTAGAATATATACATATCCTAAAATGAATATATGTAATATATATTTATATTTGTATATATTAATATTAATATATGTTAAATATATATTTCATTCTAGACAGTCAGTGAGAAATGCTGAGAAACGAGAGCAGATTGGGAAACTTCAAAACAGTATAAATTCTACCTGGAAGGCTTTAGAGAGTGTGGGGGAGATAATATTTGATTTGCATCCTGAAAAATTATATGTTTGAAAGAACAGCTATTCCCGTAACAACTTGATACGCAGAGCTGAAGGTAAGAGTACTCCAGGTAGACAGAATGGCCTGGGAAAATGCCCAGAGGCAGAAAAATGAGGTCGTGAAGACTTATTACTATGTTTTCTTCTAGAATATTTGTAATTTTAGGTTTCACATTTAGGTCCATGATCCTTTTTGAGTTAATTTTCGTATATGGTATCTGCACATTTCTGGAGTTCTCTCTCACTGCAGTTCTCTTCTCTCCAGTATTCTGTCCTGCAAACTCTGTCCACTTTATTCTCCTTTGTTCTCAGCTTCACATCCTCAGACCTTTCTGTAAGCTCTCAAGGCATTAAACTGGGACAGTTGTGACACTCACTTCATTTGTTTCTCTTCTCACTGGGATCACTGTTCTTTATTGCCTGATGTCCTTCATGGTCTTGAAAACCTTTGATGTATACGTATATTTGATAAATACGTAAATAAATTTTGATTGTCTGAGGCAGCAAAAAAGATCCAGTCCCTGTTACTCCATCTTGGTTGGAGTAAAAATTATCTCAGAATTTATTTTTTAATCTCTAATGAAACTAGTCAGATCTCTCTTATGTATGCCTTCCTCTTCACTATTAGAATCCCGTCCACCATCCTAGCTTGGTCACCTCCATCTTTCACTTGGACTATGCAGTCACTTCCAATGTGCTCTCCTCATCTCCACCTCATCCCCTCTCCAGTCCATTCTTGTGTAGGAATGCATTTGATGTTGCTCAGAGAGAGGTCTGGCTTTTGCCTTCAACTCCTTGGAGGTATTGCCTAGGTTTTTGTAATGTTACCCCTGATAGGGGTGTCCTTGTTTCCCTGGGGATTTTGGGCTACACAAACACTGTGATTTAGCTTGGAGGCTTTGGGTCACAAGGTATCAGCTCAGCCTCTAGTGGGGCTGAGGACAGATCAGCCACATGGGCAGACTGAGCCCAAATAAGGACTATGAATACCAAGGCTTGGGTGAGCTTCACTTGTTGGCAATACTCCATGTATACTGTCACACACTGATGCTGGGAAAGGTTTATTGTCCCTGACTCCATGGGCAGAGGACAACTGGAAGCTCTTCATTTGGAACCTTCTGGTGCTGAAAACTCGGCCTCTGTACACTGGTGCCAGATCAAATCTTGGAGACAGAGTTTTGGGTGAAGTAGAAAAGAATAGCTTTATTGCTTTGCCAGGTAAAGGGGGACACAACGAGCTTGTGCCCTCAAGTACTGTGTCCCAACCCAGGGGGATTTTGTGAGGAGTTTTATAGTGAAGGTTCAAGGGTGGAGTTGCTGATAAGGATCAGGGTGTGTGCAGGGCCTACGCTCCTTTAATCTGGCCTCACGTGGTCTCCTGATGAGCTTCTGAGGTTCTCAAGGTTATCAAACTGTGACCTTCTCTGGAATTAAGAATGCTTCATCAAGTAGTTAACATGTTCTATCTGATGGGGGTTTTAGTTCTGTAGAACAGCTCAAAGATATTGTTACGTGTATCCTTTGAGGGAGAGCCAGGACCCTGCACTATTGTTTCTTGACTGTTCCTCCCTTATTTCTGCATCCCCTCCCTTCCCTGGTCAACAACTGTTTGAACCTGCCCTTTGGAACTCAGGGAAGGTCATGGAGGCTGAAGCTTATTTTCTACAAACAAGAAATGGGGGACACAGAAAGGCTTCTGTGCTCTGGAGTCCCACAGGGTCCTGTTCAGTTTCACTTTCTGGACTCAACCCTACACGCTTCTTCCTTTGGCTGATTTTAATCTCTGTCCTTTAGCTGTAACAAAAAATAACCACAAATTTAATAGCCTTCATTGTCTTCTGTCTCTTTAGAGTATTATCTATGGACAAACTTGGGGAGCCCAAACTTTTAAAAGATATCTGAAGTGATGGCAGTTCTCTTCCCACTAACTCTGAAATTCTTTTTAATGCAATTTTCTTGATCTTTTAAAAGAGAAAAAAAGCCCGATATGCTCCTCTCTTGTTTAAACCCTTTGGTGATTTACTGTTATATAGTGAAGAGCACACTCCACAACATGGCCCATGCAAGCCTATGACCCAGAACTTGCCTCCCCCACCTTGTTCTCTGTTACCCTTCTTCCCATTGCTGCTTTCTTTTTCTGTTTCTTCCATTCTCTTCCCCTTCCCTCTTTTTCTACTGGCTTTTAAATTTACCGAACTCAGGTTCAGCTCATTGCCGCTTGAAAGCCAACGTTCAAGAGACAAGTGTTGATTGGAAAGAAAAGTTTGCTTGATTCAGGAGGCCAGCAACCTGGGGAGAAGGTGGACTCATGTCCAAGAACCAATTCGGAAAATTCTGCTAACCATGAAAGTTTTTAAAGGGTGAAAGGGGAAATTAATCACAGTTAATCATTTGGGGAGGATATCAGAATCTTCCTTATCTTTTACTATGTGCAGACTTTCTTCTGACTGGTTGGTGGTGAGGTGACGGGGCAGTGCTCCAGGAATCTTGTGTTCCGCCTGAAGTTAACATCCTCCACCTGGGTTGGGGTTTTAGTTCCTGCAGAAGAACTCAAATGTATTGTTAGGTATATCCCTTGAGGAAGAACCAGGTCCCTGTTTTAATCGCTGCACTATTGTCTCTTGACTGCTTCGACTTTGTTTCTGCATTCCCTCACTTCTCTAATTAGAAACTATGTAGATGTACTCTTTGGAACTCAGGGAGGGTCTAGGAGCCTGAAGCCTTCTTCCTTCATATAAGAAACAGGGGACACAGAAGGGCTTTTGTAACCAGGAGGATCCCACAAGGTCCTGCTTGGTTTCCAAATTTCAGTCTTCTTGGGCTGGCTGGTACCTCCCTTCCACAGACCAGATACCTCTTCAACGACTCTTGAGTTCTCCTAACCCTTACGAAGGTACAGTCCACTCTGCTGAGAGCAGCCAGCAGAAAGATGGTATGTTGAAAGATGCTGCTTCTGTCCATGGAGGCTCAGGCACCTCAGTTCTCAGCAGAGGCTGGTCAGGGGAGTGCTGAGAAAGGTCTTTTAATTAACACTAGTGGGAGCTTTAAAGATGGGCTTGAAGCCAGAAAGGGTTTTGGGCCCAGGGTCCCCAGTTAATGACAGAAGCCATGTTCCCGGAAAGAGGCACATCCTCTTCTTGGTACCCACCTTCTCTCTTCTCCCTCAAATCTCAAACAAGGAAGCGGAGTGGGGACTATGAATCATATTTCTGGGTCACATTTCTTGCTCTTTGAAGATCTTGGGCAAGATACTTCACATCAGGGCCTCTGGTTGCTTCTGTGGAAAATGAAGAGTTTCAACTAGCTCAGTGATTCCCACCAGTTTGACCGCAAATGTCCCCTTTTATAGTTTTCCTTCCCTTGTGAGCATCAATTGTGTTGCAAATGACAAAGAAACTTGAGTCTTGGTTGGTGTGGCCTTATGGTCCAATAAGGTCCTACTAGGTGTCGTGCCTGAGTCAGACAACAGGGATGCAGGGATGGATCGGGCATGGGTTCAGAGCCACAGGGAGCCCACCGTGTTCTGGGAAAGACAAGCACACAAATGGTCACACTCAACAGGAGCAATAGGACTTATTGGGGCCAGTGGAGGGGAACTTCATTGACACTGAAGGACAAATAGGAGTGTCAGGTGAGGGAGGGCACTCTGAAGCCCCTCTAGATCTAGGAAGATGGAATGCTGTGGGCAGATAGACTTTTTGTACTGTGTTAAGAGCCAAGGAGCTCTTCCATGTAGATTCCAGGTGGCTTGGGAAACAATGGGACAGGTGTTTTCTGAAGCCAGGGCTTTAGGTCCTGCTGTAATGCTGGGCAAGTCACATCATCTCAGTTTCCTCCCGAGTGCATAGATTTCTAACATGTGCTCAAGTTCACGTGTTGGTGTAAATAAAGCTTTGTCCTCATACCAGCTAGTGACATTCAACACAGTCCTTGGAAGATAGATCCCACAGCTGTGCATGAAATCTCAGTTCCTGTTGACCTTGGTCAGCTGTGTGACACTCTCAGAGAATCCCACATGACTCTGATCTCCTGGATATTTACACATGTAGGGAGGCTGGAAGGGTGTGCACTGTTTGTTGAGAACCCACCAGGTATCATTCATTAGATCATATAAGTCCCCTAAAAGGAGTAAGTGGGGTTTGCTCAATTTAAGAGATAAAGCTAGGAAAGTGTGGAGAAGTCTGGTAGCCTGTATGGGCCACATAGCTGACCCATGGAAGAGTTGAGATACAAAACCAAGTCTGAGTGGCCCAAGAACCCATGCTCTTCCCACTGACCATGCCACCTCCCAGGTGTGGGGGTTAGGGTGGGGAGGGGTAGAGATGAGTAGTATGGTGGTATCAAAAGTGCTGGGAATGGGGAGAAAGGAATTAAGGTGTTTGTAATGGGTTGAATGGTGACTCTCTTTAAAAGATATGTCCACTTGGAACCTCAGAACATGAAAGTATTTGGGATAAGGGTTTTCGCAGATGTAATTAAGGAAAGGATCTCAATGTGAGGTCATCCTGGATTAAGGTGGGTCCTGTATCCAATGATGGGCATTATTCTAAGAGACAGGGAAACAGAGGGGAGGAGGCAACATGGCCCCAGAGGCAGAGATTGGAGTGATGCAGCCACAAGCCAATGAATGCCAGGAGCCACTAGAAGCTGGAAAAGGTGAGGAAAGATTTTCCCCTGGAGCCTTCAGAAGGAGCATGGCCCTGCTGGCACCTTGATTTTGGACTTCTGACCTCCAGGACTGTGAGATAAGAAATTTCTGTTGTTTTAAGCCATCAGGCTGGTGGTCATTTGTCACAGCAGCTGCAGGAATCTCATACAGTCTTCACCACAGCGTGAGGTTAGTGTCACACCTCCACGTGGTCAAGGGGAACACCGTGGTGTGGTAGATGATGTTTACAAGCACTCCTGGCTTGGACCCTGAAGCTCAATCCTAGGAAAGGAGAACCGCTCAGCCTGAGAAGGCAGCAGGGCAGTGACTGGTGGTCAGAGACTGTGAGGCAAAGATGCTCACTCCTTCCTGTTGTCCCTACCCTCTCTTTGCACAAGCTGCGTGTCCCTGTGCAATTGCCTGCCTTGTGGACTTTCTAGGGAGTTAGGTGCCCCTGGGTTTGAATTTTGACTCTGCCACTTTCCAGCTGTGTGATACAGGGACCATACTTTCCCTTCCCTGAGCTTCAGTTTCCCCATCTATGGGATTGGATTAATAATCCTCCCCGGCAGTGAGTGTGAGGATTAGAGAAAGCATCGCGTGTCTGGTACGTGTCACTGCTCCTGTGCCATGCAGGAAGCACTTAACACCTGGCGACTGATAACTCACCACATTCTCTTTGGAAACCTTAGTTTCCTCCTCTGTGAAGTGGGGGTGTTAAGTGTTGCACAGTGAGGTGTTGGGAGGATGAGGATTCCCTGCACATTATGGGCACTCGGAAGCTGAAGTGGGGATGAGGAGAGGTGCTCTCCTGAGAGCAGACACCTGTGTTCAGGTGTTTTGATGCTGTGGGGCAGATCCAGCCTTGGAGCCCTCCTAAACTCATGCTCTGCAACCATTGACATCCGGTGCTCAGCCTTTCCACCAGGACTCACAATGTGCTGGCCAAAGGGACCTGAGGTTCCTCCATGGCCAAGCCTTACACAAATGTCAGGCCTCGGTATTCCTTCCAACACTGACTTTGCCTGTTGACCTCACCCGGACAGCTCACTCACCTGAAGCCATGCTTCCCAGCCCCCAGAGGAGACAGAAGCCTTTCTCCTCTTTGGAGATCCAACCTTCCACAGTTTCTGGGGAAACTTGGCTACACAAAGTGGTGGAGGTGGGGGTCCAGAATCTTCTGAGAGTTAAGACTGTTCTTTCTGGTTTCTCAGGGTTAAAAAAATTTTTTTATTTTAATTTTTAAAAATTGAAGTATAGTTGATTTACAATATCGAGGTTTCTCATGCTTTTAAATCCAGAGAAGCCATTCACCTTGTGGGCTCCAGATGAGGACATTTTATTCTGATTAAAACCATGGAGATTGTAGAGAGGGAGCTGATATAAATCTCTAGACCAGGGCATTTACCCAGAGCATGACCCTAGAGCATGACCAGGAAGGATGCCTAGAACTCAGCTAAGCATTAAATAGACTACTCCTGGAAGGGGAAAACCCGTTGCTCGTTGACCCAAATACTGAACTCAAAATATTGAACAATCTGGTGAATTCACTGGCCGTAATGGAGTGTTGAGTTTGTATTTCCCATTTGGGTCTTTCCTTAAGTCACTCCTCCTTGGGGTTTGGAGACTTTATTATCAAGGTTTCTCTTCTTATTGAAAGACAACATCATGTCTTTCAAAAAAAGCCACACTTTATCCTTATTTTTTTGGTCTCCACAGTTTCCAGAAAACACCAGCTAGAGGACTACTCATGGGCTGCTCAAGGGCAATGGAAGACTCTGGGTCTTCCATGATTGAGGGAAGAGAGAAACTGTCCTGTGTCCAAGAGATACAAGCCAACTGCAAGGGAGGCTTGGACGGATCTACACCCATTAAGCTGTGTGATGTTTAAGGAACACTGATGTTGTGGGTCCAAAGGCCGATGGGTTCCTTCTTCTCTTCCTCCCTCGCTCCGTCCGTCCCTCCCCTCCCTCTTTCTTTAGCAAATACGTATCGAGGGTCTGCTTGCCCAAGTTCTGGGCCAGGCTTGGGGGAGAGAGAGAGAAAGGAGCTGGTTTCTGCTCTCAAGTAACCCACGATCTGGGTTAGGGGACGGAAGAGCCAGCAGACACCACAGGAACAGCAACAGAGCAGCCTGGGAAGGCTTCTTGGAGGAGGGGACCCCTAAAGAGAGACTGCACAGGGGTTGTGAGGGGAGGAAAAGAAATCTTAAGCATATTGTCAGAGCAACTTGTCTGACAACCCAGTGGCCCTCTCTGAACAGTCCCATTTTGTGTGCTGCCAACTGCCGGGAGTTGGACGCTGTGGATGAACCGTGCAAATGGGAGCGGTCAGAAGTAAACACGCTCTGACACAGTAACCCTGCACCGTGTGCCGGGCCCCACTTCAAGCGCTGTATGTCTATTACTGTGGCTTATTACTGCTTGGACCCCAGAACAACCCAGTGAGGTGAAAATCCCATGTTTAGTTGAAATGGAGGCAAAGAAAGATAGACAGAATTGCCCTGGGTCACATGGTCAGTGTACTAGTCAGGGTCCTCCAGAGAAACAGAGCCAATAGGATGTCTGTCTGTCTATCTCTCCATATAAGTATACATAAGAGGAGATTTATTACAAGAATTGGCTCACTTAGCTGTGGACGCTGAGAAGTCCCTTGATCTGCCGCCTGCAACCTGGGGATCCGGGAGCGCCAGGGGTGGAATTCAGTCCAAAGGCCAGAGAACCAGGAACGTCAATGCCTGGGGGCAGGAGAAGACGGACATCTCAACTGAGACAGAGCAAATCCTCCCTTCATCCACCTTTCTGTTCTATTCAGGCCCTCAGTGGGTCGGTGATGCCCACCCACGCTGGTACCACCAACACTCGACCACAAAAAGGCACACGCTCCAGTGGCCTCCTCATCTCCTAGCCCGGGCCCTGGTCCACAGCTGGTGCTTAATACATGTGTGTCAGAATGGAATTAGGGAGAACCTGCTGACAGATAGACACAGCAGCCTGACTGACAGAAATACCTACGGCCCAGCAGCTCCACTGTGTTTTTCAGAGAAAACGGTCAGGACAGAACGAGAGGGAGACTGGCCAATCACGCTCCCCTGGACCATCTTCTGGACACATGATGTACAAAGGGAAAGTGGCCAGAGTCCATGGTGTGGCGCCTGCCTGCCAGCCTGCCGTTGACTGGTGGCCTGAGGACTGTAAAGACATCCACAGGAGAGGGAAAACCAGGGCAGATGAGAAGGCGGCTGTGATCAGGGGACACTGACATCTCCAAAGTTTCAACCCACCAGGTCTAGTGCCCCACCCTTCACATATGTCCTGCTGCAAAGTCCTCCCCAAGAGTTGGAGGGTTACCTGCTTTATGGATGAGGAAACAGGCTCAGAGAGGTTGAGTGAGTCACCCCAGGTCACGCAGCTGGGACATGGCAGGGTTGGATGGAACTCTGGCTCTTTCAACCATGCCTTACTACCTCCTGTCAATCTAAAAGAAGTTTCCCTGTTGCCCTGCTGCTGGATGTTTCCAGCCTCCATACCATCTCTCACGTTGACCCCTCCCCCTGTCCAGGAGGCTTGCTAAGGCGCCTTGACCTCCCTAATCTGGCAACTTTGATGGGAGCTCTCCTTGGTAGCAAATCATTGTGGGAGCGTGAGGTGTATTCACACTATGCAGACTCCCAGTGGACCCATGATGAGCACCCTCTGTGTGATTCCAGCCACTGCTGCCCTCAAGAGCATCCCACACAGGGAGCCCTGTGCTAACCTTAACACTCGTGTTTAGTTTGCACAGGGAGACCTGGGACCCAGAGGAGGGGCCTCATTCACCCTTGGATGGTGAGGGCCTTGGGGGCAGAGGCCAGGAGAGCTTCCTGCAGAAGGTGAAAACCATGCCTGTACTTGAAGGGTGAGGAGGATGTTGAAATAGTGGTTCTCAAGTCTGGCTGCACATGGAATTAACTGGGTACCTGTGACCTGGGCCCTGAGATTCTGATTCAGTTGGTCTTGTATGGGATTGAAGCATCAGTGTTTTAAAAAGCTCACTGAGTAATCAACCATGCCTGTGTAGTGAAACCACCATTAAAATCCAAAAGGAGGGGTTTCAGAGAGCTTCCAGGTTGGTGAAGCAGAAAACCTCCATGTGCCACTGTGCTGGGCGCCAAACTCTAAGAGGACTGAAAGTTTTTTGTTCTTGACCTTGCCCTATGAATCTCATCATCTGGCTGTTGGTTCCTGTGCTTTAATATCCTTGATAATAAACCACTCATCTGAGCCATGTGGCTGACAGGGTCTTGGTGCTCTGGCTTCCTGTCAGCCTGAGATTTGAGGTGGGAGAGCCAAGTTCAGGACACTGGACCACCAGAGACCTCCTGGCCCCACGTAATATCAATCAGCAACAGCTCTCCCAGAGATCTCCGTCTCAATGTTAAGACCCAGCTCCATTCTACTCAATGAACAGCAAGCTCCAGTACTGGATGCCCCATGCCAAACAACTAGCAAACAGGAACACAACCCCACCCATTAGCAGAGAGGCTGCCTAAAGTCATACTACATTCACAGACACCCCAGAACACATCACCGGACATGGTCCTGCCCACCAGACAGACAAAATCCAGCCACACCCACCAGAACACAGGCAATAGTCCCCTCCACGAGGAAGCCTACACAGGTCACTGAACCAACCTCACCCACTGGGGTCAGACACCAAAAGCAATGGGAACTATGGACCTGCAGCCTGTGAAAAGGAGGCCCCAAACACAGTAAATTAAGCAAAATGAGAAGGCAGAGAAATATGCAGCAGATGAAGGAGCAAGGTAAAAACCCACCAGACCTAACAAATGAGGAGGAAATAGGCAGTCTACCTGAAAAAGAATTCAGAGTAATGATAGTAAAGATGATCCAAATCTTGGAAATAGAATGGAGAAAATACAAGAAACATTTAACAAGGACGTAGAAGAACTAAAGAGCAAACAAACAATGATGAACAACACAATAATGAAATTAAAAATTTTCTAGAAGGAACCAAGAGCAGAATACTGAGGTAGAAGAACAGATAAGTGACCTGGAAGATAAAATAGTGGAAATAACTACCTCAGAGCAGAATAAAGAAAAAAGAATGAAAAGAATTGAGGACTGTCTCAGAGACCTCTGGGACAATATTAAATGCACCAATATTCAAATTATAGGGGCCCCAGAAGAAGAAGAGAAAAAGAAAAGGACTGAGCAAATATTTGAAGAGATTATAGTTGAAAAGTTCCCTAACATGGGAAAGGAAATAGTCAATCAAGCCCAGGAAGAACAGAGAGTCCCATACAGGAAATATCCAAGGAGAACCATGCCAAGACACATATTAATCAAACTATCAAGAATTAACTACAAAGAAAAAATTTTAAAAGCAGCAAGGGAAAAGCAACAAGTAACACATAAGGGAATCCCCATAAAGTTAACAGCTGATCTTTCATCAGAAACTCTGCAAGCCAGAAGGGAGTGGCAGGACATATTTAAAGTGATGAAAGGGAAGAACCTACAACCAAGATTATTCTACTCAGCAAGGATCTCATTCAGATTTGACTGATAAATTAAGACCTTTATAGACAAGCAAAAGCTAAGAGAATTCAGCACCACCAAAGCAGCTTTACAACAAATGCTAAAGGAACTTCTCTAGGCAGGAAACACAAGAGAAGGAAAAAACCTGCAAAAACAAACCCAGGGCTTCCCTGGTAGCACAGTGGTTGAGACTCCGCCTGCCAATGCAGGGGACACGGGTTCATGCCCTGGTCCGGGAAGATCCCACATGCCGTGGATCAGCTGGGCTCGTGAGCCATGGCCGCTGAGCCTGCACGTCCAGAGCCTGTGCTCTGCAACGGGAGAGGCCACAACAGTGAGAGGCCCGTGTATCGCAAAAAACAAAAACAAAAACAAAAACAAACAAACACAAAACAATTAAAAAAATCGTAATAGGAACATACATATTGATAATTACCTTAAGTTTAAATGGATTAAATGCTCCAACCAAAAGACATAAACTGCCTGAACGGATACAAAAACAAGACCCGTCTATATGCTCTCTACAAGAGACCCACTTCAGAACTAGGGACACATACAGACTGAAAGTGAGGGAATGGAAAAAGATATTCTATGCAAATGGAAATCAGGAGAAAGCTGGAGTACCAATTCTCATATCAGGCAAAATAGACCTTAAAATAAAGACTATTACAAGAGACACAGAAGGACACTACATAATGATCAAGGGATCAATCCAAGAAGAAGATATAACAACTGTAAATATTTATGCACCCAACATAGGAACACCCCAATACATAAGGCAAATGCTAACAGCCATGAAAGGGGAAATCGACAGTAACACAATAATAGTAGGGGACTTTAACACCCCACTTTCACCAATGGACAGATCAACCAAAATGAAAAAAAAATAAGGAAACACAAGCTTTAAATGATACATTAAACAAGAGGGACTTAATTGATATTTATAGGACATTCCATCCCAAAACAACAGAATACACCTTCTTTTCAAGTGCACATGGAACATTCTCCAGGGTAGATCATATCTTGGGTCACAAATCAAGCCTTGGTAAATTTAAGAAAATTGAAATTGTATCAAGGATCTTTTCTGACCACAATGCTATGAGACTAGTTATCAATTACAGGAAAAAAACTGTAAAAAATACAAACACATGGAGGCTAAATGATTCGCTACTAAATAACCAAGAGATCACTGAAGAAATCAAAGAGGAAATCAAGAAATACCTAGAAACAAATGACAATGAAAACACGATGACCCAAAACCTATGGGATGCAGCAAAAGCAGTTCCAAGAGGGAAGTTTATAGCAATACAACCCTACCTCAAGAAACAAGAAAAATCTCAAATAAACAACCTAACCTTACACCTAAAGCAATTAGAGAAAGAACAACAACAACAACAACAACAAAAACTCAAAGTCACCAGAAGGAAAGAAATCATAAAAATCAGATCAGAATTGAATGAAAAAGAAATGAAGGAAACAACAGCAAAGATCAACAGAACTAAAAGCTGGTTTTTCCAGAAGATAAACAAAATTGATAAACCATGAGCCAGACTCATCAGGAAAGAAAGGGAGAAGACTTAAATCCACAAAATTAGAAATGAAAAAGGAGAAGTTACAACTGACCCTGCAGAAATACAAAGAATCATGAGGGATTACTACAAGCAACTCTATGCCAATAAAATGGACAACCTGGAAGAAATGGACAAATTCTTAGAAAAGTGCAACCTTCTGAGACTGAACCAGGAAGAAATAAAGTATAAACAGACGAGTACAAGCACGGAAATTGAAACTGTGATGAAAATTCTTCCAACAAACAAATGCCCAGGACCAGATGGCTTCACAGGCGAATTCTATCAAGCCTTTAGAGAAGAACTAACACCTATCCTTCTCAAACTCTTCCAAATTATAGCAGAGGGAGGAACACTCCCAAACTCATTCTACAAGGCCAACATCACCCTGGTACCAAAACCAGACAAAGGTGTTACAAAAAAAGAAAACTACAGGCCAATATCCCTGATGAACAGAGATGAAAACATCCTCAACAGAATACTAGCAAACACATTAAATCTAGAATCTAGCAGCACATTAAAAGGATCATACATCATGATCAAGTGGTGTTTATCCCAGAAATGCAAGGTTCTTCAATATATGCAAATCAATAAATGAGATACACCATATTAACAAATTGAAGGAAAAAACCATATGATAACCTCAATCGATGCAGAAAAAGCTTTTAAGAAAATTCAACACCCATTTATGATAAAAATTCTGTAGAAAGTGGGCATAGAGGGCACTTAACTCACTAGGATAAAGGCCATATATGACAAACCCACAGCCAACAACATTCTCAATGGTGAGAAACTGAAGCCATTTCCACTAAGATCAGGAAGAAGACAAGGTTGCCCACTCTCACCACTATTATTCAACATAGTTTTGGAAGTTTTAGCCACAGCAATCAGAGAAGAAAAAGAAATAAAAGGAATCCAAATCGGGAAAGAAGAAGTAAAGGTGTCACTGTTTGCAGTTGACATGATACTACAGGTAGAGAATCCTAAAGATGCTACCAGAAAATTACTAGAGCTAATCAATGAATTTGGTAAAGTAGCAGGGTACAAAATTAATGCACAGAAATCTCTTACATTCCTATACACTAATGATGAAAAATCTGAAAGAGAAATTAAGGAAACGTTCCCATTTAGCATTGCAACCTAGGAATAAACCTACCTAAGGAGACAAAAGACCTGCTTGAGGAACACTAGAAGACACTGATGAAAGAAATTAAAGATGATGCCAACAGATGGAGAGATATACCATGTTCTTGGATTGGAAGAATCAATATTGTGAAAATGACTCTACTGCCCAAAGCAATCTACAGATTCAATGCAATCCCTATCAAACTACCAATGGCATTTGCACAAAACTAGAAAAAAATATTTCACAGTTTGTATGCATACACAAAAGACCCCAAAGAGCCTAAACAATCTTGAGAAAGAAAAACGGAGCTGGAAGAATCAGGCTCCCTGAATTCAGACTATACTATAGAGCTACAGTAATCAAGAAAATATGGTACTGGCACAAAAACAGAAATATAGATCAATAGAACAGGATAGAAAGCCCAGAGATAAACCCACACACATATGGTTACCTTATCTTTGATAAGGAGGCAAGAATATACAATGGAGAAAAGAGAGCCTCCTCAATAAGTGGTGCTGGGAAAACTGGACAGCTACATATAAAAGAATGAAATTAGAACACCTCCCAACACCATACACAAAAATAAACTCAAAATGCATTAAAGACCTAAATGTAAGGCCAGACACTATAAAACTCTTAGAGGAAAACATAGGCAGAACACTCTATGACAGAATTCACAGCAAGATCCTTTTTGACCCACCTCCTAGAGAAATGAAACCATAAACAAGACAAAAAGACAACCCTGAGAATGCGAGAAAATATTTGCAAACGATTCAACAGATAAAGGATTAATCTCCAATATATACAACAGATCATGCAGCTCAATATCAAAAAAAACAAACAACCCAATCCAGAAATGAGAAGAAGACCTAAATAGACATTTCTCCAAAGAAGATATAAGATTGCCAACAAACACATGAAAGGGTGCTCAGCATCACTAATCATTAGAGAAATGCAAATCAAAACTACAATGAGGTATCACCTCACACCGGTCAGAATGACCATCATCAAAAAATCTACAAACAATAAATGCTGGAGAGGGTGTGGAGAAACGGGAACCATCTTGCACTGTTGGTGGGAATGTAAATTGATACAGCCACTATGGAGAACAGTATGGAGGTTCCTTAAAAAAACTAAAAGTAGAACTACCATATGACCCAGCAATCCCACTACTGGGCATATACCCTGAGGAAACCATAATTCAAAAAGAGTCATGTACCACAATGTTCATTGCAGCTCTATTTACAATAGCCAGGACATGGAAGCAACCTAAGTGTCCACAGACAGATGAATGGATAAAGATGTGGCACATATATGCAATGGAATATTAGTCAGAAACAAAACTGAGTTATTTGTAGTGAGGTGGATGGACCTAGAGTCTGTCATAGAGAGTGAAGTAAGTCAGAAAGAGAAAAACAAATACCGTATGCTAACACATATATATGGAATAAAAAAAATGTTTCTGAAAAACCTAGGGACAGGACAGGAATAAAGACGCAGGGATAGAGAATGGACATGAGGACATGGGGTTGGGGAAGGGTAAGCTGGGAAGAAGTGAGGGAGTGGCATGGACATATATACACTACCAAATGTAAAATAGATAGCTAGTGGGAAGAAGCTTCATAGCTCGGGGATATCAACTCGGTGCTTTGTGACCACCTAGAGGGGCGGGATAGGGAGGGTGGGAGGGAGATGCAAGAAGGAGAGGGTATTGGGATATATGTATACGTATAGCTGATTCAGTTTGTTATACAGCAGCAACTAACACAAAAGTGTAAAGCAATTATATTCCAGTAAAGATTAAAAAAAACCCATAATGGGTGGATGGATAAATTAGGAGTTTCGGTTTTACAGATACATACTACTACATGTAAAATAGATAACCAACAAGGACCTACTGTATAGCACAGGGAACTATACTCAATATTTTGTAATAACCTATAAGGGAAAGAATCTGAAAAAGAATATATAGTATATATATATATATATATGTGTGTGTATGTATAACTGAATCACTGTGCTGTACACCTGAAAACTAACACGATATTGTAAATCAACTATACTTCAATTAAAAAAAAGTAACATTGGCCGTGGCACACAACACTCTGTAACTACTTCATTGTCATGATGATTGCTCTAGTTCCATGGAATAACAGGACATCAGAATTTGAGGGAACCTTGGAAATTCCTAGCCCAGTTGACCTTAACCATTTTCATGTCTTGGACCCTCCGACAGATGACTGACGCCTGGCACCTTTTCTCAGAATACTCTTCTGCCTGCATAAAATAAAATACATGTGATGACAAAGGAAACCCATTATTTTGAAAATTATCAAATATTTAAAACAGATTTGTGATGTAGGAGTGCACATGTTTCCTCATTAATGCATTAAATAACAAACCCGAACAGAGGGTCTAATAACCACCATAATTTCAGGGTAGCAAGGAGTGTTAATGGTATTTTGAATTTTCTGCAACAATGACAGTGGAAAAGGAAAGTATCTGGGATTCCTGTTGGTAACCAAGTCACAGGCACTGCAAACACTATGCCGATATCACACTGTCCCTGTCCTGACAGAGGGGCTCCACTCAGTTAGAGGTTAGTGATAATAAATATACAATTTTATTTTCTCAACTAGGTCTGTAGGCCTTTCCCCAGGCCCTTGCCTCCCCAGTGAGACGCCTTCCTTGGTCCAACCTTCTCTATCTGCCCAGGACGACATGGAGGTGGAGAGGCGAGTTGTTATTCCGAAGCTATACAAAGTTTGAACCCAGAACCCGGTGTCCTACCTCCCAGGTCACCCTCCGTCCTTCAGAGATAAAATGTATAAAAATTTAGCACAGAGCCTGGCCTAGGGGTGTCTCATCATTAAAGGATGACTATGATTTGTTGGTGCTGGGACAGGCCAAAGCCGGGATCCCAATGCGTGTGCACAAACACACTGGCTCACCCTCGCACACTAAGCCCTGCCTGATTCCATAGCTCAGGGCTCAGCTCAGGGAGCTCTCCGGAACCCACAGCCCCCGCCAGGCCCTGGCCCAGAACGTGGGCGCCCCCCCGCTGCATCAGCGGTCAGCAGGCCCCGTCCACCCCAGGCTGGCAGGCTGGCAGTCAGCGGTTGCCCACCGAGCACCGGGCCCTGCCCGCATTAACTTCCTGCTGGGATAATTCTTCTCCAGGCTTTTTTTTCCGGCCACCAAGTGCGCCTGCCACCACACTGCTGTTTTTCATCTTGTTAATTGAGTCATTTATTTTGTTAAAAGGTGAAACTTTATCAGGGTTTATGTGCCAAGTGCAAGAAGGTGTATTTAATGATACATCAAGTGGCCACAGCTTCAGATGCCGCTTCATCTGGATGTAGCTCGGAGGGAGGGCGGGATAGAGCCCATCCCTTGCAGTTAAATTATGCTCATTTTACAAACAGCCACGAGTTAAATCCCGGGTAACCTTGGCCTCAGGGTGTGCCCAGAAATACACACAATGGCTGGGGACTTGAGAACAGGATCCATGCCCTATTCATTCTGTCCCCAGAGCATCCTGGTGGTTCCATCCGGCTCTCCTGGGTGCTCAGGCCTGAACCCTGGGCATCTCCCTTGTCTCCTGGTTCCCTGGCCCCGCAGGACCCAGTGCCCAGCATCTCTCAGGCAAGCAGTCAGCCCCGCCCATTCCTGCCCGGTTCCACCCACCCCCACTCCCGACATCTGGCATCCGTCCTGTGTCCTGAATCCCCCAGAGGACCTTCCAAACTCCAGAGCTCAGCTGGCCTTCCCCCGCCAAGAACTTCAGTGCCCTCCTTCCCCTAAAACCTGGAGGTAAATTCAGAACACCCTGGACCGCTGTCCGAAGCCTTCCCAATCTGGCGCCACCTCCGTTCAGCCTCAGCCTCCACCAGCCGCACCCTCTCTACCTGCATGGCAACCAGGCTCTGTGCTGCTTTAGAAGTCCGTGCCTTGAAATAAAGCCCCTCCACAACCCCATCCTCTGCATCTCTCTTCACTCTAAGGTAGTGTTTCCCAACCCAATAGAATCACTCCGTGAGCTTTTTTTTTTAACGTTACATATATTTTATTTATTTTAACCTCTTTATTGGAGTAAAATTGTTTACAATGTTGTGTTAGTTTCTGGTATATAACAAAGTGAATCAGCTATACATATACATATATCCCCATATCTCCGCCCTCTTGTGTCTCCCTCTCACCCTCCCTATGCCCCCGCTCTAGGTGGACACAAAGCACTGCGCTGATCTCCCTGTGCTATGCGGCTGCTTCTCACCAGCTATTTTACATTTGGTAGTGTATATATGTCCATGCCACTCTCTCACTTCGTCCCAGCTTACCCTTCCCCCTCCCTGTGTCCTCAAGTCCATTCTCTACATCTGCGTCCTACCCCTAGGTTCATCAGAACCATATTTTTTCGATTCCATATATATGTGTTAGCATGTGGTATTTCTTTTTCTCTCTCTGACTTACTTCACTCTGTATGACAGACTCTAGGTCCATCTACCTCACTACAAATAACTCAATTTCGTTTCTTTTTATGGCTGAGTAATATTCCATTGTACATAAGTGTCACATCTTTATCCATTCATCTGTCGATGGACACTTAGGTTGCTTCCATGTCCTGGCTATTGTAAATAGAGCTGCAATGAACATTGTGGTACATGACTCTTTTTGAATTATGGTTTTCTCAGGGTATATACCCAGTAGTGGGATTGCTGGGTCATATGGTAGTTTTACTTTTAGTTTTTTTAAGGAACCTCCATACTGTTCTCCATAGTGGCTGTATCAATTTACATTCCCACCAACAGTGCAAGACGGTTCCCTTTTCTCCACACCCTCTCCAGCATTTATTGTTTGTAGATTTTTTGATGATGGCCATTCTGACCGGTGTGAGGTGATACCTCATTGTAGTTTTGATTTGCATTTCCCTAATGATTAGAGATGTTGAGCATCCTTTCATGTGTTTGTTGGCCATCTGTATATCTTCTTTGGAGAAATGTCTATTTAGGTCTTCTGCCCATTTTTGATTGGGTTGTTTGTTTTTTTGATATTGAGCTGAATGAGCTGTGGTATATTTTGGAGATTAATCCTTTGTCCATTGAATCATTTGCAAATATTTTCTCCCATTCTGAGGGTTGTCTTGTTTATGGTTTCCTTTGCTGTGCAAGAGCTTTTAAGTTTCATTAGGTCCCATTTGTTTATTTTTGTTTTTATTACCTTTCTCTAGGAGGTGGGTCAAAAAGGATCTTGCTGTGATTTATGTCATAGAGTGTTCTGCCTGTGTTTTCCTCTAAGAGTTTGATAGTGTCTGGCCTTACATTTAGGTCTTTAATCCATTTTGAGTTTATTTTTGTGTATGGTGTTAGGGAGTGTTCGAATTTCAGTCAGTAATCTGTACTCTTTCACCATAGATTAGTTGTTCTCCTAGAGTTTCAAATAGATGGACTCATACTGTTTGCTCTTTTGCATCTCATTTCTTTCGCTCAGCGCATGCCTGGGAGACTCAGCCACACCGTCTCAGGATCCATTCGTTTGTATTGCTGAACAGGATTCTATCATATGAACCACAGTCCTTGTATGAGTTATTCCCCGGTTTCTTCATTCATTCTCTTATTGATGAATATTTAAATTGTTTACATATATATAGTTATTATTTATATATATATATTTATATACGTAGTTATCTTAATAAGAAAGGGCCAACCTATTTTCCAAAATAGTTGTGCGATTTTGCATTTCCCACCAGCAGCGTATGAAAGTTTCGCTGGTTTCACAGTCTTGCCAACATTTGGCATTGTTAGTCTTTGTGATCTTAAGGCAATTAAAAAATTTTTACAGGCATTGTTTTATTGGCTCCTCAGGGCGGGTATGTAATCTTCCCATCCCTACGCTGTGGATGAGGAGACTGCTCAGGGTGGAGGTAACTCACTTGCATGATGGTGGGGCCATGATTTGAAGGCAGGCCGTCAAGTGTGGGGAAGGTGGACCACACGCCCCAGGTCTGAGCCCATCTACGAATGTGACTTATTGTCCAGGACCCCCTGCTGTCATGTGGGGACATCCAGTCCAGAGGACACTCCATTCATTGCTTTTGCTCTGGGAGTGGTTTGGTTTGATTCTTGACTCTCAAGGCATGGACACTGACCAAGAGGGACACAAGGGAAGGAACTAACACATGTTCAACAATGACTGTGATCCAGGTAACATGCCATGTGCTGTCACGGCTTTCAGATAGTGCTGTCCCCATTTTACAGATGAGCAAACTGAGGCTTGTCCTTAAGCTAACACTTGAATAGGAAGTGAAACCAGACACTGCATGTTCAGGGTTAGTGGGTGACACAAATGGGGAAGGTCATCCTTAGATCTTGGAGGGAGGCTTCTGAGCTGGTGCCCTTGGGCAGGCTTCAAAGAGACAGGAGATCTGAGAAGGGAGTGACAAGCTGGGAGCGCATCATACAGGGCTGAGTGTAGAGCAGATGCAAGAGGATGGAGGTGGGTCCAGATGGCACAGGAAAGAGAATTTTGTCAGAGTGGAAGGGTGGGAGGCTCCTGGAGTTGGGGAGACTGGAAAATAGAGACAGATATCAGATTCTAAACATCATCTATGGAATTGAACCCTCTTTAATGTTGAGGGAGATGAGATGTGAGTAATAAAGGAAAATTCCAGTTTGGGTCCCTCTAAATGGGATACAGTTCTGAGACTGGACCACAGCTTTTTAAGTGAAGTGACACTTACTATATTTTACCTTTAGTTTTTTAAATGGATCATGCTATCACAGCTGTTTACTTTCTGTCCCCTCCAAAGAACTATATAGCATAAATATTTCCAAATCCTGAGTCTTCTATATCTTTTTTCAAACTATCCTTTTGCTTGAATATACTATGTAGTATTTATATCTGATTTACAACTGTTTGACCTTTGGGTGATTTCAGCGTTTTGCTATAATTAATAACACCCCATTAAACATTCTTGTAGATAAATCTTTTTCTATTTCATTAGTTTCTTCAGATACAGTATTTGAGAGTGGGAACATAACTTTTCAGCTTCTTGATAGTGCTAAATTCACCTCCGGAGGGGAAGGACCAAATTATGCTTTCATTAACAGTTTTGGGGAACCTCCCTGTCACTGCTCACTGGCCAATGCTATAATTTCTTTTTTAATAAAAAAATTTAAATTAAAAAATATTTTGCTCAGTTGATAAGAAAAAAGAGAACGTTGTTGTTTCACTTTGCATTTTTTTTTTTTTTTTTTGTGGTACGCGGGCCTCTCACTGTTGTGGCCTCCCCCGTTGCGGAGCACAGGCTCCGGACGCGCAGGCTCAGCGGCCATGGCTCACGGGCCCAGCTGCTCTGCGGCATGTGGGATTTTCCCAGACCGGGGCACGAACCTGGGCCCCCTGCATCGGCAGGCAGACTCTCAACCACTGAGCCACCAGGGAAGCCCCTCACTTTGCATTCTTTTGATTGATGAGGAAGCCTGACAGTTTTCAGTAATCTTGGAATTTGTGTATCTTTTCTTTTTTTGGGAGTTCCTCATTCACCTCCGGGTCCAGTCTGGCTGTGGGAACTCTACCTTGCTCTGTGCCTGCCCTGATGGTCAGGCTGTAGTCCCTGGACACAGACCATGAACACTCGGCAGGAAAAAGCCATGATGCCGTGGTCTTCAGGCAGGGCACAGCCGTAACTCAGAGGTGTAGACTGGCATTTTGATGTCCCTTGTTCTAGCCTCCTGACCCATGACTGGGTTCCCGTTAACAACAGCAGGCTATTGATGGGCTCAAACCTTCATCTTTGTTTGTGTTTGTAGCAGCCAGGAGCTCCCTCCCTCCCAGGGCTGGCTGTTGCATTTCAGGCCAGTCTATTTACTGGGAGCTTTGAGGTTGTGACATAACACGCACTCCCTGACTGTTGGCGTTTTCCTGAAAGTAAACAAGAAGTCGGATGCAGATGGTTTCTTTGGGAGGTGAACCCAGGAAGCAGTGGAGTCTGGTGAGTTGGGTGGGGAGAGGAAAGGCCCATAAAGGGGCATTGCTGAGCTGGTCACCATGCTCGTCCCCCTGTGAGGGCTCTGTCAGGAAGCACATGGACCTGCCTCAGAATCATCCCTCAAATAACGGGAGTTTGGACTCCTGACCCCATGAAAGATTATTGCCGTCAGGGGAGGGGGTGTTACACCCCGTGCTCTGGGCTGTACCTGCCCCTGGCAAAACTGTCTTCTGTGGCTCCAGGGCAGACCCCGAGGCAGAGAAGCAAAGCCCCCATGGTGTGTACTTGAGGTGGGAGGTGGGTGGAATGCTCCCATCAGGTACTGGGGGTATGCGCCTGTCTGTGTGCGCTCCGTCTGCGTGACCACCATTGGGGGAGAGGTGGGAGGGTCTGAAGGTAAACAGACCCTCCCACCTTGGGGTCTCAAGGGAAGTGATGTCACAGCTGCACAGAAGCAGCAGCTGCCTTTCTCAAGTGGAAACCCCATGCAGGTGCCTGTGCCATCCCGCTAGGGTCCCAGGTCTCCACACCCTTCACCCGTGGCATTTCCCAAAGTGGAACACCGGTACCAGGAGAGAAGGTAAGCCCGGGCAACCCTGTATGTTCTATGCCCTTCCCCACCTTCCTTGGAGAGTCACGATGGACATTCACATAGTAAAGGCCCTGAGAAGTCCTGCAGCAGAAAAGCGTGCTTCCCTTTGTTCAACCCAGTGTTCACCTCCTTTGACTGTCCATGGAGTATCAGTGCAGCAGCATCTGAGGAACACATCTGGTGAAGCCTTGTCCTGGGGTCCAGACCCTGGAGTGGACAGTGCAATGTTTTCTGGAATTGTAGGCGTGGTTTCCACCCATGCTGCCCCTCCCCCTCCAGACAAAGCTTACTGCCACTTGGCTGATTCCCTGGTTCCCCGAAGCCTGTCTGGGGTGGATGACCTCTTCTAAGAGCCAGGGGCTTTCTCACCATCTTTCCAGAGGAGTCATGCTCTCCCTGCTAGAGCCCGGCAACACTGTCTCATTTTGATTTCCCACTAGCTGGAACTATTGTGGGGGACCCAGTCCTCAAGGATTAAGCCTCATGTCCAGCACCCCATCGCCAACCCCCAAACCCTGTCCCTTGGCCCAACCTGGGTGGTCCCTTTGTCTTCTGTTTTTCTCTCTCATTTCAGTGAGTGATGAAAAGGTCTGAAGATCAAAAGATGCTGCATTTTTAAAGATGAAACCGAATGCCACCAAATTGGCAACTTCTGAAAGCTGAGCTCAGCAGTCAGTGCTGGATGCCAGGCTGAGAAAAGGAGGAGGAGTGGTGAGGGGCCTGATGATAAAGCAGTCGTCTGCGATTCTCGCAGGTTGTTCAAGCTGAGCCGGGCCCTGTGACCCTCTTCCCTCTTTTTGGTTTGTATTTTTCCCTGAAGTCTCAACTCCTCGGCATGCATAGCTGCCAATGACCTGTTTTCTTCTATCCCAGCTGAGGGGCACCTGCCCTGCTTCATCTTACTCCCCAGCACTTCCTGGCCCCATCCTGCTCCTTTTTTTAAAAGTTCTGGAGTGAGTAAAGGGGCAAAACCTCCATCCTGATGACCAGCACAGCCTTTTCAATGTGGTAATGTGTGTCTTTCTGGAGAGCTGGGGACATTTTTGTCCCATCAGCAGTGACACGTTAAGCTTGGCACGTCTCTCTTTTAAGCCAAAAAAGGGAGCAGATGGACCTATTTTGGTGGTGGCAGGAGAGAGCACTTGAGAAGCTTCTAGGTGCTCCAAGTGTCCTTTAACTCCTCTCGGTCTTTTGCATAAACTGCTCTCTCCAGCTCAGCGCTTCATCCATGCGATGGAGCTATGGCCACGGAGCTTGTGGCCTTGTTGGGAGAGTGGGATGAGGTTCTGCGTGGAGAACCTCAGGGTTGGGGTGGAGACAGATGCTCTGTTCTTTTCCCCTAACCCTGTGAGTACCTTCCACCCACACTTCAGTGGGGCATTTGTAAATCAAATCCAGGGAACAATTGTGAGTTCTGAGAATTTATGAGAAAGTTCTTTTTAAACTCTAAAGCATCGTGCACAGAATGGCAAATAATCTCATCCCAAACGCCACCAGGGGCTTCATAACCCTGCATGATGCGGTATTAAATGGATCCTTGGAACCCTCCTACATTGTTGGTGGGAATGTAAATTGGTGCAGCCAGTGTGGAGGTTCCTTAACAAACTAAAAATAGAGCTAGGTTTGGCGGAAGGTGGTCTTGGTTCAAATTCCCATTCCTCCTCCTACTGGCTTGGGGACCCAGCTTCAGGCTTCTTTGGTGTCAAATGGAAGAGAGGGAGGGCCGAAGGACAGTAACGGGTGAGCGTCTCTGTAAAGCGTGATGGCCCAGCACGCTCAGCATCCCTGGATTGGGTTCACCTGTCGATATGCAGCGATCTCCCCTGGGGGGTACAAAGGAGAGGTCTAGCTGGGAGAGACAGGAGGAGGAGACCCTCCCGAGAGGGGGCCAGGACTCGAGCCTGGGAAACAGAGAACAGCATCAGGCAGGTGGTGATTGATTTGGAGGGAGGAGCCTGCATACGGGCAGGCATGGAATAGCGTGGAAGGAACTGACATTCTTGGAATCAGCTCTGAAGGCTCCGAATTACAGAACGTGGGTGCCATTGGGGTTTTGCGGTGGCAGATTGGGGACCTGCCACATGGGAACTTGTGCGTGTGTGATGCCCACGTCAGTCCTTCCAGGGGCTGGTCCAGTACCTGCGAGGCCCACTTCACCGGTGCCCCACCTGGGGCCCTGTGCTGACCTGCTCAGGACCCATGACCCTGCTTGTCTGGCCACGGCCTCATCTGATTGCAGGTTTCATTTTGGTTTTCCTCTTGGAAATTTCTCTTGGAATTGGGACATGGAGAGGCTGAGATTGCTAGCTGTGTGACTTGGCCTGTGAGGGGTTGACAGCCATCGGCAGGAGCCTCTGGTGGCTGGTGTACCAGCTGATGCAGCCAGTCCCTGAAGAGAAGAGAGAGGACAGAGTGGGGAAGCAGAGATGGGAGACCAGGAGGCCCCAGAGAAAGAGGAGCATGTGTGCGCGTGTGCGTGCGTGTGCGTGTGTGTGTGTGTGTGTGTGTGTGTGGAGGGGGCCTGAAGATAGAAATAAAGCTACAAGCTACAGAGGGACAAAATCCCTAAGATTTTTCAGCCATGCTTTGTTTTCTTCCTGCCCTGTAATGCCCAGTTGTACCTTCACTGCGACTCCTCCCAGCACCCCATGCCCTCACCCCTTCTCCCCCTGTGTGTTTGAACAAACTGGGTGGAGTTCTCCTCTTTGTGGTAAACAGGCCCTGAAAATCCCAGCTGGTGTCCCCGCTTTCCGGTTGTGAAAACTGAAACTCAGATATAGTTAGTTACCCAAGTGGCCCCGTGAGCACCAGGTCTGACACACGGGGTCCTGCCAGCATTGCAAGCCCCCATTTCAAGCCTCTCTGGGGGGCTTCCAGGACAAAGTCTGTCGCTCTTTCCGGAAGCATGATGGCTGGAGAGTCCCACGTAGAGGGACTAGTGGAGGGCAGGCTCTCCTAACCCCTGGAACCGGGCATGAGCTAAGACCATTATCTCCGAAGAGCTCAGCTGGCCATGCCCTGGAGCCGAGAGGTAGCACACACTGCATATAAGATGTCTGGGCTCCGTCTGACCTTCTCTGGGTTGAGCTCAAGGACATGGAGATGCCTCAGAAGGAAGTCCTTGGAACTGTCCACGCTTGAGGCCAGTGTCCAGCACAGTTCCCCTCTGCTTCTTCCCAGGTGTCCCTCCCAGTCTGGACCAAGAACTGGGCCTCCCCGGGAGAGGAGGAGTGCGGGACACAGGGTGGGCCCTGAGCTCTCCAGTGTCTGGGAGGCCCTCTGTCCACATGCTCCCATGCTGCCTTTCTCTCCCGACTTTACCCCAGCTGGGCTGTGAGCTCCTGCAGACAGCTTCATGCCCTGGGACGTGGCCGAGTGTTTGGCAGGCGATGAATGAATGAATGAGTGCTTGCTGAGTGATGGACGCCCTGGGTGAGAGAGGAAGGCAGATACTGGGGCTGCCCAGGACAGTACCTGGGGGGGGCACCCTGGGGGCTCTGGGGCAGCCGCATTCACGGTTTTGACTGTGTGCTGCTCCTGTAACATTGCCATCGGGAGACACGGTGAGACCTGGGGATGGTAAAGGTGTGAGGTTTCTATTTCAGAAGAGCTCATGGAGAAAAGTTCTTAAAACTCAAAGTATTTCTCCGTGGATAAGGGCACCCCTGGGTTCTCCCTGTCCTGCCCCGTGACCGACTGTGGAAGGTGAGAAGGGGATCCAGGGAGCCAGCCTGGGCCCAAGAACTGACCCGGTGGCCTCACGAATGGGAAGAGGCCTCCTCATGGAGTCTGAGCCCCTGTGACCTGCAGGCGAGGGTCTGGGGGAGCCCAGCTGTGCCTCTCCCTGCTGTCCGGGCCGCCCAGGGCTTCACTCCACTTACAGGACGATGGCTGTGAAGGACCTCACGCTGGTGTCTGGAGGCCTCGGTGTGGGCTGATTCCAGAAAAGCAACCCAGGTCATGTCCTCTCTCCATCCCGACTGGCTGCATGGATGAAGAGGAGAAGCCTGCATTTATTAGATGCTTTGGAAGCTTCATGAGCTGTCTTCTGTCACTGATTCCGGTTGTGTTTTCCTCTCTGTGTATGGCAAATGCACCGTCCTGACAGGGGAGCAACGCTCATGGAGGCTGACCCATCACACCCTTCAGGGGTTTCAAATCATCAGGTCTCTGTGGGGCTCTGACCAGAGGGACTCTTGATTTGCATTTTATAAGGAGCCCCACATTTTCTTTTTTCTCTCCAGGTCATTTTCCTCCCTTGTTTTATTCCTCTGGCCCAGATGAGTACTTCATAATCTCAAAGCCTTAAGTCATAGAAAATCCTGGCATCAGAAAAACTGGGTTTGAAACCTGTTCTGTCTCTTATATGTTATGATGGGCAAGTCATTTCCCTTCCCAGGCCTTCTGGTGCCAAGTGGGGCTAAAATAGCTTCCATTGGAAACTTGTTTGGAATATCTGATGAGACAAGCAGATAAAAAGGCTTTATAGATTAAAAAAAAAAAAACCTAAAAACTTTCTCAAGTTCTAGTGGGCTGGTTAATTAACTAGTAAACTCGGTTAATTAGTTCATAAATGAACTGTCCATTGGTAGGTGTGTTGTTTAGTTAAGAAAAAATGGTGACTCTGCACATTTCGTTTAGTCATTCTGCAATTATTTGGCACCAATATGGTCAATGCAGTGCTATGTATTCTGTTGAAAATGAAATGGTTGAAGATACTCTCTTACCATCTGGTAGGGGATAGAGGATGTCGTATCGATAATAGCAATGTCCCTTCGCCTGAGTCAGTTCTTCATTTTTATCTTTACTAAATGTATTTTGCTGAATCGATTTAGAACATGTTTGGAATAAGGCTGAGTACAAAACAGTTTCATCCTAGTGTTTGAAATGATTAAACATCTGGGAGAAATATGGATTTTTAAAATCCAATTGTTTGGCACGGAGTAGAGTGTTTCATGAGCCACGGGGCTTTCTTGGCACTGGGCCGCTGGACCCTCTGTGGGTGCCCTAGGGGGTTCTAGGCCTTAGGTTGGATGGCTTGGCCATTAAAAACGGTGGAGACAGCAGCACCAAGCCCAGGGCCAGCTTCAGGGGCATGTGACCTGGGCAGTTGCACAGGCTCTACACTCAAAAGGGCCTGGTCTGGCTGTCTTAAAATTCAAAATAGTTTTATCTTTGAACTTGTGCTCTGCAAGTGACATCCAGTGAGGCAATGGAGCTTGTGTGTGAGCAGAGGAGATATCTATAATATGCGTGTCCCCATTCCCTGCTGTATTCATAGACATCACTCACGATGCCCCGTGAGCACACAATGAGAGTGGACCCATCATGCTTGGAAGTTCAGGAAGTTGTCAAAGTGAGTACAAAGGCATGCATGGAATGCAAGCTCCTGGCCCCCAAGGTGCTTTGGTAGAATGGGCACATATGGAGAAGAGAAATGAAACAGTTGAGTTAGCTTCTGCAGTGTTTCCACCGCTCTGGTAAGAATGAAATGTACACACATGTACAAACCGTAAAATACCAGTTGCAGAATTTTGGTTATTTCACATGTGAAGTAAATGTTCTTATATTTGCATTTGAACCTGGAATTGCACAATATAAAGATGAATGGTAGGGCTTCCCTGGTGGTGCAGTGGTTGGGAGTCCGCCTGCCGATGCAGGGGACGCGGGTTTGTGCCCCGGTCCGGGAGGATCCCGCATGCCATGGAGCGGCTGGGCCCGTGGGCCATGGCCGCTGGGCCTGCGCGTCCAGTGCCTGTGCTCCGCAATGGGAGAGACCACAACAGTGAGAGGCCCGCGTACCGCAAAAAAAAAAAAAAAAAAAAAAAAAAAAAGATGAATGGTAAAACAAATGTTAATAATTTTAATTTTTAATTTATCTTAACAAAACATGAAATACTAAACAAAAACACCACGTCTACTGGAGAGAGAAGATTGTCAGAGAAAGAGCTTATATTTCAGTCCCGCTCAGGGCATGTTTACCCTCCTTTTTGAATAAATGTCTCTGCATTTACATGTCGCACTGGACCCCACAGATATCTTGGGACTGAGACCTAGAGATGTTTAACCACATCCTTGCAGGATAAGGGCTCCATAGAATGTCAAACAATGAGGTGGTGTTGGGCTGCTCTGCGAAGGCTTCTTGGGCATCACTAACTGGTGAGAAGGATGTCTTCCTTTGGTAAGTTGCATTTTCTTTGGAGGTATGTGTCTCCGGGATGCTTCTTCTCATAAAGGACTAAGGCCCAGAGAAGAGAAGAGAAGTGACCTGTGTAAGGTCACTCATGAGTTACATAGCCCTGTCCTGAACCCAGGTATCCTACATACTGGTGGCCAGAGTCCTCATCCAATTTTCCCTGCTCCACACTTTAGGTGGGCACCACCCGCCTTGGTTGTGCAATGGGACATTCAATAAGCAAACGTTCAGTGAATCCCACCTTGTGTGGGATTGCATGCCTAGTGCTGGGATTACAGGAGTATTAGCAAGGAGTGTGGGCTAGTGGTCATGGGCTTGGTCTCTGGAGACAGACAGAATAGGGTTCAGATGGCATCTTCCCCCTCATTAGCCAAGTGATGTTGGCTACGCTTACAGAGCATTTATAGAATGCCTGCCAGGCATGAGGTCAGGGATGCAGTGGTGAATGGGCTGATATGTCCCCTTTCCTTCTGGAGTTCAGAGTCTAGGGAGATAAGATATCAACAGAACAAGTATAAAATATTTGCTGTCTATCTACGTGGTAAATGTTATGAAGGAAATGTGAGGGGGCTAGGAGAGATTGTAGCAGAGCGAGGTACTTCACTTTTTTAAGCCTCCGTTTTCCCACCTGCAAAATGGGGGTAGTAAAAGACATCTCAGAGATTTATTGGCAGGATTAAAAGAGAGACTCTGTGTACTTTAACCCTTTCTTTTTAGGGAGTTTTTATTTGGGAAGTACATAGTTGGGCCGCTTAATAAATGTCACTTTCCTTTCCTTTCTGTGAAGAGGAACAGAGGTTGCTGATGACCTTATTCTGTCCTCTGATCTTCTGCTGAAGCTCTTCTCTGAAATGAATCAGCGAAACAACCAAATGGCCGAACCCACTGGCATCTTCCAAGGCTGATACTGACAAGGAAGCCTAACCATTTCCTTCAGGAAGCTTCCCACATCTCACAAGGCACATGAAATTTACGCTCCTCTCTGGGGTCCCATCCCGGATCAGTTAGGTGGCTTTGGCAACATTTAACAGAAAATTTGGTCCATAGTGGTTTATGTGATGAGGGGCTTTGCTGTCATACTTAAGAACAAATCCAGAGGTATGTGGGTTTCAGGTGCTGGAAAATCAGGGGGGCAAGTTGACTATGACTCTTTGGGACTCTCGGGTCCTGCTGGATGTGTGGGTGTCACCCTTGGGCTGGTAGCAAGATGAGGGCAGCAGCAACCCATGCTTCTCATCACCTAGGGAGATTTTTCCCAGCAGCCCCTGGGAGAAGCCAACTGGGTCACATCCAGTGGAATTGCCCCTCTGGCTTAGACCTGTCAGGAGCTCCCCTGGATCTGGGGTCCCCAGCCTTGCATTGCATGATAGGCAGGTGTTAGCCTGAGCAAAACCAGGGCTTCTTAAGGAAAGGGAACCGCAGGGTTACAGATGCTGAGAAGCTGCCTCACCTCTCTCTGTGTCTCATGCTACTTGTTTATTACACTTCCTGCCCCCTTCCTGGGCACCCGCAGGTCAAGGCCAGTTTCTGGGGTGTCTTTGAGTCTTCCTCACCGCCTAGCTCATCCTTTGCAATTCTGGGAGTGAGGTGATTAGATTTTCCTTTCTTTATAGGGAGTTAAAACAAAACCCCCAATGCTACCAGCATATCATGAATATGTAGACACTGCCATCCGCCGTTGTCTTTTTTGGATTCCTTGGTGGTAATTTTTTTTTTTTTTTTTTTTACATTTATGCTGTCAACATGCTCACAGACCTGCTGTATCCACAGTGAGCAAACAATTTGATTTTGCAACAGTAACAGTCAACTCCTGACACATGTTTATGCGGATGGCTTCTTTTTGGGAGGCTTCTCACATTCATTGGTAAAACTAGCCTTTCCTCACCTTCCTGGGTTCCTCTCTCAGATTCCACATCCTGGGGGTTTTGCTCAGGAGCCCAAATCAGGACAGAATCTCTCTTTTTAATGCACAAAGGCCCAAACAAGCAATTAACATGTAAACAAAACCTACCTGCATGTAGATCCTTTTTTCATCTGTGATGTTCGTTTTCAAATTCCCAAACTTGTTTCCAATCCATCCTTGAAACCCAGAGGAACTTTCTCTGGATCATTAACGATGGAATGTTAACAGAAAGCTAGGCCTGACACCCGGCATAAGAAATGACTCTGGAACCAAAGAGAGGAAAAAGAGAAGGAATCAAAGGATCCTTGCTCCCTCCCTTCAAAAAGTCACACTTTACTATTCCTCTCTCATTTTCATCAATCACCAGGGCAATACTCCCTAGATCAATGCATTAACTTGTTTGTTTTTTACAATGAAGGGAAACTTCATAGCCTCATCATTCATTCCAGAGTATAGGGGAAAAAAACAAAAGCCAGCCACTGAAATTTACATGGTGCTCAATTATACATTAGTGAACATCCCTTGGCAATCTGTTCATATCAATTTAATTGGATTTTAATACTGCCTCTGATCTTGTTTTCTAATTAACAGCAGTGCTTGGAAATAAAGCAGGACCAGGCACCCAGCAACACCTTTGATCTCAACCATATGGAGCTCTACCAAGCTCTGGAAAAAAAATCTCCCTTGCCACAACTGTCCGACAAAAGTGGGAGCCCCCAGATGGCCAGATACCATGGACTCCCGCACCCCACGGGCTGTCTCACCCTCTGATTGGCCCCCATGGCAAAAGCAGAAGCCTCAATTCTGGTGAGCGGGAGGCAAGTCCGTGTCCCCAGCCTTGGGTGAGGTGGATGGTATTTGCAGCTCGGTTTTTGGGGACAAATATTTGAATAAACAGACCTGACCCCGTGAGGTCTGCTTTAGAGTGGGGTCTCAGCGGCAGGACGGCGGAAGTGTCACATGCCCTTGTCGGATGCGCCTTCACACCTGCGTGGGACGCTTGTGAAGCTGGTCTTCCAGTGGAGACTCTGGCTGCAGAAGGTGCCTCCTCTTTGCCTCTCTTAAACATTTTTTTAACATCTTTATTGGAGTATAACTGCTTTACAGTGGGGTGTTAGTTTCTGCTGTATAACAAAGCGAGTCAGCTATACATAAACATATCTCCCCATATCTCCTCCCTCTTGCGTCTGGCTCCTCTCTTTTTATCTCTCTGTTTCCTAAATCCTTGGGTCTCGAACCTTACTGATTTTCATCTCGTGGGTTGACCACGTGGAAATCCTGGTCAGAAACAGACAACCCGAGAAAAGAAAATAAGACCATGATTAATGAAATCAAGGGAGTGGTCCCAAGGGAAGCCAGACAGTGCAAGGGAACAGGTGGGATGTGACCAGGGCCAGGACCTGCATCTAGGTCCTCTACCAGCATGGGGCCCTGGCAGGTGAAGAGGCATTAGGGGAGTTGGGTGTGGAACGATGGTAAAGAGTACTGGCTCTTGGCAAAGATCCTGGTCCATTGTAACAGTCAGGTGACCTTGGGCATATCATTTAACCCATCCCTGTCCATAGTCAGAGTCATGTGACTTCAGGCATGTCACTTAACCTCTCTGTGGTGCCCCTTGTTCATGAATCATTCTTCAATTCTGAAATCCAAAAAGCCCCCAAAGTCTATTCTTTTGCAGGTTTATAGCAGACTCATTTGGCAGCAATGCCTGACCTGAACTGATGTGAGACTCTTTGTAATCTTTATTTATCCTGCTTAATTTGGATATTCACTCATTTTGCTATAGAATAGTAATGTCTGGGATGATGGAGGGCAGCCCCAGACTCACCTGGGCTATTATGTATTTACCTTTCTAAGACCCAGAATATTCTGGATTCAAAACCACATCTGGCCCCAAGGGTTTGAGATAAAGGACTCTGGGCCAACGCCTGCCTTGGGGATGTGAGTTAACCCACCTACAGCAGTGATCCTCGCTGGAGAGAGAGGTTATCCCCCAGGAGACATAGCCAATGCCTGAAGACATTTTTGATAACAACTTGTGTGGGAGTTTTATCATTGGCATCTAGTAGGGAGGCGCCAGGGATGCTTACTAAACATCCTCAAAGCACACGACAGCCCTCAGGACAAAGAATCCTCTGGCCACGAATGTCAGCGGGCGCTGAGGTTGAGAACCCTGCCCCATAGACGCCAGCTTTCTTTATGCTTCACACACTGAGCTTCCCTTTCTACATCTGCCAAATGCAGAGAATAGACATCTGCCTTTAAGGGTTTGGGGAAAATCGTATCAGACAGTACCAACACATCATATAAATCTCACCACTCTATAGGAGCACAAAGGACCATTTAATTATTCAAAGGATAAAATGTGTTTTCATAACCTCTGCCTTCAGTGAACACTTACCCACTTACCTGTCTGTACATCTTGAGAACCAAGCAGTGTGCAAAACACTTGCAGAGAGAGACTGGGGTCTCATTTTCATGGAGCTTACAATCTAGTTCCTATCCGGTTAGAGGTGACCACTGATAGCTTGGTCTGTAATCTAGGTGTTCTTGAAAGCAATACTTCCTTTGGCTTGTTTTAACCTTTAGGTTTCCTGCTTACCAAAGAACTCCTACCAATGCACACATACCCCTTGTTACTAATTAGGGAACTTTGGTACGTGGGCTAAAGCTCTTATAAGGAAACTTAACTTCAGTTGCGAGTCCTGCCTGGCTCCTGCGTCTCCTGAGCACCCCTCCCTGGGACCACTTCACTCCTACCAGAAGGTGTAACCCCAATGCTGCCCTCTAGGACTAGCATTGCCTGGCTGGTATGGGCTGGGACAAAGGAACTCTCCACTCTTCTAGCTCAGCATCGCCTCTCAATGGGGTTAACCCACTCCTGCCATGGTGGACTGTTTGTAGCCTCTAGGTTTTGGCCTTGTCCCAGGTCCTGCTTTTCTAACTGGGTCCCAGTTTTGGGAACCCGGTTTCTCTGCTGGGGGTGATTCTTGGTGACTGAGGTCATTCCAATCCCTTCATGCTTGCGGTGATAGAAAACTCCCTCAGATCGTGGCTCTGCTCAATGAATGAACGACAGACTATCTAGATGTTGCCCATCTATCCCTGGACCCTGTTCCTGGACTCCCACATCCCTGATCCTCTGAAGTGGGGCATGGTGTACTATGGCATAGGTCATTCTGTGATCCAGAGGTCAATTCACACTGTCACTGCTGGAGCGAAGTGGTGTCTGCATGCAGCTCTGTCTGACTGCACTCCTCTCTACTCTGTCCCATGCTCATGCCAGTGTCTGGAGGTTTCCACCCCACCTGATCTGTTTTGGAATCAAACAGAGTGTAGCTTTTGAGTCAGACTTTACGCAGCACAAAGCATTTGAGATGCATCCACATGGTTTCGTTTATCAAGAGTTCATTCTTTTTTTGATTGCCAAGTAGTATTCCATTGAATGGATGTCACATTGAAAAATTTTAGGTTGTTTCTAGTTTGGGGCAGGAAACCTGAATAAACCTGCTATAAATATCCACATATAGGTTTTTATATGAAACTAAGTTTCTCTTGGGTAAATATCTAGGAATGGAATTACTGGGTCACATGGCAACGTTTAATTTTATGAGAAACTGCTGAACTGTTTTCCAAAGCGCAGGTGCTATTTTGTACCCCTGCCTGCAACATGTAGGAGCACAGTTGCTTTCCTTCCTCTCAACCCTTGGTAAGTTTTCTTTTTTGTTTTAGCCATTCCAAGAGGTGTATAGTTTGCATTTCCCTCGTAACTCATGGTATTGAGCATCTTTTCATGTTTGTTTGCCGTTGATGTGTCTTTGAGGATATTCTTCAGATCTTTCATCCATTTAGTTATTGTTTCCTTATTTTGAGTCGTGAGAGTTATTTATATATTATGAATACAAGTTCTTTATTAGATATGTGATTTGCAAATATTTTCTCCCAGTCCTTCGCTTGTTTTTTGAGTTATTAACAGTGTCTTTTTTTTTTTTTCTTTTCTCCTCTTTGCGGCATGTGGGTCTCTCACTGCCGTGACCTCTCCCATTGCAGAGCACAGGCTCCGGATGCGCAAGCTCAGCGGCCATGGCTCATGGGCCCAGCCGCTCCGCGGCATGTGGGATCTTCCCGGACCGGGGCACGAACCCGCGTCCCCTGCATCGGCAGGCAGACTCTCAACCACTGCGCCATCAGGGAAGCTCCAGTGTCTTTTGAAGAGCCTAAGTCTTACTTTTGATTAAGTCTGATTTATCAAATTTTTCTTTTAAGATTGTACTTTTGGTACTATATCCAAGAAATCTTTACCTAACTTAAGGTCACAAAGATTTTCTCCTGTTTTCTTCTGGAACAAAACCTGTCTTTAGTCTTGACTCGTGAAAGGCTTTTAACATTTACTTTTGATTTCTCTGGCAATGCATGTCCCTCAAGAACTTAGTAAGCTCCTGATCAGCTTGACTTGCCCCATTCTCTGTACCGGAAACCACACCCAAAGTCTTACCTTAGCTTGAAAAGAAAGGACACACCCTTAATCTGATCTTTGCTTTAAGTCACTTTATCCAACTCAGAGGATTTCCTGGGCTTTTGCCCCTCCAACTTTTAAAATTCCATTTCTATTTGGGACTAGAAGCAGTGGCTTTTCCAACCTTGGAAGGGCCCAAATTTCTGGGCTTCTATTCCCTTTCGGCTTGCCAACTGGTCAGTTATTTCCTGAGCTTATCTCTTTCTTTATAATCTCTTCTCAGATGTGTCCAGCTGTATCTAACATACACAGATTATTGCTCTGTTTTCAAGTTTTTTCCCTAGAGCCATAAATTCAGAAGGCACAGATTCTACCCTCCAGATTATCATAGGCAACAGTCTTAGAAAACACTTACCCCTGTATAACCTAGATGTCCATCCCTCCATCCGAATATATCTGTTTCTTTACTTTCCACCTCTTGATTGATAAGCTGATGCCACCTACTTTAGAATTTCAAAAGATTTTCTATCCCTTTCTGTCGCCTATTTCTGTATCAGTCAGGATAGGTAACACTAGCTGCTATAACAAAAACCTTGGCATTTCAGTGACTTATCATAATAGAAGTTCATTTTTTGCTCATGTTAACATCCACTGAGGGTAGGTGGCTCTCCTTTAAGTGTTGACTCAGGAAACTGGGCTCCTTCTATCATGCAGCTCCACTATTTTGGAGGCCTTCACCTCCAGCCAGAGAGAGAGAGAGAGGGAGAGAGAATGGAGGATCATCTTCCATTTTCTAAAGGTGCCCATTATGTCAAGCCCCATCCCACTGGCCAGAACCTAGTCACATGATCCTAACATAATTGTAAGGGATGCTGGGAAATGTAGTCTTTCTGTGAATCCAAGAAGAAGAAACAGGAGTGGTAGGATCTGGCTGCGTGGACCCATTTCTTTGGCTGGGAGCTGGGGGCCCTTCCTTGAGTCAGATCTCTCCTTGCTCTCCTAAGGCTCATGTATTGAGTAAAACCTCAACATTTCATTTAATTCCACCCGTTCAGTGATTCCTTTAAACAAGCATTGGTGAGAATCTCAGAGTGGTAGGTATAATGCTGGCATGAGAGGTGGGGGAGGGAGGGGTGGCGCTAACGTTCCTGAAGTGGCTGCTATATTTCTAGCACTTGAACTGCTTAATTCCCACAGTGATAGACCTACGTTATCTCCATTTTGCAGATGAGCCAGCTGGTTCAGAAAGGCCATCTTGCCCAAGGTCACAGAGCTAGTAACTTAATCAACTGTGATTAAATCTTTTATTCATTCTAAGTGGCTTGGTTTTATTGCCTATATTTATACCCACCAGGTTATAGTCTGGTGGGGGAGATACAAAACCAAACAACTGCAATTCAGGGAGACAAGTGGACAAAGTATTGTCAGAGCACTGACCACTATACCTGGATGTAGGGGAGGCATTGAGAAATCTTCCAGGGGGAAGGGCATTTGAGCTGGGGTTTCATGGGGTAGTCAGGAGCTCACCAGGTGGAGAAAGAGGAAAAGGCTTTTGCTACATATATTTCCCTGTGGCCTTTGCTCTAGGCTAGGCCCTACATGGGAGGGCCCCCCTCAAATTTCATTTTGGGGTTTCTTGTTTTAATTTGTGATGCCTGTGATTGGGGCTTCTGGGGGAAGATCTAGAGGAAATTGCTGTTCTGAGTTGGCTGGGCTGCGTCCCCAGGAGGTGAAGATGTTCTGATAAGGTGCTGTGGTCTTGGCCTTGCAGATTAGCCCCTCCGGGACATAAAGGCAGAGGAGCTGCAGAAGGAGCTTCCTGCCGCGCTGACTGACTGGCATGTCTGAAGCTGTGGGCTGGGCCGGCCCTGAGGATCCTGCTGATTCGGTCAGTGAGGTGCTGGGGCTGCACCTCTGGCTCCCTCCTCCAGCGCTGCATCTCCAGTCACCTGGTCCACATAAGAATCCTTCGAGACAGTCAGGGCAGGGGAGGGAACTGGGTTTCAGCCCTGGCTCTGTTATTAGTTAGCTGTGAGGTGTGGGAAAGTCACTTCACCACTCTGGGCTTCCTTTCCTGCATATAAAATGGAGTAATCAATCTTTACTTCAAAGCACCCTTGCTAGGAGTCAGCAGTTAATGAATCTGAAGTACCTACACAAGTACTTGGTATAGAATAGATGCTCAGTAAAAGGTGGGTACTCTTTTTATCATCTGTTATCCTGGCCTGATTGTGGCTTCTGGGTGTCTGTTCCAGATCTTTCTGGAGCTCCGTAGCAATGCACCAGGCCCTGGGGATACAGCTATAACCAGTCCGCCCCCTGGACCCTCTGGGCTTTTTCCTATGCCTCCCTTTCTCCTTTCCTCCCTCCCTTCCTTCCTTCCTTCCTTCCTTCTTTCTTCCGATGCTGATTCATAAATAAAACTTTATGTCCCTGTTAGGCAGTTTGTAAGCATTGCTGGGGCACCTTACCTGAACTCTGATATCACACCTCTTCCAAGTGCATTATGAAAACAATTTGCTATCTAGAGGGTTCTAAATGCCTCAAATGGCAGGGGAGCTTTCCTCTCTGTTTCTGTTTCTCTGTCTCTATTTCCCCCTGTCTCTCTTTCTGTCTCTGTCTCTGGTGGCTCTGGTCCCTCTGTTTGCTCTGTCTCTGTCTCTCTCTGTGTCTGTTTCCCTCCTGTCTCTCTCTCCATCCTTGGGGAAGGAGCCACAGCTTGGGCTTGGGGAATGGGCACTCTCCGGGGTAGAGAGAATGCATTTTACTAATTTACTAAGCAGCAGCTCCAGGCCTAGCCCTGGGCCCTGCTGGAAAGAATATTCCAATGTAGGCTAAAAACTTCAGAAACTAACAAGTGATAATATAGGAGGTGGCTATTCACATGGATTGAGAACGATCATACGAACTGCCAGAATATTAATCGGTGTGCCACGTTCATAAAAAGAAGGCAGGGAAGAGGGGAGCTTGAAATGACGGGGACAGAACAGTAACACAGCTGATTCCTAACAGGAAACATTAAACATGCATACAGTGGTGGCAAATTGGGTAAGTTCACAGCAGAATTCCTAATAACATAAATTGGCTGTTAGCCCCTTTACAGACTGCTGCGTGAAGCTGGCATCTTGATTTGGAGTAAGTTGAGAATTTTAACCCTGTTAGAGAATGCCAATGGGGGAGGGGTGCCGTGAACCTTCCTCCCTCCCCACTGACATCCATCCGAGGCCTCACCCTGTGAAATCCACAAAGCACGCAAAGAAGGCACCGCTACCTCCTTGGCTTCTCAATTCAATTCCTCCTATCCTTCCTCTCACATTACATGCATCTCCCTCCCATAGCATACTGTAAATTTTACATGCTTATTTATTTGGAGTGATGTCTGTCTCCCCAACTAAGCTGTAGACACTAATGTTTTTAAAAAATTTTTTTTAATTAAAGTATAGTTGAATTACAATGTTGTGTTCATTACTGCTGTAGAACAAAGTGACTCAGTTATACATAGGTATACATTCTTTTTCCTATTCTTTTCCATTGTGGTTGATCACAGGATATTGAACATAGTTCCCTGTGCTATACAGTAGGATCTTGTTGTTTAGACGCTAATGTTTTTGCCATGACATTCTAGGAGCTGGTTGTTCTACCTTGGAACCTTGGAGATCAACTTCCATTTTCACTGAGTGTTGCCTGCTTACGTGCCTCAGGGGCTCTCCTGGGATGAACCTGTGGCCCCCAAAACAAACACAGCTCTGGTGTCAGATCTGGGTCCAAGTCCAAATTTTGCCTCCTAGGGTTCTTAACAATGGGACCTTCGGCAAGTCTGATTTCGTCTCTCTGCATTTCAGCTTCCAGGTCTGCACGATGGAGGGAAGAATTGGATGAGATGGGGTGTCACAAGGCTGCAATAGGCTCCAGGTCTCCAGACCCCAGGCGGGGACTCTGTTCCATTTGATGGAATGTTCTATGTTGGTGGTTTTCCGAGGGGAAAGGGTACATTGAGGCACTTGTCATTGAAGACAAGGAGAAAATACTAGGACTGTTATTTGTATTCATCTCAATCAACAATACCTGTGTTTAATTTATAGATAAACATGCACGTAGGAAGTATGTGCTCCCGCACTCGTTTTCTGATGAAGCACTTTGGAAGTGGTGCTCAGCTGATAGCCTCAGCCATTTAGGCACTGGCCACCTTTTGTTTTAACCACTTTAAATGGGAAGTAATTTCCTCTCAGGCAGAGGCAATGCAATATGACTTAGCTTTGTCTATGGAATTCCTGGTTCCCGTTGGGACATCAGCTGATATCGCACTGGAACACTCTGGTGCCTTCCATGTAGGACTGTTGTTTTTCACTGACACTAAATTCTCCCAGACTTCTCTGTCCTTTTTCAGGTTTTTCCATTTGCATTTCCTGGTTATTCTGTCTCTTTCTCAAACTGCAGAATAAGGCAAGAGCCTGAGGAGAGGGTTGAAAGATTTGGGATTTATATTCCATCTTGGTCACTAACTTACTGGGTGACCTTAGGGAGATCCCGTCTAGTCCCTGGGTTCTGGGTTCCTCACTTGTAAAATGAGTGAATTGGCCCAGATCATCATCTTGAAGTCCTTTCTAGCTCAGTGATGCTGTCACTTTTCTAGTTGGCCAACACTTTTTTTTTTTTTCAGTATCTCTCCTTCCCCAACTGTGAAATCTACTGCAGGTTGGAAAAAAACCCCCAAACATACACCAGATATTGCCTTAGGTCTTATGCGTGAACAAAAAAAGTAAATAAGCATGGTTATTGCAACAAAGCCCAAAGGAAGTCTTGAAGGGAGAATTGGAGGGCCTCTCCCTGGGACAAATGTGTGAATGTGCATGCCTATGTTTTTGTACGAACTTTGCACACAGCTGTCTTAACTGTTGACAGGGCTGCAAATCTGACCCTGGTTGGAGGGAGGGGCACTGTTCTTTGTGAGCAGAGAGCACTGCAGTGCAAATGCTGGATGTGAGCCTGGAGCTACAACTGTGTCTGAGTCCCAGGTTCTGAAGCAACTCCTAGAGCTGCTTGGGGAGATGGTTGGAATATAAGTCCAGGACCTCAAGGTGAAATGTCAGAGCTGGCTGCCAGGATGCTTGACTGTGATGAGGATCTCTTTTCAACCTGTAATGTAGAGTAACTGGCAGAAACACGGAGACATTCATTTATCAGGAATTTCCCACTAGTGTAAGACCCAGGTGAGTAATTCAGGTGAAAGGACCAGGGTTGTGGGTCCAGGAAGCACAGTCCATCATAATTTTTGACAGCTTTATTGAGGTTTAGTTGACAAATGATAAACCACACAGGTTTAGAGTGTACAGTTTGATAAGTTTTGACATACATATACACCCATGTCACCACAATCCGGGTAGCAAACATATCCATCAACTCCAAACATTTCTCCATGCTCCTCTGTAAACCCTCTCTCCTGCCCCTCCCCACTGCACCTCTCCCTGCCCCGTCCTTGGGCAACCACCAATCTGCTTTCCATCCCTAGAGATTAGCTTGCGTTTTCTAGAGTTTTATTTAAATGGAAGCGTACAGTTTGTACTCTTCCACACCTGGATTCTTTCACTCAGCGTCATTACTTTGAGATTCATCAATGTGGTTATGAGTAGAAATAGTTCCTTCCTTTTTATTTCCAAGTAGTATTCTGTTGTGTGGCTGTACCATGATTTATTTATCCCTTCACCTGTTAATGGACATTTGGATTGTTTCCAGTTTTGTGTTAATACAAATAAAGTTGCTATGAACAATCATGTATGAGACCCTGTACCAACATATCTCTCTCTCTATTTTTCTTGGGTAAATACCTGGGAGTAGAATGGCTGGGTCATATGAATGGCTGGATTTTTAGAAACTGCCAGACTGTTTTCCAAAGTGATTATATCACTTTACATTTCCACCAGCAATGTACGGGTACCTCTTTACATTCCCACCAGCAATGTACGGGTTTCAGTTGCTCACCAACACTTGGTGTGGTCAGTCTTTTTTAATTTTAGACATCTTAAGAGGTCGGTAGTTCATTGTGCTTTTAACTTCCATTTCCCGAATGGCTAATTATGTTGAGCATCTTTTCATATACTTATTTGCCGTCCTTTTATTTTGGTAAATTATTCAGATTTTTGCCTGTTTTAAAATTAATTTTTTTATTATTGAGATTTTAGAGTTCTTTATATATCTTTATATATTTTGCCAATCTTAAAATTAGTTTTTTATTATTGAGATTTCAAAGTTCTTTATATATTCTGATGATGGTTCTTTATCAGATATACCATTTGCAGATATTTTCTCACATTCTGTGTCTTGCCTTTTCAGTTTCTTATCAATGTCTTTTGAAGAGCACAGGTTCTTAATTTTGCTGAGGTCAATTATGTTTTTTTTTCCTTTAACAATTGTGTTTTGGTGTTGTAGCTAAGAAATCATTGCCTCATTGAAGATTACAAAAATTTTCTTCTAAGAGTTTTATAGTTTAATGTTTTACATTTGGGTTTATCATTTGTTTTTAGTTAATTTTTGTATATGGTGTATGGATTAAAGTTCTTTTTTTTTTTTGCATATGATTCTTTGATTGTTCTAGCACTACTTATTGAAAAGACTACCTTTCCTCCACTGAATTACCTTTACATCTTTGTTGAAAATCAATTTCAATTATGTGTGTTTACTCCTAGAATATGATTTATTTGCCTATCTTGACACCAATACCACACTGTCTTTATTACAGCAGCTTCAAAAATCTTGAAGTCAAGTAGTGTTAATCTTCCAATTATATTCTTCTTTTTAAAAGTTTTTTTTTTTTTCCATACTAGGCCCTTTACGCTTCCATAAGAATTTTAGAGTCAGTTTGTCAATTTCTGTAAGAAAGCTTGCTGGGATTTTAGTTGGGAATTGCATTGAATCTATAGCTCAATTAGAGGAGAACTGACATCTTAATAAGAGTGAATCTTTTGGTTCATGATTACAATAAATCTCTTCATTCATTTAGACCTTAATCTTTCTCAGTAATATTTTGTAGTTTTCTGTGCTCAGGCCTTGTACATCTTTCATTAGACTTACCCACCAGTGTTTCTTATTTTTTATTGCTACTGTAATTATTTGTTTCATTTCAATCTGATTGTTGCCAGTATATAGAAATATAATTTTTTTAATATCATTCTTTTATCTAGCAACCTTGCTATACTCACTTATTTGTTCTTGTCACTTTTTTTGTATATTACATAGAATCTCCTATGTAGACTATCATGCCTGGGAATAAAAACAATTTTACGTCTTTTTCATCTGGATTCCTGTTATTTCTTTTTCTTGTCTTTCTGCACTGCTTAGAACTTCCAGTACAGTGGTGAATAGAAGTGGTGAGAATGAAGTTCTATGACTTGTTCCTGATCTTAGGATGAAAGAAGTCAGTCTTTCACCATTAAATCTGATGCTAGCATATGTTTTTGGAAGACGTTCCTTATTACATTGAGGAAGTTTCCTTTTATTGCTAGTTTGCTAAAAACTGGATGCTTGATTTGGCCAGATGCTTTTATATATTGATTGATGATCATATGGTTTTTCGTTTTTTGGTCTGTTAATATGATGACTTACATTGATTGATATTCAAAAATTAAACCAACCTTGTATTGCCAGGAGAAAACCCACTTGGTCATGGTGTACTTTTACATATGTAAAAATTTTTAAAAATAATTTTTGTATTTATTTTCGTGTGGGCTATTGCACTATAGTTTTCTTTAGTATCTTAATCTTGTTTTCATATCAGGGTTGTGCTGGCTTTATAGAATGCACTTAGAAATATTCCTCCTTTTATTTTCTGGAAGAGTTTGATATTATCTCCTGCAATATTTGAGTAGGATTCACCAGTGAAGCCATCTGGCCTGATCTTTTCTTTTGTGAAAGGTTTTAACTAAAATTTCAATGTCTTTAATAATTAAAGTGCTGTTTGGGTTATTTATTTTTCTGCAGTGAGTGTTGGTAGTTTGTCCATTTCAACTAAATTGTTGAGTTTTTGGCATAAAATTTTTAATAATGTTCCCTGATTATCCTTTTAGTATCTGTAGAATTTATAGTGATGTCACCTCTCTTATTTATGATATTGGCAATTTGGTTCTTCTCTCTATTTTCCCTAATTAGTCTGGCTAGAGTTTCGTCAATTTTACTGATCTTGCCAAAGAACCAGTTTTGATTTTATTGATATTTTTCTATTGATTTTTATTGGTTTCTATTTCTTTGATTTTCCTTCTGATTATTTTATTTCCTTTTTGTCTGCTTAATTTGGGGCTTATTCTTCTTTAGCTAGCTTGTTTTTTTTTTTTTTTTTTTTTTTTTTTTTGCGGTATGTGAGCCTCTCACTGTTGTGGCCGCTCCTGTTGCGGAGCACAGGCTCAGCAGCCATGGCTCACAGGCCCAGCCGCTCCGCAGCATGTGGGATCCTCCCGGACCGGGGCACAAACTCGTGTCCCCTGCATTGGCAGGCGGACTCTCAACCACTGTGGCACCAGGGAAGCCCTAGCTAGCTTTTTAAGGTGGAAGAAATCACTGATTTGAGACCTTTCTTTCATCTTTTCTAATATAGCATTTAAAGCTATGCATTTTACCATGATACATTAGCAATATCCTATAAATTTTGATTATTTTCGCTTTCATTTAGTTCAAACTACCTTGTAATTTTCCTTCTGATTTCTCCTTTGACCCATGAGTTATTTAGTTCCAAAATTCTTGTAGATTCTCTAGATATCTTTGTGTTATTGATGTTCAATTTAATTCCTTAGTGGTCAGTGAACATACTTTGTACAACTTGAATTATTGAGACTTGTTTTGTGGTCCAGAATATGCTCTATTTTGGGGACTATTTCATGAGCACTTGAAAAGAATACGTATTCCACTGCTGTTGGGTGAAGTGCTCTACAAATGTCAATTAGGTCAAGTTGGTTGATAGTGTTCAAGTACTATTAATGATTTTCTGTCTGCTTGTTCAGTCAATGATTGAAAAGGGGATACTGAAATCTTCAACTAAACTTGTGAATCTGTCTTTTTTTCCATGCAGTTCTAACAGTTTTGCTCCACATAATTTGAGGTTTTGTTACTAACTGTATAAACATTTAGGAATGGAATGTCTTTTTGATGAATTAACCCTTTTCACTATGAGATGCCCTTTGTTATCTTTTTGTTATTCTTTGCTCTGAAATCTACTTTGTCTGATATTAATGTAGCCACACCCACTTTCTTTTGTTTGGTGTTAGGGTTTTTATATTTAAAGTGAGTTTTTTTGTAAGTAGCATAGTGTTGGGTCTTGTTTTGTTTATTTTTAATCCAATCTGACAAACTCTGCCTTTTAATTGTCATGTTTAGATCATTAATTTTGAAGCTATTATTGCTATGGTTTAAATCTACCATCTTGCTATTGGTTTCCTCATCTGTTTGTCTCATCTGTTCTGTGAACTTCTCCCCCTCTTCTGCCTTCCTTTGTGTTGAATATTTTTATTATGATTCTATTTTATCTCATTGATTGGTTTGTTAGCCTACTTTTTTCTTGAGTTATTTTAGTGGTTTCTTTAGGGTTTTTAATATGCATCTTTAATTTAATGTATAGTATAAGAACCTTATAACAGTATACTTCTATTTCCTCTTTCTTGACCTTGTGCTATTGTCACACGTTTTATTTCTACATGTGCTATAAACCAACCCCACAGTACATTGCTTTTACCTTTCCTTCAAGTATTGGGTTGGCCAAAAAATTCATTAGGGTTTTTCTGTAACATCTTATGGAAAAACCTGAACGAACTTTTTGGCCAACCAAATAGTTGGTTATCTTTCAAAGAGTTTTGAATAACAAGAAAAGCACCTTTATAGTCATGCATGGAGTTACCACTTCTGGTGCTCTTCATTCTTTTGTGTAAAGCCAGGTTTTCACTTAGCATCATTTTCCTTCTGTGCAAAGAACTTCTACAGTTCTTCTAGTGCAGGTCTGCTTCTGATGAATTCTTTCTGCTTTTGTGTGTCTGGAAAGACATTGTTTTTGCCTCTGCAAACTGAAGGACAGTCTCAAAGTCTCCACAAATCTGCCGACAATTCCCTTTCCACTTCTCCCTAGAGCTATAAGGGGATGTGCGGTGGGAGGGGCAAGATTTAGAATGATTTCTTTTCTTTTTTTCAAGGAATCTCATGATTATTAATTAAATTAAATTAATTAAATTTTTTTTTTAAATTTTTTGGCTGGGTGGCATGTAAGATCTTAGTTCCCCAACCAGGGATCAAACTTGCACCCCTTTCATTGGAGGCATGGAGTCTTAACCACGGGACTGCCAGGGAAGTCCCTAGAATGATTTCTTTTGTTTGGAATATTTTATAAGAACATAGAGGAATCTGTCCTGTGCCCAGTCATTCACTGAGGCAGGAGCTAATGGGGTTGATTCTCCATCCTGGAAGCAGGGGTGATAATGACAGTATATGAGGGATGGTAATTTATCACTAGCATGAATCACATGATTGAGGAGGAGAGGACATATATTTTTAACCTGAGAAAACAGCCCTTTGTTGAACCAGTGATGAAGAATAAATATCTTTTGCTACCAAAATTAATAACTTTTATGCCTCAGTGACAAAGTTTTGGGTTTCCATGTTGCACTGAAGTCAAATCTACCTTTTATGTCATGTGGAAGGGACTAGATTTGCAGAAACTGTGATGGAGATTTCTGTCCTCTTGGCTATGGGGCCCCTGTCTGGTTTCCTCAAAGGCGACCTTTTCCTTGTCCTCTAGGGAAAGACGACAACATCTCCTCAGCTCAGATGAAGTTCCAAAGTCTATATTTGCATGTGTAATTTGGACAGCAAAAGGAAACTAGACAATGAACCCTTATGTTTTCTTATCAATTTTTCCTCTTTATGGTGAATTTTACCATTTGAACTGTCCTGGTACTCACACTTGAGCTCAGCCAATTTCTCGAAGATAGAACTTAGGGGGAGAAGTCACAAAAAACACAGTCAGGTATGGGTCATTGTAGGAGTTTCTAGACTCAGGCTGCCTCAGGTCAAGTCCCACCTTCCTCCTCCTTTCTAGGCCTCAGTTTCCCAGCTGTAAATGGAGTTTTGGTAGTTTCCCCTCCAATGCTAATATTAAATAAATCTACCATCCAGACTATATTAATTCCTTCCCTTGTACGAGCACACATTGTATATCTTGTCTGTGTCTGGCATGTTGCCAATGTAGTCATATTTTCTTAATCAGATCACTTCATTTTTGTACAAAAAAAAAGGCATTTTGTTTATTTTTCATAATTATTTTTATATTATAAAAATTAGCATGTTAATTATAGAAACTTTAGAAGGTAGAGATTTGCAAAAAGAAGAACACAATCATTAAAAGAAACTCACACTACCCAGAGATGACCACTATCTTCAATCTTTGGTTATATACCTTTCCAGTCTTTCTTTTCTGTGTATGTACTCACATTCTGCATATATTTCTCTCTCTCTGTTTTTTTTGGCTGCTTTGGGTATTCATTGCTGCATGGGCTTTCTCCAGTTGCGGCGAGCAGGGGCTACTCTTCAATGCGGTGTGTGGGCTTCTCATTGAGGTGGTTTCTCTTGCTGCGGAACGCTGGCTCTAGACACGCAGGCTTCAGTAGTTGTGGTGTGTGGGCTCAGTAGTTGTGGCGCATGGGTTTAGTTGCTCCACAGCATGTGGAATCTTCCCAGACCAGGGATTGAACCTGTGTCCCCTGCATTGGCAGGAGGATTCTTAACCACTGTGCCACCAGGAAAGTCCAATCTTTCTTTTCTTTTTTTTAAATAAAATGGCATTATACAGAATAAATTGATTTGTAATTTTTTTCACATTATTCTGTCATCAGCTTTCTACATAATTGAACATTCTTGCATCATGTCGTTTTTAATGCCTATCAAGTTTTCCTTTTTAAGATGTGCCATGATTTATCTAACCATCTCTGTTTTTGGACATCTTGAACAATTCTAGGTTGAACTTCCAAAAGTGGAGACTTTGTACCCATTTCTGATGATTTCCTTAGGATCAATATCTAGCAGCAGATTTCTAGAACAGAGAACATTTACTTAATTTTTTTAGGCTTTGAAACATTCCAAATTAAAATCCAGAAAAGGTTTTGTGAATATAAACTTCCATTCATGAAGCAATAAAGCATCTTCTTCCAGCTACCTTATCAATCCTAGGTATTATTTACAGGTTTCAAGTCTTTATCTGTAATTCTGAGATCCAAAATTTTCTGAAAATGAAAATTGTTTCATCATTTATTTGGTGGATGAATCTGACCTCAATTGACATGGAGCTATTTATTGCCTCTATTTTATCTCACGTAGTGTGAATATTCATGTTTTGGCTTAGAGCTATCTCGGTGTTGGATTTGGGGGTGCTGCTTCACATATTTCAGGGTGAGGGGAGTGTTTTAGTCCATTTGGGCTGCTGTAACAAATAGCACAGACTGGGTGACCTAAAAACAACAAATGTTTATTTTTACAGTTCTGGAGGCTGGAAGTCTGAGATCAGGGTGCCAGCAGGGTTGGGTGACAGCCATCTTACCAGATGAAGACTTCTCACTGTGTCCTCACATGGAGGAGGGGACTAGGGTGCTCTGTGTGACACCAACATTCAGACCCTAGTGGGATGGTTGCCAATGTTCCCCATGTGCACTAACATTCCTTTCTAGAATCTGAAAATTTCTAAGTTTACAGGCACATCTGACTTCAGGAATGTCAGATAAGCAACTATGAACCTAAATCAAATAATTAACATATCAATAGGCAAACATGATGCCTCATCTATTTTAAAGCAAGGTTAAATGTATATTATTTATCTTTAACATCAATACTCTTTTTGGCTTTTGTGTATTTTGATAGAGTTTTTACTTGTCTAGAGAACTTCTTTGAAGGTCACTGTTTAATTCCTAAAGGGTAAGTGAAGGATATACTTTCAAAGTCCTTGCCTTTTGAAAATTCCTTTTTTTAGCTTCATCACGAGCAGCTTCTTGGCAGAGATAGATTATTGGGTCACTGTTTCTCCTGTTCCATGGAGAAGGTTCCACTGGGTTCTGTCATTTGGGAATGTGGAGGAAAGTTCTGATGCTGAATCATTTTTTTACTCTAGTATGGAATTTTTTCTTTCATCCTTTAGATTAAGAAAAAAAATCACTAAGGCATTAGCACCTTAATTTTGTCTAGTACTTAAAACATGAAACCTCAGCACAAAGAGAGATTTTCTTCATCTCAGGGAAATTGTTTTTCTGTTAGTCCTTAAGTCAGGGCTGACTTCCTGTCTGACCTGGACTCTCTGGAATTCCTGCTTTGTAGATGTTGTGTCACTACAATAGAGTTTTCTTGCCTTTTATCATCAGTTTGCTCATCATGCTGGCTATTGGTCCTTTTTCCTGGGTGGTGGCAGGATTTCTCCAGCTAATACTCCACTGCACTGATCTGGTTTTCTGTGTATCAATTCTGTTCTTCCCTTTCTCTCTCTATTGCCTCCTTTGTGTCTATCTTCATGAATATTTCCTTAATCAGGAGGGGGGTTAGAAGGGAGTCAGTGCTAGTTTTGAGGGCACCTGGTATTTGACCATGACAACATATCTGCTCAAGGAGCTTTAAAGTTCTTGATCTCAGTCTTTCCACCTGCAGGGTAAGTGGGTGGGAGTCTGACTGGATGCCCTCTGAGGCCCTTTTTAGCATCACTTTTCTATGAGATATCCTTGAACTTACTGTGAAAAGGGGCCTGCTCAACACTTGCCTCCATCTTCCCTCTTTCCCTTCAACTGGAGACACTAACTGGCCATTATATTTAGTGCTTTGGGCCACAAAGGATTCCGATAAGCATACATTAAGGTGTATTCAGATGAGAGTAGCCTTGCTCCAGAATGCAAAAAAGCACTGTCCTGGGAGTTGGGGGTCTGTTGTGGCACTGCTCCAAAGAGCCCCTGGAGTGAATCCTTCCTCCATGTGTCTCGGCGTCCCCTCCTGCAATACGTATGAGCTCAACTAAGCACATCAAAGCCCCCTTCCCTTCCTGCGTGACCCTGTGGGTCTGTTGGAGAATATCTTTCAATGAATGAAAATGGTAATCAGTTCTTAATGAGTGTGTTCATTTTTTTTTTCTAGGGGCTCTTTGAAACTGTGATGAATATAAGACAAATGTATTCCCCAAGGCACCTGATTTTGGATCAACACTCAAAGAGAAAGAATATGGAATTTTTTTGTGCCTCATAGCTGAATTCACCTATTTGAATTCACAAGGTTTGTCCACTTCCTGAGAGCTTCCAGGAGATGGCCTTTCCATGGATGTTCAGTGTAAATTTCTAAACAGTGAAAGCTGGCTGAACACAGGGTTTGTCCTGTTTGGGGGTCAAAACTAGGGGGAAGACCAGTTTCCATTGCAAGAGGGTTCAACATGGCAAATTTCAAGGGAATTTTTGAACCACAGTGACCTGAGTTTTCTGTGTATAATGAAACCTGCTTGGATTTGCATGAATTGGAAGTATGCACCAGTCTGGAAGTTCTACCTCTGAGAGAAGGCCTTGGTCTCTGACAAACCTTCAGCAACTTGCTCCCCGGGATGAGGTGTTGTGTCTTACGAAGATCTTGGGAGGCAGATGGATCATGGATCAGCTCAGCTGTGCCACTTTCTGTGCGACTGCAGACAAGTTCTTTAACCATCAGGGGCCTCAGTTTCCTCATCTGTAGGACGGGGATACTAACGAGGTAAAGATCAAATTAGACCACACGTGAACACTATCTGCCATTCCTGTTTTATTCTTTAATGCGTTGGGGCCAGATCTAGATCTAGAACAAGTTTTATCCACCTCACCACGGTTGATATCCTGGATGAGTCTGTTGGGGGACACGGGGTTGTCCTGTGCCTTGTAGAATATTGTATTGCCGTCCCAATGTTGCATTGCTGTCTACAAACAACATTCTACAATGTTGCTTGTAGAATGTCAGTATTGCTGCCTTTTACCCAGTAGGTACCAGTGGTAACCTTGAGTTGTAATAACCCGAAATGTCCTGACTCAGCCAAATGTGCTGGGGGCCAAAAATCATCCCCAGGTGAGACCCACTGCCCAGAAGGAGGCAAGGTGCCCCGCTGGACCTTGGCCCTAAGCACTCAGTATGGGGGTGATTTTTGTGCAGGTAGAAAAGATTTGGTGGAATGACACCTATTTAAAGTAATCTTGTTCCTGTGGATGGAGATGGCGTATTTAAATTAAGAGGCTAGTCTCTGATTGCCGGGGTAGGGTGAAAAGAAGTGACTTTCCAAGGTTACAAGGGGCACCTTTCTTTCTGTGGTAATGAGCTTTCCATCCCTGGAAGGGTTCAACCCTGGGGACTCCCGGGCACGGGAGGCCCGTGCCAGGCCACGCTGCAGAAAGCCGATGTGCTGGCGAGAGCAGGAAGGTGTTCTCACTCCGGGGACCACACTCATCTTCCTTCTTTGGAGGCCACCGAACTGGTTCCCAGCTGTTCCTATCTCTTCCCGCCTCTCTTGGACCCAGTCTCCATCCTCCCTCTGAAGCGAACTTGCTCTCTAAGTTCTAACAAGAAATACTATGATCTAACTTCTTGTGGCTTCAGGAGATACAAATCTGTGGTAACACTTCAAATTAAGTGTCATGAATGAGTAATTACTTCCTGAATCTGAGGAGTCCGATTGAACGGGACTCATTATTGTGTGTTCATTACAATCCTGCTGATGATTAAAACTATATTTTGGGGTTTTAATAACTCTATAAGGGACATGTAGATAAAGCTCGGAGATATATACTGGTGTGGATGTTCGTTAAGCCCCAATAAACATTGGTATTAATTCAAACATGTACTTACTGTTTCATGGAACTTTAATGGAATTTATGTCTGAGATGGGTCAGGATGTTGCAATAACGTCTGTGTCTCTTTGGAACCTGAATTCAGGGATCTTTCGATCTTCATGGGTTTTGAGTTTGGAGCAAGAGTCTTCAGAGTGCACGGTGGCTGGGAAACCAAGAAGGAGATTTGGGTGGTTATGACATGCTCCTGTCAAACTTCTTCTGGGCCATTCCAAGGATCAGAGTAGAATTGAACTTGGAGTCTTTCTAGAATCTGATTATTATTAGATCATATACCTGTGAGCATTGAGTTGGTAGGAATTTCAAGTCATTTATTCACCCATTCTCTCCCCGAGATGCTGAGTGGGTGGGGTGCACGCAATCCAGCCCCTCAGGTGTCTGTTTGCCCATGGGGGTCTGGTGAAATATCAGGGACTTTCTACCTCCTCCTTCCCACTCTTCCATTCCGCCCATCCTTTCTTCCACTCAGGGGTCTGCAGAAGCATTCTCTAGAAGTGAGCATTGATTGGGAAACTCATACATCCCTGTTCTCTCAAAGGCATGGGCTCCAACGTTCCGACAGCTCAGGGCCAGTCCTGCCTTCCTGTTTCCAGACAAGGGAGGTTCCCTCCTCCCCAGAAGCTGAGCTCGCCCCTGGACATCCTGGGGATTTAGAAAGGGAGATAGCAGTGCCCCAGGAGCTGGATGGAGAAATGGCATGATCTACCCGAGGAAGCAGGTGGTTTTGGAGGGCCCAATTGACGCGGCCATTTGAACGTGGCTGTTTTTGGTACAGGATGTGTATTGGTTAGGCCCTGGCAGGAAATGGCACCCTCAAACTGGGTCATCTGGGGAGAATTGAGCAGATGTGCCATCTGCAAAGGGGAGAGCAGGGAGAAGGGAGATTCTAAGAGATACTGCAGTGCCCAGTGCCCTGGGCTGGAGGTGGGCAGGGAGGGAAGGAGGGAGACCCGGGGAGGTGGGGGTGGAGCAGCCTGCCTGAGCCCGAGGGAGGGAGCTGGGGACCCAGGGCTATTAGTTTGCAGAGCAGCTTCCCGGGCCCACAGGAGGATGCTAGAAGGCAGATGGGGAGAGGAAGGGGAACACAGGGATGGAGTGTGGCTGGTGAGGGGGCCGGGGCGGCGCTGGCACCCAGTGCTTGTAAGCGACCCAGGGGCAGTTCTGTAGAGGGTGTGACCTTTGAGATGGCCTTGATGGGGGGCTAGAACTGGGACTGGTGGAGCTGGTGGCAGCGGGTAGAGGTCCAGGAGGAGGAGTGAGGCTGGAGAGGAGAAATCATGCAGGTTGGAAGTAGGGGGTGCAGGGGAGAAGAACAGGAGTGTGAGTTTGATGGGAGCCCTGGGTGGTGGTAGCCCAGGAGGGACAGGTGAGTTGGGAAGTCTGACTCAATTCCTTGCTGGTGAAAGAGTCTGATTTTACAGGATGTTAGCGTCCACCGAAAGGGGTGATGGGAGCAGGGCCATGTATGGGGTGGAGGAATATGGCAGGATGGATGGACTGGGGGAGGCTGGAGGCCGGGAGGAGTGAGGAGTGAATAGGGTTTGGTCCCAGTGGCCACTACAGGGATGGAGGAGAGGGGAATGGAGTGAGAGGTTCTGAGGTTCTTTTCGGAGAGAAAACGGATGGGATAGTGGGGAGGGGAGGGGAGGGAGGGGTGATGCCCTGGTCCCTAGACAGGTGATACCATCAGAGAGAGGCATAAGGCTGGCTGGAGTTGGAGGGACTAATGACATTTCCCGGGCCCTATGGGTGTTGGGGGTGTCGGGGTCTCCTACAGTGAGACGGTCTCACTGTTGATGAGATGATCTTACTGCATCCCCCACCTGGCTTCCCACCAGAATCACCTGCAGAGTCCATTAGATATACAGCTCCCTGGGCCCCAGGATCAGATGGCAGGACCGGCCTTGGAACCTGCATTTTAAGGTGCCCTCAAGAGTCTCTGTTGCAGCTGGGCTGGTCGATGCTGCTATTTCCCTTCATCCTTCCAACGTCCAGGAAGGTCCGTGTGGTTTTTCCCTTCCATTGGTGTGGAAACTGAGGCATAGGTGACAGGACTGTGACAAGGCCAGGTCTCAGCCCTGTGGCCTCATAGATCCAGGTGGGGTGGGGGCCGACTTGGATGCCTTTAATCTCACCTCTTGGGCTTCAGGCAGTTTGCTGGGAGGTTGTCTTCCCCAAGTCAGGACTGCACAGGGCGGGGGCAAGAGGGTGCCAGGCCCTCCCTGGTGGCCAGGACTTTGGCAGACAGAGGCTGACAGAGCCCGCTTGGCCTCAGCAAGCCCGAACGGCTGGAGCTGGTCAGCTGCTGGGACCCCGGAGGATTCGCCATGAAAGGGTCGCAAGTGATGAAGTGCGTGCGTACCCAACTCTCTCGAGCTGGACACTCTGCCAAGTCAAACAAGTCATGCTTCAGGGCTTTTTTTCTGAATTCACTGTTCTCTACCTGGGCAAGGGAGGTGAGTTCAGTTTGTCTAACCTGTGAAATGGGAACCGATGTGGAAGTTTAGAGTCACACAGTCAGATAGACCTGCCAGTTGCCCCCTGACCCTTAGTTTCTTCACCTGCAAAATAGAGGTGGCATGTCAATCTTGTTGTGTTGTTACTGGTGACAAATGACATCAGGTGAGTAGCACATACAGAATGCCTAGCACGTTGGCAAGCTTGGGGCAGGTAAAAGTTACCCAGTGTTACAGGTGCTTGGCCAAACCCAATGCATTATGCAATTGTTGGTCAAGGCAAATATTGAGTGAGTGTCTGTGAAGTGTCACAACTGTGTTCATTACTCTGGGGATACACACAAATATACACAAGTATCTGGACCTTGGCATCCAGAAGCTTCTAATCTCATGGGGGTTAGGAGGCAGCAGGGAGAAATCCAACTGAATGGACAGCACACATCTGCTTTCTCAACACCTTCTGTGTCTCACACATTGGCCTAACCCTTCTTTGGTACCTTGGAAAGGTAAACAAGAAAAAGAAGACATTTCTTAGCATGCTTTATGGGCCCCTTCATGTGATGGGGCTGTCCAGGGCTGCTTGTAGTCAGCCAGACTGAACACTTTGGCAGCTTTTCCTGTCCTTGTTCTGCACTTTCCCTTCTTTACGGCTCCACAGACTCTTATCCATCCTCGAAAACCCCACTCAGATGTTAACTTCCTCTAAGAATTATTTCCCAACCTGCGTGTCCTTCTGGGTTGGTCAGGGGCTTTCTCTGCTATCACAGCCCGGCTCTGGCACCCTTAGAGCTCTGATCATGCTGTGTGGTGAGGGGTGATTGTCCGACCCCCACTAGATTGTCAGCCGCTGGAGGGCACACATTTAACTCAACTCTGTGTGCCCGGTGCCTAGCCCAGGATAGGGCAGAGAATAAAAGCCTGGCTGGTTAAAGGAACAGATGGACATAAAGAGGAAGAGATCATAATCCCCTCCTGAAGGAACACTCATGGGTACAGGGCCATCAGACTGTAAAAGCACAGGGTCACACATGACGGGGCAGGAGTAAGTGATACACTGGGGGAGTCCAGAGCCCTCAGCGGTTTTCCCCAGGGGACCAAGAAGGACCTCCAGGGGCAGGTGGCCTTTGAGAAGGGATTTGAAAGGTGATGTCTCACCCCTAAAACCATTCTTCTCTGTCTTGCAGGGTGGGGCCTGGGGCTGGAGTTCCATCCAGAGCTGGGGCAGGGCAAAAAATGACCAGTCGGAATATCCTCTCTGCCAAGAGGCAAACACACATTCTTCCTAGAAGGAGAGTAGGTCTCCATCCCTTCACGACCCAACTGGCCACAATTCACTTTCAACTCAGTCGAGATTTTCACTTTCAGAAAAGGTGGGACAGGAGGGCTGGGGCAGGACCAATGGGAAATCAAATGGGGCAGAGTGGCAGGTCCCCAGGTCTCAGACCGGCCCCCCCGGTTGGGGGTTCTGGGCAGTGCACAGGAATGGCATGTTGGGCCTGTGGGCTCCTCTGACACAGTAGCTGCTACTCCTTCATTTGTTCAAAATACAAGCGCAGGGAGCACAGCTCTGGGCTAGGGGCGGGGCAGGTGAAGGGATCATGCTCTCTGCCCCCAGGAGATCACAGGGGAAAGAACCAGACAGACCAGGAGCCGATCAAGAGCGTTAAAGCCATCTCGCATCTCCCAGGGTCGCCTCTACAGAGACGGTCGACGAGGTGGAGGGCTGTTCACGCACATGTGTGCATTAAACAGCTGTGTGTGTGTCCAGCATAGTGGACAAGACAAAGTCCTGCCCCACGGAGCTTACATTCGAGTGAGGGAGCCAGGCAATTATCAAGGTATTGCCAGTAGGAGCTGGGGACTCTGGTAAAAATGACCTTCTCACTGTGCCAGAGGCTCAGTGACATCTTGGGGGGACTCTGGGGTAAACTGAGGAAGAAGAAAATGGTAAAAGGGTAGGAAAAGACAAATGCCTCCATGTCCAAAAGATGGGAGCCTGGGAGCCTGGCTTCAAGGCTTGTGTGCTGGGGTGGAGATTCTGTCTGTACCTTCAAAGCACTGGCGAGGGCCAAGCGCTTGTTTCTGGTAGGGATATGTCACGTGATCAGATTGGCCTTTTCGAAAGATGACAGTGGTTTTGGCATGGACTTACTGGAGGCACAAGAGCAGAAGCTGTCCAGTGGGCAATGGTCCTAGTGAGATATGATGTGGTTAAGACAGGGTTGCAGCAGGGCTGGGTCTACATGGGGTTCGCTGTTAAATGTTCCATCTAAGCTTGTTTCCACACATGTCTCTGAGCGGTGCGCATTCATCCATTCTTTACTGAGTCTCTCTCTCTGAGAACGAGGTGGAGGTGTCCTCTGCCTTCCCGTTCAGTCCGCTAGAGTTTGATGCAACCTCACAAGGCCTGTGCCGGGACCTCCAGGTCTCCATGCAACCCTGTGGCCAATGAAGACCCCCGGGGAGCTCCTCACCCAGGGCAGCCTGGTGGGGAACCAGGCGGCAATGATGGAGCTCGCTCTGCCCTCTGCGAGCCCTGAACCCCCCCTGAGGAACCGGAGATGGAACTCTGCCTAACTTGGTGCCTGAGCCCTCTGGCTGCAGAAAGCAAGGAAGGGGAACAAACAGAACAGCACACGTGAGGCAGGGAGGCCTGCGAGAGCCTGGCGCTTGGAGAGGGTGATTAGGTGTCGTTAGAAAGGGAACCGTCAGGAGGAGGCGGGGGCAGAGTGATGCCTGGCCAAGGTGGGCTGTTTGGAGGATCCTGGGTCTGGCAGGTGGGAGGCGGGTGCTGGGGCAGGACGCAGCCTGGGCCTGTTCCAGGCAGTGGGGCGCTTCCCGCAGGTGGCCCTTTGATCTCACCACAAACGGCCTATTCAGCATCTCCAAGACTGGGCCGGGTCCTGGCAGCCAGGGTGGGAAGGTGACGAGACACAGGGCATTTTCTGCCTGGTTCCAGGGTGAGGGATCCACTGCTCCGTGACTGTTACTGCCCATGTGGAGAGTAGCCAGGTTCCAGCTGCCGCTGGGATGGCCGCTTGCCAAGGATGCCCCTGACGGGCCCCCGGGCTGGCTGCCGGGCTGGGGCCAGGAGTGGGGTAGGGATCCCCTGGATGGGGGCGTGTGGGAGGGTTGCGCCCCTGTGCACAGCCCCTTCTGCCAGAACTGACTGACTGGAGCCCCTCCTGGCACTGGAAACATTTCCTTGGGGAGACTCATTTGCTGGGAGAGACAAGGCTGGACATTGCGGCCCTAATACTGAGAAGGTTGAGGTCTCCTCTCCATCCCACACCTGCCATTCCACAGTCAACACTCAAACCACAAGAGACAATCTTGGTACGCGGGCCTCTCACTGTTGTGGCCTCTCCCGTTGCGGAGCACAGGCTCCGGACGACCACGGCTCACAGGCCCAGCCGTTCCGCGGCATGTGGGATCTTCCCAGACCGGGGCACGAACCCGTGTCCCCTGCATCGGCAGGCAGACTCTCAACCACTGCGCCACCAAGGAAGCCCTTGTTTTTTTTTTTTTTGGTTGTTTTTTTAAATGACACTAAACGTTAATGAGTGCTGGAAACAAGCAGCTTCTTTTTCGACTTTTGGGTTCTTTCTCTTTATTCATTTGTTTTGGGTGTCTCTGCTTCTCTGATTCCCTAGGAGCACATATTTAGAAGGCCTGTTGGATGAAGGATGACTCTGGAAAAAGGCTGTCTTGCAGATCGCCGTGTTAAGAGAGGAAGCTTGGTTGCGGCTGAAAGGTATTTAGTGGCAGTGTGTGGACTCACACAGTCCAGGTCTTGGACCTTCCTGTCTTCACCCAGCTGTGTGTCCCCAGGCAAGTCACGTAACCACTCTGAACCCCTGTCTCCTCCTCTGGAACCTGGTAACAATACCCATTTGCTGGGAAGAGCGAGTGTGCTGACAGTGGTGTACGTATCCATAGTAGATGCTCAGTGAACATTAAATGCTCTCCATCTCTTAAGAAAGAAAAGTTGGCTTAGGAATAAGCTTTAATTAAAATGTTTTTGTTGTGCTAAGAAGAGGCCAAAAGTCACAAAATTATTTAGAGATTGTTTTCACTGAGTTCAAAAATCCAGGAGACTATTTAATCAACAGTCTGTTTTCTTCCTCACAGCCGCACTGATGTACTCATCTTGGAAGATGCAAATTAAGTAATTGAAGTTTTCAAATTTATTTTATTCGTTACTCACTCATTCACTTATTCTGCAAACAGGTAACCATCACCTACTATGTGTGAGGTCTTGTGCTGCTCCCAGGGATGCCGAAAAGAGGAGGGAGGGAGCTTGGGGCTGCGGGAAAGGGCAAACTCGGGTCGGATAGGTCCCTGCAATTTACTAACCGTGACCTCCAGTGAGTCATTTTAACTCTGTAGCCCTCAGTTTCCTCATTTGGATAATCAGGATAATACTATTTCCCCTTGTAGGGTTGTTGGTGAGGATTAAAGCTAATGCATGTAAAATGCCTGGTGCATGGAGCCGATGGCAGCAGCCTTGGTACTAAGAGGTGGTCCCTGCCCTTTAGTGCCTGCTGGTCTCTTGTGGGGATAGCGGACGAGCAGATACAACCCAGAGTGATTTGTCCCGCGCAGAACTGCATCACTCTTTCTGCCTCTGCGTGTAAAGGGTGGCACAGGTGGGCTCGAGGACTTCTCGGAGGAGACCGATCAAAGGACATTTCTTTGGGGGTGGGGGTGGGGTATCTTTTTATCCTGCCCATTTGCAAAAGACCACGGGAAACTAACCGAGTCCCTGACATTGCTTTCCAAGAAGTTGCTTTAGCACTGCAGCAGAGCAGGGCACTGCCCAGAGTCCTGCGGCAGGTTCTTGGGGGAGTCTGGCTGTCTGGGTGCCCGGCTTGGATGAGTGGGAGCGGCCGCAGGAAAAGGCAGAACTAGTTCCTCCAAGTGTGTTTATCTTGCCGATCTGACCTCAGAGCCCAACCATCCTAATGATTTTTAATGACTATAATGTGTTCTCCCGTCTTGACTGGATCCATTGGCCATGCTACCCGATGGCCGGTTTCCCATGTGCGTCGCCCAGTGGAAGCTGGTTCAAATGCCAGGTGGGATTACGTGGTTGGGCTTTTAGCTAAAAAGGCTTTCACTGAGGGTTCCACGTGAGCTCAGGGGGATGGCACCAAACTGAGCCCCTTGGTAAAGCCAGCTGGAAGGGGGTGCCGGCTTCTGGAACCAGCTTTGATGTCGGGGAGAGCTGAGTGCAACCCCTGACTGGCTGAGCTCTCAGGAGACCAGCTCTGCCTCTCTGGGCTCTGCTTTCTCTTGGTCTCTGTCAGCAGGCAGGACACGAGCTGTCCGTGTGTTTCCTGTTCTTTCGCCCTCTCTGGGCTGGAGCAAAGTGGACGATGATTTCTCAAGCACCTCCCGGTGTTGTAATCCTATGACTGACTCTTTGGCCAGCTGGATCCTCCCTGCCAATACCCACCTGATAGATACCTGCCCGTGGTGGACGAGATGGACACGGACAAGCAATTTCCCAAGAAGGGCTGAGGTGGCCTGGGGTGGCTGCCCTCCTGAGGCCTCACAGAGCTGGCTGAGTTTCGCGGAATAGCCTGGAAGGTCACTCCACGCCGGCTGCCTCCAGACAAGGAGAACCAGGAAATACCGAGGGCCCTGGGTCCTGTGAACGCTCACGATGCAATTGTCTCGGGAGAGGCAGAGATTTCTAGAAAGTGAGAGCTCCTCGTCAGCCAGGCAGGGCTCAGGGCCGCTCTCAGCCCCTCAGGCAGGTCCCAGCTCTTGCTTCACCTGGATCCACCCTCTTTTGTAAGCAGTAACATCCCTGCCAGCTCTATCACGGGGACTCTGGCCAGAAAGTGGTAGCGGCCCAATGGCCCAGACCCTCCTGGGAAGGCCGTGTAGCTTCCTGACTGGCTGTGCAGGTGGGAGCCCTGTCTCTGGGGGTCTTCCATTCCACCCCCCCATCCACTTCCATTCTACAGACACGAGCACCCTGTAGCAGGCAACATTTTCAGCCACTTACCTATGGCCTCACGGCCGGGGAGCCGTGAGGCAGCTTTGTCCTGGGGCCTGAGTGCAAAGCCCTCACTGTTATTACTGTTATTTGTTAAAAATCTTATGAGTGTTAGGTGAGAAACTTGAGGGCTTGAATTTGAAAGTGTCCCTTTATAGATGACACTGGTTTTCAGCTGGGGGCAATTTTGTCCCCCAATATTGGCCCTACACCCTGTCCTATTGGATTTATGTCCACAGTCCCTTTTCCATCCATGGCTTCTGTGCTGTTTTCATCTCTTACCTGGAATCCTGCGCTCTCCTCCTCGTCTCTCCAGGTCTCTCCTGGGTCAAATCTTGTGCTCAAATCACTGTGAAGTGTATCTTTCTAAAGCCAGTTTTTGTTAGTACACTGGCCAAAAATCCCTCATGGCTCCCTTTGCTAACAAGAGAGCATCACTTCCTTAGCATGAGAGTCACGACTGGGCTGCTCTTCCTGGGGTCTCCAGAACTGGTGGGATTCATCCAAGCTTTGAGAGTATGTGGGTTTTCAGCAAGATGTGGGCTTGGAGGCAGAGACAAAAAGAGAAGAGAACATTGTCCTGACCAGGTTCTCTTGTTCCCTTTACTGTGAGGGAGGCATCCATGTCCCATTTCACTGCAGGAAACTTGAAGCCCAGAGAGGGGAAGCGACTTGCCCGTAGGCACACAGGGACTCGGGACCCAGCGGGTAGTACCGCCCAGCAGGCAGACGATTGTGCTGGAGCTTTGGAGGGCCTGGGTGTGAATAGAGTTCCTCACTCCTGTGTGGCCTGTGAGGATTAAAGAGCAACACCCACAAGGGCTGAGCAGAGAGTCAGCTCCCACTGTTAGCTGGTATTATTATTGTCATGATTAGAGAGACCTTTTGTTTTCAGAGCCAGATCTGCCTGCACTCCTTGGGTGACCTTAGAAATTCCTTAAAGTCTTTGATCCTTGGAGCAAAATGTGCAAAACTGCGCTGACATCACCCCCTGTCCCCCGTCCCCCAGATGCTGGTGCTAAGGGCCTCGTGCCTTGCTTAGCCAGTGTGAACTGCTATTTTTATTTCCATCTCTCTGTAGAGGTTGTGAGAGTTAAAAAAAACAGGAAAGGGGGTTTCAATGCTGAAGAAAGACGGGTGGGGACCAGGGGAGCTGGGAGTCGGCCCTTTAGGGATTCTGGCTTTGGGCAATTTCCCTGGGCTTCTCTGGAAGCGTTGGTAGACACCAAATGTCCCTCTTGCCTCATCTGGCTGGACATTGCGACATCGGCAAGGAATGAAGGATAACGCTGTCCTGGGAGGGCCACCTTAGTCATGGGAACCAGGGGAAGCTCTCCCGGGAGTGTCCTGCAGGCAGGCAGGGCCTGGACGGCGGGATGGGTGGTTAGTCAGGAGCCTGGCGGGCAGGACCTCTCTCTGCAAGTAATCACCTGGCAGGAGCATTCCTGGCCTCCATTGAGCCACACCTGGTGACCTCTGTGTGCCCAGTGGAGGCTGGAGGGGCGGCCCTTGCCTCACAGGAGAGGGGGCGGGCACAGCCGGGATTCCTGAGGCCTCCGAACTTGCTGGGAGGCGGGCACCTAGCTGCTCTCCCTCACTCCGCCATCCACTTTCTGGGTGCATCTGGGCAAGTCTGGGCTTTAGGGTTCCCGTCTGTAAAGGAAGCAACACACCTAGGCCTCTAACACCCGCATCAAGTGTAAATTCCTCTACATTGGGCTCTTAGCTTCTTATTCGGCCCAGAGCCCGGCACATGGTGGGCCCCCAGTAGCTGTGCTGTGACTAAACGAATGAATGAACGGATGATGGATCAAAACGCATCTCCCCCACTTCATTCCAGCCCACAGGATGCTCTGCACTGGGGTCAGCTCAGAGAAAAGTCCTCCTCAAAGACAAGGTGGCTGCCTGGCCCAGGTACAAAGATGCTCTCAGAGAGGTGTCGGCAGATCAGGACAAATCAATTAAGGGCCTCAGTGTATTTAGCATTTTACACTCAATACACTTAAGGAGGAAGGGTAATGCTTTGAAATCAGGCACCTCTTGTTGGTTAATGCTGGTGTAAGTTACTTTTGGAGGTAGGGCCTGGACATGGCGGCCAGAGCTCACGTGTAGAGGTGAGTTACCGATACACGAGGTTATGTCTAATTACCTGAAATACCCTCCTCTGTTGAGTGAAAAATGCAATTTTCATCAGCCCCGTGTTAGTTATGGCTGCCTAGAGCTGCAATTGGCAAAAGCATGTTTTTAGCTCATGACTCAAGGCTGACTCAACCTTGGGGACCGTGCTTTCCATGGCCCCAAGCTGGGCTCCGCTTTTTCCCTGGAAACGCCTAAGTTGTTTGCCAAGCCCTTTGACCAGGCCGTGGAGCTTCTCTGGGAGGCTCATCACCCATTTTTGAGCCCCTGGCTTCCCAGCTGGGGGTGGAGGGTGGGGAAGTGACCCAAGCTCCCACACTGACTGCACGGCAACCTGAAGACGCCTTTGGAAAGGTGAGCAAACGACATTTAGATTCGGAGCTGTGGGGCTTGGATTTGAAGCCAGCACTTTCTGACTTTGAACTTATACTGTTTTCTCCATCGCTCTTTGGGGACCTTGTTCAAGTCACCTGCAGGGCTCAGGGTGTCTGTCCCAGGAGTGAAATGGTCTCAGGAAGGTGGATCTTGCTTCATCTAAGCCGTGGCCATGCTACTCAGGACTGAACTTGTTTCTGGTTCCATCTGAAGGCCTTTAAGGACGGGCCAGATTATAAAATATGAAGGACTTTCCGGGTGGGGAGAGAGGACTTGGTCATAAATCCTGGCCTTGATTCTGGATGGATTGATTGAACAACCACTCCTGTTTGTGAGACAAACAGCTTCCCATCTCATTTATCTTCTCACCTGTGACTGTCTCCTTTCTTGAGTTACCTCCCAGGCCTGACCTCAGAATGACTGCTTGGCAGGTTTCTAGGTGCCTGGCACGAGGGTGTGTGTGATGTGAGATGCCTGGAAAGTTCCCCGGACCCCCCCAGAAAGCATCCATTTCCCTCCTGACCACTTGGTTCTCTGAGGCTGACAAGCCAGGTCTCATTTCCTGTCCTCGTTCAGCTCCAGTCCTGGAGGTGGGACTCGTAGACCCATTTGACAGATGAGGAAACCCAGGTTCAAAAAGGCAAAGTGACATTTTCTAGACAAGATGAGAGACCAGGTTCTGGTTGGTCCGGACCTGCCTTGGACTTGCTGGAAAAGATGAGGTGAGGGTCCTATTAATCCCCAGCCAGTACCCTTCCATGGGCAGCCAGGGCATATGATGGCCCAAGAGTGTAATCAGTGTAAGTTACCCTCCTAGTGGTGAGTCCATGCTTAGCTCTTCGCATCCGTGAGCCCATTTTCTTCCCTCCTAGGCACCTGAGGGCCTGGGTTTTATCATTCCATCTTTTCAGATGAGTAAAATGAGGCATAGAGAGAAGTTAGGCATCTCATTCACAATGATGCAGCCCAGATGCCCAGGATGACCCAGCTCAACGTGGTCCAGCCTGACTGCAGCCCCTCCAAGAGCAGGTTCCTTGCAGCCCCCTCTATGGCATGTCTCACCCATCGTGTGTGTGCCTTGAAGGACGGTGTGTGGGGAAGGAGGTCAATGAGGCAGGGGTGAGACAGACGCTACCTCCTTGGGGACTTACAGGGCATGCCAGCACTTTAAGGACCTGAAAAAAATCTGCTGTCATCGTGACATTAACTTTGTCTAACTCTCCAGTTCTCTAACTTGTCCAACCACAGAAAGTCTTTTCCTGTCTTTTTGTTTTCTCTTCTCTTCCTTTTCCCTTCTTTCCTTTTCTTTTTGCTCTCTCTCCTTTCTCCATCTCCTTCTGTATCTCTTTGTCTGTCCCTCTCTCTCTTCCAAATCACCAGAGACCATAGACTCTTTGGGAAACAGGGTCTTGGGATGCTGAGGAGGAAACTGCTCAGATTCAGCCTGAACAGGTATTCGTTTCAGCGCCTGCTTTGGGCCTGGTCTGGGGAAGCCTCACCATTCCTGCTGACAACCAGCACAGGCTCCGTCACCATCCTCGTTTCCGCAGGGAGCACACAAAGCTCCTGGTCGGCAGTGGCACCCATGGCTCCCAAGGCTGGAGGTTTGTGCCTGTGCCTTGGGTTCAGCCCCCTCTCCACTCCTCCCTCCCGTGACCCCGGGTTCTTTAAATGTGTTGGGTTGGACCCAAGTTCGGCTGATGTTGCATCTTCTACTTCCGGCTGACCGCTGGCATCCAGTTACCCTTCCCTTGGCGTCAGCTCTTGGGCCAGAGGTTGAGACCTGCCCATCTGTTGTGCAGCTGGGGGTGAGAGGAGGGGGCTGATGGTGATGGTTCATCTCCATACAAATGAGCTGGCCCGTCCACACTTGCATCCATCCCCACCGCGGCAACAGGAAAGACGGGATCCACCAAGACTGTCTTCACGTCTTGTTCTCTGGTCAGAGCTGTTCCCAACTGTCAGAGTGACATATGGCTCCCTGACACAATGGCCGTTGCAACACTTTTCTTTTTTTTTTTTAAGATTTTGAATGCTGGGAAATGTTCAGCTCCTTTGAGATACCTTTGGTTGACTCTGATGCTTAATTCTTGTCTCCAAGACAGGGCCTCGCTCATCCTTTCCTCTAGCTGCCAGACCTGCTGTTTTTAATGGAAATTTCTCTGACAATCTTAAAACAACTTTTAATCAAATAGTGATGATTCATTTCTCGATGGGACGGCAGAACAAAAAGATTAAGATTTGCAGTTCCTCCTGGACCAACTCCCCTTTTATCTCCTCATCTCCTTCCCTGTCTTCCTTCCCTACCCCACCCAGCATCCTTTGGCCTCCTCTCCAAGCCTCAATTAGCTGATGGGAGGGGATGCTTGGTCAAGGGCGCTGTCGTTGGTGGTCCAGACTGTTGAGGGCATTTGCTCTCTGCGTCTTCAACTCTGGGGAGATGGGCTGCTGACATGAGTGGGAACGTCTTCCTAGGAGATTTCAAAGCACTGGAGACTCAACTGTTGATGGTGAATTACAAAGAAAAATTAAAAGAGGCAAAATATCCCAAAGGCACTACTTGGACAAGAGCATCTGACCTCACCACCGGCCCCAGCCCCCAGCATTCAAATCCCATGATCTCAGGCTTCCCAGATGGTCAGAGTTTGCTATTGGTGGGCAGGAGTAACACAACAGAGAGGCAGGAAGACAACTCATGTTTGTTGAGAGCTTCCTCTGTGCAGTGTGCTTTTTTTGTGCCTACAGATTTTGTCACTGTGAGCCAATACTACTAACAATGAGGCTAGCAAGCACACACAGGGTCACTATAGGCTGGGCGTTGTTCTCGGTGCTTTGTGTATATACTAATTTAATTTTCACAGCAGTCTTATCAAGTGGAGACTATTATTATCCGATTTTGCAGTAGAGGGCTTTGGAGCACAGAGGTGTTCAGTAACTTGATCGGGGTCACATATTTCAGAGGTGATGGAGCCAGAAATCAAACCTAAATTGTCTGACACCAGGGTCTGTGCTACTGTCCATTTCTTCAGACTGCAAATTACTTAGTAGGGATGGGTTCTCCCAGACTTTTGTAGGTGCTGGGGACAGGGGTGTTGACTGGGGGTGGGGGCCTGGGAGGGCTGCTCATCTGGACCTCAGCTCTAACACCCATATGAACACAATTCTCCCAAACATGCTTCCATGGGGGATGCTCTCTCTCAAGCCAGGGATGGTAGGGGGTGGCTGTGTCACCATGACGCTCAAGCAGACCCCTGCTCTGGGAAAATTACAGGAAATGGGCCACAAAATAAATCTTAGGTGGACAGGGTTGGACCATTTTTAATCAAGGAGCTCTCGTTGAGATCAGAAGGTAGTTCTGTTCACTACGCAATAGACTTTCTGTGGTCCTGGCTCTGGGGGGCTTCCTACCTTTACCAATTCACCCTTTGGTGGCCTGAGTTGCAGTATCCCTGCCGACGTTGTTCCAGCCAGTGAGGCAGAGACGGGACAGGGCGGCAGGTGGGATGGAGGCGCCAGGATGATCAGGGGCAGGGTCTGGCCCCGAGTGTGAGAAAAGCGAATGGAATACTGTCTGGTCAGGTGTGTTCCTGGCATGTGTGTTTCCTGATGTGTATTTGCATCTACTCTTGTTTCATCTTACTTAATTTTCTTGTCCTCTTACGGAACAGCTCCGTGCAGTGGGGGTCGATTTCCACTCTCCCAAGTGGAAGCAGAGATGAAGCGGCCCGTGGTCCACACAGGGCACGTGTCTGGAACCAGGATCTGCATTTTCCTCTAGGTTGGCCTGTGGTTCCACCGCTTGCTGGGCCTTGGCCTTCAAGCCCGTGGCCGTTCTTTCTTTCCCTTTTCCTCCCTTTCTCCTCCGAGTCTTTGGTGGCACAGGGTGGGCGAGGAGAGGGGGGCCTCTTAGCCTGCACACCCCTTCTACTCAGCCACTGCAACAGGTCTGGAGCCAGCTTGGCCTTGGAGCATGCCAGGTTTGGCACTGAACGCAGCAGCCCCTTTGGAGTCGAGATTTGGTTTCCTCTTGGAAAAAGGCTGCTTCCTGATTGCTAGAAAAGGAGAAGAAAGTCTTAAAAAAGCTCTGGTGTTCCTGTTGGCTTCCAGACCAATAGCCTCCAACATTTTGATGATTTAAGTGTCAATAGATTAAAAACATGTGGTCCATGTTTCCCCTGAATTCAAATGCATGTTGAACTTAAAGGAAAGCTTTAAAAAAAATATATCAGAGAAATAGTCTGGGTTTTACTCAATGCCCTGTTGGAAAACTTGGCGTAAGGTATTTGCAGAGTACATGGGCCCTCATAAAATGGCTTCAGTTGGCCTGGAGGCAGAAGGGACTTGTATGGACCCCATATTCCCCCAGGACTAGAAGACCCAGGTTGGTTTCCTGTAGCTCTGCACACTGGGGAAGGCCGAAGGTTCGAGGAAAAAAATAAAGCTTCAACATTCTCCTTTCTGGAGACCCCCTTCCATCCTAATTTTTCCCAAAGTATATACATATCTGGCCAGTGAGCATCTATGGGGCATCTACTAGGTGCCAGCATTCCTGGTGGATTGTATTTAACCTCCTCGCGCTGGTTCTTTCTCGTCCCATGCTCCATCCAGTGGAGCCACTCACTGTTCCCGCCTCTCCGCCTTTGTCCCTGCTGAGTTCCCTACCTGGCATGTCCTTTCCCAGGCTTTATCCAGATCTTGTCCGTTCACACCCACAATACACATCCCGGTGCTTTATCCAGAATCTGTGCTCCATCAGCATTTGGAGTGATGTCCAAGGACTCACGGAGAGATGAGCCTCTGGCAGATCCAGGACCTGTGATGAAATCCATAATTAGTCCTTCTTAGACTCAGCACGCAGAGCTGCGTGGAGGGATGCTGGCCTTTGCTCCTGCCGCCAAGCTCCACCCCATTATTTTGGGAGGGTTTTCTCTGGCCCCTTCCCTCTCCTTCTTTGTTTACTGTAGGCAATGATTTTCACTTAATAGAACAGGGAAGGGATTCCGCTTTCACGTGGTTGGGAAGCAGAGGCCCACACAGACATCCGTGGAGCTTATGGCCAAGCCCAGGAGTTGGTAACTTTGTTGGGGAGAGCCCTGATCCCAACAGCTCGCTGGGAACAAGGCCTATAAGTAGCTGCTGCCAGTCAAAGCATAATGATTTCAATCTTCTCGCTGTATAAATAAACAGTGCTGTTCAGGAGTTCTCCTGGGCTGCAGTTTTGGCCTGTACGTTTCAAAGGCTTGCAGACGATACAGCTGGAATTTTCGGCAAAGGAACTGACATTGGGGGAGTGACTCCCGTGTACCCGACCCCGTGGGAGACATTTAAATAGGTAACCCCATTAAACCCTCCTGCCGACCCAAGAATTGATATTGTCCCCATTCAACTTACGAGCAAGAGGAGGCCCAGAGACAGCAGGAAGTGTGCCGGCGATCAGAGGCCAGGGACAGGGAAATGAGCTCACATCTGTGGGGTTGCAGAACCCTGGCTCCATCATGCTCCCTCATTGTCTCAGGCATCCTGCAACGGCCCGACAAGATCAATATTTTTGTAAGACTTGTGTTTTCCCTTGGTAATATAAATAACACGTTTTTTTCTTTACAGGAAAGTTTGAAAATGGAGAAATGCACCAAGAAAATTAAAATCACCTGTATCCTTGCCACATAAATATGTTTTGTTTATGCTCTCCTGATGTTTAGACAGATAAGCAGTTAGATATGAGAAAGAGAGACGACCTTACAGACGCACGCACTGATGGATAGACATTTTTAAAAACAGAGCTGAGAGAAGAGAGCAGATTCTATTTTGCAGGGTTTTTTGTTCACTTAACATTGAAGATGCGGTTCTGATGGCCACTTTCTGTGGGGGCTCAAGGACGTGAAATGACTCATCTGTGCTTACACAGGTGGGTAGGATCCACTTGCCTTCCTGTCACCTCCCTGCCTCCTCTCTCTGTCCCCGTATTCAGCTGCATTGGGACATAAATCAACGGGTCCATTTGTATCTTTCCAGGTGCACTGGATTGCTATAGGTTCATGTTTCGGTCCTGACTCTGTGACTTACTAGCCATGTGGCCTTACAGGACTCAGCTTTTTTTTTTCATCTCTAAAATGGGTACATTTTGATTCAAAGTTCTAGTGAATCTGAAAGTGTTTGGTGAAGAGCGCTCTACAGATTATCTTTCCAGCTTTGGGAACATGATCGAGCATAGGTTTGGGTTTTGAAAAGTTAGTTTTGCCACTGGTTTACTGTGAAAGCTTGGGAAAGCCGTTTAACCGCTGTCTCAATTTTCACACCTGTAACATGAAGACAGTGATAGCTCCCTCATGGAATTGCTGTGAGGATAATAATAATATCCTGAGAAACTGAGGATTGAGGTTATACAGCTAGGAAAATGGATCTGAGATGCACAGATACCCTTTGAAACTGGAAATCCTTTTTTTTTTTTTGGCGATACACGGGCCTCTCACTGTTGTAGCCTCTCCCGTTGCAGAGCACAGGCTCCGGACGTGCAGGCTCAGAAGCCATGGCTCACGGACCCAGCCGCTCCGCGGCATGTGGGATCTTCCCCGACCGGGGCACGAACCCGTGTCCCCTGCATCGGCAGGTGGACCCTCAACCACTGAGCCACCAGGGAAGCCCCAAAAGGGAAGTTCCCTTCTGAAAATCAAACAGAATAGAGACATCCCACATGTAGCAACAGAGAGGCTCCAGACAACAGGCAGTGTCCAGAGTTCATTATCTTTCCCCTCTGCTCCAAGTCAACACATGGTTAGTTACACAGAGGAACTAGGCTGTGACCTATTATACCTTAAAAATGAAATAACTGCAAACATGGAGGGAAAATGTTGTTCATCAAAAGGTATATCAAGGGAATATATAACATAAATTGCCCAAGAAAATAGTCAAAAAGTTTAGACAAATACTTCTCTATAATATTGAAAGTATTGAAAATATAATCCTTTTAAGACAGAGCACAAGAAGAAATTATAAAACAACATAAGCGGATGTAAAGTGAGCTGGCAGAACTCAAGAAAAAAACTGACGTGAAAAAGACAAATGTTACATAAATTAAAGCCCCATTAGTGTCTTTAAAAATTAGAATTAACATGACAGGGACGTCCCTGGTGGTCCAGTGGTTGGGACTTTGCCTTCCAGTGCAGGGGGTGCGGGTTCGAGCCCTGGTTGGGGAGCTAATATCCCATATGCCTCATGGCCAAAAAACCAAAACATAAAACAGAAGCAAAATTGTAACAAATTCAATAAAGACTTTAAAAAAACGGTCCACATAAAAAAAGTCTTAAAATAATTAGAATCAACATGACAGAAAGCATCATCAAAGACATGATGGCTGGGCTAACTCTTTCAGCCCTGTTGGCATTTTGAATAGGAATTCATCATAGGGCTAGATTCCTGTACATTGAAGGACATTTAGGATTCTGAACCCTCATTCCCCAAATGCCAGTTATACCCACCCCTGCCCTAGTTATTGTGTCAACCAAAAATACCTTCCCACTTTCAAAGTACAAGGATATGAAAATGATTAATAGACAGGTAGATAAGAGAAATATGACAAATGCACAGATTTGTCTCTCTTTAGGAAGAGACCAGAACAAATGGCACAGAAAAATATTAAATGATATAACTGAAGAAAACTTTACTTAAATAAATAAAGGGCTGATCTGAAGGTACATGATATCCCAGGAGAACATGAAATAGAATAAGTGAGCAACACCAAGTGAAAAATCTGAATTTCAAGAGTAAGGATAGGGAATTCCCTGGTGGTCCAGTGGTTAGGACTTGGCACTTTCACTGCTGTGGGCCCAGGTTCAATCCCTGGTGAGTGAACTAAGATCCTGCAAGCCACATGGCACAGCCAAAAATGAAAAAAAAAAAAAAAAGAGTAAGGATAGAATTCTATTGGCTTCTAGGAGAAAATGCAAATTTTAAGATATAAAGGAGAAAAAAAGGATTATCTTAGAATTTTCCACAACCATAGTGAATGCCAGAAGACTAATGTCTACCAAGTGGTAAAGGTAGGAATAAAAGGTGGTCTTCAAGAATTTTAAGCCAGTCCTAACAAACCCCAAACAAATACCTCTTTATTTCAATCAGAAAAAAAGATTTAAGCCAAGTTATATTGTCTTCAAATTCAGATATAAAGGTTTTAGAAATATTGGCAAGCATGCACAAACTCACAGATTGTACCATCTTAGGAGTCTTTCAGGGAAAATAAACACAGTTTATTTCCCCAATTAAACATCCTAATTTCTTTTGTATTTTAACAAATTACGACAAAAAGATGAACTAAAGTAAATAATGCAGGAATGGTGGCATCATTGTTAGATGGTAAATATCATAGTATCAATAAATATAAGACTAAGACTGACCAACTGAAAATTTTTTCACTGAACAAAACGTAAATGTTGTAAAGCTGGACAGTAGTAAGATAACAGAAGTATGCTGGCAGGTAGGGAGGGAGAAGTATATGGTGTTAATTTCTTCCTTCTTCATATCAGGGAGTTAATAGTCTAAAATTAAAATGTAATTTAAAGATGACTCCAATTCAAAGTGTGCTATAATCTCTTTTGTTAACTTAGAGGGTTCTTTTAGGAAGGAGATCATATTCCATGTAGTGAAGAAAATGGATCTGAAATAAGTCTTTCAATTTTACTTGGGCTTCTTTCTTCTTCCAGTCAATTAAAATATAAGAGAGTTTAGTACTTTTAAATATTCAAACTAATGTGCATAACACGTTCCTCTTTTTGTCCCCTTATTATTCTTTCACTTTATCATCTCTCTGTCTTTTTATCTATCTTTGAACGTAGAATAATGGTTGGAATGACGTTTACCAAATATCGATTACCATTGTTTCTGAGTGGTGGAATTTTAGATAATTGTTTTACTGGCCCTTTTGGACTTTTTTGTATTGCTGGCATATTTTCACAATGATCATCATTTATTTATTAAACAAATGAAGTCAATATTCTAAACAAAGTGAAGCAATCACAATGGAGGCAAAAGGCAAACCTAATTTTTTTTTTCATCCCCAGTCTAAAATGAGAGGTACCCATCTGGGCTGCCCATTCTCTGGACTCAAATTCTAGTAACGGCTATAAACTAACCTTTTCTGTTCCTATTCTTTTCCCAAGAATATCTGAATTGCTTTAGAACTCAGGTTAAGTCTAAAAGAAATGGAGCCATACAATGGGATCGAGGACAAGGTCATATGCATTGAAGTTGGTTATAAAGGATACATTTATTTAACTATGATTAGATGATATTATAGACCCCAATGTTCCTTCCCTTGAGAATTGTCAGACACAGAGGCAGGTATGACTAAGGTAATCTGTTATGACTCATTTGGATACTGACTGGTGTCATCTGTTGATTCACTTCCCATAATATCTCATCATAATAATGTGTAGTTAAGGTTTAGTATATATAATGCTCTTTATTTGCACTCTGCTAAATACTTTCACATGTGTAATCTCATTAGCAATCTGTGGGAGAGGCGGTATCATAACCACTTTACAGACTAGGAAACAGAGGTTCAAATGACTCCGACAGAAGTCTAACTTTCAAGTCAGAAATCTGAACTAAAATCTTAATTTGTAGATGAATGTGTGGGAAGAAGCAGGTTAGTACTTGAACTTTAGAATTTATTTCCTAAGCCAGTGGTTTATCACTTTATGAAACCCCAATATACCTAAGGACATGTGATAGCCCCTCTGTCCATCCATGTCACTTGGGTGGGACTTATTTCATTCTACTAATCCAAGATTGTGCAGGTGACCTGGACAAGGGCTCACAGTGCATTCCATTGCTCTGGGCACCATGATTAGTTCAGGGATAGGTACTCCAGGTGGTCCATGGGAGTGAACACTGGGGTTTTTACTGGTGTGACCAGTAAAAAGGAATTCTATTTTCTGTGAGCATAATAGCAGCAAGGATGATGCAAGCCTGTACCTACTAAGGACCACTACATGGATCCCAAGAATAAAGCCAACAGAGGAAAAGAGAGCCAAGAGGTGGGGCTAGACTAGATTTCCATTGCATTGTGGAAGCTCCTGGATCCAGCAGTTCCTGAATCAATCCACCATGGACTTGGGAGATACACAAGACGAGTCCACTTTTTGCTTTATTGAGTTGGCTTTTGGTCGCTTGAGGCTGAGTGGCCCTTATGTATTCAGAAGCCTCACACAAAGCAGAGCAGCAGTGGTATCTAGCTCTCCTGACTCCCAGTGTGGACTCCTTCCACCGGACTCTCTAAGATACCCTGCAGTAAATCACACAACATTTCAGTCCCCTCAGGATGTGACTTTGTTTGTGGAAGAGGATGCCTTACTCACTTACTTTGAACCCTGTATCTCAGGAAAGGCTTTCCCATGAACACTGAATAGATGAATGAATGGCAACGAAAATGTTGCCACTTGGAAAGTTTTGTTTTAAATGATCTAAATTAAAGGAACAGTCTTTTCCTTTTAATGTGCATATAAAATCACTGCACTTTCCTGGTTAACAAAATAAGTCCAATTCTCATTATCAGAATCATAAAAATGAGCGAGGTGACAGTTTCTTTTTAAAATGCAAAGTGTTTTATGTCAGAAGTGATGAGAAATTAGATGGCGACTCTCCATCTATGCAGGTATAAAAGGGTGAGTTTCTTTCTGTCGGTATTTTTCACAATCATGATCCAATCTTCTTGCCTTAGAAAAACATGGTTTTATCTACCATTAGCTGAAGGAAACAAGAAAATACACACAAACCCCTGCATTTTTATGGAGACAAAGAGAAGGCAGTGAGCTGTTCAAAAGGAAAGTTATAAATGTAATGATAGGAAGGTCACGTGATGCGCATTAATTCAAAAGGGGCCCATTATTGGATTGTGATCTGATTGTGTTTACAAATATATAGCCAGAAGGCTTTTAATTTTGGGACAATTTCATTGTTCATAGATAGATATCCAGCTACAGATATGAAATCTATGAAATTATGTGCTTTAAATGAGATACAGCTCCTCTCTTTTAATGCAATAATATTCCTATTTTATGATCTATGGTTGCCCAAAGTTGGGGCAATTTTATAACAATCTTATTTGAAATATCATAATAGATGAAAGATGTAAATGGTGTGATGTTTAGAGACCTGGTTGAAATTTGAATTCAATGGAATTTCGCCACCGCTGGAGCTAACAAGGACAGACTTCATTAAATAGCACAGATTGGATTCTTCTTGCCTTTCCAGCCACTTCTTGCCTCCTTGCTGTTTATTTTTCTTTTAAGCCCGAGTTCAATAAATAAACCCAACTAACAATTAAAAAGTCCCCAAATGATGCTAGATTGAAAAATTCAAAAATAGCCTGGCTGGCACTGCACTTGCAGTGGAGTTTGATTAAATTCTCTAATTGCATTCGAACGGGTGGGGACAATCACAATGTGTTGGTGCTTTTAGCACGAGCTGTGGATGAAAAACTTCAATTACACTAAAAATGGAAAATGTTCATAATAGATAAATGCTCTTCCTATCTGAGAGCTGCTTTTTAAATATTACGTAACTGATTTGGATGAGATACTATTTATTCTATTCCTATTGTACTCTGCCAAATTGATTTATACCCTTGCCCCAAACCTAGAAATCTTCTTTCTCCTCTGGTGGAGACCCATTGCCAGTAGCTGGCTTGGCCAAAAGAGCTCTTTTCCTAGCCAGAGACTGGATGTCCTGTGGTAAGGATGATGGAGTCTGAAAATTTCTTGGAGAGAAGGAGGAACAAAGACTGGGGAGGATGTTAGCGGTACATTTGGAGCAACTACTGTTGATTTGGACTCTGCTGTGGAAGGTGGGTGAGTTAGGGACAGGGGAGAGGATAAGACGGATCCTCAGAGAGCTGCCCATTTCCACATGCTGCCTTGAACCAAATGTGCCCCCATCTTCTTGGAAAATGGATGCTCATCACACAGCTCGGTTCAAACATCACCTCCTCCAGGAAGTCTTCCCTCCCTGTCTCCTCTGAGCTCCTGGGTTGCTGTGTATCCTCTATGGTGGCATGGTCTGCATTTGATGGGGTCATTGTTCAGACCACCTCCTCCCACCCCACCGCACCCTCGGAGCTCCCTGGGTCCAAAGCCCATATCTGGGTTGTCTGTGTCTAGCCAGGTGGTTCCCTGGAGCTGGTCATCACCCGCTTCTGTATCTCCTCCTCACTGGAAGGCAGGAACTTTCGAATCACACAGACCTTGAATCCTGCCTTGGCAATTTGCAGATGGGTGGCTGTCTTCACCCTTTGAGCCTTGGTTTCCCCATCAGTAAAATGGGGTAAGACCACCCATCTCATAAAATTGCTGAGAGGTTAATGGAAATATAAAAGGTGAAGGCAGCTAGTAGGTGCCGCGAGCATATAGTAGACCCTCAGTAGATACCAGATTATTGCCTTTCTGCTCTCTTTTCCTTCATTCACTCTTTTTCTTCCTGATCTCCCTCATTTTAACCACCACCACCACCATCACTGTCAACATAAAATGAATATTTACTAAGTGCTGAACACTGTGTTGAGAGCTTTTCCTAGACAATCTCATTTAATTCCCCTCCTTCTTCTCCTCTTTGTCACACACTGCCTCAGTGTCCCCAGCTCATGGGCTCCCTACAGTTTCTTGTATGGGTCCCACAGGAAGACCCAGCCCAGCCTCACTCCAGGCCCTGTGACAATCCTGGTTACAGTCATGACCTCACTTTCTGACGGGGCCGGCCTTACATTGTTGTAGGCTAGCGAGCCAATGTCCACAACATCAGAGAGCAGCCAGGGCACCTTCCCACAAGGCTGAACAGATCAGATGGCACTGCCTTGAACCGCATGGTGCCTGCCTCTCCTGCCGCCCCCCACCCTCCCCGGTCCATATATCTGGTCTCTGTCCCCCTCCCCTGCCTCGGCTCTGCCGTCCAGAACCTCCAAGTGACAGCCTCCCCTGACCTACCATGGGCTCCCGTGATCCCGAGCCCGCCTGCCACTTTCAGCCATTCCTGCCACCTAGGTTACCTCCCATCATGTCTCAGGCCTACCTGAGTTCCTCCAGGTGTGACACGTTCTCTCAGTCCCCTCCTCTGCTCTTTCCACCACCCTCCTGCTCTTCTGGCTTTTGCTCCCCTTCCCATCATTCCTTCTTCTTCGTTCATTCTCTCTCTTTTCTCCCCTTTCCCATTGGCTATAACTTTTTATGGCAGGTCCTAGCGTTTCTGATGTGCACAAGATAGAACCACTGCTCTGGAGGAGGCTGAACCCAGTGGGGAAGACAGAACCACAACCACAAAACCCTTTACACTGTGGAACCTAGATAAATGCTGTGTCTCACGCATTGGTTCAAATAACCAAAGTGCAAGGTCAGGATGGGGTGACTCAGCTTTGTAGAAGCACGTGAGGGAAGTGCCTTGGGGATCTTATTCAATATAGGTCCATTGGATGACATGACAGTTCATAAAAAGCTAATGGGATTTGAGGCTGCATTACAAGGGGGTCAGAGTTTCGAACGAGGGAGATGGGAGCTCTGGGCTTCTCGGCTTTGTTCCCTTATGCCTCAGGTGTTTGATCAGTTCAGAGTTGGGAGTGGGTGCAGTTAAAAAAAAAGCTAACTGGAGGATAGGTACAGTAAAGCCATCAGTCGGAGGTCAGGGAGGTCTTGTCACCTGTACAAGAGGGGAAGGATTGAGTGAGTGCCTGAAGGGCAGTGGGCTTGTTTCACTGGGAGTAGTACATGATCCTGCCCACAATTTTCCAGGGGTGGGGCTGTCTGAGAAAATAAGGCACAGGCATCAGAGGGGCTTGGGAGAGGAAAACGAGACACACATCAATAGGAAGCTGACTTCGGCAGAGACTAAGGAAGAGCTTTGAAAGCAGCTGAGCCGAACCCACCCACCCTTGTTTGAGGGACGTGTTACCCTGACTTTGAAGATGCTTAAGCAGGAGTGTCCCATCCGAGGAGACGCTGGGAAGAGGGTTGGTGTCACAGGCCTAAACCCGGCCTCCTTGCCTCCCAGCCTTTCCATAGCTGGTACCTTCACAAGGCTGAATCATAGCACGTGGCACTGTCCTCTTCCTCCCTCACCCAACCTTCAGAGCATCTCAAAGGCGATCTGGGGGAGAACTTAGTTGGATCCCATTCCAAAGGAATTGCCACCAACCTTAGACATCACCCTCTCCTCCAGTTCCTGTTTCTTTCTCTCTTCCGTTTCCCCTCTGCATGAGCATTGCCCACCAGAAACCTGTGGGCCATGCTGGTTCCCTCTCTCACTATCTACGGCCAGTGGTGCCCCCCCACTCCCATGGCTGCTCTTCACATCTCTGGCTTCTTCTCCTTCCCCACTGCCCACATCCCAATGTCCTCCAACCCCTCATCTCTTGCCAGCAGTCACAGGCCTGAAATGGGTCCCATCGGACCAAAAGAGGGTGTTGCAGGACTTGGTTCCTTTTGGAGGCTCTAGGGGACATTCCACCTCCTTGACTTTTCCATTTTCTGGAAGTTGCCAGTTCTTGGTGCGTGGCATCTTCCCCATCTTCAAAGCCAGCAGCGCCGCGTCTTCAAATCTCTGATTCTGACCTTCCTGCCTGTCTCATGAGGATCTCTGTGATGACATTGGACCGAAATCACCCAGGATCACTTCCCCATCTCAGTATCCTTAACTTCATCACACCAGCAAAGTCCCTTTTGCCATCCAAAGTGACAGATTCACAGGCTCTGAGGATCAGGACATGGGCATCTTTGGGGGCCATTATTCTGCCGACCACAAGCCTCCACTACGCTGCCTGCAGAGTTGCCATCTTTTTTTTTTTTTTTTTGCGGTACGCGGGCCTCTCACTGCTGTGGCCTCTCCCGTTGCGGAGCACAGGCTCCGGACGCGCAGGCCCAGCGGCCATGGCTCACGGGCCCAGCCGCTCCGTGGCATGTGGGATCTTCCCGGACCGGGGCACGAACCCGTGTGCCCTGCATCGGCAGGCGGACTCTCAACCACTGCGCCACCAGGGAAGCCCAGAGTTGCCATCTTTGATCCCACATGGGGCCTCCAGAGGCTACTAGCTCTCACCTCTCCCTGGCGATGGGCAGGTTCCTCAGCCTGGTGCACAGCATGTTGGGACCTGGTCCCACCAGCCTTCTTCTCCTTCCTCTACGGAATCCACTTCCTGGAACTGAACACTCCATGCAGCGCCCTCTTCCCACCAGTGCCTTTCTCCGCAGCCACTTTTGCCCGTAAGCCACCTGGGCCTTTTCTTCCCCAAAGCAGCCCACCCTCCATGGTGCTGCCCCCACTGTAGCCAGGACTCAGGCCTGACCTCCGTGGTTATCGCTCCCCAATCTTTCACGTGCTCCTTTAACACCGGCCGGGTCTTACTCCCGGCTGTTTTCCTGACCAGTTTTCCCTACTGACCCCTCCCCTAACCATGTCCTGAGCCATTTCAGGCCGGGTCATATTATGTCTAGAGCAGACAGCACTGACCACACATGGATCCACATTTCCAAGCATTGAGGTCTGTAGGGGCTGGTACTCAAGTAGGAAATCCCACCCGAGGGACCTGTGTGCTGTGTCCTCAGCCTAACGCTCCTCCCCAAGCCTTCAATGCATCCTCAGTAGCTCTTTAGATAAAGAACAAAGTCCCTACTGTGGTTCCCCAGGCATTGCTGGACCTGGCTTATCTCAGGCTAGGGTCCCCCTTGCTCTCAGCCCAGCTACCCTGGACTTATTGTGATTCATCAATACCTCCCTCCTGCCAGCACGTCACCTTTGGCTCACGCCTGGCCATCTTCTGCTGGATGGCTTTGCCCCCTCCTGTGTTCACTGACCCCTTGCCTACTCATTCCTGGGGAGTCTATCAGCTCAAATCCTCTTCTATGGGGAAGCCCTCCCTAACCCTCCAGATGAGCTCAGAGGTTCTGATGAGTGCATGGAGCTCCATGTACCTTGATGCACAAACCCATCGTAGCACCTCACATGGCTTGAAATTTCATACTGGATTGTGTGGTGATGAATCTCCTCTTTCCTCCCGGGGAAGACAGACGCTGTAGTGGATACTGTGGTTCATGTCATGTGGACCCTTTTAGGACCAAGGAACTCATTTCCTAGTTACTGGGGTTATTGGCCTGGGCTGGCTCAGAGCTGTATCCCTTTCTGGGAATTGTTCTTGCCTGAAGGAAGCTGCCTAGCCCAGAGTGACTTTCTCCTCCAATAGGTCCCATATAGTGACTGTGATTGGAGATATAAAGGCCTGGCCCCCTCATCTCAATTCAGGACATCTCTGATGGGTTATCCCGGGTTCAGAGTGGGATAACCCATGGGGTTGGCTGAGAACTTTACTGTGACTGCATCACAGTTCAACATCTCCTTCTGCTCAGCCCTTCTCAATAAGCTGCCAGCATGTACATCTCATTCCAGGGTCCATTACCTGGGAACCCATTAACCAGTGTTAATGAAGTGGTCCTGGGACACGGACTCTAGAATAGGATTCTGGAGCTGGATCTCCTGCTTGCTGACTGGCAGTGAAGACCCCATCTTCATAGTACCTGGTAGTAGGTACTATGTGGATAGCCGCTGGCATGCTGCAGCATGGCAATTGTCAATCCTTTTGCTGGTGGTGAGATGGGATGGGATATTAAGGAAAAGGAGGCACTGGCAGGTGCAATTTCTCAGGTGAGGAGGGAGGGGATAGTAATTAGAAGTATTGTGGAATTAGATGCTTGTTTCTGGAGGCAACCACTGCATTACAGAGAGACAAGGCACTGGCTATAGTCCGGTGACTGAGCATCAATTAAAGGCTAGGTGTGATGGCCAGAGGGAAACCTATAAAGAGACTCATCCTCCTGGAGGGTAGACAAGTTGAGGATCAGGCCCAGGTCTTTTTTTTTTTTTTAATTTAAACTAGAATATAGGTGCTTTACTTGTTGTGTTAATTTCTGCTGTATGGCAAATTCAATCAGTTATACGTACATATATGTCCCCTCTTTTTTGGATTTCCTTCCCATTTACGTCACCAGAGATCATTGAGTAGAGTTCCCTGTGCTATACCATGGGTTCTCATTAGTTATCCATTTTATACATAGTAGTGTATATATGTCAGTCCCAATCTTCCAGTTCGTCCCACCCTCCCTTCCCCCTTGGTAACCATAAGTTTGTTCTCTACATCTGTGACTCTATTTCTGCTTTGGTAATAAGTTCATCTGTACCATTTTTCTAGATTCTACATACAAGCGATATTATATGATATTTGTTTTTCTCTTTCTGACTGACTTCATTCTGTATGACAATCTCTAGGTCCATCCACATCTCTGCAGATGGCACTATTTCATCCCTTTTTATGGCTGAGTAATAGTCTACTGTATATATGTACCACATCTTCTTTATCCATTCATCTGTCGTTGGACATTTAGGTTGCTTCCGTGTCCTTGATATTGTAAATAGTGCTGCAATGAACATCAGGGTGCATGCATTTTTTCGATTATGGTTTTCTCTGGATATATGCCTAGTAGTGGGATTGCTGGCTCATATGGTAATTCTATTTTTAGTTTTTTAAGGAACCTCCATACTGTTCTCCATAGTGGCTGTACCAATTTACATTCCCACCAACAGTGTAGGAGGGTTCCCTTTTCTCCACACCTTCTCTAGCATTTATTGTTTGTAGATTTTTTGATGAGGCCCATTCTGACTGGTGTGAGGTAATAGCTCATTGTGGTTTTGATTTGCATTTCTCTAATAATTAGTGATGTTGAGCATTTTTTCATGTGTTTGATGGCCATCTGATTGTCTTCTTTGGTAAAATGTCTATTTAGGTCTTCTGCCCATTTTTTGATTGAGTTGTTTGTTTTTTGATATTGAGCTGCATGAGCTGTTTGTATATTTTGGAGATTAATCCCTTGTCAGTTGCTTCTTTTGCAAATATTTTCTCCCATTTTCTTTGTTTATGGTTTCCTTTGCTGTGCCCAGGTCTTAATTATAAGAGCAGCAGAGTGTTAGAAGAAGTTGAATCCTCAAAGTCTGCAGGTATGTTATGCCAGGGTCAGATCCCTAATTAGGATGGAGTGGGACTCATCAGAATTCAGCATCTCCCTCTGTCCAGTCCTGCTTCCCTTGCTTCCTTAAGTTAGGTTTTACTGCTGGTGAAATGAGATGGTTCATCTCAGGTCAGCCACCTGGACCCAGAGAGATGCTGGCCAACAATCACAGCATACAGGACACATAGCAGAGGATGGAGTGAGGGGTATTAGATGTGGGTACGATACCTGGGCAGCAGCAGCAGCTGTAGTTTGTCCCATAACCTTCCTCTTATCATTTTTCCATGGAAAAAGAGACCAACCAGAATCCTGGAACAGCTGTTCCCAGATAGAGTGAACTTAATGCATGAAACTAGTGGGTCCAGGTGGCACATGGGATGGACTGTAGTAGATGCTGTGGTGAGTGACTGAGATTCCACTTCAGGGCAGGAACAATACCCTTCTCAGATGCTTGGACTGTTGGCTGTATCATTCCACTCTGGACATTGCCCTCAGCCTCAAGAAGCTTCCTTGGCCAAGGTTACACACCCTCATCCTGATGGATGACTGGATAATGCCAGGGTACAAAAGCCCAGCACCTGTGCCTGCAATTGGACCTTCTCTGAAGGTCCATCTGAGATCTAGAATTTCCTATGGGATCAGCATCTGCTCCCCTTGTAACTGAACCACAGTTCAACTTTTCCCTCTGTCCAGTCTTGCTTTCCTCAACTCTTTTTCTACCCCTCCCGACGTGTTGCTCCCAAGGGCACTCCTGAATACAACTCTCAGAATTTCGAAGTCTATTTCCCAGCGAAATGGACTGTGTATACATTAAGATCTGGGCTCTTGTCTTCTCCATCTCTCTCTCTGCTTAAGCTTCAGATACAAGGTCTGCTCCCCGAGAGGAGTACTGCTTGCTGTCCTGAGCCTCCCCGAGAATAATGCTGTGACTCTGTGCCTGTCTCCTGTCACCTCCCTCTCTGGTCCCATTCCCACCACCTACCTTGGCTACTTTTCAAAAGCTCTGGGCTCCAGCCTCTCCTTCCTGGCCACTCAGCTATGATATGAGTCCTGGTCTTGAAGGAAGAACCGGAGACGAGAGGAGGTATGACCTTGGTGACACACGGCAGAGGCTCAGTAAAGACAGCATGCAGCCTACCCTCCCTGGCACTTAGGAATCCTTTGCTCCAAAGCCATGCTGCTTTGGGAATGACAAGAAAGAGGAAGTAAGGTGTGGTGTGAGAGGTGGTGTCGGTGCCACTTCCCTTTGCAGACACCTGAGCAGATGGGTGGGTCACGCCAGGAAGGCTTCGTCTGTGGATTTCATTAGCTTTTCCTATAGGCACCCAGAGTCCACACTGAGCTGCAGAGTTAATGGCTGGGCCTCCAGACCATAGTTACAAATCCTTCAAACGTTTGTGTTTAGTACGGCCCCAAGTGTGTTTTTTTAAAGGACAGTTCGACCCATTTCCAAGCCTCCTCTGCTTTGAGGACCTTTAAATCACATGTTTTGGATTCGTTTACATGGAACTCATCAAAGTCCTATTTTGTAAGATGGGTTTGATGTCCAAGCAGCTCTTCTAAGCTGTTTTAGTTTTGCTCCTTGACTGGATGAGGTATGTTTTACTGATACCAAAAGGGCCGCCTGGTGCTCTCATAAAGGAGTTAAGATTCTTCTCTCTGGGCAGACCGTCCAATGTCCTGGTGAGATTTCATAGTTGGCAAAGGAGATTGTCTCTTAGACCTAATAATTTCCATGCTTACCCTTTCATGAGAAGGAATTGCATTTTGGAAGAACATGACTTTTTTTTTTTCCTTTTGGTAGCCTTAAGAGGCAGCCTTATGAAAAGACAGCAAAGGCAACAAATTATCTCCCCAACTTGCGGCTTTGCTGCAAAGGCCTCTGGGAAGCTCTTTTCTACATGCCTCGCTGTTGAGCTGACCACATCCTGCAACTCCGCAGGCACAGCTAGACCTGAGGCAGCCAGGGGCAGGTCATCAAGTTTGCTTCTCATTGGAACACATAGCCTGGCTCAGCCACCAGGAGAGAACGGGTCAGGGCCACTGTAACTGTTACCAGGCTGACACACAGTGGGAGGAAGTTACTGAGCATCTTCTCGCTTGCTGTCTCACCTGATCCTCCCTAGAGCACCACCAGGTGGGCCTCCTTGTGCCAATTTACAGACAAAGAAAGTTGCACAGCTCTCCTGATGACCCCAAAGTGGCCTTTCTTCCTCCTACAAGCATCTTGATGGCTGAATTGTTGCTGCTTATTGCCTCGGAGAGTTGAGAACATTCTAAATGGAAATGGTGTGAATGCGACAAAGAGGGCTTGGAACCCATCCCCACATGGCTTCCAAACTTGCTGCACTGCAGAGGTGTGGGGACATCTTCCAGGGCAAAGAGCTTTGAACTTGGGCCGGGTTGCTGGCCTGGCAGTGTGTATATTGGGCAGACCTGTGGTTTTTCTGCCTATGGCATTGGGCTGATGGGGGACTAGTGAGAAAAAGCACATGGTGTGCTCAAGCCCAACACCAGCCACACAGGACAGATTTCTGCTTTTCATTATTACTAGGAGTAGGAGTCCAGCCTAACTCCTTCCTCCCTGGCTGGTGGCCCCTGGGATCCAATCAGACTACAGCTGTCTCAGAGTATTTCATGCAAGTGAAGGATTTTAGTCCAACCTCACTGGGAGGTGGCATGGAAATAGGTAGATTGGAGTGGCCTACACTGTGTGGACTCCAGTGGATGGGACATGTGATCCTCTCTGCATATCACCGTGGGTGAGAGGAGCTCCAGGTCCTGGGATGTATGGCTCTAGAGGGAGGTCCTTGACAATGGGCTGAACTGGTTCCTGGGTGGAGACATCTCAGAACTCGCTGGGGGTCATTCTGCAGAAACAGGCTGGTGGTTGTCACTTCTACAGCCCTGCCATGTGATGTGTGTGTGCGCGTGTGTGCACGTGCAGGCACGCACACACAAGTAAAAGAGAGGCGGAGTCTGCAGGACCCCATGGCTGCCTCTCACCATGGACCTGGAGTTGATTGTTTCTTCTCCCATCTCTTTCCTTCCTTTTTCTCTTGCCTTTAGCCTGTGCACAATTGATACCTTTTCCACATGAAACGTCACAAAAAATTAAACTAAAACATGGTTTAATTTCAATCTAGCTGGAAAAAGACAACTGATTAGGTAGGGATCTGGCCCACCTGTGTGCAGAGCTCAGCTGGTTAAGACCTGGGAGCCACCCCATCCCCGCAGGCGGCAGTGAGGAAACAGAGGCATACAGCGGGTAAGGGGATCGCTGACGGTCTCATAGCTTGTTAGCAGCATAGACGAGATCTGAACTCAGAATTCTCTGAGAGTGTTTTTTTTTTTAAAAACATTACAGTCACTTTACATTCCTAAAACCCAAAATTAACCATTTGCCTTTTTTTTCATATTTGTTTCAGTTACTTTTCTATGAGTATAGTTGAAAGAGTCTGCCAGCGGACACTTTAAAAACTATTAGAACTGTTTAGATAAATCTCCAGCTGTCTCCCATGACCACTACTCCCATCCTGGTTCATTCCCTTTTCCACAAAAGTAGCCATTATTATAAGTTTGATGTCCTTCCTTCCAAGCCACAAAAATTACACACACACACACACACACACACACACACACACACACATAATATGTAGTATTGTTTTTGTGACTAAGCCTTTCTTTACATATTTACATAAATAGTATCTTGTATCATATTGTACAGGACCATCAGGAATCCATTTTTATTTCCCGTCGTGATGTGTTTTGGGGGATCTGTTCTTGTTGATGGAGACTGATCATTTTTCTTGTGGTTAAACAGACTCCTTTGCACTCTCCTGTCACTTCTTAAGTTGCCCACACACTCGTGGATTATGATCAAGCTGCATGGCTTGCCTTTCCATGAATTTCTGAGCAATGAACTAGAAACCAGAAGGACTCTTTGTGGCTTGTTTCTGCCCAGGACTTGAAATTACAGGAGGACCCTGTGTGAGTCATGCTACCATTCTGTGCCTCACATGTCTTATCTGTTGAAGACAACTTGCCAAAGAATTGTGTGGATAAATGTGAAAGTTCTACCACAACCTCGGCTGTCCCCACACTTAAGGGTATAAGGATGAAAACTCTTGTGTCCATTATGGGGCTTGTTTGGGGTGGAATAACTCCCCTCTGTCCCCTCTTATGTCACTTTCTTTATGTGTGTAACTTTTGTCATGGGAATGCTGTGCTTTCTGTAACATTTCAGGATATAGTGGGTCTGCAATGGGAAAGTCATCCAAGGAGTGGAGAAGGAGGGGTCCCTCCTGAAGGGTGAGGTCATTCCCAGTCTCTGTTACCTTGGGAACAGATGGATCCTCAGATGGAAAAAGCCCAGGGCAGATGGTGATCATGAAGAGGTTAAGATATTTCTATAGCAGCTCCCACAAGGGCAAATCCCTCCAAGAGGGGAGAGCTGCAAATGGGAGATGACATTTCTAAGATTACAAAGCAAGCTTGAAAAAAGCCCTGAAGTCAAAGTCAGGGCTTGGTCTGCTATCTGTGCCATTATGAAAGAGAAATGAATGAAGAAACTTTGACTTGACTCAATGGAATGCTGATGGTGCAATTTCAGGCTAACAGCAGGTGAAAGAAAATTAACTCTGTTGGTGTATCTGTGAAAGCCTTCATCTGGGTGGTGACATGTGAGCTGAGTTTTGAAGTATGAATAGGAGTTTGTCAGATGCGGTAGGTAAAAATCCACTCCAAGCAGAAGGCATCCATGGTTAAAGATGTGCAGGTATAAAATATGAGGGAAGAGCTTCCCTGGTGGCGCAGTGGTTGAGAGTCCGCCTGCCGATGCAGGGGACACGGGTTCGTGCCGTGGTCCGGGAAGAGCCCACATGCCGTGGAGCGGCTGCGCCCGTGAGCCATGGCCACTGAGTCTGTGCATCCGGAGCCTGTGCTCCGCAACGGGAGAGGCCGCAACAGTGAGAGGTCCACGTACTGCAAAAAAAAAAAAAAAAAAAAAAAAGATGAGGGAAGATTCAGGGGATGGGAAATGGTCCAATGTGTATGGAGGATAAAGAGTATGTGGGGACATCAAGAGGCTAGAAAGATAGATTGGGGTATGACTATGTCATGAATGCTGCAAGGAACCATAAAAGAATCAAGAGCAAGGAAACAACAAAGTGAGATTTGGGGCTCAGGAAGATCACCAGGCAGCCAGGGTGGAGGATGGAATGCAGTTCAAGGCAGAGGGACCAGTGAATATTGCAGTAGCGCTGGTGAGAGATGCCAGTCATGGAGACTTGAGAGTAGAGGATGGAAGGTTTATATGGGAGCATGATGGTAGGGGTAGGTGGGAAGGGAAAGCTAATGGTTATCAAGCATGTCTTACATGCTTTAGCTTGTAAATTTGCACCATAACTCTGTGATAAAGGCATTACAGTATTGCCCCTGTTTTACAAATAAGACATCAGAGATCCACAGACGTTAAGTAACAAGGTCCCACAGCTTCTGTAAGTCTGTGGGATTACACAGTCGGGTCTGTTTCCCCTACTTCGTGCCTAAGGGAGAAAAAAATTCAGCAATCCAGGAAGACTAGGGTTTCACACTTGGGGACCTGGGTGAACAATGATATTGGCAGACATCCCTACTGCTAATCAATATCCAGCCTCCTTTCCTGTGGTTAATTGTGGCCATGTGACTAGTTCTGGTCAATGAGTTGTGAGTGAAACTGACATATGTCACTTCTGGGTTAGAGTATTTAATAGCTAATGGGATGCCCTCCAGCTCTTCACTTCTCCTGCACTGGTGATCAGGGAAACACACCTTGAGATGCAAACTCCACCAACCTGGAGACCTGAGTGATGATGACGGGCTGAACCACCCCCCTACCTATGCTGCCATGGAGCGTACGTGGGGAATAAATCCTTGCTTTAAGTCATGGATATTTAGTTGTTTGTTACTGCAGCACAACCTACCCTATACTGACTGAAAAGGTGATGCCCTTCCCTGAGCAAGGGAGTAAAGGAGAAGGAGCGCTGAGAGCAAGTGTGGGAAAGATGACATTTCTGGACTTGGGAAAGGCTGAGCTGTGGCAGAATATTATCGTAAAAGGAAGTCAGGCTTTGGAGACCCACAGACCTGGGTCCAACCTCACCCCAGGCACGTGCTGTTTGAGAGGTGCAGGTAAAGTCTCCCAGCCTCTCTGACCTTTGTTTCCTCATATGTGAAGTATGAGTTGTAATCACTACCTCACTGGGCCATTCGGATGGCTCCAGATGAAACGTGCAGAGCGCCCAGCATGGAGCCCGGTCTGTGGGAAGCACTCTGCAAACTATGGTCCTTACCCCAGAAAGCTGATCAGAAGGAAGTTGGTGATTTAAGCTTTGAGAGATCAGACATCTTTCACTTAAATTTCTCTGGTACTGAGAATGGTGCCTACACACAGTAGGTGTTAAAGGTACTGCAATTACTTGCTTTATTTACCCATTTCCTCTCACAACCAGACTGGGAACTCTTTGATGGGAAGGACCTATATATTAATTCATCTGTTTCCTCCATGCTAAGTGAATATCAGATCTTTGGAAATTTTCCTTGAAAGAATGAGTCATCCAGGGCTTTAGAAATAGCCAGATCTCGAGGCCATTTCTCCCTGACACATCGATACCAAGCCCAGCCCAGCCTTGGTTTTCCAGGAGACCCCCGCTCTCCCAGCTAACGGGTCTTTATTCTGACCTCTGGTGTTCCTCCAAGGACCCTTCCGGCCCTGAGTCCAGGTGCCTAGGAAGCCCACCATACCGGAGCCATCTCTCTCAGCCATCTTTTCCCCAAATTGGGCAACATCTTAGATGGCCCCAACGTCAGACCCTTCCTGCACACGGCCGGGTGCAGACCTTGGCAGGAGTGGGCTGGCAGGAAATTTCTCTCCTTCGCAGGCAGATGGGTATGTAGCACGTCTGTTTATCAGGCAACGCCTTACTGTAGCCAGAGGTGGTGGCTTAACAGTGGCAGAAACGCCCGCATTGCCTCACACGCGGCAAGTTACTAAGATGCGCCCTTGGCCTCAGTGGGAAGATAAGCACCTGCATTGGAGAAGGAGCCCTTGATCATGGGCTGATAAGCTCAGGAAAGGATAAAAAAAAATCCCAACAAAAACAAGAAGCTGAGCGACCCGTCGGAGGCTTTTTCATGTACACATGGGCGTGTTACTTGTCTTCGCCAACACACGGTGTGAAGCAAAAGGTCTGATTTTAATTTAATTTGGTGGTCACGCAATCATGGAATGAGCATGTCAGAGCTGGAAGGGACTTTAGGGATTGTCTACTTGAATGCTTTAATCTTCCAGGTGAGGACACTTAGGGCCACAGAGCTGTAGCGACTTGTTCAAGATCATCTAGCCATGTTTTGGCAGAGCTGGAACAAAACCCTGGGTCTCTAGACCCCCAGGCCTTCGATCTTTCCCCCAACTGGGATTGCTTCACAGGCTGCCACGTGATTCCTCAGGTGCATTCTGCAGGCTGTGCTTTGGTGCCTAAACAGTCCTCTTTAATAACACCAATTGGTCTCTTCTGCCTCCAGGGTCAGACTGCCTCCCGCTGCCTACTGCCCTGCTGCTGGGGTTAACCAGTTAGCTCAGGGTAACAATGTCTGATGTTTCAGATCCCAACCGTTCCAAACCCTGTTATTTTATATTTGAAAGAGGTCCTGATCAGAGAGGTGACTTGCCTAGGTGATAACAAGTAGAGAAAATGAAACATCTGGGTCTAAAATTCCCAACATCCTGACTTCAGTCCTTTCCATAAATAGTGGATTAAAACCCAGGAGTGGGTGAGGGTGTGTGGAAAGCCACCTGGACTCTGCATCTTTCCTTTGTGGGCTTCTGTTGGGGAAAAATCCCATATGTTACCTTAAGGATAGAAATGGAGTTAGGCAGCCTTAGCGGAATTAAAAACAGCCTTTTTCTTATAGGCGCTCAATAAACCAATAAATGATAGGTGAATGAATCCTTAGTGGTTTTACTTGCTTAAAACTTGCTTTCTGGGTTTGATTTGTGAATGAAGTGAAACAGAGGCATATAGATTTTAGTTTAAAATCATTTCTAGATGAAAGTGTTAGACCACAGCAGCAACGACAAACTCAGAACATCTCAAGAATCGTATATGAAATTGGTACATCCCAATCTCACATTAAAACATGAAGTCAAAATAAGTTAAAAAATATCTGAAATATTTATGAAATACGTATTTTTAAAAAAATCACACAGTAGAGATATATACATTTTTTGTCACATCTTTTTTGGAGTATAAATGCTTTACAATGTTGTGTTAGTTTCTACTGTACAACAAAGTGAATCAGCTATATGTATACATATATCCCCATATCCCCTCCCTCTTGAGCCTCCCTCCCACACTCCCTATCCCACCCCTCTAGGTCATCACAGAGCACCGAGCTGATCTCCCTGTGCTATGCAGCAGCTTCCCACTAGCCATTCATTTTACATTTGGTAGTGTATATATGTTAATGCTACTCTCTCACTTCATCCCAGCTGCCCCTCCACACCCCCCCCCCCCACCGTGACTTCAAGTCTGTTCTCTATGTCTGCATCTTTATTCTTGCCCTGCCACTGTGTTCAACAGTACCGCCTTTTAAAATTCCATATATATGCGTTAGCATATGGTATTTGTTTTACTCTTTCTTCATACAGAAGTACATTCTGTATGACAGATTCTAGGCCCATCCACCTCACTACAAATAACTGAATTTTGTTCCATTTTATGGCTGAGCAATATTCCATTGTATATATGTGCCACATCTTCTTTATCCATTTATCTGTTGATGGACATTTAGGTTGCTTCCATGTCCTGGCTATTGTAAATAGTGCTTCAATGAACATTGAGGTACATGACTCTTTTTGAATTATGGTTTTCTCAGGGTATATGCCCAGTAGTGAGATTTCTGGGTCATATGGTAGTTCTATTTTTAGATTTTAAGGAACCTCCATACTGTTCTCCATAGTGTCTGTATCAATTTACATTCTCACCAACAGTGCAAGAGGGTTCCCTTTTCTCCACACCCTCTCCAGCATTTATTGTTTGTAGATTTTTTGCTGATGGCCATTCTGACTGGTGTGAGGTGATAACCTCATTGTGGTTTTGATTTGCATTTCTCTAATGATTAGTGATGTTGAACATTTTTTCATGTGTTTGTTGGCCAACTGTATGTCTTCTTTGGAGAAATGTCTATTTAGGTCTTCTGCCCATTTTTGGATTGGGTTGTTTGTTTTTCTGATATTGAGCTGCATGAGCTGCTTGTATATTTTGGAGATTAATCCTTTGTCAGTTGCTTCATTTGCAAATATTTACCCTCATTCTGAGGGTTGTCTTTTCGTCCTGTTTATGGTTTCGTTTGCTGTGCAAAAGCTTTTAAGTTTCATTAGGTCCCATTTGTTTATTTTTGTTTTTATTTCCATTTCTCTAGGAGGTGGGTCAAAAAGGATCTTGCTGTGATTTCTGTCATAGAGTGTTCTGCCTATGTTTTCCTCTAAGAGTTTTATAGTGTCCGGCCTTACATTTAGGGCGTTAATCTATTTTGAGTTTATTTTTGTGTATGGTGTTAGGGTGTGTTCTAATTTCATTCTTTTATATGTAACTGTCCAGTTTTTCCAGCACCACTTATTGAAGAGGCTGTCTTTTCTCCATTATATATTCTTGCCACCTTTTTCAAAGATAAGGTGACCATATGTGTGTGGGTTTATCTCTGGGCTTTCTATCCTGTGCCATTGATCTATATTTCTGTCTTTGCGCCAGTACCATACTGTCTGGATTACTGTAGCTTTGTAGTATAGTCTGAAGTCAGGGAGCCTGGTTCCTCCAGCTCCATTTTCTTTCTTAAGATTACTTTTGTTACTCAGGGTCCTTTGTGTTTCCATACAAATTGTAAAATTTCTTGTTCTAGTTCTGTGAAAAATGCCATTGGTAATTTGATATGGATTGAATTGAACCTGTAGATTGCTTTGCGTACTATAGTCATTTTTAGAATACTGATTCTTCCAATCCAGGAGCATGGTATATCTCTCCACCTGTTTATGTTATCTTTGCTTTCTTTCATCCGTGTTTTATAGTTTTCCGAGTACAGGTCTTTTGCCTCCTTAAGTAGGTTTATTCCTATGTATGTTATTCTTTTTGTTGCAATGGTAAATGGGATTGTTTCCTTAATTTCTCTTTCTGATCTTTCATTGTTAGTGTATAGGAATGCCAGAGATTTCTGTGCAGTTATTTTGTATCCTGCAACCTTACCAAATTCTTTGATTAGTTCTTGTAGTTTTCAGGTGGCATCTTTAAGATTTTCTATGTATAGTATCATGTCATCTGCAAACAGTGACAGTTTTTCTTCTTTTCCAATTTGTATTCCTTTTATTTCTTTTCCTTCTCTGATTGCTGTGGCTAGGACTTCCAATACCATGTTGAATAGCAGTGGCGAGAGAGGACACCCTTGTCTTGTTCCTGATCTTAGAGGAAATGCTTTCAGTTTTTCACCATTGAGAGTGGTTTTGTCATATGTGGCTTTCATTATTTTGAGGTAGGTTCTCTCTATGCTCATTTTCTGGAAAGTTTTTATCATAAATGGGTGTTGAATTTTGTCAAAAGCTTTTTCTGCATCTATTGAGATGATTTTTTGGTTTTTACTTTTCAATTGGTTTTTATTCTTCAATTTGTTAGTATGGTGTATCACATTGATTGTTTTGTGTATATTGAAGAATTCTTGCATCCCTGGGATAATTCCCGCTTGATCATGGTGTATGATCCTTTTAATGTGTTGTTGGATTCTGTTTGCTAGTAGTTTATTGAGGATTTTTGCATCTATGTTCATCAGTGATACTGGTCTATAATTTTCTTCTTTTGTGATATCTTTGTCTGGTTTTGGTATCAGGGTGATGGTGGACTCATGGAATGTTTATTGGAGTGTCCCTCCCTCTACAATTCTTTGGAAGAGTTTGAGAAGGATAGGTGTAAACTCTTCTGTAAATGTTTGATAGAATTCCCCTCTGAAGCCATCTAGTCCTGGACTTTTGTTTGTTGGAAGATTGTAAATTACAGTTTCAATTTCATTACCAGTGACAGGTCTGTTTATATTTTCTAATTCATCCTGGTTCAATCTTGGAAGGTTGTACTTTTCCAAGAATTTGTCCATTTTTTCCAGGTTGTCCATTTTATTGGCATATAGTTGCTTGTAGTTGTCTCTTATGATATTTTGTATTTCTTTGTTGTCATTTGTAACCTGTCCTTTTTCATTTCTAATTTTATTGATTTGAGTCCTCTCCCTTTTTTTCTTGATGAGTTTGGCTAAAGGTTTATCAGTTTTGTTTATCTTCCCAAAGAACCAGGTTTTAGTTTTATTGATCTTTGCTATCGTTTTCTTTGTTTCTATTTCATATTTCTGCTCTGATTTTATGATTTATTTCCTTCTACTAACTTTGGGTTTTCTTTGTTCTTCTTTTTCTAGGTGCTTTAGGTGTAAGGTTAGATTGTTTATGTGAGATTTTTATTGTTTCTTGAGGTGAGCATGAATTGCTATGGAATTCCCTCTTAGGACTGCTTTTGCTGCATCCCATTGGTTTTGGATTGTTATGTTTTTGTTGTCATTTGTTTCTAGGTATTTTTCATTTTCTTTTTGATTTCTTCAGTGATCTCTTGATTATTTAGCAGTGCACTGTTTAGCCCCCATGTATTTGTGTTTTTTACTGTTCTTTTTTTCCCTGTAATTGATTTCCAATCTCATAGCATTGTGGTTGTAAAATTGCTTGATACGATTTCAATTTTCTTAAATTTTCCAAGGCTTGATTTGTGACCCAAGATGTGATCTATTCTGGAGAATGTTCTGTGTGCGCTTGGGAAGAAAGTGTATTCTTCCACTTTTGGGTGGAATGTCCTAAAAGTCTCAATTAAGTCTATCTGGTCTATTGTGCTGTTTAAAGCTTGTGTGTTCTTATTTATTTTCTGTCTGGATGATCTGTCTATTGGTGTAAGTGAGGTATTAAAGTCCCCCACTCTTACTGTGCTACTGTCGATTTCTCCTTTTATGGCTGTTAGCATTTGCCTTATGTATTGAGGTGCTCCTATGTTAGGTGCATAAATATTTATAATTGTTATATCTTCTTATTGGATTGATCCCTTGATCATTATGTAGTGTCCTTCCTTATCTCTTGTAATAGTCTTTATTTTAAAGTCTATTTTGTCTGATATGAGTATTACTATTCCAGCTTTCTTGTGATTTCCATTTGCATGGAGTATCTTTTTCCATCCCCTCACTTTCAGTCTGTATGTGTCCCTAGGTTGGAAGTGGGTTTCTTGTAGACAGCACATATGAGGGTCTTGTTTTTGTATCCATTCAGCCAGTCTGTGTCTTTTGGTTGGAGCGTTTAATCCATTGACATTCAAGGTGATTACTGATATGTATGCTCCTATTACCATTTTCTTAATTGATTTGGGTTTGTTTCTGTGGCTTTTTCTTCTCTTGTGTTTCCCGCTTAGGGAAGTTCCTTTAGCATTTGCTGTAAAGATGGTTTGCTGGTGGTGAATTCTTGTAGCTTTTGCTTGTCTGTAAAGCTTTTGATTTTTCCATCGAATCTGAAGTAGATCCTTGCTGGGTAGAGTAATCTTGGTTGTAGGTTTTCCCCTTTCATCATTTTATATATGTCCTGCCACTCCCTTCTGGCTCTCAGAGTTTCTGCTGAAAGACCAGCTGTTAACCTTATGGGGATTCCCTTGTATGTTATTTGTTGCTTTTCCCTTGCTGCTTTTAATATTTTTTCTTTGTATTTAATTTTTGATAGTTTGATTAATATGTGTCTCGGCGTGTTTCTGCTTGGGTTTATCCTGTACGGAACTCTCTGCGCTTCCTGGACTTGACTGGCTCTTTCCTCTTCCACGTTAGCGAAGTTTTTGACTATAATCGCTTCAAATATTTTCTTACACCTTTTCTTTTTCTCTTCTTCTTCTGGGACCCCTATAATTTGAATGTTGGTGTGTTTAATGTCGTCTCAGAGGTCTCTGAGACTGACCTCAATTCTTTTCATTCTTTTTCCTTTATTCTGCTCTGTGGTAGTTATTTCCACTATTTTATCTTCCAGGTCACTTATCCGTTCTTCTGCCTCAGTTATTCTGCTATTGGTTCCTTCTAGAGTATTTTTAATTTCAGTTATTGTGTTGCTCATCACTGTTTACTCTTTAGTTCTTCTAGATCCTTGTTAAATGTCTCTTGTATTTTCTCCATTCTGTTTCTGAGATTTTGGATCATCTTTACTATCATTACTCTGAATTCTTTTTCATGTAGGTTGCCTACTTTGTCTTCATTTATTTGGACTTGTAGGTTTTTAACTTGCTCCTTCATCTGTAACATATTTTTTTGTTGCTTCATTTCTTTTTCTTTTTTTTTGATGGGTGGGACTATCTTCCTGTCTTACTGGTTGTTTGGCCTGAGGCATGCAGCACTGGAGTTTGCAGGTGGTTGGATAGAGCTGGGTCTTGCTGCCGAGATGAGGACCTCTGTGAGGCCTCACTCTGATTAATTTTCCCTGGGTCTGAGGTTCTTTGTTAGTACAGCGATTTGGAGTTGGAGCTCCCACCACAGGAGCTTGGGCCTGACCTCTGGCCTGGGAACCAAGATCCTGCAAGCCACGTGGTGAGGCCAAAAAAAAACAAAAAAAAGAAGAAAAAAGAAAAAAGGAGCCATACAATAACAAAGAATAAAAAACAAAATAAATTTAGAAAGGTAAAAAATATATTAGGAAAAATAAAAATATAATTGAAACAGCTTCAATAAGGTAAAACAAAACCTCACCAGAAAAAAGAAAAAAAAGGGGAGGGGTGGGAACAAGCCAAAAGGAGCAGAACAATAACAAAGTATAAAGAATTAAAAGATTTATTAGAAAAATTAAAAGTATAAATGAATCAACAGCAAGGTAAAACAGAACCCCAATCTAAAAGGAAAAAAGAAAAAACAAAACAAAACCCTTGCCTATGGGATGGGCGGAGTTTAGGTGGAGGTGAAACTTAGGCAGGGTTTCGGGTGGGGCGTGACCTAGGTGGGCTGGCGGAACATTTGAACGTGGGGCAGGGCCTAGGCTCAGAACCCAGGCACCCGGAAATGGCCTTGGGGAAGGTTATAGGCGGGGCACCGTTCAAGCATGGACAGGGCCTCTGCTTAGGACCTGTGCAGAAGTGGAGAGGCAGCACGTCCAAACAGCTGCCTCCAGAGTGTGGAGTTCTGGAGTTTGGAGGTAAGGTCCTGGGTGAGGGTGTGTGGGTGGGGTTTAGGCCCATTGTGTTGGAGGGGGTCTCAGAGGGGGTCTCTGAGTGTAGAGGTGGGGCCCTGGGTGGGGTGCAGGGGCGGGGCTTGGGCTCTGCATTGCAGGAAGGAGGCTCCGATGGCAGAGGATTAGGGCCAGGAGCCCAACAGGCTCCCTGGTGCCTAAGTGGACAGGGAATGCACTGGCCGTGTTCCCTTCTGTTCCTCTGTGTCCTCCCAAGTCTCCCCCAGGGTCTTCCCCATTCCTGCTGGACCCTTAACCATGGGTGGGTCTTGCTGGGTGTAGGAACTCCTCCTCTCCCCCAGCCACCCCTCAGGGGTGCCAGTCCCAGAGGTCTGGCCTTTACTTTTGCTCCCCCTTCCCTCCCTCCCACTCCTTCAGGATCCTCCCAGCTGGAGGGAGCCTCGGTGGGCAGAGGATCAGGCCTGGGATCTCAGCAGGCTCCTGGGGGCCCAAGTGGTCAAGGGAAACCTGGCCACGCTCCCTTTTGATCTTCTGCCCTCCCATTGGTCCCCCAATTTCCCCCTTCGGGCGTGAGATCGCTTCCCTTCCCCTCCCCCAGCCACCACTCAGGGATGCCAGTCCCATCCCGCTTCCACTTCTTCTCCCCCTTCACTCCCCCCAAGCCCCACGTCCTACCTGGTTGCTGGGGGTTCCTTTTACTCCTGAGTAAATCACTTGTAATTCTGTTAACTATTTCTGCTTGTTTGTTTGTCCTTGTGTCTATACATACATATATATATATATATATATATAAAATATATAAAATATATATATTAAAAATATACATGAAAGTAATGTTATTTTTGATTGGTCAAGTTTAGGTATCGTATATCAGGGCCCTCCCATAACAAAAGAATTTGTTCATTTGGACCATCATCCACATCTCTGTCCCCCTACTCATTTTATATACACACACACACACACAAACACACACACACAATCTTTCAGTTTCTTTATTAGTTTAAATTGCACGTGCATAGTTTTTATTCCTTCAGTGGCCTACAGTAACATTTGACTCACAATTTATGAGATGACTGTATGATGCTCCAACCCCTCTTAGGACCTCCTCTCCCACTTCCCTTTCTTCTGCTTCTCATTTCTAACAAATGTACTTTCACTTTTATAATGTTAAGATGGATAAAATTTATTTTTTGTTTTGTAAATTACAGTCTACCAAGCTTTCTCTATAGGTTGATTCCAGAAGTGGAACATCCATGAAGCAAATCATGTTTACTTTACTGTGACCATAAATATCATTCACCTCATAGCCAAGAGTACTAGGATTATTACTATGATTACTGTTCATTTTCTTTTTTAAAGTTTCTAATAGGTTCTTTTATTTTCTTGCTTGGTCTGTGTTTATCAGCTTTGGTTCCTTTATTTTCTTGCTTTGTTTTTATTTATTACCTCCTTGAGGTATTTCAAGTTCTCAAGAATCTACTCAAATTCCTGGAATCTACCTCATTTTTACAGATGACCCCCTCCTTCCTCCCCTCTATTCTTCTGCTCTAAGCCAGGCCAGTTACTTTAGGTTCCATAGAGCTGCTGACAAGACACTTTCCTGGGTTGAATACTATGTCCTATTCATCTTTTTTTTTTTTTTTTAACTCCCTTCCATTTCATGAGCATAACTTTGACAAACTTCCCTATAAATATTTATATGTCTGATAATGTCATTATTCTTCTCTTATACTTTGTTCTATTCTCACCCTTTAGTCATACTTTAGCAAGATATGAAAGTCTCAGTTGACACTTATCTTCTCTTAGAACTTTGGAGGAATTTCACCACTGTGTTCTTAGATTTAGTTGTGCTAATGAAAAATATAATATTGGTTTTATTCCCTTTCTTTTGAAGATGACCCCTGGATACTTTGGAGATTTTCTCCTTATCTGTGGAGCTCCTAAAATTTCATAATGATATAGTTATGAATATTTGAGTATTCATTGTACTGATCACTCAAGGGACTTGATTATTCTGAAGCTTTTTGTCCTTTACCTCTGGGAAATTTCTTGCATTATTATTATTTTTTGGAAAATTTCTTCTCACCTTTGTTTTAACCACCTTGTCTTCCTAGAACTTTTATTGGTCCAATGCTAAATCTCTTAAATTGCTCTTCTATGCCTCTCCTCTTTACTTTGCTCTTGTATTTCCATTTCATAGATTTTTTTGTTCTGCACTCTAGAAGATTTCCTCAATGTTACCTTCCAACATTTTTATTGAATTTTCTTCCTTTTTGACACCATATATTTAATTTCCCAAAACTCTTTTTTGCTATATGATTGTTCCTTTTATGTAGCATTCTGTTCTTTCCTTATGGATGCAATATGTTCTTGTATATCTCTGAGAAGACAAGTTTATTTTCTCTGAATTATCTTTGTTTCCTCCAAAGTCACTTTTTCATTTTTTAAAAAAAAATTTGGTCTCTCTTTTATGCTCAATTTTCCTAAAATGTCTGATGATCCTTGGTTAATCATATAAGTAAACAAATGAGATACTAGAAAACCAATCGAGGACTCAGTGTATTTGGACAAAACTCATTGACAGTCAAGCTTCTGTCCGGGGTGACAGGTCAGAGGGCTGAATGTTAATGGGGGGGTGCCCATTCCCCAAATCTAGAGGTCTTTGCTCTCAGGCACTGGTGCTTATACAAGCACTCTTAGTTCTTCCCATTTAATTGCTTTAAAGAAAATTTATCCATTAAAAAAAATGGGAGTAGATATTGGCTGTTTGTTTCTCTGTGTGGATGGGCAAATAAAGAGTTCAATTTAGCTTCTGTTTTCAACCCCACTTCTCACTCCTGCTTTTTCTTACACGGTGTTTCTGATCCTGAGCCTGTCTGAAGCTCCTAAGTCCATCTTCTCTCTCCTCTGCCAAAGGCCCCTCCATGAGTGTTCTGGAGTGTGGTTTCTTCTACTTTGATTCTTTTTTTCACTCCTCCTCTCTCTCCTTCCATCTTGTAGAAGTTCGTTGACTCTCCGCTGATGCTCTTTTCCTAACCCTTGCAGGTTTATGCTCTTTTCGTTTTTTTTTTGAATATACCTGCCTTCTCCAGTCTGGCAAAAGGACTCCTGTCTTTTATCTGAGTCCCGCTAAAGTTTGTGGAAAGGGCTTCCGTACTCCCCAAGTCTGTGCCAGTGGCCTTTGGGCACTGTAGCCAGTGTGGCCCAGACCTATGCTCTGCATCTCTCTGCTGGCTCTGTGCAAGCCTCCCTGTGGCCCAGTTCTGAAACAGATTCCCCCTAGGCAAGCAGAGGCAGAAATTTCTGAATTTCCTGAAGTTCAGAGATAATGGAAGGGAAGAATAACATGGGGAAAAATGTGCAGGCACCCTTGAATGGGCATCTGCAGGCTGGCATCATCCTCAGGTTCCCTACAAGACCTTTTCCTCTTGCTGCCCTGTCCTGGGGTCAGCTCAGATACCCCACTGGGTGGGTGTTCCTCTGCCCCTCTGAGGAATCAGCCTATGCCCTCTGTCTACCTCCTCAAGGCCCAGCTCCCCTCCAGCGCAGGCCTGGATCTCTTGCCCTTCTTTCCTCTTCTTATGACTGATCTTTTCCCAAAGTGAAGGAGAGAGGAAATGTTCACTCTCTCCAGGAAGACCCCACCCTTCTCAGGAATGGCCTCACTCTCTGCTTGTTGAGGGCAATCCCGTCAATCCCCACTTGTCTTGGGTATCTTCGTCATTCAGACTTGACTAACATCAAGTGTGACACATGTGACATTTATTCTCCATCTTCATCCTCCCAAGATCCTACCATTTAACCTTATCTCCAAGTTCCCTCTTTCCCTCACTTGCCTCAAGGCTTTGCACTTGCAGTTCTCCATGCCTGAATTACTCTTTACCTGAAGGTTTTCTGCCTCATCTTATTTAAGTCTTTGTTCAAATGATAGCTTCTCAGGAGACCTTCTCTGATGACTATACTTGAATTGACACCCCTCCTAGGACTCCCTGACCTCCTTCATTGTTTTTCTCCACAGCATTTAACACCTAATATATATTATAAAACCTATTCGCTAGTATTTATCATCTGTCTTCTCCATGAGGGCAAGAATTTTTGTCTGTTTTATTCATCACTGCAGTCCCAAGCCTAGAATGGTGTCTGGCACACAGTAGGTGCTCAATAAATACATGTTGAATTGAATATAGAATAGTGTGGTTCACAGATATTGTTATATCAGCTGTGGGCCTCTGTTTCAGATCTGAAGGAATTCATTGGGTGTTGTTTTTCACAAAATAAAAACATCTCTTTCTCTGAGGGTGAATTTAAATCCTCACATCTTAAAAACAAAAATCAGATCAGTTGAAAGCTTTGAAATTACAGACCCCGCTAATCCTAAATGATGTTTTCAAAATCTCAGGACCAATTTTTAGTCTGGGCTGAAGCATAAAGTACTTCTATCCTCCTCCCCTCCATCCTTTTTGCTTCCCCATTGAGGGAGGGGAGGTCCTTTCCTATAAACCTAACTCAATTTGCTTTATTGAATCTGTGACCCATCTTGTCCAGACACTGAGTGGACTTGAGTCTGGGAAGCAGAGCTCCACTGTCAAAAGTGAATTTAAGGTCCAATTTACTGTAACTTGCATTTCTCTAAGTTCACTTGAGGGAGAACATTGTTAGACTCTGAGCTCACTTTCTCATATCCACGTTTCTTCTCTCATCAATCCTCTCCTGCCTTGGCTGGGTAACTTCGCTGCCAGTCTTTTGTTCTCCTCTGTAAAAGGACAGAATAAAGGCTGCCCTGCCCACCTTCTAGGGTTGCCACGACAGCAAAGAAGCTACTGCCTGGGAACAAGCACAAAGGCTGGGGCGAGCCCTTCCCGCTGGCTATGGTATGATGTGGCCAGGGGCCCTGGCTGTGAGTTGGAAGACTGGGACCTCACAGGTCATCTGCTGGTGTGCTGTGTGACCTCAGACCTGGTCCTGATCCTCTGGGTCTGGGTGAGGCCAAGGCAACACTCAAGGATTGGACCAGGTCATCTTTCTTTCTTTCTTTTTTTTTTTTTTTGGTATCTGAGGGTCTCTATGAAAGAAGAAGGGCCATAGAGGGTCTGATGCTGGTCACACCTGTGAAATGGGTCAAAATAATCACCATACCAAGGAGAGCAAAGAAAGAAGCTGGGCCAGGGGTTGGTGCCCCCAGATGATACTCCCTCTCCACGACCACTCCCTTCTCCCAGACTTGGTTAGGGTCCTTAAAAGTGTAGGAGAAGCTATTTCTAGAAGATGTGCTTACAATTATCATCAAACTTTTATTATTATTATTTTGGAAAGAAATTCCAACACCTAAGCAGGCAAAAGTTGACTTTTTTCAGGAGTATTATTAGAAGGGATTTAACTGATGTGGAGTGAAGCTGGGGTGTATGGCTAAGAAGGGACATGCGTGTGGAGAAGGGTATCTGGTGAAAATTCTAGCCACAGAATGTTCAGCCAATGGAAGGTACAGCAGGGGAGGGGTAGGAAATGGCCAGAAGAGATGGGGAAGTGTGTCACAGAAGCTCAGGGGTGATGATTAAGCAGATAGTAAAGGAAGGTGAAGCTAGAGAGGGAGGCTGTGGCTGTGTTAAAGGTCCCCAGTTGACCACCTAAAGGCTTCTCTCCTCAGCAGCAGGACTATATCCCGTGTGTATGTGTGTTTCCGTCTAGTTCACCCTTGTACCCTTTGAGACTCTGACTTTCCATAGGGAAGGTCTTCTCTTGGATTCCCCACCTTGAATAGGCTCTGGTTTTTATTTTATGTTCCTTGTATCCTCCAAGGCTCTGAAAAACTAAGATCCAGTTATCCAGGTATACCAGATGTCCTCAGGACAACAGTGACTTTACAGGTCTTCTTTCTCTAACTCCCACTTAGATTTTGACCTAACTTCCTATTACCTTACCAGCTGTTTAGAGCATTTAAGAAGATGTTGTATACATTTTACCTAGAGTTATTCATGATTTCCAGCATACCTGACTGGTTCTATTACTGGGATGGAACTCTGGCTGGCTCTATGGCTGCTGCAAGGTGTTCTGGTCCTTTCTAACCTGTCATGAAGATCAAATGATGCTAATGGATATATTCTTGCAATGGTGCTAGCTCTCATCTGTATGACTGTTTGGAGTTTAAACAATGCTTTTATATCCAGCCTCATTTAGAACTCAGGACAGCCGAAGAATTACGGCTCTCATTTTTACAGCCAGATGTCTGAGCCGCAGGAGGAGAAGTAAGTAACCCAAGATTACCCAGTAAGAGGCAGCATCAGGATTGGAAACTAGTTTTTCAAATTCCATATCCCATTTGCTCTTCTCTTCACTTTTACCGGGTCCTTCCTCTTAACCAGGAACCACAAACCACTGTGTAAAAGGGGTCGATTAGTTTGATCCCACTGAAGGATGTAAGTAGGGTGGGTGAGGCTACACTCTGGTTCACTGGGATCCCAGAGACTGACTATTGTCTGGGTACTCAAAGCTCTGTTTTCATCACCTCCCCCAGCCTGAAAACAGCTCAGGGTGACGGCGGGGACGGCGCCACTGATGGGCCGCATCCTTCCCTCTGAATTAAGGACTAGGCTAACCACTCAAGATGAAAGCTCAGCTCCCTGTCACAGATATCCTGTTACAGATGACTAGGGAGGAGGCTCGAAACCTTGGACTCTCTCTCCAACTGTCTTCTCTAGGTGGAAAGTGATGGTATGGGATTATGATGTCTCAGTGTAAAAGGATGGCAACTCTGTACACAGAGATGCGGTAATAAACAGAGAATTTAAGACTGAAGCAGGAGAATTCTGGTCTTAGTCAATCTATATGAGACCAGTTCTATTACTGACACAGAGCAAATCACCATTCTTTTAAGACTTAATTTGTTCTTTTCGCATCAAAGCAGCAATGGGATGCAACTGCCTATCCGGCAACTTTAAGAAATTATTTATGAAAGGACAAATTCCCCACAAGGCCATCCAGAGAAGGGGGGAATACAAGGGGAGCAAAGGGAATAAAGAAAGGATGGGGCATGAACACAGAACCGATAGACCAGGCGCTTGACACTAAAGGCTTAACATCAAATGCAGCCAGAAATCCATTTCCACAGTTTTATTGGCCATTCTGGCTGCCTCATTTCAAAGGGAAAGATTTGAATTCAGAGACACAACATTCCCTTTGTTCTCTTGCCCTCCAGCCTTTGGTGCCAGTGTGGACTGTACCAGAGGGAGAGAGTGAGATCAAAACCCCTCTCCACTCAGCTACCTGCCTCCAGAGCTGGCCCTTGGCATGCTTAATGAAATCAGCTTTGCTATAGATTGACAATGCCCTGTCAATTATAATCACTTATCTTGGCAAGCAGAGCATTTGAACACTTAAAAGAGCAGGGGGTTCAGTGGGCCCAGAAAAACCAGAATAAAATTATACTGCATGGTAATCAGAGCAAGTGTCTATTGCTCACATAAAATTTTACTTTAACTGTCAGAAGGGCCGATAGGATTTTCCATCTCATTTTCTGCCCATTGGGTATTTGTGGTTCCATCTGGGGTCACTTTGTCCTAACTGACGTTAATAGGGGTATTGTGTCAGTAGAGGAGGGGGACCACGCGATGCACAGGGAAGATTTGGGGTACGCTGGGGACACCGGGAGGGGGTGCAATGGCCTGTGACATAGCAAGAAGTACAGGATTTGAGGGGATTCCTGGCTCCCCCAGAATTTCTGACCGTGAGCCTAGATACACTGTCCCCGAACGCAGTGTCTCATTTGTCTTCTAGATAATGGAGCAAATAGAGAATGCCACCCTTATGGCGCCACTGTGGCAGACATACTTTTCTTCCTTCTCACTGACTATTGTAAAACCTGGGTTTTAGCTGGGCAGTTGCCCACCCAGAGGATCTCCCCAGCCCTCCCTGATCAGCTTTGGGTGAGAGCAGCTAGAGCAGCCCTGGGGGAATGTGAGGGGTGAGAGCGGGGCCCCGCTGATTGCACCAAGAGCGGCTGAGCGAGGAATCTCCCTGCTTCACTGTCCCACACGCCTGCACAGTGGCATCTGTCTAGGAAGCTTCTGGTAGGACCTGCAATCCTGAGGGGTGGGGGGCTGCTGACAGAGGGCTTCAGGACTCAGGAGAACCTCCTGAACCTAGGACAGGAGGACCTTGTGAATGGGGAGCCCGGGACCAAGGCAGCCACTGCCCTCAGATACCCGGCAACAAAAACAAAGCCAGAAGCTGACCGAGGCCAGTAGGTGCTGAGGATGGTTGTGGGCTGGACCCACCCTTCCCTGAAGCCAGAATGATCTGCTCTTCTTCCTCTAGATTCCTCACACCTTTCCTGGAGAGAAGGAAAGGGGAAAGTCTCTGATCGGACTGGGGACTTTTCCAAAGGTGACAGTTTAACTCAGGTGACCCTGAGTCATCAGAGACTGATGGTTTTCTGCCATCAGCAGGAAAGATGCTTGAGAGCTGTTAGTTGTCTCTGCATCCAGGGCTTGGCCTACGAGCACACGGAGACCTGCCACATCGTTCTTGCCCTTCTGCCGTAACCTGTTGGGAGAATTTCGGTAAATGACGTAAAAATAAAACCTACCTGCAGCAAACCTGGAAAAGCGTCCGCCTGCCTGAGCGGCCATCTCAGGGGACATTGACTGAGCTGCCAATAGCCTGGCTCTCGGTCAGACACAGCCCCCGTGAAGGCACAGGCACTTAGTACTTTGTCCCGGGAGGACGGAGAGACGAGGAGGCAGACAGGTGTGCATGTTCCTGGGGCCAGGGGTGGGGGGTGAGCTGTGGGTGGGGAGGGGCGGGTGATGCAGTAGGAGAGGCTAGGAAGGGCTTTCTGCGCGGGACTTTTGAGGGGGACCCACCCAAGCCAGACCTTGACCTTGGCTGTCTAGAAACCACAGTCCCGTCACTGTACAATGCCAGGGGAGGGGGCTTTGTGTGCTTCACAGCTGGGGACACTGAGGCGTGAGGGGCGAGGCCTCACAGCCAGTGGGCGGTGGAATGAGCAGGGGCATCTTTTGTTTCTCCCCTCCTCGGGTCCCCATGCCCTAGCCCCTCAGTTTTCAGGGCTCTGGGCCAAGTTACTGCAAGACTTAGCTCTGGGCAGCTGTGGCCAGCTGTTTAGGAAAAGGGCTTTATGGGGCCAAGGCGTTGGTCTCCCCAGGCTTACTGGATTTCTTCGTTTCTGCTTCTGCCCGTGAGAGACCCTGGCAGCTGAAGCTGGACAACAGGATGGTGGGGGCGGCAGGGGGGCTCAGCCTTACTCTATTTGCAGCTGGAGCCCCATGAGATGGGCTGGGGTCTGGGCTCAGGCCCCCTAAAGGGGGCTTCTCCATACAAATCATGACAATGACCATACCTAACCAAGAGGGCTGCTGTAACAGAGATGCTATTTGATGAGAGTGGGTGGCTGTCCCTTAGACAAAGAGTCACATGGCCCAGAGAGGTTAACTTCCTTGTCCAAAGTCACACAGCACTTCGGAGGCCAGTTCTGGCTAGAACACAGCTCTCTTTGCCCCACGTATCACTCTTTCCTTTTCCCTTACTTTTCAGTCCTCAGACATGAAACAGCTCGCTCCCTGGGACCTTTCTAATAACATTTCCTTTCTCTAATTCATACGTCACACAGGTACTCCATAAATTAAAAAAAGAAGAAAAGTCATACAGCCAGTAGGAATGAATGAAGCTATTGTAAAATGACATGAATAAGAATTAAAATCTCAAGCTACATTTTTCTTTTCAGGGGTGGGGGGGGGGGCGGACACTAAATCTCTCAGTGGCAAGCAGGTGCATTACATCTCCAAGTGGAGGGAAGCAGATGCCCGAGTGGGAAGAGTGCCCTTTGAAAGGGTGAAATGGGAGTGTCGAAGTTTGTAATCACGCTCCCCAGAGGTCGTGCAGGGTGGCTGCGGAACAAGGGCCTTCTGCGTGGGGTCAGGCGCTGCGGGTGTGTGGGGCGTGTGTGGTGTCAGCACTGTGCTGGCTGGCCACAGATGGAGCTTCAGGGAAAGAGCTGGACTCAAGTGCTTCCCATACCCCGTCCTCCCTCCCTCCTCTCTCTCCTCCCTTCTTCCCTCTTTCCTTTCTCTCCCTGTCCCTCTCTCTTCTTTTCTCCCACCACCTCCTACACCCCAGACCTGTCCAGGATGCTCTGATAGTACTGTGCCCATCTGAGGATGCTCTGAGGCACTGGCTCATTGCCCAAGCTGCTTCTTCTGTTTGGAAGGACCCTGCCCCCCATCTCTGGCTGTCCAAAGCCCTGTCTTCTCTCAATGCCTTCTAAACCCCCTGCCCCCCAGGGGACCTGTCTTAACTTGTTTCTCCTGGAGTCCTTCAAGGGTGAGAGACTCAGCCTGCACCCACCGGGCAATGCAGATGTCACACATATATTGTCTTACATAATCTTCCCCATCACCCTTCCTGGCAGCTCGGTGCTAGGTTAATAACCCAGTTCGAGCTTTATTGGATGTATGCTTGTTGCTGATGGGAACTTCTCCAGGAGTGGGTGGCAGCTAGCCCCATCTTTAAGGCAGAGCGACCGAGGTGCAGAGCTGCAGAGGAACTGGGCGGGGGGGGCGGGGTAGACCATCAGTGGGCGGTAAAAGTAGAATTCAAACCCACAGCAGCCAAATTCCAGCACCCCTGTTCCTCCCCGTCCCCTCTGTAACCAGGGACCAGGCAACTCCTGTCCCCTTTGACCCTCTGTTCCAGCCCCTCCAAGGGTCTCGTTTCTGAGTTATTTGTGGATATCTGGCAGTGGGGCGAGTGGAAAGATTGTGTGATTTGAAGTCCGACAGTCTTTATCTCAGTAGCGTCTGAACTAACATTAATAGAAAGCCCTCACTGAGCACGTACAGAGGGTCATGCCCTGATCTAAGAGCGTTGCCGACCCAGGAGCCTCACACTGCCTATGAGGAGCGTACTGTCATCATATGAGTTTTCCCGATGAGGAAACCAAGGCACAGAGAGGTTGTGTCACTTGCCCAGCCTCACACAGCCACCCCCGCAGAGGGAGGCTTCACTGTAAGCGACCCGGCTGCAGCAGCTGTGCTTTTAACCCTTTAACTGCCTTTAGCGTGAGCACATGGGACGAGACTAAGAAACAGGCACAGGAGGTGCAGGACACAGAGATGGGGTCCACGTGAGAAACGGCAGCTTCTCCATTTTACGCCCTCTTCTCTCACTGCAGTGGGAGTTCCTGCAAACCTGTCAGCCGCCCTTCTCTGTAGCTCCTAGCACGAGGCTGGGTGTGAAGTTGTTCAGGGTGCCAGATGCACGGAACTAGCCCTGGGTCTTGTGTACTATCACAGCCTGATGAAGTGAGGGGCAACACGTGTCATCCTTGGGGCTCCTACCAGGAGCGTGATCTTGGCAATGTGGTCACAGGGCACTTGGAAGCTGAGTCTACTTTGGGCTTGATGGAGGAATTTGTCCCAAGGTGTTCTATTTTGATACTCTCAACAAAACAAAACAAAACAAAGCAAAAATCTTTGCAGTAAAGAAAATAACCCAAAGGTGAAATTGATTATGAATTGTGTTTGAAGCTTCCCAGTTAAATCTACAACATGACTTCCCTGTATTAGTAAAAACCCTTTGCCTCTCCTCATACATTTCCATTATGCAGAATATTCTACATTATGGGGATTTCTCTGTGGACTTCAGTATCCCACCATGGCTGACACAGTTTATATTTTTCTAATAGAACAGCACTGCAATGGAAATTGTAGGACATAAATCTTTGCCTTTGGAATCATCAAAAGACAGAGCCCCTTGATGGCATTACTGGTTGAAAGGAAATTCCATCAGGTTTAAAGATACAGGGTTATCTCTTAAGTTTAGAGACAGATTCCCTAATTCAGCCAAGTGGACATTAATGGAACTTTCTGAGAAAAGAGAACCAACATGGATTAAGTGCCCACAAAGCCAGCATTGTGTTTCATTTAATTTGACTGTCAGTCCTGAGAAGTGGGCATGTGTATTTCCCTATACATGGATGAGAAAACTGAGGCCCAGAGACAAATCCAACTTGTCCAGAGTCGTACAGCCAGGTGTGGTCAGAGCCCAGGGCTGTCAGGTTGGGGAGGAACATCACCAGTGTCACACACCTGACAGTGCATTTTGGGGTCCCTTTGGCACCCAGGGCTTCCCTGTCTCTCGGGCACATGGAACCTAAGAATCTGGCATTTGCTCAACTCTGAGAAGCTGTGGACAAAATGATGAGGGTCCAAGGACAAAATGACGAGGGTCCCCCAGAGTGCAAAGACTTCCCCCAGGTGCAGCACCATGTGTCTTCTTATTTTCCTGTTGATTCTATGAAAATATTTATTTTGTGATTCCAAACCAAATGAAGAACGCGTTGCCACGGGAACCATCAAACCATGCTTTCTTTGAACCCTTTAATTAACGATGCCTTGTGTTTTCCACTTTTTTTTATCTCATTTTCTGTGCGTGAGATTGCTGGAGCGCACTCCCTTCACTTTCTCTGCACCGCGTCTCTGCCCAGCAAAATCACGTCCATCCTTCAAGGCTCATTTCCTCCTCCACCTCCTCCAAGAACTCCCTTCAGCTGGCACCCCGTTCTCTTGATGGGTGACGTAGTTCCTTTCCACTGATGGTCCCTAAGACCGTTTTACTTAGTTGGAATTCATTTGTTTATTTATCTGATCATTCATTCATCCAACAAGCACCTGCTCAACACCTACTCTACACCAGACCACATATTCGATGTTAGAGACACCAAATTTAAAAAAAATACAATAAATACACAGTTCCTGCCCTCAAAGGGCTCATAATCTCTTGGGGGAGGTATAGACCCAAATGTGCAATTCAAATCTGGGAAAGACAAGACTATAATAGAGCCTGGCACAGTGGTCCATTCCTTATGTGGGGTTTTAGAGAAAGCTACCCAGAGAAGGGGGCAGCTGGGCTGGCAGTGATGGATGAGTCAGAGCTTCCAGGGCATCCTGGGTGATCAACGACCTCCAGGCCTTCCACTTGCCCCATGGTGCTTTTGTGTGAATGGAAAAAGTCACCTTTCTTGGGCACTTAAGTGCAGTCAACAACCTGCACAACCTTACTTGGCAACCCTGAAGATCACCTTCTCTCCTCTGTTATGTCTGAGCACATGTTCCACATTTCTTTGTGGTCCTGGCCACAGAGGCCCACTTGGGCTATGTGTTTCACTTATAAGTTGGCCTTGCCTGGTTAGATGGCGGTTCCCTGAGGCCAGAGTACATTTCTTAACTTCATACCACTCAGGGCCCCTCATACAGCAACACTTGAAACGTTAACGAAATCTTTCTAACATCAGAGAATTCTACACAACTTATGCCAGACCAAGGACCCACTACTTCAGAATCATTTGGGAAAGATTTGAAAAAATACCATCACATAGTTTCACCTTGGAAGATCTGATTCAGTGGGCTTGAGATCACAAATGAGAATCATATGTTTTTAAATACAACTGTAGTATTTCTGATGATAATAATGAATTCTTACGGGTCTGTTATCAGTGCCTGCACTGTTCTAGTATATAGATCATCTCATTTCATGCTTGTGACAACCATAAGAGGCGGATCTGGTCTCAGAGTTCTACAGATGAAGGGACAGACACATGGTAAGATTCAGGGACCTGCTTAAGGTCACCCAGCTGGTAAGTGCTCGGGCTGTGGTCTGAATCCAGATGGGCAGAGCCCAGAGCCCATGCACTTTGGTTCTGTGTGATAACACTGGTCCCAGAATCAGAGAGAGAATCTGGGAAATCTGGAAATACTAGACTTAAAATGGTCCTTGAGGGTTACATCTTTCAGATTTCCCATTACAGAGATGGGAACACTGAGTTCCCAAAGGCAAACAGACGTGTTCAAAGTGTCCTGTGAGTCAGCCACAGGACTCATCTATGAGCTTTCATTGTCCACCCTCCAGGGCTCCATCACCAGCTCATGGTGATTTATCCCCACCTACAGTAGGCGAGGCACTGACAGCTACAACAACAACAGTGACAATAATAATGCTATCACATCTGGCCTGTGTTTCTTGTCCATGCTCTGTGTTACTTACTTTGGGGGCATCAACTATTCTGATTTTCTAAATGCCCTTGAGACAAATAGCACAGCCTTTCTTTAAGGAAAACAGAAAACTGTAAGGCAGTGATTCTCAACTGGGGGTGGTGATTTTGTCCCCCACAGGGCATGTTTACAGACAGTTTCGGTCAGGAGATGGGGGTTCGCTATCGGCATCTAGTGAGTGCAGGCCACGGATGCTGCTAAACACCCTACAGTGCACGGGACAGCCCATCATGCCAAAGAAAAAGCCGCGTGGTTTTCCTCCTCAGCTGATCTCCAAACACGGGACGGGGAAGGACAGAGGGGCGCTTGCAAAGCCGTCCAGCCTTATCTCACAGCCCAGTGACTCGCCATGGGCTCAGGCCCGTTATCCCACCCCCCGACATCAGGCCCCCCACATGTAATGTGGTCAATGGTGCCTACCATGCAGCTCCTTTGGGTACGATGCTCCTGTACGCAGCGTGTCCAGAGACAAGGAAACACATTTCAAAAGGCAGCCGTTCTCAGCGCGAATAAGGTAAGCGGCTCCATGTGTGAATTCCACCCCATCCCTAGCTGGGCCATGTGTCACCTTGAGCAGTGACCTCCTCGACCTGCAATTTCCTCATCTTATTTTAAATGAGCATCGTGATACATCTATCTCTAAGGGTTGACGAGACAAGATGGCGGACGGCTTGCTCGGTGAATTAATTAGTTCCCTATGTGATTGTCCCCTTGCTGCCCTCCTGGGCTGGAGGGCTGGAGGGCACCGCCCACTCCTCCCTATGCCAAAAGGATGGATCCAACAGGTGGGGTGGGAGCTAGCGGGGAGAAGGAGGAGGCGTGGGAGGGGGCGGGGCTGGAGATGGGGGAGGGTAAGGTGGCCGTGCTTCTCTGGGTGGTGAGGACACCGGGGCAGGACCAGGCGGAAGGCAGAGGAGGGAGTCCTCTGGGGGTGGGGGGGGGGGGCTGGCAGGGATCAAATCTCCACATTTTAATTTGGAACCAGTGCCCCAGGGAGGGATTTAGACACAGTCAGGCTGCTTTGTACAAATAACCCCCCTTCCCGGACAGCTGTCAGCGTGAGTCCTGCACGAACCGCCCAGAGAGGGAAGGGGCGGGTGGGTGGCTTGTGGGGGAGGGCTCCCAGGCCCCGAGCCAGGCCCCACACAGAGGGGCCCTGCTTCCAGGCTGCAACCCTGAGGTCTGGGCTTTCAACCCCGCCTGCAGAGGCGGAAACTGAACGCAGGGAGCAGAGATGGTCTCAAATCCCGCAGCTGCCTGGGGCTGAGCTGGCCTTTGAATCTGTGACGCCTATTCCTTCCACGGCCTCGGTTCTTGGATGAAAGGCCACACACCTGGCTTAGGGCCTCCTACATAGTAGATGCTCAATAAAAACGAGTTGCATGAAGATGAAGCATGACATTGAGGGGAAGTAGACAACGGTAACAAGAGTAATAAGAAGGAATACATTAAAAACCGCACTCACACACACGCACACAATGGAGAGACCCCGAGGATATACTTTTCTCCCGTGAGTTCGGAGCTTTGTTTGAACTGCGTCACATCAGACCTGGCTTGTCTCTTGGCTCTTGTCACGTGTAACCTGGGGGTGACAACAGCCACCTCACTGCTGGCTTGGGACAATAACACAAGATAAAACAGATCATCTCCAGACAAGAGCAGCACCTCTGCTCACTGGTTCACTAAGATCAGAACTGGGGTCCGATGACCATCCCGGTTGTTGGCCAGGAGATAAAATAAATTTCTCCCTGTTTCCCAGTCTGGCCCTTATTCTGGTCCACCTCAGAGCATATCCGGCCCACAGGCCGCCAGCAGGGCGAGGCGGGCTGGGCAGACAGACACACCAAAAGGAAAGGAACCCTCAAATCCTGCAACGTATTTCCTTGCCCTTCCCTCCCCCAGACTGATTCAGACTTTTTAATGATGAAGATGCTCACTTTGAGTCAGGGTCTGAGTCAGAACAATAGTGGAGAAACATTGGCTTCTGAGTTAGAGCTGGGGTAAAGATCTTGGCCAGCTTATGACTCAGTTTCCTCAGTAAAGATTAGAAATAAAGCATAGAAAACACCGAGCGCCTAGAAGACTAAACTGTGGCCGCTGTCACAGGCATTGTTAGAGATGCGTCCACCATATTCCCTAAAAAATGTGAAGACCCGGCAGCCCCTGCGCTGCCCAGGTCTGTTTTGCTGTGGTCATTTGGGGTTTTAGAGGAGGGTTTTGCTGCTTGTGAGTGGGGTGAGGATCACACCCCTTTCCTTGTGCTCTGGAATCAACAGTTTGCTCTGCTCGTAGCTGCCCTCACTCCCCTGGGAGCCCAATTTCAAAGGATTTCTCCACTGAGCTAAGCAAACCTAGTCATCTTTGTGCACAAAACTCCCACCCAGGCTATTTGTCTCTGTTCTGAGTGCTTGGCATGGGGCCCGAGAGAAGTCTCCAGAAGGAGTGCTTAGCGAAGAATGCTGGCATCCAGTTGGGGTTGACTGTCCATAGTCCGCCAGCCCCAGCCCGTACTCTGCCCGGGGCTCTTGGCAGCCCAAGTTAACCACAAGACAAGTTTTATCATCTGTTAAACCTGTTGTTTGGAAAAAAAAAAAAATGACTTCAATAAAATATTTCAACAATTATAGTCCATTTTAATTAGGTGTGTGCCACATAATTATAGGTTAAAAAAAGTGGATAGGGTTTCAAAACCCAACACCCTGGCCATACGGTGTTGGCTGTTCTCCTGCGGAATTTCCAGCTGGATTCTCCACCTGAGGAGACACAGCATACCTGGGGAGCCCTCCTCACTGTCCGTGGCTTGACCCAGTTACCCTTTTTTTCACCATTCTCGCCACTTCCATCTGGAATCTTAGAGTCCAGGAAGAGGTGGGGATGGTGGCAGGTGGCCCCTGAAAGCCTGGAGGGTCAGTACTGTGATAAAACATGGTGGTGTGACGTTGGGCAGGTTCCCCGGATGGGGAGTCCGGAGTTCTGGGGTCTCCTCTGGCCCCATCATCAACTTGCTGGACTATCTTGGGCACTTGCTTCTTCTCTCTGGGCTTTAGTTTTTTAATCTTTAAGAGAGTTCAAGCATCCTTTTTCAAGATTTTTTTTTTTTTTTGGTAGTAGGGAGGAAAACCCGCTTGTCAAATGAGATTTTAAAAGAAAAGCCCAATATGTAAAGAGTTAAAAATAGAGGTGCTTGGGTCAAGTGAGATGTGGCCCCAAGCCTTCTCTGGTGGCCCCAGTATCACCTTCAAAGTAGCAGAGTTTGAAAGTGGCTGGACTGGCTAACTTCTAAGAGCCCTTTCCAGCTCGTTCATTCATTCAATCAGTTCTCACTGTGCATCCATGATGCACCAGCCCTGTTCTCAGCTCTGGAAGCAGGCCAGCCCCATCCTGCATCCTGTCCCTCGAGGGGCTTTCCTGACCCATGGGGCCGGAACGTGTACAACGGCTCCACACACCAGCTCTGCACGCCGTCCTTCACAGACCCTGCAGAGTCCTCGGAATAACCCTGCAGGGGTCCTGTCCCCACGTGTATGGGAGGCTCACCCAGGTCAGGTAAACCACCCACGGTCCCACTGCTCCTGAGAGGCAGTTCTAGAACTGAGTCTGGCATCTTGTGGCTCCAGAGCCCACGACCTAAGTCAGGACACCCAGCTTCCTGCCTCTTTATTTGTGAACTGAGCTGCTGCCGACTCAGGTGGGCACTCTCCTTGCTGGTCCCGGTGCCCACTCACTCTCTGAGTGACTGTCTCCCCCAGCCGTCTCTGCCTTGGGAGGTCAACATCCGCCCCTTCCCCGACACTGCCATCAAGGGGGAGCAATCTGGTTGCCCTGCATGAATGGACTTCTGGCCCCAGTACCCCAGAGAACCTCACCTCTCCTTTCTCTCTTGTGCTGAGGTCCCCTTCTCCCTTGTGCTTTCCTTACTGGGGTTCATGGATCATTGACTGTTTGAGACAGGGATGTGAGAGTGAGAGTGTGGGCCCATGTCTTCCTGAGACTATTTTTATTGCCTTATTTTATTCAGACTCCAAGTTTTAACCTACCCTATAAAGCCTTGTACAATAGGAAGGGAGCTGTTTATGAGTGAGTATACGTGTGAGTTAATGAATAAATGGAGTGATTGAGTGAATGTATAAATGGATGAGGGGATGGAATAATGTGTTAATAAATACATTAATAACGTGAGTCAACATATAACCAAATGGGGAAATTGAGGGATAAATGGGTGGAAAAATAGATGAGCAGATGAGTGGGTGGCAGATGAATTAATAAAAATGTAAACAAGGGAATCTAGATCCACGTCTGTATGTCGATCTCTCCGTAAGCTAGTGTATGTCTAAGTGACTGAATGAGTAAAGGAGAAAACGAGTGAGGTAATTTAAGCTGCAATAAATGAAGAAGTAAACGAGTGGATTGATGAGCGAGTGACTGAATAGATAACTTCTCTCTTTAATTAGCTTGTCAGGGTCCTCTAGAACCAAGCTTGGCCAGTGCATACTGGTCACGGGAAAGCAGGCAGAATCCACCCAAAACTCAAGGAAGCTTTGCAGACAAGCACTGGCCCAGCCAAGGCGATGAATAACAAGATGGTCACCCTTGTCAGCAGGCTGACCTGGCTATAGCCCCGGCCGATGACTCTGGAGCTTTCCAGGAGTTTGCTGAGTTTCCTGCGTGGAGAGGCTCTGGTGTGTAGCCCCGGGAAATTCCAGGAACCTCCAGTTAGCCAGACTGCAATGTGGGAGTGAGGGTGGCGTGGTGCAGGGAAGGGAGCTGCTGTTTGCTTTTTGCCATCATCCAGCTAAGAGAAGCCAAGTGATTTCCAGCAAATTCTAGGACAAATGTTTGCCTTAAGGCTTAGGGCTCTAGAGCCAAATTTCAATGCAATCAAACCTTTCTGAGTTTGGGAGTCATATGAGAGAGAGAGAGAGAGAGGGTGGGAGAGAGAGAGGGAGAGATGAAGAAATAAAGTAGGGTGGGGAAAAGGAGAAGAGGCTGAGGGTTGAAATGCAAAGCATCTTTGAGGACTGTGGCCCTGTTAGGTGGATCTGATAAGAGAATTATAAGCTCGGCCCACAGCAAACTCATGTCAGAGTTGGGGTGTTACTAGGATCCCACACCTGTTAGGATTCAAGTGTGGATCTGTCTGGCTCCAAGGGAAGCTGAGTGTGGCCATGTTTGGAGGGAAAGGAGGTAAGAACGTACAGAGATGTACCATACTCAAGGTCAAACCCTCCAAGACCTGCAGGAAGCCCAGTCAAGGCCGATAGAGGCTTCCTATCACAGATGGAGTTTGGGACTGGGTTAATCCAAATGCCTTCAGGGCCAGGTGGGTGCCATCAATGACGCTGGCCAATGCAACGATGGCATTGCCAATGCAATGATGCCTGGTGATGGAGGGTCCCCTTGGTGGGGGTGACCATTGTGAGTGCTGGGGACTGTGGCAAAGTGAAGAAACCAGGCCCCAGGGGGACAGGGGCTGAGCAGTCAGATGCCAGATGACTATGACCAGGCAGGGAATCCAATGTGGCCAAATATTTTAATTTTTTGAGAAAAACTTCTCTATGACTAAATGTTGGCAATGATTAAAAAAAATTTTTTTAAAGCACTGTGCCAGTCAAATGTTTCATTGCCCCAAAAATTTGTTCGGGTTTTTCTGTAACAGCTTATGGAAAATCCGAGGGAACTTTTTGGCCAGCCCGATAAAACTGGGCTTTTGTTCTCTGACCTCTGGGTTTAGGATTGAGGGAACCAAGACAGGCTGAGAAGAAGGGACGTTGTTTGATGGTCAAGGTCCTTCGCAACCCCCTCTGCCTGATTCAGTCTCCTGTTGTTCGGCACCCCCAAATGCCCTGGGGACATGCTGCCTGTCTTCCCACTGTTCATGCAGCTCTGCCTGCTGAGTGCCCTTATTTTGAATCCTGTTTAAGTCCTTCTAGATTTTGGAAGCCCTGCCCAAAGGGCTCTTCCATGAAACTCTCATGAGTCCCTTGCATCACACCTCGCCTTCTGCTCATCACAAGTAGCCCCTCAGCACTTCTATCTTTGTACTCAGTCCTTGGGATTTCCTGCAGGTACGACATGCTGCACGTGGTGTGTGCAGGGGTTGCACAGTTTTGGGGGGCAGTGGAGGGATGAGGAAATGTCTTCGTGAGAGTTGACTACTGGGAATGTCAATTCTTCTGTCTGTGCAGAGCAGAAGCATCTCTTCCAGCCTAGGAGGTCAGGGAAGGTTTCTAGGAGGAGGTGACTAATTCTTCAAAACTTGGAAAGATTCAGGCAGATGGCCAAGGGGCTGAGAAGGGGTATTCGGATGGTGGTGAGCTTGGGCTTTGGAGACTGTGCCTTGGACTTGTGCCCTGAATCTTCCTTTTACTAACCAGAGACTCTGAGTGAGCCATTTCATCTCTCTGAGCCTCAGTTTCCTTCCCTGTAGCAAAGGTCGAATGATGGCTTCCCAGATGGGTGGTTTTAGGGGTGGAATGGGTAGACCCATGTGAAGTGTCTGGCACCTGGCTGCTTCTCTGCTGCTGCTATTACTGCCATGGCTACTGTGCCCTTCGGGGAGCGAGGACGGTGTCAGGAAAGATGCAGAGGTAGTGCCCCACAGGACCACTCAGGAGAGGCAGGGGGCTGGAGGCTCGGTGCAGAAATGGCATGTGTGGGAAGAACTCACATCAGGCTCCGGGGGGACGCGGCTCTGATCGGCCAAGGGAGGGATCGGCCAAGGGAGGGAGTCCACCCTGTACAGCCAGCAATAATTATATAGGAATTTTAACTGTTGGGCATTCTTTGCTCTTTCCAGTGAGACATTAAATCATGGGGGGGTGGAGGGGATGCTGGGAGTCCCCTGGTGTACTGGGGGGATGATTCAGGCAGCCTCAGTATGTCATGGAGTAGAGTGTGATGGTGAGGGGATGGGAAGCAGGGAGGTGGGAGTGGGAGACTTTGACAGTGCTGGGCAGGGCACCATGGGGGTCTGGCCTTAAGAAGACGAGCAAGGGCCCTAGTGATAGACTTCAGCAAGCGAGATGCAACAGGACACGCTGTCTGACAGGTCACTGAGGGCATAGCAGGGGGTGGGTCCTTACTGACCTTGACTATCTGAGTCAAAGAGGCCAGGCTGAACTCTGGTGGCACCAACAGGGATTCGGGCGTGGGGAGGAGCCTGACGACCTCTGAGCAGGGAGCTGTGAAAACAAGCTTCTGCCTTGTTCGCCTGGTTAACCCTTCATAATGCAGGCCGTTAGGACAAAGTGCAGGGACACATCCTCTGAGAAGCCTTCCCGAAGTCCCTCTGTCTCCTGGTCACCCAGCTTTTCTCCCCTTCAAACCTATTCCATGCCCAGTGCACACACCTGCTTTCAGCTCCTGCAGCCCGTCTTGGCCCATGTGACACGGTAGCTGTCACCTGCTCGCCCGGTTCTGGGTACCCTGAGGGTGGGGGTGGGTTCCCAGTTCTGACTGTGGACCCCCGGACCTAGCCCACAGCAGGACAGCTACTGCCTGGTGGGTAAGTGAGAGTGAATGAATGAAGGAGGAAGATAGGGTCCAAGGAAGGGAGAGGGGAGGCAAGAAGGAAAGGGGAAGAAAGAAACAAAGGACGGAAAGACAGAAGGAAAGGATGGAGGGATGGATGCAGGGAAGGACGTTGGGAAGGAGGGAGAGAAGGTCCAAAGGCTGGTGTTGGCCCAAGTCTCTGTTCGCCAAGGTCATGAGATCAAGGACGCCCCCTATGGACAGGGAGATGATGCAATTAGAGGTAAGACCATTTGCGCGGGGGGCGGTGCAAGGCACTTTCTCTGGTGCCGTGGACCAGGGATGGCTGGCTCTGGCTGCCATCTGGCCTGCTAATAAATGAGGATCTGGGAGGCCCTATTATCGTAAAACAAGAGCTGATAATCTTGGTTCTCCTGAGAGGGCTGCAGCTCTCCGGGTTAGAAGCACACGGCTGTGCTCCACCAGGCTGGGATAAATTCAGGTTTGGAGAGCTTCATTCATTCATTTATTTGCTTCCTTCCTCATTCACTCACAAAGGCAGCTGAGCTTGTGCTGGGTATCAGGTGACACACCAGGAGCTGGGGATAGAGTGGGGACCGAGATCATGGGTAGAGCTGAAGACTTCAGAGGTAAGCCCAGCTCTGCCCTCACTTAAGTGTGTAACTTTGAGAAAGTTACAGGCCAGTAAGACAAAGAGCAGGGACACCTCCTCTGAGAAGCCTTCCGGGAGTCCTTCTGTCCCTGGGGGACCCAGATTTTCTCCCCTGTATGCCTACTTCCCAACCAGTGTTTCCTTCTTTGCAGACCAGACCAAAGGGCCAGCTTCCAAGGATTTAGGGAGGACAAGCTAGGGTGTGTATAAATCACCCAGCACAGTGCCTGGTGTACATTTAAATGCTCACCTAATGGTGGCTGTTAATCATTATTATAATAATCCAGTGGAGAGCAAGGCGTGTGAACCAACACACATGCAGTACAGCAAACACTATGGGAGGGGTAGGAAAACCCTAAGGAGGGATCTCAGAATACGGCAACATTCCTGCTGCCTGGGAGAGCCCGGGAGAGCTTCAGAGAAAAGTGATAATTGCTGCTCTGGGACACGAAGCTGGGAGAGATAGAGATAGTCCTCCAGATAGAGCGAGTGGCAGGGGCTAAAGGAGGGTTGTGCCTGGTGACGCTTGGCTTGGGTGGAGGCCCAGGAGGCTCTGCGAGCATCAGGCACCACCCTCCTTGCCCATCTCTTGCAACATCTGCCCCATGGGAACGGACCCAATTCCGCCCAGTCCTGACAGCTGGGACCAGGGTGGAGCTGGGGATTGAACACAGTTCTGAGGGTCATGGTATTCGCCATGAAGATTGCTTCTGCACTTTTAAATCAAAAATTGTAATAATTTCATTGAATCAACATCCGTATCATCCAGTGTGTGAGATGTGCCTCCGAGATGCAGGATGAGGAAGAAGTGCACTGGCCACAGTGCCCGGTCTAAGGGCTCCTGGCTCTGCGGTCGAACCAACCTTACCTACCACTCCTAGAAAAGCTGTACATCAAGGTCTAGACACCACTTTGCATGTATGGCCTCTGAGTGTCACAACCACTGTGTAAGTATCATAATCCCATTTTACAAGCGAGGAAGTCAGCCCTCAGAGACGGCAAGTGGCCAAGGATGGTCTGTGTCCTTCAAAACCAGAGAGCAACAGTCGTGTGTGGTGAAGACTGAGGCAGCTCCGGAAGGGTGCTGGAAACACACCAGGTACAGACAGCTGGGGGACCTGAGGCTGCAGAGATGCCTGGAGAGTGGAAACAGTGGAGATGGCCACTACTGCTCTGAGGCTGTCCTGGGACAGAGGAAAGCAGGCTTGTTCCGGCAAGTTGAGGGGACATTACAAGGACAGGCTTCCCGGACTGAAGCAGGAGCTCCTCGGAGAGGCAGGAATTGTCTCCTGTCCTTAGAGGGATTTCCCCAGAGTGCACCCAGGTAAGAACATTCTAGCACTGTGGGGAGGTTGCCTGGAGGGGCTGATCAGCTTGCCCCCTTTTAAAGTTCCACACTTGGTTTCCACTTCCCCTGCGTGGAGGTCTACAGAGCTGATAGCCACAGGCTGGATGGACGCTGGAGCCTCGGGGAAGGTCCTCTAGCACCCAGGGGGGCATCCTGCCTGTGGTCCAGACACAGGAGGGACTATGTCAGGGAGCACGCTTTGGTGTTAAGCCTTGATGCTCTCCGTGGTTTTTTAGAGCAGACCTATTCCTGGGAGAGGTAAATGCTTCGAGGGTTAATGGGAATGATGCTAGTAGATGTTGCCTCTGCAGCCTCGGACAGAAGCTTAAAGAAAACACTGGGATGGAGCCCTGGCCTGGGCAGGGTGGAGAGAGAGGTGATGGTGGGGGAAGGGAGCTGGCTCTGGAACTCGACGTCCCCAGTGAGTCCAACTTGGCCACTTTCTAGAGGGAACATGGGGAAGACCACTCGGTTTCCACATCTGTAAACTAGAGAAGACGTGGAGGTCGCCCTCACAGGTCGATGGCAGACACATGCAAGATACAGCTCGGTAAAATGCTACATCAGCTCAAAAGCGCCGTCCAGATGCTAGCTGGTATGGCAGTATGTTTGCAAAGCACTTAGCATGTCGCTTTACTAAGGGCCTAATAAATGTGAACTCTTATTATTACTATCACTATTAGTACTACTACCACATTACAATTTTGTCCTCAGGGCAGTTCTACTTTCTGCAAAACTAGGTGGCACCACCCCATGCAGCCAGCAGTAATTATAGAGGAATTTTAACTGCTGTGCATTCTTTGCTCTTTCCAGTGAGACACTAAATCATGGGCAGATATGAAACTGATTCCACTTCCTTGCTGGTGGGGGCTACCTAGCAATAGCTATCATTTATTGAGCGCCTACTTTGTGCTAAGCCCTATTTGAAAGTCATGCTCTTGTATCAACTCATTTAGTTCTCACAACCCACCTAGGATGCAGGACCGCTACCGCCCCACTCTGCCAATGACAACAGTGAGGTGAGAAGTTCCACCACTAGGTAAGGTGGAGCTGGGACTGGAGCCTCGTATTTACTCTCAGGGCTTGTGTCCCTGTTGTAATGTGTGAGCCTGGGACACGAGGAATTAGCTAGTGGTGGAATGTGCTAAATATAGGCCTTAATGGTCCCAGTCAATTCGGAGCAGTGAAGGAGAGGAAGGAGTCAGGGAGTCACACGCCCCAGTGGAAAGCGTATCCTGAAGTCAGTATGGGGGTAAGCGCGCATCAGGCAGCGAGGAGGTGGGAGAGAGCACACACTCCAAAATGACAGGCTGGCCGGCCTCCGATCTGTACTCGGTCCCTTACTAGCTGCGTGACAGTGGATGAGACCAGGGGTTGGCCATCAACGGCCTGTGGGCCATGCCTGGCCAGCTGCTGGTGTAAGTGCATAAAATTTACCTGACACACGGGTGCTTCGGATCTAGTCTCCCACTGGACCCTCCCCAAACCCCGACAGGTGGGATTATCACCTGGATTGTTCTGTAGTGTGGAAACTACCGCACTACGGTGGCAGAGTTGAGGATTTGGGACAGGGGCTCTCTGGCCTGCAAAGCCTAAAATATTTACTCTCTGACCCTTTCCAGAAAATGTTTGCTGACCCCTGGATAGACAGATGGTCGCTTCTCCTGAATCTCAGCTCTCTCAGTAAAAAAATGAGTCGTGGAGCTTATGTGAATGAAAGCATGAGGTTATGGAAGTGATGTGAGCTCGTGGATGCCCCGTCTGTGCTGGTTTACAGTAGGTGCTCGTTAATGGATGGATGGTATGGAAAAGCCAGTGTAACACCTTGTGCCGTAGGAGGCAGGATAGGAGAGTGGTGGGGGCAGATCAGCCCTGGTGAGAGGCAGACCTCTGTCAAACCCTAACACTGCTCCCTCATGCCCAGCCTTGGGACCCGGGGCAAGTTGCTTCACTTTTTCTTCCCATCTGTCAAGGAATAATAATGCCAGCCCCTGTCTCTGGGGTATCTATCAAGATTTCCCAAGTTAATTCATAAAAGCAAATCACATGGCTAGAGTAAAAAAGATGGACAACAGTAAGTATCCATAAAGGTGTGGAGAAATTTGGACCGTCGTCCATTGCTGGTAGAGATATAAAATGGTACAGCTGTTTTGGAAAATCCTTTAGTGGTTTTTTAGAAAACATAAATTTATTATACGATCCAGCAGTTGCACTGCTAGATATCTATCCAGGAGAAATAAAACATATGTCTACACAAAGACTCGAACACGAATATTCATAGCAACCTTATTTATAATATCTCCAAAGTGAGAACAGCCTAAATGTCCATCAGCTGATTAAACAACTGATTAAACTAATAAGCAAGACATGTTATGTCCACCAATGGAATACTATTTGGCAGTAAAAAGGAACGAAGTACTGATACATGCTACACAAAGCATTGACTTCAAAAACATGAAGCTAAATGAAAAAAGCCAACCACAAAAGACCACATATGGTAGGTTCTATTTTCATGAAGCATCCAGAAGCGACAAATCCAGAGAGAAAGTAGATTAGTGGTTGCCAGGCACTGGGGGGAGGGAGCAGTAATTGCAAATGGGCTTGAGGGATCTTTTCGGGGTGATGCAAATGTTCTAAAATTGGATGGTGGTGACAGTTGCACAACTCTGAAAATTTACTAAATATTGTTGGATTGTACATGTTAACTGAGTGGATTTTATGGTATGTAAATGAAATTGTTAAAAAAAAATCAACGCTTGGTCTTGTACGTGGTGCAGAATAAGGCACAGTGGCTGTCATTGGTGGTGATTCCTTCTTTCCCCTGGCTGGACTTGAGATGTCGGCAAACTTGAAGTGTCGATCTGGGTCTGGAAGTTTCAAGTGCATGACGTCCTGGCAGATCTCAGCTTCCACACCCAGCCAGTGCTGCTTTTACCTTTAGCCTGTTTCCTCTTCTGTAGACTGGTTTACATGTAAAATATATAAAGTGCCAAGCAGGTGTTTAGCATGGGAGTTTTCTTTCTCAAGGGAATGGATGAATACAGGGGTCATGGTACCGTACACTTTTACTTTTCCAACTGACACAAACCTCTGTTTTCTGTTCACGACTTTGTTTTGGAAGATCGGACAACAGAATGAATATTGGAGTTAAAGGTCAGAGATCGGAACTGAACCCTCAGCTCTGCTGCTAACCTGTTGTGTGATCTTCTCCATCTGGGTCTTTCTGACAAACGAGGGCTCTTGGGTAATAATCCCACCTGTTGGGACTCTGCAAGGGCCCAATGGGAGACTAACTCCGAAGCACCTGTATTGTTAAGGGGTCACTATTCTCAATCCCAAGGCAGCACGAGATGCTTCCATGAAAGGGATTGGGGTCCCACGAAGGGGTGTGGGACACTCACTGCACACCTAGGGGCTCCCAGAGCTGGGACCACGTGCTAGCCAAGGGACCTGCGGGCTGGTCTCTGCCGTGGGTCTGCCGTGGATGGGAAGGCGAGGCTCCTTGGGAAGGCAACCCTGGCTAGCTTCCTCCAGGATGCAGTGCTGTGAAAAAGCTGTGCCCTGTTGGAAGCTCTGTCAACTTGTGAGTCTGACAGCTTGGTGTTGTCCCAAGGTTGGCTGAGCCCTGAATCCCCAAAGCTGACCAGAGACTGAGTGCAGAAAGAGGTCTGGCACAGGCCGAGCTGCTTTGGCTGGTTTCCATGGGAGGATCTTGAAGAAGGCCACATGCACAGGGACTTAGGATGGAGGCAGTGCCCCTCCATCACATGCATCCCTGTCCCCTGAGCTACTGCTGGCCTCAGGCACATTCCTGCTTCTCCTGGAGCTTGGCTCTTTTTTTCTGAGAAGAGGGGAAGGCGTAGATGGGATCAGAGGTCTTGTACTTGTGGCCTAGCTTTTTTTCTTTTGTCCACAGTATAGCAAACCTCTTTTTATCATGCTTTATTGTGCTTCGCAGAGATTGCGTTTTTACAAAAGGAAGTTTTGTGGCAACCCTGCATTGAGCAAATCATCGCCACCATTTCCCCACAAGCGTTTGCTCATTTTGTATCTCTGTGTCATATTTTGGTAATTCTCCCAATATTTCAAACCCTCCACCAGCCATAAGATTATGACTCACTGAAGGCTGAGATGATGGTCAGCATTTTTTAGTGATAAAGTATTTCTAAAGTATGTACATTTTTTTAGACTTAATGCTATTGCACACTTAATAGACTACAGTACAGTATAAGCATAATTTTTATATGCACTGGGGAACGCAAAAATTTGTGTGACTCACTTTATTGCAGTATTTCCTTTATTGTGGAGGTTTGGAATGGAACCTGTAATATCTCCAAGGTATGCCTGTGTAGCCAGCACTGCTTATAAAGGAAAGTTGAATGATTGCTATTTAAACATTAAAAGGTTTTACTGAAAAACAGATTTTGGGGTCTACTTTGAAAAAAAAACCCAAATGTTTGGCACCACTGGGGCTGCATTCATTCCATCATGGCTTTGATAAGGCTGAGAAGAAGCAGTTGTGCCCTTTAGACCCCAATCTTCACTCATCCCTATTCTATTCCCACTCTGAGGCTGAATGCTGGCTGTCACTTACGGAAGAGTTAAGAGGGGGAAAAAGATTTCTGGTGCTCGTATCTCCATCAGAAGTGGGAAAATGAAAGGTTAACAGAGCCATGCTTTAAAAAAGACGAAGGAGCAAGTTTTTCTGAGGGAATGTATCCCTGAGTTATTTACTGGGTGAAATAGACCCGTGTCTGTGGGACTCTAGGGCTCACCCACATCCTTCTGCCTTTCCTTTGGGCTCACTGGAGGATTACAGTATCCTGCTCCCTCTGTAGTTAGGTGGGGTCAAAGTCACAATAGGAGCTGATTGCTGGGCAGTTAGTGAATTGGTGAGGATAATTAGTGCAGGTGAAGTATGTTCTACATGCTCCTCTGGATCCCCCAGCACACTTCCCCTGCACAGTGAAAATGTTTGTTCCAGCAGGTGCAGCCACCAGGTGGGGGCACCTGGGTCAGCCTGGGAAACTGTGTAAAGCTGAGCCTCCCCTGCTAATATATGAGGCACACAGCGAGAGTGCAGGACCATGGGGCTGTTTGTTATGTGGCACAACCTATCTTGTCCTGACTGATACAGTGTTGAGAGGGTGCAAATTGTCTGTTTCCCTCACTTCCTCCATCTCCTTCTGTATTTGATGGTCAGTGATTCCCATCCCCTGGGGACCATTCCTTGCTCCACTGGATGGTGAGTTCCTTGGGGCAGGGCTTGAGTCATTATTCACTTGTGCACCCTCAGTGTCTAGGAAGGGGACCTGGCAGAGGTTGTGCTCCATAAAAGTTGGGTGAACAACTGAACTCTGTGCTAGTTTGCCCTGAGATTGGGGTGAGTTGCTTCACTTCTGGACTCTGTGTCTCCATCTGTAAAATAAACAGGCACAAAGGTGTGATCATCCATGTCTCTCCCAGCTCTGGATGTCCATGTCCTCTGATGTAGCCTCCGCTTCTACAGGAGCTCAGCGCACCCACCATGGGAGCCCTCTGTGTCATTAAGGACTGACCCATGACTCCAGGCACTTAGACTCCTTACACTTGAAATGCCCTTGCCGGGCTTACATCACTGACGTCTCTATAAAGCATGTGTTACTGACACCTGAGGAGGCCTCACTTCCGGGACATCTGACCTGATGGCATTTCTGCCTTGTGCACAGGAAAGATCTGCTACTGTTAGGACACAAGGGGTCTCTGCCATCATAAATTAATACCTCTGCAGAAAGAAGGATTGTGAAGGCCTGGGTGTGCTGCTAAGAAGCCCCTTTGATGGAAACGAGCAGGCACCATACCTGGGCCAACCAGAGGGGCTGTCAGGGAGGCTGATGCTTGCACTTTACCACCTTGGGGTCCTCTGCCTGGTCCATGGCACTTGGTGACTCAGGAGGACCTCCCCTCTCCACCCAATTAGGGCTCATTGACGAGGGGAGAAAGAGCAAAGTGTTAGCAATTGAGAGACCAGGGACTCACCCTGGACCAACATCCATGGGCTGCCTGTGCAAGGCCGAGGACATCATTTTCTACATCACTAATGTGATAGGAGCAGTCGCTCTCAAAGGTCTGTGGCCACTGCCCTGGCTCTGCCTTTTGCTGTGTGATCTTGACAAGTCAGCAAACCCTACCGAGCCTCATTTTCTTACCAATAAAGGTTTTAACCTGAAGAATGAAGTATAACAATGTAAGTTATCACTTACTGGGTGTTCAATATACGCATTATCTCATATGAGCCTTCAGACAATCCTTTTGATCATTATTATCATCTGCATTTTGCCATTGCCATTTCTGTCTCCCAGGTGAGCAAACCAAGGCACAGAGAGATAATGAGATACTTGCTCCAGGTTTCATGACTCATATACGGCGGAGCTGAGATTTAAACCCTGGCAGATGGATTCCTGAACTGGTCCAGCTAAGTGTTCCCTGGAGTGTGGTAAAAAGAGCACTGGACCAAGGATCAAAAGAATTGGGTAAAATTCTTCCTCTTCCACCTTCTCGGTTGTTGACAGGTCATTGAGCCTTGGTTTCCACATTCCAAGGCAGGATGGGAATAGGCACCCTCTGCCTCCCTGGCTGGTAGAGAAAGCTGCTGAAATTATGGATGTGGAAATACCTCTTAACCAGCAGGGTTGGGTAGCTGGATATGTCCTCTTCTTGTCCTGAATCCCTGTGTGCCCCGTGATTTCCTGATGTCTGTCCCCACTGTCTACATCTGCGTCTGTCCTCATCTTGTTTGCAGGGAGGGACTGGGATCCGAGTGGTCTTTCCCACCCCTGAGGCTCACGGGGAGATTTCCTCTCCCTACTATGACCCCAATGCTCTGGGAAGCACCCATGCAGGAGCTTGGTGTTGTATTCTGTGCTGATCCCTTCATTGGTGCGGTGAATCCAGGGACAAGATACCAGTGCGTGCATAAAGGGGGAAGGGGACCCCATGGTCAAGGCCAAAGGCTGGAAATATCAGGGATGGAAAGGAAATCCCGGGCTGATTAGTTTGACCCACTCGTAGGATGTGTGGAGAACAAGAGCAGGAGAGCAGGCTGGAAAGGTAAGCCTGACCAAGGATGGTCTCAAAGGCCATGAGAGCTACCGAGACAAGGACCAGTCCCCCACGGGGGCCCCCGACAAAGCTGTGGAACGCATATGCTGGTGGTGGCTGGGGACCGTGTTCCTGGATCTTCCCAGATCCATCTGACCGGTGCCACCACTCTGTGGGATCATGGACCAGAACCAGATTGGGTTCCAGAAGCCTCTACGAGAAGCCTGGTCACTCTGTTTCCTATTTACCTGATGGCTTTAATTTGAACAAATATGCCAAGCACAGGTTGCTGCATTTCTTTCTTCCCTGGAAAACATGCTTGGTAAATATGAATCTGTGCTATTATCTCAGAATGGGCTGAGTTTGTCCATATATAGACATTTGATGATTACCCCTGGAAGCATTCATTCTGGTACAAAAACAGATCAGCAATACACTCGTCTGTTCCTTCCCTGGGGAAAAGGAGAGGGCCTTAGCCAGGTATGTCTTGGCCTTAGCTTCTAGGAGCCTAGGGTCTCAGCAGAGATTACGGCTTCTTTTAGCCCCTACTGTGATTACAGGATCAAACTCTTCCCCCTGCTTTGGACCTTTTTTCCCTTGAACCGGGTATTAGGTAAGCCAGTTACATGCCTCTAAACAACTTTAAAAGCAGAGGGCTCTTTCCTCTCTCTGTTATTTTTTTCTGCTCCTGTTGAAATGAAAACCAGTGTGGCTGACCTGGCCATAAATGTGGTAAATCCAGCTACACAATGATTCCAATCTGTACTCTTCAATTTTTTTGTTGTTTTTTCTTTTTCAATAAAGTCTACTTAGGGCCAAGAGAATTTTTGACTCGAAGAAGCATGTAAAAAGTGAGTCACCATGAATAGGGTTGAGCTCTTTGCTTTGGGATTAGGCCTGAGTGACAGCTCCCTGGTCGCTTTATTCATTGGGATGGTGCCAAGAGAATGCTTTGTGCAGTTCTGAAAAAGATAGAATTAGGTGTTCCATTTATTCTATTGATCTTAATAGCCTCATCTCATAAATACCTACTTTATGACATCAATAAAAGAGGAATCGTGGCAACTCAGAGCACTAGAAATTGTTACCTTGCAACTGAAGTGTTCCATTGAATGCCTCAATGAAATTCCAGAGGGTGGTGTTGTTAGGAGATTTCCGTGCTGGCTTTTCTAAGTAGGTGCAGAAGGAGAGATTTCCACTCCTTTCTTTGAAAACACAAACACCAGAGTGCCCAGGATGGGATGCTACAGACTCTTGTTTCTCAGAATTGTGATTTTTCTTACTTGTGTGGCTCAGACTTAAGTTTTCATGTCGCAGAGTTACACGGGTCTGACTGTAGTGTCTGTATCAGTAGACCTAAGATTTCCCAATTAGCAAAGTATCGTGGATAATCCTCTCTTCCCAGGCTCAGCATGAAGGTTGCTTAACGCTTACCTTAAGGTGTACAAACATGTCCACCCGCTTTGTTCTCTCATTTTATAGAAGAGAAGCCTGAGGGTCAGACAGGTCCCATGACTCGGGCCAAATCCAAGTGTTTTGCACTGTTCTGCATTTCACTCCATACCCCTTCTCTGCTTCCATCCTACTCTACATAGCTTACTGCAGGCCAGTCTCATGGACACCTAAACTGCCATGAGTAGGACGAAACTCAGGGCCAGGATGCCTGAGGGTTGCCAGCTATGGTACCCTCAGGATCCTTCTCCTCCTATCACCAGTCCTGCTCCAGGAGAAGAAGGTCTCAGCTCTCCTGACTTCTGGGGCCAAAACTCAGTCATGGCTTAGCTATGGTGTCACATCTGTGGAACTCTGTATTCTAGGGGGCATAGATGTGAGCAAAAGGGACCAAATAGTCAGAGGGGTTGCATTTGGAGAGCTGTCCCCATGTTCCTGAAATTCCCCCATGACGATATGTTTCCTTCAGGCCTCCACTGGAACCAACTTCAGGTCCAGAAGAAAGTGAAAAGAAGGTGAGGTTTGTTGGTGCTGATGTTGAGCCCCATGAAAGGAAACAAGGCCCCAGCTGACACAGAACCCACTGCCAGACATGGGAGTGATCCAATGTGGAGTCCCAGCCAAGCCAATTCTCCAGCAGAAGGTGACTGTGGGTGCATTAGCAGGTGATACCAGCAGAGGAATGGCCCAACTAACCCATGGGAGCAGGAGAAAAACTAGATCTTTGTGGTTTTAAGCCACAAAGCTTGAGGCCGATTTGTTACGCGGCAAAGCTGACTGAAGCATCAACCCAGAGCATCCTCTCCTCTTGCTCCCTGTACTCACACAGGCCTTCCCACTCCACCTTAGGTCCAATAGCTCTGCAGCCCCTGCCCTTGGCATGCTTTTTCCCAGGTCCCCTGTCACTCCTGTTTAGCTTAAATGTCACAGAATTCTGTCAGATTTCAGTCTCCACTGCTGTGTGGGAGAGCAGCAAGATCACATGCATAGGGATGGGCTTTCTGGGGTGGGAGGAATTTGGCGTGTTTAGGCAACATTCCAGAGATAAGAGTGGGAAGAGATAGGCAGGCTTGAGAATACAGAGTGTGGTCACCAGGGTAAGAGGTTAAGATCTTGTTTTATGCATGATGAAGCCCCGGGAGGGTTTTTAACAGGGCAGTGATAGGATCTCGTTTATAGTTGAAAAGGTAACTCTGTCTGATGTGCAAAGAATATGATGGGAGGTGGGGCAGGAGAGAAAGTAGGGGACAAGGTAGGAGGTCGGATGTTGTGGCAGCATGGACCACGGTAGTTAAGATGGGAGGATGACGCCTTGATTCAGGACATACTTTGGACACAGGGTTGATGGCTCTGCCTCCAAAGTTTCTTTGCTTTCCCTACTTCAGCACACCTCCTCTAGAGGGGTTCACTGCCTTCCCACACCTTCATCACTGGCAAAATCTAGCTTCAAAAATCCTCTCTGACCCCACCTCCCCTCTTCCCAGTTCACTCTCTCTGGGGTCCCCTCCCTGGGGCCATCACCTGCCTGATGAAGCTGCAACTTTGGAGAACCCAGAGCCACACCCACTCCCGCCTGCACAGAAGCAGCTGAAAGTTGCTGGGACCAAGGTGTCTGGCTGTGCCAACCGGGGACCAGCGGAGAAGGCAGTTGCATGGATGAGCCTGGGTTTCTGGGCCGAGCGGCTGGAAATAGGGATGGCAAGGTCATCAGCTTGTGGATGGTAATTAAAGCTGTGGGGTCTGGTCCAAGTGTGGTGGGAGTAGATTTAGAGGGAGCCTGGGATGGAGTCAGGAGAGGGGGAGGGGGAAGTGGGTGGGCCCAGCCCAGGAAGGATGAAAGGTGGTGCTGGGGAGTTGCTGTACATGCAGGAAGTGACCTGGAACCTGCCCTCTCCTTCCTTTCTCCTAATGCTCTCCTGCGAGCTGGTGGGCTCTCCAGGCAATGAACCTCGTGCAGCAGTGAACATGGCTGCCTGAGGCTCCCGCAGCCGTGGACCTGCCCACCCTCCAGCTCCTGTCTCACCCCTGCCACCTGTCTCCCCTGCTCAGCACACCTGGACAAGGAGGCCAGCTGCCTGCCTGTGTCTCTCCCTGAAAGGGCCCTTTCAGAGGTCAGCCTGCTGCTCCCTCCTGCTGGCCTCTCTGCCCTTCTGGAGCATTCCTCTGCATGGATCTCCCTGTCCCTCCCTGTGTCCACCGCTGGCTGACTTGTCCTCTCAGAGCATCCTCCGTCCTGCATTCCTCTCACCGTCCCTCAGTCCTCTCAGGGGACAAAGGCCCACCCGTGTTTGTCCTCTGCCCCCTTCTTTCCTACACAGACCTGCTCCGTCCTGTTCTTTCCTCTTCTGTTCTGGGAGGGCCCCGGAGTCTAGTCCCCACTTGCTCACCTGCCAGCTCCCTCAGAACTTCCCACCACAGGCCTGTCTTCACAGCTCGGAAATTGACCTGGGTTTAGAGAGCTTCTTCCCTGCCCTCAGCCAGCCCTTCCCCAGGATGCTCCACTGCCTTGGAATAGGTAGCTTCTTGAACAAGTACGATGGCATAACAGTAACACGACCCCTACACTCACTTTAGGAACAAAAGCTAATGTTTGTGGAGCTCTGGGCACATGCCAGGCCATGTTCTCAGGGCTCGGCTTGTAGTCACTGACTTAATTCCCATGGTGCCCCGATGGGGTAGTGTTTTATTTTTAAAAGTGCTATTTTTTTGGTAACATCTTTATTGGAGTATATTTGCTTTACAATCGTGTGTTAGTTTCGGCTTTATAACAAAATGAATCAGCTATACATATACATATGTTCCCATATCTCCTCCCTCTTGTGTATCCCTCCCACCTTCCCTACCCCACCCCTCTAGGTGGTCACAAAGCCCCGAGCTGATCTCCCTGTGCTATGCGGCTGCTTCCCACTAGCTATCTGTTTTACATTTGGTAGTGTATATATGTCCACGCCACGCTCACTTTGTCACAGCTTACCCTTCCCCCTCCCCGTGTCCTCAAGTCCATTCTCTGCATCTGCATCTTTATTCCTCTCCTGCCCCTAGGTTCTTCAGAAACTTTTTTTTTTCTTAGATTCCATATATATGTGTTAGCATACAGTATTTTTCTCTTTCTGACTTACTTCACTCTGTGTGACAGTCTCTAGGTCCATCCACCTCACTGCAAATAACTCAATTTCGTTTCTTTTTATGGCTGAGTAATATTCCATTGTATATATGTGCCACATCTTCTTTATCTGTTCATCTGTCGATAGACACTTAGGTTGCTTCCATGTCCTGGCTATTGTAAATAGAGCTGCAATGAACATTGTGGTACATGACTCTTTTTGAATTATGGTTTTCTCAGGGTATATGCCCAGTAGTGGGATTGCTGGGTCATATGATAGTTCTATTTTTAGTTTTTTAAGGAACCTCCATACTGTTCTCCATAGTGGCTGTATCAAGTTACATTCTCACCAACAGTGCAAGAGGGTTCCCTTTCCTCCATACCCTCTCCAGCATTTATTGTTTGTAGATTTTTTGATGATGGCCATTCTGACTGGTGTGAGGTGATACCTCATTGTAGTTTTGATTTGCATTTTTCTAATGATTAGTGATGTTGAGCATTCTTTCATGTGTTTGTTGGCAATCTGTATGTCTTCTTTGAAGAAATGTCTATTTAGGTCTTCTGCCCATTTTTGGATTGGGTTGTTTGTTTTTGTGATATTGAGCTGCATGTGCGGCTTGTAAATTTTGGAGATTAATCCTTTGTCAGTTGCTTCATTTGCAAACATTTTCTACCATGCTGAGGGTTGTCTTTTCATCTTGCTTATGGTTTCCTTTGCTGTGCAAAATCTTTTAAGTTGGGCTTCCCTGGTGGCACAGTGGTTGAGAGTCCGTCTGCCAATGCAGGGGATGCGGGTTCATGCCCTGGTCGGGGAGGATCCCACATGCCATGGAGAAGCTAGGCCTGTGAGCCATGGCCTCAGAGCCTGCGCATCTGGAGCCTGTGCTCCACAACGGGAGAGGCCACGGCAGTGAGAAAAAAAAAATCTTTTAAGTTTCATTAGGTCCCATTTGTTTATTTTTGCTTTTATTTCCATTTCTCTAGGAGGTGGGTCAAAAAGGATCTTGCTGTGATTTATGTCATAGAGCATTCTGCCTATGTTTTCCTCTAAGAGTTTTATAGTGTCCGGCCTTACATTTAGGTCTTTAATCCATTTTGAGTTTATTTTTGTGTATGGTGTTAGGGAGTGTTCTAATTTCATTCTTTTACATATAGCTGACCAGTTTTCCCAGCACCACTTATTGAAGAGGCTGTCTTTTCTCCATTGTGTATTCTTGTTTCCTTTTTCAAAGATAAGGTGACCATATGTGTGTGGGTTTATCTCTGGGCTTTCTATCCTGTTCCACTGTTCTGTATTTCTGTTTTTGTGCCAGTACCGTACTGTCTTGATTACTGTAGCTTTGTAGTATAGTCTGGAGTCAGGGAGCCTGATTCCTCCAGCTCTGTTTTTCTTTCTCAAGATTGCTTTGGCTATTCGGGGTCTTTTGTGTTTCCATACAAATTGTGAAATTTTTTGTTCTAGTTCTGTGAAAAATGACATTGGTAGTTTGATAAGGGTTGCATTGAATCTGTAGATTGCTTTGGGCAGTATAGTCATTTTCACAATGTTGATTCTTCCAATCCAAGAACATGATATATCTCTCCATCCATTTGTATCATCTTTAATTTCTTTCATCAGTGTCTTATAGTTTTCTGCATACAGTTCTTTTGTCTCCTTAGGCAGGTTTATTCCTAGGTATTTTATTCATTGTGGTGCAGTGGTAAATGGGAGTGTTTCCTTAACTTTTCTTTCAGGTTTTTATCATTAGTGTATAGGAATGCAAAAGATTTCTGTGCATTAATTTTGTATCCTGCTACTTTACCAAATTCATTGATTAGCTCTAGTAGTTTTCTGGTAGCATCTTTAGGATTCTCTATGTATAGTATCATGTCATCTGCAAACAGTGACAGTTTTACTTCTTTTCTGATTTGGATTCCTTTTATTTCTTTTTCTTCTCTGATTGCTGTGGCTAAAACTTCCAAAACTATGTCGAATTATAGTGGCGAGAGTGGGGTAATCTTGTCTTGTTCCTGATCTTAGTGGAAATGGTTTCAGTTTTTCACCATTGAGAACAATGTTGGCCGTGGGCTTATTATATATCGTCTTTATTATGTTGAGGTAAGTTCCCTCTATGCCTACTTTCTGCAGGGTTTTTTTCATAAATGGTGTTGAATTTTGTCAGAAGATTTTTCTGCATCTACTGAGATGATCATATGGTTTTTATCCTTCAATTTGTTAATATGGTGTATCTCATTGATTGATTTCCGTATATTGAAGAATCCTTGCATTCCTGGGATAAACCCCACTTGATCATGGTGTATGATCCTTTAATGTGCTGTTGGATTCTGTTTGCTAGTGGTTTGTTGAGGATTTTTACAGCTATGTTCATCAGTGATATTGGTCTGTAGTTTTCTTTCTTTGTGACATCTTTTTCTGGTTTTGGTATCAGGGTGATTGTGGCCTAGCAGAATGAGTTTGGGAGTGTTCCTCCCTCTTCTAAGGGGTAGTGTTTTAATGAGTCCATTCTGCAGATGAAACAACTGAGCCTCAGAAAGGTTAAACATCATAGCCATGAGTTAGACTTTGAACCCATACAACCTGGGTCTAGTGCCTACTTTATACTAATATTGTATTATATTATATTATATTATATTAAGAATATTTAATATTACCTCTACCCTCTTCACAGATGTTTAAGTGTAGTAATAATACTGTAGTACAATATTATTATCTACAGGCACAATGTCGTACAGCAGATTTCTAGAAGTGAGCCATCTTGTATAACTGCAGTTTTATACCCATTGATAGCTCCTCCCCCTTCCCCTCCCTCTCCCCGCCAACCCCGTCTTCCACCATTCTATTCTTTGCTTCTACGAGTGTGACTATTTTAGAAACCTCATATAAGTGTGATCTTGCAGTATTTGCCCCCTGTGTCTGGCTTATTTCATTTAGCATCATTTCCTCAAGGTTCATCCATGTTGTTACATGTGGCAGGATTTCCTTCTTTTTTAAGCCTGAGTATATATCATATCTTCTTTATCCATTTTCTTTATTAACATCTGTCGATGAACATTAAAGTTGTTTCCACATCTTGGTTACTGTGAATAATGCTGCCATGAACATAGGAGTGTGCATATCTCTTTGAGATTCTGATTTCATGAATTACTACCATATGATCCAGCAATCCCATTGCCAGGTGGGTACTTATCTAACAGAGTTAACATAAAAAATATTTTTTTATTGTAGACAATTTCAAACCCATACAGATAAATCTCCCTGTACCTATTTTTGCTTCAATTATTATTAGCTTATGGCCCATCTTAAGTTATTTGTATAAGCCCTCTCCTGCTACACCCCACCCTAACCCACTCAGGATTTTTGAAGCAAAATAATTGCATCAGTAAATTCTTCAGTGTATCTTTTTAACAGATAAGAGCTTAATGAGAAGCAGAGCCTTAATACAAATATCAGGCCTAAAAAGAAACAGTGATTCCTTAATAGTAGCAACTACGCAACGTTCAAATTTTCCTAGCTGTCTCCCAATTTTGTGAAATACACTTTTTATTTTGGAATACTTTTGAATTTACAGAAAATCCTATAAACGCCTCATCCAGTTTCAGATCCCTATAATGTTATCACCTCACATCTCTGTGGTGCATTTGTCATAACTAAGAAAACTGCATTCCCATGAACTAAACTACAGACTTTATTTGGATGTTTTAGTTTTTCCAGGACATTTTGTGTTCTAGGACCCAGTCCATGGCACCGCATAGCATTTAGTCTCATAAATCTCTCTCCTTCCTCAACTGTGAGCTCCTTGAGGGGAATGTCAGGGAGCTGAAGGAGCCATATCATGCACCCTGTCTTTGCACCTGCTCCATCCACCAGAGCTTGCCATATCGTGGAGGACAGCCATGCAGCTATGCACGACTCCAACAAACCTTTCTCGTGCACTTACTATTTGTCAGGCATGTGCTAGGCTCTGGAAATCCAAAGTGAAACAAGAGGATCTTTTCTGTTCCCTCCCCCACAAACACGTAGGGAGCTTGGCCATTGGAGGAGAGGCAGAGGGACAGACCCATGGTATCTCAGTGCAATGATGGAAGGGCCAGTGGAGACCTACAGTTACTAGGGGTGTAGAATCAAGAGAAAGAGCCCAATCACTTGGTTTAATTGGCTCATTACTCAATTTTTAGATCCTCAGAGTACTTCCCTCCTGCATTGGTGCCTGCCCCAGGACCTTTGCCCTGGATCTCCTCTGCCTGGAATGGCCCAGATTTCCACCAGTGAACTGCCACTCATCCTTCCATGCTCTAACCTAACGTCCATCCGCAGTGAGACTTTCTGTGTTTGATGAACCCCTGCCCCACCCCTTCATGACTGGGTGAACTTAGGAAATTTTCTTATCCTTTCTGTGCTTCTGTTTTAAAAGGGGGGTGGTAGGAGTGCCTAGTTCTTAGGGTTGTTGTGAAGAAATTCTGATCAAGCTCTAGGCGCAGCACCCAGCACAGGGTAAGGGATGTATACCTATGACTGTTATTATTATTATTGTTTTCCTTCTGTCCCTTAACCCCATCCCCTTCCCCTTCTCAGCACATACCACGGTTGTAGCTCCATGTCTATTTGTGGGATTATTTGAGTACTGTCTGACCCTGCCTGTCACTCACATTCTAAGCTGCATGAGAGCAAAGAGTGTATCTGTCCTTCTCACCAGTACACCCCTTGAGCCAAAAACAGGGTGTGGCTGTATTCATGTTATCAAGGTAGAGTGAAAAGAAATTATTTATGGGATCAAAATATTTTTCTGTGTGTGCCCCAGGGCCTGCCAGGGCTGGGCTGACTAAACATTTATATTTAATGAAGGAAGAAAGGAAGGAAAAGGGAGGGAAGGAGGAAGGAAAGCAGAAAGGATGGGGCCCTGTTCTTGGTACCTCCATAACCCCCTGCCCCCAAGGTGCCGGGAGAGGGGGCCTGCCCTCTGGCTGAGTCTATACAGGGATGTGCATGTAGCTCTACTGGTTTGGGAGGCAGAGCCCCAGAGCAGGCCCCACGGCTTCTGCTGTGGCCATTGTCCTGCCACCTGCGTGTTTACAATTGGCCCTGCAGCCTGTGGTCACCTCTGTGGTGTGCAGGTATGGTGGACCGACCTGCCTGAGCCTCCCCACAGCCAGCCCCCATGCCTGCAAGACTGGCCCTTGGCTGGAAGTGCTCAGAGCTGGGTCTGGTTTGCTCAGGCCAGCTCTGGAAGTCCCTGGGAGGCAGCAAAGTTTAGCTAACTGAGTGTCACATTTAGCTAGGGACAGAATCATTTCCTTTCCAAGTACCACAAGAGCACTCAAAGAGCTGACCAGCAAATACGCGTCTCTACTTTTTGTCCTGGCAGTCAGAGACGGGTCTTCCCCCACCCTCAGCAAGGAAAGGGGAAAAACAAAGCTAGAATACAGGGACAGAGAGTATTTTGCAGACACAGAGACAGGACCACTGCTGGAGGTTAAGACTTGGACCAGAGGCTGGGATTCAGGCTTGAGAAGGTTGGATTCCTGTGATCATCCAGAGGAGCACAGAATCCTCCAGAACTGTCAAAATATGATTTCCTAAGTGCAGTGCTGGACATGGCATGGATATTGTAGGAACCCAGAGGGGCTTCCTCTGGGTCTGAGCTGTACCCTCCAGGGTGAAGAGAGGAGGGAAGAAGAGGGAAGAAAATACAGACAGAGGGATACAGTGAGCCAGTGGTGTGGAGGGGTGAGAGTTGGGAATGGGGGCTACCTGCAGGCCGGTGGTGGAGGAGCTGAGTGCTGGGCTGGGGTCAGTCGGGAGGGCTATAGTATATCACCCTGCATCCCCATCAGAGTGTGAAGCCAGGGAACAATTGATAACATGCATGTTTTTTAAAGGTCTCTCTGGTGGTTGCAGGGTAGGGATAGGGAAGAAGAGAGGCAGGGAGACTGGTTAGGACATGACTAAGGGCCATGAGTGTGGAGAGGTGGCAGTGAATGGGAAAGAAAAGAAGAAGATTGAATGACCAAGTTCTGGAGCGGGTTGGACATGGAGGGTCAGGGAGATGAGCACAAGTCCAGGGTGAGTCCTCAGTCTTAGATTAATGGTTGGGTTCTGAAAGTAATCATTGAAATGAATTAATAATTAGTTAATTGATTATTTATCATTTCTCTGCTTTTTGGTCTTATCCTTTGGAGTCTTTGGCTTTGTAAGTTTGAAGAGAGGATCTTCCCCTATTGCAATGTGTTCAAAAGAAATAAGTATAAAAATAAAACGAACAGGAGGCAACACCACTGTTTCATTGTAGTGTTGCTCTTGGTATCTACCCACTTCCACAATGACTGACATCATGGGGGTATAAATACCCCAGCTCTCTCACTGCATCTGGGGTAGTAGCTCTGAGGCACATGTTCTACATTGGATCCCACAGTTTCCCAGTAGGATTAAGTGCTAGTTGCCCACAGTGGTAACTGACTTAATAACAACCTTTTCATGAATGTCTTTTCTTCCCTGCCTCACTTACCTCTCTCTCCTATTGGGTCTGCTCCTGGGGCAACCCAATCTGAGATACTCCTGTCCTAGGAGCTGCCCTCTCTCTGACAGCCTGGCTCATGGAAGAGATGCTAAAACCTCCCTAATTCCATGTTTGCTTGACCATTATCTCTAAGTCTCTATAGCTGAAGGGAAATTGAAATAAACTTCAGGGGCCCTGGAATTGGCTATTGAAATATATATTTTTTAAAACTCTGGGCAGGGAGAGCACCTTAGTCTGCTCAGACTGACATAAAATATCATAGACCAGGTAGCTTAAACAACAGAAATTTATTTTCTTCCATTTCTGGAGGCAGAGCTTTCTAGATCAGGGTGCCAGCATGGTTGGGTGCTGGTGAGGGCACTCTTCCTGTATTATAGACAGTTGCCTTCTTACTGTGTCCTCACATGGAAGACAGAGAGTTATCTCTTTCTTCTTCTTCCTATAAAGCCACTAATCCTATCATGAAGGCCCTACCCTCATGACCGCATCTAATCCTAACTACCTCCCCAAAGCCCCACCTCCAAATACCAGCACATTGGGGATTAGGGCTTCAACATATGAATTTAGGGAAACACAAATATTTAGTCCATAATAAAAAGGAAGCAGGCAGATACTTAAACTTCTTTCTCTTTTGACTGACCACATTTTCTGAGCTGAAAAAATTTTTTTTTGTTCTCAGGGAGAAATTTTCATGTGCTTTGCTGATAATAACAACCAGTATCTTTGCACGACATTCAAGGTTCACCATCTTTCTCTATACTCCTAGAAATGGCTCCATCTCAGCAGCCATGGCAGTTCTTTGGAGATTCTCCTGCCCTTTTTTTTTTTTTTTTTATCATTTTTCTTTTCCCTTCAGGGAGTCCTCTACTCTTTAGTTATTGATAATTTAAGGCCCCCAAACAGAAAGAAATTAGATAACCCTTATCGAGCTTTTATCATATAATAGTTTCTTTGCATATATTTTTAAAAAAAAATATTAATTTATTTTATTTATTTATTTTCTTTTTTTTTGGCTGCATCTGGTCTTAGTTGCAGCATGTGGGATCTTTTGTTGTGTCGCGTGGGCTCTTCGCTGCATCGCGCGGGCTTCTCTTTAGTTGTGGCATGCGGGTTTTCTCTCTTTAGTTGTGGTGCACAGTCTCCAAGACGTGTGGGCTCTGTAGTTGTGGGCTCCATGGCATGTGGGATCCTAGTTCCTTGACCAGGGATTGAACCTGTGTCCCCTGCATTGGAAGGAGGATTCTTTACCACGGGACTACCAGGGATGTCCCTGCATGTATTTTTTTATAACATAAATATTAGCATAACTTAGCACAGTAGGTTTATTATCTAACCTAAGAGGTCATATGGTACAATAAATTCATTTTATAGATGGAGAAACTGAAGCTCAGAGTGCTAGATCCTTGCCCCAATGCATACTGCCATTGAGTGGTGGTTTTTGGATGGAAAATGCAAATCTCACTTAGCCTGATGAGAAGCTTGATTTCTGATTACTCTGCCAGGCCATGAAAACTGCTGGCTTTAGTCTGACTGTGGCCAGAGTGGGTGAAAGTGGATGGTTCTAGACACTGTCTAACTTTATTTGACCCACAAATGACCTCTTGATTCAATGGATGGCAGCTACTTTAAAGGTCAATGGCTACCCATCCCACTCCCCTGGCACAGCCATGATCCTCTGTGTTACCTGCTGTCTGATCACCTTTCTGTCCAGAGACAAGTAGCCTGAACTGTCACAGGCATTGGTACACTACAGTCCATGGGCCAAATCTGGCCCATCACTTTTTCTAATTGTTATTTTTTTATTGTGATAAAATACACATAAGATTTACCATCTTAACCATTTGCAAGTGTACTGTTCAGTGGTGTAGTTACATTATATTGTGCTACCATCCCCACATCCACCTCCAGAACTTTTCATCTTTCCAAACTGAAACTCTGTACCTATTAAACTCTAAATCCTCATTCCCCCTCCCCCAGCCCCTGGCAACCACCATTCTACTTTCAGTCTCTATGAATTTGCTGCTCTAGGTACCTTTTATAAGTGGAATCCTATAGTATTTGTCCTTTTGTGTCTGGTTTATTTCACTGAGCATAATGTCCTCAAAGTTCATCCATTATCATCAGAATTTCCTTTCTTTTTAAGGCTGAATAATATTCAGTTTTATGGATAGGCCACATATTGTTTATCCATTCATCCTTCCAGGGACACTTGGGTTGCTTCCACCTTTGGCTACTGTGAATAATGTCGCTATAAACATGGGTGTAGGAATTATCACTTGTTTCTGTAGAGTTTGATTGGAACCCAATCATGCCCACTAGTTTATACATTGTTGATGACTTCTTTTGCTCTACAGTGGTGGTGGAGACCATGTGCCCTCAAAGCTGAAAATATTCACCATCTGTCCCTTTACAGAAAATATATGCCAACTCCTCAACGAATGGAACTAGGACCTGGACCAGATATTGCCATGACCTTTGAGCAAGACATTGTCCTTCCCTGGGTCTCAGTTTTCCCACCTGTATAATGAAAGGATTAGGTTTGACTGTAGTTTTCAAATTGTGCTTTCTGGATCCCTGGGGAGGGGCGGGGCGGGGGTGGTGTGTGCTCAATAGACCCTGGAGTGAAGTGGGAGGAACATAGACTTGCGGGGCAGGGGTGAAACCCCACACCCACCAATTTATCCAGAGCATCTCTATTTGTATCTGTCTTATATCTCCAGGTCAGATACATTCTACTCAAGGTTTCCTTTGGGCAAAGAATTCCTTCACTTTAGAAAATGTTTTCGGCCTGGGGACAAGAATGAGCTGGATACGTCCTGGATCTCGTGATTCCCAGTGGATCGTGGATTTGTGGAAGGCAAGTTAGAAGGAGGAGACACGATCTTTTAGGTTGGGGAGAATTTCCAGTGATGAATGCAGCTGTTCTCTGTTGGAGCAGGGAGGAGGCCCTCGGGGTCAGATTGGATTTTGTGGTGAGGCCATTTGCTGAAGGGGGTTGGGTTCATCTCTGGAGACTTTGGTGCCAAAGAGTTCTTCAAGTCAGAGTGGACAGAGCAATTCCTTCTAGACCTCTTCATCTCAGCAGCAGTGAACTTCATTTCTATTAAAATAACTGCAGGGTGTGCATCTCTGAAATGCCAATTGCCCAACGAGAGGCGAACCCTTTGCTCACTCACCAATGCAAGCGTCACCCTGCAGATCTCCTGCTCTGTAATGTCACCAGATCCGTTTAGGTGGGTGCAATGCCTGCAGGGTGACATTCTCATTCTCCCAAATCTGTATTAGATCAATAGAAAAGAGTGCACGGCCATACCTTGAAATGACACAAGGATCCAGATGTTTTTCTGAAACGTTCTGGACATTGTCTCCAAAGTGACCTTGCAAACAAATGCAATTGGAGTTTTCAGTGTGTCCTACAGAGCGTTAATTTATTTTATTGTTCGAGGCTTGCAGATGTGAAGTGGTGATATTTGTGTTTTTCTTACCCTAAATTAGGCAGGATAGCGCACCCATGACTCTACTTGGGGCGTTTATTTGTCAACTGACCTCAGAGACTTGTGGGACTCAAGAGGAGTTGCCTTCAAGAGTGTAAACTGTCAGCTACCCTGACGATCAGTCCTTTTCAGCTTCCACAGCACAGACGGAGGAGTCATTCATGTTGGGTCTCAAGATGGGCAATTGTGTAGATTGGGAAGTGGATATTATCATTCATGTCTGAGGAAGTTGGGACTCAGAAAGGGCAGGTGCCTTACCTGAGATAAGATAGCAAGTCCCCATTATAAGAACATATATAAATAAATCCATTCCTGTATCACACAGCCAGTAAATGACAAAGTTACTTTTCTAACTTAGGTTCTCTATGGCCATTGCTCTGCCTCACCCTGCAGCACTCCTTACATGGTCTTTGGTAGTTTCCATGGTCCTGACTGACTAGTGGGGTTGATCTCGATGTTTTTTTTTCATTTTGTCCTTTTTTTTTAACATCTTTATTGGAGTATAATTGCTTTACAATGGTGTGTTAGTTTCTGCTTTATAACAAAGTGAATCAGCTATACATATACATATCCCCATATTTCCTCCCTCTTGCATCTCCCTCCCACCCTCCCTATCCCACTGCTCTAAGTGTTCACAAAGCACCGAGCTGATCTCCCTGTGCTATGCGGCTGCTTCCCACTAGCTATCTATTTTACATTTGGTAGTGTATATATGTCCATGCCACTCTCTCACTTTGTTACAGCTTACCCTTCCCCCTCCCCATATCCTCAAGTCCATTCTCTAGTAGGTCTGTGTCTTTATTCCCGTCTTACCCCTAGGTTCTTCATGACCGTTTTTTTTTTTTTTCTTAGATACAATGGACTATTACTCAGACATAAAAAGAAACGAAATTGACTTATTTGTAATGAGGTGGATGGACCTAGAGTCTGTCATACAGTGTGAAGTAACTCAGAAAGAGGAAAACAAATACCATATGCTAACACATACTATAGCGATGTTTTTTTTTAAAGCATAGCTTTATCCAACAGACTTCTCATCAATGGCTGTTGGTGATTCTTTTGGTTCAGAGTCTCTCCCATCTCAAAGTAAAATGTGTCTGCTTTCCTAAGAGTTTCTGAAATTATCCCAGCCATTACCATCTCCTGGCTTGGGTGGTGTCATGGGCTCGTCCGTCTGGGGGAGGTTGCTCCCAGCTGTGACTCATCCCCATTTGGCTTCTGTAGCTCATTTGGCTCCCGGGACACAGTCTTGCTATACTGGCCCCCAATGGTTTCACTTTCTGTTCCCTCTTCCTGGAACACTTTTCACCTAGAGGGTCACATGATTTGAGGAGACCCTCATTTAGGGTCTCCAATGCCACCTTCTTAGAAAGTCCTCTCTCTTCCCCTACCTAAAATAGCAGCTCCAGCCACTTCTTATCATTTATCCTGTTTTATATGAACTTGTAACATGTATCTTTACCTGATACTCTACTACAAGGGCTGGCAAACTTTTTCTAAAGGGACAGATAGTTCAGGCAGACCTTGGAGTTACTGCAGGTTTGGTACCAGGCGGCCACAGCAAAGTGAATAGTGCAATAAAGTAAGTCACAAGAGTAGTTTGGTTTCCCAGTGCATTAAAAGTTATGTTTACATAATACTGTAGTCTGTTACATGGGAAATAGCATTATGTCTAAGAAAACAATGTATATACCTTCATTAAAAATACTTTATTGCTAAAAAATGGTGACCATCACCTGAGCCTTCAGTGAGTCATAATCTTTTTGCTGGCGACGGGTCTGGCCTCCACGTTGATGGTCGCTGGCTGATCAGGGTGGTAGTTGCTGAAGACTGGGGTGGCCGTGACAATTTCTTAAAGTAAGACAATGATGAAGTTTGCTGCATCGAGTGACTCTTTCTTTCATGAACAATTTCTGTGCTGCATGCAATGCTGTGTGATAGCATTTTACCCACAGTAGAACTTCTTTCAAAATTGGAGTCAATACTCTCAAACCCTGCCTCTGATTTACCAACTAAGTTTATGGAATATTCTAAATCCTTTGCTGTCATTTCAACAATCTTCACAGCATCTTCACCAGCAGTAGTTTCTCTCTCAAGAAACCACTCTCTTTGCTCTTCCATCCATTAAAGTTTTATCAAGAGATTGCAGCAATTCAGTCACATCTACAGGCTCCACTTCTAATTCTAGTTCTCTTGCTATTTCCACCACATCTGCAGTTACGATAGTAACATCAAAGATCACTGATTGGGGCTTCCCTGGTGGCGCAGTGGTTGAGAGTCCGCCTGCCGATGCAGGGGACACGGGTTCGTGCCCCGGTCCGGGAAGATCCCACATGTCGCGGAGCGGCTGTGCCCGTGAGCCATGGCCGCTGAGCCTGCGCGTCCGGAGCCTGTGCTCCGCAACGGGAGAGGCCACAACAGTGAGAGGCCCACGTACCACAAAAAAAAAAAAAAAAAAAAAAAAAAAAAAAAAAAAAAAAAAAAGATCACTGATTGCAGATCACCATAACAAATATAATAATAATGAAAAAGTTTGAAATATGGCAAGAATTACCAAAACACAGAGACATGAAGTGAGCAAGTGCTGGTGGAAAAATGGCAGCAACAGACTTGCTAGATGCAGGGTTGCCACAAAACTTTAATTTACAATAAATGCAGTATCTGTGAAGTGCAATAAAACAAAGCCTGCCTGCAAATATTTTCAGCTTTGTGGGCTATATGGTCTCTGCCGTTGTGGTAGGAAAACCTCCACAGACAATACATAGATGGATGAACATGGATGTGTTTAAATAAAACTTTATTTACAGAAACAGACAATGGGCAGGATTTGGCCCACAGACGGTAGTTGTGGTCATCTTGCCACTGTGGTAGGAAAATCTCCACAGACAATACATAGATGGATGAACATGGCTGTGTTTCAATAAAACTTTATTTACAGAAACAGACAATAAGTGGGATTTGGCCCAGGTACTTTGTTTACTGCTTCTTGTCTCTATCATCCAATAGAATATAGGGTGGATTCATTATTGTATCCCAGAACCTAGAACATAGCAGTCATTCAATGAATGTTGAATCATGAATAAATGAATGTTTAAATTTATCCCTTTCCTTTTAAAAAACTTTTTGAGGTATAATTCACATACGTAAAATTCACTCATTTGACATGTAGAGTTCAATGATTTTTAGTGTATTTACAAAGTTGTACAATCACCATCACAATCTCAATTTAGAACATTTTTGCTCCAAAAAGAAACTCTACCCTATCAACAGCCCTCATCTCCTGTTGCTAGCTGTTGGCAACTATTAATCTATTTCTGTCTTTATATAATTTGCCTGTTTTTGCCATTGCAAAAAAAGTGGAATCATACAATATGAGGCTGTATGTGACTGGCTTCTTTCATTTAGCATAATGTTTTCAAGGCTCATCCATGTTGTAGCATGTATCAGAACTTCATCCTTTTTTTTTTTGCGAAATAATATTCTTTTTGTGGCTACACCACATTTTATTCATCCATTCATCAGGTGATGGACATTTGAATGTTTCCACCTTTGAAATATGGGCAATGAATAATGCTTCTATGAACATTCATGTACAAGCTTTGTGAGAATGTACGTTTTCATTTCTCTTGGGTGTATACCTAGGAGTAGAATTGTTGAATCCTACAGTAACTCTGTGTTTAATATTCTGAGAGAGCGTCAAACTCTTTTCCAAAGGGGCTGCTCTGTTTTACGTTTCCACCCATGATGGGAGTTCTCTGTATCCTCATCAACAATTGTTATTGTCCATCCGTTTGATTCCAGCCATCCTAGTGTGTGTGAAGTGGTGTTGCATTGTAGTATTGATTTGCATTCACTGATGACTAACAATATTGAGCATTTTTTCATGTTCTTATTGGTCATTTGTATATTTTCTGTGGAGAAATGTCTGTTTAGATCCTTTGCTCAGTTTTAAGTTAGGTTATGTATGTTTTTATTACGGAGTTGTAAGAGTGAGTTGTACGTTCTGGATTAAAACCCCTTATCAAATATGTGATTTGTAAATAATGTTTCCCATTCTGTGGGCTGCCATTCCAATTTTTGATGATATCCTATGAAGCATAAAAGTTTTAAATTTAGATGAAGTCCAGTTTATCTATTTTTTCCTATTGTTGCTTGTGCTTTTGTGCCTTTGTTTTTGTGCTTTTGTTGTCATATCTAAGAAAACATTGCTTAACCTAAGCTCACAAAGATCTATTCTGACATTTCCTTCTAAAAGTTTTATAATTTTAGCCCTTACATTTAGTTTTTGATCCATTTTGGAGTTGATTTTTGTATATGTGTGAGGAAAGGGGTCCAACTTCATTCTTTTGCATGTGGATATACAGTTGTCCCAGCATTATTTGGGGAAAAGACTATTTTTTCTCAATTTGATTGTAAAGAACCAATTGTCCGTAAATGAAAGGCTTTATTTCAGGGTTCTCATTTCCAGTCCATTGATATATATATATATATGTTTATCCCTGTGCCAGTACCACACTGTCTTGATTACTGTAATGTTGTAGTAAGTTTTGAAATCAGGAAGCGTGAGCCCTTTAACTTTGTTCTTCTTTTTCAAGGTTGCTTTGGCATTAACTTCCTTCTGATTCACAAGTGAAGGCCACAGGCCGTTAGAGGGCTGAGCACCTTGCCCAGTGAGCTTTTGAATTGTCTTGAAGTAGCTTTAAACCCTGTGCTTATCCAGGTCACTGCCTTTTCAATTCATAAAAGGTCTACAACGTATGTGTAGGTTCTAGCCCTGGTTCTACCACTGTGGCCACGGGCAGTCCCCTTCCTCTCTCTGCATCCAAAATGCTCCATCCTGAAATGAGAGATTCAGACTAGATGACATCTTATGTCCTCGCTGAGATTCTAGGGTCTGGTGACTTTTGGGATACCATCCAATTGGGGGAAATATCATCGGATCCAACAGAGTTATTCTACCCTTTAGAAGAAATGTTGAAAATGACAAATTCAGCGTGAGATAAAGCGGATGATATTCATTTAATTGCCTGGAGAATTATTACATGTTTTCAACCTCATTAGAAAGTTGTTGTTTTCAACACTGACCTTAGAAATTAACGTGGGGTCTGTCAGAGTCTATGACATGGGATTTGTTTGACAACTTCATGAGTATAATCCAGGGTTAAACAATCCTTTTTTTTTTTTCTTTTGTTCTAAATTTATCCACTTGTTTCCTTTCTCTTATTTGAATTCAAAACCAGTTATTAAGGGGACATTAAAAAAAACTGGCCTCAGAAAAGGAAATTTAAAATAGAGTAAGAGAGCCCGTGACTCAGGTAGATGTAGGAAATGTCAGTTACATTGTCATCACTGCCTGCTGCGCACAGAGCATTTCAGGGTCTTTACAGCATCTTTCACAAAGCAATTGTCTCATCTAGTCCTCAGGACGACCTTATAAAGTAGGCACAATTAATATTATCCTCATTTTATGGATGGAAAAATCACGTTGGAGAGATGGCAAAGAGGCTGCCTATCTCCCATTCATCACTGTTGAAATTCCATCATCACAGGCTTTCCAGAAGGCCATTCTGTGTTGGAGAAAGGTCCCACCACTTCTTATGGTCTCTAGTACCTATGCTATGCTTCCTATTGGATTGAGTAGCATCTTTATCTTACAGATCATGTTAGATGTTTATTATTATTATTATTATTTTGGTTGCACTGTGCAGCATGTGGGATCTTAGTTCCCCAACCAGGGATTGAGGTTGTGCTCCATGCACTGAGAGTGCGGAGCCTTAACCACTGGACTGCCAGGGGAGTCCCCATGATGGATCTTTAAATCCTTTAACAATTCCTCATGATTTCTTTGTGGTGTGTTCTCGTCCTGGGTGGAGTCCTCTTACCTTGGATCAGCTGTGGTCAAAGGTAGGTTCTGAGTCACAAAGGGCAATGTTCTTCATGGACTCAGAGGGAGAACAGGAGGGTCACATCTCAAATAAAGATATACGTATATGAGAGAAAGGCTACATGTAGTGTTGTGCAAATAGTAGACATTCAATACAAGGTAGTTGAATCTGAATCAGATTTGCAGATGGGACAAAGAGGATAATGAATATACCAGATGACAGAGACAAGTTTCAATGTTATATTGACTCGCTAAAGCAGGCACTGAAATTTAAAAGATGCAAGGACGAACATGTGGTCATGTACTTGTGTCTAAAATGAAAACAGCTCAAGAACAGACTGAAAAGGGGGAGCTTAGGGGGAATTAGTGAGAAAAAGACTGAGGGGGGTGGATGGACAATTGGGAGATATAAGCTGGGCGGCACTCCAGCGTGGACCTTGTTGATGCCCTGCTTGCATCCTTCAGACCCACCCTTCCCTTTGCTTCCATATGCTTTGGCTTCTGACCTGCTACACCTGTGCCTCTCTTTAGGGACTGCCCTCAGGCTATGAGAGCTACCTTGACATCCCAGGAAGAGAATAGGAACAGCCTGGGAGGTTACAACACGCTGGGGTTTCCTTAGCCAATGACAGACTGGTGTCAGAGTTGGGAACCCCCTTCAGAGTCAGTCTGGAGCTGCCCTTCATGGGGCTTCCCAGCATTCCTGGGTTCCTTCCCTTACTCTCTTGCTAGTTTCTCCTGGGAGATTCCTGTAGTAAATCCCTAGCCCATGAATCTTCACCTCAGGGTCACTTCTTGGAAACCTAACTACAGACATGCACCAAAGCAGTTTATGGTTTGGTTGCAATAACAGTAGTATAGTACTTAGGATGAGGGAGGTAAAAATTCTACTTTATGCTACTCAGACCATGACTGGACTGTTGGCTTTAGCCAGTTAAGGTGTTGTAAGGAAACATAAGCAGGTACAGGGGAATGAGGCCAAGGGTGTTCAAGATTTCCAAAAGAAGTTATATGAGGAGGAGTTAGAGGACCTGAGATATTCCCTTTGAGAAAACTCAAGAGGAACTAGCCCACTGTCTTCAAACACCTGGAGTGCCACGGAAGGGGATAGAGAAGCAGCTTATTCTGAAAGGCCCTAAAGGACAGGTTGAGTACCAGGGAGCAGAAACTGCAGAATATAAATTTTGGCTCCAGATGAGGAAGACCTTCTTAATAATCAAAGTCATCCAAGGATGGAGTCAGCTGTCTTGAGAGAGCATGAGTTCCTTGTCATGGGAAGCAACCAAGCACATGATGTTTAGCTGTTTCTAAGGAGCTGCAAAGGGGATTCGTGTAGCTCATGCCATAAAAAGGAACAAAATAACTGGGTGAGTTCCCTCTCAGTTCCAAGATTCTATTACTATGACTGTTCTAAACACCCCTGGACTGTAAAATCAAACCATGTTCCTGCCCTCAAGGAGCTTCTAGTCTAGTGAGGAAGAAACACACACACACACACACACACACACAAATAAACTCCCCTCCCAAAGTGTGATAAGGATCATTATGACATGAAAGAGATGCTAGGATAAATATTTCCTTCACGTAGGGTGGGCAAGGGAGGCTTCTTCAAGGAGAAGAAGCCCACTGATGGAGGGTTCGAGAGGTCAGAAGCATCAGGCAGATTGGAGAGCCCAGGAAAGGCACCCAGGCTGGGGGACTGGGAAGGGTGGAGGCCATGGGTGAGAAGAGCCGGAGCAGGCACAGTCGAGGGGTATGGGCGACTGACCCTTGTGAGTGCAGGGAGCCATGAGTTGGGTGCAGGGGGTAGGGGCTGAGCATGTGTGCAGGGGGGTTTCCATGTTGTTGCATGAGTGTTGGGAAGTCACTGAAGGGTCAGAGGCTGGAGGAAATCTGACTGCAGACCCTGATAGGTTTCTTGGAGGCTGGTTTGGGGGATGGGAGCAGGGAGGCCAGGTGAGAGACGCTGGTGACCCTGACGAAGGTGCGGGCTGGGAGGTAGAGAAGGTGCGGGGCAGCAGGAATAGAAATCTGTTCCGGAGGTTGGCTGGGTCCCTCTGGCTTGGAAGTGGATGGTGCTGGAGACAGAAGATTCAGGTGTGACACCAGGGCTGGACCTTCCTGGGTGGATGGTGGCAGTTAATTAATTTTTTTAAATTTTATTTAATTAATTAATTAATTTTTGTGTGGTACGCGGGCTTCTCACTGTTGTGGCCTCTCCTGCTGCAGAGCACAGGCTCCGGATGCGCAGGCTCAGCGGCCATGGCTCACGGGCCTAGTCGCTCCACGGCATGCGGGATCCTCCCGGACCAGGCACGAACCTGCATCCCCTGCATCAGCAGGCGGACCCTCAACCACTGTGTCACCAGGGAAGCCCTAGTTATTTTTTAAATTGAAGTATAGCTGATTTACAATGTGATGTTAGTTTCTGGTGTGTAGCAAAGTGATTCTTATATATATATATATATATATATATATATATATATATATATATATATATATGAATTTTTTCAGATTCTTTTCCATTATAGGTTATTACAAGGTATTGATTATAGTTTCCTGTGCTGTACAGTAGGACCTTGTTGTTTATCTATTTTATATATAACATCTGCGATTTCCAAACTCTGAATTTATTCCTCCCCACTTCCTTTCCCCTTTGGTAACCATAAGTTTGTTTTCTGTCTGTGAGTCTATTTCTGTTTTGTAAATAAGTTCATTTGTATCAATTTTTTAGATTCCACATATAAGAGATATTATACGATATCTGTCTTTCTCTGTCTGACTTACTTCACTTAGGATGATAATCTCTAGGTCCATCCATGTTGCTGCAAATGGCATTATTTCATTCCTTTTTATGACTAATATTCCATTGTATATATGTACCACATCTTCTTTATCCGTTCCTCTGTCGATGGACATTTAGGTGGCTTCCATGTCCTGGCTATTGTGAATAGGGCTGCAGTGAATATTGGGGTGCATGTATCTTTTCAAATTATGGTTTTCTCTGGATAAATGCCCGGCAGTGGGATTGCTGGATCATATGGTAGCTCTATTTTTAGGTTTTGAGGAATCTCCATACTGTTTTCTGCAGTGGCTGCACCAATTTGCATTCCTGATGGCGGCTGTTTAAAGGCATGAAGGGGAGGACACGTTTGGGAGGAGTTTTTTGCCATCCCTCATTTCTGTGCCTTTCTTTTCCCTGCACACCAGGACTTCCTGCAGGAAGGGGCTGGGCCTTTGTCATCTTGCACACCCTGAACCAGGCCGAGGGCTGAATGAGTGACTCACTCATTCTGCAGTTGTCCCTGAGAGGAGAGATGCTCTCCAAATCTGAGGTCATCACAAAGGATCATCATTTCCCCTCCGATATCTTCTCTTCTCCCTGCTGTGATCGGATGCCGCACATGTCATGACCTCAGACCCCCAGTCTCCGGCCTCTTGATGACTGTTGATTGGGAGATTCTGTTCGAAGATTGTGCTTTTTCATTTGGAGACATTATCCCAGCCTTGTCTCTGATCTAGACCAGATTGGCTTAATATGAAACAAAAGTCCCTTTGGCAGCCCCGGGCTGATGCTTGCCGGGCTGTCTCCAGGCTGGAGGGGCTGGTGATGCTTGAGTGTATTTTAACAAACAAGTCAGTGTGTGTGTGTGTGTGTGTGTGTGCGTGAAAGAGAAGTTTTTCCTATATACACTACTTTAAACTTTTGGAGTTTCAGAGAAGTATTTGTGGAACAGATGAAAATCATTTGAACATTAGCTGACTGCTCTGCTGGGGACAGTTGGGTGACACTGGACCCTCTGTGGTTTGGAATGTCCTTGGATTGCAGGCTCTCCTTTCTACATGGGTGGCAGCCCTTGTGATGTGGTGGAAAATTGCCGGACATGGAGACAGATCTCCTGGGTCCCATCCAGGCTCTGACTCCTACTGGCCGATGACCTTGGGCAAGTCTTCCAACTCCTCCGAACTGTGCTTTGACTATTGTGACACGAGACCAGCACCTACTTTGATGAATTGCTGTGCAGTTCAATTAAACATAAAGCGAACACGGGAAGCAGGCTCAGTCCCTATGCCCTTCCGGCCAGCGTGTTTCTTCTGTACAAAGGAAAGTGGATCCTGGGACTTCTGGGGGTATTTCCCTGAAGAACAGTCACATGGTGACATGGTTAATAAAACCAACAGAAATTGGTTAATGACACTGCTGAAATCTGTGATACCAGAGGCTGCCCACTCAAATGTCTACGGGAGCCGGGCGGGAGGAATAAGCTAACTGGAGTGGGTGGGGCGGGGAGTCTGCCAGACTGGAGGGGGCATGTCTTGTCTAAGTGGGATGGCTACTGTTTAGCTCCAGTTGACTGAGGACATGTAGCTGGGAAGGGCCTGTGCTGTCAGATCTTATGTGAAATCTGATTTTTGTCAAATGACATCTGACATTTTTTTTTCATGTATAGTTGATTTAAAACGTTGGGATAGTTTCAGCTATATAGCAAAGTGATTCAGTTATACATATATGTGTGTGTGTATATACATATTCTTTTTCAGATTCTTTTCCATTCTAGGCTATTACAAGATATTGAATATAGTTCCCTGTGCTATATGGTAGGTCCTTGTTATTGATCTATTTTATAAATAGTAGTGTGTATTTGTTAATCCCTAAGTTCTAATTTCTCCCTCCCCTTTCCCCTTTGGTAACCATAAGTGAACTGAACATTTTTGAACACTCTAAGCCAAAGGTAGTATATCTGTTGGCTGGGTCTGGCCATTGACTGAAATGCTGCTGTTCCTCGGTAAGCACCCTCTGCCAGCAAGGACTGGCTCAGGTGAGCTCCTAAAGCAGGGCCTGCTGCCTGGATCTGGGGGAGGTCCAGCCAAGCTTCCATCCCACCATCTCTCACCTGCTCTGTCATGCTTGGTTCCTGGGTGTGTCCACACTACGTCTGAGCTCCCTGAGGGCCAGGCCTGGGTCTCATTCACCTTGCTCACTTCTGTGTCCTGGGTTGGTTCCTGGGTATGTCCACACTACGTCTGAGCTCCCTGAGGGCCAGGCCTGGGTCTCATTCACCTTGCTCACTTCTGTGTCCTGGGGACCCACACAGGACTGTGAACATGCTCAGCCCTCAGTCACTGTTTGGGGATGAGAAAAACATCTCTGAGATGTAAACCCAGTGAAGTCTCACTGTGATTTCTCTGTCTGCTTTCACTGGTTCCCTCCACCCCTGGATGACATGGTGTCTGGAATTTCTCCCAACGAGAAGCTCTTAGAGGGCAGCAATAGGCAAGCACAAGTAAAGGAGCAAAAAGCAAAGGGAGTCCAGGCGGAGGCAGGAGGTGGACAAGACGTGTGCGCTCTATGGAGGCAGGTGTTCGCATCCTTGCAGAGGTCCTAGGTTGAACCCTAATCCCCAACGTGGTGATGTTTGGAGCTGGGGCCTTTGGGAGGTAATTAGGATTAGGTGAGGCCATGGGGTGGAGTCCTGGTGATGGGATTAATGCCGAATAAGGAGAGATGTGAGAGCTTTCCCTTTCTCACCACCCAGGCAGCTGTCTACAAACCAGGAAGAGATCTCCCCAGACTCCGGATCTGCTGACCCCTTGATCTTGGACTTCCAGTCTCCAGAACTGTGAGAAATAAATGTCTGTCGTTTAAGCTCCCAGTTGATTGTGTTTTGTTACATCAACCAGAGTTGATGTAACTCGACTGATGTTTCAGCTCCTGAGTTGACTAAGACAGTGCAGGAGTGAAAGAGTCAGGGGTATGACACCAGAAGCTTATAAAATAGCCGGAGCAAAATGCAGGCAGGGGACTCTCGGATGCTTCTAAAGACGACGGTGGACATCCTTTCACCCTCCCCGAGTGCCGTGTGGGCCAGCCTGCTCCAGCGGGGACATCCCGTGGAGATTCTGAGAGAGGCCGGAGGAGCAGGGGTCGGGGTGCATCTGGTAGCTTGTGACACTGCGTACCTGACTCACTACTTGGCGAGCCTGCCCAGGCTCTGCGTGGATTACTGCGTCTGAATGTCATACACAACCATCTGAGGTACGTACTACTATCGTCCCCATGTTGTAGATGGGGAACCTGAGTCACAGAAAAGTTGAATAAGCCACCCAAGGTCACACAGCTGAGATGACACCATCCAGGTGGGAGCTTCAGGTGCTAGCAGTCACAAAAACAGGTGTGGTCAGTGAATATGCCATGATTTGCCATCCTTGTCGTTCTGCCTGGACTCCCCTGGGCTTGCATGTTTCCCTGGAAAACTTGCTGTTCTTCAGCCCTTGGCTTAGCCTCCTCTGAGAGGTCCTCCCAGCCCTTCTGGTTGGGGGGTGCCCCACTCTGAGCTCCCACAGACCCTGGGCTTTCTCCATCCTTCATTATGTCCGTTATGCCTGGTTGAACGTTCAAGGACACGTGTCCATGAGCACATGTGTCACTCACTCACAGATACATCAGGAAGGACCACTGGAGGGCCCCCCCAAGGGGACACTGAGGCTCTGAGAGGGTGATGGCTTGTTCAGGGGCCCACGGTGGGTCAGAGGGTGACACTGGCCTTGATCCCCAATGCAGAGGCCCCTCCATGTGCCCTCCCTTCTCAAGCTGGACTTCCAACGTGGGTGTGGGTGCCCAGGGTTACTCTCCATCGTTCTCAGCACCCACGTGCTGAAGATGCTCTTAGAGGGTTTCCATTGTTCGTGCTCTTAGAGCTTCAGTAAACTCCCGACAGCTGTAAACTCTTAATTCCCAAAGCCCTTTCCAATGTGTGCACAGCTCCACATCATGGGCCATTCATTTCCCCTTGCAGAGTCGCTGTTTGTCTCTCAAACGGAGATGCCAGAAGCCTGTTGGTGTGAAGTTCAACCGGATAAGAAGCCAACAGGCATGCCAGCATCAGTGCTTCTGTAGGCAGACGTTCCACGCCATTTGTCCTATTATGCATCTTCTCAGCACCTCTTCAAGGTGACAGTGTTCTACCCACTTCATTGAGGGCGAAGCTGAGGCACAGAGAGACTGACTTTCTGAAGATCACACAGTTGGAAAACAGCACAGCTGGGTGTCAAACCCAAACCTACCCAAGACCCTTCAGAACAAGGGGCTCCAACCAAGAGGAGGAGGGAGTGAAACTCCCAAGAGAAGAAAAATCAGACCAAAAGGATGAAGCTCTAGTTGGGGGAGGATGCGTGTGGACACAGGGAGCAGGGGGGGTGCCTGTGTCTACCATGCTCACCCCCCTGGTGTGACCCACCGTACAAGGATGGTGCTGTGCTGTCCACCGTCGGAGCCCGGGGCTGGTGGCTGGGTCACCCCTGACCGGCTGGAGAGGCAGCACAGCTGGGCCTGGGTGAGAGGTGTCCAGATCTCATGGCGACAGGCATGGGGGATAGGGCTCTGGCTTTCTTTGCAGGGGTTTATTGTGCAAGAGTGAACTGGTCCCATATGCCTTCTAGGGCATGTTTGGGAGGAGAAGGTGGAGGAGGAAGGAACTTTCTGGAAGAGGGTGAGGGAAGTGAAATTTTCCTGTGCGGAGACAGAGAGCTCGATGGATCACGACGCCTCACCGGGGGGGCGGGGTCTGCAGGGGGCCCTGAGGTCTGGGCTAAAATCACACAGCGGGCATCTCTGGATGCTACCCAGATTCCCTGGAGGTGGGAAAGGCAGGTGGGGATGGGGTGGGAAGGACAGAGGAAGCTTGTCCAGGGTCTTTATCTTTATCTTTCATGAGAAAGAGGAATGGCACATGGGGCCTGGAGATCAGCAACAACCTGGTGTCCAGAGATGCTGGCAAAACTCCCCATGGCGCACGGCAGAGTGCACCGGATGTCCTGGAGGGACATGGCTCTCGGAGTGCTGGCCTCTCAACCACGATGACTGGGACAGTAACGACAGCCCCGCTCCACCTGGTCAGGCACGTGCTCACCCATGGGCACCCCTGGCTTCCTGAGTCTTGCTTTCATTCCGGGAGGTGCTGCGTGGTGCTCACACCTCCTGCCGTGTCATTACAGAGGTGGGGGATGCAGGAGAGGCTGCCTGTACCCTCCCAGGTAAAGGCAGGGGTGCAGAGAGGTCGGCGTCGTGGGCCAGACATGTGCAAGGGGGATACCGAGTGGGTGGATGTTCCCCTGCCTTGAGATACACTCCACGTCCTTCCTGGAACAGCCTTGGGAACCTTCACAGCTATTATAAGAGCTTCCACTCTTGTTCAGACAGGTTGGTTGAAGGATACAGTACATCTGGCAATGCCCACTTGCAGTTTTAAATTTGCATCTCAAAGATTGGTGTCAGAGACCCCATCCCTAACTTCAGAGTGGCAGTGAGTGACTGTGTGTGCCCAGGTGTGTATGTGTGTGTGCACAAGTGCATGTGTTTGCAGGTGTGTGTTTAGAACTTGACTCCTCTTTCAACAACTGCAGAAGGATGTGTACAAACTTTCCCTTCTCCATCCATTAAGGTAAATTACAGCTAACTTTACAAGAGTATTCTGAGAATGCCGTTTCAGGACGCTTGGGACAAACGTGAGACAATTCCAGCTTTGTTGCAAAACCAGGGTGTCCCAGGTAGAGACTGATATCTTAGGGGGCTTGTCAAAAGGGCAAAGAATTTCTGTACAATCCTTAAAATACACACACACGCACACACGCACACACACACCTCTTTCAACCTAAGCAAATCAAAGCAAAAGGAAGAAAAAACCTACTTGATTGATGGTCAGGATTTGAAATAAGCTTGCGTCCCAGCTCTGCTGCTTATGTGCCCTTCACCATACTGCCTTCACAGCTACAAAATCAGGATGGTTCTCTTGACTCCACTTGACATATGGTGAGGTCTTAGACAAGGAAGTTCCTCTGAGGCCCTGGGGAACCACCTGTGTGTGGCTGGGGAGGCCTGTGGGTGTGTATTTTCCTGGTTTGCGCCATGAAGGCTAAGATACTGCCTTTCTGTCGACTCTGCAGGCTGATGTCCAGGAGGGCTTCTCGTGGGCCAGGCTCTGTGCTAAGGCTGTTGTAGCAAATGAACACACACTGAGGGGCTTGAAGTCACAGAAATTGATTCTCACTCGGTTCAGGAAAGAGAAGTCCAACATCAATGTGGCAGCAGTGTTGGCTCCTTCTGGAGGCTCTGAGGGTGAATCTGGTCCATGCCTGTCTCCCAACTTCTGGTGGCCGCTGGTCATCCTTGTTCCTTGAATGGTAGACACACCACTCTGGTGTATGCCTCCATCTTCACGTGGGCTTCCCCTCTGTGTTGGTGTGTAACCCCCTCTACCTTTTCTCTGACAAGGACACTTGTCATTGGATTTGGGGCCACCCTGGATAAGCCAGGAGGGTATCTCAAGATCCTTCACTTGGTAGCATCTGTAAAGAACTTTTCTCCAAATAAGATCAATTCACAGGTTCTGGTGGGGCTATCTTCCGGCGGTGAGGCACCATTCAACCCACTACAGGTAGGTACTGCTACACCCTCCCACTTCACAGCTGAGACACCAGAGTCCCAGAAAAGCAAAATAACTTGTTCTCAACTTAACAATTACTGATAGAGCCAGAACTCAATCCAGGTGCCTCTGACTTCAAAAGCCAACTACCTCAACTATCAGATGGATATTTCCCCTTATTCCATGTTCCTAACAATAACAGCCACCATTTATGGTATCTAGTAATTGACACACTTTTTCTCTAACCCTAGAGTCAGCCCTGCCTGGTGGTAGTACAGTTGCCTTGTGCAGTTGGTCGTCACTGAAGCTGAAAAGGTGAAATGTCTCACCCACTGTCATTCAGCTGAAAAGAGGGCAAGGTGAGTTTGGACCCTGCATGGACCACCTCTGGACTCTGCACTCTTTTCTGCATCCTTTACGTAGTGTTGCACAGAGCACTGGGGGCCATCAGGGGCCTCAGCATCTGTAGCTGCTCAACGAGGTGGTAGACCTCCTGGCTGACCCCTGCTGTCGATCTGCCTCCAAGTTCTGTTTCTCTTTCATGATACCTCCTGGTCCATGGATACGCAGGGAGTGGGGATGCAGGGTGCATGTTTCAGCACCTCCATCTTCATGGCTGGGTTTGGTACCCGAGCACGGTTATTAAATTCGAGGCTCCTCCTGCATCTGCCTGCTCCTGGGCTGTGTTCTCTGGCCAAGTCATCTGGGGAGGCCATGTGCCAGATGTGAGCCTTCCCATCCTCAGGACTGGATTCTGCTCCTTGGTTATGATCACAGGCACGATTTCAGCCCACAGTCTTTGATGCTGGCTGTTTGGTTTCATAAAAATTATATGGAAAGTTATAAAAGAGTGATAAAGCTTTCCAGTTTTACCACCGAATGGAAAAGTTGTCCACACAAAGACTTCAGAACCATCTTGGAGCAATTTTGAAGCTCTGCCATCATTTTAGCTGATTCTTCATGAAAGAAATCTTTAAAAGAGGCGCTAACCTTTGGTCTTGTATGGACAAGACAGAAAGGCGACAACAGAGCTTCTGGGTTTCAAGGTTGGGGCTTGGAAACTGGATTTTCTCAAGAGTGGGGCATGTTTACGTTAGTTGACTACATTGATTTCTTTGGATCAGACCCTCTTTCTCTCAGACATACTATCTTTTAGAAATTCAGGATAGAAATATAAGCTATTTACTACCACTGTAAAAGTCATGCTGGTGGGGTGCAGCTCCTGTAACATGGTAAGAAGCTGTTGAATCGGAAGGCCTGGGATTCCACCACAAATTTGCTGCTCCTGAGTGATGGGGTTTAGAAGCATCACTGCAGCTTCCTGAGCCTCAGTTTCCACAGGTGAAAAGTGGACAAAGGTATTGTCACAGTATTGTTCTAAGTAGAGGCCAGATGTTACAATGCCGGGTCTAGCTTCTCCTGTTACATAGGTTGACTCAGACTTTTGTTAACATAAGCTTCATTTAATATTGTTCAGTAAAAGCATTGCACGTATAAATCATACATAATGCTCGAGCTTTTCTCCTGGGGATGAGTCTATTTAAGGTAGTAACTGTTTTATTTAAAACCCTCACTTTTTAAAGAAACCTCCATGCTGTTGTCCATACTGGCTGCATCAATTTACATTCCCACCAACAGTGCAAGAGAGTTCCCTTTTCTCCACACCCTCTGCAGCAATTATTGTTCATTCGTAGATTTAAATAAAAATAGAACTACCATATGGCCCAGCAATCCCACTACAGGGCATATACCCTGAGAAAACCATAATTTAAAAAGAGACATGTGCCTCAATGCTCATTGCAGCACTATTTACAATAGCCAGGACGTGGAAGCAACCTAAGTGTCCATCGACAGATGAATGGATAAAGAAGGTGTGGCACATATATACAATGGAATATTACTCAGCCTTAAAAAGAAATGAAATTGAGTTATTTGCAGTAAGGTGGATGGACCTAGAGTCTGTCATAGAGTGAAGTAAGTCAGAAAGAGAAAAACAAATACTGTATGCTAACACATATGTATGGAATCTAAAAAATAAATGGTTCTGAAGAACCTAGGGACAGGACAGGAATAAAGATGCAGACGTAGAGAATGGACTTGAGGACATGGGAAGGGGGAAGGATAAGCTGGGATAAAGTGAAAGAGTAGCATGGACATATATACACTACCAAACGTATATAGCTAGTGGGAAGCAGCTACATAGCACAGGGAGATCAGCTCGGTGCTTTGCGATGACCTAGAGGGGTGGGATAGGGAGGGTGGGAGAGAGGCTCGAGAGGGAGGGGATATGGGGATATATTTATACACAGAGCTGATTCACTTTGTTGTACAACAGAAACTAACACACCATTGTAAAGCAATTATGCTCCAATAAAGATGTTAAAAAAATAAAATAAAACCCTCACTTTGTTCTGCTCTCTGATCTAAAAATCATATATTCTTACAACCTAGGTGGGTTCGTTCCTAGGACTGCCACACAGATGATGACAAACTGGGAAGCTTAAAGCAACGGAACTTTATTCTCGCAGTTCTGGAGGCCAGAAGTCCAATGTCAAGGTGCAGGGCTGTGGACTCTCTGAAGGCTCTCGGGGAGCATCCATTCTTGGCTTCCCCCAGCTTTGGTGGCTCCAGGTGTTCCTTGGCTTGTAACAGCACAATTCCAATCTCTGTCCCCTTTTTCATAACGTCTCGAAGATCCCTCTGCCTTCCTCTCATAAGGACATTTGTCATTGAATTGGTTCCACCACATAATCAAGGATGTCTCATAGAATCCAAGATCCTTAATTTCACATCATCGGCAAAGACCCTTTATCCAAATCAGTTCACATTCCCAGTTTCCTGTGGACACGTCTCCCGAGGGGCCAGCATTCAACCACTACAGTAGGTGCCTATGGAAGATTAAGACCTTACTTTGACCATAGGTGGCTCTCCTCTGGAGGATGTGGCCTTCGGAGCCAACCTTTTATGTTACTTCAAGTGGACACAAGCTGGCACGAAGCACTCACTTTTCTTCTTTGTTCATCTCACTACAGAGTTTTCTGTTAGGCAGGAAGCCCACCAGAGTGGGAATTTAAAGAAAATAATATTAATGCCCAGACAAAAATGCCTCCTTCTCCAGGGAATTGATAGCATCGTGGTGCTTTGAAAATACTTCCTTTCTTTATCCTCATCCACTTGGAACAGGAAGAGCGAAGCTCTCCGTGGTCCTCTTCCCTTCGTCTGATCCTAGCCAAGTAGAGAAGAGAACAAAGCGATTCACCAGCGTGGAAATCAAGCCCAGCGTGTGTCTCTGAGGGTGAGGGCGTGCATTCTGAGCTGTTATGATCTCTGTCGGGGTTTCTTGAAGAAGCTGGGCAGCTGAAGACCATGGGGCAAGCCTCCTGGGGCTTGGGGACCTCAGGATCCTAGGCTGTGAGTTGGGAGGTGGATTGGAAAACTGGAGACTGCTGTCCTCCAGGTCCCGCAGGCCCACAAGGGAGGAAGACTGCTTGGCATGGTCACCGTGTCAGGCACACGTGAGGTTCTCCAAACCTAGTGATTACAGGAAATCGCACAGCTGCTTTTCTGAGACTGACACACATTTGAAAGCTAACTTGTTACCTCTGTTCAGGTGCCACAGAATGCTCCAGGCCCCCTCACGGCATCCCCACCTTGGTCCTCCCTAGGTCTCCATCGAGTGGGGATGGGCCGTAACCCCTGCTTCATCCAGAATTCCAGAGCCTTCTGGCTCACCCGCAACGCTCACCCCTTGTCCACCGAGCTCCTCACTTGGCCTCTGACTGCTTCTGCTTGGCCACGTGTTAAGGCCCTGGGTCAGGCTTTCCCTGTGAGCCCCCAAGGCTATCAGCCTCCGTCTCCGTCTCTGACACCTGCCCTGTAATTCCCCTCACAGTCATCTTGTCTCTCTAGAAGGCACCTGTGAGCTCTCCGCTTCCTGTCCCTTGTGGGGTCCCCGCCTCTGCAGCCCGCAGCTCCATTCCATCCCCTCCCCCCATCATCCCCTAGCTGAATTTGGAGTGGCGTCTCGGAGACGCAGTGTTGCCAGTCCCTCTAACTGTGGCCACCGCTCAGACCTCTCCCCGGGCAGTTTTCCTGGGGGTGCTGCCATCCCCCAACGCAGCTCGTTCTCCCGTCCGCTGCCCCACCCCCTTTTGGATAACAGACTGCCTCCCATGAAGCCACGAGGGAGCCCTCTGTGACCCAAGGTCCAGTGTTGTTCATTCCAAGTCCCCCACAGGTGACTGGGACTTCACAGAGCAGGTGCTCAGTGAGTGTTTGCTCGGAGAACGGAAGACGCCCCCTCCCTGGCCTCTGGGCACTGGAGCAGCCCTGACCCTGCAGTTCCCCATTCCTCCCCAGGTCCCTGATCAGGCCCAGGTGTGGCCAAATGACGCCCGTCTGATCTGCAGCACAGCTGAGGCCAGGCTTCTTGGTTTCCAGCTAGATTTACGGAGGCTGGGGGATAGTGGCTGGAAATATGTACGGGGTCTCAGGGACCCTGCCCCCTGCAGCCCTCCGGAGGGTCTGTACGTTTCTGGCTCCCCATTCACCCCTGTCCAGTGAACAGTGCTACATGGGTGATTCCACTCTGGGCCGTGTCCCTTCCAGATCTGGACTGAGAGGCACGATCCTGAGGGGCACAGAGCCCACTCATCTCTGTTGTTCCCTCTGAGCCTGGGTCTTCCTCAGCCCCCAACTCTGCCCCCTTGCTGACAGGGGTCTATCCACCAACTTCTCCCCTCTCTACCCCCTGAGCGCACACACAGTGGGGTCAGGCCTCCTCCTTGGGAGGGAAGTTGGAATTTCTCCCGTGCCTGGCCTGGCAGGACAGAGTCAGCAGCGACAAGGTGGTGTCTGGGTCTTGATGGGGCAACATCGACTCAGACCAGGGCTGGCCAGCTGTGAGCTGAGTAGGAGAACCCTGGCCAGGGTGGCGGGTGGCCTGCTATGCAGAGTTATCCATGGGGTCAGAGGCTGGGGCTGCGGACGCCCAGGGTTCTGGGGTGAAACGGAGGATAGCTGGGCATGGCCACAACACCAGGTAGCTGGCCTTCAGATTGAGGGAGCCTGTTCAGAGCATCCCTTGCCGAGCAACCTCTGGGACTTGCAGAGTCTGACCCTGACATCTGCCCACCTCCAGACTGATGTCACTTCTTCCCGGGGCACCTGTCACGGCCTCTTCACGGGCATTCACACCTGCTCTTGCCTGGGCCAATCCATTCCCCGCACTGCACGGAGCAAGCTTTAAAAACACAGACCTGAGCGTGAGGCTCCCAGGCTTGTGATCTCACTGCTTCCCATCCACAGGGCAAAACCACAGACCTTACTGTGTCCATGGGCCTGGTACCTCGGGGACCTGGCCTCCACTCCCCAACCGCCCTCCATTCCCTTAGAGTGGCCCTCTTTCAGTTCCTGGAAACTCTCTGCCAGTCCTGCCTCAGGGCCTTTGTTTATGCCACCTGCTGCCAGGAGCATGCTTCCCTCCCTCTTCTGGCGAATCCCCACCCATCCTCTGGATCCCTGCATACTCTGTGAACCAAGTCCCCTCGTATTCAGGTCTCACAGTCGGCTGTGCTTGTCCTTCGTAGATCGTAATTACATTGGATTATTTCACTTGCAATTTGCTTATGTGATTATTTGGTTAATATCTGGTGTCCCCTGACCAATTGAGTAAGTCATCCAACCATGTTTATCGGATGCCTACTCAGTGCCGGCGATGCTGCTGCCTGCAGAGTCTGCATCAGGGGCCCTGCGAGCTGCCAGCCGTGCTCACCACCCGCAGTACCATCACTCCTTTGGAGCTCTGTAAATGTTTGCTGAGTGAATAAACGAAAGACTGAGCTCATCAACTGTCTCAGCATGCTGGGGACGCCCTAACAGAGGCCCATGCTTGCTCCGTGCGGTGTCTCCAGTTCTGATCCAGACACCACGGCTTGGTGTCACCTACCATCATACAGAGATCTGCATACTTCAAGAACCCAAACCAGCTTTCTTGCTCCAAGGTCGGCATCTTTCCCCCAAATTGCCTCCTAAGTTTTGATCTTCCCCCATCCTCACCTCCCTAGGGGATTGACAAGGAAGAGAGGGAATTGATCTCTTTTTATTTATTGTTTTGAGCTATAATTGACATGTGTTATATTGGTTTGGGGTGTACAAAACACTGATTCCATATTTGTATATATTTTGAAGTGATCACCACAACGAGTCTAGTTAACATCCATCACTTCCCAGAGCAGAACTGATTTCTTGATGCCAGTTATATGTTGGCATTCACCACTTTTGCAAAAGTGATTGCCTTTGAAATCTCACGCCGTGCTTCCAATCAGGTGAGCCTTCTTTGTTCTCTGCACCATGAGCTGGAGGTTCGGGGAGGTCAGATGCTAACAGAAAGAGCACTTGAATTTGAACTTTTACAGCACACACTCTCTCTACCAGGCATTATTGATCACCCAGCTTCCAAGCTATTGACAATCCTCCAGTCAACTGATCTCCAGGGTTATTTTTGAATAGAAATTTATCTCAGTGTTTCCTTAAAACTTAGCAGTGGTTGAAGAGGGGCCACCCTCATGGTCAGAGAGTCATGAGGCCAGAGCTCCCCATCAGTCTGTGGCCGTGACCATTTTGCTGTGAATTGTGGGCACCTGCTTTTGGCAGGAGCTCTTCTGGGTAACCATGCATGGCTCCCCTGCTCCCCTTGGCCAGGATGAAGCTGTAGGAGCTAATATATTCTGAGTCAGACCAACTGCCGCTCATGAAGGGGGAAAAAAAAGACTTGCTTGAGTAATTGTAATAATTGGAAAATTATTTTGATAGCCTGAAACAATCTAATATATTACAGAATTTTATTAAAATAATATCAAATCAAATTAACTGCTATTCCATAATGAATTAGGTAACAAGGTAGGCAGATATTAATCGGCCTTGGCTTCTAGGCAGGGGAGCCCGGAATTTATTAGTTCTTGCAGCTGGCACGAGGGTGCGGGCAGAAACCACTCTCGTCACCGCCGGAGAGGGAAACCCCTGAGGCCAGCGGGCTTTTACTTTTTCTCTCCCCCTACTTCCACTTTCTAATCCATCACTAAATACTTGTATTTCTTTTATGTAGGGTCTTATGAAATTTTTAATTTTTTAATTGCTTTGTGATTTAATAATGAGGACTTTTCATTTTGCCTGAATAAGGAACGAGATGGTGATATTGAAATTTTTTCACCTTCTCCACCTGGATAACCTCCTCCCTTCGCCTGGTCTCTTTCATTTCCCAAGTTGAGATGTGAGTAATCTAATCTCTGAGGGGACAGATAGCTGGGCAAACAGGCGTCGGCTGCCTGGACCTTTGCTTCTTTGAAAAGCAGAGAGGAGTCCGGCTGCCCACGTGGGATGCGGGGACGGTCTCTGAGAAGCCACCGGTGAGCGGCGGGGAAGAGGGGAAAGTTTCTGATGACTCAATGAGCTGGAACCTCTAAATAATTTAGCCCCATTTCACCCTCTGGGATTTTCTCAGCTCTTACACTCCGTGCTTTCCAACCATTAAAATGTCTTGACACACAGAAAAAAGATTGTGCTAACAATTTCGCGGCACACCAGGTGATCAGCCGGGGGCCCCACCCCTCCAGTCCCTACTTGGCTGCAAGAAACCGTACCTCTGACCCTTGGGGCCCATTGGTGGCACATCCTTGGGAAGCTCATGGTAGCTGATATAATTTCTGGTTGTGCAGGTGGCCAGCAGTCCTGAAAGAGCATGTTAGCTTCAGAAACTTCAGGAGGTGACATCATTTCTCGAACCTCGGTTTGCTCATCTGTAAAATGGGGATTAAACAACCTTGTAAAGTCATTATAAAACAGAAATATTATATACCAAGCTCATAATATGTAGCATGCACTCAAGTAACAGCAGTTTATTAAGTACCATGGAGGAGAGGCATGATGAATAATGATGGTCAGGCATTATCACAATGAGTCTTCACAAGAACCCAGATAACGTAGGTGCTCTTTTTACTCCCATTTTACAGATAAGGAAATTGAGGCTTAGATTAATTACCCAATGTGGTCCATCCAGTAAATGATGGAGCTGGATTTAGAAACCAGTTCTGTCTGATAGCAAAGCTTTCCCACCACACCAAGAATCTAATGTTTCATGCTTTTGGTTTGGATCCTTTCTGACTTGGGTATATCGCTTAAACGAACCTTGGTTCTAGATCAAAGTTTAAGTAGAAGATTAAACATTGGGGCACCACATACGTTCCAGGTAATAAGGAAAAAATAACTCACTGCAAGGGCAAAATGTTGAGTGGAATGAACAACACATGTTGTCACTTTTTCCCCCCTAACACAGGATGGACACATATTTTGAATTTTTTGTCTTTATTGACAAGGACCTGTCAAAGCTCTTTGACAAATGTCTTGATTTAAGGAAACAGCAGCTGCTCACCTGCAATATTTTACAACGAGGGATGATCTTGTTTTTGATGAGAAGGTTGTAGTGATAGAGGAGAAGGCCATTTTCTTTCAGCAGTGGGGGAGGTTTGGAATTATAAACACAGCTCAAATGCCTGTGACGACAGACAAGATTTTGAGGGTCTGCCTCGCCTTCTTGTCCAGGATATTCGTCATTAATTTCTAGCTTCTTTGGTGTCAGCATGCTGACTGCTGGGGGGAAGGACACTGCTGTGTGTATTATCAGAGGGTCCAACAGTTAAACGCACCCTCTTCCTTAGCTGAGGAGCAGGCAGGAGACCTAGCACAGCATCCCAGCCCTGCATCCCCAGATGGAGCAGAGTGTTGTAGGGAGATACATAGGCACAACTGACCGACATTGGGACACAGTGGGAATTCCCTGTTGTCCCCCCAGTGATGTGTAGAGGAGGCCCTGGGTTTAGGTCAGGAGTAGAGTTTATTTAGAAAAGGCTTAGAAATTCAGCCACATGCTTTACAGAGAAGAAAGGCACATCCTGTGTAAAAGTGGAAACACTAGTGCCCAGTGATGAGTCCAGAACTGCCGTTGAAGTTCTTTAGTGGTTGAACACCTGTGCCTCTGTCCACTCTGTCCATTCGATGGGCATGAGCCAGACTTGGGCCAAGGGTGAGTGTGCATGCACACACACACACACACATGCACGCACGCACACGCACACACACACGCACAGAGCAGATGGACACAAACCCGGGCTCACGGGGGTCACCGTCTATTGGTGGAAAGTAATTTAAGATGATTTAAGGCGGGAGAGGGTCAGGATGTCCCTCCCCATTTTTTGGCCTAGTGGATGGATACTTTTAGACTCAGTGGGGGGATGGAGGGTTTTCTGGAGGAGGGGAGAGACTGAGTGGAGGTCCCCAGGCAGGACCCATCAATTTGAAAGGCAGAGAGGCCAGATCCCAGCCTGATGATGAGGTCCAGAGGGTGGGATTCAGTCCATTCACCTCCAGTAGCCAAGACCCCTTCACAGTCACCCCTCCAAGAGGTGGCCCCTGCAGTGGGCACAGTACCCTCTCCATTGAACCATGAGGACACGGGTACCCATTTTTCGGCTTAGGATAAAATGGAAAGCACTCCCCAGAGCTTGCTCCCTGCCCCAATGTGGGCTGCCTTCAGTGCAGAAGGTGAGGGAAGGGTTCGTGAAGTTGGGGGTGCATGGCTATTTTTCTTCCTGGAGGGAAAAAGCCAAGGCTCCAGCGCAAAAGGTAAAACCCAGATAAAATGAGTTAAGAATTGTCCCCACTAACGGTAAATAAAGCTCATGGAGTTCATTTATTTAGAAGCTTTTTGATCTTAAGTCTGAATGTTCTTACCCACCAGCATAGAGTAAAGATCCATCTCCTTTCATGTTAAAACATGCAGAATAAGGGTCTTCCTCGCAGCTGACATTCCAGGGCCAGGGGAGAGAGGGGAAGGGGTGCGGCTGAGGCTGCCCAGATGAGCTCATTTACATGGGATGAAATTAGAGCAGGAATGGGAAAATAAAGCCCACGATCAGGGGCTTTCTTAGTGAAAATGTTCATTGACAAATATCTTCCAGAGGCAGTAAATATTTTGGCTGGTGGATCAGGGGATCAGACACAGGCACCTTAACCAGTCAGCAAGAAGCGAGTATCATCATCGTCATGTCACCTGCAAGATGAGTTCTGCCACTTTTAGGGCATATTCACCCCTTAGCCAGTGCCTGGAGAGAGCCCATAAAGCAGAAAAAGAGGTGATGATGCTTTATTCACATATGCTCATGGTTGTGGTTTCTAAACATTTTGAGACAGAAGCAGAGAAAAGAGGAGTTGCCTCCATGCCAACAGTGATGCACCACTTGAAGTAAATTCTCTTTAGGTCAGCCACGTTTTGTAAAATTGATAAACATCAAGTCAGTTGTCCCTTGCTTAACAACTACAAGACGGATAGGAAAGTTATTATTATTATATTTTTGGTTACCTATGGTAGTTAATTTAAAACGTCATTAGTATATTACAATGAAATGCAGACGTGTACAGAGTAGAATGCAATATTCACGTAACAGTTTAAGATCTGTGAGATGTCACACAGCAATTTTATGCTTGTAATGGATTTGGTAGGGCTTGGGTACCAAATCTCCCCTTTCCCACCCCTTCTCTAGACATGAGGAACTCATTTGTTAAAAAATAAATAAAGACTTTGAATTAAGAGGATTTTGCCACCGTCTAGGGAAGAGACATTCTGTTTTAGACCAAGCAAGAATACTCTCTGTTCAAATTCACAGACAGCTTGGGGTCTCAAAGGTCTGAATTAATGGGCAATTAAATGAAGTTTTTTATTTTCCTGATTAAGCAGCAAGGAGATAATCTTAGGGCTACCAGAGAGAATGTTGTAGAAGGGATCACCACTCACCTAGTCTTCCAAAGAGGGCTTAGTCAACAGGCAGCTGAGTTGAAATTCACAAGGAAGAACTTTTTGGTGTCTGAGCTACACAAGCAAATTCAATTTTGTGCATTTTTATCCGGTCTGGATATAAAATGCAACCCAAATGAAGTGAGCCTCTCTCCTGTGGATAATTGCTTCCAAAAGAATGAGTACCAAATAACCCCCTTGCTGCTTACATGAGAAAACATAATAATAAAAAGGATTTAAAATTAAGGACAAAAAGGGTAGACAAAATCTGAGATGCAACGGAGGGAAGATAAAGTGACTTTTTGGCAGCGACTTGAATAGAAGCTTTGCTTCAAAAGCCATCTGACTGGGGTATTAATCTGGGCCTTCTTTACTAAACCTCACGAAGGCATACTTCTCTGTTATTATCTCAGTTAAAAAGGAGAGATATTGCACATCAGAATCGGCTGAAACTAGTTATTGCCCATTGTTCCGCGTTTCCCATTCCCGTCAGTGGGTAAGGAGAGATCACACTGTTTAGCCCATTTTGGAAAAGACTATGAAATGGGCTTTCATTTTCCAAACCCAGCTCCAGGCCACCTCTGTACCTTCAGCCGGACAAGCAGTGAAGAGACTGGACAGCGGAGGGGAGGGGCGACTTCTGGAGACAGAACCAAAGAGCAGTTTCCATAGTTTGCCCCAACACCTGAGGGGAGCTCTTGTCTCCTGGGTATCACTGGAGCCTGTGGCTTAGGGGGTATGATGATTTGTAGGGAAAGAAATGGGGGCTCAGGGAGGTGTGTCTGGGGTTACCAGTGACAGTGAGTGACCAGCAGGGTAGAATTCTCACGTGGTTGTGACTGACTCATGCCCTACTCCAGGAACATACAGGGAGACCAGCCAGGTGCTCAGGGTCCTTGTTCTCCATCCTTCCTTCTTCTCACCTAGAGGAAGCCCAACCCAGCGGCCAGCAGGGGCCTTGGGGAACCTAGAAGTGAGATGATCTGACATCCAGGTATGGAGCGAAAGTTGCATTTGTTCAGGGTAACTGCTGCCTGACGGGAACCTGATTTGCCTCATCTGCGAAATGGGAGCAATGATCCCACCTTCTAGACTTTGGAAATGAAAGGAGAAAGTTCACTGGAACATCATTTGTGTATGGTGGGTCAGAGGTCATTTATCATTTTTTATAATTCTTCATTTATGTGAATGCAGCAGCCCTGGTCACAATAGATGCTTTTATCTCTTTGGGGAAAAAAAAAAAACAAAAAACAAAAAACATAAGTGAATGAGCTATTTCTTAGAACAAGGAACATTATCTAGGGTCTGTTACCAAAGACACACCAAGGGGGAAAATATGGATCTACGGCTGTACACTGTGCTCGGGCTGCAGTAACAAAGTACCACAAACAGTGGTTTAAACAACAGAAATTTATCGCCTCACAGTCCTAGAGGTCAGAAGTCTGAGATCAAAGTGTTGGCAGGGCCGTGCTCCCTCTGAAGGCTCTAGGGAAGGACCTGATCCAGGCCTCTCTCCAAACTTCTGGTAGTTTCTTGGCTTGTAGTGACATAACTTCTCCCTTTGCATGGTGTTCTCCCCGTGCGCGAGTCTGTGCCCAAATTCCCCCGTTTATAAGAACACTGCTCATGTTGGATTGGGGTCTGCTGTACTCCAGGACGACCTCATCTTAACAAATTACATTTTCAAAGACCCTATTTCCAGATAAGGTCACATTTTGAAGTGCTGTGGGTTAGTACTTCAACATGTGAGTTTCTGGAGACACAATTCAACCCATCTCAACAACCAAAATGAAACCCTCTAGCCCTCTTCTAGAGATTTCCAGGTTGTTTTAGCTTACCTAAATGCCATTTAAGAAGAAACCTCTTTTATACTTTTTTTCCTTCCATTTAAATGTAACTTTCATTCAATTTTAATTTTTTATTGAGATAAAATGCAGAGCTCGGTAATTTTTTACAGGTGTGCCTATACCCATGTAACCCATATTTCATGAAGATAGAGAAATTTCATCATCTCAGAGAGGTCTTCGTGCTTCCCAGTCATTCCTTGCAGGAAACAACCACTGAGGATAAAGTTTCTTTTATCATAGGTTAACTTGCCCATTCCAGAACTTCTAATTTGAATTACTTAGTAGGTGGGCTTTTGAGTCCATTACTTTCACTCAGCGTAATGTCTTTGTGATTCATCTTGTTGTTGTATTTACCCAGTTTGCTCCTTTTTATTGCTTGGTAGAATTCCATTGTGTGGACATACCAAAGTTTGTTTATTCATTCACCTGTTGAAGGACATTTAGGGTGTTTCCAGATTTGGCTATTACAAGTAAAGCAGCTATGACCACTCACATGTGAGTGCTTATATGTGAACCTACATTTTAATTTCTACATCTCAGAGTAGAATTTCAGGGTCATGGGGTGAGTGTAACTTCAGTTTCCTAGGAAAATGGCAAACAGCTTTTCAGAGTGGTTGGGCCATTTTACATTCCTACCAGCAACAAATATGAACTTTGGTTACCCAACATCCTTGCTAGCATTTGGTGCTGTCCGTCCTTTAATTTTAGCGATTCTGATGTGGGTGTGTTTGGATCTCATTAAGATTTTAATTTTCATTTCCTTGATACATAATAAAAATTACTGTAATCAAAGCAGCATTGGTATAAAGATAGATACATACATTGATGGAAGAGAATAGGGAGCCCAGAAATAGATGCACACTTATGTGGTCAACTGATCTGCCACAGACAACAAAACAATTCAACAGAGAAAGTTCTTTCAAGAAATGGTGTCCAAACAGCTGGATATACACATGGAAAATAAAATCTCTCAACCCTCACCCTATATCATATGGGAAAAGTAACTCAAGATTGAGCATAAGACCAAATGTCAAAGGTAGAACAATACACAAACATAGAAAAGTATTTTTATGGCCTTGGGTCAGGGAAACATATTTTTAAACAGGACACAGCAAGCGTTAACTATAAAAGAAAACTTTGATAAATTGGGCTTCATCAGAATGAAATACTTCTGATCATCAAGAAAATGAATAGGCAAGCCACCAACTGGGAGAAAATATTTGCAATACATATAATATCTGCAAAGGACTGGTTTCCATCATATATAAAGATCCTCCACAAATCAATAATAAAAAGACAAACAACTCAGTAAAATGTGCAAAATATTTAAACAGGTATTTCACAAAAGATTATTGAATGGCCAAAAATCTCATGAAAACATATTTATCAGGGGTAGGTGTGACTTTATGTTTTTTAAACCCAGGATTTTCCTGGCTTGTTTGACCATCATAATGCTAGTGATGTGTAGTATGAAAGCTCAGACTCTTGATCCTGATCCCTGGGTGTGATTATCAGCTCCATCACTGACTAGGCTTGTGACCTTTGACAGCAACTTAACCCTCTATGCCTTGGCATCCCCCTGAGAAAAATAAGGATCATGCTAGTTGGAGGGGTCTTGTGAATTTATATCATTACGTGCTTAGAACATGCCTGGAATGCAACAGGGGCTACGTATGTGTCATTTACTATCACTGAACCTCCTTCTTGAAGGTCTGATGTTTATTTGTAACCCCCAGAAACAGGGTTCCACAGAACCTACTTTGGAAAACACAGCCCTGGCAAGAAAGGCAGTTTTGGAGGAATGGAGACTGCATGAGGGCCAAGAAGGTGCCACCTCCTACAGCCTCCCCCACCCCTGGAGTCTCTAAACTCTGTGACCCCTGAGGGTTCTCACAGGAGAGAAAAGGTGGGGTGCTCCATCAAATGGGGACACCCCTGTCTAGTTCAGGGCAGTAGCCCCCCGCCAAGCCTGGAATAGTGCTGGGCACTCAGTGTGCTCTCAGCAAATGCTGACTGAATGAACGCAATCCTCAACTCAAAGGCTTGCAGTGGGATCAGCCCGCTGAGGCCGGGTCCGGGAATTGGCCTTTTATACTCATGGCTCATGGGAGGAGGGTCACCCTGTCCAGTGTTCCTTGAAGCAGTGCTGGCTACATTGCCTCCAGAGTTGAACTTGGTGGCAATTATAGGCCTGAAGTGGCTAAACAGCCGCTGTCCCACTTGCAGGGATTATCCGGGTTTAGCAGTTTTCTCTGTAAATGGCCTCCATGTGGAGAGGATCTCATTTCCTGGAAATTTGGAGTCTGGACAATTTCAGTACAGACAGACCCAAAATCAACACTCAAAATCTCCCAAGGCCCAGTTAGCAGGTCCGCAGGTCAGTGAGGACAGAGCTGGCAAAACTCTGTTCGTGAAAACAGAGCTCCTTATCATCCCTCCAAAGCTGCACCTCCTCTCCTCCTTCCTTGTTTCCCTCCCTTCTCTCTCTCTCTCTTTCAGATCTCCCCCACATCTCTCTTTTCTTGACTGTTTACATCTGACTCATCACCAGATCCTGCCAAGGGTCATTCATACCTCTCCCTTGTGTACAGTTCTCCTCAGTGCCTGGCCATTCCCTAGTTCAGATTGCCATTGTTGTAGTGTTCTCCTAGGTGACCCCTGGACCATAGTCTCCAGCCCTTCTTTTCCCACTAGACCATCCTCCAGACTGCTTTGGGTTACACCTCTTGAAAATCAACTTTTTAATGTCACTCTTGTACTGAGAGACACCTTGCAGGGTGTTGTGCGGTGCAGAAGTTGTTCCCAGTCCTGCTCTATGGAGTGGCTGCATCAGGATCACCTGGGGCATTTGTTAGACCTACCATACCTCTGCCCTATTCTACACACTGTGAAGAAGAATCTCTGTGGGTGGCACCAGAGCCTTGGATTGACACAAAGTTCCCCAGGAGGATCAGATGTCAGTCCATGTCAAGGAAACACTGGCCTGAGGTTAAATATATTTTAACTCTTTTCTTTGAGTTGCCTTTTATCTTCCACCTCCTACCCACTTTCTTAACCTAGGAATATCTAAATGCATACCTTTCTTGAAGCAAAACATACACCTTCTTGTTACTATGCTTTTACATCTGCTGTTCCCTTTGTCTGGAATTTCCTTCACTTCCTACAATTGGCAAATTCTAACTACTTCCCCCAACTTCCTTGTATAAGTTTTCTATCACTCTGTAAGAAACAACTGCAGATGTAGTGGCTTACACCACCACACTGTATTGCTCATTGCACCATTTCTGTGAGTCAGGGGACTGGGCACAGCTTAGCTGGGTCATCTGCTGAGGGTCCCTCAAGGCTTCCATCAAGAAGTCTATCAGGGCTGGGAGCTCATCTGGAGGCTTGACTGGGGAGGATCTGCTTCTCCACTCCTGTGTTGGTGGCAGCATCTAGTTCCTCGAAATCATAGGACTGAGAGCTTCGGTTTCTGGCTGACCATCAGATGGAGGCTGTCTTTGGTTTCCAGAGACTCCCTGCAGTTCTTTGTCTGTGGGGTTTCCCAGCATGGATGTTCACTTCCTCACAGTCAGCCAGGGAGGGAGAGACACTCCAGAAAGGAGGGTGCTATAGTCTTATGTAACATAATCATGTTATCACTTACACATAATCATTACATCTCACCAGCTTTGCCATATTCTATTGGCTAGAAGCAACCATGGTCCTAACAACACTCAGGGGAGAAGATCATACAGGTGTGAACCACAGGAGGTGGGCATCATATGGGCTACTTTAACACTCTGTCTGCTACAATCCTACTAAAAAATCACCGCTTCTCTGAAACCTTCCCAGATGACCCTGAGGAGAATTACTTGCCCATCATTCAGGCTTTCTATGGCAATGTGTTTATTAGTATGAACTGTCCAATCTCAGCTCATATCTGAAAAAGGTACATGGAAACAGTCTGGAGAGTTTTTTCCCGTTGGATTACTATTTCTTTCAATTCTCACATCTCATATTTGGCTGCATAATTTTGTTTAATTTAGCTAACTAATTAATTAATTAATTTTAACACTTTTAATTTTATATTGGAGTACAGTTGATTAACAATGTTGCGTTATCACTATTATTCAACATAGTTTTGGAAGTTTAGCCACAGCAATCAGAGAAGAAAAAGAAATAAAAGGAATCCAAATCAGGAAAGAAGAAGTAAAGCTGTCATTGTTGGCAGATGACATGATACTGTACATAGACAATCCTGAAGATGCTACCAGAAAACTACTAGAGCTAATCAATGAATTTGATAGAGTAGCAGGATACAAAATTAATGCACAGAAATCTCTTTCATTCCTATACACTAATGATGAAAAATCTGAAAGAGAAATTAAGGAAACATGCCCATTTACCATTGCAACAAAAAGAATAAAATACCTAGGAATAAACCTACCTAAGGAGACAAAAGACCTGTATGCAGAAAACTATAAGACACAGATGAAAGAAATTAAAAATGATACAAACAGAGGGAGAGATATACCATGTTCTTGGGTTGGAATAATCAATATTGTGAACATGACTTTACTACCCAAAGCAATCTACAGGTTCAATGCAATCCTTATCAAACTACCAATGACATTTTTCATCTAACTAAAACAAAAAAAAAATCACAATTTGTATGGTAACACAAAAGACCCTGAATAGCCAAAGCAATCTTGAGAACGAACAATGGAGATGGAGGAATGAGGCTCCCTGACTCCAGACTATAGTACAAAGCTACAGTAATCTAGACAGTATGGTACTGGCACAAAAACAGAAATACATATCAATGGAACAGGATAGAAAGCCCAGAGATAAACCCATGCACATATGGTCACCTTATCTTTGAAAAAGGAGGCAAGAATATACAATGGAGAAAAGACAGCCTCTTCAATAAGTGGTGCTGGGAAAACTGGTCAGCTACATGTAAAAGAATGAAATTAGAACACTTCCTAACACCATACACAAAAATAAACTCAAAATGGATTAAAGACCTAAGTGCGAGGCCAGACACTATAAAACTCTTAGAGGAAAACATAGGAAGAACACTCTTTGACATAAATCACAGCAAGATCCTTTTTGACCCACTTCCTAGAGTAATGGAAATAAAAACAAAAATAAACAAATGGGACCTAATGAAACTTAAAGGCTTTTGCACAGCAAAGGAAACCATAAAAAGATGAAAAGACAATTCTCAGAATGGGAGAAAATATTTACAAAAGAATCAACAGACAAAGGATCTCCAAAATATACAAGCAGCTCATGCAGTTCAATATCAAAAAACAAACAACACAATCCAAAAATGGGCAGAAGATCTAAATAGACATTTCTCCAAAGAAGATATCCAAATTGGCAACAAGCACATGAAAGAATGCTCAACATCACTTATCATTAGAGAAATGTAAATCTAAACTACAATGAAGTATCACCTCACACCGGTCAGAATGGCCATCATCAAAAAATCTAGAAAGAATAAATGCTGGAGAGAGTGTGGAGAAAAGGGAACCCTCTTGCTCTGCTGGTGGGAATGTAAATTGATACAGCCACTATGGAGAACAGTATGGTGGTTCCTTAAAAAACTAAAAATAAAACTACCATATGACCCAGCAATCCCACTACAGGGCATATACCCTGAGAAAACCATAATTCAAAAACAGTCATATACCACAATGTTCATTGCAGCTTTATTTACAATAGCCAGGACATGGAAGCAACCTAAGTGTCCATCGACAGATGAATGGATAAAGAAGATGTGGCACATATATACAATGGAATATTACTCAGCCATAAAAAGAAATAAAATTGAGTTATTTGTAGTGAGGTGGATGGACCTAGAGTCTGTCATACAGAGTGAAGTAAGTCAGAAAGAGAAAAACAAATACCGTATGCTAGGGCTTCCCTGGTGGTGCAGTGGTTGAGAGTCTGCCTGCCGATGCAGGGGACACGGGTTCGTGCCCCGGTCTGGGAAGATCCCACATGCCGTGGAGCGGCTGGGCCTGTGAGCCATGGCTGCTGAGCCTGCGTGTCCGGAGCCTGTGCTCCGTAACGGGAGAGGCCACTATGGTGAGAGGCCAGCGTACCACAAAAAAAAAAAAAAAAAAAGTATGCTAACACATATATAAAGAATCTAAAGATAAAAAAGTGGTTCTGATGAACCTAGGGGCAGGACCGGAATAAAGATGCAGATGTAGTGAATGGACTTGAGGACATGGGGAGGGGGAAAGGTAAGCTTGGACGAAGTGAGAGAGTAGCATGGACATATACACATTAACAAAGGTAAAATAGATAGCTAGTGGGAAGCAGCTACATAGCACAGAGAGATCAGCCCTGTGCTTTGTGACCATCTAGAGGGGTAGGAAAGAGAGGGTGGAAGTGAGAGGCAAGAGGGAGGGCATATGGGCATGTATGTATACTTATAGCTGATTCAATTTGTTATACAGCAGAAACTAACACACCATTGTAAAGCAATTATACTCCAACAAAGATGTTAAAAAAACAAAGTAAAACAATGTTGTGTTAGTTTCAGGTGTACAGCAAAGTGATTCATTTATACATATACATGTATGTATTCTTTTCAAGTTCTTTTCCCAATTAGATTGTTGCAGGATATTGAGCAGAGTTCCCTGTGCTACACAGTAGGTCCTTGTTGGTTATCTATTTTATATATAACAGTGAGTACCTGTCAATTAGGGAGTTTGGCTGCATAATTTTAAATAAGGCCTTTTACCAATCGGTGTCCATGGTCATCTTCTGCTATAAATAGTTCATCCTCAAGGAGAAATATTTGTAAACAGGAGCTCCTTCCCCCTTTACACCTTCCTACTGTCCTTTCTCAGGCTTTGGGTCTGGGGGAACTGTGATGCATGAGTCAGGCTTGGCCAGGGGTTGGCTGTGTCGGACAAAGGATGAGCACTGAAACCACAGACTGAGATGTTAGTGAGCATGAAAGAGAAGGGAAAGGTCAAAGCACCTCATCCTCTCTGCCCCTTTGTCTCACTCTGCCTCTTTCACACTCCCCTGAAACCTGTCTCCCACTCTTTAAACACTTCTTAATAATCTGTAATTTTTTGGAAGGGATAAAGTATATGGGGAACCTCAAAGGTAACTGGATTTACATATGAATGTTGTGTTTTCATTTTAATTTTGACAAAGTGTAAAGGTTGCTAATAAAAGCATCATTACTGTCTCACCACCTCTTTGATGGACTATGGAACAGATTGCTAAGATATGGAGACAAATCCCAGGGTCATCAGTTTTACCAGGAGCTATCGTTCATCCTTTAACAAAAAAACAAAAACATCATGACAAAATTTTTAAAAAAAGGATTAAAAAAGAAATGACATTTTCAAGGAAGTTATGGCCATTGTGAGCACTTCACAGAGAGACTGCCTCTGCTGTTGGTTTTGGGAAAAGTTCTGTGTTTGCCAACACTCGTGGATGGTCACGTGGATGGTCATGTGGTTGGGTCTTTTGGAGGCCACCAAAAGTCTGAGATCCTTTTAATGAGGAGGTCTTGGATCAGCCCTGGAGGTGGGCAGAGCAAGAGCTGAGCTGTCTTGAGATCTGAGCCTAAATCTTGGCTTCACCCTAGAGATAATATTGATTAAGGAGGTGGAATCAAAACGACAAGTTGACCAATAAGATGTGGGGTGCAAGGGAGAGAGCGGGGAACAGGATGATGTGCAAGTGTACCTGGTCCAGGGATAGCTCTGCCAGGGGTGAGAGGTGATTGGGGTGTCTGATGTGGAACAAGCAGGTGAGCCTGAAGAGTTGACTTCTGGTCATATCCTCTGGGGTTTGGAGACAGCGTGATGCTGCATCATGGGCCAGTCCTCAATCTGCTACCAGCTTGCTGTGTGACATTAAGCAAGTCACGTGTCCTCTCTGGGCTCTGATGAGACCAGTGGCTTTTCGCCTGTGCTCTGTGGAGCTCCTGATGTTCTGTGGAAAGACGTGGGTGTCCCCTTTGGGTGCCACACGGCAGGTATGTATCTCTGCACACCATCAATCAGAGAAGCTCTGCTTTTAACGGTTCCATGTAAGATTTCATTTGAAGAAAGCGTTTTGTGGATTAAAAGAAATATTGAAAAGCAGTGATTGAAGATCCTTCTATAATTTTCTACTATTTTAAAATAATTAGATGGTTTGTATCAATAGGTGAAGCTTCCTGTGTCATATCTGAGTGCTGTGTGTGTGTGTGTGTGTGTGTGTGTGGTTTTTACAGATAAAGTCTACTTTTCTGCTGGCTCATATTAACATTTCAGAACTGTTTTGTCTTTGTTCTTATCTGATCTTCTAGGGGCAATGGTTCTCAAATGTTGATATTGTGTTTACTAGTTTCAGTTTTCACTGATATTAGGTTTTTTTTTTGTTTTAGTTATGCTGAGTCTAGATCCTTTGAATCTCTAGAGATGGAGATTCTTAAGGGTTGAGTATCCAATCATCAGTTGCTTTCACAGTTTTAATGTCTGGATGCCAACTTAAAAATTTATTTTTCCTCTGATCACTCCTGAAGAGCTCATAGATCCTTTCAAAATCATCTAGTCCAGCTTGTCTTTACCTGGAGAAACTGAGGCACTGAAAGGTCTGTGAAGTGACCAGCCATCAAAACTACCCACTTTAATACTGTTTCAGGGCTACTGAGCCCTTGGTCTCTCTTTAACTGATCTGTAACTGTTTGTGTGTATCAGCTTAATGTACCTCTGGCAATTCCTTAAGCAAAGTAAAGAATCTCTTTATGCAGTGGAGGGTCATCCTTTTATTATGTGCTGGAGTTTACATGTTGATTATATTATGAGTCAGCCTGGTAGAACATAGGTAGCTCACAAATGTTTCCATCTACATTATTCCTTTTATTGATAAGAGTGTGGGGCTGGTAATCAAGAAACCTGCACTTTAGAAAGACATATATATATATATATATATATATATATATATATAATATATATATATACACACATCTGCTTGATATAAGGAATCATTTCCTTTGATTAATGCTTAATTTTTTCTTGATTAGAAAAGTAAACAGATATTCATTATGGAAAATATAGCAAAGATTGAGAAGCTTACAATCACCCCTCATCCTGCCATCCATTGATTAAAAACTAACCATTTTAGTATATCATTGTAGTCACTCTGCTATGTATGTATGCTATGCATACACTAATGAATATCAATTTTAATGGACCCTTTTCATTTGCTTACCATTCAGTCTCAAGCGTTTGCTCCTGCCTTTCCCAACTGTCAGCTTTCTAACAGCCACTGTTCAAGGATGGATTGGGCCCACTGAGGGATAGTGAGATCCCACCAACTGCATGTGTGCGCCGAGGCCGCGTGGCTCCCAGACGGGAACATCAGAGGGAATCCTGAAGCAGAGGGAGGGCTGGAGCCGGTCTTGGTCTGTGCCCTGCTGGCCATGGTGTTCCTCAGGGTTCACACAGCCTTAGCCACCATACCCTCCTCAAGAACTCACATCCAGTCTCCATATTTGCAGTCCTGCCGACCAGAAGGAGGAAATCACATTCATTCTCCCATTTCCCAAAGGCAGGGATCCTATAGACGTAGGCTGTAGACGTAGCCTGGAAAGCAGCCAGAGTCCCCCAAAGTGATTTACAGACAACCAGACTTAGAACGGGGCATGTTGAACCCAATCCTCCGAATTGGAAGCACTTATTTCATGTAAGTTTCATTCCTACCAAGGGGAGGCCCTACCTAGGATACTCAGTGCCTCTAAGACTGGTAAGCAGTCTCCCCAAAGAGGGGACTGATGTTTACTGGGTATTTTCAGTATGCCAGGCTTTTTACAGGTGACTCTCCCATCCTCAGGACACCTCTGCCAGGTGGAATGACCACTCTATGACACATGGAATGGCTGAGGCTGACAGGTTAGTGAACTAGTTCAGGGTCACCCCGCTGCATTCCGGCGGAGCTAAGATTTAAACCTGCATCTGTGTAGCTCTAAATTCTGTCCTGTGGTCTCTGAGCTGGCAGGACTCAGCTAACAGGAGTGAGTCCCTTGCTCTGAATTTTCTGGATACACCCACACTGGGCTCACACAGAGGTGATAGGCAATAGCCTTATTTTTCCTTCAGCTTTTCTCAGGTCAGTAACCTCAGGGGACCAGCCTGAGTCATGTGGCAGGGAAGGGTCAGGAGGTGTATGTTTGGGTCTGTAGTGGCTTTGTTGAGCAGGGGAAGAAGGGTAAGACAGTTGACAATCTTTACTCTGCACTTGAACTTGGATCACACATGCTGTCTCAGGGACACCATAGCTTGGCAGTTGGGAATAATAACTTTGGGGCACACAGATGTGCAAGGTTTGGGGAGCATGGCATGGCTGCTATGAAGTTTAGGTAATTAATGTGCAGTTGTTGATAAAAGACCCAGTTTTCACCTCTCGTCTTCCTACCCTGGTCACCGAGTAGCTGGAGATGTTTCAGAAGGTGAGCAGTGCCCGGCAGCTGAGTTCTGAACTCCTTGTTATCACTGGGATCCTGATGGAACTTGCTGATGATGGAGAGACCGCCAGCCTGGGCCACTCACTTCTTGGACAGGTGCTCGAAGCCTCTCCCCACTCTAAGGCAACTAGGCATGGGGAGAGCTCCCGGTTTGGACACAGGAGGCTGAAGTTCACATTCCTGCTTGGTGACTCTCCATCTCTGTGGCTCTGGGCAACTTATTTCACCTCCCCGCATGTCAGGTTCCTTGATGGGGCAAATACCCACCACGTAGAACTGCCTTGAGAATTCCTCATGATAATGGTATATATAAAGTGCTCTGAAAAACCCAGAGCTTACCACACAAATGTGGTTAATATTATCCCTCCCAATCCTTCCTTGTTCCTGCCAGAGAGAAAATACACACACACACACACACACACACACACACACACACACACACACACCTCTCACTCTTCCACATTTATGCCTCCAACTTTCCTGCTTTCAGATCTTAGTTGCTACTGACGCTTCTGCTGGAATACCCTTCACTCCTTAAAATGTTGCCTACTTTTCAATGCTGTCTCCTCTGTGAAGCCTGTCTGGTAGCTGGCTGTACACGACAGGTTAGACCAAGGTTTGGACTGGGCATCGGGACCTCTGACTCTTGGTCCTGCGTGAGCTGCTTCACTGACACTCAGTTACTCATTACTCATGAGGTCACTCACCCATTCATTCATCCACTCACTGCTCTGTGGTCTGAACTTCTATAACCAGAGTTTCTTACAGAGCTGCTACGGACACAGGGCAGGCAAACCTGGACACCTGTTGTCCCTTTGGGGAGGATGGATACACCTCTGGGGAACACTGGAGCCCCAAAACTCACCCAGTTACCCTGGAACTCCCATCTCCTCTGCATTGTGTCTCTACCACTGGGGCCAGCCATGAACATTCCCCAGTTCCTGGATTTGATCATAGCAACCAACTAGGAAACATTTAGCCACCAGGGCTGCTTGGTGTGTTGGGTCTGAAGTAATTGAAGGATTAGATTTGCACGTTTACTTGGAGGGTGTGTGCCTGTGCATGTTTACTCTCCTCCCTGCAAGTAACACGCTCAATATTAATCTTCATTTCCAGGGAAATAATTGGTGTTAAGTGAACTGTGATTTCTATCTCTAGTTATTTCTCATGTGCTAATTTAAGCAGCAAGGAAAGTGTTCTGTGTTGGCTGGATCCAGAGCTGCAAAGACATATTCCAACATAGGAATAAGGGCGGGGAGGGGTCGGACGGCTCAGCAGACCACCCATCCAAAGGGAGATTGAATTCCAGCATTCCAAGAGTCTCCAGCTGTGGGGAAAATGGTCCTTCCTGTCACAGGCCCCTCTAAGTGGGACAAGCCCACCCATGCACTTGTGTGTTGGAGCTCAGTAAAGAAAACGAAACAGCAAAAGAAAACGAAACAGCAAAAGAAAGCAAAAGCAAAAGCCCAGCCTTGGGCATGACCTCTTGTCTCAGGAATCCACAGTGTGTTCCTTGCTCACACTCTCCCATCTGACCTTCTCTCCTGGGTCTCCAGCCCTGTTTACTCCAAACCTTGGAACTGGATTCCTGTGTCCTGCATCCCGAGCTTGAAACCCATCTGGGACCCATCCTCCTGCCTTGATCTCGGTCCTCTCCTCACCACACATCTTTGTTGGCAATATCTTCTTGATTAGATTCATGAGAATGACCAGCCAATGCACAATCTCCCAAGAGCCCTGATCCGACCCCCACCGATGGTAAACTTGGCGTCTTGCTGCCTGATGTCTGTGTGCTAAGGGCTTCATGTGTGTGGTGGCTTCTAATCTACACTTATCATTATTTGACAGATGAGGAAACTGGCTCTCTGAGAAGCTGACTTGCCCCAGGAAGTAGGAGGACCAGGGTGGTAATTTAAATCCGTGTGATTCCAAATCTCATGTCCCTTTTTTAAAAAAAATTTTGGCTGCGTTGGGTCTTCCTTACTGTGTGCAGACTTTTTCTAGTTGTGGCAAGCAGGGGCTGCTCTTCTTTGCAGTGTGCGGGCTTCTCATTGCAGTGGCTTCTCTTGTTGTGGAGCACGGGCTCTAGGCGCAGGGTTCAGTAGTTGTGGCGCACGGGTTTTGTTGCTCCGCAGCACGTGGGATCTTCCCGGACCAGGGCTCGCATCCATGTCTCCTGCATTGGCAGGCAGATTCTTAACCAATGCACCACCAGGGAAGTCCCAAATCTCATGCTCTTAAACACCATTTTGAATTGCATAAAAACAAAGGCAATTTCTGGTGGGAGCCCAACATGGGGAGCTTGGGGCGTGGGGAGGTGGTATCTCTAAACTTTGGAATTGAAGCTGGAGAATAAACCAGGACCAATGAGTGGGCACTCATGTTTCCTTTAATCCATTCAAAATGTGCCTCCATCTCTGGCTGGATGGACACTGTTTGAAATATCACCTTTCTTGTTGAATATTGACAGTAACAGCAGAGCTCCTTTCATTGAATTTCTGTGTGCATTAAACGGCCAGATAGATGTGAAGCAAAGAGCACCGCATCCTGCCCTCCAATGAGATCTGCCATCGCTACAACACGTGCATTCATTCACTCTCATCCATTCACTTACAGTATTTACCCACAGACCATAAAGTGTGAATATCTACTAGTGCCAGGGAACATGTTGGGCTGAGTGTACCGCACAAGTACCATGGGGTCCCCAAACTTAAGAAACTCTTACTTTTGTAGTAGGTCCTGATGGGGAAATGGCTATGTATAATTTGGTGTGGTGAGTGAACTGATGGGGATGAGGACAGGAGTGATGGGAGGGGTGGGTGAGGTTCAGCTAACTTGGGGGGCCCAGGGCAGCATCTGGAGCAATTGGTCTGTTGAAGAAGAGAAAAGATGGTGTTCTGTACCTCGGTGTTCATTACAGCACTATTCACAATAGCCAAGACATGGAATCAACCTAAGTGCCCCTTGACAGATGATTGGATAAAGAAGATATGGTACATATATACAATGGAATATTATTCAGCCATAAAAAAGAACAGAATAATGCCATTTGCAGCCACATGGATGGAACTAGAGATGATCATACTAAGTGAAATAAGTCAAACAGAGAAAGACAGATTCCATGTGACATAACATAGGTCCAATCTAAAAAAATGACACAAATGGATTTACCTACGAAACAAACAGACTCACAGACATAGAGAACAGGCTTGTGGTTGCCAAGGAGGAGGGGAGGTCGGGGAGGGATGGATTAGGAGTTTGGGATTAGTAGATGCAAACTATTATATATAATATAGATAAACACCAAGCTTCTACTCTAGAGCACAGGGAACTATATTCAATATCCTGTGATAAACCATATGGAAAATAATATGAAAATGAATGTCTGTGTGTGTATATATATATATACATATAAAACTGAATCACTTTGCTGTAGAAATTAACACAACATTGTAAATCAACTATACTTCAGTAAAATAAATTTTAAAAAAGAGAAAGAATGGTGTTCCTGGAAGAAAATATCACCCCCTTGAGTGAGTGGACGAGGGTGACAATATGGTGCCTTTGGGTTTTGGTACCAAGTTGACCTTCCGTGGAAGGAAGTCTCATGCAAGGGAGCACAGGGGTGAAGTTGGAGTCCCCACTCTGGGTTCTCATGTTTGTTTTGTTGTCTCTCCTGACAGGCACCGGATGGATGATGCTGGGTGGAGAGTGAGGGTCTCACTCTTCTTCTTGCACCTTCTTGGTTCTCACCTCTGGGGGGCGGACACTGCTACTGTCCCCTTACCCTCTCCTCTCTCTCATGGAGCACACATGATCATTCCAACTGGTCCCTGCTTTACTAGGTGGCACAGCCACTCTGCCAATGGCCATTGCCTCTTAAATCACCTTTTTTATTGTGGTACAATATACCTAGCATAACATTTACTATAGTACCCTTTTTAAGGTGTACAATTCACTGGCATCGAGTACATTCACATTGTTGTGAAACCATCACTACCATCCATCCATGAAAACCCTTGTTCACCACAAACAGAAGCAATGCACTCATTAAACAATAATTCTCCCCTCCCCCCGCCCCAGCTGCTGGTAGCTACCGTTATACTTTCTTTCTCTATGAATTGGTCTATTCTAGATACTCATACAAGTGGAATACACACTACTTGTTCTTGTGTTTACCTTATTTCACTTAGCGTACTGTTTTAAAGGTTTACTGGTGCTGTAGCCTGTGTCAGAATTTCCTTTCTTTTTAAGGCTGAATAATATTCCAATGTATGGAAAGACTACATTTTACTTATTCAGTCATCCCACCAAGGACACTTGGGTTGTTTCTGCTTTTTGGCTCTTGTGGCTGATGCTCCTGTGACACTACAAACAGGTGTACATACATCTATTTGAGTCCCTGATTGCAATTCTTTTGGGTATATGCCTGGGAGTGAAATTGCTGGATCATATGGTAATTCCATGTTTGACTTTCTGGAGAACTGCCATACTGTTTTCCACAGGGGCTGTCCATCCACCCTCTCCACACCCTCCTCTAACTTCTCAGAACCTGCTGTGAGTGGTCAGTCAAGCCACACTCAGCCATGTAGACCCAGGCACCTCAGATATGGGAAGGTCAGAAGTGCCTTTGAGCTGATAAAGTGTGTTAAGTTCATGATAATCATATGGATCAGGTCTCACTTGAGAAAACTGGTTCTCAGAGAGGTTAGGTAACTCTCTCCACGTCACACAGCTGGCATGTGACAGAGCTGAGATTTCAGTACAGGTTTGCTGGACTCCTAAGTCCTCTTGCTGTTTGAATTCTTCCCCATCCCCGGCTGTCCCCTGTGCTCCATGGCCTTGAGTGCACCCCTCTTGAGAGGGTGCCCCCTCCGTCCCAGCCCTGGTTCCATCTGTCTTGTGATGGGAAAGTGACACTGATGCCACACCTCTGAGGCCTCGGTGCCCAGCCAGTCCCAGGCCCTGGGGCAGAGCTTGTCTGCAGTAAAAATATGCTGGATACGCACATGTGAGGATGGGCCCACGGAGGCACAGATAGCATCACCAGGAAATGAAGGTACAGCTCACCTAACTTCAGGGAAGCTTCGACTCCATAGAAAGCAGGTGAGCACCAGATGTGATGCAGAGAAGACCCCAGTCTAGGAGCTTGGGACACTGAGTTCTAGCTCTGCTTCTGCACCAGCTGCAGGAACTTGAGCCAGATTCTTCTCTCCCTGCCTCGATTTCCCCGTCTACAAAATGGGTGCTTTGACAATCTGGTTACTTAGAGCCCTTTGGTCCTAATAAACTCTGTCACAAGCATAAGCCCCATCAGCCCCCCATCCTTGCACAGGAGTTACTGGCTCCAGATTTGGGCGTTTGGAGGCAGCCTTTGCACAGGTGGGGGTCTGCATGGCTCAGGGGTCCTTAGACACTGGGACTTGCGCCTTTCTGGCCTGATTGGCTTCCTCTGATTGCTTCTGATCTGCATTTCCCAATCATCCAGGGCAGCCCCTGTTGTGTGCAGGGTCTTTTCCTGCTGGCTCTGACACCCTTGGTGGAGTCCTCGAATACTGCCTGGCCAGAGAGTATAGATCAGAAGGGCACACTTTCCTGCTTCTGTTGGTGTTTGTACCCCTTTAAAGAAAGAACAGATTGAGAATGGAGGGCAGCCTGTAGATGGGTCTGATGTCACCATTTATTGCCAAATGTTTCGGACTCAGCAAAACCTTAAGGAGACCCATCCAAGTTATTTTGCTTTTCATCTTTCAAAAGTGTGTGTGTATGGGCTTCCCTGGTGGCACAGTGGTTGAGAGTCCACCTGCTGATGCAGGGGACGCGGGTTCGTGCCCCGGTCCGGGAAGATCCCACATGCCGCAGAGTGGCTGGGCTTGTGAGCCATGGCCGCTGAACCTGCGCGTCCAGAGCCTGTGCTCCGCAACGGGAGAGGCCACAACAGTGAGAGACCCGCATACCACACACACACAAAAAAAGTGTGTGTGTATGAGTTAGTATGGTGTGTAGATGTGTGTGGCGGGCTGGATAATGGCTCCCAGGATGTCCAGGTCCAAATTCCCAGAACCTGCAAATATGTTAAATGTTAACGTGGAGAAAGGGAATTAAGACTGGAGATGGGAGGGAGGTTTCTAACAGCTGACCTTGACATAGGAGGTTCCCCTGGTGGCTCAATGTCATCACGAGGGCGAGGGTCCTTAGCACTGAGGGGGAAGGCGGGAGAAGAGGGCAGGCTGCTGTTACAGGAGATGCACTTTGCCTGTTGTCACCAGGGGTGAAGATTGAAGAAGGGCTGGGGGAGCCTCCAGAAGGAATGCAGCCCTGATCTTGGCCTGGTGAGACGCCTGGGGACTTCCGTCCCCCAGAACTGCCGGATAATAAATCACCAAGTTCGTGGCAATTTGTTACAACAGCAATAAGGAAACTCATACGGTGAGTCAGTGAGTATGTGTGAGTGTGAGTACCTGTGTATGAAAGACTCCATGTGTGTGGGGTGTGTATGAAGGAGTGTGGATGTGTGTGTGCACATACACGCTCATGCCTCTTCCAGGGGAAAGTGGTCGGCATGTGTCTGATTCATTTCTACTCTGGTCATCAGACCGCTGCCCGCTAAGAACTCTTTTATGGCTGTTTGGCCTTGGGGTTCCTCTGATGTCTCCTGACTTCTCCCTGGATGGAACCTGGCCCAGGAAGTGAGCTGGAGTTACATTTCCGTCTCAGAGCCTGTGAGACTCTGCTGGCTTGGGCTGCTTCCTGGAACTTTGGAACCTCAGGCTTTGATGCCACAAGGACATCTGGGCTCCAGAGGCTCAGCCTGGGGCTTTCTGATCTAGCATAAACCCCAGGGGGCTGGCCAGATAGGGGGAGCCAGATGGAGGCTCTGGGGCCACCTTGGTTTACCACTGACCCAGAATTATGGGGAGGCCCACAATTCTCCAGTCAGGGCAACCCCCAGAAAGGGAGGAAGCTTCCAAAGCAGAAGATCTGAGGGTTTCACTGTTCTTATACCAATAGCCTGAGTCTGGGTCCCATTGACACCCAAGGGTACACCTAAAACCTATCCCATAAAAATAGTGCTGATACAGGAAGTCCCCCACAGACGAATAGCAGATTCTCAAAGATGTGCACATAGAGCTTACTAATGAAGACTTCATGGAAGTGGAGGCTCAGAGAGAGGATGAAGAGAGACAAGAAGAAGAAGTAACTGAAGAACAGAAGAGATTCATGACACAGGTAATGGCAAGGGGATTTTCTCTGAGGAGGCACAGTTAGTTTTTGAGGCAAAGGACCGGAATGCAGAACAGTACATGAAGGTTGCAGTAGCCGTTCAGAATGAAGTCCAATGCTACCGTGTCATCGATGACCAGGAAAAAAAGAGCTACTACCCAGACATCATTGGATCATTTTTTCAAGAGTGTGAACATAACTGAATCCAGCAAGGAACCAGAACCTGTGCCGTCAGCGTCAGGCATGAGTGAAATCGCAGCTGGCCCTCCGTCTCCTATTGCTGACGATCCTGCAGCTCTACCATCTCCCACCTCCTCTCCCTCCTCCAGTCAGTAACTCTTCTTGCCTGTTCACTCGATGCCCGACCCCGTATGCCAGCTGTTGTACTGGACTACTGTAAGATTAAAATGTTTTCTTTATTTTTTGTGTTTGTTTTTTATGTATTATTTGTGTGAAAAGTATTATAAACCTACTACAGTACAGTACTATATAGCCGATTGTGTTAGTTGGTACCTAGGCTATCTTTGTTGGACTTAGGAATGCACTCTCAGAATGGAGCTTGTACATATGTAAGGGACTTACTGTATGCAGTGTGTGGGCAAAGCCCCTTATATTGGATGCTAAAATACCAAAATACTTCTCAGTAAAACTAGCTGGGTTACTTCACTCTGTGTGACAGACTCTAGGTGCATCCGTCTCACTACAATTAACTCAATTTCACTTCTTTTTATGGCTGAGTAAGAGTCCATTGTATGTATGTGCCACATCTTTGTCAGAGGGGGAAGGGTAAGCTGGGACGAAGTGAGAGAGTGGCATGGACATATATACACTACCAAACGTGAAATAGATAGCTAGTGGGAAGCAGCCACATAGCACAGGGAGATCAGCTCAGTGCTTTGTGACCACCTAGAGGGGTGGGATAGGGAGGGTGGGAGGGATACGCGAGAGGGAGGGGATATGGGGATATACGTATGTGTATAGCTGATTCACTTTGTTCTACAGCAGAAACTAACACACCATTGTAAAGCAGTTACACTCCGATAAAGATGTTAAAAATAAAAACAAAACAAAACAAAACAAATCTAGCTGGTAAACAGCCTCTTTCCGGGGTCCCTGAGTGCTGTCCCGTCCACCTCAGCCTCCTTCTTGGGATCCACCATCCAGGTACCGAAGGGTCAATGCCCAGCCCAGCAGGGTGTCTCTGGAAGCCTGCTTCAGCCCTACGGCCTCTGTCTCTTCTGATTAGCTGGGTGTCTGCCTTCTCTGTGTTGAGTATTTGGGACACTCTCTCTGACCGTCAGGACACTCAGCCGAGTCACAGTTAAATATCGCATGTTAGACAGTGAGTGGGTGGCAGTGGGGTGAAGAGAACACAAGCTCTTTGGTTCCCCAAAACCTTTCTTGGGCCAATCAGCCTCTCTGAGCCTCAATTTGCCTATCTGCAAAATGGGCATCATATCAATTATATCATCAATGGAATCAGGTTGGCTCACCCTGTAGCGGTTTCTGCCCAGTGATTGCTGAGTCACTTAAGAGCCTTTTAGTTCCTGCTCCATCCTAGGTGACAGTGATGGGCTGGCTGCTTCCAGAAGTCTCCTTTTCTTCCTTGCTTATATTGGCCTGGCTGGCGCTGGTCTCCAGTGAAACATAGGTTCATTCTATATGAACACCCAACAGTGCTTCTTTCTAGCACCTCCCTAGCAGCCTCTGGCCTCTCACTGAGTTTTTGGTTCCAGGCTGGGGGTGCTCCCCTTCTGCTGTGACTGACATTCTTTGGGCCCTACTTCAGGGCCCAGAACTTTCCAGACTCAGGCGTCAGCTCTGCTGCCACTGGGCTCTCCAAGACCATCCATTCCCCACGAGCCTCTTCAGAGCCCCTAACCCGGCATGTGGGAGGGTGATTCTCTTGCTGCTGCTGCCACATCAGTTATTAACCTCCTAGATCTCTGCTTTCAACCCATTTCTTCCTTTGCTTTAGTCCTGTCCACTCAACACACAGGATCTCAAATTCTGTTTCCTCATCAAACTTGGCAGATATTTGCAGATACTCCTTCTGTAGCCTTGGATTCTGACCTTTTGCCTTCTATAGACTTCCCCTCTCCCGCTTTGCCCACATTTAGAAGGACAGTGGATTTCTTCTCTGGGACCTCAAGCTGCAAAGCTTCGGTTCACAAATGGATAGAAGCTACAGAGTCTCAGGTTTCTGATCAACTAAAAGAAGGACTTGCAGAAGTAGTTGGGACTATCTCAAGCTGGAGTGGGCAACCCCACTGGGCTTTTAGCTCCTGGCTCCTGGGATGGCAGAGGGCAAGAAGAACGCTGAGTGCAGACATGGAACATGAGGGCCTGACCTGGAGCAGGTGTAGGAGCAGAAAGCGGGGTGGTCCCATCAGATATACCCTGTGAGGGTGGGCTCAGTGCTGTGTTGGAGGGGAAGGAAGGGGGACGGGTCAAACTTGAGATAGATCCTTAGTCAAGATTCCCCTGGCTCATCAGCCTCTATTACTTTTGGTATTTTCTGGACTCAGTTATTGAGAACATACCGGTAGCCACATCTCCTCAGTCTTGGGTCCCCTGGGAGGTCTGTGTTAGGCTGAATAATGACCCCCAAAGGTATCCAAGTCCTACTTCCCCAAACCTGTGAATGTTACCTTACATCGCAAAGCATACTTTGCAGGTGTGATTAAGTCAAGAATCTTGAGATGGGGAGACAATCCTGGATTATCTGTGTGGACCACAAATACAATCATGAGTATCTCTATAGAGGGAGAGAGAGGGATACTTGACCATAGAGGATGAGGAAGGAAAGGTGATGACTGAAGCACGAGACTGGAATGATGTAGGGATGGAGTCATGAGACAAGGAATGCAGGCAGCCTCCGATTTGTTGTGGTCGCTATTGGAAATTAATCCAAGGCTCTTAGCTGAGATGACTGCTATGGTGTGATACATCCCTGGCAATGGAGGTTTGTAAGGTGGCATGTGGGGGACCGTGTGGTGGGCTTTTGTTGAGCTATGACTAATCTATTTTGTTGAAACAATAAATAGATGAGATGGAGCCATAGACTGGCACTTAAGAGGCAGAGTTTAAACTCTGGTTTTGCTCTAATATGTTTTGTGACCTCGGCCAAATTCCTTCCCTTCTGTGCTCACCAGTCCTCCTTGTCAAGGGAGGGGGCAAGCCTGTGAACCTTGGTGATTTTCCTGACTGAATATGTTGAGATCACCAAGATGATGGTGAAAGTAACACCAGCCCCCTGTTACCAGGTGCATCCTATGTACCCCATAACGTTTAAGGTGAACCTTACATATTCATTTACACATTGACTCATGGGAGTGCTTTTTGATTAAGGGCCCTCTCTGTGCCAGGCATCGTGCAAGACTTTGGGATACAATGTTGAGCAAGGCCAGTTCCTTCCTTGTCTCCCTGGGACTGATCTCCATCAATTCAATTCTCACAGTCACCTTTCTAGGTTGGAAAGGACTGTTTTCTTTCCACTTTGCTTGTCAAGAAAGTGAATCTTGAAGAAGTTAGTTTATCTAAATTGACAATGCTTTTACATGTTACAACCAAAATTTTAATCCAGGTTCTGTTTGAATGCAAAGAATGTATACTTTTTATGATGCTATAACAGCTCAATACATTAAATAGAATCTCCCTTTCCAGGAGTAGAAAATGATATTTTTATTTTTTTCTCCTTTAATATTTATCTTAATATTCAAAAGAATTGAAAGCAGAAACTAGAAAAGCTATTCATACACCCATGTTCATAGCTAACTATTCACAATAGCCAAAAGATGGAGGCAACCCAGGTATCCATCAATGGATAAATGGAAAAACGAAATGTGTTCTATACATACGATGGAGTATTACTCAGCCACAAAGAGGAAGGTAATTCTCACACACACAACGGCATGAATAAACCTTGAGGATATCATGCTATGTGAAATAAACCAGACACCAAAAACATAATGTATGTTTTTACTTTTATGAGGTATCTAGAAGAGTCAAATTTATAGAGACAGAAGGTTGAATGGTGGCTGCCAGGGGTGGAACAGAGGGGGGAATAGGGAGTTAGTATTTAAGGGGGGCCAGAGCTTTAGTTTTGCAAGATGAAAACAGTTCTGTGGATGGATGGTGGCCATGGCTGGCAAACAATGTTAATGTACTTAATGCCACCAAACAGCATACTTAAAAATGGTCAAGATGTGAATTTTATGTTATGTGTATCTTACCACAATTTTAAAAGATTAAGGAATTTAGGAAGCTATTTTAAAGCAATGTTCAGGGCATAGTTTAATGTTACATGCTTTTGGACTTGTCATGGTGTAAACTTTTAAACTACAGAGACCCTTATCACAAAGAAGCAGGTTTGATGTTCCAGGCACCCTTGGAGAAATGTGCCACTTGACAGACAGTTTAAAAAATACAAAACAGAACAACCCCCCAAAACCCCAGGAGGCACTGATACTTAATATTTACAGGCTTCTGAATCACATACTGAAATAGGAAATAGTCTGCTGGAGAAACTGTGCCGTGTTGAACCAGGGAAGTCAGACGCTGGGTTGAGACGCTGAGAGAGGGCAGCACTCTTGTTATGGACAGCCACCTGCTCAGGTGGATTCTTATCTTTATCCTCATTTGTAGCTGCAAACATGGGGCTTGAGAGAATAAAAGATGCACCCGGGGCCTTGGGGGTGACCCCTGTTTTTTCACTTCCCCTTCCCTCTCTCACTTCACAGTTGAGCCGTGCAGGCGAGTGTGTTTATACGCGCATGTAAGCATGCAGGTATATGCATGTGTGTAGTCTGTGGAGTTCCAGTAGATGATGATCGAGGGTCAAAATCCCTTTTCGGAACTGAAAGAGCGACGGGGGACGTCTCCACCTATACATCTCTCCCTCTTTCCACTGCAAGGGGTGCCAGGGAGGATGGAAGGCAGGGTCTGTGCTCCTGGCCGGGTTTACCTGGTGGCCCAGGACAATAGACTTGCAGGCAGCCAAAGAGATCGTCAGGCAATAGAGCGTGACAGTCAACATCAAAGTGGGAATGCCACTCCTTGATCCGGACTTGGCTGTACCTGCCAGGGCAGAGCTGCGGATATGACCATCCCTGGAATTCAAAGGCACTCCTAGACCAGGAGGACACACACACACACACACACACACACACACACACACACACACAGCCCAAATGCACCCCCCCTCCTACTTTTAATGAAAATAAAAGTCTAGACATCCTTTCTTCACAATTCTTCACTGACCTAATTATTCAGATCTGTGCTTTCTTTGGTCTTTTCAAAGAACAAGAAGAATGGTTAATTTCACTTAATGGAATAGTTGAATGTCATAATTGTTTTTTACATTTCTGCACAAATGTTTGAGTTAAGCTGTGCACACTCTCTCCCCCCGTCTAGACCTGCTCAAAGGGGCCTTTCTGTTCCATCTTTTTGTTTCCTGACTTGACTGTCTGGGCTGGCTTCTGGCAGCCAGTGTGTTTGGGGAGGGGGTCTGGGGGGAGGGGCAGTTAATGACTGTTTTGGTCTTGGATGTTCTGATCTCTCTCTAATTCATTATTTGTCAGGCATAAGAGGTCCCCTGAGCAGGGGAGCGAACAATGCTGTCTCCTTCTCCGTTTTCCTTTTCCTTCTTCATTTTAGATTAGGGGATAGAATCGTAACACAACGTGGGGCCCAAGATGTCATCGTCCTAATGTTGTGGGCTGTGATCTCATTTGATTCTCTCAATGGCTACAATGATGCTAGTGGCTCATACATCCATCCAATCATTTGCGGATGATATATTGAGAGATTGCTACATGCTGAGACCTTTCCTAGGTATTAGGAATCTGATGGGCACAACGTCCTGGTGGGAACAGACAGTCAAAAAAACAAGCAAACACGCAAAAAGACTTTAATTTGGAGTTAAGTTTTGTGAAGATAGTAAAACAGGGTGATGTGATATAGTATTGCTGGGGAGAGGATGGCTGGCTTAACTGAGAGGTATCAGGGAAGGCTTCTTTGAGGAAGTGACAGATTATCTGAGAAGAGATAATGAGTAATTGCCAAGTGTGGGAAGAGCTGGGGAAAAGAACACTGCAGATAACAGGAGCAGCTGGTGCAAAAGCCCTGGGGTGCGGGGACCTTAGGGAGACCAGGGTGTCTGGGGTAGAGTTAGAGAAAGGTGGAGTTAACTGTCACAGAAGAGCCTGGAGAAATAACATGGAGCCAGTCATTCAGGACTTTGTAAACCACAACATGGAATTTGGATTTAATCTCCAGACAATGGGTCTTTGTAAGCAAAGAAATAATAGAAATGGAAAATGTTTTAAGTCGTCCCTCTTGCTTCTGTGGGGGAGAAGACAAGAAAGGAACTAGATAGTTCAATTAGGCAGCTGCTACAACCCCTGAGGGAAGTTTCAAACAGAGTGGACAGGATGGAGATGGTGAAAAGACATCAGTTCCATTTAGATATAGATCTGACAGGACTTAGCAGTGGGTTAGATGTGTATGTCAGGGTGTGAGAAAAAGAAAGATGTTATACGTTTTTGACCTAAGTGAGCAGTATTATTAATTAAGATAGTAGAGACAGGGTGTATTAGTCAGTGTGAGACAGGTTATGCTTGGTAACAAATATCCCCCTCCCCCACCAAATCTCTATGTATTAATACAGCTAAAGTTTATTTTTGTTCATGGTATGTAAACAGTGCAGGTGGGTACAAAACCACTACTTTGTAGCTGCACCTTCTGAAACATGTGTCCTCCTGAGCAGGGCAAGGCAGAGTATGGAGATCCCAAGCAAGAAGTGCACACAACTCTCTGCTCTCAGCCTTCATCCTACTTCACTGCAGTGGCCTGAAAAGGGTAGACGAACTGTGTGCCAAGAATAGGAGGTGGACCAGATAGATGTGAGTTCTGACAGTGTCCACTGCTGCAGGGAAGGAACAAGGCTGGGGGAGGTGGTGACGAGTTTTGCCTTATACATATTGATCTTAAATGTTCAAAGGTGTAAGTGGACTAGGATACAAGAGCTTGGACTCAGGGAGAGAGGCTGGGGCTGGTATAGAAAAGTACATTTATTAGTGAATATCTTTTACTCTGTTTCAAGCCCTAGTCCTGCATTTTGAATTCAGAGATGACAATCACACAATTCTTGTCCTCCAGGGATTTATTTAAAGGTCACAGAATATTCACATCAATAAACACTTTAATATCTCCTCAGTGCTTCTAGGAAAAGTCCACTTGAGCCCCAGGCTGCCTTGACAGCCTTGCATTCAGTCACCCTTAAGCAATCATTCATTCATGCAACAAAGATTCACTGAGCACCTACTATGTTCCAGGTATAGAACATTTTCATGAGTTCATGAACATTCCACACATTTCTTATTTCTGAGCACTTGTTCATGCTGACCTTTCCATTGTGTGTACCTGGTCTCCCCATCTGCCTGGAAAACTACTATGCATCCTTCAGCACCCATCTCCATATCACTGCCATTGTGAGGACTTTGCTCACATCCCACTTGTCTCCCCAGAAAAAGTCAGCTTTCCTTTCCTCTGGGACACTGGATATAACTCTTTACTGTAATACCTGCCTGACAGCGTCTCAGTTGTTGCCCTGTTGGTCTCTCCATCAGGCCTGGAAATACAAGAGGAGTGATTCGTTTACTCATTCAACAAACACTTATCAAATGAAAACTATGCTGAAGTAGACGGAGGCCCTGGCATGACTGGATCTGCTCAGTCTTCTGCACATGACCACGTCTGGCATGGGGCTGAGCAGGGGCTGTTATAACAACGTCCTCCTCTAAGGTTACCCACTCTGTGCCCTGCACGATGATGCTGTTACTTTGCAAATACCTTCTAGCTGGCCTCTCTGCTACTGCCCCTCTCTTACTTCCCTGACCCAAGTCTATTAGCAACACAGCCATCAAAATAGCATTTTAAGACAGTTTTTGAAGTATAATTTACATTTATAACAATCCTTTTAAAGCATACATAAAATCATGTCATTGGAATTTTCTTGTCCAATTCTCTAAGTGGCTTCCCATCTGGCTCAGAGTCATGGCCAAGGTCCTTGAACCACAGCGGGTACCGCCATGAGGGCAGAGCCCTCTGACCCATCCCACCCCTCTCTGCCTTCCTCATGCCACCTGGCCCATGCTGGACTCCTTGCTTTGCCTCGGACTCTCCGAATATCTCAGAGCTTCTGCACTTACCTTTCCGTCTACCTGAAACCCTCTCCCCCGAGGTGCTCACAGGACATTCTCCCTGACTTCATTCAGCATCTGCTCACATGTGGTCCAGCTCTTGCCTCCCTCTGTAGTGGGCGTGAATATTGAATGAAATAAGGCAAGTAAAGCACTTTGCACAGTGCCTGGCACTCGGCTATGCCTGGGGGCTGCTGTTGTAAGGATCATTACACCATGGGACATGAAAGATTGTGGGGGGCTGGTGGTCCCAACCTACTCCTCCTTTCCCTCTGCAGCAATGGAAGACTTAGAATTTGTGACGTGATTTGCTGGTGAGAGCTCAGAGCAAAGTGAGGATATGAATCCTTCTGTGCTGCTTGGAGCCCACCAGGCTTTCCTCACCTGTGGCCTCATAAGAAGACAGCCTCCTGAGTGGATTCCTTCATCCTGCATTGACTGCCCTTCTTCTCAACTTTTGTAGGGCTTTCTCTTCTCCTCTCTAGCTGACCATTCCTAACTTCTCAAAGAGATGCTCATGGCCAGACCCCTCTCTCCCACCAGGATATAAACTTCGTATGGCTGGGATCACATCTTTACCTTCTGAATTGTGGTACACAGCACAGGACCTGGAATGAAGGAGACAGAGAAAATGTTTGTTTAATGCATGCCTAAAGAAATGAACAAATGAATGAAGGAATGAATAAGGTAGTTTTTATTCTTCCAGCAGAGGGGTTCTATGGCTTGAAAGAGCAGATGCACTTTCCCAGATTGTCAAACTGAAACCTGAAAGAGCAGAAATATTTCCCCAGATTGTCAAACTGAGATCGAGTAAGCAGATTCTTTTTCCGTTAAAAATTGAGATTAATCCCAGCCCTGTGGACACCATCCATTTCCCCTTTATTGCCCTTTCCCTTTCCAAAGACTCCCACCCTTCATTCCTAAACCTTCTCCCAACCCATCCCTCAATCACCCTTTCCCATGGGTGTCCCAGGGAGCCCCACAGCCTCTCTGCAACTTGATTTCATAAATTCTTCCTCTTTGTTGCCTTTTCTGAGCACTGTAGCTCACTAAGGGTCTCCTGCTGACCTGAGTGTCCTAATGACTGGACCCACATATTTGCAGCATTTTTAGAAAAGTCATGCACGTCTAATTACATGGAGACACCAGCACATTAATTTCCTGGTTTTCACTTTCACAGGAAAAATTTGGAAAATCTAACCCTAAAAATCATAGAACACATCGCCCACATCTGGAGCTTGATCAGATATGGGACCAGCAGAAAGGAAAAATGCTTCCTTTTTTGACTTCCTCTGGGGCCGAGGAAGAGCACGCTCTCTCTCCTCGACTTTGCAGTGATCCTGGATTCCTCATGCAGGAGGGCCAAGGGGTATCAGAAATCCCTCACGTTTCTCAGAATTTTGTCTGTTTTGGAATTTGTTACGAGAACTAGACAATGTCATCTATGAAAATGAGCTTTGAAAATGAGAATATGCTTATCCAACAAATGAGTTATAAATGCCTACTGTGTGCTAGGTGCAGAGTAAGTCTTTGGAGAGAGAGAACTTGGGAAAACATGGTCCCTGCTATTAGCTCCCCTGCCAGTCTTCATGTGAATTAGAAAAAGGAGCTCCTTCTAAGTAGATGTGGCTTTGTGCCAGGACACACAACTTGATAAGAGGAAAGAAAAAAAAGAAAAAAAAGAAAAAAAAAAAAGAGGAGAATGGATTGGATTTCCCTCCTCGCTTGGCCCTTCATCCAGATGCCCTTGTGTAGTCAACAACCAACGTACAGGGTGGTCCTGCCTGTCATCAATGAGACCTAGTAAGTATCGATTAGAGAAGCATCTCAGATGTCGTGGGACAAGCAGACAGACTTGTCCTGGTGCTATAGCTCTGCTGCCCGCTAACTGTATGACTTGGGATGAGGTTCTTAACATCTGTACTCCTCACTTTCCTCATCTGTAACATTGGACTAAGACTGATTACCCAGGTTGTTCTGAGGATGACATGGGATAATAAGTATGAAGGCACTTGGATAACTATGGAATGACTGTAAATATGGTGTCAATCCACATTACTGCTATCGCCTGTGTTATTGTGGAGATCATGTTATAAACAAATGGGCTATCTGGTCCAGCTAAAGATCTAACTGTCATTCAGAGTGCTTTGCTTTGATGGCATTCATCACAATGGGATTTATTGTGGATCCTAAATCTATTTGAGCTCTACCTCACATCCCTTTATGCTTTCTGTGTACACACATCGACATAAGACAAATAATTTTCTGCTGAACAGAATTTTAACTCATTTAACAAACATTAACTGAGCTTGTACTCTGTTCTTTACCTCATTAAGTATATAAAAGATACAGGTATGAATAGCATACAGACCTTGCCATAATGGATGCTACCATGTAGCCAGAGAGACTTCCATGGGCACAGGAAAATTTAGTACAAGGTAGGATGTGGTGACTAGTGTAAGAATGGAGCAGATGATAGGGGGACATTTCCAACGGAATAAAGAGGTCATTTTTTGTGGAGTGGATAAGGAAGACTTCATATAGGAGTATCATTTGATCTGGGTGTTAAAGGATGGCTGGGATTTGGGTATTGAAGATAAGAGGAAGGGTATTGCTGATAAAAGGACCACTATGGGAAAATGCATAGAGAGAAGGAGGAGTAGATTCCAATTTACTGAAGTTTGGGATTATGAAAGGGAGGGAACTTCTGAACACATGTGACAAGATAAAAATGGACCACAGAATCTTCCTTCTGTGACACCCAATAAAGTGGATAAAAATAAATAAGAACAAGCCAAGAATAAAAATTTTCAACAAAGTAATTAATGGAACATAATCTCATGCTATTCACATGCAACAGTGAGAGCCAGAGGAAGAAACAAAAGATTCTGAAATGACTGTCTGCATATTATACCAAGTAATAGAGGAATGAAAACGTGAGTTGACCAAATTCTCAAATATTTTTTGCCAATAGCCCCCTTTCCTAATTTTGAAAAAGGCAGACTGAAGGTATGAATAGGAACCCTTGGGAAAAGCTGAGGATAATTCACTGAGTCATCCTTACACACCATTAGCCTTTATCAGTCAGGTTAGAAATGGGATAGAGTCGGAGGTGAAGTTGTTGTTTCTTTCTGGAGTTATAAAACATGTTCCTGCCTGATGGCCTTGCCATCAGAAAGGAAAGCAACTGCTACAGGGCGGAGTGACCAGTGGTCCAGGACATTTGTCCAGGATCTCAGAGGAGGGATCTGATCCCAACTTTCACAGCAAGTTTTTTTTTTTTTTTTAATCAGAGAAAATAGACGATCTGGGCAGAGATGTCCTTGTTTAGCATAAGTTGGATGAAAAGAAACAGTTTGGCCACTATGCAAATATACTACGTCAAAAGCTAAGTGTAAAAAAAAAAATTAAAGAACAGTTTATATAAAGCACAAATGAAGAACCTAGTCCTGAAGAAAATATAACCCCAGGAACTGAAGAAAACTCCCAGCAATTGCTTTGTACTATAGAAGAATATAATATGACCATGAGTTTAGTAAAATAGGAACTTAGAGATGAGCCAATAAAATCATGGGATGAGAAGAAAAGTGATGTTATGGGTTTAAGAAAACAATCTGAGACTGAAGCAACAGCATGCCTGAATCAATACATAAATCACAAACGACAAAAGAACAGAATGATGCGGTTGAAATACTGAATTACTGATATTAAGGAAGTGTTTGAGATGAATGCAGAAGAGGAAGTAAAGAGATTAAATCAATCAGAGGAAAGGTATTAGTGTGCAGGCTGATAGATAATGCCTTATGAGATTAATCTGTGGCCCTGAAACACCAAAGCCAACAAATCATTGACACAACTGAAGGAAAATTTCCCTGAAAAGAAGGAGAAAACGTATTCAGATTAAAAGGCCACACTGTGTTTTATAAAAAAAGTAAAGAACATTTGATACCAAGACATATCCTATTTAATTTACTGACCATCGAAGGTAAATGGAATTCTTTAGACATCTGAGCAGAAAACACAAGTTTCCTGGAAGAAAGAAGAATAAGGCTTTAGATTTTCCCTCCAGCAACATGTCACACACCAAGGTGGAACAGTGGCTATGGAGTTCTAAGTGATATGAGGTTTGAATCAAGAATCTTATGCCCAGGAAAGTTGTGTTTCAGATATAAATGCAACAGGCATGTACTCTGAAATGTGAAAGAAGTTGGAGGCAATGGATTTCTGGGAAACTCTGGTGGAAAATGGTCCCCTATGTCAAAATCCAGTAGACCAAATGATAAGTAGAAGACAGTGCTAAGAGCAGTTGTGCAGCCTTCAATGTCCAAAGACAGAGGGGTGATATGTAAAGTCCCCAGGGAAAGAAATATGACTCCCATAATGGGAGGGGCTGAGCCTAATTTTTCTCCTTAAGTATAATGATGTGAACAGACAAAACGTGGACTGTCAGTCAAATAGTAGCATCTCAGATAACAGGTTATAGAAGTGATTTTCTTGAAAAAAAAATCCTTGACAGTAAATTCAGCTAACCAAGCACTGAATCAAATGAAGAATGGAGACACTACAGAGAAAGAATTGATGGTGAACCCTGAAATTACAGAAACATTGAATTAAGAGTAAAAACTTGTAGAATTATGGTGACAGAATAGCATCTAAATCCTATAAACCCTATTGATGTAAAAAAAAAAAAAAACCACATATAGAATTGACTAAACCAGAGGTCAGCACACGTGTTTTGTAAAGGGACAGATAATAAATACTTTAGGCTGTGCCAGCCATGTAGAGTTGCTGTTGCATATCCTTATTATTTATTTATTTGTTTGCTTATTTATACTACCTTTTGAAAATGGAAAGACCACTCATAGTTCATGTGCTGTATTAAAACTGAGTGGGGACTGATTTTGGCCCACGAGTAGGTTGTAGTTGGCTGACCTCTGAACAAGATCACTGGCCTGTTAGCTACCAGTTAGTCCATGAGTCCACATGGCCTGGCCTTGCTCAATGGTCCCATTTTCTCCACTGATCAGAATTCGGAAAAGCTGACAATGTGACTTGAAATGGAGATTGAGAGAAAAATCCAAGCCAGACCTTACAACTCCAAGTCAGGGCACAAACCACTGTGCCATTCTGCATGTAACTTTAGAGCTGCACTGGCCAATTATGAGAGTCACTACTGCATGTGGCTTTTGAGCACTTGAAACGTGGCTGGTTCAAAGTGAGATGCGCTGTAAGTATAAATATACCTGCGTTGTGAAGACTTAGTACAAACCAAAGAATGTAAATATCTCATAATAATGAATGATGTTTTTTTTCTAGGTGCTAATATCATAATGAAAGTTTATTGTATTTCTTATCATTTGAGTTCAGCTTCATCACTGAAACTTTTCCTTGGGTTAGGTGGGTGGATATTCTTCTGGGGAGTAGAAAGAGAGAAAGGTCTCTCCCCCGCCAGCCACCCTCTCTCTTTTTTTTTTGTTTTTTTCACAACTCACACACACACTGTATTTTATTTCTACAAGAGATAAATCAACTGACACCAAGCATCATAAATGGATGACCACAACAAAAGCAACAATGATTGCAATTACCAAATGCGAAACACACTTTACACTATGTCATAATATTGACAAATGAATAATTTTTAAATGTTGATTACATGTTGATATGATACTATTTTGGGTGTATTGGATTAGATAAATTATATCATTAACATTAATTGCACTTGTTTCCTTTTACTCTTTTAAAAGTGTGGTATTAGAAAATTAAAAGTTATGCAAGTGGCTTGCCTTATTTTTATATTGGACAGTAGAATTTGAAGTACATGATAAGAAGATAAAATATTTTTCATAACAATGGAGCCTTGCCGTTAATGAAACCAGGTGTATTCGGCAAACGGACTCGTCTATTTTCCTAGTTGAAAGGAGTGTGGCTAGAACCCCTTAGAATGAACATGACTTCAATTCAAATCTTGGATGTTCCGCCTCGTATCTGTGTGGTCTTAGAAAAGACCCTTTACCATTTAGAGACTGACCTTCTCCTTGAGAAATGGGAGGGAAAGTTTGTGGTGAAGATTTAATATGAATCTATGCTATAACACCTTGTAAATGGTTGTGTAAATGAAAGGGTTTAGTAATATCCACCTTGGAGAGAGAAGTAGGCTGCTTTCATGAACACTAAGATTGAGAACTCAGCAGATGATGACACCCAAGAGGTGGGTGTTGTGTCTCCAAATGGGCATTCTTTCTTCTGTTCTGTCTTTCTCTCCAGATCACCTTCTGTTCCCCAATACGTAACTCCCCACCAACCGGCCTTTGTACATGACTCACGAGGCCCCCAAATGTGGTCTCTCTGCCATTACTCTGGCTTTCTATGCTGTACCCCTGGCTTAAAGAGCCCTTTCCTCCCCTGACTTGACCTTCTCATCTTTTCAGACCAGCTCCCACGTGAGACCCCCTTCTGGTAAGTTTGATCCCTTCCTTTCCTTGGCTGCCTGGCCTTCTCATCTCCCCCGCTTCTGCTTTGGCTGCTCTTTGCAAGCAGGGGTTGTATCTAATTCATTTTAGGAAACCCAGCAAACAACCCAGAATCCAGTCCTGTTGGCCTTCAGCAGTTCCTTGGTAAATGGATGCACGTGTAATGGTATGGAGAAAGCTCCGACTTTCAAACAATTTGTGGAGAGGTCCTAGCAACAAAATCTCCCTTTTGTGGAGAAGTTGCTTTGGAAAGAATCTTTTGGGGTGGGCATTGATGCTTCCTGTTCCTGAATGAAAATGGGACTGGAGACAAAATTAAAAAAATTCTTTTACTGGCTGTCGTCACTTGGGGTGCCTCAGAAGCAAACCCTGAGAATTGAGTGCAAGTGAATTATTTGGGACGTGATCCAGAGAGACACGCTGAAGGAGTGGAGAGATGAGGCAGCATGTGGCGATGGCTGGTAAAGAGCTCACCACCAAGTAGGTTGTCACTGTGGGCAACTGGAGCCCAACCCTGCGGAAGGGGCTCTGGTAGACAGTGCCCAGCACTCAAGGTTATCTCACCTGCGGGACGAAGGAAGCTGGGAGCTTTCCCGCCACCTGCCATCCATCATTGGTGGAGTGCTGCTGGGGGCGAGTGGTAATCCTGAAGCACCTCCTGCTGTTCCCACCCTCAGGCAAAAGAGTACGGGTTCTGGCAGTTGGAACTTGGGCTGATGGGTGCCGAGGGCAGAGCAGCTATTACAGGGGCACTAGCCCATCCAGCACCGTTGTTCCTTGTTAATGTATCCTGGTTTTGTTTGCAACACCAGTGTGTCAAGGCAATGGATCATATTTGGGTTAAGCGAACTCTTATAATCCTGTTCCATTATTTCCCAGACTCCCTTGAAGCTGAAAGATGGTCATGGGACCGTGTCCTGGACAATGAGAGTAAAAGGTAAGACAGCTCCGGAGGCTTCTGGGAAAACGTTCACTTTATGATAAAAGGGACTGACCAATCTGGCATCCCTTCTTCTAGCATTGGGTGTGACTGTGATTTAGAGAGTCACAGCAGCCTCCTTGGCACCTTGAAGGAAGAGCTTCAAGAGCTGCCATGTTGCATTGACCTCCACACTCTGAGGAAGATAAGGTAGCAGGTGTCTGGTATTGCATTACCTGTCACTGAAAACACTTTGGACTCATGCCTTTGGGAAAAATCATGGGTGGGTGGGGTGTTTATATGAGGCCATGTACCCCAGGATGTGACGCTTCAGTAGCTCCCCAAAATTTGGACATGAGTTAGTGTTCTATTGCTGCTATAACAAATTACCATAGACTTAATGGCTTAAACACAATTATTCTCTCCAAGTTCTGGGGTCAGAAGCCTAACATCAAGGTGTCTGCAGGGCAGATTCCTTCTGGAGGCTTCAGAGGAGAAAGCTTTTCCTTGTCTTTCCCAACTTCTAGCGGTCGCCTGCATTCCTTGGCTGGTGGCCCTCCTCTTACATCACTCCCTCCTCTGGCCCCCGTCATCCTATCTCCTACTGTAAGACTGATTCTCTCACGTCCATTGTATAAGGACACTTGTGATGACATTAGGTCCACCAGGATAATCCAGGATCACCTCCCCATCTCCAGACCCTTGACCATATCCGCGAAATCCCTCTTGCACATACGGTAACGTTCACAGGTCCTGGGGGTTAGGACATGGATTATCTGTGGGAGGGACCTTATTCATTCTGCCACAGGAGAACAAGTGGATTATTTGAAAATTAAGGAGCAGCTAGACTTTGTGCCTGGCTCTTGGGGCTCGGGGCAGAGGGAAGGTGTTGTGTTTGGATGTCAAAGCTCCAAGGCAGAGGGAGGCTAGAAGTGAGATGCAGGAACAAGAATAGGTCCTAGGTCAGTGACTGTGGCTGTTGAAAGCCTGGAACTGTGGTTTGGGTCAAGTTTAACCATGAGGGCTTCAAGTGACCACAGCGGTGGGGGAGAGGCACAGTCAACACCTGGTTATGACGGCTAGAGAAATGAATGCATATACCAGTGAAGGGTTCCACCAGACTCATCCCTCTTTCCTGGGGAGAAGATAAGCAAGTTGTCCCCCTGTTCCTCTCCCTACCTCTAGGTGAGGAGAGCCTAGGAATTCAGGGGCTGGGGGTGCTTCTCTTCTGTTCCTAGGGGTTTAGTCAAGCCCCGTGCTTGGGGCTGGTAGGAAAGGTCTCTCGAGCGAGGTAAGGGGCAGGGAGACTGTCACTCCCTGGTTAACTTCCCCAGAGAGTAGAGGCCAGACAGCAAGCGGCCTGGGAATGTGGGTGTGGAACAAAGTCTGCTTGCTCTGGGTGCAAACAGGCTGCCAAGAATGTCATGCCACTGGTTCCCGGCTGCCCCTCAGCGCCCTGCCCTGGGCAAAGTGGAAGAGCCTCAATACAGGGAGAAAACAAGCCCAGGATAGCCCCCTCTTCCCCCCACCCCACACTGTCACAGCCTTGCTTCCAACTCTGTTTCCCGATTCTCTGCTCCTTCGTGGCTACTCAAAGTCTCCTCTGTGAATTTCAGGCCTTGATTCATTTTTGTTTGGTTTCTGCAAAGGGGTGGGTATTCTGCCGAAGGAAAGAGATTCAAATGAATGGAGCGTTCGGCTGGAGTAATTCTGCGGAATGACTCTCATGGCCCTCACTTTGGGGAGGGGGCTCAGAGATATCAGGTCACCTGTGAAGGTCACACAGGCAGGTGGTAGAGGAAAGAGGATTCCAGTCCTGTCCGGCTCACCCCAAACCCTGTGTTCTTCTCAGTTGACAATTGTCCCCTTCAACCTCTCAACCCATCGGTGAATGCAGACTTGTGAAACAGGCCTATTTTCTCCATCACTAAATAATGGAAATCTGAGGACTTAGCTTAAAATAGAGTGGGGGCTGTGGGAGCAGAGCCATGCCAAGACATTTTAAGTCGGACCCCATGATAAATGGAGATTTGATATTTCTGGATAATTCCCAATGAGCACCCTTCCTCTTTAATTATCCTGTGGTCACCCTTTCAAAGGTGATTAAAGCTATTCTTCAGTAGATGTGGTTATACATTGAGTGGGAACCTGGGCTTTCTTGTGGTTTTTATCGCAGCAATTAAATCTGGCCGGCTGGTAGACGCTGTGTGGCAGGAGGGCTTTTCCTAAGCAGAACGATTTTCCCCTTCGGGCAATGTTAAATTTAGGAAAAATACAATTAATTATATCAGACAGGTATCTATTTTCTATCCTGCACGCATTAGAGGCTCAAGGGCTTGTTTCACTCCAACAGAGAGCCTGTCTGGGTCCAAGGCTGCCGCCCCTCATGGAGCCCTTGGGCTTGTCCTCACATGAAGCCTCCTCCCCACCCCTCCTGCCCTGCTCACGCCCACCCGCCCCTCCCCCAAGCCCCTCCCCCATCCAACACCCACAGCTCCCTTTGGAAGTAAAAATGAAAGGGCTGGTGTTTACCAGAACTTTCTCTAATGCTCCCAAACATATGATTTAGGTGTTCGGTGTTGAGAAAAATGAGTGGTCTCATTTGCCTTGTTTCTGCCCTCCACTCATCCTTCAATCTGGGAGAGACCCCCAGCTTTTCTGAGGCTCCTTCTCTCCATCTGCAAAATGAGAGGTTGGAACCAGATACTTTCAAAATCCTGTTGGGCTCCCAGTTAGGAATGTCAACCATGGCTCAGTGAGATGAGAGTTCCAGTTCCTCAGTAAAAGGCATAATTAATACTTTTCCTCAGGTGCTGTTTTGTGTTCCTGACGTTGAAAGGGGCTTGGGATTCATAGATGATTATACACTTTCCTCTTTGCTGGAAGCTTCATTAGCTCTGAGATAGATTCAGGAGGAAGATTCACTAGCATTATTGATAAGCTGGATTCAGCTATGTCACCAGTGGGAGGGGGCCGTGAGCAGATGTTCAGAAAGTATTTGATGAAAAATAAGAAGGTGACTCTTCAAAAATGTCAGTGATTTGGTATCATTTCCTAAACACCAATGAGATGTCAGACGTATCCATGATTCATTCACCCATGAGGTCCAGATAGGTTTTCTTTTGGGGGCGGGGGGGGGGGGGATGTGTTTTGTTTATTTAAGTTTTGTAAAATAATTTGAGGTTTAAAAAATTATGAACTACAGGTTTTAACCGATTAAGACTACTAAATTTATTTAATTTTTTATTTTTAAATATTTTATTGGAGTATAGTTGATCTACTATGTTGTGTTAATTTCAGGTGTACAGCAAAGTAATTCAGTTATACACATACATATAATGTGGGGGGAAGTGATAAATTAGCAGCTTGAGATTAACATACACACACTACTATAAATAAGTAGATAACCAACAAGGACCTACTGTATAGCACAAGGAATCTACTCAATATTCTGTAATAACCTATATGGGAAAAGAACCTGAAACAGGTATGTTTTTATAGAATATGTACATGGGACTCGTCCGCTGACCAGGCTTTACCTTCCTGCTGCCTTGGATCCTTGGTCCAGAGCCCGCCCAACTCTTTGTTTGATCCTGGACCTCTCTCTAGACATCACCTTTCTGCCTTCGTTCCCTTTCCTGATAAACTGGGATAGGTTTACCTGCCAGCTGTCTCACGAGGGTGTTGTGAGGATTAATGAGATAATATTTTTTAAGTACTCAGAGGTCTTCTGATGAAAGAGCCTATAAAAGTACCAAGTGTCACTATTATTATAATTAATGGCATTTCTGAGAGCTTTCAAAGTATATGTTGGAGTAGACGGAAGACAGCGGAGATCCCTGCTTTAAGAGTCAGCTTTCTATTGGGGAAAACCAAGGCAAAGGAGCCTGCGTGTGGCCGAGATGCCTGTAAGGAGTTGGGGCTCACATCCAGCGGTGGGAAGAGCATCAAGAAATGGACTCCAAGATAGGGGTGGTGGTGGGGAAATTGCCGATACTGGGAGACACAGGATGTGCAAAGATGGCTTCCCTTCCTAGGCAAGTAGAGGGCAACTCATAACCAGATCTCAGTTTGAGCATCAAAGCAAAGTGCATCCCTGGGTGGTGCTTTCTCCTGTTGGAGCATATACACCAGGGCTGCCAAAGAGTTTGGCTCACTCCTTTACCTTACAAACAATGCTCCCACCATATGTCAGGGTTCAAACAAAAAAAGACACAGTTGCTGTATGCAAAGAGCTCTGAATCTGGTGGGGAAAACAGGCTCGTGCACCGAGCTTGAGTGCAGGAAATGGTGGGGCTGCAAAAACAGAGGGAAAGCAGAGGGATGTTGGGAGAACAGAAAAGGGTGATTTCACCAGACTGTAGGAATCAGGGAAGGCATCCTGGAAGAAGTGGCCCCTGAACTAACTCCTGAAGGTCCACAAGGCAGCTGGTTGGAGAGAGGGTGAGATAGAGCATGTGACTGTTGGGGGGAGAGGAAGGGTTAATCCAAGCAGAAGGAAAAGCATGTGCAAGGCTAGTAAAGGCAGGAGCGGATGCGTGATTAGGGAAACTGTAAACAGGTAGGCTGCGATAGGAGACAACCAGCTTAGAAAGCCAGGCAAGGCCTGCCTGCCACCAGGAGGGTCTGACCTGAGTTGGTGGTCGCAAGGAGGGGCTGAGTACAGACATCAGGAAGTAGGGTCTGCAGGACCAATTGAGGGGAATGAAGGAGGCGAGGGTTTTAGTACAGTATCTGCACTATTTGTTCACGTGTCTGAGTTGCCAACTAGACTGAGGGGTCTTTGAGGGAGGCCCCTGTGCTTGACCTATCTTTGGGAAAAGAACGTTAAGGATAGTGACAGGCACAGGGCCTGATGAATGATTTGCAAGGCCCAGCCTCAAATGAAAATTTGGGACCCCTTGTTCAAAAATTAAGAACATGGGCTTCCCTGGTGGCGCAGTGGTTGAGAGTCTGCCTGCTAATGCAGGGGACACGGGTTCGAGCCCTGGTCTGGGAGGATCCCACATGCCGCGGAGCAACTAGGCCCGTGAGCCACAACTACTGAGCCTGCGCGTCTGGAGCCTGTGCTCCGCAACAAGAGAGGCCGTGATAGTGAGAGGCCCGCACACCACGATGAAGAGTGGCCCCCGCTTGCCACAATTAGAGAAAGCCCTCACATAGAAACGAAGACCCAACACAGCAAAAATAAAAAAATAAAAATAATAATAATAAATAAATAAAAATTAAGAACATTAAATCAAGTGTGGAGTCCTTAAGCACAGGGCCCTGTTCAACCACACATGTGACACCCCCCACCCCAGCAAAAGCCATTTCTGATCTGCCCCATTGAAGATACCTGACGTCTTGAACAGAACGACCAGGGAATATTTGTGGAAGCACCAGGCAACATGTTTGGACAGATTCACGGACTAAATTATCCACCAGGCTGGCCCTCAGTCCTTTTTCCTTTGCATGTGGACGCTACTCTGATTGCCAGGAAGTCAATAGGCATTCATGCAGAAAAGCAGGAGAAAGAGGAAGAAGAAATACTGATGGCTCTTCAATGCATGTCGAACAGCAACACAAAAATATTCTTCTAGTTTTCAGTGGAGGAACTATATGAGTCAGCTCCTGCCTTGGCACCTGAATGACTTTTCTTGCCTGATGAATCAGTTTAAATGGAAATATTAATTTACTTGAGTTAGCGAGTCAATGGTGGTGCCAACACTTTCGACCAGTGTGAGCTTCCACAGAGAACACCAGGAGATGCGCATATCTCCTTGGGAGGAGAATTTGAAGTTAATACATATTATACATACATTAATTCACAAATATTTCTCCAGCATTGACTTTGCCAGGTCTCTACTAGGAGGTGGGACACAGGTGTAGAGAAGACAAATTCTCTGCTGTCTTCATGGGGCAACCATGGTATGAAAATTACTAAGAAAGCATCAACTGTTACTACTTTCAGGAATGAAAAATTCATTGCTATTTTCTCTGTTGGATGTATTGTCTTCTTCATTATGTAATGCATTTTGTTTCAGGACACATAAAAATATGTATAACGTTTTCCACAGCTCATGGCTGGTTTTTGAGCCTTCTAACTGTTGTTTTCTCATACAATTTTGAAAATCTCAACTTTGATTCTTTCTACTAGGAAGCTATTCAGGAAGGTAACATCCTCAGTTGGGGAGGGGCTACTCTACTCTGTTGTCTTCCAGAAATTTAGTTCTGTATTTTCAGTTATATAAATTAGCCTCATTATAGTTGTTGAATGCAATCGGTGTTTAATTAGAGTTGCCATTCTGTTTCCCAATCTTGTTGTTCAACATGCCTTCCTGCATCTTAGACCTTATTGCTGCATCGTTTCCCAGTCAATTAAGTACATCGTTTATACATTTCTTTGGTTCATTGGTGGTAAACTCTCACCCTTATTTTTAAGAAATAATTTTTATGGTGTTATTACATTTTTAATCTTGGAAGTTTAAACTGTGTGTGTGTGTGTGTGTGTGTGTGTGTGTGTGTGTACACATGCTTTCTATGAACCAGGACACTCTTTTCATATCACTTGGCAAGGGAGGTTGACACAGCACTCACAATGGCCCATGAAATTTCATGAGCTCTGTATCCGACTGTAATTTTAACACCGTTTTCTAATTGTGTGACCTTGGGCAAATTATTTAATCTCCCTAAGTTTCTGTCTTTGCGTCTTTAAACGAGGGAAAATAGTGTCTTTTTATAGGGTTTTATGGAGAACAGAGAGAATGCCTCCAAAATAGTGAGCCCAATGCCAGCAGGCTGAAGCCCCTCTACACCAGTCACAGCTATTATTAATCTCCTGCATATTCATTATCATTCTTTCAGAAAGTTATGTCTGCCAGCAGCTTTTGAAAAAAAAAATCGCCCAGGTGTTACTATCGGCATCTTTTGTGTTTCCTTCCACTGTCTTTCTCTTCCGTGATGGAAATCGTTCCGCACTCAGACCAACGACACTGTAAAGCTCAGGGTGCGATTCAATGTCAGGCTCAGCGCAACACTTTTTCTCTATATTCTACTTCATAACTAGACTATCATATCATTGGTTTCTTTAGCACCAGATGCCTAACTCCATCTCTCCCCAGTGAGGACCTATGAGTCCAGTCAATTGACTGATGTCCTTGGCCATGGTCTTTAAACCCTGCAAACCCATGGCTCTAGACCTGTCAAGATGCACCTGTTTCCAGGATCTTTACACTTTCCCATTAAGGAGGGAAGTGCTAAGGGGGACGTTGGATTTTCAGAAGAGTGGACATGACATCTTTTTCAGTAATTTCATAATAGAGCCAACTTTTAGAAAGGCTTTCAGCTCTTGGACACCCGAGTCATTTTTTCTATAAATGGAAGATAACATTAAAATGAGTAAGAAAAAAAACCTTTGTGCAGTGGAAGGAGTACCATGAACAGTGAAGTTGTAGACCTATGTTCAGATTCAGGCTCTGCACTGTCCTAGCTGTGAAACCAAGGCAGCATGCCTGGTAAACACTGAGCCTCAGTCTCTTCCTCTGTGAAATGAGGACAGCTGTTCCTAAGGCAACTTGGAGAACAAGATTAGAGACGTTCTGGAGGACCTAACCTACTGATAGCACTGTGCTTGCTCTACCTCTCTTCCTTTCCTTCCCCGAACCCTTCCCACTTAGACTGTCAGAGCTAAATACTTTAGTTACCATCTAGTCATGCCCCACCCTGTGTTTTCTAGACACGGGAACCAAAGGCCAGGTGAGTGGAAGAGAGTTGTCAGGTGATTCCCAGTGAGAAGAAGGGATCAGTGACGCTACACCCAGATTCCCCCTCCCAGGTCCATCCTCACCCAACCACATGATGGTCAAGGTTCCCTCCTGCTTTCCCAGCTGAAAAATTTTTCTGGTTCAAAGTTGTAAATTAAGTAAAGAAAATAAAGACAAATCTGACCCAAAGTGGTTATTCAGTAAATGTTTGTGGGGCTGATGGAAATCTTCAAAATGAGAAACTCAGACACAAATTCACTTAAAACACTAATGCTAAGAAATACAATTTCAGGCATTGTGCTGATAATCATTCATTCCTGCCTCTAACCCTCGTTACTGATGGCTGTGGCTGGATTATACCTTTTTTGGCATCAAAGACAAATGAAATCAAGCAAAGCAAAGGGTGTCGTATGGAAGAGACATTCCCTTCCTAGCATATCCTCTACCTTCAGAGAGTTCAAAACAAAGATCAAAGTTCTAGATCTTTCTTTGGGTCTGAGACTCAGTCCTCACTTTTGCCTTGTTCAGTGAATAGGGACAGGGCATAATTTGGGAAGGGTAATAGGCTTGGTATTAAAATACTGGCTGACAAAATCCAGGAAGATGTAGGTAGACTGGAGCATCCTGCTGGACCCAACAACCCAACAAGGTGAAAATTAACTAACCAGGAAAGAGACACATTTCGGTATACGTTAAAAATGAACAGAACAAATCCCCAAAGCAGGGACAGAAAGATTGGATGAGGGTGTTGTGGCTTAATAGATTTAATAAGGCAAAATCTCTGGGATTATTAGTTAACTGTCAAAGACTGACCAGATTCAATATTGAGACATGTCTGATAAGATAGAAATAAAATAAAAAGTGAATTTTGGTTGTTTTAAGAGAAATTTACATTTAATAAAAGCATAAGTTGCTTTCCCATGCCACTCAAAGAGGAAAAGCCTTGAAGAGATTCAAAGAGACCATCATTAATTGCCAAAATAAGCCCCTGATTCAAAGAAACACTGAGAAAGGTCAAAATGGACACGGCTTGGCGTGGACATATATACACTACCAAATGTAAAATGGATAGCTAATGGGAAGCAGCCACATAGCACGGGGAGATCAGCTTGGTCCTTTGTGACCACCTAGAGGGACAGGATAGGGAGGGGGGGAGGGAGGGGATATGGGGATATATGTATGTGTGTAGCTGATTCACTTTGTTGTACAGCAGAAACTAACACACCATTGTAAAGCAGTTACACTCCAATAAAGATGTTAAAAAAAAATGGACACAGCTTGAACATAATAATTGTGATGTTCACAACACTGTTGTCTGGTCATACAAAATGATCTTCTGGAGTTTAGAAAAAATGCTTCATTATTTTACCTGTAATAATATATCTAAATTGACCATGGTAGTGAGTCATCATTGGCTGGGTAATTTTTTTGGGGGGGTGGCTGGGTAATTTTAAGAGTATTGTCGAGGATGTTTCCAGTGTATGTCTTACTTGCCAACAACATAAATCTGGCAAAACTGTAAAGATGGGACATGGACAATATCTTCTGGAATCAGAGCCCCAGGACTCCTCTGAATACCTCCAACCTTCTTCACCCCCACAACTGGGCAGTAAAGTACCTTTTTGTCATTGTTTCCTTACTCTCAGGATGCAGTTGAGTCTTTTTGTGGCTGGAAAGGCAGGCTCTTATGGTACTGAATAATTTGTTTGTTTGTTTTTTTCTGATATGGGGAGATCTAACCCATCTCTCCAGTGACAGGACATATATTTATTAATAAACTTTGCACAACTTTGGCCTTTACTAACAAAAACTTCATCCTCAATCTTCAGGAAAGGTGGAGCAAATAAATGAAATTCTAAAGCTAAGATTAGCAATGCTTTCAGAGATAGTCAACTTCCCTTGGCCTAAAGTATTTCATTAGCTCTAATGACAATGTAATCAACTACTTTTGGGATTCCTCAGCTTTCATTTTATACATTAATAAGAGGCGACCCTATGTATTTAGGAATTTCACTTTCAATCCTGGTTGTAAGCTGATGCGGTCAAGTACTAAAACAGACCCCTGCATATACCCAGTCTTATCAGCAACAAGAATAAGCAGCCATGACATCCTACAAAGCAGACTCTGAATGAGCTGAAACCCAGAGATTTATTTTTCTGGAAGAAGAGTGCCCTTAAACTTTGATAAAATGGCCTTATCAGATACTGTTAGCAATAATACCATGATAAGCTGCTAGGCATTGATCCTTAAATCCGTGTTTTCTAATTTAAAAAACACATATCCTCTTCCATGGGCCATTGGACACCCATTTAAAAAATAAAAGCATAAAATGAATAACTCTTTCTGCTTTTGTAATAAAATTATGTTATATGGATATCGTGAGCCCCTGACGTGACATGATAAGAAAGTCACTCTATTTCTGTGGCTTTATTTCCAAAAACCCAGCACATAATCCAATCACGAGAGAAACACCAGACAAACCCAGATTAGGGGACATTCTACAGGATACCTGGTCAGTACGCTTCAAGAATGTCAAGGTCATCAAAACAAGGACAGACTGAGAAACCGTAGCAGACCAGAAGAGACTGGGGGGATAGAAAAGACCATGCAATGCAGTTCCCTGGGTTCATAAGAGAACATTAATGGAAAAACTGGTGAAAATCAGGTAAAGTGGAGAGCTTAGTAAATATTAATGTACTGATGTTGGTTTCTTTGTTTTGACATATATACTATGGCAATGTAAGATGTTCACAATGGCAGAAACTGGGTGAAGAGTATATGGGGATTCTCTGTAACATCTTTGAAAATTTTCTGTACATCTAAAAGTATTCCAAAATAAAAGAATTTGTTTAAAAACACCCTTTTGAAGGCGGGTTGTCTAACTCATTACTCAATGCCTCTACATAAGCAACAACTCTCATGATTTAGTATATGGAATTTGTCCCCCCACCACTGCTCACATACCCACACATTAAGAAGTTGCTATACTTCCTCTAGTCTGAGAGTATAAGGTGTTAACTATTGCATTTTTCTTTTTGCCGTGGCCACCAGGAAATTTTAGGCCCAACTTTGATAGTAAATCAACCAAATGATCTTTCATGATTACCCTCTTCCCCTTCCTATGATTCCAATTTTCTAATTTCTATGATATATCAATATATTCTCTTTATAGAGATAAACTGTGTTGAGAACCACTCTCTTACTTTCCCCAATTTAATATCCTATGAGAAATAGAGGCAAACTGCTGCTTCATCAGAGAGAGAGAGAGAGAGAGAGAGAGGCAAGGGCCAAGAGGAGCCTTGACACCATGTTCTTTGAGGAATGAGGGCAAAATTTGGCTTATCCTGGAGATGACCAACTTCTAGGGGAAGGCAAGGCATTATCTCATGGCAAAGACATCATGATTTTTAAAGAGGATTAGGTTCCATCTGTGTGTCCACAGAGTTCAAGGTCAAAACTTGAGTGTGGAAATTATGGAGAAGCATCACCTTCCAAGAACCAAAGCTGTGTCTCTACAAGATGTAATGTTGCAGATTTAAAGGATACCTTACCACTTCTGGCTGAATACCTGCCAAGGACTTCCCTTTGTCTTCATATTCCTGACCTTCGATTTTGGGGCCCTTTGAGATCTGCTCCAGGCCTTCTTTTCCATCTCCTGTCAATCTCTGCCTCCAACATCACCAATACTAAATATCTTTTAGTTCTCAGGAACTGCACTCAGTTTTGCATCTTGCCTTGTTATTTTCCAGCTAAGAATTATAGCAGTGATAGGAAACACTTATCCACTGTCTATTTATTCACTCCTATGTGCCAGACATTGTTCTAAGTGCTTTCTAAATTCAGTCATTTCATCCTCACAACAACCTCACAAGGTAAGAATTATTATTATCTCTGATTCATAAGTAAGGAAACTGTGGCACAGGGAGAATAAGATCATGTAACTAACAAGTGGAAGCATACGGATTCAAGCTCAGGGGGACAGTCTCTAGACTCATACTTTGAGCTGTACTATCTCTTCATGGTATTTCCTTGGGTCCTTCTCTGCCTGGAAAACTCCTGCTCAACCATCAATATCTTCTGGGATGCCTTCCCTGAAAATTTCCAAATCATAGATGTAAAGGAAATGTGGAAGGTTTCTTGAGATACTGTGGGCTGGGTGCCCCCAAATCGGTCAGGACAGGTGGAAATTAAGAGTGTGAGCTTACAAGTCATAGAGACCAGAGCTCAAATCTGTCAGCTGATGTGTGATCTTTGGCAAATTGTTCAGCCTTTCTGTGCCTCATCTTTCCGACATGTGAAAGGAGGAAGGTATATTCCTTGGTAGGTTTGTTGAGGATCAAGTGAGAGAGTCCATGCAAAGTGTGTAGCAAGATGCTTGGCCCATAGCAGGCATCAGTAATGGATAGCAAAGACGATTACCATTTATTATAACCATGTCTGGCACATAATAAGTATGCAGTAGATAGTAACTCCCTTCAGTGGATAACCTGGTGAATTATGGTCATAGTTTATCTGGTTGGTATTGAAACTTAGCATCTTACACCTAGAAGGGACTTCAGAGATAAAGCAACATTTTTCTTCCACAGGTTGGGAAAACTGAGGTCAAGAATGAATAGTTAGAAAGTGACTGGGTAGAGGTCTAGAAGTTACTTTTTAAAGCACTTTAATCCATTATTCTTTCCATCATGCCTCTCTTCTGTACAAATAGTGACTATAAGCCCACATGTGAAGGTCAACAATCTGTAGCATATCTCCCCCTTCCATACCTATGAACTCAAGTTCACCTAGAGAAAGAGACAGTTGAAGGTTGTGTGTGTCTATTCCAGCTTTCAGAAAGAAAGAGAAACAGGCCCTCAATATTTATAAAGCAATTGACTATAAAGCAATTACTATGTTGGGTAATCTCATATGATCTTATCTTTGCAAAGCCCTGGAGAATATGTTTTACTGTTTTTGTTTCACAGAAGGAGGAAACTGAGGGTCTGAGAGAAGACGTGATTTGCTTCAGGTTAAAAAGGCAGAGTAGCCTACCTAGAATTTGAACTCAGGACAATATATCTGAAATCTCCTGGAGAACAGCTATTTTTTCAGATGAAAGGATATTATTTTGCTTGTGTTACTGTGGGAATTTCAGGAAAATGAAGTAAGGAGGGACACTGAGAAAGATAGAAAGGTGGCTTTTTGGGCTGAGATCAAGGGTGTTTAGGAAAATACCTGTAAAGACTAGAAGACCAGGGTAGACAGGTCGTCTCAGTGGGGATTCTGCAGGGTGAAGTGACATAAGAGAGAGGAAGTCGCCTTTGGGTGTGGGGAAATTTAGGGCATTTTTGTAGGGGGAGGAAAAGCCCTGAACCCTGGGTAGATTTACACTTGTTCCAGATTTATTTATGGGGTGCCCTTGAGCAAAATGCTTCATCTACTACAGGCTCCAGATTTCCCCTTTTTATTTGATTCTAGTCTAGTCAATTTAGTAATCATGACAACAGCATTTGGTTCTCTCTCTTTCCTGTGCAGACTTGAACTTGAGAAGAAGTAAAATATGGAGCTGCCAGAGCCATCTTTCTACTGAGAAGTGAGATTCTGCCTGAGAATAGATCCAATGACTAGAAGCAGGATTGAGAGGTGGAGTGAATCTGGGCCTTAGTGACATCATTTAATACCTGCATTGAACCCAGCCATTCACCCATGCTCTTCAATGACAGGGACCAAGATGTTTCTTTTCAGTATTGTCTATTTAGGGTTGGTTGTTTTTTATATTTTATTTTAATTTTTTTGGTCACTTGCAACCAAAACGATCCTAACTTTATTCATTCTTTCATGTCTTGATTCATTTAGCAAGTATTTACTGAGCTGCTATATTCAGCCAAGCCTTCCACACTCTCTGATGAGAAGGAAGTGAGAAGATGGAGATAAAAGAGCCAGGACATTAAACAGTGGCTGCTTTGCTTTTTCTGAAATAGTTATCCTCTTCAATGCCAAAAGGTCTAGACCCATGTCTCCTGGACATCCAGAATTTCCAGTAACTTCTTTCTGAATGAAGATCTGTACCCTGCCCTCTCTTCTACCAGGAATTGACTTCCTTTTTCATTTTCCTCAAGGGGAATAGGTACTTCTGTGAGCTTCTCCTCTCCAAGAAACTAATAGGTTTAACTCAGTTTAACAAGCTATCTATCTTCAGTGGGCATGAAGGGATACAGGAAAGAATGGGACATGGTTTTTACCCATAAAAACACACCAAATTGTGATTGTTGCACAGATAAACGACCTCACTGCAACATGATAAACAAGACGACAGAGGTAGGATAGAGTGTCAAGGGAGCACTCCAGACCTGTCATTCCCTCCAGGAGGACTTCTTCTGAAGACTTCAGGGAGGGAGGTTAGTGGCACCACCTGTTACAGAAAGACAGACTTGGAAGCGAGGACAAAGGCTCAAGGTTTTAGGTGGCTGCAGCTGAAGTGATAGACTCAGAAGCTCCCTCTTACCAGCACGGCTTCTGGAAGAGATAGCAAGGAAGTCAAGGGGGCATTCAAGGAGGGGCAGGAGTTGGACCATGTACAGAAATATGTCAGATTTTCAATTCTTCTATCTTGGAAACTTTAGGAGGTCTTGGCTTTGCAAAACAACATATTACCTCTGAATCTGAGTCTCTGAAATCCTGGCAGGGGGGCCAAGTCCAGCTGGCACTGTTGCCATATGTGTTTAGAATCTCATGCACAATAATTAATTTCCATTCTGTAAAAATGAATAATTAATATAGCATCCCACATCAATTGATCCAAAAAGAAGTTGACACATATTAAGAGACACACGCTGCTGAGCAAACTTTTTAAAAGGCATTTTATTAACAGAGCAACTTTAAAAAATTCCTTATCTTCTAGACAATAGGAATTGAACATATTGCAACAAAGAGGGCAGGCCAAGCAGAGGGTGTCAAGTTGTGATTTGGGGAAGAGGTAATGGAAAGATTGCACAGACTTGAAATTTCTGGTTGGGGAGCTGGAAACGAAGATGAAGGATGCTCCAGGGATAGAGGGAGAAGAAAATAAAATGACAGCCTTAAAGGAATTTAAGAGCTAAATATTTTATTTTGATTTTTAATTATGCAGCTGTGATGGAGAAATATGGGCACAGTGATGGTAACACTAGGGAGATAAAAAAATGATTTCAAAACCTATCCATGATAGATGCTGGTTAGTAGATGCAATAGAGCCCTGACAGCTTCATCATCCTCCCTGTCTGATTCAAAGATTCCCTTAATAAGTCAGTTGAAAACATCGACAGTGTTACCACATTTGTGGAAGATGAGAAGCTGGGTTATAAATACACTGGCTGATGTGATGAGGGTCTAATGGATCCCCATTCATCCAAATTCTGGGACTATGAGATATATTGCGATTGAACTGGTATTGTTTTCATAACTGTTAATACTGTTATTAATAATAACATCTGCTTATTCAGAGCACTATGGGTCAGACACTGTGCAGGGCACTGAAAGAGTTTCCTGCACCTGCTGAAAAGAAAGTGGGCACAGCTGCCCTTACTTTCTAGATTATGAAATAGAGGCTCAGTATGGATAGGAATGTACCCCCCACACTGCCCCATGGAAAGTTGGAATCTTGACATGCTTTCTGAGTCTGTGCTCATTTTGTAAAATGTTGCTATCTTCTTTTTAACAGGAGTGGAGGCAAGTTTCTGACATTGGGTCTAGGAAAAAAAAACAAACAAACAAACAAAAAACTTTCCAAGATGAGGAAGGGGGAGGAATAGTATAATCAGCATCTTTCTTTGGACACTGAAGGTGTTGAATGTGGAATAGTGTTGACAGGTATAGAGGTCAAGAAGGATAAGGCAGTTTTTGCATTAATGCAGTTTTGCTGTGTGAACAGAAGTATGCCTCTTAGAATGAGGGAGGTGATGGGTTAAGCAGGTGTCTCCAGAGAGATGCACTCAGCTTTAGATACCCCATTTTAAGAGAAATCACTAGACCTCCAGGAGGGCAGTGGGAAGCTAGGCTGGTGATGGGACTCAAAATCCTCTATGTGAGGACAGTTTAAGGAGCTCGTCAGAGGAAAATATGATCCTCTTCTCCTTCAGAAGTGTCCTTTCAGAGTCACCCCAGAGGTCAGAGGAGGGACCCCTGAATAGCAACACTGAGACTGAGGCTTAGTCTCAGGGGGAAAGCCCAACATTGGAGCTGTGTGATAGACAGCTTGGGAGATACGCAGCATGTGTCAGGTGCTGGGCTTGGTGGGGGGTGGGGGGATGAGACAGAGGTGAAGGAACCACTGTCCTTGTTCTCTGGGGATAAGACATGCTGTGAGGAATCCCAAGCAGGCCACATAGAGAGGGTGAAGATGGACAGACAGAGAGAGGGGGGAGGGAGAAAGAAGGGAGCGATGTCTGGCCAGCACCCCACTCTTCTTTCCACCCTGGTGACTCTCTGGACATATAAATCAAGAAGCTCTGTTGCAGCAATCAGAGAAGAAAAAGAAATAAAAGGAATCCAAATCAGAAAAGAAGAAGTAAAATTGTCACTGTTTGCAGATGACATGATATTATACACAGAAAATCCTAAAGATGCCACCAGAAAATTACGAGAGCTAATCAATGATTTTGGTAAAGTAGCAGGATACAAAATTAATGCACAGAAATCTCTTGCATTCCTATACATTAATATTGAAAAATCAGAAAGATAAATTAAGGAAACACTCCCATTTACAACTGCAAGAAAAAGAATAAAATACCTAAGAATAAACCTACCTAAAGAGGCAAAAGACCTGTATGCAGAAAACTGTAAGACCCAAATGAAAGAAATCATAGATGATACAAACAGATAGAGAGACATACCATGATTTTGGATTGGAAGAATCAACATTGTGAAAATGACTCTACTACCCAAAGTAATCTACAGATTTAGTGCAATTCCTATCAAATTACCAATGGCATTTTTCACAGAACTAGAACAAAACTTTTACAATTTGTATAGAAACATAAAAGACCCCGAATAGCCAAAGCAATCTTGAGAAAGAAAAACGGAGCTGGAGGAATCAGACTCCCTGACTTCAGACTATACTACAAAGCTACAGTAATCAAGACAGTATGGTATTGGCACAGAAACAGAAATATAGATCAATGGAACAAGCTAGAAAGCCCAGAGATAAACCCACACACATATGGTCACCTTATCTTTGACAAAGGAGGCAAGAATATACAATGGAGAAAAGACAGCCTCTTCAATAAGTGATGCTGGGAAAACTGGTCAGCTACATGTAAAAGAAAGAAATTAGAACAACCCTAACACCGTACAGAAAAATAAACTCAAAATAGATTAAAGACCGAAATGTAAGTCCAGACACTATAAAACTCTTAGAGGAAAACATAGGCAGAACACTCTATGACATAAATCACAGCAAGATCCTTTTTGACCCACCCCCTATAGTAATGGAAATAAAAACAAAAATAAACAAATGGGACCTAATGAAACTTAAAACCTTTTGCATAGCAAATGGAACCACAAACAAGACGAAAAGACAACCCTCAAAATGGGAGAAAATACTTGCAAATAAATCAAAGGACAAAGGATTAATCTCCAAAATATACAAGCAACTCATGCAGTGCAATATCAAAAAAAACAAACAACGTAATCCAAAAATGGGCCGAAGACCTAAATAGACATTTTTCCAAAGAAGACATACAGATTGTCAATGAGCACATGAAAAGATGCTCAACATAACTAATCATTAGAGAAATGCAAATCAAAACCACAATGAGGTATCACCTCACTGTGGTCAGAATGGCTATGATCAGAAAATCTAGAAACAATAAATGCTGGAGAGGATGTGGAGAAAAGGGAACCCTCTTGCACTGTTGGTGGAAATGTAAATTGATACAGCTGCTATGGAGAACAGTATGGATGTTCCTTGAAAAAACTAAAAATAGAACTACCATATGACCCAGCAATCCCACCACTGGGCATATACCCTGAGAAAACCATAATTCAAAAAGAGTCATGGGCTTCCCTGGTTGCGCAGTTGTTGAGAATCTGCCTGCTTATGCAGGGGACATGGGTTCGAGCCTTGGTCTTGGAGGATCCCACATGGCACAGAGCATGCCATGGGGGATGCACTGGGCCCGTGAGCCACAACTACTGAGCCTGCGCGTCTGGAGCCTGTGCTCCACAACAAGAGAGGTCGCCATAGTGAGAGGCCCGCGCACCACGATGAAGAGTGGCCCCTGCTTGCCACAACTAGAGAAAGCCCTCGCACAGAAACGAAGATGCAACACAGCAAAAAATAAATTAATTAATTAAGAAACTCCTACCTGCAACATCTTCTAAAAAAAAAAAAAAGAAAAAGAGGCATGTACCACAATGTTCATTGCAGCACTATTTACAATAGCCAGGACATGGACGCAACCTAGATGCCCATCGACAGATGAAAGGATAAAGAAGATGTGACACATATATATGATGGAATATTACTCAGCCATAAAAAGAAACGAATTCGAGTTATTTGTAATGAGGTGGATGGATCTAGAGTCTGTCATACAGAGTGAAGTAAGTCAGAAAGAGAAAAACAAATACCGTATGCTAACACACATATTCGAAACCTAAGACAAAGAGTATTGATGAACCTAGTGGAAGGGCAGGAATAAAGACACAGGCATAGACAACGTACTTGAAGATGGGGGAGGGGGGAGGGGAAGCTGGGATGAAGTGAGAGAGTAGCATTGACATATATACACTACCAAATGTAAAATGGATGGCTAGTGGGAAGCTGCTGCATAGAACAAGGAGAACAGCTCAATGCTTTGTGACGACCTAGAGGGCTGGGAAAAGGAGGGTGGGAGGGAGGCTCTTTGTTGTACAGCAGAAACGAATACAACATTGTAAAGCAATTCTACTCCAATAAAGATACAAAAAAAAAAAAAAAAGAAGCTGTGTTGGATGTCCAGCCCAGTTGAGTCTTCAGATGATTCCAACCCCAGCTGTTCTCTGTTTGCAAACACATGGGAGACCTGTGGGGACTAAGAAAGGTAATAACAAATTGCTGTTTTAAGCCCCAAAGTTTGGGATGGTTTGCTGTGTGCTAATTTATAACTAGAGGAGTTGGCATGTGTTGGGGCAACCTCTCCTCCAAGTGGCCTATCTCTTCTCCAGCAAGCTAGCCTGGGCAGGTTTCCTGGTGGCTCAGCAGAATCCTCTGCCAAGGTGGAAGCATGCAAGGCCTCTCATGGCATTTACCAAGAGCTGCGACACTTTTCCTTCTGCTGGGGCCCCACAGCCAGCCCAGAGTCAAGGGTGGGAAACGGACTCATCAGCTCTTGATGGGAGGTTTTGCGAAGTCACAGAGCAAAGGTCATGGATATGGGGAGGGCAGTAACTGGGGCCATTTTTGTGCTCGATGGCATCTCAGCATGGCCTGTGGGGTCCTATGAGCTGAGCTTTCCCAGACCTTTTTCACAAAGGTGCATTAGGTTGCAGGGCAATCACAGTGGGATCATTTCAGGAGGTGATGCTGTGAACTGAAGCAGCACATCACTGTTCTGAGCTTGAAAAGACTTCTAACATTGATTTTATCCACCTCTCCTGTTTTACAAATGGAGAAACTAGGGGTCAGAGGTGCTGAAAGATTTCCTGAAGGCCTACTGACGTTGAGGGCGACATGGGATGGGGACCATGCTGGGACCAGTACGGTGCATCTGGGGAACCTTGGACACCTCCTCTGAACTCAGGTTTGCTTCTGGTAAAATGGGGGCTGTTGGAGCTCTTGGAAATGTATATGCAGGGGTGACCTAGAATGCCCACTGTGGTCCACATGGACCACACGTGTGGTCAAACGGACGACTGAAATTGCAAGATGGGAACGAGAACCGTGGTTTCCTGACTCTTCATTTAATCATCTGCCTGCCACATCCCTGGCCCCTAGGTGAGCTTTCGTATCCAGATTAACTCACACTCAGAAACACAAGGATACATTGGGTGGGCAGTGTTGAGCAGCACATGGCCTCCTGCAGGTGCCCGGGGGAAGGGCCCACGAAGCAGAGCACACTGGGCGTCTTCTCTCTGGCAACGTCTGTGTGTGTGTGTGTGCGCGCGTGTGTACGAGAATCTGTATGCTTGGAATAAAATCATTATCTTTTCCTAACCAATCCCGCATCATTGTATCTGACAGAATAGATTTACTGTTTCAGAAAAATGTTGAATTTCTACACCATAGGCATGTGGTCTTGATTAGAGGAATCACAATTTATAGTTTTTTTTTTTTAAGAAAATAATGGCAGAAAAGTTATACCGTGTTGATAGAGTGTGGAAGACTTGAAGAAGGGCCCTAGTTGGAAACGATGAAGGGAATATTATTATTCAAAAGTTAATGGATATCTATGAAACAATTATGAGGGGGATATTGAGTGAAACCGATCCCTTGCTTTGTAACAAATACCATCTCAAGGAGACATCTTATTTCTAGAAGATGAGTCTAAGGGGTACAATCGCTGTTTCAAGTGTCTTTGCTAAGAGAGTGTAATATTTGAGACAACTATTCAGAAGCCCACCTGGCCCCATGGGCAGCTCACTGGGCCTAATTCCGAGGTTTAAGTTGCTCTTTGGGCAGAGGCCGATGCTCAGGGCCATGGCGCTGGATGTGGAGTCAGGAACGCTCCATAAATGACCTTGGACAAGTTAATAAACTCTCAGGGGTTGGTTTCCTTCCTTAAAAATACATACTGAACTAGAGAGCCCTGGTTCCTTCCAGTGTGAGAAAGATCAGGAACGATGAGTGTGAATTCAGCAGGTGTGCTGGTGGGTGGCCACACACACACACACACACACACACACTTACTAAACGGAATGCGAAAGACCTATATTTCATTAAATGTATTTTATAGCAATTTGAAATGAAGGCAGAATCCAACCAAATGAAAGAAGTAATAAGTGCCCACATGCACACACACTCTCTCTCTCACACACACACACACCCAGAGTTTGCACCTGATCTTCTACAAGCAAGGGTGGCAAGCAGGGAGAGGTTTATATCATACGTTCTTAGCATTATTCTTAGTTTGGAAGAGTCTGTTATTCATCAGGGTTTAAAGACCTCAGGTTGGTTACATTTAACTATTTGGTAATCTTCCTATTTCACTTTATTTTAGCAGAGCTTTTTTTGTTTGTTTGTTTTATCCTAAATAAAGGAAAAATATGTTAGTTGCAACGAAGGAGCTGGAGGGGCTCTGAGTTCTGGCCTGTGGACTTCTTCCCTGAGCAGAGAGCCAGTTTTTTGGGGAGGGCTATGTGCTCCGTGGGTGCCCAGACAATGCAAAAGTCGTTGGACTTGTGGTATCAGTTTTCATCAAAAGTTCACAGCTCACACTCAATGGCTCCTTTGCATGAAAACCTGTAACTCAAATTTCGGGGAGAAACATGGCTCTTCCTTCTTCTTGTTAACCCTTCTCTCCACCTTCTGAGAAGATCTGAAACATCCTGTCTGTCTTTGTTGGAAAGTTTACTTCTCCCATCAAGAATGGCCCTGTGTCTTTACACTCCGACTCTTGGGGCGCCCCCATACCCATGCACATGGACAGTGCTTGTGGAGCTGTGAGAGCATGCTGAGTGCCTGCTGAGGAGGAACAGCCTTGGGGGCTGGGGGAGGACGTGGTGTGGGGCTTTCCTGAAGGACCCAAGGAGGAAAACACCTACCTCCTGTCAGCTGCCCGTCTGGGGGGATCTCAGCCAAACCACGCAGTCACTGCAGTGAACTTTTGGGAGGAAGATCCACAGTGAATATAGTTAGCTGACTTCTTTTTCTTTTCTTTTTTTAAAACCTTGTGGTGAAATACACATACAATTTACTATTTTATCCATGTTTAGGTGTACGGTTTGGTGGCATTCAGTATATTCACAGTGCTGTGCGACCATCGCCACCAATCATCTTTCATCATCCCAAATCGAAATCCTGTCCTTGTTAAACACTAACTTCCCATTTCCCCTCCCCCAGCCCCTGCTAACCTGTATTCTACTTTCTGTCTCTATGAATGTGCCTATTTTTGGTATCTCATATAAGTAGAATTATACAGTATTTGTCTTTTGGGGACTTGTTTATTTCACTTAGCATAATGTCCTCAAGTTTCGCCTATGTTGGAGCATGTGTCCGAATTTCCTTCCTTTTCAGGGCTGAGTAGTATTCCATCAGAGGGATAGACCACATTTGTCTTATCCATTCATCCTTCCGTGGACACTTAGGTTGTTCCCATCTTTTGGCTGTTGTGAATAATGCTGCTGTGAACATGGGTATATGAATACCTCTTCAAGTCTCTGCTTTCAATTCTTTTGGTTGCTTACCTAGAAGTGAAATTGCTGAATCATATGGTAATTCCGTGTTTAATTTTTTGAGGAACTGCCAACTTTTGAGTCTTTGGCTGGGGCATGCGAATGGCTGTGTGTGGATCTGCGTTGAACAACAGATGGCCCTTCAGGGCAAAGAGAGGCTCGGGGGGTTGGCAGGGGAGGGGGACGTTAAGCTATCTTTCATGGAAATTGTCGACTCAGTGCCACCCAGTACAGACCCCAGCTGTCCCAGCATTTTGGTTTTGTTCTACATAAATGTTCTGGAGCGCAAGTAACGCGAGCCCTTTGGCTGACCCTACATAGAGAGGTTATTAGATACACTACATGGAGAGAAGAGGCTTGAGAAGCTACAGAGGTGGAATGTTAGCTCCGCCCTTTTGAGATGGAACCAGGTGCGCACTAGGTAAACTCTCTGGACCTCAGATGCCTCCATGTGTGGAGGGTCACCATGTGCAGAGTGTGACGAGTAGGAATGAGAGATGGTGTGTTCAGAGTGGTGGGTACGGACAAAACAGCCACATCAGTCAGTCCCAAGCTACCAGCTGGCAGGGCTGAGATGTAAAACTGTAACCCTCTGATTCTGAACCTTGTGCTCTTCCTCTGCAATTTACACAGACCCTGACCCAGTGTCCTCATCCGTAAAATGGTACCCCAAACACCGTCCTCCCAGGGCAGCTGCAAGACAAACACGGGATAGTTTGTGTCAAGAACCTGCTCACTCCTGGTCCCAGAGGAGCACTTGCTATAGGCCAGACATTGGGCTGAGGTTTGCAAACTGCATCTCATGATGTGTGTCTCTGCTCTGGTCCTTTACGGGAGGGGTCCCAGGGCCCTTGCAGGATTCTCTCAGGTGGCTTGGAGAGAAGGAGAAATCTGCTCAAGATGTCACATCTACAAAGCGGTGGGGCGCATTCTGTTCTCCCATCTCTGCTCCTGAGATGGCCCTAGGCAGGAGGGCCGGGCAGTGCCTGGAAGGCTGGCTGCATGGTGCCGGGGCCCAGGGCTGACTGGGACCGCTGCTGTCTCTGCCCGGTTTCCTGCGTCTGGATGGGTCTGAGGTTGTGAGTGGTTTCCTGTTTCTCTGCAGCTCAGGACTGGCCTAATTGGAAAGACATGTCGGGCTGATGTATCCAGTATGCCGGAGAGGAGACGAGGCGGGGGAGTCCAGTTTGCTCCAGTCGTGTCTGTAGAGGAAGCTGAAAGCGGACACACATGGAAGGATTGGAGACGGTAGACCTCAGGGGTGCTGAGGTTGTGGGGGATTCCCTGAGGACCCTCCATGGGCCACATCATGCAGACCACTTGCTACGAAGCACCTTGGAGGGGGCAGCACTGAGACTGTCCCGTGGTGGGCAGTCTCCCTGGCTCTCTGAGCCTTTTTCCTGGCCAGTAAATGAGTGTGGTTCTGTTTCACAAAGATGGGAGCCCACGTACGGCCACGTGCTTTGTGGGCACCAAAGTATGACACAGATGTTAGTCACTCTGAAGACCTGGGCTCAAAATCTGTGGTGAACAAACACATAACTTTCAGAATACTGTCCATTTAGCCCTCAAAAGAACATATCAGAGCACAAGATGAGGGGTGTCCGTCCCCTTAAGAGTGGATAAAGAAGGGAACTCAAACAAGCAGCACGAGAGGTTTCTTATAAAGGAAGAAATGGGCATGGTTCCCTGTTGTCTGGGACTTAGAGTATTCTTGATCTGGGCACGATCTAAGATTCTAACTTTAGCTTCTTGTTCCCAGATTTAATATTGGGTCTGGAGTAGAAGCACTTTGCTCCACCACTGTCTTCCTTATCTACATGTCTGACAAGCCTTAGTTCTCACCTGAAAATGGCCAATCAAGGCATCGTTTTGAGGGTTGAAAGGGATTATGAGAGTAAGTGTTCAGCATGCCCTCAATCGCTATTGAATTCTCCAGCTGCTGTTCCTCTTGCTTCCTAAATAAGCTGTCGATGGCTCCGGGATTCACAGTTTCTTTCCATAAATCCCTGAAGTTCCTGTGCAACAGGCCTCCTTGCTTCTTCCCTGGGGCTCATCAGAGGGCGAGAGCAGATGCAGGAGGCTGGATGTCACACTGTGAAGTGGCCGCCCACGTGCCCGAGGAAACCGTGGCCACCACAAGCGGCATTCCATCCCCTGGTTCATGGTGACTGGCCACAGGAACACGGGCTTATTAGGGTCAGCTCACACCGGTGCACTGATTGGTCTTCCTCAGAGCTCGGGCACGGGGGTTTCCCCTCTCCCTTCACCCACCACCCCCTGTCCATGACCGAGGGTCCCAGGTTTGTGCAGAAGGTCCTGGGGTATTAAAGTTGTGTCGGCCAGAAGGTCCAGCCCTTCGCTTCTGCCTGCAGCCTGCAGAGTTCACTGTCCAGCTCTGTGGGCTCCCATGGTGAACCCCTCACTCCAGGGGTGGCAGGAGGTCAAGAAGGGAGGGGCTCCCAGCTGGTTCTAGGTAAAATGGCAAAGCTGGCAGTGTTTTTCTCAGGTTTTGAAGAAGCAATGAAATGTAGCAAGGGTTTCGCAGTCAGAGCTGCGCTCAGTTGGAACGCTGACATTCACCAGCTGTGTGGTCTGGGAAAAGGTGGCTCCCTCCTCTAACCTCAGTTTTGCTCATTTGTAAAAATGGGGATGAGCCTGCATGCATGCATGTATGCATGTGTGTGTATGTGTGTGCGTGTGTGTGTGTGTGTGTGCAGAAGATGTGATGACCAGTAGAGAGGAAGGTACCAAGGACGGTGTCTAGCACATCGAAGTGTTCCATAAGATCAAATTCACCCTCCCCTTCTCTCCCCCAGTGTACTGTGGGAAGCTTCTCAATCTCTTTTCAGCAGTAATTAAAAAAAAAAAATTTAAATTGAAGTAGAGTTGATTTACAATGTTGTGTTAGTTTCAGGTGTACAGCAAAGTGATTCAGTTATACACACACATGCACACACACACACACACGTGTGTGTATATATATATATACACACATATATATATCTTTCAGAATTTTTTTACTATATAGGTTATTACAAAATATTGAGTATAGTTCCCCATGCTATACAATAGGTCCTTGTTGTTTATTTATTTTACATTCAGTAGTGTGTATATGTTACTCCCAAATTTCTAATTTATTCCTCCCCACCTCCTTTCCCCTTTGGTAACCATAAGTTTGTCTCTAAGTCTGTGAATCTGTTTCTGTTTTGTAAATAAGTTCATTTGTATCATTTTTTTAAGATTCCACACATAATATATATGTAATATAATATCCATATGATGTCATATGATATGTCTTTCTCTGTCTGGCTTACTTCACTCAGTATGATCATCTCTAGTTGCATCCACATTGCTGCAAATGGCATTATTTCATTCTTTTTTATGGCTAAGTAGTATTCCCTTGTGTATATGTACCACATCTTCTTTATCCATTCCTCTGTTGATGGACACTTAAGTTGTTTCCATGTCTTGGCTACTGGAAATAGTTCACCAGTGATTTTCACCTGCCATGTGCCAAGCATTGCACTAAGTCATAGGAGTGCATTGAGGGCACCTTAAACCCTGGCACCATGGAGCTTGAATTTTCCGAGGAAGAAACCCTTGCAGACAAGCAATCTCCTCCAGGATGGTCCCGGGGCCACAATTGGGGAAATGTAGGTGCTATGGGGGCACCAAGGAGGGTTTCTGTCCCCTTCCATTGTTCAATAAATACTCCTTAAACTTTCCATGTGCCAGGCTGTCCAGAAGACACTTGATGGACTGAGATGAAGGATCCATGCCTGTGCTCTCAGGGAGCCCGTGGTCCAGTGGGGCAGACGCACAAGTGAATAGACAGTTCACTAGTTTAGACACTGGGGCAGAAATACACCTTTTGAAGGCAGTATCTCATAGGGAGTCCTCCACTGCTTCTACTCCGAACTGCATACCCTTGATTGTGATGGAGATCTGGGTGTAAATCTTCTTTTTTTTTTTTGGCTTTTTAAGAAACTTTATTTTTATAATTTATTTTTAATACAAATTCTAAAGGTTATACTCCATTTACAGTTATTAGAAAATGTTGGTTATGTCCTCCATGTTGTACAATACGTCCTTGTAGCCCATCTTACACCCAATACTTTGGACCTACCACTCCCCACCCCTGTATTGCCCCTCCCCCCTTCCCCCCACCAGTAGCCACTAGTTCGTTCTCTGTATCAGTGAGTCTCTCTTCTTTGTTGTATTCACTAGTTTGTCGTACCTTTGAGATTCCACATATAAGTGATATCATACAGCATTTGTCTTTCTCTGTACAACCTATTTCACTTAGCATAATGCCCTCCAAGTCGCGGCTCTACTAGTCAAGATTATAATGATCAAAGTCCACCTTGGTTTCCCCATTTACAGCGAATGGGGTGAGTCTAATTATAAAGTCCACCTCTGGGTTGGAATTTTATCTGTGTTGGCTTGTTAGATCTATACATAGGTAGGCGCGATTGATTCATTTCCCATAAACTGACCAAGGAGGTGAAGTGACTTGTTCAAAGTCACTCTGCCGGAGGGTAACGGAGTAGGTTTCAAATCTAGGTCTATTGGTGTCTCCAAACCTCATGTGTTTTCTTGTTGTTGCACTTTCCCTCCCTGAGTGGGAATAGATGATATCCATTGTCCTCATTCTCACTTAGAACTTGCCCCAAGGCCAAGTGCAATGGATTTCCAGGTGGTCTCACCTTTAGGGAAGGGACGCTGTGTAAGAACTGAGCCCCATCTCTCAAGCAGCGGGGGTCAGAATCCCCAGATCCTGAGACTGTTTTCCTGACCATATTCAGAGGAAGTCCATTGCTCCATGTTTGTCTAATTGATCCCAGGGCCAGGCAGTGGCGAGCCAGCACAGGGCATCTGCTGACTGTATGTCATTCTATTTTTTGAGTTGGGATTCACAGGAAAGTGAAACCACATTTTTTTTGCAGCCAAGTGGGGGTGGGGCTCTGCACTTGAACAATGGGTCGGCTCCTTGGTCATCAGACGGGCACAGTCATATTTGGTAATATGTGGGGCAGGAAATAATTATCTATCCGTACATTTATTTTCAGGGCTCTGGGCAACAGGCAACTGAATCCAAATATGGTCTGAAGAAAGCTTTGGTTCCATTATATACTGTCTTCTCTAGGCCCTGGCTCTTTGAGCTTTGACAATTGGCCTTTAAACAATTCAAACTATGTCTTCCAGTGCAATGAGCATCATTAAACACATAGACACACATGCACGCCTGCACACATGCTGCTTTTTAAAGAGAGAGCCCTAAAATTAGGAGATTAGGATTAACATGTACACACTACTATATATAAAATAGATAAAGACCTATTGTATAGCACAGGGAACTCTATTCAATATTCTGTAATGACCTATATGGGAAAAGAATCTGATAAAGAATATATATATATATATATATATATATATATATATATATATATATCTGACTCACTTTGCTGTACAGTTGGAACTAACACAACATTATAAGTCAACTATACTCCAATAAAAATTTAAAAAAATAAAGAGAGGGGTCTAAGGAATCTTCACGTGGTTTGAGCACTGGACAGAGGATCGACTCTCAGAGCCTTGGGGAAAAGGAGGACTTCGGAATCAGAGCTGAGCTGGAACACTGACCTCATCAGTTACTAGCTCTAGAACATTGTTCAAGATTTAACTTCTCCTAATCTTAGTGTCTTCATCTTTAAAATGGGCATAAGAATTCCTACTCCAAAAAGGCAAAGGTGAAATGAGATGCTGCTCTTTGAAGCACCTTGATGCACGGAAGGTATCTATACTATCTGGATAGTGTCCCCCACATTCATGTCCTTGCTAGAACCTCAGAACATGACCTTGTTTGGTGACACAGCTGGTGCAGATGTAACTAGTTAAGATGGCGTCATACTTGAGTTGGATGGGCCCTTAATCGAATATGACTGGTCTCTTTGTAAGAAGAGAAACACAGATATGGAGATGAAGGCCACGTGATGAGACAGACATTGGACTGATGCAGCTGCAACTCAAGGAAAGCCAAGGAAGGCCACCACCACCAGAACCTGGAAGAGACATAGAAAGATTCTCTCCAGGGTCTCAGAGACAGCAAGGCCCTGCTGACACCTTGATTTCAGACTTCCAGCCTCCAATACTGTGAGAGAATAAATCTCTGTGTTTTAAGCTACCCAGTTTGTGGTGATTATGTTACAGCAGTTCTGGGAGCCTAATACCTGCCCCAATAAATATTTTGTATAAAGAGCCCACTTCAGGATCTGGCACAGAAACTCAGCATTTATCTTTTTTTTTTTTGCGGTACGCAGGCCTCTCACTGCTGTGGCCTCTCCCGCTGCAGAGCACAGGCTCCGGACGCGCAGGCTCAGCGGCCATGGCTCATGGGCCCAGCCGCTCCGCAGCATGTGGGATCTTCCCGGACCGGGGCATGAACCCGTGTCCCCTGCAACGGCAGGCGGACTCTCAACCACTGCACCACCAGGGAAGCCCAGCATTTATCCTTTGCCTACACTTGGTGCCTGGAGATGCATCAGGGCTTGGAGGATATAAAGATGATTAGTCAAGCTGCCTGACCTCCAAGGGCCCAGTTCATCAAATGTTAGTTCTCTCCTCTCTTCTACTGTATTCTGTTATCCATTTAGTTCTCTGCAAACAGCTCAGCATAAAAACAAAAACAAAACAAAACAAAACCTTCAATCTATTTCACATGCATTCCCATACTATGAAAATTTAGGGCACTGGTTTATTTTACACGGAGATCACATACACAAATTCCATCTACATATATACTTACGTATTTAGTTCTGTGTCTCCTGTCCATAGCCTCTTTGAAGTTCACAGAGATGTTCTGAGATGCCACGCTCTTCCCAGGGGGTCTGCTGCCTTCAAATCTCTGAGTGGGCAAATGTAATTTATGTGGGCGTATATCATGCTTAGAAAGGCCAGTGCCATTTCTTCAGGCTCCTGTGAACACTTAAGGCTGACAGTGCCTAAATAAACTGGTTTATTTACTGCAGTAGTTACCTGTTTAAGACTAGCTGTTATGTTAAGTAACACAGAGTGCCCAGACTAATAAATTTACAGCGTGCCTGTTTGTTTTACTGAAGAATTTATTGCAGCAGTAATAACCGTCAGAGGGTGAGCCTGGCGAAAGGGCTGGAGCTATCACTTGGAGGACCCATCACCAGATCGACTTCCTGGCAGCCACACAGGAGCTCTTTTGTCACCAAATCAAGCATCCGAGTGTCGACTTTGGATGGATGGAAGGGGGACATGGGATCGAACTTCTTGAGGACAGATCACCACTTCTGATTGACCCAGATGAATGTGAGTTACAGGCCATAGGTGTCAATCACAGAAGCCCCTTGGAGACTGACTTCCATGGGTTTGAGGGGTGCTGCACGTACCAGGAGAGAGGGATGCACAGTTTTCCAACCCTGGCCAACTGGAGGGTGGCCAGTGGAAAAAGCACATGAAATATGCAGAATCTTCTACTCCCTGTTATTAATTCAGTTTGGTTCTCTGTTTGTAGACCAGCTGGGGACCTGGGACTGGACCCAAGGTGAGACTGGGGGTGTGGAACAGGGTTGTGTAGTAGTTTGAAGCAGGGGTCAGACAGGTAAGTTCTAACCCTGAAATGGTCATTTAAAAGTTGTGTGACAATGGATAAAATGTATTAAAATTTCTAGGCCATGCATTCCTCTTCTGAAAAACTGGGATAAAATAATCATCTACTATATGAGATTGTTGACCAGAGGAGATGTTATTACAAATTCCCGGTACCTAAGATGTACCTAATAAATGCCAACTTCCAGTGGTATTTTGATCGATTACTTATAGACTCTTGGCTCCAGACAAGAGGGAAAACAAGAGAGAGGACATCTAGTCTGATTCTTCCCTTCCTGACTATCTGCAGAAGGGGAAACTTCTTGCATGAAAAGGTCAATGACTTGTCCAAGATCATGCTGTGAATGTGTGACCATCTTGGTAAGAAACCAGGAGGTCCCCCAAGTCTTAATCCTGACTCTAAGTCATTCATTCCTTCTACAAACAATTATTGAGCACCTTCCGTGGTCTCAGCAGAGCTGGAAGAAGAGATAGAAGACTTGTCTGTTTACCCTGCCAGGTGGAGCCTCAGACACCTCTGGATCCCAGGTGTTAATCGCAGGACCTCACATGAAGTGGAGGGGCAGAAAAGGTTTGTGAAATGAAGAAATGACAATTCCTGCCTCACAAGACAATTCCTGCCTCACTTGCTTTTATCACCACACTTTTATCACAGTGTGGTGATAAAAGCAAGCAAAGTGCTTTGAGGGAATTTAGAGTAGTGTCCACGGATCCTCAGGGTGGGAAGGCTTTCTAGAGCAGGAAATACCCTCTCTTTGTCTTGATGGTCATGGGCAGCTAGCTAGGCAGACAACAGGGTGGTCAATCCAGAGAACACAGTATATGCAAAGGGCCTTTGAAGTTAAACAAAAATCTCCGAGTGCTACAGAAGTGTAGGTTGGGCCTTGTCAGTTGTGCAGACCAGCTGTGTGTTGGGAGGAGGTATGTCTTGAAGAATCCTCCCTGGCTATGCCTTCTGAACACTCTTTGTTAGGATCCTGTGATGCATTGTGAGTTAGGCAGGGGAGGTTTTATCCTCCTTACCTTGCAGGAAACTGAGGCTTTGAGGCTAAAGCAATTGGTGTAGTGGTGGCATGTATTCATTCATTTGTTTATTCCACACGGAACTAACCCCCTAATTTGTAGAGGCCAATGCACACTGGAAATATGATACATTTCTCCCCCAAACTAAGAATCTCACAACAGCAATAGCAGAGCTTAATTCAAGTGAAGGGTCCTTCTGAACTTGAGGTCGTGTGTATCTGCACAGGTCCCATGCTCATGAGGCCTGTCCTGTTTCCACAGACATTCATTGAGTGCTTACTATATGCCAGGGGTAGTTCCAGGCACTGGGGACACAGCAGAGAACAACTAGAGGTGGTCCTTTGTCTCCTGGAGTCTAGAGGGGGGAAGACACAATAAAAAAGTAAAGGAATGAATGAATGAGATGGTTTCAGATAATGGTATAAGTTAAGAAAGACATAAAGCGTTTCAGGGGTGGAGTGAAATAGGTCATCACAGAGGCATTACTGAGGTGGTGAGCTGATGTCTGGACAAGGAGATGTTGTAAAGATCTGGGGGAGAAGCATCTTGGGCAAAGGAAAAACAAAGGTTGCAAAGTGGGAAGAAGCTTGGAGCATTTGGAAATAGATAACAATGCTGGTGTGGCTATAGGGGTAGTGAGGTGTTTGTGGCCAGATGTCACAGGGCCCCGCGGGACACGGTGAAGACTCCAAGTTTGACTCTAAGTGAAGTGGGAGGCACAGAATGGTATTGAGGAGGGATGAACTGACAGAAGGAGGGAGGCCTCTGTTTCAAGATGGGGCTTCACCAACTTCTCTTCTCAGTGGTCTCAGCTCCAAAGGCTCAGATGCCTCTAGTTGGTAGTATGGCTCAGTGGATAGTGATGTGGGAAGGATTGTTTTTGATCTACAAACACAAGGAGAGCATTAGATAACCACATATATATAGCTCTCCTGTAACTTGGGCCCAAGAAACCATGAGAAAATGGGGATGGCTGGCCATGTACCTAGTGGTCTTACTCATGTCTCTCACTGGCTCTTCTCTGATGCTAAACTTTGTTACAAGAATAAATAATTGTTCTTTTAGTACAAATTCTGATAATTATGAAAAAATGCAAGCAATTAAAAGAAGTGAAAAAGTTTTTAAAAATCTAATTTTAAGTTACTCAGAAGTAACAATTGTCAAAATTTGGTAGTCATTATTCTGGGCATCTTTATGTATATAATAGGAAACAAATGAAAATACAGCTAAAAAGAATATCTCTTTCTAGAAAAAAATATAATTACGATTTTAGTAAAAATCAAGGGCATTTTTTACTTCATTTATAAAGAACAATTTCATCTTTAGATAAATATTTCTTCATTAAAAATTAGATAAAAGTTTTGGAAAAAACGATATTTTTCAGAAGAACATCTGAAAGATGAAAAAGTTAACACGTCAATACTTCCTTTCATCAATTCTCCCTCTAGTCCCTGATTTTTGTTAGTTATGTTATTATTTTTACTTTAAATTTTTACCTTGTTGCATCATTTTTATGGTTTACATGTTTTTTATATTTATGTTGTTCTTTAATCATAATTTTTGCAGCTGTTTAATCTTACTTCTATATGTGAATGGACTTAATGTCTTCCACTAGTCTTACTGTAGCTTCTCTATTCCTGAGGTCATTATTTTTATTCCTAGGATTACTGACTGGGATTACAGTCCAGGAGAGTTTTAAGGAATGTCTCATGGCTACTATAGTCCCTTAGTTATTACATCCTTGATAGTATCTGTCTATTACTTTTATGGCTGAAGGCCAGTATGGCTTAGTATGCAATTTGGGGGTATACTGTTTCTTTTCTGGCTTTGAATACTGAGGTCCATCTGGGTAATTTGTTTCTCTCTATTTAGATGCCTTTATGATCTTTTTCTTTACATTTGAAGGGCAATCATTTCACTGGAATTTCGTTTAATGTTGAACATGTTGTATTATTTTTTTTCCTGAGGTGTAATATATTACTTGCTCTGTAGAATTTATAGTCTTCCTGTAAGAAAACTTCCTTTTAAGGTATCATTGAATAGGTTTTTGATTATTTTCTTCAGAAGCATGAATTATACATATACTGGCTCTTATTTAGCTTTTTTATATGTTACCTTTCTATAATGCCTTTTGTTGCTTTTCTTTTCCATTGTATTTTGTGTGATTTTTTTTCAAGTATATTCTCCAACTTAAAATAAATCGTGTTTATCTGTTTTTCGTCTAAAATGATTTCCATCTCTAATACCGTTTAAAAATTATTTTCTAGATTATCAGTTCTTGTATCTGATAACCTCTTCTTTCAATGATTGTATGACTTCCTGTAATTTATTTATATAGAGAAAAATTCCCTCAAAACTACGTAGAATTATTTTTCTGAGCTCCTTTCCATCAACCTGAGTAACCCTTCCTGCAATATACATACATATCTTTTGTTAATAGTTCTTTTGGTATTATTAACATCTTTTCATGGCTAAAATATTTTCAGGCTACCTATAGACAAATGACATGAAGAAGGACAGGGGTAAAGTGAGCTAGGACAGATTGAAGTCACAACTCTGGGAAAACTGAATCTTTCATTCTATTCACAAGAGCTATTATTTCTCTCATCCTGGGGGATGTCTTGCCTGAGTTTTCAACATTCGGGATGTTGCTGTGGCTAACAGCATGGCCACAAATTCTCTGTGCTACCATCTTGAACTTCCTGTCTCCTCTCCCTCTTGGAAATCCACTTGACTGCTACCCATATTCATCAGCTAGGAGGCAATGACATGATTATTGCTGGAGCTCCCTCTTCTTTAGACAATATGTGTTCTTGGATAGGATCTCTACAAGGGCATTATTCACCTCTTCTATATTTAATACACAACCCTAGATCTTTAATCAAGTAACCATTGGCTATACTGCTCAAAACGTTGGCCTTTTAGGGACAATACATTCTGCTTGAGATTGAAGCTGAAGTGTATCTTTGTTCAGCATCCTACTCCACGTAGGTTTAGACCAGGTGGTATTTGGCAGGTGTGTACCATAGTTTATGGTTTAAAGTGGTGGTAATTCCCTTATATCATTTGAAGATGATATATCTTCTCTCTTAATCTCATTCACTTTAAAAAGATTGCTATTTTTCGTAGGGCTTCAGAGTTGAGGGTAGAGAAAAAATTCATTTTCTCCACCATCTTTAAGTGAACAATTCCTGTGACTCTCAGATTAAAAGAGACGAGAATCCAGGGCCTTTGCATCTCCATAAATATAAGACAATTTAGTTTAAGAATTTGGGCTAGGGGCTTCCCTGGTGGCACAGTGGTTAAGAGTCCGCCTGCCGATGCAGGGGACACGGGTTCGTGCCCCAGTCCGGGAAGATCGCACATGTCGCAGAGCGGCTAGGACCGTGAGCCATGGCGGCTGAGCCTGTGCGTCCGGAGCCTGGGCTCTGCAACAGGAGAGGCCACAACAGTGAGAGGCTCGCGTACTGCAAAAAAAAAAAAAAAAAAAAAAAGAATTTGGGCTAAAACCCAAGGGATTACAAGGTCAATATTTATTCTGTGGTCCACGTTTGCTAAGTGGAATTGAGCATAACAATGATAACATTGACTATAGCAGATTGAATACTGACTCTGGTCCAGGCACTTGGCCAGGTTCTTTGTTTATTTCAATTCTAATCCAAACAACAACCCCTGTGAGGTGAGGTTTGTTTACCACATTCTACCAGAGAGGAAAAAAACCAAGAATATGAAAGATCAGGTGACTGAATGATAAACCACTGAGCTTACATTCAAGATCGAGTCAATTAACTCCAGTTGTCCCATCTCTTGTGGCCTTTGCACTATTCCAAGGTGATGATCACATTAGGAAATCAAACAAAAAAATTAACATGAAGAAACCCTGAGTGTGAATGGCAGCCAGCCTACAGTCAGAGGAGAAGAATCAAAAAGCAGAGTCTAAGTTGCTATTGGGTGTTTTTGTTATCAACAGGCACCAAAGTCCTGCCATCCTGGGAGCAAGTTCTCTGACATGTGGGGGAAGTGTTACTTTATTAACTTGTGTGGGAGTGACGGGGCGGGGGAGATGTCCCCGGGAACTTTTGGCAGGCTTGCGGGAAAGGGATGGTGACGGTGTGCTTCACATTGAACTTGGCATAAATGGGAGTGATGGGGGTGTTCAAAAGTGATCAGATGGTACTTCCAGTTTGTCTGCAAGAGCCTAATTACTGACCTGACACCCATTGCTTCAAATAGGCCTGGGAAGCAGTGAACTGGTGTATGGAAGCATCTGGTAATGCAATTACCCTGTCAGCTCTTTATCCACTTGTAGCCCTGTCATTAGACACTTTTTTTCCGTTGATATTCTTAAAATGTAGCGTTACCAACGGGAGCAATTTAAAATGATATATAGTTATTTTTGACTCCTCTCCTGCCGAGGGAGAACTTCATAAATGATGTCACAGTAAACGAAATGTGAGAGAAACCTCAGAAATGAAATTTGTAAGGGCAGAGACTGCAGGAGGAAGAGAAAGATCATCGCCAGGGCTCCTGAGTGCTAATGAATTAACGGGGAAGCCCAGTTAATGAGTTCCGAGGAAGGGTTGTTGTCAGAGGTTCCCAGGTAATAGTGAAGAATTAGGGCTCCCGAGGCAGAGCCAGAGACACTCAAAGTGGCCCCCACGGCTCTAGAAAAGGAGAGTTGAAATATTAGGGGGTTAGGTCCCACTCTGGTTAAGGGGGTGAGTGGAAGGGCTTGCCAAGGATCATGGACACAGGGTAGGCCCTGGTACTATGGGTTTCAGGCTACTTATCACTTTTCTTATAGGAGCATATAGCCAGGAGCAGATGAGGCAGGGCAGAGAGGGCTGGTCCCTCCTTTCCTCTCATCTTCCCTCAGATGTTAAATTGTCTCCAGCAGTGGAAGACCAGCGACTGTGAATCCCGTGCCGTGTATCCTTCCTGAGCCTCTGTTAACTCTCAGGACCAAGAAGCTCCCAAAATGGGGCCCTCTTTTTAGAGACAGGGCCATAATCTGAGGAGTAGTGCTGGATTACAGGCATTTTAGTAAGCAACCATTAAACAGGTTCTGGCTGCCTGTTAATGCAGTGAGGTCTCCTAATTGGGTACAGTGAAAAACAAGCTAGAAGAACCTGGCCCAGAAGACTGTGCTTGCTCTAGTAAGTCACAGTGACCCTGGCGGTGATGGCCTTGTGTTGAGTGACCACTGGGAGTTGGTGCCCAATCCTCTCTCTGTTCTCTCCCCAGGTGGCCCTGGAGCCTCTTCCTGCCCTCAGCCTGGGCCTTCCCCAGTGGTAGTAAAGATAAGCATGATTCCTCTCTCTTCAGCTCTTTTCAGAGGCATCCTGCCCACAGTGCCCAGTCCCAGGGAGCCCCTGTCAGGTGGCCAAGACGATGACTCATGCAGTTCTTGGGGAACCAAAACCCAGCATGAAAATAAAGCTGAATGATGGGAAAAAAAAGAAAAAAAATTTTTTTTGCACAGTCTTCTGGGCCAGGGTTCTTCTAGCTTGTTTTTCACTGTACCCAATTAGGAGACCTCACTGCGTTAACAGGCAGCCAGAACCTGTTTAATGGTTGCTTACTAAAATGCCTGTAATCCAGCACTACTCCTCAGATTATGGCCCTGCCTCTAAAGAGAGGGCCCCATTTTTGTTGAAATATTAGGGGAATAGGTCCCCTAACTGGGTAAAAACTCAGGAAAACAAGAAAGATGGTGAGGAAAGACGGGAGTCCTGGGGTCCTGGAGAGATGTGAAAGGCTGAAGATGGAGAGCCTGCTGGGAGCCTCCCTGTTCCTTATTTTTCTAAAAATGGGGAGAAGTGAAAGGATGTCGGGAGAACAGAGTTTTTCAGACCTGCTCCCAAGATAGTAGGTATGGTTTGAAAGAGGAGAGTGGGTAGGGGGGAGCGTTTGGAGACTTTGGAGATTGACCATGTCAGGTTTGGGGACACCAGAAGTTTTGCAACTCTTTTGAGTTGTGTACGGACAAATTTCGTTCTCTCTACATTTACCTGAAGAGGCATTTAAAATTCAGAAAAGCTTAGTTATTTGTGTGCCCAAGGCTCACTCAGCTCCCAGGTGGTGCAATTCTGATTTCATCCAAGGTTTTTGGAATTTGCTATGAAAATGCAGAGAGCTCACAGCATAAGTGGGGGAGGCAGATACATAGACCCGAACAACAATGTAACAGGAAGGAGTTAGAGCAAAATTATTGCCCCTAGACTTATTCCCAGCCTCATACTGCACCAGGCTAATACTTTCCCTTATCAGATGTTTGTGGGCATCAGCTTAGATGTAGGATGTCAAGCAGTCTTGTAAACTCCAGAGGTCTCTGGAAAACTGATAAAATCCTCTATGTGGACCTCTGAACAGTGTTAGACAAACAAAGCTGACCAAATTACTTTGGTAAAATCTTAAGCAGATAATTCTGGTTGCCTAATTGCCAAGAGCATCTGCCACAGCTCCAGGTTACCAAGGCTTTGTTCAGTACGTCTCTTGTTTCCTTCATTCTTTCCTTAGGAACCTGTTCAACCACCACCACATGCCAGATCCTGTGCTGGGAGTGTGACATTGAAGGGGGAATCCAGAGTGGTCCCTTGGAGCTTTCAGCCAGGGAAGAGAGGATAACACTTATCGATAACAGCCCACACAGAAATCAATCATGATGTATGATTGTGTCTCATCTCCGTGCCTGACTTCACTTAGGTCGCCTTCCTCATCTCCTAGATGAATGTCTCTCTTTTACGTCTATGTCTTGTCCATGAAAACATCCCCAATTTCACAGAGCTCAGGAGATCAGCCGAGCCCCTGGGTCCTCAGTGGATGCTTCGCACACTTCCATAGAAGCATCCTCGCATTTTACTGTGATTGTCTCACTGCCTACTTGCCACACAGCGTGGTTTGTCCACAGGTAAGTTTGATTTAGCACTGAAAACCCAGCACCAACAGGGTGACCACACATCAAGGGAAATGTGTTGATTGTATGGATTAATACCTGAGTGATTGAGGGAGTGTTCTTCTCTAAATTTCCTGTCCATAGATGACCCAGGTGAAAGCTGGCTTCTCATAAATAATGGACTCATTTCATGGGACCCCAAAATCTCAGAACTGATCACATTTCTTTTCTTTTTTATGGTTTCTAGGAAGGTCAGAGCCCTCTTTTAGCAAAACATAGAATCATATGGCTTGCCTTTCCAGTTACTCACCTAAGCAATTGCTTTTTTTCCTTCTTACTATAGGATCACTCTGATTCCTTCCTCTGTAGCCATGTCAATTTTTTTTTTTTAAAGAGGAGTAATAAACTTCTTTTTAAGTGATCAGGTTATTAGAGTCATCTGGGCGGCCACACTCCTTCAACGACTTGGTCGTTGACCGTAGATTCACTGCACCCTCCTTAATGATAACATTCCCTCTCGTTCTCCTCGAGGGTCTCTTAGACAAAATACGGTATTGCACACAAGCACATTCAGATGAAAAATCCTATCATTGGTGATAACTTCGAATGATAGAATCTTAATAAACTTTCTGTGTTGATTGGCTGGGATAACGAGAGATACATATCATGTGTGATAGCTGCACGACAGAAGATAAGCTGGTCATCATTTTCAGATAAAAATGCCCATCCATCCACAGATTGCAATCAGGAGGCTGCCACTGAGTTCTTAGTCTATTCCAGTTAATTAAATGCTAAATGAAATTCAGAGTTCTGGCTCCTAGAGATTCAACAATCTGTTGCCATGTGCTGCAAAGTCAGAGAATGCAGTCTCAAAAGTTTGCAGAGGAGCTAGTAGCTGCTCACGAAATCCTTGTCCCCTTGGCAGTTCCCTTCCTCTGAGAACTCATCTGCAATGCTGAATGGCAGTGGGAGGTGGGGGGGATGCTTGAGCTCCCTTCTTGCTCTGACAGCTGTGGGTCACAGGTCCTGGGAATTAGACATGAGCATCTCTGGGGGACCATTTTTCTGCCTACCAAACCCAATATGCAATCTATTGAGAGAAAAGGAAAATAGATGGGTAAGAAATTATCAAAGACATAACAGGAAGTTTTTCCCCCCAGAGCTGAAAGGATACATGAGTAACTGGATTGAATGAACTTTCCTAATAAGGAGCAGAGTGAGTGAAAAATGACCCATTTCTAGACATGTCAGTGTGACATTGGAGACCCTGAGGATAAAGCACTTTTCTATGGGGAGAGGGGAGGGGAAGGAGAGAAAAAGGAAGAGGAAAAGAGAGAAGAGAGAGAAATGGGTGTAGGGGGAGAGAATTGCGGAGAGAGAGACCAAAGAGGCAAATGGGATGAGGTGAGAACAATGGGCAGAGAGGGGCCGAGAGCCATGGGAGAAGGAAAGGACAGTGGTTTATTTACCTGGATCCCTAGTGCCTTCATGAGCTGGCATGCAATAGAAGTCAGGTTCCCCAGATTGTTAAATAAACAGTAACTGGGTTCTGAACTGTTAGCTATCATTGCTTGTTTAGCTCTGCTACAACTTGTGCATCATCAGGCTGCAGAAAATACGCTGACCAAACTCAGTAAGACTCAGTGTCAGCTAATCGACAAGGTGCTTTGGGAGTTTTTCAGTTTCTCATTCAAAAAGTCAGTCTGGATTTGTCACCTGGGAGGAAGCCTTGTGTCACCTCCCCTCCGGAGGTTTGCTGATATCAATGCCTGCTGGGGAAGCATTATGGTGTTAGAATATTCCAGAGAGAGTCACATTGCTTGGTGCCATTTAGACATAGACTGTAGCAAAAGAAAGACAAAGAAGGCTTCCGTTTAAGCATGTTACTATTGCATTATTAAATAACACACAGACTCATTGAAGCGGCCGGCAAGTTTGGCTGTGTTGAATTTCTGAGCTAACTAGTCCTTTGGTTTTGTTTTCTGACTGGTTTATTCATATCCTCTTTGGCTTTTTCCATTGGACACATATTTATGGGGCACCCACATGTTGTCATGAATGCAGTGGCTGCGTCGACCACGTCTGCCCATGCTGCTTCCCTGCCTAGAATGCCCATCCTTCCTGATCCAGTTCTGGTCCTCTTCAAGACTCACCTGAGCTATCCTTTACCCAAAAGCCTTCCTTTCCCCTGAGCCCCAACCCAACCAGGGTCAGCTGCTCCTCTGGACTTTATGTCTGACCATGGACACCCTAGAAGCATTCCTACTGGAGTTTAGTATCAGTCACTTCTCCTGAAGAACTGTCTGGCTTCTTCTGCTCTGGTAATGAAAGTGATGGATGGTTCATGCTCTCCTCTTTGCCTTGGCTGCCAGAAGCTGATGACCCAGAGATTATATTAACTCTTCTACTCCAAATAATGGCATTATCCCTTTTTCTTGTTCCTATTTTCAATTTCATTTTATTTTCGAAACATGCCATTACTGTATTTGTTTTAAACGGGCTTAAATCCTCTCTATCGATAATATAGGGTAGAGGTAAATAAATATACATAAATATATAGACGAAAACATTGGAAAAGAAAGGCCACCGTTGTATGCTTTCTTAGGGACCGAACCCCTGAGAATCATCATCACCATCACCATCATCATTGTCATTGTCATCATCCTCATCAGTAACTCATAGCATGGGACTTTACAGATTACAAAACAATTGTGCATACAGCTGTCCTGTGATCTCATTTTAAACCTCACAGAACCCTTTGATGTTACCCACAGGTAGCACCCTCAGTTTGGTCTGTAAGGTGAAAAGGAAAGGGAAAGAAAGGGTTAAGTAAAAAGGTGTCCTCATGGTGCACAGTCATTCTGCATCGAATGCCGCCCTGATTGTCTCCCTGTGGATGCCCCCTAGTCCTGGAGCTGCTTATGTGTGCTCATTTAGTCAGACTGTAGTTGTAGATTCCAAGTCCAGATTTAGCTTCATTTATTATCTTGAACAACTGATCACTGGGGAAATGGACACAATTTTGGAAAAAAAGGTGTCCATTCAGCCAGGAATTTTGTCTTCTCCCATTGGACAGATGAGTGAACAGAGGTACAGAAAGTTAATGACATTCAAAGCAACAAAGGAAATAAATGACCAACCACAATTTGAACCCATGTCTGTTGCTGGAGGTCAAGGTGTCTTTTCAGTGCCCCTTATCCTGGTGCCAGCAGCTCCCTGATGCTTCTCACACCTGCTTCCCAGGAAGCCCCTGGGGTCTCACTGCTGGAGGGTTTGAGCTGCTTCCTTAGAACTGAGGATTTCAGATCCATTCCCTCAGCTTTCAGCATTTTCTCCAGACCGTGGACCTGGGGAAGCAACCTGACTTGTGAACCCTCCATTCCATGACAGAGGCAAAGTGGAAACCTGAACTGGATTTCTTTTAAGTCATGAGTCTTGTTGGTATAACAAGGCAGAAGTCATACTGCAAGGGCACGATGCCTGCATCTGTCTGCTAAGAGATGAGACTCATGTACACCCAGCTAGTAATCCATCATTCTTCAGTTTGGCATTCAAGTCTTTCTACCATTCTATCTTAATTTACCTTTCCAGTGGCATTTTCCATATGCATCCACTAGCGCCTTACAGTCTGGCCAAGCTGGGTAATTATTGCATTTGTGACTGCCCATCTCCCTTCTTATTTTATAGCTTTGCATTTTGCATGTATTAGGCACTAAATAAGGATATACTGACCATGCTGAATACCACTGAATTGTCGAATAGCTGAACACATATAATTGTGTGTTTTTCTGATGTCTGGGACTCCACACATCTCTACGGTCCACCCACAAAGAAGGAAATCAGGAGGTGCCTCTGTTTGACAGAAATATACCCAAGATTTTAGAATACAAGATTAGAGTGACACTGAAAGCTCCTCAAGGGCAAGAGAGCTTCTGCTCACAAAGAGACTACTCTTTATGACATGCTCTGGACCTATTTGTCATAGTCTAATTATACACAACTCAGCAATTAGGGCTTGCTTATCTCTCCGTGGGAGATTCTTGAATGAGTAACTTTCAACCCAGGGAATGTTCTGAAATTCACACCAACATGTTTGTCCTTTAGAATGACCTGGGTTTTCCCCTTTATCACTTAATGTGTATTTATGTTGCACCCACTAAGTGTCAAGCTTAGCTAGGCATATTGAAATACAGAACGAGAAAAGTGGTCAAACCCCAAGAGCCACTGTATGGTTGGTGTAATATATAGATGTAGATAGCTCTTCTGTTATTTTATTTAATTTTTAAAATATTTTTATTGGAGTATAGGTGCTTTACAATGTTGTGTTAGCTTCTACTGCACAGCAAAATGAATCAGCCACGCATATACATATATCCTCTCTACTTAGGACACTACAGTGCATTAAGTAGAGTTACCTGTGCCATACAGTATGTTCGCATCAGTTGTCTATTTTATACATACTATCAATAGTGTATATGTGTCAGTCCCAATCTTCCAGTCCCTCACACCCCACCCCTTTCCCCCTTGGTATCCATACATTTGTTCTCTACGTCTGTGTCTCTCTGCTTTGCAAATAAGATAATCATTTTTCCAGATTCCACATATATGTGTTAATATACGATATTTATTTTTCTCTTTCTGACTTGCTTCACTCTGTATGACACTCTCCAGGTCCATCCACGACTCTATAAATGACCCAATTTCGTTCCTTTTTTTGGTTGAGTGGTGTTCCACTGTACATATGTACTACATCTTTTTTATCCATTCCTCTGTTGATGGACATTTAAGTTGTTTCCATGTCCTACCTATTGTAAATAGTGCTGCTATGAACATTGTAATGAAATAGCTCTTCTTTTAAAACTCAAAGAGACTAGTATAGTGACCAAAAAGAGCTAGAGCTCTTGGGATAGTGGGGAGAAAACTGTTGTAGATGGCTTTGGGGGTCCTGGGAGGGGCATTGAGATGAGGAAATAGGCAAAATGGGTCCAGGTCAGGATTGGCCTTGGAGAGCTATGGAAAGCCTCTTACCATTTCTGGGTGGCTTTGATGAGGGTCTGGGAGGAACCTAGAGATGGAGCATGAATAATGATATATGGAAATCATGTGGGGGTTATCACTGAAAATGCAGCATGGAATAGTGATGGCCTGAACCAGAAGAGGGTCAGTGGGAGAAAGGGAGGAAGCAGTGCCTTAACACATTATGGCTGTAGAATCTATGGGCTTAATGACAAATTTTAGGAAGAGTGGTAGAAAGGAGATTGTCCAGGTTCTCTACAAGATCTCTAGGACAAGGAAGTGGATGATGGCAGTGCTGGAGCAATGACATGAGATGGAATAGAATAAAGTAGCTAACATTTATTGTGCACTTCAGCTATGTGTCAACTATTATCTTGGGCACTCCAAATGCACGATCTCATTTAATCCTAATTAAATGAGTTGACATCATACCCATTTGAAAATAAGGAAACTGAGGCAGAGAGGATGGTTAAGCCACTTGCCTAAGTAAGTTGAAGTGCCAGAATTTTCACCCTGATATTCCGACACGAGTATCACACTCTTGGTACTGACTTGACTTGCGGTAAAAATGAACGCACCAATCAAAGGTGCACCACAGAAAAAGTATGCTCTGAGTAATTGCTTGGTCAGAATATCCTCCTCTAAAGGGATTCACTTCAGCATTTCTGTTGCAAACCATGTTAGTGAAAGTAGGATAAGATTTGTTAAATAGTTCCCCTGCCATACACACACAAACACACATGTACACACAAAAATGCCCCTGCACACAAGCTATGGAGGAAGAGATCCGTGACATACAGGAAGGTACATTAGTGTTTGATGCCATCGTTATGCTGGGTGTGACAGCAACTGCCCTCAATCGGTGCCCAATCACCCTTACCTAACAGCAGTGTGTTAGGAATGCCCCAGAGATGTGCTCAGTTTGCTTTGCCTGTCCTGGTCTGCCTGGACACTTAGCTGGATCTTGACCTGTTTGTTCATTGACCAATTTTAGACCTGCCATTGCCTCTTGGACCCTTTATGGGTCATACCTACATGCCAGGAATTGAACTAAACACTTCATGTGCATTTTTGTCACTTGATTGTCAAAGATGATATGTAGGCATCATAAATCCTACTGTGTAGATGAAGAAACTGGTCCAAGGACAGTGGCTAGTGAGGGGCATAGGCTAATATGACCCATTTCAGTCCTCATTTGCAGCCACTGGGTGACACTCCTTCTCTGGCCCTGAGCCTTAGATGTCTTTCTCAGATCCCTGGTTGTGCCTCACCCCCGGCTCAATCCTGTCTCAGCTATTTAAGACAACTGACCCCTCTCACCCATCCCTGGCCTAACAGGTTTCCCCAACTTTGTTACAGGGAACTGGTGCCCCTGGGCTGCCTTCCTTTGGAGTAGGGGACAGGTGAGTTCCTGTAAGATAATTATACTCCTTTACTTTCATATGCACATGGCCCTGGACTATTTTGGCCTCTTAAATCCCCAATTTCCCATAGATTTGTGGGATTTCAGATGAGCTTCTTTTGACTTCCTCCAAAGAAAGATTTTTGTGCAGCAAAAAGGAATTGGGATTTGCAAAGGTGATTTGCTATTGCTATGTTGGATTAAAAGATGTCATGTAAAAAGGAAAAACCCCAAGTTTTTACTCATGTATTTATAAAAAAAGAAATTTGGCTGATTACAGCTTGTTAGATCTGCTGCTTCTCTAGTTCCATTTAGGAAAAAAAATGTGACTTTATATTCCCACCCACTGATTTCCAACTAAAACAGAACTTAGTTGCCTGCTGATCCCGCTGGCTTTTTAAATGAAAAACTTATTCTTCTTAAACTACTGGGAAATTATATTTAAAAATCAGCATAATTCCATTCCCTATTCTTTCTGGATTTCTTGAATAATGCAGGGTTGGTTTCTAGAACAATGCTACATAATCTGATGTAACAATTTGGTTATCAACATACATGTTAACTGATGATGTGCATCGCTGCACGGAATCCATTTCTTCATGTTCCTTAATATAACCTGAGTTAAGATTTTTCTCCTCTCTAATCTAATTATAGCTTTTGGAGGTAGGACTTTAGTAGACTTAAAGATATTTTATAATAATATTATATTGTATATATTCTATATATATATCTTCCAAATTCTTAACTCACAAAATCATAAGCAGTAAAAACAATACATTGTTGTTTTAATCCACTAAGTTTTGGAGTTGTTACACAGCAGTGAGTAACTGGAACAGTGAGTGTCTAGCCGGCATCTGCTACACACCACACTCCACCTCCCCCAACTCCCATTAACCCAGCTATAAATAAACTATGGCAGATCCCTTCCAAAAGATTATCTATATTCAATTTTACTTACAGAGAACTCAGAAGCTGTGAAATTCTCCGTCTCAGCACTGCCTCATTTATCTGAAAGGAATTGCATAAGCCATCCAATCTAAATTCTTCTGCTGGTGTGAGATCTCAGGGCCTGGACTAGTGCAGACATAATATTTGGCTGCATTCAAGCAGTCAGAGGAAGCAGATGAACCAATCTTGTAACCAAGATCGCATACAGAAAGCCAAAGCCAGTCAGTGGGTAAGTCATCAGATCTGGGAAGGGTGGAGCCATCCATGGAAGATGTGCCATGAGATTGGACCCTAGAAGATAGAAAGGTTGGTTTGGGCAGTGCAGTGCAGGATAGATTAGGGCAAGAGGTACTGGACTGAGCCTAAGAACTTTCCAAGCGTTCATGAAAACAATGCCTGTGGTGACAACTGTGTACTATGAGGCTTGACCTACTGACATCTCTGCTGAAGAGATGAAGTAATAAATAGCTGAATGCATGACTGAAAATAAAGGATGGTACAAGTAATAATACCTAGTACAGTAAGTCCCCTACATATGAACCTTCAAGCTGCAAATTTTCAAAGATGTGAACATGCATTCACGTGTCCAGTGATGTAAGTTAGTTCACGTGTCTGGCATTCATTGTCATGTGCGTGCATCCTCTACACATGGTTGTGCTTTTGTGTACTGTACTGTATAGAGTCCATTAGTGCAATATCTTTATTTCAAGAGCAGGATGTCTGGAAGCAAATATAAAAGCAGCAGTGATATATCTGGTACTGCTTAGAAATGCCAAGCTATAACAGTGGAAACAAAAGTGAAAATAATTGAAAAAGTGGAGCGAGGCAAAAATTTGGTAGATGTCACTAATTCTCATAATGTGAATCATTCAACTATTGGCACGATTCTAAAGAACAAGGACAAGATCATGGAATGTGAAGTCTGCTATGATGATGATGTTGACAAAATATGAAAGAAGTGTGGAAAAGTGATGGAGGAGGTGAAGAAACTTCTCAGTGTATGGATGCAGGATAAACACCAGTGTCAAGTCCTGCTCACCTTAATGCTGATTCAAAAGAAACCTAGAGAAGCAAGAAGAACTACAATTCTGCAGCCTGTGGAATGAAAACCACATTCACAGAAAGATAGAGAAAATGAAAAGGCAGAGGACTATGTACCAGATGAAGGAACAAGATAAAATCCCAGAAAAACAACTAAATGAAGTGGAGATAGGCAACCTTCCTGAAAAAGAATTCAGGATAATGATAGTGAAAATGATCCAGGATCTCGGAAAAAGAATGGAGGCAAAGATCAAGAAGATGCAAGAAATGTTTAACAAAGACCTAGAAGAATTAAAGAACAAACAAACAGAGATGAACAATACAATAACTGAAATGAAAAATACACTAGAAGGAATCAGTAGCAGAATAACTGAGACAGAAGAACGGATAAGTGACCTGGAAGACAGAATTGTGGAATTCACTGCCACAGAATAGAATAAAGGAAAAAAAAATGAAAAGAAATGAAGACAGCCTAAGAGACCTCTGGAACAATATTAAGCTCAACAACATTCATATTATAGGGGTCCCAGAAGGAGAAGAGAGAGAGAAAGGACCCAAGAAAATATTTGAAGAGATTATAGTCAAAAACTTCCCTAACATGGGAAAGGAAATAGCCACCCAAGGCCAGGAAGCACAGACAGTCCCAGGCAGGATAAAACCCAAGGAGAAACACACTGAGGCACATAGTAATCAAACTGACAAAAATTAAAGACAAAGAAAAAATATTGAAATCAACAAGGGAAAAACAATAGCTAACATACAAGGGAACTCCCATAAGGTTAACAGCTGATTTCTCGGCAGAAACTCTACAAGCCAGAAGGGAGTGGCATGATATATTTAAAGTGATGAAAAGGAAGAACCAACAACCAAGATTACTCTACCTGGCAAGGATCTCATTCAGACTAGTTGGAGAAATCAAAAGCTTTACAGACAAGCAAAAGTTAAGAGAATTCAGCACCAGTGAACCAGCTCTACAACAAATCTTAAAGGAACTTCTCTAAGTGGGAAACACAAGAGAAGAAAAGAACCTACAAAAACAAACCCATAACAATTAAGAAAATCATCATAGGAACTTACATATCGATATTTACCTTAAACGTGAATGGATTAAATGCTCCAACCACAAGATACAGGCTTACTGAATGGATACAAAAACAAGACCCATATATACTGTCTACAAGAGACCCACTTCAGACTTAGGTACACATACTAACTGAAAGTGAGGGAAGGGAAAAAGATATTCCATGCAAATGGAAATCAAAAGAAAGCTGGAGTAGCAGTACTTATATCAGATAAAATAGACTTTATAATACAAAATGTTATAAGAGACAAGGAAGGACAGTATATAATGATCAAGGGATCAATCCAAGAAGAAGATATAACAATTATAAATATATATGCACCCAACATAGGAGCACCTCAATGCATAAGGCAACTGCTAACAGCTATAAAACAGAAAATCAACAGTAATACAATAATAATGTGTGACATTAACACCTCACTTACACCAATGGACAGATCATCCAGACAGAAAATTAATAAAGAAACACAAGCTTAAAATAACACAATAGACCATGTGGATTTAATTGATATTTATAAGACATTCTATCCAAAAAGAGCAGATTACACTTCTCAAGTGCACATGGAACATTCTCCAGGATAGGTCACATCTTGGGTTACAAATCAAGCCTTGGTAAATTTAAGAAAACTGAAATCATATCAAGCATCTTTTCCCACCACAACACTATGACATTAGAAATCAATTACAGGGAAAAAAATGTAAAAAACACAAACACATGGAGGCTAAACAATACGTTACTAAATAACCACGAGATCACTGAAGAAATCAAAGAGGACATCAGAAAATACCTAGAGACAAATGACAGTGAAAACATGATGGTCCAAAACCTATGGGATGCAGCAAAAGCAGTTCTAAGAGGGAAGTTTATAGCAATACAATCCAACCTCAAGAAACAAGAAAAATCTCAAATAAACATTCTAACCTTACACCTAAACGAACTAGAAAAGAAGAACAAACAAAACCCAAACTTAGTAGAAGGAAAGAAATCATAAAGATCAGAGCAGAAATAAATAGAAACAAAGAAAACAATAGATCAATAATAGATCAATAAACAATAGACCAATAAAACTAAAATCTGGTTCTTTGAGAAGATAAACAAAATTGATAAACCATTAGCCAGACTCAGCAAGAAAAAGAGGGAGAGGACTCAAATCATTAAAATTGGAAATGAAAAAGAAATTACAACAGACACTGCAGAAATACAAAGCACCTAAGAGACTACTACAAGCAACTCTATGCCAATAAAACGGACAACCGGGAAGAAATGGACAAATTCTTAGAAAGGTATAACCTTCCAAGACTGAACCAGGAAGAAATAGAAAACATGAACTGACCAATCACAAGTAATGAAATTGAAACTGTGATTAAAAATCTTCCAACAAACAAAAGTCCAGGACCAGATAGCTTCACAGGTGAATTCTATCAAACATTTAGAGAAGAGCTAACACTCACCCTTCTCAAACTCTTCCAAAAAATTACAGAGGAAGGAACACTCCCAAACTCATTCTATGAGGCCACCATCACCCTGATACCAAAACCAGACAAAGATACTACAAAAAAAGAAAATTACAGACCAATATCACTGATGAATATAGATGCAAAAATCCTCAACAAAATACTAGCAAACAGAATCCAACAACATATTAAAAGGATCATACACCATGATCAAGTGGGATTTATCCCAGGGATGCAAGGATTCTTCAATATACGCAAAACAAACAATGTGATACACCATATTAGCAAACTGAAGAAGAAAACCCATATGATCATCTCAATAGATGCAGAAAAAGCTTTTGACAAAATTCAACACCAATTTATGATAAAAACTCTCCAGAAAGTGGGCATAGAGGGAACCTACCTCAACATAATAAAGGCCATATATGGCAAACCCACAGCAAACATCATTCTCAGTGATGAAAAACTGAAAGCATTTCCTCTAAGATCAGGAACAAGACAAGGATGTCCACTCTCACCACTATTATTCAACATAGTTTTGGAAGTCCTAGCCATGGCAATCAGAGAAGAAAAAGAAATAAAAGGAATACAGATTGGAAAAGAAGGAGTAAAACTGTCACTGTTTGCAGATGACATGATACTATACATAAAGGATCCTAAAGATGCCACCAGAAAACTACTAGAGCTAATCAATGAATTTGGTAAAGTTGCAGGATACAAAATTAATGAACAGAAATCTCTTGCATTTTTATACACTAACAATGAAAGATCAGAAAGAGAAATTAAGGAAACAATCCCATTCACCATTGCAACAAAGAGAACAAAATACTTGGGAAGAAAACTACCTAAGGAGGTAAAATAACTGTACTCAAAAAACTATAAGACAGTGATGAAAGAAACCAAAGATGACACAAACAGGTGGAGAGATATACCATTTTCTTGGATTGGAAGAATCAATATTGTGAAAATGACTATACTACCCAAAGCAATCTACAGATACAATGTTATCCCTATCAAATTACCAGTGGCATATTTACAGAACTAGAGCAAAAAAATCTTAAAATTTGTGTGGACATACAAAAGACTCCAAATAGCCAAAGCAGTCTTGAGTGAAAAAAACGGAGCTGGAGGAATCAGACTCCCTGACTTCAGACTATATTACAAAGCTAAAATAATCAAGACAATATGGTACTGGCACAAACATAGAAATATAGATCAATGGAACAGGATAGAAAGCTCAGAGAAAAACCCACATACCTATGTTCAACTAATCTATGACAAAGAAGGCAAAGATATACAATGGAGAAAAGACAGTCCCTTCAATAAGTGGTGCTGGGAAAACTGGACAGCTACATGTAAAAGAATGAAATTCGAACACTCCTTAACACCATACACAAAAATAAACTCAAAATGGATTAAAGACCTAAATGTAAGACCAGACACTATAAAACTCTTAGGAGAAAATATAGGAAGAACACCCTTTGACATAAATCACAGCAAGATCTTTTTTGATCCATCTCCTAGAGTATGGAAATAAAATAAAAAATAAACAAATGGGACCTAATGAAACTTAAAAGCATTTGCACAGCAAAGGAAACTACAAACAAGATGAAAAGATAACCCTGAGAATGGGAGAAAATATGTGCAAATGAATCAACATACAAAGGATTACTCTCCAAAACATATAAACAGCTCATGCAGCTCAATATTAAAAAAGCAAAAAACCCAATCCAAAAATGGGTGGAAGATCTAAGTAGACATTTCTCCAAAGAAGACATACAGATGACCAAGAAGCACATGAAAAGATGCTCAACATCACTAATTATTAGAGAAATGCAAATCAAAACTACAATGAGGTATCACCTCACACCAGTTATAATGGGCATCATCAGAAAATCTACAAACAACAAATGCTGGAGAGGGTGTAGAGAAAAGGAACCCTCTTGCACTGTTGGTGGGAATGTAAATTGATACAGCCACTATGGAGAGCAGTATGGAGATTCCTTAAAAAACTAAAAATAGAACTATTATATGACACAGCAATCCCACTACTGGGCACACACCCTGAGAAAACCATAATTCAAAAACAGTCATGTACCACAATGTTCACTGCAGCATTATTTACAATAAACAGGTAATGGAAGCAACCTAAGTGTCCTTTGAACAGATAAAGAAGATGTGGCACATATATACAATGGAATATTATTCAGCCATAAAAAGAAACCAAAATGAATTATTTGTAGTGAGGAGGATGAACCCTTACTCTGTCATACAGAGTAAAATAAGTCAAATAGAGAAAAACAAGTATCGTATATTAACGCGTATATGTGGAATCTAGAAAAATCGTACAGGTAAACCGGTTTGCAAGGCAGAAATAGAGACTCAGGTGTAGAGAACAAACATATGGATACCAAAGGGGGAAAGTGGTGGGGAGGTGGTGGTAGTGAGATGAATTGGGAGACTGGGATTGACATATATACACTAATATGTATAAAATAGATAACTAATAAGAACCTTCTTTATAAAAAATAAATAAATGCAATAAAATTTTAAAAAAATATGGGAAAAAAAAGAGAGAAAGCTAAAAGCCTTTATGAATACTTGAAGAAGAAACATGGCAAAGAATCAGAGGGTGCATCTTTTAATGCCAGCCATGGTTGGTTTCATTGGTTCAAGGCTAGAACCAACCTTCCCAATGTAAAAGTAAGTGGCGAGGCAGCGAGTGCAGATAAGGTAGCTGCCTGATTCAGGGAATCTCCTGAAACGCTTGGAGAAATTATTGATGAAGGTGAGTGTTTACCTGAGCAGGTTTTTAATGTGGATGAGACAAGACTGTACTGGAAGAGGATGTGAGACCGAAGTTACATCAGTAAGGAGGAAAAGTTGATGCCAGGCTATAAAGCAGCAAAGGATACGCTAACTCTGTTGTTTGGTGGCAATGCTTCCAGCAATATGAAGCTGAAACCTCTCTTAGTTTATCATTCAGAGAACCCAAGAGCCCTTGAAAACATAGCCAATGGCTCTCTTCCTTTTGTGCAGAAGAGTAACCCCAAAGCCTGGGTGACACAGGCCATTTTCCAGGACTGGTTTTTCCACCACTTTATCCTGGAGGTAGAGGAATATTGCTTGGAGAAGGACGTCCCATTCAACATTCTTTTGCTGCTCGAAAATGCTCTGGGCCACCCCCCATTCTTGGATGACTTTCATCCCAACGTCAAAGTAGTGCATCTGCCACTGAATACTACGTCGCTCATCCAACCTATGGACCAGAGAGTTATAGCAACTTTCAAGAAATATTATTTATGTCACACTTTTCGTCAGGCACTAAAGGCAAGTGATGAATCAGGAAGAACCTTATGACAATTTTGGAAGGACTATAACATCTACAAGGCCATAAAAAACATTGACTTTGCTTGGAGTGAGGTTACAGCCATCACCATGAATGGGGTTTGGAGGAACATTTGTGTGAAGTTTGTTCCTGATTTTTGTGGATTTGAGAAGGTAGGTGAGGAGTCCAAAGAGGTCTTCAGCAGCTTAGTGACCCTCAGCAAGAAGCTGGAGCTAGATCTACAAGAGGATGACTTCATCAAACTCCTTGCTGTGTAACACGAAGACCTTACTAGCGAAGAGCTGTTGGAATTGGAGGCCCAGAGAAAGGATGAAGAGAGACAAGAGGAAGAAGAAGTAACTGAAGAACCAAAGAGATTCATGATGCAGGAAATGGCAAGGGGATTTTCTTTATCTGAGGAGGCACTGTTAGTTTTTGAGGCACAGGACCCAAACATAGAATGATACATGAAAGTTGCAGCAGCCGTTCAGAATGCAATCCAGTGCTACCATATCATCTATGATGGGAAAAAAAGAGCTACTACCCAGACATCACTGGATCGCTTTTTTAAAGAGGGTAGATAAAATTGAATTCAAGTGGGTAGATAGAATTGAATCCAGCAAGGAACCAGAACCTGTGCCATCAACGTCAGGCATGAGTGAAATGGCAGCTTGCCCTCCATCTATCGCTGATGATCCTGCATCTCTGCCATCTCCCACCTCCTCTCCCTCCTCCAGTCAGTAACACTTCTTGCCTGTTCACTCGATGCCAGCCCCTGTATGCCAGCTGTTGTACTGTACTGCTGTAAGATTAAAATGTTTTCTTTATTTTTTGTGTCTGTTTTTTACATATTATTTGCGTGAAAAGTATTATAAACCTATTACAGTACAGTACTATAGAGCCGATTGTGTTAGTTGGTACCTAGGCTATCTTTGTTGGACTTAATGAATAAATTGGACTTATGAACATGCCCTTGGGACAGAACTCATTCATATGCAGGGGACTTACTTTATTTTAATACTGCTATAGCAGGAGCTGTGCTAAGACTTACTTGTATTGGCTCATCTTACTCTTAACAACATTCTTATGTGGTTGGTAATTTTGTTTTCCTTTTTTTACAGCTGCAGAAACTGAGGCTGAGAGAAGTGCAAGATTACTTCCCCAAGGTTGCATAAGATGGTGGCGATAGAGTTTGAGTTTGAATTCAGAGTGTTTGAACTCCAGAGCCCAGAGTCTTTCACACGAACTTGCCTTACCTTCCAGGTGAGATTGAATACAAGGTAGAGGGCCGATCTCATGCAGTGATGCTGCCTTCGTTATATCGATGGTACGGGTGTCTCATCTGTGATCTGACTCATAAAAAATCAACATGATTCTCTTTTGAAATGCAAAGGCATCCAGTAGCATTATAGGAATAAATGCAGTCTGTCACACAGCCTGTAGAAGACTCCTAAAATAGTATTCTCCTTCTACTCCTGGTAAATTCATACATTTTGTTATGTATTCATTTATTGGACAAAAATCCAAGGATAGGTAGCTCTGTGCCAGGCACAGTGTTCCAGAAATGCACATACTATGATCCCTGCCCTGGGGAGCTCATGGACCCATGGGAAGGTAGATCTGTAAATAAAGAAGCAGGGGCTTCCCTGGTGGAGCAGTGGTTGACAGTCCGTCTGCCGATGCAGGGGACACGGGTTCGTGCCCCGGTCCGGGAAGACCCCACATGCCGTGGAGCGGCTAGGCCCATGAGCCATGGCCGCTGAGCCTGCGCGTCCGGAGCCTGTGCTCCGCAACGGGAGAGGCCACAGCAGTGAGAGGCCCGCGTACCGCAAAAAAAAAAAAAAAAAAAAAAAAGCAGCAGGAACACCTCCTTGAAGTGTGAAGTGTATTGCATCCACTGGAACAAAGGGCACTGTGATGAAATATGCTGGGGGTGATGGGGGAAATTATCATAGAGAAAAAAGGCGCTTTTACAGAGTGCTGGTGGATTGGAAAAAGCAGGACGGTGTTTAACTGGGAAGAGTTAACATAGGCAAGATATGAAGGGTGGGCAAAAGGGCTTGTTTGGCAGACTGTATGTAAGAACCCGGTATCCAGAAATTAGCACCATTCCAATAACATAGGAATTTTATTGGTCCCAATGGGCATGGAGGTCGAAGAGAAGGGGTTTTACCTTCTATCCTTTGTTCCATTGGCAGTCGCTGAGGTGCCCGGGAGACTCTTCAGTGGTGGGAGGGAGCAGCCATGCATGAGTGGGGCAGTGAGTTCTGGCTGAATGAAATTTGAACACCATTTGCTTTGAACAATTCTATCTTCATTGTTATCTCATCAAAAACAAACAATTGCACAATCAGCTCTGGAAAGCCAGGTAATAATATGCAATTCTTTGACTGTCCTCTGTAACCTTTTCTATTTTCTCACATGTACTTAAAAAGACAGATAAAGCTACAGATGATTATCAGGTAAGGAGAGAAAAAGATAAGCAAACACAAAGTAATAATGCAGTTCTCCGAAATCATTGGCTGTTTCCCTGCCGAGGATATGCACTCAAAAAGGCCATTACTTAACGTCTTATTTTGCTTCTTAATAAAAATCTCATAAAGGCAGGGTGTTTTCTCATTCTCACCCTTGGCTACTTCTGTGAATAGGCTCTGGAAAGAGGCATGCTTCTCTGGCTTTCCTCCTGTTGTGCCGTCTATTTCTTTCCATCTCCAGGGTCTTCCAAACTTCCCATCACAGTGGACGGGTGGGTGGTCAGCACTCAAGCTCACACAAAGCTTCAGTTGTCTCCTGTATCCCTTCAAATCAGACTGATTTTTTCATTGTCCCCAGGATCACAACGTGCATTTCTACCTTTACATGTTTGCTCAAGCAATCTTCCCAGCTCAACAAGCTCTTCCCTTCCCACTTTGTTGGGACAATTTTTGTGTGGGGGGGGGGGAGGTAGGGGGGGATGGGAGTAAACAGTGTAGAAAAAGACAGCAGTGCCTGAAACTGGGTGGGCCTGGGTATGAACTTGTACAGAACGTTGAATGCAGCCCTTAAAACATGATAGGCCCTCACTGAATGTTTGTGCATTCAGTGAGGGTGGTTTTGATAATTAATGTATCTCTAAATCCTGTCCCTTCAAGCTCCCGCTCAAGCTATACAAGACAGACCTTTAGACCAGAAGGAATCAGTGATGGGCATCTTGGCCTCTCACCCTTGAGCAACGAACATGAAACTTATACACTCCAGGCTTTAGGAGAAAACTCTTCCTAAACCGAAGTTAAAAGGTGCCTCCCTAGAACTTTGTTCCTTGGTCAGACTTCTGACTTCTAAAGACACCGGAAGTGGGCTTTATGCTGCCTCACTCCCCACTCCATACATACAACCTGCCAGATGTTTGAGTCCTGCTCTCTGAAGTCCCACAGAAATTCAGAGAAGGGATGGGAGTGGGTCCTTTTCCCTGGGACTCCTTTCCTTTTTACTCACACGGCCAAGACCTGCCTGTTCTTCAATACCTAGCTTAGCTGTGAGCATCAGGCCTGGGTCTCATGCCCTCTGGTCTGATTGCCAGATAAAACACAGAGCAGCCTGTTCAATTTGAATTTCAGATGAACGATGAATACTTTTTTAATGTAAGTATGTTCTAAATATCACATGGGGCATACCTATACTAAAAACTGATTGTTTATCAGAAATTCAAATGTAACTAGGAATCTCTGGTCATCCTGAGCAGGTGTCATCCTCTGTGTATCCCTAAGGCCTGTGCACGTCCCCATCACAGACTCTCACACAATCCCAACTGACCCTGCGGTCCTCCTCCCCTCCTTTCTCTTCCTCTCCAGCAGATCATGTGGCTACCACCACCCTAACCCGAGGCCCCGTGGCCTCTCCCTTCGGTTATGACTGTGGTTCTCCTCCAACTGTGTCCTGTTTCCATCCCTGCCCACTTACATCCACTCTTCATACAGAGAGTATTCTCTAAAACGTGAGTCTGTGAAGTCACAACTCTGCTCAGAACCTTCAGAATCAAATCAGAAGTCCTTCCGATACCTGTGAGATCTTCTCTCCCTTTGCCCTGGTGCATCTCTGCCTTCAACCTCTGCCACTCACTCCTCCTTTGACTCCCCAGTCTCTCCCCAGGCATGCTGAGCCCCTCCCATGGCAAAGCTGTGACTCCTTACACTTTCTGCCCTCATGGATCCTGCTCTCTCTCTATTCACATCACCTAATCAGAGAGCCTCTTCTGTCTCTCTGTCTAAAATCCCGCTTTCAACCGCTACTCTCTGCCTAATTTTCTTACTATTATTTATCAGCATGTGTCATATTATATATTTGCATATTATTTGTTTATGGATTGTCTTTCCCACTACAATTTCTGCAAAGACAGGACATCCAGGGGCTTCCCAACTTATGGAAAATTGGGACATGTAAACGTCCATTCATTTCTTCAATCAGTATTTATAGTGCCTACTATACGCCAGACATTGTGCTAGGCAGTGGTATATAGGAATGTGCAAAGCAGCTGCCCCTGGATGTCCAGGGACCACCTCCAAACACCCAGTTCCTAGCATCAGACCAGAGACATAGTAGGAACTTTCCAAATTCCCAATGCCTAACACAAGGCGGGCACATAGTAGGACCTTAATGTATGCTTCTTGTACTGAACTGTTGCAGATGTCTCTGGTTCTTGCCAATGAAGCAGAAGGTCTTGATTAACATGCTTCTGAAAACCCATTAGAATGTTATGGAATTTGAAAACAGCTACTGAAAAAAAAAAAAGTAAGAAAATAGAATCACAGTCTTGGAAGACTTTGCTTTGAGTGTGGCAGACACCTTTCATAGATCCTGAGTTCAAGCTTTCTCTCCAGGGTTTTGGAAGTTCAGAACTGCTAAAGAGTCAAATATATTTGTTGAGAAAAAATCCGAATGAACAAAGAGCACAATACACATCCCCACTTAGGAGGAGAATCGGCAGATAAAAGAAGCTGACTCTTGCCTAGGGTGCGGTGAGCAACACTGAGAACAGAAGAACTTAAACCTCCCCCCTCACCCCCCGTTAGCCAGCAATGGGGGGTGCGATTTAGACGAATGCTTACTTATTCGTCTCAAGGTATTCCAGTTTGCCACCAGGAGGTAAAGACGCACCTCAGGAATGGATGTCAAGTATTTATCATGGGTTTCTGCTATGGTAATTATTGGAGCTGACCCTTTCACTCCACCAAAAAATTATGATAAATGTAGAGATGTGATCTTTGCCCTTGAAGGATCTATGTTCCAAGGCAGTGCTCTCTGTGAACATCCTGTGACAAAAGAGAGATTCTTTGTGCTCTCTGATAAAGTAGCACCTAGTCGCATGTGGCTATTTTTTTTTTTTTTTTTTTAACATCTTTATTGGGGTATAATTGCTTTACAATGGTGTGTTAGTTTCTGATTTATAACAAAGTGAATCAGCTATACATATACATGTGCTCCCATGGGAGCATGTGGCTATTGATAGGTAAACTTGGCTAGTGTCACTGAGGAACGGGAATTTCCTATCTATGTAGTTGTAATTGATTTAAATCTGAGTGTCACCTAGGGCTAGAGGCGTTGGATAAGGTAAGGTAATTGATTCTGAAAGGTAAACAGAATGTAGACAGAAAGGTGGTGGCTGGGCCAGGTTGGCACAGTGGATGGGCTCCCGGCAGCCCTGGGAATGAGGAGTCTGAATTCAGTTTCTGCTCTAGCCCTCTTGCTGTCTGTGTCTTAGCGTTCTTACCTCTAAAGGGGGCATGGTGTTAGCTCCCGCTCTATGTGTGGGGTTGTTCAAATAATTACGTGGTCTGCTGTACAACAGCGTGCCTGTAGATAACAATACTGCAGGCTACACTTAAAAATCTGTTATGGATGGATCTCATGTCAAGTACGTTTACCTCGGCAATATAAAGAAATAAAAAAATAAATTAAGTGAGCTAATGTGTGTAAAGCATGTAAGACAGTACCTGACACATAACCCTTTGTAAATACCTTCTATAATTAGGGTGGTTATTTACAGAGGGAGGGGTTGGGGGTGGGCTGTGTATTGGTTCTACCTCTGTATGGAGTAAAATCTCAGGAAGTGTGTGCCCCAGTTCTCATTAACCCAACACGCTTTATAGATGCGCTATTGTGTGTACCAGATGACAGGGATGCAAACATGCACGACGCTGATTCTATCTTCCAGATGCTCACAGTCTGGCAGAGAATATACATAGAACATTTGTTCATTTATCCATCAAGAATTTACTGAAGACCTACCATGCGCCAGCCCGGTCTTGTCTTTGGGAAGTTATTGGTGAACAAGACAGCTAAGGACCTCACTCTTATTGTGCTTAAATTCTAATGGGAATGACAGACAATTAATCAACCATCAATCAATCACTCAAGAAAAGTTAAGTGTTACAGAGAAAACCTTAAAGAAAGGGAATGGGATAGAAGCTGAGTAGTTGGTGAAGCAAGGATTGATGCTGAGAAATCAGTGATGAGGGGACTGCCATGAAATATTACTGGGAAGGTTTCCAGGCAGGGAATGCTAACCCACGATGTGGATTGTTGAGGTGGGAGCTGGGGGAGGAGTGGCACAAATTGGGGTGGTAGCCATGAAGGTGGAAAGTGATGAACTTATTCCAGATATACCTGGGGATATAATCAACTGAACTTGCTTATGGATTCCATGTGAGTAGTGAGGGAAAGAGAGAAATGGATGATTTTGGTTGGAGCACCTAGTTCTGTTCATTGATATGGGAAGACTAGAAAGGGCAGCACGAAGGGGAAAAGCTAGAGGTCTAGAGAAACTGGGAGATGAAAAATATGTAAGAAATAGATTTTGAGGATTTACTGCATGTGAGATGCTATTTAGACATCTGACCATTTCTCCTTTTAGCATCTATGGCCAAGAAGCTTTTCTGAGATGTTCACTGTAAAAAATATGAGCTTCTCTGCAAGGGTCTCTATGTATTTATAAAAGAGAAAAAACAACCACTTCTTGTCCAGAGGGATAATGGTGACTAAATAATTCTTAAAAAAACAATATATTCTTACTTTTACATGCTTCTCTTCCTTTCCTCTCATTATTATTTCACAAACAATTCTCCATGTGACCCCCACTGGAGTTGAGAGGTACCACGATTTTATGCCTCCCGAGGCTGAAGTTCTTAGTTTCCTTTATTTACATGAAAGGACACTTATCTAAAAATTGCACTTCCACTTACATTAAAGTTGTTTCTATTTTAGTTTATTTTCCCTGATTATAAAATCATTATCTAATCTTTGCAGAAAATTTAGAATGCAAAGTGCAAGGGGAACAAAATAACACCCGTAATCCCTCAATACTATGATGTCATTCTATTTCACTGATGTCGGCAAGGCAATTTGGGAAAGTTTTAAAATTATTTTTGAGAAAGCATTGTATAAACACATGTTAAATGTTCAGACAGTGTATAGAGTGTATAGTGAAAAAGAATTCTCTCTTTAGACTCCAGCCTGTTCATCTATCCAGGGGCAACCTTCATTACAAGTTGTTCTGTAAATTTCCAGGAACCTCTGCACAGTCAAGTGTTTCTCCTGTATCTTTCATATATATCTTGCTCTTTTTTTTTTAACATCTTTATTGGAGTATAATTGCTTTACAATGGTGTGTCAGTTTCTGTTTCATAATAAAGTGAATCAGTTATACGTATACATATGTCCCCATATCTCTTCCCTCTTGCGTCTCTTTTTTGTTTGCTTGTTTATACACATTTGGGTACACTATAGACCTATTTTCTATTACTTTGCTATCTTCCCATTCAGTACTGGAGATCATCCTGATGGGACATTCAGATTTATTTAACTCTTTAAATAGCCCTGTGGCATTCAATGCACCAAGATGCCACAGTGTAACCAGTCTTCTTTTAGGAAATACCAGTGATTAACAAGTTACCTCAGCTTGCTACCTTCCATTGTTTCTGCTGAGAATGCAATTATTTGAAGGTCATCTCTCTTTTCTTTGTTTGCCTTTAAGATCTTTTTATTCATGATATTCTGCTATTTCTCTACAACGTATTCAAATGTAGACTTTTATTTATATTGCTCTGCACTCAGTAAGCACTATCTTGGGACTCACATATTTCTTTATGTTTGAAAAATTCTTAGCTATCATCTCTTTAAATATTTCTCCCCATCATGCTTTCTCTTCTTCTGAACTCCTACTGGACATAGGTTGGAACATCTCTAGAATTCTTCCAAGTATTTTAATTTCCCATTAACATTTTCTATCTTTTTATCTCTCTGTACTACATCCTGGTTAAATTCCGCAGTCTTATATTCTATTTAAAAAGTTCAGTCTGTGAGTGTGCCCCATGTGCAGATTCAATATTGAGATTTTCAGTCACAATTCTGTATTTTACAATGATATGGTTTCTTGTTTAATATCTATTAGTTTAATATATATCTGTTAGTACTCGATACTTGTCAATGTTTTTTTTTTTAACTAGTCTCCTATCTTGCTCTATATTTACAATTCATTCTTATATCACTTTGAGAACTTTACTGTTATATTTAGTCTTTTTCCCAAGTGCATAATTATTTCCATTTCCTTAGAAAAAAATCCACCTTCCCTTAGTTGTATTTATATAACTTGTATGATGTCAGCTTTCCTCATGTGGCTTGAAATTTTCATCTGTAAATTCTTCTAAAGTGGGGATTTTTTTTTTCTATTTTTTGGCCTTGCCTCGTGTTATGTGGGATCTTAGTTCCCTGACCAGGGATCAAACCCATGCCCCCTGCAGTGGAAACATGGTGTCTTAACCACTGGACCACCAGGGAAGTCCCTTGAGTGGGGATTTTTAATTGTTGCTCTTATCCTTCTCTGAGTCATTGTTTGAAGATGACCTCCCCACATATCTGGGGTTTGGCTTTCTGTAGTTTTCCACATCTGAACTTGGTAATAGGGGAAACTAAGTCTGAAACATACATCCTGGACTCTGGGCTGAATGCAGTGGCTACATTGAGTTTACTGGATTGGGAGCTGCTGTCCTAGGAGTATGTATGGTTGAGTATACTTTATTTTATGCAAAGAAAGTGAAATAGGTGTTTGCTAACTGGAAAGGTGGAGTATGCTGGGACTCAGCAGGTATTCACCACACTTCCTGCCTGGGCATGTATGTTTCTAGCCTTCCTTGTAGGTAACTGGAGCCTCAGGGTGAGTAATGGTCAGTAGAATGTGAACAGAGGAGATACACACCACTGCCATGGGTGGCTCATAAAACTTCCCATTATGATTCTCCCTTCTGTCTTCCCTTACCTGCCCACTGGATGTCAATGCCTGGGGCCACTTGAGGAGCCACTGGGTTGAAGATGGCTGTGACTTGGTCCCTGAAGGTCTGGGAGTGAAGTCTCCCACTATCCCACTATCATGGGCAGCATTTTTCACGATTGAGAAATAAACTTCTTTTGTATTGAGTCATGAGACTTGGAGGCTTAGCTGTACAGCAATAAAACTAATACGTGTCTCCCTTGTTCCTGTGGGCTTATACCTTTAAAAATATTACTTCACTGTCATCTGAGTGAGTGGTGTTTCAGGAAGGAACATGTTCAAGCCACCGTGTTTCCGACACATTTTTCTCCTTTTGCTTTCTCTCAGGGATTTCCTACTGCTCAGACATTCTGAGAGTGCCTCCATTCTATTTTTGAGTGTGTGCATTTATTTGTTTGTTTTAAAAATAGCTTTACTATCATTTCTATGTATTGGGTACAGGAAGAGGGAGGCTCAGTTTGTGCTTAGATTGCCATCTTCAAACTGGTTTAATGCGCTGCTGGATTCTATTTGCTAATATTTTATTTAGGATTTTTCATCAATATTCATATGCAAGATTGGTCTGTAGTTTTATTTTGTGCTCTCTGTCAGGTTTAAAAATCAACATTAGGATGGCTTCACAAGAAGAATTTAGAAGACTCCCTTCTTTCCCTATGCTGCCCAGGAATGAAAGGACATAGAAAGAATCCATTCGTCAAAGATTTGAAGGAGTTCACCCATGGAACCATCTCAGCCCAGGGCTTTTTGGAAGAATGGCTTTATCTTCAATTTCTTCTATGACACCAATTTCATTCAAATAATCTATCCATCTGAGATCAGTGTGCTCATTTATGATTTCTCAGAAAAATTATCAATTTCATCAAGAATTTTAAGTTTATTTGCCCAGCAGTGAGCACATTATTCTCTTACTTTCTTTTATTTTCCATTTTTTCTGTTTATTTTATTGTATTTGATACTCATATTTTTATTTAGGTATTTGTACTTTCAAAGATTTATTTTCTTGACTAGCGCATCTAAGCTTTTTAAAAAAATATTCGTTGTTGTTAAGTTCTTGAATTTATTCTTTCTACCAATTTGTTTTCAAATTCACTATTTTCTCTTTTTATCATTTGTACTCCTTTTGACTGCTTCTGCTTGTCTCACATTTCTTGCATTGATCTTTTTCTTACTTCTTTAGTTAAATGCTTCTTATATTTTCATTCATTTCTCCTAGTAACATAAAATTTAAAAAAAAATTTAAACATTTTGTTTTGGATGTGGCTTTAACAATATCGGTTAGATGTTTAGTGATCATATAATTGTCATTTTATGTTAGGAAGATCTTCTACCATTAAGGAGAATTCCTTTTAAGAGGGAGTTTGTGTGCGTGCATGTTTTATTTTATTAATTTCCAGGTGGGGTACAATCCTTACCACCCTGACATTTTTATTTTTATTACTTTGTGTTTAGAAAATATCTGAGCTATAGCTATTTGAGAACATTTGGTAAGGTTTTCTTTGCGGCCTATCTATTGTTCACTTTTTTTGGTAAATATTCCACGGGACTTTGAAAAGAAGACACAATGCCTCCTCCTGCAGATCAGCTTTGGAGTGACCTGGGGCAGGTGTCTGCCAGGTGTTGAGGCTGCCAAGACTTTATAGGACACCTTTGTTGTGTTTGGGGTGGATTAAGCCCAAGGCTTACTCAAAGGCTCCCATGGTGGGACTCATAAAATTACTCCCCTGGCTGCTTTTGCTGTTAAAACTCCTGCATCTGGCTCAAACTCCACTAAGCCCATTCATCTCAGTGACACTTCTGTTGGGAAGTGAGCATCTTGAGAAATGTATAGAAGCAGAGAAGCAGAATTTAGCAATTTGAGGGATTTAAGACCAACAGGTAGAGCAGGGTTGAGTTTTTGGGACAGAAGTGGCTTTGACCTGGCAGTGAAGAAAATGCCCTCATTAGGTCACTTTATAATCATGATTTGGGGACTCTTCCTGTGGGTGTGTCCATTAGCGTGGCTCCCCAGACGTGGTCATATTTCTGTGAACTGCTGATTATCTTTGATGAATTCCATTTCTGTGCTTAATCAGCCAGAGACAACTTCTGTTGTTGCAACTTCAAACCCAGAATGTTACATAAGCATAAAAATCAATTCTATATATTATGTAATTATGTATAATATATTAAATATACCTAAATTAGTTCTGTCTTATGCTATTTAGGTTGTCTATGTCCTGATTTTATTTTTTATATTTCTAAAACCTTTTTATTTTGATATGATTGTAGATTCACATTTTATTTTACTTTATCTCATTTAAATTATTATTTTCATGGGCTGAGAGAGGTGCATTAAATATCTTAACATTATTTTGTGTTTGTTTTTTTCTGTTTCTTCTTACATTTACTACAACTTACATTGTTGTATAAATATTCAGGACTGCCATATCTCCATGGTAGCTTGTTTACTCTTTAAAAATGGTCATACAGATCTCCTTTAAAACTCTGTGCCTTGAATTTATCCTTGTATGACATTTTAAGGTTTGTATGAACTTTGAAGTTTGTGTGTTTGCATGCATATGTATATGGTTCTGTTTTCTTCTAGCACTTTGGAGGGCCTATTGTGGGTTTACTTTCACTTCTTCTAGTAGTTATGTTTATTACTAAATTTATAGAATATAGGTAATCTTTACTTCTTCAGACAGTATTTATTGAAATGCATGCACGGTAAGTTTCTTGATTTCTTCCCAATTACTCTCTCTCCAGCCTCTCCATACCACCTGATTTTGGTTAGTTACATTATTATTTTTATTTATTCAAGTGAATACTTCACACCTTTAAATAATATACTTATATATTTTTCTTTATTTATCAGCTTTAAATATTACAGATATTGATCTTCCAGCTTTCATTACATGAGACAAAGAGACTGGCATTCATATCATAACTTTCCCTTTCTTCCTCTTCTGATTTTTTATAGGTTCGGTGTGGTAGCTGATAGAATATACATTTTATCTGATAGCAATATTTTCCCACAGCTGTGTAATATTTGTTTAAATTAGTTCATTTAAATTAAATTAGTTCATTTAAATTAAATATAATAACTATCACTACAGTATCTTCTTCCTTTATTCCTGAAATGGCAACAGAGGAAATTTTAATACTTCCTTTAAGAAGAGATCATGGAAACTCCCCTTCTTGAGTTGTGAATGTCTGAAAATAACTATTTGTTCCTTATTCTAAAAGGACATTTTAGCTGGGTATAAAATTATTTTCTCACCTTTTCCCTGAGGACTCTGAAGACATTCTTCCATTATATTGTAGCACTGAGTGTCTCAGGGAGAAGTCTAAAGGCAGGTTGATTTTTTTCCTCTTGTAGATGAGTTGACTTACTTTCCCTGGCTATAGGATTTCTTCTTTATTTTTGAGGTTTAATAACTAATAAAATGTACCTCTTTGTTTACAGAACTGCCTCGACTTATCTGGGGACTGTTGGTCATTTCAATAAGTAAAGTGTTTATCTCAAAAATATTTTCTTATCTTACATCTTTGAACAATTTGTATGTTCTATCTGTTTTGTTCATTAATTCCAGTCTCCAATTTTGCATACATTGGATCTTCTTTGTCATCTTTCACAGTCATCATTTCTCTTCTATAATTTTAAACTTTTTGTTATTTTTTTCTATTTTAATCTGTTCAGGTTTCTCAAGTCTGTCTGCCATGTCCCTGATCATTACTGTGGCAGAGTCTATTTCCTATTTACTGCTTCTAAAATGACCTTCACTTATTAGATAATTTTATTTTTTTCTCTTCTACTTTTTTTGCTCTTTGCCAATTTATTTTTATTTCATTTGGTTGTCTTTTTTAAAAAATTGGGTTCTTAGATTTCTGCTTTGATCTTTTGTTTTGCAGAGGTTATTATTCCTTTCAATGAGACAATGTTAGGGCATGCTATTGCTTTACTGAATACCAAACCTTTTCTGAGGTGTGTTTATCATCTCCTTTTGCTTTGCTGTGTTTCTGACACTCTCAAACTAGAATTTTGTTGATGGTCCTTTGTTAGTTCCTAGTTTTCCCTCATCTGTAAATGGGGAAGTTCCTTCCAATGAGCTCTATGCTGCTGGACTATGTGAAAGAGAGAGGCCAGGAAAGGGTGGTTAGGAGGCAACTTGTGGTGGGGAGAAAGTTTGTGTGTTGGTCTGTTGTCCATGGAGACTCTCTGTTACACCATCATCTGCCTATTTTTTGAAGAATCTATGGTGTCCTGACTTTGCCATACTGGGTATCCTTTTTCAACATATTCACTTAATGTTAGATCAGTTTTCACTTCAGACTATATCTCCTGATTTTGTGAAAGAAATAATTTTCTTAAATTTTTTATTCCCTTTATTTTGTTTTTGTCTTAGAAATAGTATGGATAGAAGAGTATGGATCACATCTACTACGTACTTTTAAAATTGATATTCTCCTTCCAATGTTTAATTATTCTTATAACAACTTACATAGTTTTAATTTTTGTACTTTAAATAATTCTCTGATAGTTTTAGGGGTATAAAGTTTTATCTGCTTATGTGGTTGTTTCCTTGGGAGCAGACTTCTAGAAATGAAATTATTGGGTAAAAGATTTGAACATTTTTAAGGCCTTTGATTTATATTTAAAAATTGCTATTTATAAATTTTTCTTTACATTTCTTCCAACAATGTATCAGAATGCAGCAGAATGCCTTCTCTGCATAAATTCCCTCCCCCAACATTGACTAGTGTATTAAAAAAAGCTCTTGATCATGTGACAAAAATTATAGTAAATTCAACTTGTTTATTTACTTGTAGGTTTGATTATTTAAAAATAAAATGATTTTTTCTTTTGTGTGCTTAAATTATCTGTCATATTATCTACTGGAATGATTATATTCTTATGAATTTTCATGATTCTTTTAATAAGCAGAGTGGTATCTTCATCATATTTGTTATAATGTTATTTTTCTTAAACTTTATTTATGGTATATTTACTTTAGAATTTTGAAATTTTTATATAGTAAAATTAATTTTAAACAGTTTTAATAATTTATCTTATGTTTTTAATCTTAGGACGCTCTTCCTTATTCAGAGATTAGACAATATTCAATGATTTCTTTTAGATTTTTGAGTTTGACTTTTTAAAAAATATTTTATTTTTTATTTCACATAGACTTGTCTATTTGATTTTTTGATTTTGTACTCTACATACTCAACATTGTATTTTTTAAAATTTTTATTGGAGTATAGTTGACTTACAACATTGTGTTAATTTTGGGTGCACCGCAAAGTGAGTATATCCACTCTTTTTTAAGATTCTTTCCCTATATAAGCCATTACAGAGTATTGAGTAGAGTCCCCTTGCTATACAGTAGGTTCTTATTAGTTATCTATTTTATATATAGTAGTGTGTGTATGTCAATCCCAATCTCCCAACTTATCCTTCCCTCCCCCTTACCCCCGGTAGCCATAAGTTTGTTTTCTACATCTGTGACTCTACTTCTGTTTTGTAAATAAGTTCATTTATTAATCATATAACTTTATTATTAGAGGCATTTTTGTAATGACTATTCTTCTATACAATAATCTGTTGGGATACATCATAATTTATTTGATCCTATTATTAGCTGTTTAGATTGCTCTCAAGGTTTTTATTATTTTAGAGTATTTTTTGGTAATGAGAAGAAACAAAAACTCTTCCAAATAAGTACTTTTTTCATAGTGTGTAGTATTTTATTCCCATGAAAAGTACGACCAATAGGTCCAAAGTTGTGAATATTAGAATGGCTTTCCAAATGGGTTCTCCTATTTTGTCATCTAAATAGTATTGTTTGGAGAGTCTCAACAAGGAAAATGATGACCAAATATTTAGTCTAGCTTGTTAACTAGTAATCCCAATCTATCATGTTTTCTTTAACAATTTCTAGTACGCAACATCTATTCTCATCTTGGCAACCACTTATTTTCTCATCAACTACAGAGGAAAACATTGAGGCCAAGGGATGTTCAACACCCCTCCCCATGTTGACAGAGCCAGACATTGGCCAGCCGGGTTGAGGGGGAGATTTTCTGAAATGTAGCCCAATATTCCTTTCTCTTGTCACTGTCTCTTTGTGATGAACACAAGCTCACTGACGGACACTCCGAAGTGGAAGGTGATTTTAAAGCCAAGACAGATCCAAATGCCTGCGAATATTCAAGAGAAATAGCAGCCAGCACCCTGTGCAAGAGTGGAAGCAGGTGGAAGATTCCTCAAGAGGGATGCTACTTTTTGCTGCCCCCCAAAAGTACTTAAGATGTTCAAGACATCTTTCAGCAGTGGCTTCAAAATGTTGTGAGGCGAAAACCCTAGAATTTGGCCTGGTTTTAATCAAATATTTATGACGCCCTCATTAGTCTCCAGTCCAAGGGTAGTGCAGATTCTCATTTGAATTTCCGAGTGGTGAGGGAGTTTTGAAAGGAAATGTCATATTATATGCACTGTTTATACAGATCAAATATGCATGTGTTCGTTTTGCAGACTGGTGTCAGTGCTGCTGTTATTTACAGGAACGGTGATAATGAGGTGCAGCAGGAGCTCCCGCTGGGGATCTCAGGGAACATCTGGGTTACAGTGGGCCCAGAGAGGCCACCCCACGGCACTTGAGGTGTCTATGGGGCCAAAGGGACGTGAAGAGATGTCTCTGTCCCTGCACTGCCTGGCAAGCTTGACTGTTGCATGAGGATGAGGTGACATTCACACCCAGGCCAGCAATGAGAAGGAGAGGAATATTCCAGGCAGAGAAAACCATGATCATAACAGCCTGGAGGCCACAGAGGGCAAGGGGATTTCAGTAATTGTAGGCTCAGTCTTGCTGGAGACTGTGTGACAGAGGTAAGGGGGGGGTGACTGGAGGTGAGCAAGATGGGAAGATAGAGGCTGGGATCCGAGTGGCCCTGGAAGCTCCGTGACGGACTTTCGATATTATCATTGGAGCAATGGGAAGGCGTTTATATGTTTTAAGCTAGCAAGTGACATCATGTTAAGAAGATTACTCTCGCTTCATTGTAGAAAATGGATTGTCAGGAGGCAAGGCTGAGGCAGAAAGACAAGTCCAGAGCCTGTTTCAGAAATCCTGGAGATAAATGATGGAGACGTGGAACAGAGTGGCAGAGATGTAGATGGATTATATTTAGGGTCCAGATTCTACATTAATAAGTGGCTCTTTGTATGCATAAGATGAGGAAGAAGGAAGCCTCAGAGTTGGCTCTGAGTGTTAGCTTAGGTGACTGTGTTTTGGGGGACCTACAGAAATGAGGGACATCTGTTTGGAAGGGAAGAGGATGAGTTTGTCTTAGAGAAACTGAGTTGGAATTGACTGCCACCTGTTCCAGCAGAGACTCTGAGTAGACAGTTGGGTGTAGTGATCTGGGACTCCAGAGAAAACAATGGGAACATATACAGGTGAGCGTAGGTTTGGAAGCTGGAAGTTGACTATTTTTATCTGAGGGTTTGTATTTTCTCTAAGAGGAACAAGTTTTCTGCTGCTGGTGAGCCTGGGAATCTTGGAAGGCCTAGAGGTGTATGGTGAGAGCAGGCTCAGGAGGATGCATAGATGAAAAAGACTGAGCACCCTCGCCTTTAAGGATCTTGCAGTTTAGTTGAGGATACAGGCAAGTGAGCAGATGATGGCACCAAAGATGAAGAGTGCAATGGGAAGGGTAGGAAAAGAGGGAGACAGAGAGGCACTCGACCCCACCTGGAGGATGGATGGTGGGGAATAGGGAAGGATTATTTAGAAAACAAAACAAAATTGATATTTCATCCGCGAGTTGAAGGATGAGCAGGTTTTATCCAGGTAGAGTAGGTGAGGGCATTCCGTGTGAAGGGGACTGCAGGCACAAGGACGTGAAACGGAGAAAGAACATTGAGTATGTTTGCCTTGGGAATTGTGTCTGTAGCACCTGACTCACCACCCAGGAGTAAATAGGTGCTCAGTATTTATTGGGAAGGAAGGAGAGAAGAAAGGAAGGAAAGAGAGAAGGAGGGAGGGAGGAAGAAGAGATAGGAAAGAAGGAAGGAGGAAAGGAAGGAAGGAGGGAAGGAAGGAAGGAAGGAAGGGAGGAAGGTGAACTAAAGGCTTAACTGAGATGAATGGCAATGAGGCAGGAGAGCAGCGAGGGCAAGACGTCACAGAGCCTGACAAATCGAGGTAAGGAGTTTCCACTGTATCTGAGGTCTGGGGCTTGTTGAGTGGCAGTACTCAGAATGAGACATGGCTCCCTTTGCCGTATTTGCTAACGTTGTTTCACAGAAGGGATGGAGCTCTCAGACAACTTCTTGAAGGAGGCAAATGTTTGGATTTTGCTGACCCGTGTTTCCAGGTCTTTGTTTAATGCAAGTTCAGCAAAAACAGGCTTTGGTGAGAGTTGAAGGTCTAAAGCAGCTGTCAGTAGGAGGAGGCTGAAGGGCTCACAGGTGTGTGGTGGGAAGGACTCCCTCAGGCACTGCCATGGCTCCACACCCTGACTTTCTCAGCACCCTGACCCACCCCACTCTCAGGGAGGGCCCTGGCAAGGTAAATACAACAGAAATGAGAAAATTGAGAGGGTGCAGAGCTGAGCCCCTCCCTGGGGCCAGGAGGGGTCAGAGCTCACCTGTCCTAGCTGCTTGATTGTTGGCGGGGTCGGGGTGGAGGCTGCCCTGGTGGGAGGAGTAAATGAGCTATAAAACTTCTTTCTCTCCTCTTTCATTTTCCACCTTCCTTTTGTATTAACACACACAGTGAGGGACGCAGTGTGGAGCTAGGGGCACCCTTTCTTAGTCAGGCCCTCATGTAATAGAAAGAACATAAGCTCTGGAGACAGGCAGCCCTGGTTTTTCACCCCAGGTTTGCTTTTCCTTACTAGCGTGTGACATAGAGTGAATTATTCCAAATCTCTTAGCCTTTGTGGTGGTCTTAAATAAAGGACAGTTCTTTTTTCCATGACAGCATGGCTGCAAGGCTGCAATGCCCATCACTTGGGAGGCATTTAATGAACATTCGTTCTCGTCCCCACCCATCCCGGGAAGTACCTTTGAATCTAGAGATCCAAGAAGGTTCTTAAAGGAGAATCAAGGACACAGAACTTTCAGAAAGGGAGACCGGGTACCACTTTGAGCCCAGCGTATCTGTGTGGAAGAGACATCAGAAGCTGGCTCAGTATCTTGTAATAAACTACAATGGAAAAGAATCTGAAAAAGAATATATATATATTACATATATATAATTGAATCACTTTGCTGTACACCAGAAATTAACACAATATTATAAATCAACTATAGTTCAATTTAAAGTAAAGTGAAGGCTGAAGTCATGCACAGGAATGGGAGGCATACCTGTGGATGGAGGACCCCCCAGGCCAGCCTCTGAGGGCTCAGTGCCTGATGGCAGGAGGGCAGGATGGTGGGTGGGTCTCTCTTCCAACAGAAAAGAGGGAACCCCTGATGGACCTCCCCCACTGCCCTATAGTGTGTTGGGCTGGGTCCTGTCCTATGATCCCAGATGGAGTGTCCCAGTTGCACAAAAGTAATAAAGGCTGCTGACAGATGAGCAATGTGCCCAAGGGCAGATTTATGACTGATGTAGGGAGGCAGAGCCTGCATCTGGTGATGTGCAGAAGGACAGAGATACAATTAGTTTGGGAGGGTAGGGCTCTTTGAGATCTGCTATCTCTCTGGTCATCTGCCTTGGGAGGGGTGATTTGTATGTGAGTCTTTCTGCTGGTTTCAGGAGAAGACACCCAGAATATATTCTGCCTGTTACTGTGTGTAATTATAAATAATTCATGTGTAAGCTGCATAGAGCCATACATGTGTTAGTCTCACCACTAACTCCAGTGAATCCATCTGAACTCAGACCTATGTATCAGGGTCTTTACGATGGTCTGGACACGTGGAGATGAGAATCAACAAAAGACAAACAAATAGAAGAAGATCCAGCCTGACCTAGGGATCTCCCACTGTAGCTGGGAGACAATCATAAGAGTTTCCTTTCCAAATAGTTTAAATGAAAGATAATAGGGTTCAATGTTAAGAGTATGCAATTGGAAGTCAGTTCTCGAAGAGTCAAGAGGGATAATGACCAACATGTGTGGGGTAACTGGGAATATTTCACAGTGGAAGGGACATTTGAGTTGGGTCTTGGAGGAGAGGAGTGGGAGGAGGATATTTTGGTAGAGCCTGGTCAGGATCATGAGATTCCAGACCTGGTTTCTAGCTCCATCTGCCCTGTAAGACTCATATTAAACCTGAAGGGGGAAAAGTTAAATTCATTATCATTGGTTTCTCCATCCTCTTACTCTCCCACTTCAGGTTAGAAAAAGGAACTGATGTCATCTTAGACTGAAAATGCTTCAAAAAGTCCATCATGCTGCCCATGTGCCCAAGGTCTAGTGAAACCTCCTCTAGCTATGCCCCCAGGGCACCACCTCAGGTCCATGCAAGGAAAGTACCTTCATCTTTCTCCATGAACCCATGGACTCAGTCCTTCATTCTCCCAGTGCACCACCAATCTCATTTGTGTTTACTTTCCACTGCGACTGCTTTAGAGCTGGTTGCATGTTTGTTTACTCCATGAAGGCCAAGGTCTTATCTGGAGTTTTCTCCTCTGTGTGCCCCGAATCTAGCTTAGAATCTGGTGGGAGTTAGGAATCTATAGGTCTGTGGTGAACAGGTAAATGAGTGGGTAGAAGAAAGGATGAGTGGATGAATGCAGGTAAGAGGTAAAGTTGACACTTCCTAGTTATTTTTCCCTATAGATTTTGAAGACCGCTGTGTATTCTTACCTTAAAAAAATTATTTTTCTTTATACTATTTTTCTTTTACTTTCTATGGTGTGTAGAAATTTCTACACATCCTAATACACTAGAAAGTTTTAAAAAATGGACATGTGTAGAAAAAAATTAGCCCTATTTTATTAAACAGGGGATTAAAATAGTTAATATTTTGATATTGTTTTCAATACTTTCCCCTGCATTTATCTAAATAGCTGCCCACCAATCAATAATATATCCATCAGTCCATTCAAAAAATGAAATAGGAACATTTATACAGTTTTGTTTAATATTTTTTTTAACTTAGCATTATATCCTGAGCATATTCCTATGTTAAGTATTGTTTGTTTGTTTGTTTGTTTGCGGTACGTGGGCCTCTCACTGCTGTGGCATCTTCCATTGCGGAGCACAGGCTCCAGATGCGCAGGCCCAGTGACCATGGCTCACGGGCCCAGCCACTCCGTGGCACGTGGGATCCTCCTGGACCGGGGCATGAACCCGCATCCCTTGCATCGGCAGGCAGACTCCCAACCACTGTGCCACCAGGGAAGCCCTTAAGTATTGTTTTTAAAGGAAATTAACACTTCATTATATGGCTGTATAATTCATTAAGCCATTTTAATTTTTATTTCATTGGGCATTTTTAGGTGATATTCATCTTTTAAATATTATTAACAAAGAGAAAATAAATATATTACAACTTAAATCTTTGAGGGCAATTTTGGTTATTTATTTAAAATAAAATTTTAGATTTAGATTAATCAAGTCAATGTGTATATTTATTTTAAGGCTTGTGAAATAAATTACCAAATTATTTTTCTGCAAGATTGCCTCAATTTACAAAATTTTCGGCAGTGAGAGTGCTCATCTTACAATGTCTTATTAGGTCTGAGACCAAAATTCGATAGCAGTTTAGATTTAACCTCAAGTATTCCTGGCTTTTATGCTCATTGCCAGTTTTTAAATACCATCATTCAGTTCCTAATATTGATTGATTTCAGTGGTTTTGCATACATATTCAACTAAATTTTTGGAGACAGGCTTTTGAGGACAGATATATGTTCTGACCTCTTGTCTGGCTGAGAGTAAATGACTTTCTTTTGCATTCATACATGAAAGATAATTTTGCTGGATCTAATTCTCTTGGGGCACGAATTTTGCTCCTCAAACTTCTGTAGATGTTTCTTCATGATCTTCTATCATTTAATCTCAGAGAAGGTAGAATCTATCCTGAGTTTTATTACTTTCTAAGTCATCTATATTATATGTTGGGTATTATAGGTCTTATTTTTTCTTTCTCCTTGTAATAACATCAATTTTGCTAGTATTTGCTTCTTTTTTCTTTGATCCTCCCCCCACCCCTAAATAAGATCAGCATTTATGGTAAAAATGTCCTGGTCTCCTTTCAACCTACTTGTTACTTCTATTCTGATTATTCTTTTTACTTATGATCTCCTTTAACTCAGATAGTCAACATTTTTCTCATTCTCGTTACTTTCCCTCATCTTCTCCTGAAATACTTTCAGATCCTTGTGGTCTTTTGTTGTTGTTGTTCTGAATTCTAAAAGATCTATTACCCTTTGCTCCTGGTCACTGCTTTTATTTTTTCATGGTGCCAGTTCTCCTCTCTGCAGACCTGGGGCATCTTAGAGCTGCTCCAATCCTTCCTCACCCCTCTCATCTCCTTTTTCTTCTGGTGTAGTTGTTTGCTTTGGCACTGTTTCTCTTCATGACTTCCAGCTGGTCCTCACTGATGATGCCCAATCATGTAGACAATTTTCCTTTAAAAAAAATCAGCACTAGATCACTCTATGTGTCCTGGTTTTTCAGGGACTGTTCAAGCTGATGTTGTCTTTCCCCTCCTTTTCTTCTGCAGTGTTGTTCTTTCTAATAAGCTCCGTTCCCTGTTGACTCATCCTCAAGTGAGGAGAGAGCTTTCCTGACCCTGTGTTGACCAAAGCTGAGATGTGTACACAACGTTCCCATATGTGCTCTCTCTCTCATTTGGCCATTTATAGATTATACATATTCTGAGCTCCTCAATGCAAACATCTTCTATGATAATGGTGTGAATAAACACAATAGAAATGGTGACACTACCTGATTCTGATTAAGGATTAGCACATGGCCGTCAATATGTTGAGTGCCAGTGGTCCCCAACCTTTTTGGCACCAGGGACCGGTTTTGCGGAGGAATGGGTCGGGGGTGGGGCGGCGTTCAGGCAGTAATGCGAGAGATGGGGAGCAATGGGGAGCGGCAGATGAAGCTTCGCTCGCTTGCCCGCCGCTCACCTCCTGCTGCGCCCCGATTCCTAACAGGTCACGGACGGTACCCGGTCTGCGGCCGGGAGGTTAGGGGCCCTTGCTGACTGCTATTCATACATGAGCTCATTTATTCTCCCAGTGACCTGCATTATCTATTGTAGTAAATTTCACAGATGAGAACATTGGGGGGCTAGAAAAGTGCACACCTTGACAGAGGTTGTCCATCCAGCCAAGACAGCAGAATCCTGCCTTTAGCTCACCATGTAATATGGGATGGTTCTGGTGGGCTCATGGAAGGAGGCTCTGTGCACTCAAGGTGCCCTTTTTCATAGTCTCAGGTTCAGGCTCAGACTCAGTGAACACGCGGGACTTGTGCAAAACTGCCATTTCCAGCAGGAGCCGCTATCAAGACCTTCTTGCCTCTGTTTCTGCTTCATGTGCCTCAGATACGGAGACCACACCATCCAAGACCTGTCATGCCACCACTGGGTGCCCTTGTTGACTTTTGATCCACTTCTTTTCTGATTATTACAATCTCTTAAAAACTAGAAAACTGTGAGATGAGCAGTAAGAATGGAACCAGGTGACCTCTCTAGGGTCTCTGATGTGCTCTGTACTGTGTGAAGTACTTTACCTGTATTAATCCCACGATTACTCATAGAATCCCTGGAAAAGAGGTGCTGTTAGTTAGTGTTCCCATTTTACAGCTAAAAACACGGAGTCAGAGCTGTCCTGATGCCTCTACCCCTCACGCAGTAAGGACGGCTGCTGGAGGAAGAGGGGTAGGCAGGGGTGAGGTGCTGAAATTAAAATGAGAGAAAGTGAGTTCCTAGATCCCTGCTTTGGCTGCATCTTACATTTCTGTCCCAGAGGACCCCTGATGGTGGCTGCAGGGTCCTTCTCCCTATCTCAGAGAGGTGGGCTCACTTTCTCAGCAATGATAGGACAGTCCAGACCAGGAATATCAGTCTTTTATTCTGTCCCCTGAGTTATGCACCCAGGCTTGCTCTGGCCAGATGTTTGCACTGGGCTGATTGTCAAGCCTCCTTGTAAGTGTTGATTCAGTGAGCTTTTGTTCTCCATCTTTCTGAGCCTCTGATTTCTCATCAGTAAACTAGTTAATTTTCATAGTCTTGCCTTTGGAGGGTGGTGGGGAGTACTAAGTAAAAACTGTGTTAAGCCCTTATCACACCATCTGGGTCAAAAATGGCAGGGCTCTAAAATGTTTATTGCATTTACCATTATTCTGTGTTCAGAATTACTGTAGTAAGAGGTTGCAGGAAATTCTCTCTTTGTGGCCTCTCCCGTTGCGGAGCACGGGCTCCAGACGCACAGGCTCAGCGGCCATGGCTCGCAAGCCCAGCTGCTCCGCGGCATGTGGGATCTTCCCAGACCGGGGCACGAACCTGTGTCCCCTGCAGCGGCGGGCAGACTCTCAACCACTGCGCCACCAGGGAAGCCCCTCGTTAGCTTCTTAATAGGGAGGTTTGCCTCAGCCGTGATAAGACCCCTCTCCCACCTGACACCTCTTCCCTCTGTATTACTCTGGGTTTTTCCTCTATACAGCCTGCACCCTTCCATGCTTTCAACGTCTCTCTGTATAGGAGATAACTCTGGTGTGACAAGCTCTTTCAGATGGTAGATATTTTTAAAGATTGTCAGGATCCTGCCAGCAGCCCTTACTACTGAGTACTTCTAGGCTTTTCACAGGAACAAAGTTGGGTGCAAACACCTTTCTAATGCGCCGACCGTCCTGACAGAGAGTGTGTTATTATTACTCCAAGAGGTCGCCATCCCACTGGGTTTTCAAGTTGATTCATTACTTTTTTCATGACTTGCATTTATTTTTCAGCACCTGTGAAAAAACATATTGATATTTCAATAACCACTCTCACGGACTGCCTGTTGGGTGAGAGCACTTGCATTCCTTGAAGGCGATTTTTTTTTTTTTTAAATAGAAAGTTATTTAAAAGTTTAAAATCAAAGTGAGTTTATATTAGTCCTTTCAGCATCTGACTTAAACATGTGTTTTTTTTCAAACCTTCATCCCAGTTGAGCATTTAGATCTAAATAGTTCAAAGATGCTATTTTGAATTTAAGTACAAAAAAAAAAAAAACAAAAAAATAAGGGGCTGGATTCTATAGATTTGAAAGAAATTCACCCCCCAATAGATTTTACCTAGCCAAGTCCTAACTTTGTTTTCTGAGCATCTGCTGGGTATCTCTACATGGGAGTCCCACGGACAATGCAAACTCAGCATGGAAAAAGAAAAATAATTTTCTATTCCCCTCAATTTTATTTTGCCTCCTGTGTCCTATTATTCCTTGTGTTAACAACCTGTCCTGTCCAGTTTCCAGGGGTTGATGTACCGAATTCATTTGCAAGCTCTCCCTCCTTTATCAGTGAGTTTCTTCACCATGACATCTTGTGTCTCAGGAGCCTGAGGTTCTCAAGATGCAGACGCCCTGGCCCCATTTAGAGGCCATTTAGAGAGTCTGGTGGTGGATATTTCAAGCACACTCCCAGGGTTATTCTGATGTACCCGAGATCATGAGAACTCTCTAGTCCTCCTCTCATGAACCCCATCTAAGCACTCCTTGTTTTAGTTTTATTTTCCTAATGGTCCACCTGGTCTCTTTGCTCCCCACTTTCAATTTCTCCAGACCACCTTTGCACTCTTTTCAAGATTCAATCATGTTGGTGCTCTCGAGTTATAAAATTCAGTGGATAAAGAAGCTGTGGTACATATATACAATGGAATATTACTTAGCCATAAAAAAGAATGAAATAATGCCATTTGTAGTCATGTGGGTGGACCTAGAGATTGTCATCCTGAGTGAAGTAAGTCAGACAGAGAAAGACAAATATCATATGATATCATTTACATGTGGAATCCAAAAAATGATACAAATGAACTTATTTACAAAACAGAAATAGAGTCACAGGTAAAAAACAAACTCATGGTTACCAAGGGGGAAAATGTGGGGGGAGGGATAAATTAGGAGATTTACATACACACAATACTGTATATAAAATAGATAACTAATAGTATATAAAATAGATAACTAATAAGAACCTATTGTATAGCACAGGGAATTCTACTCAATAGTCTGTAATGACCTATATGGGAAAAGACTCTAAAAAAGAGTGGATATATGTATATGTATAACTGATTCACTTTGCTGTACACCTGAAACTACACAACATTGTAAATCAATTATACTCCAATACAAATTTATTTAAAAAACTCAGTGGAACCCCGTGCCTCTAAGATAGTGTCCAGACAAGTCAGTGGGCATCTTAGAGGCTCTAAGAACATTCTCTAGTATCCTTCCCCATCATTTTCTTTCACATGCCCTCTACTTCTTCATGTAACATTCCAGAGTTTGCAAGAATACAAAACTGAGGTCAGGTTGCATGGATGCGAGTAGTTTCTTAAATAGGGAAGTGATTGTCCTGCTTACCAGAACACATCAAGATTATCGCATTCATTGTGGGTATTTTAAATGACATGTTGGCCATTGGAATTCACTGGAGAGTCATGGAGGTAGTAATAGGATTTACAGGAAAGTTGGTGCAAGCCACAGGCTGGTCACTGGGACAGCTGTGGGGCAAGTCTTGCAGAAGACATGGGAGCTGCCTTCAAATATACAAATAAGGATAAGAAAGGAGGGCTTCCATTCTTAGGCATAGAATTAGGGCCAGTGGGTAGAATCCAAGGGGCACAGTTTTCAGGCTGATATAGAGCTGTCCAACCAGTGCTCTCCAAAGATGAATGGACTTCATCAGGAGGTGATGAGCTCTCTGTCACTGAAGACATGCAATTAGAGACGAAATGGCCTCCAGGTCATCGAAGAAATGGAAGATGCTTAAACGGTGCCTCGTCCATTGCAATCTTTAGTTGTTATCGTCATCATCATCGTCACTGACTTAATTCAAGGGTTAGAGGTGTGTAAGGAGCATATGATAGTTAAGCTCTCCTCTGACACCGGGATTTTGTGAACCTGCACATTGCAAAAGACTGGCACAGCTGGTTATAGTCACCATTTTAGAGCCTACTGAATATCTTAAAACCAGCACATGTGCACTGTGTGTAATGTTCCACCCAGAGCCAGCTCCCTATTCAGATTGATTTTATTTTCAGGACTGGAAAGGGCTTTTACTTTATCTCCCCACGTTGTATCATTCCAAAGATTTCTCCCTCACCTGCATTATCTTGTGTGCTTTCTGAGACATTGGTGATCAACCTCCGCAACAGCAAGCGCCAAATGCTGCTTTGAAACAAAGCAATGAGAACAATTCATAGAGAGACACTGCCTTGCATGGCAGCAGTGATGGACCAGGGAGCTCACCACGTCACTTCCTGGGGTTGATGCCATTTACAAAATGACAAATAAATTCTTAATAAAACTTGAACCTGCCCTTTTCTGGGGCATCGCTATATGCAGAGGTCTTTTACTTTCTTCCTAACTTGAATCTTCACATCCGGCCATCAAGCAACAATTTTTATGAAAGGTGCAACTAACTTATCACAGAGTTAGAAAAGTGAACCTTACAAAATATTGGTGCCAATAATTCTGCCTTCTAGTATTCTTCCAAAAATGATGTCAGGATTATTGAGAAACTGAATGGCAAACCAATGAACTTTGCATGTTTATTTTCATTTTCTTTTCTTCCTTCATGACTTTGGAACTTAAAAAAGCTCTAGGTTATTGTTTAAATACAGTCTTAAAATTTGCCATAGAGAAGATCTCCTTGGACCTCTTGATGAACAGAAATATCTGGGTACATCTATCTCTATATATAGATGTACACATATATACATATACACACATATAAACACACACATTCATATATATATGTTTCATATTTTGAAGATGGTAAAATACACCACACACCTAGAATTCTACCTATGTATCCTCTACCCCTCCCTCCCTCTCTCCTTCTCTCTCTCTCTCTCTCTCTGCCTTTCTGTCTGGAATACATTACAAGTATACAATTTGAGCTCACTTTTTTTCCCTCCATGACCCCATTTTCCTCTCTCCTTGTTCAAAGAGAACTATTATCAGGCATTTTCTGTGAATCATTTTAGTTCATGCTTTAATGTGTTATTGAATGTAAATCCATCAGAAATGCATTTTTTTTACAGTAGCTAGTAACCAACTTATTTTTTGCTATTAAAATAATTGACCTGAATGGAAGAACACTGTGGTTTTGTTTGTCTTACTCCTTGCTTCTTATACTCAGCGGTGAGTTTGAGAGCTCTCCCTACACTTAATCTCTTTTACCTGCTTTGTAATATCCGGTTTGATGACCATATTGCACTTATTTATCCACCTTTTGGTTATTTTTCATTTTTAGCTATCACAAACAGTGCTGGAAAGCACATCCTTGACTATGTCTTCTTGTAAACATGTGGGGAAAATTTAGGGGTCCAGGACTTGAAAGAGAAAAAAAAAAGTTAATCTTTATTTTTATTGGCATTTACCTGAAACTTAGCATTTCCTTGTGAATGTAGACAACAAACCCTAGTAGCATTGGTAGTGCTGTGGCTTTGTAGCCAATGGGAATCACAGTTTAAAATCACGTTACAGTTGCTGAAGTTACCTAAAAGTATTGTTGATGAGCATCAACACTTCAAATTTACAGTAATTATGAGAATATTAGTAGATTTTAGTTTAGTGAGTTAAGAAAGAACACATATTACAATCTCAAAAATTTGCTTTTTAAACATTTATAGTTGCTTTCAATATAATTGGTTTCCCTTAAAATCTTTGTATGCATTTATTATACACATTATAATATTACATGTTATAATGTATATAATATACATACTGTATAATATATTTACACATATTATATGTATACATATACATATATAACATAGTATACCTATAATAATGCATATGCATATGTATATACATATCACAAGACTGTCAACAAGGTCCATGGCAAAAACAAATAAATAAGCCCTTCTCCAAGGTGAATACTCTTAACAATATAATTTCTAGGGCACATGGTGCTCGCAATTTGCTCTTTAGTAGACATTGACAAGTGCTCTAATAAATGATTTTACCGTTCACTTGACATACCCACTAGCAAAATATGGGAATTCCCATTTCCCGCACCCTTGCCAGCACTTGTTATTTGAGGACTTTTTCATATTTGCCAATCTGTTAATTGAGAAAGAGTATCTCATTATTTTAAGTTGCATTTCCCTGATTCCTCATGACATTGAGCTTTTCTTTTCAAATGTTTATTGGCCATTTTACCTCCTCTTCAGTGAATTGGGCAATACCTTTATTAACAAGACACTCCTAGGAGAGTTACAAAAAGCATGGAATTTGGGGAAATATTTTTTTCCTGTGAAGTTGCACTCATAAATTCCCTGGAAACCCACATTTTCAACCAATGATCTTCAAAGTGGGGTGTTTGCTCATAGGGGTACCCAAAATGATTTATCGTGGTGTGAGAAAATATACTAGAACATACTTTATTTGTATTTATTGTCATCTAAAAATATAAGTGAAAATTAAACTCTATGTAAATAATATGCATATTTGCTAATATTTACACATGTGTAATTTATATCATACATAGACATATATTGGGAAGTCATGCTTAGTATTTACGTTTTGATACCACTACTTAAGACAATGGCCACAATGGTAAAAATCATTACATTTATTTTTTTATTTTATTAAAATTTTTTTTTATCTTTTATTGGAACATATTTGATTAACAATATTGTATTAGTTTTAGGTGTACAGCAAAGTGAGTCAGTTATACATATACATGTATCTATTCTTTTTCAAATTATTTTTCCATTTAGGTTATTATAGAATATTGAGCAGCATTCCCCGTGCTATACAGTTGGTCCTTATATAATGATTACATTTATTGATCACCTACTACGTACAAGTTGCTTTGCAAGCATTATTCAATTAAATCTTCATGATAACCCTACAGAGTAAGCACAACCATTTTAAATTAATCAGGAACCTGAGAATGAAGGATGTCACCCAATTTGCCCCAATGTTGTTTTTAGTAAATTGTGGGATTAGGAATTGCATTTGCATTTATTTTTTTCTGAGTCCATAACTCAGTCTCTTTTCACCATACCTCCCTCTCTCCTCAACTCTCCCTCCACTAAATATTGGTTCCATGAGGGCAGATCCCATCTTCCCTTTTCTCTACTCTACCTCCAATGCCCCAGACAGTGCCTAGCAAGATGTAGGGTAGCAATTTAATTTTATTTAATGAATAATTGAAGGAAAGAAAGAAGGGAGGGAGGAGAGGAAAGAGAGAGAGAGAATGAACACAGGAAATTCCTATGTACACACACAGAGAACACAAGAAATTCACATGCCAGTGTGGGAAATGGACAAGCGAGTTGGTCAGTAGGACACTCTTGGGCATGTACATGGTGTAGTGCAAGCATGGAGATGGTGTGGTTATCTATGAGTAGGTTGGAGAAGGAAAAAAGCTCCCAAATAGGCAGGATGAGAAGTCCACTTGCATCAAGAAAGATGACATTTATTATGTGTTTTTGGACAATAGGAGAAGGAGGGGATTAAGATATAGGTTATTGGGGCTGACCAGAGTCTGGGGTCTCAGGCTCATGTGCTTTCACTTGAGAGCTGCAGGCCTTCAAAGAGAAAGGATGTAGGTACCTTCAGCTTGACTGTGGCTCTAGATTATCTTTGGTCTCCTTTGTCTACCTTTCCTGTCAAGGGTCTCCCAAGATGGTGCTGGGGAATGCAAGACAAAGTGTTCGGCTAGACCCTCGTTTCTATTTTGGAATATGACACCTGTATGGACCTGGGCCCTGCAGTCACTCTCTAAGCAGGCAGGCAGAGGTTCTCAGCCAGCCAGTGGCAGGCTCTCCATGGCATGTTCTCTGTGGTTTGAAATGAGAGATAGGAGCAGACATGATCCCGTTATTCTCAGGCTTGAATAATCTTTGTGCACAGAAAGTCCCTAAGGCATTCCTCCCTTTGTAGCAGCAAGCTGAGGTGAAGGATGGGGCAAAGAGTGCTGACATGGAAGACAGGACCAGCCCCTGGTTAACGATAAATGTTCATGTAGACTTTTGTAGACTCTCATAGAGAGAGAATCCCCCAGAGAAAACAATTGCTGAAGACAAAGCACTGAAAGGGAACTATCTCATTGATGGATACAAATGATCCCAGATGTTTTGCAGAACAGACTGAGGACCTTGACCCAAGGGTAAGAGCATGTCAGAGCCGAGAACAAGGGGTAAGAACATGGGCGACCCCAGTAGAGATGCACGGGACTCCCACCACACAGAGAACTCCCTATGACACTTGCAGCAGAGCCCCTTGAAGAAGGAACTTGAAGAGAAAGAGCCAGAAGAACTCCTTTGGGGTCCGTGGTCCAGGTCTTGGTGAGGTCGATGCTGGTTGACCTTCGTGGGGGACACCTGGATTGTGAGTTCATTCATTCATAAGCAGTCCTGTTGTTGTGTTTGTAAAGTGCCTGGGAGCACGTTTTGATGGATATATTTAGACCCAACCTGAAATGGCAACCGTGATTTTGGTGCCTAGATCCAACAGAAGAGATGGTGGTCTGCTGGAGTAAACTGTGGGTTACGTGTGATGGGAGGAGTGTTTGGAAGATCAGGAGGGTTCCCTTTGGCCCTGGGCATTGTTTTCATCTCCAGACTGGATTGCATATTGGATCTTTTCATTTTATTTTTATGTTTAAATTTTTATTTTATATTGGAGCATATGTTGTTGTGTTACCTTCAGGTGTACAGAAAGGTGATTCACTTATACATATACATGTATCTATGTGTATTGGATCTTGAGTAGGAAATATCTCTATGGGCTTTCAGCCTCACAGTCTTGGCAGTATCAAATTGACAATCAAGATTTAAGAATTGGGAGCTTCATTTAACAAAACCCCAAACACTTTTGATAGTAGCGGGTGCTGCTGTAGCGGCAAAGCGCTGGACCGGACAACCCTGACATTATGTGATCTTGAGAAAGTCACCTTAGCCTGCTTCTTGTCAAAAATAAGTCTGGTCACTTTCTTTGTTCTCCCTAAGACCGGGGACAGTGAATGGGGAAGGTCTTTGAGTTTTGGTTTTAGCTGGTGGAAGGCTAAAGGAGACAGGACTATTTTATGATGCAATTTGCCAAAAGAAAGGCTTCTTATTTATTAGAAAGGCTTTGAAAATGAGGCCCCTCTCAGTGAGAGAACTGTGGTTAAATAAATAATGCTAACAGCCCATCGTGGCAAAGAGTGCTGTTTGTTTTCCCATCCTTCCATACTTTTGATTTATTTTTCCCCTACTTGGTGCTGATTGGACTGTATTTACAAAAATTGTTATGACCTGTTACCTGTTATCTTGTATGCCTGGCCTAAGAGACACTTGAGGGTCTTCAGAGAAAAAAGAAGTGAGAACTCATCTAACTTTATTTTTAATGTTCATAAAACTGGATGCAAAATAGCTTAGTTCCATTCTAGAGAGAGACTTAAAATAAGGCTCTTTTTTCAGGACTTCCAGGGAAAGCAACTAGCTTTCACTGCTCCTTCTGGTTTTTATTATTATTTTTCTTCCCTTCCTTCTTTTTTAAAATGGACCTGATGGCTTTTAAGCAGCTGCTGTTGGCTATTTTGAGCAAAACGCTAATATTCTCTATCCAGTAGCATCATTTAGCATTTTAAAAAATATTCACTTAGCTTTAGAAATGTGGTTTGGTTGAACAGAGTTACATTTGTTTCATGGTTTACGCAGCCTGTGCAAGCAAGACAGCAGTAGAGAACAGGAGTGATTTGTTTCCCTGCGTGGTGTGTTTATTATTACATCTTATTACATTATGTTTAGAGCTAAAAAATCACCTGCCGAGGGCAGCGGCAGGGGCTCTGCTCACCTCATCCCTCACAGGTGCCCTCGGAGGTATGTTATCTTCAGCTCCTGCCACCTTGGTCATATCTGGTCAGGCTGGGGATGATGGGGACCATCTCTGGAATACAGATGCAGCAGGAGAGCCTGAGAGGACCTAGTGTTCCAGGTTCCTCTCAACCAAAAATATATTTGAAAACATTAAAAGAAGATTTTATAAACTTATAGAGCAAAAGACTATAGTTGGAGCCTTGTACACATTCATGCTCATTATTCAATAAATAGTCTGAGGTTTTTTGTTTTGTTTTGTTTTACCAGTCTCTGGCTGGGGTGCTGAAGACAGAGAAACCCACAAGACATGGTCCCGGTCTTCAAAGCACTCACAGTCTAGAGGGGAGACAGATGTGGAAACAGTCAGATTTGGTAGCCCCTAGCGTGGAAGTGAGAAGAAGATGCTATGGGGACTCAGAAGAGGCATCTTATCCAGGGCGGAGATGGTGGGGCAAGACACTCATTCCTTCAATATCTATCAAGCACCCAACATTTATCACAGTGGTAGGGAATCTGAGGTGTTCCATGGGATCAAGTCCAAAATATATGATGTTTTCTCTCTCCCATCTCTCTGACATACAGATTTTCACAGACAGACATACCTTCACACAATAGTTATAACCTCTATACTTGTGCAATTTTCAATCTAGGAGGAGGAGTGTGTGTGTGTGTGTGTGTGTGTGTGTGTACGTGTGTGTAGCTGAAACCAAAAGCTTTCCTGGAGCAGTGATGTCTCAGCTAATGGCTGATCAAGTGGTATTTAATGAAGAAGAGATGAGGACCAAGAAGTCTCCTCATCCAGGAAGTGTAGCAGCTTTGGAGCACCCAGCATGTTGGGGGAGTCTGAAGCTCAGAGGCTGAAACAGTAAACGGGGAAATGGAAGCAGAGGGGCCAGCCTGGGCAGCTCAGGAGCACATGGGCTGAGGGCAGCAGGGTGGGGCATCATCTTGGGGATGGGGGAGGTGCTGGAGGCTTTTAGGGAAGGGGTGTTCAGATCAGATTCTTGAGTTGGAATCATCACATGTTCTGCTTTGTGTGCTAAGCTTCATTGCCACCACTTTCTCCTCTAGTCTTGAGTTTTCCTTCAGATATATCCTTTTTGATAATTGCAAACAGAGTTAACAAGGAGGCGGGATGGGGGGCTTTTCTGGGATGATAATGGGGTTGAGCTGGGGGTTGCATGGGCTGCAGTCGTGTCCTTGACCTGGATAGCATCCACAAGTAATGCTGTCCAGAACAATGACCTGCTGACTTACCTTAGCACATCTGGAGTGTGTGGGAGTGAGCCATAGGGGAGATGGAGGAAGGGGGTGTCACCAGGTGCTTGGTCTTCCCCGTTTCTCCCCACCTGGGCTTCCCTAGTTTGAGATGCCTCCTCTGGCCTGACTCCTTCTCTCTAAACTGTCTCCTGGCTCAGAATGTCATGAACACAACTGGTGCTTCTAGACTTGAGCTGGAAATTACGAGACCAATGACTTAAAGCAAGAGGGTGAGAAGGAAGTCAACAGGAAATGAGGAAGAGAAAAATAGAGGGGAAAACTGCAAAAATTATAAACAAAATAGTAGGGAAAATCATGCCTAAGGTGCAGGGCTGCCATTGTTGTTAGTATTGACTGCTATTGATGGTTATTGATTGTTAGTGTTGATCAGGGGACAGTATGAAGCAAAGGGTCTCATAACTTACCTTTGCTGTATGAAAGGTGAGTCTATTTATAACAACTTTAAATCATTGTTTATTTTTGTATATTGTTTTGTCTTAGCAGAGGTGGGTTCTGGTGCTATTGATGATCCAAGGTTCATTCTGCTAAAAGTGGCAGAGTTGGCCTGGGAAAATCAGAGGGCACAGCCTTAAGTACGAAGAGTTATACGTGCTGAACAGAGTGAGATTCCTGAGGAGCTGAGTCATTCTGATGTGAAGGGATGGGAATCTTGCAGAAAGGAAAGGACCTGAACGTGGCTTGTGGAGCTCTGGTACCCCAAAATCTCAAACAACATGCTCCCAATTTTCATTTCCCCAGTTGCCAAATAACTCAACAGGTGAATCCTAAGATCAGAGGGACCCCCACGCTAGGGGTCTTCTGCTGTGTGGGTTTTCCCCCTTCTTCCTTAGATTTGCACATGCCCCAAGGCACATGGAGATGAGTGGCTTCCTGGAAGAGGAGGCAAAGAGTTCATGGAAATCGGCTTTCTGTTCTTCCTCTTCCTGCACACAGCTAATCCTGATTCCACAAGATTTTTAAATTCCTCTTTCATTGCTGTGCAAACAATATTCTGCTCCCAAGTGTAACTCTGGTTAAAAACATCTGCAACTGTAGACAAGTTTTTGGTGAAAGTCAAGTTCATACATATTTGCCTATTAAAACAGGACCCTTAAATCTCCAAGCTGGGGGAGAAAATAAGTTGTCTTTAAATGCACATGTACAAACTTTCCTTTATAACTGAGATTTTCTGTAGCTCTGTTTTTTATTTACGGATTTTTTCAGTTGCCTTTGGACGGGGGGATTATTTTTCTCTCTTCCAGCTCCAGCTGATTGATTCAATGCACCTGCTCACTTTCAGATACAGCCGGAGAAGCTACAGCCTAAGTTTGTGTCTGTATTTAAAATTGGGAATACAAAATGGGTTTAAACTTGAATATTTCATCGAGACATTGCATTTTACAAGTAATTTATTTTGAAAATGCAGGCTTCTGCCTGGGCAGTGTAGATTTTGAGTAACTCAATGCTCAGACTCATTTCTGAATGTTCACATCATTTGGGCTGTGCACACTTTGAGATTTCCCACTAACTTATCAGTGCAAGACACTTAAATAGCCATGAAGTGAAAGCTTTTCTCCACATTTATTGATACATCAGGATATTGGCCTTCCATGCGATGACTTTAGCATAATCTCAGACAAGAAATACAACAACATTTAGAATGGACAACAACTCTATTAATCACACAAGACACTGGATGCAGTACTTAATCATTTTTAGGACCATTGGAGTCATGTGTGAAGAGTAAATGGAAGATTTTTCTCTTTTCATTACAGTAACAAATATTTTGTTGATACTTTTTAAGACGGAAGCTTCAGGAGTCAGGTTTAACAAATATTTAGTCATGCTCAGTTCCATTTCTCAGCAATACATCCTGATTTGGAAGGTGAAACTCATTATGTTCTGAAAAAATATTTGCGAGGATGGGTGGATCGTAGGAAGGGGGAATGATTCAGATTGCACTCTGCGATTCTTTCCCTAGGGGTCAATTTTGCCTTCTGTCATCTTTGAGCACTTTATAATTCCCAGCTGAAAGATGACCCTTCTATGAAATGAGACAGAGGTGACTTGGAAGAAGGGTGAAGAGGAAGACAATGAGTAGCATATGGGTTGAATTGTGCCACCGCCCCCAAAGGTTTATCAGAACCTGAACCCCTGGTATCTGCGAATGTGACATTATTTGTAATTACAGTCTTGGAGGATGTAATTAAGCTAAGAGGAGGTCATGCTGACTTAGGATGGGTTCTAATCCAATAAAATGAATGGGTGTCCTTATAAGAAGAAGACGTGAGGACACAGACCAGCACAGAGGGAACATGGTCGTGGAAGCCAGAGGCAGAGATTGAAGTTTCGGTTCCCACACACCAGAGGATGCCTGGAGCCACCAAATGCTGGAAGAATCAAGGATGGATACTTCCCTAGAGCCTGCAGAAGAAGCATGGCCCTGCTGACACCTTGATTTGGGACCTCTGGCCTTCAGCATTGTGAGAATAAATTTCTCTTGTGTAAAGTCACTCAGTTTGAGGTGTTTTGTATGGCAGCCATAGAAAATAAATATAGATATAAATAGTGTCATGGTTTGAACTCTGGAGACAGAACAACCAAGGTTGGTTATGGGACTTTCACCAATTATGTGACTGGACAAGTTACTTCATTTCTTTAAGCCTTTGCAAATAAGGATGATGAGAGTATTTACCCCATAGGATTGTGTACAGGTGAAATAAATGATTGGTATAAAGTGTTTAGCACAGGTAAGTGTGTGTGTATGTGATTATGGCAACGTATATTGATAATTTTGGTTGCCAATTTTAAGAGCTACAGCTTTGATGGAAAATGAGCTATATGAGACCAATACAGACTGGCGTGAATCAATAAGAAATATTTCCATCATATTTAAACAAAGTATTAATCTTCCAATTTTCTGATGGCCCTGTATCCACACTGGCAGCCCCATGAGGAGAATGGGACATTCAGTTGAAAGTCTGAAAACTTGGTTTCAAGCCCAATTCTGCTGCTTAAATAATGGTGTGACCCTGAGAAAGTTATTTGATGTCTCTGAGCCTTGCTGTCCTCTGTCAACTTATTTTAACAGTTAGAGTCTCACAGGCTTGTGGTATACATCAATGAGGCAATGGTTGTAAAAGGCTTATTAACCTGTAGTTTCACAGAAGTTACTGGTCGTTATTGTTGCTAGAACTTAGCCTGCTGCCCAGCATGGAGGTAACAACACAGATGTACTACATAGGTATGGAGGGTCCTACATAGAAGGTACTCAAATGATGTTTATTAAAATGAATTGAATTTGTCTGAGCATCCCCTCCTTCTAACCATTATGGATTTTTATGAATGCGATTTTCTTGAACATAATACCTATTAGTTCTGGTAACAACATGTTGACCTCAATGGACTGGAGATGTTGATCTTCTTACCTTGATGTGAGATGAATGTTTGCAGGCAAACATACATATTTCTAGTGGGAGGTCTTGAGGAGAATAGAGTTCCTTACAGCAGCTAAGATGTCTGAAAATGGAGGTGAGATTTCTAAACCTTTTCATTGGATCATGTTCTGGATTAGCCCAGAAGGGAATATGGGGGCACAATGGCTGGGTGGAGGGTGGTACAGTAAATCTTGCAAAGCTCCGTTAGCTGTAGAAGGCTGCCTGCCAGAACCTCCTCAAAGCAGAAAGCATTTCCTGTCCTTCCCCTGGCCTTCCTCCCCCTCCCAATCTGCCCCGCCAAGGCCCAGGGATTGAGGCCATTTAGACTTTGTAAATACAAGTTTCATCATTTTAACCTCCGAGAGATTATGTTTTTTTGAGCAAAATAACTGAAGCAGAAATCTTGAAAACTTTAATTATGATGGACTCTCACTGTTTGCATTGTTTAAGACCAGATCCCCAAGGCAGGAAATCTCTGTGGCAAGTCCAAGGGTGTAGGCGGTGGGTGATACCTCTTTTGTTGGCTCCTGGATTCTCCATGTCTACACTGGCCACAGCAAGCCCAAGGGCTTCACGGCAATGGAAGCTGCCACCCTGTCTGGCTGTGCTCTGGGAATTGTTTAGGGGAGAATCGAAAGCTGACAAATAGGCAGGATTCTCACACAGGTGGGGCCCAAAAACTAACCAGCACCCTACCCATGCCCTGGAATTTTCCAGAGTGGTAGTTGACAAATCTACACAAGATATAGCATACCTTCCCAGTAGAAGCTGACCTAGGTATTGTCCATAAAAATTCTGTTCAGAAAAGCGTCTCTTACGTGAGGACCCAAAAAATAAATTCGGAGCTGGAAAATTATCTCCCAGCAAAGGTCCCTCTTCTCTCTCTGTGACAATTGCATAATATAACCCTGACTTTGGCTGTCAGTGACCCAACACTCAGCCCCAGACAACTATGGCAACCATTTCATCCAAGAGTCTCCACGTATTTACGTCCCCCCCACCCAGCCTTTTAAATGATCCCTGAGTATTATTTTTTATGCATTATTTTAACAAATTAATTCCATGTATATCTAAACATCATCACCTGTTGAACATAGATTTAGAAATAGGCTTCCTTCTCAGGAAGCCAGGCTCCTAGAAGCCTCTTGAGAAAGACTTTACACCCTATCTTGGTGCTTTTACTAACTCTTGACCCAAGATCATCCACAAAGAGACTCCCTAGCACTGACTGATTCCTGGCAATTGGGCTTCTACCTTGGGCCTATCTTGGTAATTGTGTTCATGACCATGGCCTGACCCTTGTCTGACCACAGATTCTGGTTCTCCGGCCTAGCCTCCACTGGATTGTACTTTTGTCAGCTCTGTTCCTGGGATCTGCCTGGAAATGCCTTCCCTGGTCCCATCTGCATCTGTCTGCTCTGCTGGGCTTGGCCACACCCTGAGCAGAAACTTCACAACCCAGGCACTTGATCTCTAAAATGGGGTTAATCACATCTCACCTGCCACCCCATTGTTTTTTGGGAGGAATCACACAGATTAGTGAATAGCGGTATGAGCTATTACTCAAGCATGCTCAACTCTTCACTTGAGGCTTCTTTCTCTGGAATTCTTTCTCTGGATCTGTCCCCAGCACTCCCCTTCACATCACTGTTACCTGCTCAGTTGTCACCTCCTCAGAGAAGTGCTTGCTGACTCTGGGTCCCCGATATCCCAAATGACAGCTCCCACCCCACCTACTTATCATGCTTCATTGTTTCCTAGAACTATGACCACTACCTGAAGTCACGCTATTTACCGATTTGTGGTCTTGCTTCTTGTCCGTCCCCCTCACCACTGGCTGCTCATCACTGTATCTTGGGCATCTGCATATCACTGCCTGGAGCAGAGCAAGTGCTCAATAAAAGCGGTTAAGTGCATAGTTAAATGGATGAATGGGCGTTGTGACCATAAGGGTCCAAAGTCAGGACGGACGGTGCAGATTGTTCAAGGCCCAAGGCTCCTGAGATCCATTGGAGGCTGCCATGTTGGAGGCAGATGGACCATCTCTCAATCAACCCCCACCCACCTGCAGTTTTCCCTTCGTGGTGGAACACGCTACTCTTTCTTCAGTAGCACATCAGAGGCAGGACTAGACCCAAGTTTCAGATCCATGTTGAAATGCCCATCTTGAAAGGCTAGAATCACACCCTCCGTGGTGAGACATTCACACGTGTTGGAACTGGGATCTACTTAGTGTAAGAATATAGAAGTCACATTCCTGGTCATGCTCACATTGGGGCAAAAATTCTCTTTGAGTGGAATAAGAGACAGAATTCTCCACAGTATTTAAATGATTCACTTTCCCCTCCACCCTGCTCCCCACACCCCCCAATCCCAGATGCTTATAACGACTGTCCATAATGCTACTCCATCGTACAAGCTCTTCAGAAGTCACCTCCATCCAGTCCCTTAGTTTTGGTTGATGGTAAAATCTGGTGACGATGCTCTTGGAAGATGGCCCTAGTTCCTCCAATAACACACCTCTATGTCTCTGAAACCCCTCCTCTGCTAGACAGGGGGGCATCCTTCATTAGCACCGAAACCTCAAGCTTGAGTTTCGCTACACATCCGAAGTGAGTCATCCATCGTCACTGACTTATTCAGAGCTATTTTTCTGTATTTTTTTTCTCCTTCAAATTGTGACCTTTGCTGAAAAGACCCCCAGGCACAGACACAATAACATCATTCATTAAAATATTTAAATCAGCTGCAGCAACAGTAATGACCAAGATGAAACCTTGAAGCAAAAATTGCCTGTAAGAGAGGCACCTATTTTGCCAAAGGGGTTTGGAACAATCTGGATTTGGGGTGCTGGCAACAGCTTAACTCTTGGCAATAGAAAGTGTCTTATATTGACATGAGGTCCCGTATTTGCAGTCTGGGGTCACCATCCTTAAATGCTTCCCAAAGATCACTGATGCTGGGATTTTGTAAGACCTCTGATTCTGGTGCCAGAAATGTAATTCTCATAATAAGATAAAAACTATTACTTAAGATAAAAACTTAATTACTCAATTATCTGACAAAGTTTCACAAATAATAATTGTTTTTAATTTTTTACAAGAAGAATAAAATTTTGCCATGCTTCCTGAAAGCAAGGAGTTGCCAGTGGATAGCATCTAGGATTAGCACCAAGACACTGGAAAGTTTGGTTGAGAAAGAAATCTGATTTGAAAAATAGGAACTACATGAAAGCACTTTGAAAATTGGATAATGAGCAAGTATTTAGTGAAGGCTCAATATGAGAGACATTTATTAAGTATGGTTAAGGGCAAAGTCTCTGGGGAAAGAGAGACCCATTCAGGTCTTACAAGCTACATGATCTTGGGGAAATGGCTAAGGGCTCTGAGTTTCAGTTTTCATCTGACAGTGGGAAGAGCAGCCCAAGCTGCCTCCCCGTGCCCTTGTTAGGAATTGATCCACCTTAGGTCCGAGTTTCCCTGACCCAACTGCACTCCAGCTTCTGGATTGTGATAACACCACCTCCTTTCTGGGTGGTGATGGTGGTGGCTTCCAGCTGTGATGAATCCCTGGATTCTCTCGATTTTCTCATATTTAATCCCCAGCTGTTCCAAGGGCCATATAACCAATCCCCAGGATTGGACTCCCTCTAGTTGAAGCACCCAGTGTAGTTTCTATTTTCCCAACTGGATCCTTCTCCTTCCCTCCTTCCCCTCTCATTCCCAACCTGCCTTCTTTTTCTCTCCTTATTTAAATTCATTTTGAACGCAAATAAATATGGTGACCTTTTCATTGTGTTTCAAGATCCAGGTCAAATCTTATTTCCTGATTGAAACTTTCTATGGCATCTCCCACAGAAATCACCCGTCATTACTCTATCATGTCCTCTATTCAATGTGTCTCTCTTTTTATTACAAATCACATGACACTTAGTTTCTTTTTTTTTCCTTCTGTTTTCTTCACCAGACTCTGTTTTGTTCATCTTTGTGTCTTTAACTCCTGATGCAGAGTAGAAATCAGAATATTTTTGTTAATTCACCAGATATTACACAGGTGAGCCCTGCAAGTGTGCATTAAGTAGCAAGGACGCTCAGATGTCTCTGGTCTCATAACAACCACCAAACACCTGCGTGTTCAGATTCTCAGACAGAGATCTCTGGGAGATGCCATCTTGGACGTACCTCCACGCCCCACTGACTATGCCTCTGCCTTGATTCTCTTGTTTTCTATGTGGTGCAGGGTCAGGAGTCAAAAAGACTTGAGGCTCATCTGACAGGGTCACAGACTTATTACCTGACCGGACCCTTCCTGGCTCTGTTGGATTTCCACATCTATAAAACTGGGCTATAGGAGCTCTCTCTAACTGGATCCTAGGACCTTCAGGGTGCTCTCGGAGGGCTTCAGGTAGCCTGTGCATATTGGAGATGATGAAAAACGTGTTGGGCATGTATCACACACTCATTCTACTGGGAATGGCCTGTAGGTTTCTTCCATCTTCAAATAGACCACTTTATTTCTCTACTTTGTGGATCCAGAGCCCTTTACCACCACTGTGCAGGCAGAGGGTGACCAAGAGTGGTTGGCGAGGCAGGGCAGGGGTGGGGACCCTTGCCTCTTTGACTGGAACTCCTCATTCTAGTTCTGAAGGAATCAAGGAAAGCTCTTCAGGAGGCTAGCCTTCTTTTCCCCACCCCCCCCATTTTACAAAGCACTGTATAATTCATAGACTATCTGCCTAAATAAATGTTTATACAAATGTTGGGCAAAGAGCCTGCAGTGTCTCCATGGAAAACGAATCATTTTCTAACCTTTGATGAATTATTATTTATGGGACTCAAACAAGCCAATGAATGTACTCTCCTCTTCCCATCCCCCTCCTACCCTCTTCCCCTGGAAGAAAAATAAAAACAAATCTCACACTGTCCACCCAAGCCAGATCCTAAGAAACAAGCGTACAGGCTGTGGCAGCTTCGGTGTCAATCAACAAACCCTGTGGAGGGATGGACTCGGACCAAACCTGTGAGGAAAATCAGCAAGGTCCGGCCCTCCTGTCCTCACACTCCGTGTTGTCAGGTTCCCTCGTGGGTGTGGGGCTCCCGGGCTGTCCTCCAAGCAAGATGTCCATACCTACCATACAGTTAATCCTAGAACTAGCCAAGTATAGATGCTTTTCTTGTTTTTTTTACTTCCACCTTCTCTCATTTGGAAGAAATAATCAACATCGTAAAATGTTTCTGATCACAGAGTGTCAATCACTCAGGTATATGAGAACAGAGGACTATTTCGTTTGAGTTTCCCAGGGTACAGACACGGACTGTCCAGGTCTCACACTGACGTGGAGACCCTTAGGCAGTCATGTTCTCCACACAGGTTTAAGCAGACCTGGAACAAGTGGTCCGGTTGTTATATCTCGGGTCAGACCTGCTTGGATTGCAGGTACAGTCATCAGAACGACACCTGGCTTAGGCTGTGGTCTGGAGGGCACAGAGCAATGATGCATTTTCAGGGGTGAGTGTAGGTGAATGTAACCCCTGGGAGCCCACAATCTGTGCATGCAGGGAGGGTCACTTTCCTCAATAAGTCTCAGGAAGCAGCAGAGAACCCCATCAGGTCACTGCTTAGATGAGAGGTGAAGAGATAAATCCAGCAGGTCGGGAGGCAGATTGCAAAGCAGGAGGTGGTGACAGATGTGGAAGGTCACTGTGCTGAAGGCTGTCCCACTTTGGGGGCCCTGGATGGAGGAGAGCTATCAGGTCCAGGTTGTAGGTCGTGAGGAACACAATCAGACTCGTGAATCTCTATGTAATTCTGACCTCTCTGGATGCCACGTGCCTCCAATTTATAAAGTCGTGTGGACGAACCACATTTTTCTCCTCTTCAGGAAAAAGAGTACATTCATGAGCAATGAGAGAGGATAACCATTGAAGCCTCAAGGAGATTATCTGGATCCAAAGCAGTACTCTTTCTGACCTTTACAACCAGAGGGGCAGGGAGGAAGGCAGCAGGGTGAATGCAACTCCGCGCAAATGCTATGCTCAGCTGCCCCTGGTCTTTGGCGCTCCCCACAGGAGAGGTAGCACATCCATTGCAACTGCTGACTACATGACTTTTAGAGAAAATCCCATTCCTCCGATTCTAGAGGCTTCTTCTCCTTCTCCTCTTGAATCAAGTTTTAATGGAACCACCCTTCCCATATGCAAAAACATGTTTGTTAGGTTTTTATTGGCCAGGATATACCACAATTTCACTGGTAACTAACTTAGCTATTTTTAAAAAATCAGATCATCATTTTTGTGGGGTGAAGTTATGGAGTGTAAAAGTTCAAGTGCTTAAGCATTTTCCTCTTTAATATACACTTGCTTTGGTGCACTTTATCTTACGTTCAAGAAGTGTTCAAGTATTCACCTTAGCACCAGCTCTGTAGAGACCTAATTCCCTTTGTCATGGCAAGGAAAGGCAATTATATTCTGTAAACATTCCATTTGCTATCAGTGCCTAGAATTTATCTTGGTTAACCCTGCATCCTTAAAAGCACCTTAAAAATTTGAAGAAATTCCATGGAGGAGAGGATTATATTGGGGTCCACCCTTTCGGCGTTCCTGCTGACAGCTGGCAGAGTCTGACTGCCACTTCCCTGCCGAGATGCAGACCCCCCTGAGCCAAGGCTAGTCTGGCACCAAGCTGAGGACATTGTTACCTCCACAATGGGTGTTGTGTCGGCATTTGCATGCCTGCTCTCTGCTTTTCAACACATTGCTGCAAAATATGAGGGGTGGGTGGGGGGTCAGAGAAGGATTCTTGGAGTCAGTAGTCACTTATTTTAGTCCTCGTGGGATGGACAGGGCTTGGACGGGCAATAGGTAAGGAGAACAGCATTTAAGTGGAAGTCCCTAGTATAAACACAACTAATAATCAAATCCATAGTCAACTCTACTGGGAAACTAGTGATTTAACCAGATCTGACATCATATTGTCCCTTCCTCTCTGCCCCCTGAACTAACCTCTTAGGGTAATCCAGTCTGATTCTAGCCAGAATTTGTAGGTTATTGTCAGGACAACACCAGGATGGTGACAGGAGTGTCAATTAGTCATCCATGGCCGTAGTTTCTTGGCCCAGGACCCTGGGAGGATTCGAGAAGAGGACGGTGACCTGGGAGAAGACACTTGGATTAGGAGGTAGGCTATCTGGGTTCTGATATTGGCTCTGCTATCAGCCTGTTGTGTGGGGGCCTTGGCTGAGCACCTGGACTCAATTCCCCTCCTGTGTCTCCTTGGTGGAACAAGGAGATTGAAATCTCTCCCAACTCTGGACCCCACACGTAATAGGGTGTCAGTAGGGTCTGGCTGCAGCAATTTTGTCCCCTGACCGCTAGCTCAGTCTCCCTGGCTGCCCTGTCTCCCTGGCTTCAACAGCCTTACAGCAAGATGCTCAAACATGTTGATCAAATCCAAATGAGTCTAATGGGACTGAGAGCCACCTTGCCTGACATGACTGAGTGGAGGCATCCTGGCTTGACCCTCCCTGAGTCTAGAAACCACTGGGATGCTGGCATGTACCACCAGGTGGGTGGGAGTTGTGTGGGATGGGGGAGTGGCTCTACTTTCTCAGAGCTGACATCCCAACCCCTGCTTCTACGCCCTGACACCATTGCCAGCCCCACCCTCGCTCTCCTGAATCAAAAGCACCCCATGGAATACAAAGACTCAGGCTGTCATGAAAATGACATAAAATCGTCATCCTGACCTGTTTTTTCCCTCTAGAACACTGTGCAAATGTAAATTCGCCAGCACTCTTCCCCATATGTGATGCAAACTATGTTTGGTTTCTTTTTTCCCATCTGGAAACTATTGCTCTCTGATTGAGAGGTTCGAGTCCCTTCTGCATGTAATAATATTATTATTTATAATTTATGTTCTTAATTTTTATAAATAGTGCTTAGTCACCATGGCAACTGAATCTTCACAAATCGTTAAATTAAATAATGAGTAGTCATGATGCTTTGCACTTATGTTCATTTCCTTATTAAAAAAAAAACAGATCTCCAAGTTCTTTTAAAAATACTAATTAATTGGGCCCCTCGCTCCACTCATATTTTCTAAAGGTGGGTGAGGAAGTAAAGGCTTTTTATCTTTCTGCTGCCTCTCTCCTGGAGTCAGGAGATGATGGGGGTGTACCTCAAAGATCATCCGGTGTGATGTTCCTCAGAGGGTGGGCTCCAAATTCCTACTTATGTTTACCAGGGGTGTTTGTTCACATGAAACCCAGTCCCAAGCTCACCCTAGACACACTAGAATAACATCTCTAAGAGCTGGGACCCAAGAGTAAATACTTTTAATCAGCTTATCTGATGACTTTTGTGCATAATAAACTCTACCGCCTCATGCCATGATCCTGCTATGTCATCTGACCTGGGTTTAAACACCTCTAGGGCAGGGTTTCTCAACTTCTGTAGTATGGAAATTGGGGGCCAAATGATTCTTTGTGGTGGGATGTTTTTCAGCATCCCTGCTCCTCCCTGTTAGATGCCAGGAGCAAAACCTCCCCCCAGTGTGACAAGCCCAAATGTTCCCAGACATTGCCAAACGTTCCAAGGGGGCCAAAATTACCCCTGGTTGAGAGCCACTGTCCTAGACTTGGAGAACTCATTCTGGACTGGGGCTGGAGTGGCACAGCCTTCATGTTTTATTTGATTACTTATGCAATTTTATTTTATTTTATTAGTTTAGTTTATTTTTGTCAGTTCCCATGAGGGAATTCTCCCTCAACTTGAAATAAAACCTGATTCCCTGTAGGTTCTGTGTGTGAGCCCTGTGGTCACCCCGAGAACACAAGGTCACATCCTCTCTATTTGTTCCAACACAGCCCTTCTGATTGGAAACCAGTGATCTTGGGTCCTTTGAATCACCTCTTCCTTAGGGTGAGCTCTGCTGGCTCCTTCAACTGTCCTTCCACTGACTTAAGTTTGAATTCTCTCTTTTATGATATGATATGACTATGATAATGCTGATTCAGATTTAGATCAGAAGGAGACCACGGATTTAAATCAGACCCATTTCTTTTTTTCAATATCCCTCTTGAGGACCAGTGCCCTGAAACGGAGGGAACAATTCTCCAGTAACATTTATTCAGCACCTTCTATTCCCAAGGCCTCCCCTGCCTGGTGCTGGAAGTACAGAGATGAACCTCCTAGCAGGGACTTAAAACTCTAATTCAAAGTTGTCAAGTTTCTGCAAACAGGGCATCATCTAAGGTGGAAGCCAGAAGATGAGTCAAAATGATGTCAAGGTGATACATGGAGAGAGTGAACAAAGTAACATTTTAGCAAAAAGAAAGCTGAAGGAAGCATCGATTCTGCCTGTGGAGCAGCGGGCGGCAACTCCAGGGAGAAAAGGGGGCATTTAGGTGGCACTGGTAGGCAGATGAGCCGTCAGTGGGCAGAGGAACAACCCGAGCAGTGGCCCAGGGTCTTCCCAACGAGGAGCACATTGGAGGAAGAGTGAATGTGAGGTGTGCTGAGAGCTCAGAGGGCCCGGGTACCGGATGAGCACCTGCTGGCCAGGTGGCTTGGATTCCAGGGGCCAGCTCGTCCCTGCATGTCTGAATTCTAATAAAAACAGGAGTCAGTGAGGTGGTCCTGGCCTCTTTGCTGTTCAGAGGATGCTTTCCCCAAACAGCCTCAGGCTTGTGCAGGGGCAACCTGCAAGGGGGGTGGCAAACAGCAGCCACAGGAAAATCTGCTGGTCTCTTCACCTCCAGACTGAGGCCTGCCTTGCATCTCTTGTTTCTAGAAAGGTCACTTGCTGAAAAGAAGATGGATCCTTAGAGCTGTTTGGGAGACGTGCTTTGGAATGGTTGTGTCGAAAACTAGCTCTGAGACCTGTACATACTGCTTCTCTGAGGTTCACGTCTTTAACCGAGAAATGGAAAAATTAAGACCCACTGTCATGGTTGAATTGTGTCCCCCCTCAAAGTTCATGTTGAATTTTGAAATCCTAACCTCCAGTACCTCAGAAGTTCATCTTATTTGAGAATAGGGTTATTGCAGATGTAATGAGTTAAGGTGAAGTCATACGGAAGCAGGGTGGCCCCTAATCCAAAATGACTGGCGTCCTTGTAAAAAGGAGAGATTTGGACACAGACGGGCACACAGGGAATGCGTCACATAAATGAGATGGAAACAGAGGTCAGGGTGTTTCTCCTATAACCCAAGGAACGTCCAAGATTGCCAGCCAACCACTAGAAGCTGGGAAGGAGGCATGGAGGGGATTCTCCCTCAGAGCCTTTAGAAGGAACCAACCTTGAAGACACGTTGATATTGAACTTCCCGCCTCCAGACCTGTGAGACAATACATTGCTATTGCTGAAGTCACCCAGTTTGGGGTCTTTTGCTGCGGCAGCCCTAGCAAACTCAAACACACACTTTATGGAATTGTAGGGAAATAAGATGGAATCGTATGAAGGCCAGGAGGGTAAACCACTCAGCACGGGGCCTGCCTCATGAGACCCAGTTACCAGCTGAGGGAGGAAGAGAGTTCTGGAGGTGAGAACCTGAGAGTCACTTTAGCCCGTGGGAAGGGAGGAGAGGGGGCCACGGAGAGCAAGGTGTATTGAGTCAGAGCAAGAATTGGATGGAAAGGCTGCAAGGGGGCACTGCTAAAGGACAGTTCCTCCAGAAGTGGAGCTTAAGCCTGTGACTCAATAAAGTGACAGATGGGCCTGGAGTCAAACTAAGAATAGCTCCCGTCCTAAAGCACCTGTGAGGTGCCACAATCTGGGCTTCGTGCTTTACATTTGCCATCTCTCAATGTGATCACAGTCTTTCAGGGTCAACAGCAACCTGCCTGTCTGATAGAGGGATGTCAGTCATGTAAGCTAGTCCAGGGTAGTGAGGGGGGGGCCTGTGTTATTCACATTTGTATCTCTAGCACCTTGCACTGTGCCCAGCTAGAGAGACGTTGGCTAAGCTTGGTCGAATGTTGGATAAAATTTAAAAAGTGGAGGAACTTGGATTCACACCTAGGATCTTCCCCTCCCGACCCCACCCCCTTTAATTTCCTCTTTATCACCCTACGGAACAGAGGGCTTCTAGAGCAGGGCAGAGAGTGTGGGAGCCAGCCACGGCCTGTCAGACCCTCGGTTGCCCCATTTGTAAATTAGGAGCAATAAAATGCATTCCAAAGGTGATTTCCTTAGGGCTAAATGAGCTATTTTAAGTGAACGGGACTTGCAAACTGTAAATTGCCACATAAACATGAGGAAGTGAAATGACAACGGAAACCATCCACCAAGACTCTGCCCGCACCCAGGTACTCTTGTTTTGAACACAACCTTCCGCTGCTAATGCATCAATTTACTCCCAGAAAGTCTGCACTGTGTCCCTGAGCAACTTCACCCAGAGCCAGCCACTCAGTTAATAAGTCCCCATTACCCTGCAAAAAACTCCAAACAAACAAAAAGCCATTTCCTAGTACCTAAACAACAGGATGTTCGACTTAAAACACAATGCCAGCCCAATTAACTGATTAGATGACAAAATAAATAATTATCCAGGGTATCAGGGAGAGAAAAGGAGATGCGTTAAAAGGTTACTCAGAGTCATTGTTTCCTCTGGAAAGGGATCAGGCCGGCTTCACCAGGAACTGGAGAGTTTTATTTGCGGGTTTCAGTCAGAGACCTCTCCCAAGCTGCTGGATAATTACACACATCTCCTGGTAATGGCAGAGCCCATATGTGCAAACTTTCTGGGTGATGAACAGTTCCGTCTCTCTCCCTGGGCTCCCACCCCTTTGCATTTATGCTAGTCTCTTTCCCAATTCTCCTGCTGCACAAACTTATCAGATCTATAGCATCTACAGAATGGAAGAGGATGGTGCTACTTACCCGATAAGCCACATGCACGCGGGCATGTTTTGGCACCCCCCTTTGTAATCCTCAAGCAAATGGCTTTTACATCATTGAGATTTTGAGTTCCCAGGAATGCGATCTGGGATAAAGGTTGAGAAGCCTTTGATCCCATATTTCTGTGAGACCAGAATCTGTGCAAGCGATCTAGATTCACTTATTCATTTTAAAAAGTGGCGGCAATGAGAAACATGCATCTATGGTGGGGGTGGGTACTGCATAGCTGCCTGGTGGTCCTTTCTGACACCCCTGATGAATATGCTCTGGGCAGAGTAGATGTGTTGTGCCCAAAGGATGTCATCCCCATCTTCAGAGGAGGTGGATTTGAGGATGCTAGCAAGTGAAATTTTTAAAAATCCTCAAGTGAAGGAAATAGTCTACTCTTCCAAAGATTAAGATTCTAAATCTGAAAAGGCCACTAGAGCTTGGCTGGAGGGAAGATGATCCTGGACATGGGGCAGAAGGATATGATGAGACTGTTATCCTTTCAAGGAAAAGGACAAGATGGATCGTGGGTGAGTCAGTGAATTACCAGCCAAAGCAATTCATTTGGCCACGAAAGGTCTTTACTTCTCACTTGTGTCCCGAAGAAGGAACATCTCCTTCCTCACTCTTTTCCTTTCCTCTCTTTATCTCTATGAAGATCTATGAAGTGGTTACCACTCAGCAGACACCATGTAGGCACCATGAATCCAAGAGTAATGACTCTATCCTTTTCCCCATGATACTGACATTCTTTTCAGGGAGGCAGACATTACCCTAGTTATGAATTTAGTTATTTAATTTAAATGGAGATAGATACTGGGAACTTTAGTAAGATACAAAGAAAGAGGGCCTGACTTGTGACAGGTGGAGAAAGAGGACTTCGACCTGAAATCTACAAGGATCAGGAGAGGCAGGCAGGGATCAGCTCATGCAGAGAGTAGGAGGCTGTGTTTTTTATCCGAAGACCCATAGAGAGTGGTCAAGATCCCATGAGCAGAATCCAGGTGGAAAGCTCTGGTGTTTCAGGTGAGAGCGGTATAAGCTCAGGCTGCCGAGGCAGGAGTGTTCATGGAGAGAAGCTGACAGATATCTGCGATGTTGAGGCATCCACCCACAGAGTTTGCAGATTGATTAGATTGGGGTGGGGGTAAAGGTTGTCCAAATCTGACTCCTAGGGTGTAGCTTCTGCTGCTGGATGGATGGTGCATTAATCAGGATAGTTGTTTTGAAACTTTGTACAACCACTGAGAGAGTCAGCTTCAGTCTGCTTAAGTCTGGAAGGCAATCTGAAGTGTGTGCCCTCTGATTCCCAAGTGGGGATATATCACGTAGGAGTAGGGGACCCTCATGCCCATGGAGAGCAAGGCTGATGCAAGTCACCAATGCTGGGGCAGAAAACTCAAGGCTAAGAAGGACAGGCCTTGAGATTGGAGATCAGAATGCACAGAAGCCCAGGTGGGCTGCAGAAGAAATATGGAGCCCAAGTAGGCGTGGTGGGAGCTGGTTACAAGCAGCACAGGTGGGTGTGGAGACAGGGAACTCGGCTTGAATCCTGGATCTGGCACTTACCAGGCGAGTGGCCTTGGACATGCATTTCACCTGCTCAGCCTCTCTCTGTGGAGTGAGAGTGAGGATGGCGTCTACCTCAAAGTGAAGACTGGATGGGACGATGGGATGGAGAACAGACAACTCCCACGTGACAGGTCATTAACCTCTACTGTCATTATTCCCACCAGTAGAGGAAATAGCAAGCTCAGTACCCAAGTGGGGCAAAAAGCAGGGGCGTCATTCACAGAAGGGTCCAAGGGCAAATGGTATCAGGAGAAAAGACCAGTAAAGGCCTTGGCCAGGGGCAGAGACTCAGCAACCCTCCCTAACTTTGCTTTTCGAAACACTCAGTTTTCTGAGCCCAACAACAAACGCCCAATCTGCATAATTACAGAAAGTCAAGGGCCAATATCTTACTACAAGGAACAGCAATTGTTCAACTGTCCCATGACTCTGAGTTCGCAGTAATAGTCCTAACATCGGCCACAGCCGGTGGCCCTTGTCACGTCTGGCTTGCAGATGTGTTCCATTTGGCCCACACACTGTTTCAAAAACAAAATTAGCAATTCACATTTAAAGCTTGGATCCTCCATGATAAAATCAGACTTTTCAGATTCTACTGAGAGAACAGAAGCTCTGACAAACTTTGGGTTCACATCACAATGTACCCACAGCCTCCTGGACACCAGAAGTGGATGTCTCCTTTAAGAGAGACACCTGCTCTCCAAGATCCTCGGGTGATGCTTAAGGTCTCTGTGTTTTCTTACACCAGTCACTCCTCCTTGACACCTCTGAGCCTTGCAGACTTAGAATTTTGCACTCCTGATTGAAAACAATCATTGACTGTGTTCCAACTAGGACACTATTTCTTTTTAAACTGGATAAGGTGGTCAATAATATTGATCATTTAAGGTATTTTCCAAATTCATTGAAAGAGCACACACACGCTTACACTAAGCAAAGCTGATTATTGGGAGTTTTCTTTACTTTTTCTCCAGAATTCTTCTCTCAAGTCTTCAGCTTGTTTATACTAGAATCTGGCATCAATGTCAGATTTAGCTCACATTTCTATCTTTGGTTTTTTCCATGGAAGGATCTACATTTCACAGTTTTTCTCCAGGTGTTTTGCCACCTGAATGCTTCTGAGACACACTTAGCCAAAAGTTCTTGTTCAAAAGAAACAAAACTCTCCCAGGCCCTGAGGGAAATCTCTTTTGATAATTCCCCTCAGTTTTCCCTTGATGAACTGGTGAGGTGATAAAGTGACACATATGAAGAATCTGCCTCTTTGATTAAAACAAATTTTACAAAAAGGCAATAAAATAGTAGACAGGGAAGGTATTTGCCCCAGTAGCAAAATCAGCTACCTGCAGAATTTCATTGACCTGAGGACAGCATGTTTTCTCAAATATTTCATAGCGATTATCTGGCAAAATCTCAAAACATTTTTTAACACAAGTTGTCTTTGGTCAATAAATACCAGAACTGAAATGTCCTGGGGGTGGAGATTTATGATGTAAGCACAACAAACACACCCATAAATCAGGCCAAGAGAGCTGTCAGGTACCCAACGCTGCATTTTCTAGCTCTCAGCAGAGGTCACGTATATGGGGTCCTGGTTGGGCTGTATTCTGACCAACACTCAGGGAAGGACAGAGCTCAGAGGCCCCATTTATTCGCCCCAAAGTAATGAACACTTCTGACTTTACATAGTTGAATTTTTCTCTCTCCAATCTGCCTTCACTGGGAATTTGCCATTTTACTTTGCTCACAGAACTTTGCAGAGGGGGGTATGTGGTGAACTGGGTTTGAATCTCAATGGCTGGAGAGTTTGGACAAGTCTCTTAAAGGCTCTAGCATTTTTGCATCCTTATGTAAAAACTGAGGATAGTAATACCTACCTTATAGGTCTGCTATTAGGATTAAATGAGATAATATATGTGAAATACTTAGTGCAATGCCTTGTTTATGGAAATCATCTAATATAGTTTTATTTTCATGGTTAATATGTATAAGAAGTGTGACACAATGTACGTCTTCTATAAGTTACTCTTAGTCTTTTCAGAGGTGTTAATTCAAGGGACAATGTAGATGGTGCTCCAAAATAAATAATCCCCCCACCCTCCTCTTCTCCTTCCCCTCCCTTCTCTCCCCTCTTCTCTTTGGCTTTCCTCCCTTCCTGCCTTCCTATCATTCTAGACTCCCTAATCATCTTAAATGCTTCCTGCTTTCAGTTACTATCTACATACACTGATGTTCCAAATGATGCTTCCCTCCAGCCCTCCCTTCTGGATATCCAGTATCCATATCTAGATAGACCATCCACCTGACATTTCCACTAAGGGGTCTCAGACTCAACATTTCCCAGACACGCCCCCGCTATCTTCCCTCACTGGTTCAACACTTCATTGCAGCCTCTATCATGCACTGGGCCATGTGGAGGATGCTGAGGAGGCAGCAGCAGGAGTCTGACAAAGTCCTGAGCTTGTGGAGCTCACATCTGGTGGGTCTCAGGCACCCTTGATCCTGGTAAGTGTCACCAACAACGTACCGGTGGCCCTGGTCCAATATCTGGGAATTCACCTGGACGCCTTCCTCCCCTGCATGTAAGCCTCCAGCATGTCCTATGGATTTCGCTTTCTGAAAATTTCACTACTTTTCATGTCTGCTTCTTCCTTTCTTTCTATGACCTCCATCCTATTTAAAAGCGCTCTCATCTGTCGCCCGGATGGTGCGGCAGACAGCCCTTCACTGGAGCCCTGCATTTCCCCCAGCCATCTCCCACAGAGCAGTGAGAGTAGCTTTAAATACACAAGTCTAGTCATGTGATTCTCCAGCTTAAAACTCTTTGATGGCTCCCCATGGATCTTAGCTAAAACCCAACATCTTTACACGGCTTACAAGGCTCTGCCCACCAACTCCGACCTATATCCCCAACATGTTTTCAGCTTCTCTCTTCCTCCTGTTCCCTACTAGACTTGTCAAAATTCTTTGAGTTTCTCTGCCATGCTGTGATCTCCCTGTACCCTCAATCTTTCTTCCAGCCGTTTCCTCTGACCTACCAATATTTCCAATTCACTTGTTCTCAGGTCTCCACTGAAACAGGACCTTCTTGGGGGATGTGTCCTTAAATGCCTACCCTTGGTTTACACTCCTGAGCCGTCCAGGGTCTTCTTTATAAGCTCTTGGTGGCTTGTAGTTGTTCAGTTAATTCCAGGATACAATGGATCCCAGGGTGAATGTTTCTTTGTGCACGGTCTGGAATAAACATGTAAAAGTGCACATTCCTGGGTGTCCTCAGACTTAATCGGAATTCTTAGGAACTAGAATCTGGAAATGAATATTTTGAACAAGATCCACCGATGATTCTTAAGCACAGCAAAGTTGGAGTCCTGTTGCCATGAGTGCTTGGCCCACAGAACAGGAGAGGACTCCCTGCTCCTGGCCTAGCTGGGCAGAGAGGTAGGGCTTCTGGATGGGGAGTTCATGACGGGGGCACAAACTCTCAGAATATCCTCAGAAGCCTCTTCCTCCTCAGGTTCTCAGCTCTTACTGCATGGCTCAGATTTCCAGCTGTCTCATGACCACTTGACAAGCACATATTTCACAAAAAGGGGAGAATTTTCTAGAACTGTCAGCTCGAGCAGACTTTCTATTTCCTATCCCGGGGGGTCTGCCACATAGATTACTTTCCTCCAGCACTCTCCTGACACATGCATAAGCCTCGCTGACAATAAAAACCCCGTTATCCAAAGTTATAGGGAGGGAAGAGGTGAATGGAGAAGGCCAGTATTTATCTATGAGATCTGACTTCCTTCAAGGATATTTTCATCTGTGACTTCTCTTCCACTGTTCTTTTGAAGAGCTACTTAAATCTTGGTGTCACACAAAGAGCAGGGATTGTCAAATCAGACCTCATTTGGTGATTACGTGACCCTGCATACATTTCTTTACCTTCTCTAGAATTCACATTTCTCCTCTAAAAAAATAAATAAATAGGCAGAATGCTCACCTGGAGGGGGAGTGAAATTCGTGAAAGGACTGGACACAGGGAGGCCCCCCAAGGATGGGAACTGCTCTTCCCTTGCCCTCTCTGCCCAGTGTACGTCAAACTTTGGCGTCCAAAAGGGCCAGCACTGCTCTGATGGCAAGGTCACCCCGGCTCGCAGATTTTAAATTGTATTATTGTCATCATTGAACCAAGCAGTAACAATCCTTGCTTTGATAAAGGACTCTAACTTTTATCTTATTTCATCCTTTTTCTAAGATTGGCAGGGCTCACAGACTCATTTTCCATAGGAGGAAATTCAGAGACTTAGAATGGTCAGGGTCTTTTCCTATGATCAATTAGTGATCTTTCTGGATTCAGATTTTGACCTTGCTACTTACCTGCTGTGTGATGTGGGAACAACCCCCATGACGACACCGAAAAACACAATGCACCTGCTGGGCCTTAGTCTAAGGGTTCGGTGGTCCCTTCACTCCCCTTCACATTATGATAACGATCCTTATTTCACAGGTGAAGAAACTGAGACAGAATGAAGTAAACCTGTTGTCCTGGATCCCACTGCTGGAAACATCCTTGGGACAGTGGAGTCTGGCACCAGACTGTCACTCATGACCACCATGGTTGAGCTTTCTAAGCCATTGCCACCTTAGTCGCCAGGTGTAGGAGCGATTAGAGTTAGTAGTACCTTGTGGGGATGGAATGGCCAATTGAGCAAGGTGGTGCAGGTAAAATGCTTAGCCAGCAGCTGGCCGTGTAAGTGTCAGGCTGTGTTATTTGTTACGTCTCATATTGAGGCGGTACTTGGAGCATCACTGATGTCTCCTGTCACCACGGTGGTGGAATGCAAATGTTGGCTTTGCCCCTGCTTACATGGCCTGGCTGAGTCCTCTATGTGCCCCAAACTGGCCACAGGCTCTTTTTGATGCCCCCGTCCTACTAGAAGTGATTCTACTCCAGCTCCCACTGATGGCCTTGAGCCTTCAGCTCTTGCTTCCATGCTCTGGTTAGCAAAGGTGTGGAGGGAGAGTGCTCCATGAGAGACTGGCCTTGGTAAGTCTGCCTGCTGCGGGCACAGAGGAGGGAGCCAGGTCCTGGAGCTGCCCCCTCTCCTGCTGTCCATCCTTCCCCGAGCCCTGCATCACGCTGGCTCTTTGTAGGGCTGGGTCTCTGTGTTCTCCATCCCGACCCACTCCTCACCATCCCTCACCTGGGGTAATTTTGGCAGCCTTCCAAATTGTCCCCTTTATCGAGACTCTAGACCAGGAGTTAGCAAACCACAGTCAGTGACCAAATCCAGCCCTGGGTCTATTTGAATGACTCTGAAGCTAAGAATATTTTTTACAGTTTTTAAAGGGTTGTAAAAGCCAACCAAACAAACAAACAATAAAAACAAAGAAGGAGATGCAACGAAGACCACAAAGCCTAAACTATTTACAGTCTGGCCTTTTATGGATACCTCTTGCTGACGCTTGCTCTGGACCATTCTTCACTTTGTAACATTTCCATCTTCCTCTAGCTCCAAGGGCCCCTCCCCCACCTAACTCAACGCATTGGGTCACTACCCTGCTCAAAATTCTTTAAAACACACTGCCTGTAAGGAAGGCACCCTGGAGGCGGTATTAGAAAATCTGGATTCAAATCCTAATCCCTCCCGAGCCTCAGTTTCCTCATCTGTGCAATGGAGTTAGTCATAGTGCCAATCCACGGGGGCCCAATGACTGTGCGGTGTGTAAATGCCCTCTGAGCTGCAAAGCACAATTGCAAGTGTGAGATTATTTTAAAACTCTTCTGTCCATGGGCAGTGTCCATACCCCAGAGCCTGCTTTGAAGGCTGTCCCCCTTTTCCTTTTCCGCCTCATTCCTTGTGATTCTCCACATGACGTACACCCCACGGAGCTTTGTTCTCACCCTGCCTTGGCTGACGTGCTCTTCCCTGTGTCCTCTTGCCTTTGAGTCCTACCTGATCGTCAAGGTTCACACGTTGTGGGCTGTGCCTGCGTTGTATGGTTACTGGAATCTGTGTGGGGACATTTGGAGGAAAGGAAACTGTGACATAGTGTTCCCAGCTCAGAGGGATTGTGCTCCAGGCCCGCGAAGCCATTAACCATTTCAATCTGTGCGCCAGTTTTAAATCTTCTCCTCCCTTTCTTTCTTTTTTCTTCTTTTTCTTTCCAACACTCCAGCATGACACAGTGCCTGCTGTGCAGTAAAAATATTTTGGCTGTCTCCCTCTTAAAAACTTTCTAAAAATACAGAGGCATCTCACAGGCACACATGGCTGGCTTTGACGGTTGCCTTCCAGGTGACAGAAACACAACCCAAGCGCACATAGCTCCTGGGGACCAGCACGGACAACTCCTGGCTCAGCCTTCCAGACAAGATGCTAGGAAAGTAGCAGCTATGTTTGATATGGAGCAAAAATTCACCCTCTCTGCCGGCCATCGGAAATATGCAGAACTCTCATTTATTTGTAGAAATCAGGAGGAATGTGCCTTAAATGAAAGTAGAATGTGATTCACCCCTTTTGTGTTGCCTTTTGTGTTGTAAGATCTGCTCAAGAAAAATAAGAAGTTTGGAAACTTTCCCCTCTTTAAAGCCCTAGGTTTTTTGCCTGGACTTGGTTAAACTTTTGTTTCACTGATAGAGAGGCATTGTAGAGCCCTAGAAGATCACTGGGCAGACAGCCAGGGAAACAAGGTACTAATTGCCACCTGTCACTAACCTTGGACACGTCATGGGTTGTCTCTGAACCTCAGACTCTTTTTCTAAGCATTGAGAGGATCTAAATAAATGAACTATCAGACCCATTCCAGCTCTAAAATCCCACAGTCTATTAGTTGTCTAATATTTAATATGTAAGGTCTAAAATTCCATAATCTGTCAGCTGTCTAACATTTGAGACATAATATGGGTCTAGAAAATAAGAGAATTTCTTTCACCACCAGTAGTCACAACTTTGCAAGCTGATGCATATGGTTTTCATTCAATGTCCTCTTCACCGTGGGGGTGTGTGCTGTGGCTACAGCAGAAGAGAATGTGTATTTATCCAGTGGTCCCTGTGTGTTGGATGTTTATAACATGCTGCTGTGGTTGATATCACTCCCATTTCACAGAAGATAACACTGAGGCTAAGGGAGGTTGAAATTAATATTCAAACTCATATCTATAATATGAGCCCATTCTACTTAAAGGGCCCCAGTCTCATTAAGCATCCTCATAGTGGGCCTTCAGTTTACTGGTCTTCCAGGACATTCTGAGGTATGAAGCAAATTCTTGTATTTGATACATTACTAATTAAGGTAAACCTATTTCGGATTGCAGTTTTTTCAATATATTACTTCCTATGATGTCTTGGTACTGTCTAAAATTTCTTGCTAATTCTGTGCCTAATATTAGTAAAGCCTCATTTAGGACTCTTGGATAATTTGGTCTTTTCACAAAATCAGGATTCCTTACTGTGTGCCCTGATTCAATCATTCATGTATATCTTCGTCACTATATTAAAAAGGTTTTCGTGATCAATGCACTTTGGAAATATGAGATTAAACGAATCTACATTAGTGTCCTTTCAGTAGGGTTTTTCAAAGCCTGTAATACACAGATATATATTTGGAACCTCCGAGTGGGTGCTATAACTTGCTGCTTTTTCCAAAGTTATTTCGCCCTAGAACCGTTCTATCATTGCACTGATACCCACAGAAATCAGTGCTACCCCCAGTTAATCTGACTTTCTCTCATTGACACTGAATCTGTGGGGTTTTGCTAAGATGTAAAAAAAAGAATAAGGACTGTTATATTTTAGGCACTTCATGGTTTCCAAAGCTTTTATCTTTCTTCGCTTCAAAAATAATCCTGAGAGATGGTTATGATTACTCCATTATACTCACATAACAATGAGAATTTTAGCTCAAGACGGTACACAGAATAAATGCTGTCATTTTACCCCACTTCTGTGCACACATGGGGAAGATGGGGAAAATATTGGCAAGGTGTACTAAACACATAACAGTGACCTAAAATAAGAAAGGGGAGTCTCTAGATACCAGACGTGGAAATATTTCCTGAAAAGAGGGCTCTTGCTGTGATTAGGAGGGTCTGAATCCCTGAGGCCCAAGGGAGTGCTGGGAAGAGTCCAGTTCCAAGTATGAGGTTGGTCATGGCTTTGAGTCCTAGGAAGGGCTGGGGCTACATCTGGGATCTGGGTGTGGCTGAAGACTGCACTTAAATCTGTAAATCTGAAGTGAGGGCTGGAAATCTGCTACCTGACCCCCATTTCTAGAGTCTGCACTGCTGTCTGTCTACCCAGGGGTCTGGTTTAAAGCCCTCTCTAGTCTGGAGACTTGAGCAGTATCTTCTGCCCGTGGCAGGACCCAAAGCCACCAAAGGGTAAAGTCTGTCTTGAGATAAGTGCAACATACAGCATGGGGTCCAAACTCAGACACATGCCATGATTGGAAGCCATGACAATGCACCCTGAGAATCCCAGGATGCAAAAAATAGAAATCCCCCAGGGCAATGATGACCACATAACCAAGAATCACAAAACACTGAAGGAAGCTGAAGCCCATGGGAGACACACAAAACTGCAAGGAGTGGAAGAATATTCATGTGATGAAAAGAAAAGATCACAAAGAAATCTGAAAAGAAAGTATTTTTCACATCCTGAAAAAAATAAAGGCTGCAAAGCAGCCACAAGAGAAGGAAAGACGGCTATGGAGGAAAAGAGACTTTTAAATAATAACAGGGAGTTAGGATAGAAAAAGTAATGCTAACTTCCATGTACAAAAATACTTTTTTTTGAAAATAAAATGTCCCTTACAACATGTGCTTAATAAAGGAAACCTCCAACACCATAACAGTTCAAAGACAGAACAAGCTAGAAAAGTTGAGACCTCTAAATAAAGACTGTTAACTAATAATAATAGTATTATAATCATCACTGAAAAAAATTTAAATGTGTAAAACAAGCTGGAACTAAATTTCAGATGACAAAGTAATCAGATAGGGAGTTTTGGGGAAAAATCAAATGATCTATGCAGATTGTCTTGCTTAGGACATGGTGGTACAGATGATATTTGTGTCTTTCAGAAAAAAAATTAATACATATATTGAAAATTTTTGAGAGACATTAAAAAATAAAGAGAATGTACAATTCCTACATTAGTTGGAGTAAAAAAAAAAAAAAGTATTAAAGAAACCTCAATCATCAAGTGGAAAGAGAGAAAGGGGAAAAACAAGAAAACAAAAAACATAGTAGAAAGTATAGAGAAGGTAGAAATAAGCACCAAATTTGAGTAACTCCAACATAAAAGAAGTTAAACTCACCTAAAACAGACCCACCAAAATATGACAAAATGCTGTTTGCAAGAGATCTTGCTAAACAAATAGTTCCAAAGATTGAAAATGAATGGCTACAAAAAAAAAAAAAAAAAAAAAGATACAAGTGAACTTACTTACAAAACAGAAACAGACCCACAGACATAGAAAACAAACTTACAGTCACCAAAGGAGAAAGAGAAGGTGGGGGGAAGGGATAAATTAAGAGTTTGGAATTAACATGTACACACTACTATATGTAAAATAGATAAGTAACAAGGTCCTACTGTAAAGCACAGGAAACTATAGTCAGTGTTTTATAATTCCCTGTAAGGGAAAAGAATCTATATATAACTGAATCACTGTACTGTATATTGTAAATCAACTATACTTCAATTAAAAAAAAAAAGAAAATAGATGGAAAGAGACATCCAGGCAAAACCCTCACTTAAAGAAAGTTGGTATGTCAATATTAATACCTGGCAAAAAAAGGACAAAGAAGATGCTATTTGATGATAAAATGACTAATTTATAGGTTATGAACTAGGGGTACTCTTAAAAATATAAAAACCATTTGGGATTTGCAGGCCTTACAGAGACAGTCCGGTGGTCTGGATTTGGCCACCTGCTCAAAGTTGCCACTGGGCTGCAAGGCCATAGAATCTTCATTCTCTAGAAAGAAAGAAAGAAAATTGGGAGAGAGCAAGGGTACCAGAAGAAAGGCAGGCGTGAGACATGCTCTGACCTCTGAGCACAGGCTGCACTTGGGTGTTTAGCTGGGAGGCTGTGATCTGAGCTCAGCTCACAGAGAACATGGGTCCTGAACCGCGATCCACAGAGACAAGCAAAGATCCTTGAAATTCTACTTTCTAATCCTCATGATAAAGATTCACCCAGCTGGAATTTTTAGACGTAAGTCTTCCTTGGCCATTTGTGAACACAAGAACTAACCCAAAGTATAAACCCAGAGGTGGTCAAGCAATGGAGCTTGGGTGGAGAGGGATGCTGTGTGTGGTGGGTGAAGCCTGCCTTTGGAGTCCCAGCTCCACCTCATCCTGGTCCAGGGCCTGCAGACACCGTTATTTCCTCACTCCAAAGTGCATTGTCCTTCTTCTTGGTTATCTTTTTTGCTGTTGATTTCTAATTGTACTGTGGCCATGATTTGCATGATACATATTTTGGGAGGAGAGAGGAGGATTAAACTTAGAGCATGATCAATTTTTATAATTTTCCATATGTACCAAATGTAAAAGATATACGTTTTCTGTCTGTTGGGTATACACATTTTCTACCTCTATCAGTAGATCTATAAGTTATACTACACCTATGTACTTACATGTGTGTGGTACATCAACATTTCAATAGTGAATTTCAACTCCACTATATCTTTTACTTGTGTTACATCTGTTTTTATCATTTTTTGCTTTAGGTGTGTCAGAGAAGCTCATTTGGGTTGGGGGTTTACCTGTGTTTTTCTGGCAGTTCAATCAAATTTTTAGTCTTTGTAATTTGGTAGTTACATTATTAGGTACCAGGACGGAAAAAAAACAAAAAACAAAAAACAACTTTCTTTCCTCCCAAGGTCCATTCCCCATGCCTCCCTTATTAGCAGAATCCCTACATTATTGGAAGGAGCAGTACCCCTAATCTAGAAATGATACCCTCTCCCCAAAAAGAAAGCAAAAGGAGTTGCTGAGAATGTGGGGAAATTGGAATCCTTGAGCATTGCTGGTGGGAATGTAAATGACACAGCCACTGTAGAAGACAGAACGGCAGTTACTCAGCAAGTTAAATGTAGAATTACCATAAAATGCAGCAATTTCATGTCTGGGTATGCACTCGAAAGAATTGAAGGAAAGTGCTTGAACAGATACTTGTACAACAGTGTTCATAGCAGCATTATTCACAATAGACAAACGTGGAGACAACCCAAATGTCCATCGACAGAGGAATGGGTAAACAAAATGAAGTCACATTCTATATATAGAATGAAATATTATTCAGCCTTAAAAATGGATGAAATTCTGATATATGATAAAGCATGAATGATCTTTAAGGACATTGTACTGAGTAAAATAAGCCAGGTGTAAAACGACAAATATATATGATTCCACTTACACGAGCCATCAAGAATAGGCAAATTCATAGAGACAGAGAATAGAATAGTGGTTTCCAGGGGCTGGTAGTGGGAGGACACGAGGAGGTTATTCTTGAATGGAGAGGATGTGTTTCGTTTGGGATGATGATAGATTTCTGGAGATGGATGGCGGTGATGGCTGTACAACAACGTGAAAGTACTTAATGCCGCCGAATTGTATATTTAAAAATTATTAAGATGGTAAGTTTTATGTTATGTCTATTTTACCACAATAAAAATGATATAAAAACTCCTATTTCCCAGCATCTTTGCGGAGAGGATGTAGGGAAAAGCAGCTGGATGAGGCTTCGAGGAAGAAACCACTCCCAGGCCCTGATTGCCCTTTCCTGCCTATCTCTCATTCTTTCTCTAGCTCTGGTCGCACTCGCCTGGAATGAGGAGCCATCACTCAGGACCTCCATGTGTTTCCCCTTTGCAGAGCATGTGGCAGAACATCCAAGGTCCTCACTTGGCTCAGGCATCCTGGACCAGACCCTTCCATGAAGGCCATATGGAGGGTTGACTCAGAACTGCCTTCCCTTTGTCAGAAATCCTTCATCGTACCCTGATCTCATGATGTGATTTCACTGGAATGCAGCAGGAAGAGCAGCACGTTATAGAATTAATTGCATTCAGCTTTAAGGCCTGGGACTAATTGATACGCAGCTCTAAGTGCGTGGAAAGCGGGTATCGCAGGGCTGCTGTGCCGGGCGTGGGCAAGAGTGGTGCCGCCTGTGACCACTTCCACTTCTTCTTGACTTTCTCCCGGGCACTCCCTGACGTCAGCTCACCCCTGCCACTCCTGCTGTCCCTCCTTTTCACAGGTGAGGGACCTTCAACCCCAGGAAGTGGTGAATGGCCCCAGATGACACACCTCATAATGGACCAAGATGAGAGCCAAACGTGAATCTGTCAGCTCTGAGCTTCTTTTCTTTTCGAATCTGTTCCTCTCATTCAAAGAAAGTGTCTCCTACACTCTTCCTTACAATTCTGCTCTATTGTCCCCAAAGGACTGCTCAGGAGTTTATTCATTATTAGGGGAAGAAAGATGAAAGGGCTGTGTTTTTTTCAGGGGGAACTTATACCTGCTCAAAGCTTCCCAACTGATGTAAGTTTTGGGCTGCAGGCTCTCTGCTTGCTCCTGAAATCAACCCTTTTCCTAATATCCAGCTCCATCCTCCATGGGAGGTTCCAGACCCTACGGAAGAGCAGGGAGCTTTTGTCTGCAATTTTTGGTGCCCCTCAAATTACAGAGCTCTGGGTCCCTTTCTTCTCTCCTTTTTCATTGCCTGGATGAATCTTAATTGTCACCTGAAATTCTCTAACAATCTTCATCAATTATGAAATATTCATTTATCAAAGAAAAACAGTTCTGTTCAAAGCACTGTGCTAGTCACAGGGAACCGTGAATAACAAAGTCTTGGTTCACCACCAACTCACAGTCTAGTAGAACGTGTGATATATAAACAGATAGTGACGATTAATGTTTATTAGAGGCTTACTTTTACATACATTGTCATTTAATCTTTTACACACTGTAACCTCATTTAGTCCTGAAAACAAACAACTGTACAAGGAAGGCATTATTATCAGCCTATTTTAGGGATGTGAGGGTTTCAGATGAGAAAGGAAGAGGTAGAGATGGGGTTCCTCCTTTATCCAGGATGGCAAAGGCCACACCCTTACGGTGGGTGATGGGACCACTTGCATTAGGATGTGATGCTCATTTGCTTAAAGGATAAAGGAGGGTGGTATCAACTGTGCTGCTGATGTTATAGGGCACAGTGCTTCGAGCAGGGTAGACACTAAGCCGAAGTTTGAAGGACTAATCAGAGCTCACCAGGGAGAGGACAGAGGAAACAAAGACCCACCGTCCCAGTGCAGCTCAGCATGTTAGCACGAGTGCAAAGAGTTTAGCATTGATAATGCCTTTAGCAAATCTGGGGGGAAAGTGGGGTACAGAGAGCAAGGACCTGGAGTTGAGGGTGGGAAGCGAGTGGGGCCAGGTCATGGGGCTCCTGCAAGTCTTGCTAAGGGGCTTAGACATCTTCCTGTGGGAGACGGAAGATGCAGACATGTTTACAGCGGGAGCTGGTGTGATGGAGAACACATATGAAGCTGTTTCAGTGGGGTGGGCACGTAGTAGGTATTCAATTCCTGCCTGTGAAACAAACCAATTTGCTCTGGAGGCATCTCTCAGTTTCCAGTTTAGATTGTTCATTAACACAAAGAACTAAACTGCAGTAAAAGCCAATAATATGTCTATTACATGCCCATGTCTGTTTTAGACCATTCACAGAATAATTATCAGGATGACTAACAATGGATGATTTATTATAAATATCAGCTTTGCTGCCTGTTAATTCAGAACCAAAATATTTGCCCATTTCCATCCCAAAGGGGAAAATCTAGTTAGTTTGTTCCTCATGTTATAACTATGAAATTAAATTAAATGAAATGAATGAAATGCATGGGGGTAAATAAACTATTTAATTTAATTCACACAATGAAGAATAATACTGACTACATCTATAGTTGGCTAAATAAACCAATTAACTATTTTCTCTTTAGACAGCACAAGCCAATAGTGCAGCCATGACAAAAGAAAAAGAATAAAAGAAAAAGAACGTGTCTTAATTAGATGTGATCCAAACGGATCTTGGGTCACCACTCTGGCTTCCGGCTCACTCAACACTTTGACTGATCCTGAAATTGGCTGCAGGTGTTTCTCCTTCTTGTCATCCAGTTTTGTTGTTTTGTTTTGTTTTGTTTTTTATCACAAATTGAGAGACTTAAGCCTAAGGGGTCAAGTGAACCAGGGCTTAAATGCATAAGCAGGTTACACAACCTCAGTCTCCCCATCTCTAAAATGGGAACCATAGCAGTGACTGTTTCCTGTGGTGGGGCTGAGGATGAAATGAGGCAATGATGTAAAAGCATAGCCCAGGGCCAGGTGCATAAGCACCACATCCTTGTTGGTGCTTCCTGCTGGCTTGGGTCCTAACCTGCCTGAGACGATGGCGATGCCCTACTCTGAGAGTCAGGAGGACTCAATTCTTTCAACCACTCTTTCCTGAACACCTACTGTTTGCCTGGCTTTTGACTCGAGGTATTGGGGGCTGATAGGTATATGAATGAGACCCCCAGGGCTGTCCTACAGGACCCTATAGTCTAGCAGGTGAGTCAAGGATAGGTCTACACACATCACAGAATTGGAATTTCACAAGAACATGCTGAATGGGATGTCAGAGTTTGGGCAGACTCTGAGTACTGTCTTGGCCTCTAGAAGTCACTGACAGCGGGGGTTCTCAGGAAGCTGGGATATAGTCTCTGACAACAGTTTCAACCCTATTTCTCCCTCTATCTGACTCCAATTCTTAGTGTAACTGGAGCTGATTCAGAGTAAGGTGGGGGGTACTGAGTGCTGCTTCTGGTTGGCCCAGGGGTCAGCATCAGCAGAGAGGAGAGTGAGAGAGACGGTTTGCTGCCAGCAGAGGAATCCAGGACCAGTGTCGGGCACCCAGGCCAGTTCAGGAGTGGCAAAGAGCTTTTCCCTCCCAGGCCCTCAGTTTCCACATCTGTGAACTGGGGGTGGGAAGAGTTTCCCTCCAGTTCTGAGACTCTTTAGGGAGAAATTCTTTTTTTTTTTTTTTTAACATCTTTATTGGAGTATAATTGCTTTACAATCTTGTGCTAGTTTCTGCTGTATAACAAAGTGAATCAGCTCTATGTATACATATAACCCCATATTCCCTCCCTTTTGCATCTTCCTCCCACCCTCCCTATCCCACCCCTCTATGTGGTTACAAAGCACCAAGCTGATCTTAGGGAGAAATTCTTGAGCAACGAGTGCAACTCTGTTCTCCAGGGAAAGGAAATTCATTAAGCATTCTTTGGACACATACTTTGTGAGCACAGGCAGTTGCGTGAACTGAAGTGGGTTCTGGGGTAGAGAGAGGTTTACCCAAGGAGCCCACGGTCCAGTGGGTGACACAGACACACAACATCACTCGTGACAGTGTTGAGTAGTGACAAACTGTAGCGTACTGGGTCAGGGTGTAATCACGAATACATGGTTACTCATGATGGAAATTGTACCCAACCCAGCCTGGGGGGAATCAGCAAAGACTTCCTGGAGGAGCTGAAACCTCATATGAGTCAGGAAAGTCATGAACAGATCAAGGAAGTGGAAAGTGTGAAGTCACCTGGTGCACAGTCTAAGCTGGGAGACGCAAGCTCTTTGGTGTTGTTGGAATTGAAAGACATGAGGACTTAGAGAGAGGTCCAGTCAAATCGAGAAGGACATTCTAAGTCTTGCTAAAGAACTAGGACTGCATCCTCTAGATGCAGGGTGACTTTGAGGGTGAATAGAAATTGTAGTGATGTAGGAAATGAATCAAGAAAACCTGAGGAGATAAAATCTTCAGGATGCTAGGAATTCAGGAGAGGGAGTGGGGCCCCACTTTCTGTCTTGAGCAACTGTGGTGGAGGGTACCCAAACCACAGGGGACTGGAGGTGAGAGTGCTGGGGGTGAGAGCTTCCTGTTTGGAGCTTCAGGTGTGAGGATCAGGGCAGTTTCCGGAAGAGAAGAGGATAAGCTGTCGACCCAGAGTTCAGAGAGAGAGGTTTCAAGATGGGAGATTCAGATTTGTATGCTACGATGGCCCAAAAATAGCCAGGAAGGAGAGGCACAGAGCCAAAGGCATTTGGTGCTTCATCAGAAGATGAGCAAATCCTCCCTCCATCTCTGCACCCTCTGCTGTCATCTGGCCGCCCCCATGTGGCTCCGGTCCTCCCAGCCTTGAGAGGAAAGGGCAGTTCAGAGTCTGTTCCCCTCCCTCAGTTTAAATCTCCATCTTCAAACAGAGAAGAAAATCAATAACAGGTGAGGACACAGCGTTTGACTGAAACCTGATAATCCCTCCCCATAATACCCTATGTATATGTTGTTCTTTCCCCAAGCTCCCTTAATTCCCTGTGGATGTTAATGACAGCTCATCAAGTAATCTTCTCCAGAAGAGCCCATCCTCCGAATGCAAAGACAACATTTTTTGGTGGGTTCTGCTAAGGGCCCTGGGGTCCCCGGGGGCTTCCGCTGCCCTCTCCAAGGGAAGGTGAGGAATTGTAAAAGTCTGGGGCCATCCCAGGAAGGCAACAAATGGCATTTTGAACGTCCGTACCTGACACCTCTCCCCCCGAATAAATTTGCTAAGTTATTGTGTGCTTTTTGTTTCTTCGCGTTTGTTTTAAATCAGGGGACTTCTGATTCTTCCACAGAAGCATTAACTAGCTCTGAATGATGCCCTGTTGTAGAGCTTAAATCCAGCTGTCGGGACCTCATCTCTCCCACTTCTCTTCACCTCCAATTCTGATCTGTCTTTTTAGCCTTATATCTTGATCTGCCTTGTGAGAGGAGACTGCTGGCTTGGCCCAGTGAACTGGGAGGTTGGGGAGGACTGGACAAGTTGACTCTTCACCCCTCCATATGTCCTCCCTGAGCTTCACACAAATTCTCACACATGACAGGCGCTCCAGCAAGGTTTTCTGGGACAACGCTTGTTTCCCCAGAACAAATCTCCTTGTCTTTGTCCCTTCAGTGACCCTGGCCTCCAGGCCCATCCCCCATCTCCGCATTTCAAACATCTAGCTCCAGAGTACCATTCTCTGGAAGCTTTTCCCAGTGTCTCCCAGCAGTGGACCATCTGTGTGTCCCTCTGCAATAGACACCCACTCTGCTCCCCGCTAAGTGTTTCTGAGTGTATTCCTCCTGTTTCTAAACCAAGCCCTCCCATGCCCAGGACCCAGATGAGGACTCTCGGGTCCTTGTGTGGCTCTTGGGGGCTTCTAGAAACACCTCTTCAGCCATTAGCTCCTCCCATGCTCTGGACCTTGCAAATGCACAGTCTTCTAGCACAGAGTTGTTGCAGGGACCTCAAAGGGTCATGCAGGCTTATGACGGGGGTATAGCCTATCTCAGGGCCTTGTCAACATGACCCCCTTCTCCAATCCCACACAGGGTCACATCTTCACGTCATGGTACCTCTGGCATTTTGCAGCCAGCATTTACCTTGATACAGCATCTTGGTGGAAACTGACAACTTACTGTTTCCACGCTAAGGTATTGGTCCCCTACTTGTCTGTAAGGGAATCTTCTCTCCAGTCTGACCTACTGCCTGGTAGCTTATAGGAAGTACATGATCAGTGCCCATTGGATGGCTTTGGCTACCACATCAGTCTGTCTGTAGTATGATGTGGTATTGGTGGCAAGGTGAAATGGAATAACAGAGTTTGAATATTATCTTTGCTTAATAGCTTAGTGACCTTGGACATGGTGTGGGCCCCGCACACCATGCTAGGACTGGCCTAGGCAAGGGGAAATGGCTTAGAAGCTAGACACCCTGCTAATGATTCAGACAATCACCATCTCATATATTGTGTTGCCTATACTCAAGACTCAGCTATGTGCCAGGTCCCTGCTATAGGCTCTGGGATATAACCATGGGTTAACTATTTTCTTTACCACAAATGAGCTAAGTCTGTTGGGAGAAACATACATGTAGGCATGTCAAATCTAACCCAGTGAAGATTGCCCAAGTGGATTAGACCACCTTGTGTGGAAGAAGACGGACCAGTGATTTTTCTAATCTGTCAGTTGAAGTTGCCTCTTTTATTTGACTTCTATAAACACACCAAGAAGACGAGAGAGTGAGGCAGTGAAAGGCCTGTGACTTTGGCCTTCACTACCTACATGACCATGAATATGTTATCCCACCTCTTTGAGCCTATGGTTCCTTCTGTGAAATGGGGAACAACCTGCCAGTGTGTTCAGAAGCTTGCTGGACGCTCTGTATGTATGAAGCACTGGCCCATGAAAGCCTGTCCTCCCTGAATGCTAGTCGTGACCCCAGTTAGTCCCATCCACACCTAAGGGGTCAACTTGCAGAGTGACAAGAAGCAGTCATCCTGCACCAGAGACATTGGCTGCCACCTGTGCATTCTTACTGCTGTGGGACCAGAGATATTGGAGACGTCTTTGTCCCACGGCTTTTCTAACTTTCGCTCTTTCCTCTAGCATGACCTCCATAGAAGCTGACCTCATTACCTCTGAGAAGCTCCACTTAGAGTCTCACTAAATCGCCACTGGTTCCTGTAACTCTTCCCACTCAAGAGAACAAAACAGGAGAGAGTGGCAGTGTGGATGGAAATCTTCTGCCAGTCCCAGATGGTGCACTGACTGCTCTTTCAGGGAATGGGTGCCTCTAGGCAGAGCTGCAGATGCAGGAGCCTGTCTGCTCCGAAAGCTGGATGCCAGCCAGCTGCTCCAGGACTCAGTGCCTGGAGCCAGGCAGGGCACAACTCTGCAGATCTGCCCCTGTGTCCTTGGGTCCTGCAGGAGGCAGGGACCCACCCATGATGGCCCACCCAGTATAACACGCAACCTGAGCTTGGTAATCTCTCTCCTGGGTCTGACCGAGGAGTGTTCAGCCTTACCTTGGATATTCCAGAGAGAAGGAAGTCACCCAGCCAGAACAAGCATCCCCAGACACAGAACTGTTAAAATGATCTTTTTTATGTTATAAAACAATTTTATTCTTGTAACTTCCTCTCATGTCGAAGACATATTTGAAATTTGGACTCTGGAATTTGACAACCCAATCATTTCTCCATTTGATGAGCAACTTAAAGACAGTGACCTGCCTTGTCTGTATTTACAGCACCAGCTGGCAGAAGAGAGTGGCCGATGGATGCACAGTCAAAGCTCTTAACAAAGTCTGTTACAAATATGATGGAATGAGTGAATGAATGGATGGATGGATGGATAAATTGTGGGTTGACACCATCTTCCCAACTTCTTGCTCTGTGATCTTGTGCAAATCACATAACCTCTCTGAGCTTCAGTTTCCTTATCTGAAAAGCAGGAATACTGCCGTTCTCATAATTACACCCTTTCATCTGTGCCTCCATTCATTCAATTATCATTACTCATTTCTCTGTGGCAGGCTGTGTGCTGGATGCAGGGAATTCAAAGGGAAGGAGGGAATAGAATGCAAATCAGGACACCATGAAGCACGCCATGTCGTGGAGACACTACCAGTGCACCCCCATGGGGCTAGGAGAACAAAAGGGGGCTCAGGGATGTGGGCACAGCCCTCAGCACACCATCATTACTCATGAGTGCCCAGGCTTCCAGTTCCTTTCCCTCACTCACCCCCACAGGCCACCTCATTGGATTTCTGGAGTCAGTGATCAGAGGGACCCATTCCAGACTCCTACATATCTGTGTCCGGGATAAGAACTATTTTCAATGAGCATTTGGTATGTGTCAGCAGAAGCTGCCTGGGGCTTTGCATGGGTCATGGCCCACAGCTTTTCCAAGACAAGCACAGGCAAAGACCTCTCTGATGACGCCCTCCCCTCTGATCTCTCTCCATCACATCACCCTGCTTTCTTGTCTTGATTTCCTTCTATTTGACATTATTAAAGAAAAATGCTTTGTCTTCCTCCCTCCTGTGCCATCCATCCATCCACTTACTTTCCTAACTACGCTTAAAGTTCCTGCTTCCTCCCTCAGAAATAGTGCAGAGCAGACTCTGTGTCTGTCTTGCTCTCCCTGCATCGGTGCTTCCCTCAAGACATGCCCCTTAGAAGGTCTTCAATAAATATTTATTGAATGTACAAAGAACCCTCAGTACTTACAAAAGTTAATCTTGGGCTGTGCTGCTTATTCCCTTCACCCAGTTCTCCTAAATTGACATATCCTCTCCAGGAAGAATCCTCACCTCCACTTGCTGCAGAATTCAGCAGACTTTGCATCACACCATCCTTGCATTCTGTGTACATCTTTACTGCAGTGCTTAATGTGCCATGTTGTGACAGCTTGCACGCATGTCTCTATCCTCCATCCCATCACCAGAGCATGGTCAGGGCTTGGTCATATTCACTTATCCATCCTCCATGCTTAACAGATCTTAGTTTATGGTATGTAATTAATAAGGGTGTGTTGAACAAATGAATGAGTGAGCAGCCTGGTTGGCATTCAACTTTGGACAAAATCGGAAAAAATTTGAAAAGGCTCAAAGGCAGGTTGAAGTCCAGGCTTATTTGGGTTGAGGGGGAGATTTCCAGACCTAAGTCCACCTGGCATCTTACAAGGATAACAAAGAGACATTCCCTATTACTTGGTTTTCTAAAGATCCAAGGCATAGCTACTGAACATGGTTCTCAAAATGTCCTTGATAAACATCAGTCCAGTCATTTTGGCTTTTGAACCATCAGTACTTTAGGCCAATACCCACCATTTCTTTTCATCCTTCGTCAAAAATTGATATTTATTGGGCGAGTCTCATACGCCTGCAACAGGTACGTTATAAAATTAAAATGTATTATTCTGTCCACCACTCTGCATGGTAGATATTTTATCACCATTTTCCAGGGTTAAAAAAAAGCCCAAAGAACATAAATAATTTGACCAAAATCATAGGTTCATACCTAGTGAATCTGTCCTGTTGTTGATCTGACTCTAAAGCTCTGTTCTTTTCATTTTACTAAAAAGGCACAGAATCATAGGGAAGTAGGAAACCTTAGGTGTCACCTGGTTCCCACTTTCCACCCAATGCAAGGATCTCTTAACATTTTTCCCAGAAGCAGCTTTTATTTATGCTGCTATCACCTTCGTGTCTTCCTTATCACTGCTTTTTCATCACTGTCATCATCCTTTCGACCATCATTGGCATGCTCATCATTTTGTGTATCTACAAAGTCTCACAGCTTGTAAGTCAGAGCTAAGACATGAACCCAGAACTGCTTTGACCGTTGTGATGCTTTTCCTTGTAATTCTTAGATGGGGAAACTCTTTCCTCATGAGATAATACATCTTCCTTATTTTATTTTATTTTTTGTTGTTGGTCAACTGTAATGGACAGAAAGGTCTTTGATTAGTATACAAAGGGACCAAACACTTGAATGGCCCTAGTTTCATGTTGTGGATAAAATTTTAATTCCTCGTATATATCACAAACTTTTCTTTAGATATTTGGCAACAATGCTCAGTGTATCTATTTTTTATTTTGTGATTATTTTAACCCCCTTTCCTGAGCAATACCCAGATTCATCTCATCCCTCTGAAAATGTGCTGATACAAAGTACAACCTCTCCTCCAAGATGGGGTCTGATTTGGCAGCCCTTCTAGACATGGACATAGTGAAAATTGGTTTGTGATGGCACATCTAAGAAGTGTTTGCAATGGTGAGGTGGGGAAATTCTTGATGGGTGAAGTTTGGAGGGTGAAAGTGTGAACGGTCACACCGGACAATATGGACCCATGGCCAAAGATGGGTAGACAGACAGTACCTGGGCACAACACTCTTCATAAAATGTGAATATTTCTGAGTTAGGGTGAAGTAGTGTGGTGGAGTGAATGGTCATCCTACTCTCAGATTGCTTGGATCTAGTCTCAGCTCTGCCATGAACTTGCTATGTGACCTTGGTTAATTCATTTTCCTTCTCTGATCTTCAGATAGACCATCTTAAAAACAAGAGTTTGATGTAAAGATCTTCATGTTTGAAACTTCTATGAATTAAAGGATTTAGAGGGAAGGAATAAAGCTACTGCATTTAAGACCCACCAAACATCGATTCTGCTTTGAGAAAGATGAGGGTCAGCCATTAAAATGAACCATTCTCCCCATACACGTGGAAAATAAAAAGAAGATCGCGCAGCGACTCTGCCTAAGTGTTTCAAATTTATTTAGAAATACGAGTTTAATATAAAGAAAGGGGCATAACCTCTTGAAGGGTTAGACCTGAAATGCAACTAGAGAATATAATTGAACTTACTTATTACATGGTAGAGTGTCATTTTGATACCAGTGAGTTTCAAAGGAAATTTCATTGAGTTAGTAAGAATGGTAGGCAATGAACTTGCTGTTTAGAACAGTGACCCTCCACCCAGGTATCATGTTCTCAGCCTCTTCCACATTGAGGAGCAAGGCTGAGGTCAGCATGAGCTCACGCCCACCACACCAGAGCTAAGCTTTCACCAGACCCTAGCTCATATTTTAAGACAGATTATTAACATGTGGGGTTCATAGTAAAGTAATGCTTGCTATATGAACTTAACACCAAAACGAAAATGATCACAGATAACTTATCAGCTATTCTTTAAAGAAATTACAGATCACATTTTATTATTTACATAATGACCTAATTATGTCTAGTTTCAAACTGAATGAAACATGAAGCCCTCTGGAATGGAGATGATATATTAGGCATCCAGATCTACATCTTCCTTACACCACCTTTGATACTTTGCAGAATAAATTGAGGTGTACATAAAACCATATAATGCATTTAACATTTTTTTCTCTTTGTCACAATATCAAACCAAAATGGCTGGACAGATTTCTGCACTTGGGTTTGGTTGGTTGAATGTTAAACTTGTGCCTAGGGTGTAGGTAACATTCACTTCGGGGGCCTTGATGGCTTTTCCACGAGAAAGCCAGGCAGCCCTCTATGACCTTGAGATTTGATGAGAGGTACATGTGATGGCTTATCAGGAAAGATAGACTATAGTATGAATATCCTGTGGACAAAGAGGATGAGCAGTGGTTCCAAGGATGAGTTCCACATTGTAAGTCACAAGGGCAAAACTTTACATCATTCAAGTCTTGCTTTGCAATAAGATCTAACCTGTTTATTATGGGGCAACAATATGTTCAAGAAGAGTAGCATCGGAGATCAACATACTCAACGACTGTCAGTAATTCTAAGCAATACAAAGAGGTGAGTGGTGTGTGAATTGATACATATGTAATATATTTACATACGTGAAGCACGTATGTAGTGATACTTATGTGTATTAGATACACCTACACGTTTGTTTATACCTGCTATGTGATAATAACTATAATACCAACTTCTTTCAAGGTGACTTAGCAGCTCCATTTCTTTTTTAAGAACAAACACAAAGTTAACACAAATGTCAAGTATATTTTACTCTTTATTGATACAGTAGCACAAAACATAAGAAGCTAATTATAACAAAAACTATTAAAAAACCTGATTTGCTAACTAAAATGAGCCATGAAGGAAAACCAACCAGCTAAAACCCTCCACACTCCCACTAGCTGGGAAGCAGCCTGGAGTCAGACCACTCTGGTTTAAGGTCGGGCTGTGTGACCTTGGACAAGTCCTTGCCCCTCTCTGGTTCTGGATCCCTTTACTCTGAAATGAGCTGCAAACTTAAACTCTGGCAGCACCATGCTGAGGATCATGGGTGACTGGGAGTGTGGGGCAGTGTGACACAGTGGCTGGGAGCTCAGACTGACCGAGTCTCTGCCACATCTTGGTCGAGTGACTCTGAGTTCTTGGGGCCTCAGTTTCCTCATCTGTAAAGCAGGGATGTTGGGAGCCATCCTCATGGTCCCGGGAAGCTTCCTGGTTTCATTTCGGTGAGGGGCTTTGCACAGCACCAGACACAGAGGATGATGATTCATGAGTCATGCAGAACTGGGAGCCCTGCACCCTCATCAGCTTCCTGGGGATCATAGGAACCTTCAGATCCTTTCTCGGGCTTGGAGAAAGAGGGCAGCATAAGGACAGAGAGAGGGCAATTGCTCGTTCCCTCCCAGCCCCTTAACGAAGCTCTCAGAGCCGCACAGGCTCTGTGAAGGTCCCCGCTATCTTTCTCTGCTGTGTCTCCTGCCTTCTCGCCTTGACAGGTGGACATCATTATCTCTATCTGGACAGTTAAATTACCGAAGGAAAAAAAAATTCACCCTGAAGCCATCAGTGTTACTTTTAATCCTTCTCCTCAGGTTGAAGCTTTCTTCAGAAGTCACTTTTAAAAAATAAAGAAAAAAAATTTTTAAACCTTTTAAATGGAGGTTTTATGCAAAGGATCATGTTCCCTATTTAAATGATTTCTTTTGCGCCTGGGTAGCATTTGTGTTCTCACCATCCAATAAAACATTAATCACAGAAATACTGAGCTTTCAAGAATGCCTTCAAATCTTCAATGTGTCTATGTCAAGCACTTAGGGGAATGGATATATTATACCTCTGGAGAGGAAGGCAGCTGCAAGTTCACTGTGTTCCAGATCCACGCTGTGAAGACAGAAGGTGCGGAGCCCACCCTTACTCTGAGCTGTGAGCTCCTTGGAGCGGAGAGAAGACACACAAAGGGAGACAGGAGCTGGCACCCTGATCTTCATCATGACACAGTCCTCACGGGTACCACACTCCCCTCTGTGAGTTGGTGTCTCCTAGCCTTGGATCAAGTACTGTTCTGCTGTCTGATGTTTGGAGGACATTGGGCACTTTGTTTCACCCCTGTGAGACTCACTGTCATCACAGGTCAGTGTGAGGATTGAATGACCTAAGGATATTATGGTCTTCACATAAGTTCACCCTATCTGAGAACTCACTGTGTTCTAGACACTATGTTGACTACTTGATACACATAATCCCTTTCAATCCAAGTTTCATTCTGCGTCGTGGGCATTATAACCCTTCCCATCTTGCTGCAAACATTAGATTTGTTCAAGATCATATAGCTTATAAATGTTGACTCCAGTTACCCACACTCCTTATCGTAATTAAGCGTTGCCTCTCTCTACATGAGGTCCGGAGATAGTTGCCCTGTGCCTCGCATGTAGGAGATGCTCAGAAAATGCCATCTCCTTGCCTTCCTTTGGCCATTTGTGGTTAATGTCTGCCTGAGGGTTTCTCTTCCTGGTAGGAAGCCCATAGGTGTGGAAAGTCAAAGATGCTTGGTAGTTAATGCCCTTGGAAACAACCCTCAACCAGCAATGGATGGCAAGAGGGTGGATCAACACCCCAGCTCCCTAGCCCCTGGTTTGTGTGTGGGTGGATTCCAGGCATGTTGTACATTGTCTCCTGGAGTCTTGGGTGGGAGAAAGCCCCATTGCTCTCTGAGGTGGCCTTGCCTGGGTAGTATACCCCTTTGTGGCTGTCTTCCCTTCACTGTCTCATGTCCACCTCCCCTACCTGTGCTTCCCGCAGTCCCAAATAAACTCCCTGTTTGCCAATCATTGTGTCAAGTTCTGCTTCTGCAGGAACCCGAACCAAGCCTGAGATTCCACGCAAGTGCTCCTTGTGACGGGTGGCATGATGTAAGTTGGGAGTGCCCCAGGTCTTGGCTTACACACGTTCTAGTTGAGATTCTGGGCAAGTTCTGTATCTACCTGGAGCCTCTGTTTACCTCTGGGAATGAGAATCCTTGCAGGAATATCTCTGGATTTGGACCAGATTCACAGACAGCACCTGACACGGGGTGGGCAGTCAGTGCACAGTAGCTGAGGTGATGCTCTTTGGAAGGCTCTGGAGCCCAGGCTCCTGGCTCATCTGCTACTTTGACAAATCATAGGCCTGTGATGCACGAGGTTCACAACAGTAGGGTGAACTGCTGATAACACCCCTCAACAGGGCAGCCTGAGCTTTTGTGTGGCCTGAGCCAGGTGCCTCGGTTGAATTTGGCTGGTCTTACGCCCTACTATGTATAAAATAGACAACCAAAAAGGACCTACTGTATAGCACAAAGGTAATTTCTGAAACAGGGTCTGATGCAGTGAGAAGGGTGAGTTTTCTCAGCATCAGAAGACGAGCCGGCTGAATCCTGTTCCAGGATTTCAGTGTTTTGTCCAAAACTTTTATTCTGTGAAGCAGCAGCAAAAGGAGACAATTTGCATTATCTTAGTATTATGAAAATTGCACTGGGAGAGACTCAGTGGGTATTCAGGTAATTATAGTATTAGTATTAGTATTATTAGTATTATTTTGAGTAAAGGCATGGTCCATGCCAGCTGCATCCAGGAAAATTAAACTCTCAGGATGTCTCTGTGTTTCTGGACTGAGAGGCGTGGATGGGAACAGGAATTTAAATGGTCCCTATCATGGCTGTGTGTGGAACCCAAAGGGAGTAGGTACCGAATGTTAAATATCGGGGTTTAAAGAGCTACACAGGATAGGCCTGTCACCTCATAAGGAAGGGCTGTTTTCCCGCAACACTATTAGCTGCATATGTTCTGGAGACATACTGTTAGCTGCATAAGTGCTGGGAGCTGTGGGTTTGGGAAAACACACTGGGAAGGAAACCAGCATTTGTAGGTAGGTTCTCTACGCTCCTGGTAGTTGAGCTGAGTGATACATTGGGTATTCAATCCTCACAATAGCCTTCAGTTAAATAATGATGTAGCTGGGCTTTCTGGTTTGGTTCTGCCTGGTTTCCAAGCCTTTTCATCCCCAAGTGAGCGAACTTTAAAAATCTAAGTTACATCTGGTCATGACTTGCCTCTAACTCTCCCACCTTGGAGAAGACAAAGTCATCACCTCGGTGGTTTCCCAGGTCTTGATGTTCCAGTCCCCCTGCTTCCTCTCTGATAAAAATCCATACCTTTTACACCATGCCCTGTCCCTAGTGCCATCTGCTGTGGTCCCCATCCCCTTGCTCTTCAGGTACGCCCAGCACAGTCCTGCCTCTGGGCCTTTGCTCTTGCAGCTGCCCTGCCTAGAGTGCCCAGCTGCACTGCCTGGGGCTCACAATGTCACTTATCTCCGTGGTCCCCCATGTGAGCGCCTCAGAGAGGCCTGCCAAGCTGGGCTTATCTAAATCAGAAGCTCCCGAACCTCTCTATGCCCTAAAACTGCTTTAGTGGTCGTATAACTGCCTGTCTTTGTTATACGACGATTGATCTGGGTTTGCTGATTCCGTGGGCCGCTCACACACTCTAGCTCTCTGTGAAAGCACTGACTCTTTTCATCTCGCCCACCAAAGAGCCCCACACCTAGAACAGTGCCTGCTCCCAGAGGGCCCTCAGAAATGCCAGGTGAACCAACGAATGACTCACCAGCTGCCCCCCACTCTTTGTCACTTACATCTTTGAGGCTCACTTCTTTATATTACTCTTGAGCCTTTGGGTTTGTGCCTCCCCCATGTGGGCAACAGTCAAGAACTCGCACTGCTTGGCCCAGTGCAAGCCAGCATCTGGGAAGAGCAGATCATGGCAGGTGGGATTTGCCATTAAGATTTGCACACGGAGAAAAGTCCAACCCCAAACATGATTATTTCTCTCGGCCTCCAAAGTATTTTTGTGATGTCCAGAAGGCTCCTTTTGGCTTGAAATATATTTGGAGCATTAGGACATTTATTGAACTCTATATTAGGAATATCTATATGGAAACAGATAGGAAGTTGATAAACTTAACCTTATTTGAGTTTTAGGAGGTACAGTGATTTTCACACCAGGAAGGTGGATTGAATTCAAATACTTACTGCTTGGTCTTTAGAAAGGCAATAGGTTGGTTGAGACTGATGTTTTATTATCTTGCATGTGAACCTTCAAGGAAAAAAACCCACACCTTTAATGCTGCTAAGAGCCCAGGCAGGTAGGAGCTAATAGCTCGTTTCAGGAGGTGTGTCTGGGAAAAAACGGCCCCTTGTCCCTCACTGGTCTCCCCAAGTCCAGCCTGGAAAAAGGCAGAGGATATGAGTCCAGGGAGACTTGAGACATGGCGTCAAACCCTTTCCCTGCATGATGCACCTCTTGTCCCCTGCAGAGGAGATGCTGTAAATGTGTTTCCTAGCTGAAGAAACTGAGGCCCGGGTGGTCTGAGTCACTCACCCCATAGCATTATTGTAAAACACCTACCCTTAGAAAGCACCCCATACATGAGTCTGAACTTCTCTGTGTCTGGACCTAAGCACACGCCATGATCTTCTCATCCGAGGGAGGAAAACATTCCAGTCCAGCTAGGCCTGGAGCCTCTCAACCACGTCGAGTATCCTTTTGTGTTTCATCAGAAACAGACACAGCAGCTAACCTTTGTTGCTGTGGAAGAAGAGGTGTGGTTTTTGAGCCCTCGTGGGAGGAATAAATTTTAACCTTCTTCTCAGGCCCGGGTCATGGACAGGGACCCCTCGCTGGGCCTCCTGAGTGCTCAGAGATACACGTCCATCAGACAGGGTGTGCTGTCACTCAGGCTGGGCTCGCTGACCCCTGAGCCATCTGGGCCATTCTGAAATCTGCCTTAAGCATGTCAGGAGAGTCCCCTGTATACCTCTTCACAACTCGCTTGATTTCAAGAGTCAAGCCCCATGAGATCATTTATTTACAACCGAATTAGCATCCCTGCCCTTAGAGAGTTAAAACATCTTATTAAAAAAGAAAAGACTCACTCACTCATTGTTCATTCCCCCGTTCTTTTATTCACCAGGAATGACCTGGGCACCGATTCTTTTCTGCTAGGCTCTGCCTTGGGTTCTGGGGTGACAGAAATAGACAGGAGCCCGATGGGGCCTTTGAGAAGCTCAGGGTCTAGTGTGTAGCTCAGACACAGACAATGAGAACTTCAGTGCAGCCAGAAAGTGCTACGTGAGAGGTAATGAATCCAGGCTGGCTGCGTGGAGGAAGGCACCTAACTCGGCACCAAGAAGGAGGGAATCAAGGAAGGCTTCTCCAAGCCAGGGAGCCTGGGCTGAACCTGGATCATTGACTTGGGATTCTCCCAGAGGAGAAAAGAAGGAAGAGGGTTTGGGTGGAAGGGACAGTATGAGCAGAACGGTGACCTGTCCAAAAGGATGATACAATAGTGTCAGCTCCGGCTGGAGCATGGGTCAGGGAATACAACTTGAGAGACAGGCCCCTCCAGGATGACATGGGTCTCTGTCCTGTGTCTGTCACTAAGGAGCTGGGCAGACCCAGCAAAGGATGAACAATGAAGGGCTGTTAGCTGGTCTCTGGGGGCCCCACCAGGACAGGATTCAGGGGCTCTGATGCTGTGAACAGCTGGGTGCCAGGTGGCCCAGGACTGCGGCCCCTGCGTTCCTGGGTAAATTCAGAACAGCTGAGCATCCCTGGCCCTTTCCTCATGGCATGTTGTCCACAGAGGCCTCCTTTTGGCAGAAAATCAACTTTAATTCTTGGGAGCTCTGGGGATTTGGGGTCTTCCACAAAGCCTGCCCCTTCCTCCTCAACCATTCATTCATTATTGTCTCTTGAAACTTCTACTTATCAGACACTGAGCACAGGTTTTGGGGAGAGATAGACACATGGAGAATGTTAGTGATTTGACACAATCGGGCTCTTAGAAGAGCTACCGGACCACGGCTGTTAGTTAATTAGGAATTCTGGGACTGCCATTCAAAGATGGTTGATAAACAGATCCCAAGCTTCATTATCTCCTCAGCCAACTGAGCAGTCGGCCACCTCCCTGCCAAGCCTTCTGCCCCCTGGGAGGGAGAGCAGTTTCCCTGCATGGTGAACAGCGCCTGATGTTCTAAGACAAGTGAGCCCCGGGCCAGCCTGGATAGATCTGGGTCTGCTTGGACCGAAAATCCTTTTTTCAGTCTCCTCTCACCTACACACAGCCTCACTTTTCTCATCTGTCAAATGGGACCAACAACAGATCCCCCACCTGTGCTACTGAATGAGGTCATGGGCTGAAAGAGAATGGCCAGCCATGGAACCAATAGGCAAACTGGGGAGATTTCATCAACAAAGGGCCATTCTCTCATTCTTTCCTCCTTGGATTCATTGTGACCTTCAATTACCTGGGGGTCCCAGGAAGATGATGGAGAAATCTCAGTCTTGTCATCTGATGGAGATTCATCCTACAGGAGCTCCATGAGCAGGGTGTACCTCTTTGGGAAATTTGGATCTTACAAACCCAAAGCCAATATGTGTTGGATTAAAAATATTCCATTTCCCTTCCATATCTGGGGGTGAATCTGGCTGCATACTTTCCAGTCTCTATTTCCATATAGGTGTAAAGCAAAGGAAATGGAGGAGATAAACCGAGATCCAGGGAGAAATTGAGGGCAGGTGAGAGGCATTTTGGGACCCAGGGAAACTTGTGACTTCAGAATTAAGGGGGAAAGAAGAACCAAGGCCTAAAACTCTGGTTGAGCAAAACATGCTTTTTCAATATTTCTAGAAATATCCCAAAGATTGAGTGCTAGCAGCCCCAAGGAAAACTGGCAAAAATGATGATGGAAGTTTCGTGGTTTTCATTTTTTTTTAGTTTATTATTGATTTTTTAAAATTTGTTTTGCTTTATTTTCTACAGAATTGGATGAACAGTCACAGTTTCTTCTACCTAACAGTGACAGCATCCTTTACCTAGAGTCACAGCTTGGTCTTTTTGTCCTGTCAGCAGAGGCAGGTTTGACGGAAGGCAGCTGTCTGGCCCCAGCAGGGGTCGTCCCTCCTGCTCAGAGCAAGGTCAGAAGCCACTGTTCTAGAGCCATCTCCTCTGAAGGGTGGAGCTCAGGCTTCCTCCACAGTAGGAGCTCTGCTGCCAAGAGCTCCGAAGGCCTTGCCACCCTCCCCCTGCCCCACAGGCCATTTTGCAGCTGAGGAAACTCAGGCTCAGAGGCATCCACTTTCACAGTGACCTTTAGCTAGTGAGTGATGGAGCCATATTCAAAGCCAGATCTGCTGGTCTCCACAGTGGTCACTCCTCCTGTGCTGGGGACCTATGCCCATGATGCTCTTTGGAGGCTGAGTGAGAGCACACTGTCCTTCCTCCGTGGATTCCTGCCATCTCTTTCCCGTGGCATCCCAGGCCCCAATCTGCCCACTGCTTACCTGACAGACCTGCTTCACATTGCTCAGGCAGGCTCAACTTCCTCCAGACCTCGTGCTTCTGCCCAGGCTTCTCTCTTTCTTCTGCTTTGCGGATCCCACCCTCTGCTTCCAGAATCTTCTGCCACTCAGAAATCCAGACCTACTCCCTGCCCCCGCACCCAAGCAAGGAACAATCTCTCTGCCCTCAGACTCACTATACCATTGCTCATGTGGCCCAGGGAAAATAACTATAGCTTTTTGTTGTTGTCGTTGTTTGTTTTGCAGTACGCGGGCCTCTCACCATTGTGGCCTCTCCCGCTGTGGAGCACAGGCTCCGGACGCGCAGGCCCAGCGGCCATGGCTCACGGGCCCAGCCGCTCCGCTGCATGTGGGATCTTCCCACACCAGGGCATGAACCCGTGTCCCCTGCATCGGCAGGCAGACTCTCAACCACTGCGCCACCGGGGAAGCCCAATAGCTATAACTTTTTATTTTAACTTTTAGAAATGGGGTTTCTCAAGTATGTTGCTTTACTGTCCTCCTCTAAACTTGTTGAAGGGAAGAATACATTTCTCCAGCCTGCTCTGACTCTCTGGACAGCCACAGAACTCTTCCCTCTTTGGGTTTGCTGCATTTCCTCAGGCCTCCACTCCTTTGCTCCAGGTCTTCCCAGCCTGGAACCACCTTGCCACCCCTCGCCTCCACCAGAGAACTTGTTCTCCTCCTCAGGATCCCATGCAAGCCAAGATGCCTGCCTTGGTGGTGCTTCCCTTAAACAGCCCCACCGACTAGCCAGAAGTTGCGAGAGGTATCCTGCATCCCAAAGGGCACCCTCTCCCTTTCAGCATGTTCCTATCCTAACACGTGTGGTTGTTTCTTGTCCCCGTTAAGACTGTCGACTCGTTCATCTTGATGTTTCTGGCACCTGGTTTGCTTCCTGGCACACAGTAGGCCTTCAGTATATCTTTGCTGGCTGCACAGATGCACAACTGAGGATGCTCAGAGCGTGTTTGCTGAAGTACGGAACACTAAGCACATGTTTCAAACACCCCCTGAGGAGCTGGGGACAGAATAACAGTGACTGCTGGGGATGGCCTGATCCTCGGGTCCACTGCTTGTGCAAAGGTGATGAAGGTGACAGCAAATCGGCACCGGTCCAGCCCCACTTTGCTTCTCTTCTCCTTGCGGTGGCCACAGTGGGAATGTGAATTTCATGCTAACATGTGGCCAAGACAATGGCTGTTTTTTCTGGACCTGCCCTGTCCTGGTCCAGTTTTCCCCTCTCCCAGGCCCTCCATGGGAAAGAACATCCAGACTGGAGCAGTGAGAGAAAAGGATTCCATTCTCAGATGCCCCTTTCCAGGGAACGCCTGACACTTGGGCCAGATGGGAGAGCTTCCCTACAGCCAGGCTCGACTCACAAGGCCACACGGGGTGTTTGGGGCAGATGTTGGCCCCCAGCCACACAGGGCCACCCTGCCAGGACCTCACTCATCTGGCCCAGCTGTGCAGGAGCTTTAGAACTAATCCACAAGAATGTCCCTTTCAGCTCTGATTGGCTGCCAGTGACATCATAGGAATTTGGGAGAAGTGATTTTATTGCATATCCTGTTATATATGTCTTTGATTAATAAACATTGGGCAATCAAATTAATTATGTCATCATCAATGCAGATTTGTTGGCAAAATATTTTGAAAATGTGAAGTTCAGTCAAGTAAGGCTTGATTAGAGTGGTAACCTTCTCATTGTGTAAATGACACCAAAACCTAGCAAGAAGGGTTTTTGCCTAAATGAGTGTTCAAACTCAAGTTTTCTGACCTAGCCCAGGGTCTTACCCATTTTTAGTCCACTACCTGCATGATCTTCCAAGGAGATGGTGAGCTTTTCTTACCTAATGACACATATAAGGCAGCCCTTCTCCATGGTATGTCTGTAAGATAGTATATAGGTATGTATGTATGTATTTACAGAAGACAGACATGGATATTCAGCAAGAAGCTTTCCACTTGCAATATAAAGATGCTGTATTTGTTTCTTAGGGCTGCAGTAACAAAGTACCATAATCTGAGTGTCTTAAGCAGCAAGAATTTATTGTCTCAGAGTACTGGAAGGTAGAAGTCCAAGATCAAGGTTTAAGCAGAGTTGGTGCGGTTCCTTCTGAGGGTTGCAAGGGAGAATATATCCCATGCCTATCTCCTAGCTTGGGGTCTGTTGACACTCTTTGGTGTTCCTTGGCTTATAGAAATAGCACCCTGATTTCTGCTTCTATCTTCACATGGTATCTCCTTGTGTACATATCTGTGAATTTCTTCAACTTTAAAATGGATTTAGTGATAATTATATGAAAGGGATATATATGTTTTTGTTGATCCAGCAGCATGGCAGATTGAGTGAGAACTAGAGAGGGCAATGCCTTACCTGAGTTCACACAGCGAATAACTGGCAAAGTCTGGAGGGCTTGAGCTCCCTGCTGCCTGATTAGCTCTTTCTACTCTGTCAAGTGGCCTCTCCATTATATATATATATATATATACACACACATATATATATATATATATATATATATATATATTCTCCACATTGAAGTATTTCTTCCTTCTACATACAAACATACATAGCATAAAGGAAAAGCCCTGTGAATTAAATGTGGGAAGTCTGAGCTGTAGAGTCAAATTTGCCTCTACTTATATGTGTGGGTGTAGCTATTGGTAAGTCTTTCATTAAATATGCATGATTTAGTGCCTGTTGTATGCCAAGAACTTTATTTAGCTTATGAACTGGGAAATGGTAAACATGAATGGTGGTGTCTCCCAAAACAATATCTAGCTATGTGCTGTTTGTAAGAGACACATCTAAAAAGAAAATGATGTAGGATGTTTGAAAGTGAAAGAATGCCAAAAGATATATCAGGCAAATGTTAAATAAAAATAAAGATATTCTAAATGAATATCAGAAAGATAAATTTCAAGTCAAAATTGACACTAGAGATTTGGAAGTTGTAACTTATAATAAAAGGAATACTTTATCAGTCTATATAATAATCATGAAACTTAATGCAACTAACAGCAGAACCATAATCTGTATAAAACTGAAATTAACAGAGTTGTAGGGAGTAATTGGCAAATCCATCATTAGAGGTTTTTTGTTTTTTTTTTTTGTGGTTCGCGAGCCTCTCACTGTTGTGGCCTCTCCCATTGCAGAGCACAGGCTCCAGATGCGCAGGTTCAGTGGCCATGGCTCACGGGCCCAGCCGCTCCACAGCATGTGGGATCTTCCCGGACTGGGGCATGAACCTGCATCTCCTGCATTGGCAGGCGGACTCTCAACCACTGCGCCACCACGGAAGCCCGGAAGCCCCCATTAGAGGTATTTTAATAGCCCTCTTTTGAAACTTTATAAAGGGAAGATTAAAAATTTAATAAAGATGTAAGAAATATGAACAACATACTGAAAAGCTTAAGCTATATATAAAATCTTAAAAAATACAGAGAATACAGTTTTGAAGAATATACATGTGTTGTTCTCAAACATTGACCAAGTAATGTCTGTAATGGAAATTTCAACCAATACCAAAAATTATATAAAATAGACCATTATCTCTAGATACATTTCAGAAAAAGCAGAGATTAATGAAATAATCTCTCTCAAGCCCACCATATGTTTAGACACTAAGAAAGAAAAAAGGGCAACTCAATAGTTGTTGGAACAAATAAGCAGGCATAATGTAAGTAAAAAAATATTTAAAACTAAATAATAACAAAATCATTATCCATAAAGATCTGTCAGGTAAAATTGAAGAATTAGATGGGAATTTGTAACTTTAAAGGTATATATGAAGAAATATTAAATTTAAATAATTGATGAAGTGACTGCTTAACTCAATAAATTAGATAAAGAGCAATAGAGTAAACCCAAAGAAATTAGAAACAAAGAGATAATAAAATATAAGAGCAGATATTAGAAAAAAATAGAAACAATCAACAAAATCAAAGCTAGCTCTTTAAAAGATTATTGAAACAAAAATCTCTGGTAAGATTAATTGCAGGAAAAAAGATAAAAGTAACAAATAAAAATATTAGAAACAAAGATTAATAACAGATATAGTGGAGATTTTATGAATAGCTTTGTTAGTAAATGTGAAGATTTATATGAAATGGATAATTATTGAAATAACATGGATTATGAGAATTGAAGTAAAAGAAATAAAATATCTGAATAAACCAATTACTATTACAAAATAAACTTTCTGACATATAGATTATATTAATTTGTCTTTTCTAGAAAGATAGTGGATGTAGATTATTTTATGAATAAATTTTATCAAACTATCAGGGAAAAAATGAACTATGTCTTTTATAAATAACTTCTGAAAAAAGAAAAACAAAGCTAGCTACCCTACTTATTATATAATGTGAGTACTAGCTTGGTTACAAAACTGGAGGATAGGGCAAGAAGAGAAAAGTTATAGATGACTCTTACTGAGATGTAGGCAAAAAATCATAAGTAAAATATTAGCAAGCCAAGTCAGTTGTGTTTTAAAATGCTACATACTGGATTTACCTCAGAAATGCAAAATTTGCTTAAAATCATAAAGTCTATTAATATGGATCACGATATCAACAAATTAAAGGAGAAAAAATGTACATATAATCATCTCAAGTGATGCAGAAATTTTGATAAAATTCAGTACACCTTTATCATAAACTTTTGATAAGCAAGTTAGAAAAACTAAGAAGAGTGTCTATTATCAATACTGACCATAAGAAGGTCTCAGTAAATTTAAAAGGATCTAAATAATACAATAAAATAATATGGTTATCTAACCATACCAAAATTAAACCAGAAATTAATAATATAATTTACCTAGAAAATCCTAAAATACTGGAAAATTAAACTATTTCTAAATAACTCTTCAAATAAAAAATTGCAATAAAACTAGAAAATACCGTAAATGAAATGAAAATAAAAGCACAATATATAAAAATGTGTGGGATACTGCTAAAGTAGTTCTTAGAGAGAAATGTTTAGGAGTAAATGCTTGTAGTAACAATGAATATCTCAAATAAATGATCTAATCTTCTACCAAAGAAACTTAAAACAGAAAAAAGAGCAAAGTAAATCCAGAACAATAAAAAATAAAAGAAATCAGTGACATAGAACACAGAAAAACAATAGAAAGAAATCAATGAAGCCAAAATCTAGTTCTCTGGAAAGATTAATTAAATTGGTTAATCTCCAGACAAGCTGATCAAGATAAAACAGAGAGAAGACACAAATTACCCTTAATAGGAATAAAAGAGGTGACATCCCAAACAATGATAAAAATATTAAAAGGGCAATAATGAAATACTATGAACTACTTTATGGCAAAAGAAAATGAGCAATTTAGGTAAAATGGGCAAAGTCATTGAAAGACACAAAGCACCAAACTAACTCAAGATGATAACTTGAAAATTTCAGTATCTATTATATAAATCAAATTTGTAGTTAAAAAATTTTCCACACACAGACAAACCCTAAACAAAATAAACATAAAACAACAACAACTCCTGGTCAATATATATTTCACTGATGAATTCTATCAGATATTTAAAGAAGACCTCTAACTAATTCTATAGGAACTCTTTCAGACTATGTGAGAGGAGGGACTACTTCTCAACTTGTTTTATGAGTCATGCACTATTATTCTCAAACTAGACATCTTTATCACACTGAAAGAGAGCTATAGAGCAATATCTCTCAAGAACATAGAGGTTAAAAATTCATAAGTTTTTTTTTGTCAAATCCAACAACACACACAAAGTCATAATTCATCATAACAAAAGGACTTTATTCTAGTAGTGTAATTTCAGCTCACCACTCTAAAATCCATCAATGTAATTCACTATAATAATAGACTAAAAAAAGAAAGATCACTGCAATAGATGTAGAAATATATTTCCTAAATGTAGCATCTATTCATGGCAAAACAACAAAATGAAACAAACTCTGCAAACTAGGAATGCAGGGAGCTTCCTCAACTTGATAAAGGAAATCTGGGAAAAACCTAGAGCCAACATCATACTTAAAGGCAAGAGACTGAATGCTTTCCTCTAAAGATCAGAAACAAGGTGCAGATGTCCATGCTTACCACTTGTATGTTATATTACACTGGAGGTCCCAGCTTGTGCAATCAGACATGAAAAAAGACATAAGAGGCATCCAAATTTGAAAGGAAGAATTAAAACTATCTTTATTCACAGAAATGTGATTGCCTAAGTAGAAAATTCAAAGAAAAATATAAAGGAAATTTTATACCTCATAAGTTAATTTATCAAAGTCACAAGATACAATATCAGAATACAAAAATCAAATTTAGGGCTTCCCTGGTGGCGCAGTGGTTGAGAGTCCACCTGCCGATGCAGGGGACACAGGTTCGTGCCCTGGTCTGGGAAGATCCCACATGCCGCGGAGCGGCTAGGCCCGTGAGCCATGGCCGCTGAGCCTGCGTGTCTGGAGCCTGTGCTCCACAACAGGAGAGGCCACAACAGTGAGAGGCCCGAGTACCGCAGAAAAAAAAATCAAATTTATTTCTCATACTGGCAACGGACAATTAAAAAATGAAATTTAAATAAACCATGCCATTTACCAGCACATCAAAAATATGACACACACAGGTTAAAATTTAACAGAATATTTGCAAGATCTGTACACTAAACCTACAAAATACTGCTCAACTGAGTTAAAGAAATCCAAATAAATGAAAAGATAAACATGTTATGGATTGGAAGATTCAGTATCACTCAATTTAATATTTTAAAATTCAAGCGTCAGAAAAGTCCCAAATAAAATCACAGCAGGATTTTATTTTTTACATTGGCAAGTAGATTCTAAAATCTATATGGAAATGTTAAGTACTTAAAACAGTTTTGGGGGGAATTACAGTGCTTGAATTGAAGCTTACTATAAAGCTACTGTAATCAAGCCATTGTGTTATTGGTGCAAAGTCAAATGTAATAGATAAATGGAAAAGAATGGAAAGTGAACAAATATATCTTCAATATATGGTCAGTTGAATTTCAACAAAGCTGGAAAGTAATTCAAAAGGGAAAGAATAGTCTTTTCAACAAAATGTACTTGAATAATTGGGCATCCAGATGGAAAACAGTGAAGCTCAACCCTTACCTCACACTATGCAAACAATTAATTAGGAAGGAATCATACACCTAAATATAACAGCCACTAAAACTGTTCTAGATAAAAAGGTAGAAAAAATAGTTGTGACCTTGAGCTAGGCAAAAATTTCTTAGGACACAAGAAACATAGATCTTAAAAATTAAAATGAAGTGCAGCTTTACACAAATTAAAACCTTTTCTTTGATAAGACAGGAAAATGAAAAGGCAAGCCATTAACTGGGAGGAAATATTTGCAAAACATTTATCTGGCAAAGGGCTCATATTCAGAATATATAAAGAACTCTTACAGCTCAATAATAAATGGTATTTGAATAATAAAAGAAAAACAACCTGATATTTTAAATTGTGGATATGAGTTGAGCAAATATTTTACTAAAGAAAATATAGGAATAGCAAATAAATACATTGAAAATCACTCAAATTCATTTGTCTTTAAGGAAAACTAAATTAAAACTACAATTAAAACAGGGGATTGACTTCAAATAGGTATGAGGGAACTTTTTGGGGTGATGGAAATATTCTATTCCATGATTGTAACTATATATATTTGTCAAAACTTTTCAAATTGTGCACTAAAACTGCTGAGTTTTATTTTATGTAAATTGTAACTCAATAAAGCTGGTTAAAAACATAGCATAAACACTGTTGAAAGACAATTCAAAGTTTGGGAGAATATAATTGCAACACCCTCACCTATCCAGGATTAGTACACTGAAATCAGAATATGGATTTTCCGCTAAAATATAATAAAAAGAGAGAACAAAGCAGGGGAAAAGCAGGCAGAGAAATAAATAGCAGGTCATAGAGGAGGAAACTCCAGTGGGTAGTGAACAAGTTTCTCACTAACAACACTGGATATCATTTCACTCCTGATGGAGTGGCTAAAATTTAAAAGATGGCAATTTCCAGACCTCATGCCCTCTTTCAGTAGAAACAAAGTTTGTTACTCCTGGCTGCAAACAAGAAGTAGAAATTCCTTCTTCTGTCTTCTTGACAGGTATAGCATTGATCAGATCTGAGTTTGAACAATCACACGTTCCCCCAAAGTTCTGCTGAGGACTTTGAGTCCTGAGTAAGTGTCACCAGTCATGTAGATATAAATGCAGATGCAGATATAAATATAATTTGCTTATTATCTGTCTTCTGCTCAAGAGTATAAGCCCTGTGAGGACAAATACTCAGTGGTATTAGTGCTCTGTTCTCAGGGTATAAAACAGTGCCTGAGAAATAATAGAATAAAGAGAATACTACATTGAAGAAAGAGTTAGCAGCAGCATGCATCAGCAACAGTGACAGTGGCCATACTGGGAGCCACTGTCTAGTGACGAGTGCCAGCAAGGTGGCATGCACAGTGCAGCAGTGTTAGCAGCAATGCATGGGCAGGGGAGATTTGCACGATTCAGCAGTACCAGCAACCGCGCTATGACTGAGTGACATGCATAATTCAATGGCACTGGTAGTGATGGACATGCTGGTGTCATGCACAGTCCAGAGGCGCCAGCAGGGTAACTGACCCCATTTCCTTTGATAAGATGGCGACTGTGATTTCAGCTGCCTGACCTGCCCCCCAAGCTGCCCTTTTCTTGAAGTTTCTTGAGACTCTCTATTTCTTCTATCAATCCCCCAAAATCCTTCTCATTAAATCCGTTTCTGCTTAATTTAATGAGAGTCGCTTTCTGTTGTTTGCAAACAAGATCCTTGACAATTACAGATGCACAGCTGTTAAAACGATTGAACCAGATCCGTGCGTATCAACATGGACAAATCTTAAAACAATTTTGAGTGATAACAGAATATTACAGAAGGATATATGCAGTATGACACCATTCATGTAAATTTTAAATATACATCAAACAATACCGTTTGTTATTCATAAATAAAAAGATATGTAGTATAAGTGTTAAAAGTATGGCTAGGAAGGATACACAACAACTTCACAATGCCAAGGACCTCTAGGGTAAAAGAGAGAGGAATGAGAAATTTACAAAGGCGATCTCAACTTTATGTCTGATGTGTTAGTCAAATCTGAAGCAGCTGTGGTGATGTATCCGTTCATTTGCTACACTGGGGTGTTAGGCACATGGGCATTTGTGAACTTAATACCTTTACTTCTATATATACTCAAATACTTTTTAACTATTAAAAAGAGCACAAACACTTTTTTGTCCCCGCCTGCCTAGCCCCCCCTCACTCTTTATGGTGACCCCAAGTCACCACCTTGGGACTGAGGGATTTCCCAGAGCTGAGTTTTGAATCTACTGCCCCAGGTTAAGGACTATCTCCTTCTTTGGAAAATGTGATCATTGTAGTTAGAGCCAGTTCTGTCAAAATAATCAAGTGTTTCATTAAAATGTTAAATGATACTTAGTGATAGGAAATTTAACCCCTCAAATGGGATTAAGGACATAATAAAATAGAATTGAATCTTTAATGTATAGTTTAAAAGTTGTTTCATTGAAGCAATATAGAGTTCCTTATAAATGTTGTTAAATAATAGAATACAATGAATCTTTAATTTACTGTTTAAGTAGTTGTTACATTCTTGACATAAAAAAGGACAGCCTTTGTGTCTTATCATTTTTTAATGATTCTTCAGCAAAGGCTACCTGACTATTAAGGTTTTATATATATTGAGAGAGAGAGAGATTCACTGTGCCATGCATATGAAAATTTACTTATGTCCTAGCAAGAGCATTCATGCTACGAAATACATCCTGATTCTTCTTTGAAAGTCTGAGGGTTGTGGTAGGATTAGTAAAATCAAAGCCCGGTGTAGCATTCATCCTTGTATTTTCAAAACGCTCAACATTTCTACGTTTCAAAGAGCTTCCAACTAGCTATGGAGGCCAGGAATTACACCCGAGTTGTAATGAAAAGACTGATGCTCAGAGAGAAATGTCTATCAATGGTCTCAAATTGTTTTAGGGATGAAGAAGAACTAAGATTCAGGTTCCTTGACTGTTTTTTGGAATAATTTTTACTTAATGATGTTGACTTATCCCAGGCCCCAGCCCAATGACCTCTATATTATTAAGATGACTTTGGAGCTTAATTGAACAAACATTTAAGAAATATTTTGTATATGAAGGACTCTATGTTAGGCATTGGAAAACCAAAGACAAATAAAATACTGTCCCCATGCTCATAGCATAATGGGTAAGACAAACACATAGAGCAGGTCAATTGAAATTTGAAAGGCTTGTGTAAGACTTGAGCACAAGGAATTGTGGGAAGCTCACCCAGGCTCAGACAATCTCTCATGGAAAAGGTGATGCATGAGTTAAATGTTAACAAATGAGTAGGTGTTCACCAAGATGAGAGGAGAACACAGGGCATTAAAAGCAGAGAAAAACAACATAAACTAAGGTGTGAAATTGCATGCTGTGTGCTGACAATGACAAACATCATTATTAGAGGCAGAAAGGCAGAGTGGGAGATGGAAAGACTTGTGGGTTTGCTTATGAGCATAATTCTGAGGAAACAACTGCTGAATCTCTTCCCCAAGAACACTTTGGAGGAGGTACAGAAGGAAAAAGAGAGAAAACTGTAAGAAAACCTAGGCAAATTTTAATGATGGTAAAGAACATCTGTATAAAGAGAGAGATATACTATCTTCATAGATAGGAAAACGATATTATAAAGATATCAATTTTACCTAAATAGATCTTTCCAGTTAATGGTTACAGTTAATGAAACTTTAAAAGTGATTTCTAAAATATACTAGAGAGTAAAGGTTAAACCTGCAAGTTTAGCCAGGACTCTTCTGAAGGAGAAAAGTAGGAAGAGGTGACACCAGAAATTAGCATCTATTATGAAACTATAGACATCACAGAAGTGTGGAAATAGAAAGACATATTGACCAAAGGGGTATAAGGGGGAAATCCATCTTACATGTGCAGGGATCTGTGTAAACATCAGAGTAGCATGTGAGATGACAGAGGGGAGAATGGACTTAAAAAATCAATTGGAAAAATGGTTATCAATATGCAAAAATAGAAAATTGGACCACTACCTCACATCATGTATAAAAATTCGTTCTAGATGGGTTAAGGTCTCAAATATAAGACAAAACACTAAAAGCTCTGTAGAAAATAGATGGGAATATGCTTTAGATTTAGAGAATTGAGACAAAGTATTGACTATGAAATAAAGGATACAAAATTTCACCTTATTAAAATTAATGAAAACACCCTTTAAAGAAAGTAAAAAGACAAGTTATAAACTAGGAGGAGATATTTTCAATACATACACTTAACAAAGAATTTATATAAAAATTAAAAAATCGTTTTGAAAAATGGACAAAATACCTGTGAACAATAAAGCCAATAAACACATAAAACAATATGCAACATGCTTGGGGATATGGAAATTTAAACGAAGACCACAAAACCATATATTATATAGTTTCAATTGGAAAAAGTTTTAAATTCTAAAAATTCCAAGTGATGGACATTAAAGAATCCATAGGATCTTCTACACACCACTGTTGAGAAGGAAAATGGATGCAAATGCTTTAAAGATCAATTTGGCATTACTTCTTAACTTTGAGTCTTCACAAAACCACTAGCCCTAATAATTCTGTTTCTAAGCATAGTCTTGAAAGATATTCTTACACATACACAGTGGAAGACATATGTAAGCAGGTCATAACCTCATTGCTCACAGAGAAGTTTAAGAACAACAACATTGCCTATCAGTGGGAGAGTCAAAGGACAAAGTATGGTATATTCAAAAAAGGGAATACTAGACAGCAGTCAGAAATAATTAACTACAATGATCCACAACTAAAGGCTGAGTATTAGCAATATGACATTACATGGAAGAAGTCCAAAATACATTGAGTAGCATGACACTCTTTTTATAAAGTTTAAAACCAATAAATTAGAAGTACTTTTTAGGAATCCTCGTAGATGCTATAAATCTATGAAACAAAGAAAGCAAGTCAATGATAAGCTGAGGGCTGAGGACATTGATCACCATGGGTGAGAGCAGGCAGGGATTGGAATGGGGGTGAGGACATAGGGTTAGACGTAGTCAAGGACCTAGCTTTTACTTTGAAAGTTGGGTTTATGTTGCATGTTATTAAAAATATCTGTACACTGAACTAAATAAATGAAAGTGTGTCCTGAACCGAAATTATAATTAATTTAGTTATGTTATGTGTACTCGAGGCCAATAAAAAGGAAGGAAAGAAAGAAGAAGGAAGGAAGGAAGGAGGAAGGAAGGAAGGAAGGGAAGGAGGGAGGGAAGGGAGGGAGGGAAAGAAAGAGGGAGGGAAGAGAGGGAGAGAAGAAGGAAGGAAGGAAACATGCAATACAAATTGGGGGAAAAAAAGGGGGGAAGGAGAGAGGGAGGGAGATGGGTATCCCCAGAAGAGCCTTCTGAGACAGGTAGCTGGCAAGCCATGAAAGCTGTGTTTTTCATTCAATTAAAAATTTTCTTGTTGATTATTATTATATTACCATAACCTAATGAGTAAGGAACACATAATATGTTCAGGCAGTGTGCCAAATGCTTTGCATCCTTTATCTCTGTGACTTCTCCCTATGAAACCACTCCCTATATGAACCTCCCTATGATGGAGCTTTATCCCCATTTCTCATTTGAGACAACTGAGGCTCAGAAAGGTTGTGACTTGCCCAAGAGCACTCTCATATATACAGAGTATCTTCTGTAATATACATTATTTCACCCATTATTTCAGTTTCTTGGCTTCTGGGACACCGTACTCTGCGGTTTCCAAGCCTCCTTTGTGGTTGTTCCTTCTCAGTCCCATATATTGACTGCTTCTTTGTATCCTGATCTCCATGGGTTCACATGTCCCTCAGCCCTCATCTTCTCTGCACAGACATCCTAGGTCATCTCCTCTAATCACATGACTTTAAATGCCCTCCACACCTGGATGGGTGTGTTTGTCTAACTGCCTGCTCAACACACCGTCCAGCTGCCTAAGGGATCTCTCAAACTTAATAAGGTCAAATCTGGACTCAATTTCCCTCTCAGACCTACTCCAACTCATCTTCTCTGCTCAGCAATGATGTCACCATTGATCCTATTGCTCAGCCCCAAACCTGGTTGTTATCTTTCTTGCCTATTTTTCCTCATAGCCGAGTGCCCCACCCATCATCAAATCCTGTCAATGCTTTTCTCTGCAACTGCATCTAAGTCAATGACTTCCTAGACCCTGTCTGCACATCTGTAGGGAAACTGTCACAGTGGCTCACCTGCATTATTGTAATAGATCTGCACCTGGACAATGGCTTCCTTCATTTTTCATAAACTCACTAAACTCCTTCTTTCTCTTCTGATTCTTTTCTCTGGCTCTCAGTCCCACCTGGAAATGCTTTCATAAACCCCCTTATCTAAAATATGCATGCAACCCTGCAATTCTCTATTCCCTTATCCTGCTTTATTTTTCTTTATGACTTTTCACAGAACTTCAAACTAGACTGTTTATTGCTTGCTGGTTAACTGTGTTTCTCTCCAAATGAAATGTTAAGTTCCATGAGGGCAGGAAATTCACCTGTCACATTCTCTGTGCTACCTCTAGTGACTGGCAAATTGTCCAGGACCCTTTTATTCTGGATTAGGAATAAATGAATGAATGGCCTCACAAAAACTTGGACAGAAAGCTTTTCTTATTACCTTCATTTTACAAGTGAAAAACAGAGACATAGGGAGTTGTAGCAACTTTGTGAAAGATGAATAGCCAGTAAGACATGGAACCAAGACTCAGATCCAAGCAACTTGACCCCTGAGTTCATGGACTTAATTACTCTGTTATATTTCTTCTTGAACTGGCTAGGAAAGTACCATCCCTGGAGGCCTACATGGGGGACCCGTTTTAATGGATAGAGGAGAACCATATGCATTTAAAATATTACTTTTGGCTTCAGAGTTGCCTGCCAGGACCTGACCAAAATATTTGAAATATGTCTCCCTACGAATTCTTACTGTTAATTTCCTTAGCAAACCCTTATAGAGAGAAACAATGTGAATAATGATCTGAATTCTTTCAGATTTTGAAAACGTGGCTTTAAATCGATCAGGTTTTAGCTGATTTGTCATTTATCAGTGACTGTGAGATTTGCCACAATATTATTTAGTGAAATAGTGAGACCATATGCATGAATGGACAGGTATGGCAGATAGAGACACACCAAGAGGCAGCTGAGGTGGCTTCCAATCATTGTATTCTTTGATAAAAAATAAATACAAATGTATCTTTTCTGTCTTTAAAAGTAATACATGTTAATTTTTGAAAAATTGGAAAAAAAATGTGTATAGATGATAATTGTATTTTAGAAGGAAGCACTGTTACCTGAGTGTATATATGAATAAACCTCACCACATTGACCTCAGTGATATATATAGCTTTGTGTCTTGCTTTTCTCACTTTATGTCAATCATAACCACTTTCTTATATGAGTAAATACTCCTTGATAGTATGATTTTTTGTTTGTTTGTTTATTTTGGCTGTGTTTGGTCTTTGTTGCTGCGTGCGGGCTTTCTCTAGTTGCGGCGAGCGGGGACTACTGTTGGTTGCAGTGCATGGGCTTCTCATTGCAGTGGCTTCTCTTGTTGCAGAGCACGGTCTCTAGGCACGTGGGCTTCAGTAGTTGTGGCACGTGGGCTCAGTAGTTGTGGCACATGGGCTTCATTTCTCCACAGCGTGTGGGATCTTCCTAGACTAGGGCTTGAACCCATGTCCCCTTCATTGGCAGGCGGATTCTTAACCACTGTGCCATCAGGGAAGCCCCGATAGTATGATTTTTAATGGATGCATACTTTCTTGCAATAAAATGTCCCATTACTTTATGTATCCATTTACCCAGTTTTGGCAATTGAGGAAGCTGGCTCTTTGTGTGTGTGAAGAACATTGCAAAGAACAGCTTTATACATAAATCTTTTCTTGTATCTCTGATTATTTCCTGTTACAAAAAGGTGATTACAAGAGACTAAAAGGAGGCTCACAGGAATGAAATCAGAGTTACTTAAAAGCTTGGATCATTGGTGTGAACGCTATTTCTTCTTTTCACCTCAGAGGGAAAAGGTGTTGAGTGTTCTATAAATGTTTGTCTTTTGCTATATATTTTCTAACTTGTCAACAAATTGCCTTCTAGCAGGGGAAAATCTAGTGGCCGTTTCAGAGTAAAACTCTGAATCTATGGATTGACACACATTTATCCTTTAACTGGGCATTTGTCTAATGGTCCATAAACGCAGTCCAGTCACCAAGACCCTTTGTCTGTGACCAATTTTCATTGGTCCTTGATAAAAGGAGAAAAACGAAGCCAAAGTAATATATATTCCAAAGAGCCAAATATATTCCCTACTTGGAAATTATGGTGATAGGAGGTGCCTTGTTGTGTGTTGTTAATGCCTAACTTGGCAAAATACAAAAATTGTCATCCCTCAAAAACTTTTCATGAAATTTTACAGGCCTATGAAATGCCCAGATCTAGAAGCAGCTGACCCACATAGAATGAATAGGAAGTGATTCAATTGTGTCCTGTGCTACTGCTGCTGTTTGGGGACTTTTGATGATGTTACACAGGAAGTATCATCACAGTGTCTAATGGCTAATGTGGCTCAAGCAGAAAGTGACTCTTACTGTGAAAGGGACTTCCAACGCTCCCTTTATCACCACAGCAACCAGAGTCTGTTGATGACAACAGAGGCTATAGGCAGAGCAGCACATGCAGGTTACAGGGAAATCTGCCAGATCAGGCATCAGATTAAAGTCACTTGTAAGTTAAAGAGTTAAACAGGCAGCCGGTATTTTGCCAAGCATATTGGAAGGAAGTAGAGCAAGCTAAATTTAAATTTAGTTTTGACCATTTGCAGATGTAAGGATAAGAACTCAGAAGTGTGGGTCATGAAATGAGAAAACCCTGCCAGAATCCTAACACTGTGGGTTGAGAATGAATGGGGGGAGGGCCACAGAGAGCACACTTGAACTTGACCTTGAACCTGAGCCCAAAGAAAACACAAGCAGTGATGTCAGACGAGGGTTCCCTGCAGCTCTTTAGGGAGAACAGAGAAGTTGGTTACAAAACTCAGTTCAGCAGATAATAATTGTTTATTTTTAGGCCTAAGCTAATTGTGTAGGAAAATGAAGAGGGGCCAGTTTTGAGCATCAAGTCTCCCATTCCTTATAATTGTTTATAATGTATGAGGCCTACGACAAACTACTGGAGATCTACAAACTCTTTTTTTTTTTTTTTTTTACATCTTTATTGGGGTATAATTGCTTTACAATAGTGTGTTAGTTTCTGCTTTATAACAAAGTGAATCAGTTATACATATACACATATTCCCATATCTCTTCCCTCTTGCATCTCCCTCCCTCCCACCCTCCCTATCCCACACATCCAGGTGGTCACAAAGCACCGAGCTGATCTCCCTGTGCTATGAGGCTGCTTCCCACTAGCTATCTATTTTATGTTTGGTAGTGTATATATGTCCATGCCACTCTCTCACTTTGTCACAGCTTACCTTTCCCCTTCCCCATATCCTCAAGTCCATTCTCTAGTAGGTCTGTGTCTTTATTCCCGTCTTACCCCTAGATTCTTCATGACATTTTTTTTCTTATATTCCATATATATGTGTTAGCATACGGTATTTGTCTTTCTCTTTCTGACTTACTTCACTCTGTATGACAGACTCTATGTCCATCCACCTCACTACAAATAACTCAATTTCATTTCTTTTTATGGCTGAGTAATATTCCATTGTATATATGTGCCACATCTTCTTTATCCATTCATCCAATGATGGACACTTAGGTTGTTTCCATCTCCTGGCTATTGTAAATAGAGCTGCAATGAACATTTTAGTACATGACTCTTTTTGAATTATGGTTTTCTCAGGGTATATGCCCAGTAGTGGGATTGCTGGGTCATATGGTAGTTCTATTTGTAGTTTTTTAAGGAACCTCCATACTGTTCTCCATAGTGGCTGTACCAATTCACATTCCCACCAGCAGTGCAAGAGTGTTCCCTTTTCTCCACACCCTCTCCAACATTTATTGTTTCTAGATTTTTTGATTATGGCCATTCTGACCGGTGTGAGATGATATCTCATTGTAGTTTTGATTTGCATTTCTCTAATGATTAATGATGTTGAGCATTCTTTCATGTGTTTGTTGACAATCTGTATATCTTCTTTGGAGAAATGTCTATTTAGGTCTTCTGCCCATTTTTGGATTGGGTGGTTTGTTTTTTTGTTATTAAGCTGTATGAGCTGCTTATAAATTTTGGAGATTAATCCTTTGTCAGTTGCTTCATTTGCAAATATTTTCTCCCATTCTGAGGACTGTCTTTTGGTCTTGTTTATGGTTTCCTTTGCTGTGCAAAGCTTTGTAGTTTCATTAGGTCCCATTTGTTTATTTTTGTTTTTATTTCCATTTCCCTAGGAGGTGTATCTAAAAGGATCTTGCTGTGATTTATGTCATAGTAGGGGACTTTAACACCCCACTTTCACCAATGGACAGATCATCCAAAATGAAAATAAATAAAGAAACACAAGCTTCAAATGATACATTAAACAAGATGGACTTAATTGATATTTATAGGACATTCCACCCCAAAACAACAGAATACACATTTTTCTCAAGTGCTCATGGAACATTCCCCAGGATAGATCATGTCTTGGGTCACAAATCAAGCCTTGGTAAATTTAAGAAAATTGAAATTGTATCAAGTATCTTTTCCAACCAAACTCTTAACAGCAGTACCAAAATCCAGAAAGTTCTGAAAACCACATTCCTTACTAAGTCTGTGGCCGACTTATTTGATAACAGATCCTGACCTGAAGGGAAGTGAGGCTATTTATAATCCTGATCACAGCCCTCTTTGTGTGAATATTCATCTTTCGCAGCAGAAATATTCATGTGTTTAATTATAGGTTGCTGCCTCAGATCCTGCTGTGGCTAAGTCATATACAGATTATTCTTCTAAAATCTAAGAAGTTTTGAATTATGAAGTCATCTGCCCCAAAGGTTTCAGCCAAGAGATTATGGATTTGTATATTAGTATACAGATCCTATGGGTATGCCCTATAGTCTATCAAATTCTAACAGACTTCAAGCAATTAAATATTAGAGAAATAGATTAAATATAGATGTATTTACCACTCTACTAGCCTAATGTTCTCCATCTTTCCTCCTCAAAAATCCCCATTTTGAATATTGGTATCTATTATCTCCATACAAGTTTTTTTGCTAACATATGTTAATTTAAATACCACAGATATTTTATTATTATATACATATATGCATTTATTTGCATACATAAGTATATTTGTTTACATTTATATATTGATATGACTCCATAAATATAATTTTACTTGTGGCATTCTTTACATGTTTCTATTAAATATTATAAATAAATCATTCTGCAATTATTTTCACTTTTTACAATAACTTTTTTTTACAATAAAAATCTTTTTATGTGCTTACTGTTTATTCATACATCTCCTTTGGTGAAGTATCTCTTCAAATGTTTTTTCATTAATTTGTTTGTTTTCTTGTTGTTGAGGGATAAGACTTCTTTATGTAATCTGCATTAAGTTCCTTGTCAGATATATTTTTTGCAAATATTTTCTCCTGGTGTGTGGCATAGCTTTTTATTTTTTTTTACAGTGTCTTCCAAAGAGCAAAGGTTATTGATTTTGATTAAGACATTCTTAATTTTTTCTTGCATGGCTTGTGCTCTTCTATTTAAGAAATCATTGTCTAAATCATTGTTACAAAGATTTTCTCCTAGGCTTTCTTCAAGATACTTAACAGTTGCAGCTCTCACATTTCAGTCTATAATCTAGTTAATTTTTTGTATGGTGTAAGATGTGTCAATGTTAATTTTTTTGTACAGATAATCTAGTTATTCATATTGTTGAAAAACAATCAATTCCTCATTGAATAATCTTAGCATCTTTGGCAAAATATAATCATCTAAGTGTGGGTCTATTTTTGGACTCAATCCCATTTAAGTCATTTATATACAGATTCTGATAGCAATATCACATCATCTTTATTATTGAACTTTCATGGAATGTGTTGAAATCAGGAAGTTTAATACTTTACACATGTTCTTTTTTTAAATTAATTTTATTTTATTTGACCCAATAAAGTATTTTGCTTAACTCGATATATCCAAAATATTATCATTTTGACATGTAATCAATGTAAAAATTATTGAGACATCTTTTTTTTTGTACTGTCTTCAAAATATGGAGTGTAATTTATACTCACACCACCTGGAAATGTGGACCAGCCAAATTTCAGGTGTCAACAGCCACATATCTGATAATGCAGGTCTGGAATTACAACTTTTTAGAAGGCAACATTTCCAAGTTCTGTTCTTCTGTAAAATATCTAATTTAAACTCAACAAAACAAGATGCCTTTTCTTGATGTCCAAAGTATTTTCTATTCCCTGTAGAAAACTTGGAAAATACAGAAAATTACAGAGAAGAAAAAGAACTCCCCAGTATTCCATGTTTTTCTCCTCAGTGTAACTAAAAATATATAGATTTGAAAAATTAGAAGCATTGTGTTAGTACTATTTTGTAATTTTCTGGCTCAGAAACTTAGCCCTCCCCTGAAGTTTTCAGGTTGTCCCATGTATGTTAGTTTGCTCTCTAAGTAGATTTTAAATCTTAGAAGACAAAGACCATGTTTCACACCATTTCTATGTACCCCGGAGAATATGAAAGAGAACATGAAACTCAATCAATAATCAGTTGAAATGACTGAAAAAAATGTTAATTAATCAACAAATATTGAGTGGCAGTGGCTTCTCTGACCTTTTAGTTAGCAATAAACTGGATTTGAGAGTTGGACAAACCCAACAGAAACACCTCACTTTAGTCTGGAATTGCCCTCTGAACTTGAAGACAAGATCTTGCTACTTGCTAGTGGCTAAATATGAGGTGATCCGTTAAAGCTCCCTCAGCCTTGTTTTTTCCAGAGGTATAAATGAGAAATATGTGCTTGCTGACCTTATTAATTCTCTCAACTCTCCCAGGGTCATGTGAAACCCAAATGACATCATGTTCTAATGACACCATACATACAACAGCACTCTGCAAAATAAGGAAGTGTGTTGTCATTCCTCTTTCTAACCTTGCTACGCTGTATGAACTGTGCTCCGAATATGCTTAAAATTTGTCTCCAGTCATTGATTGCATCCACTTCTTGGTAACACTCTCTAAGGTTATAGACATTGAATGATTAGTATTTGTATTCGTTTTAAATCATTACTTTTTTTTAAAAGACCTTTATTGGAGTATAATTTCTTCATGATACTGTGTAAGTTTTGTTGTACAACAAAGTGAATCATTCATATGAATACATATGTCCCCATATCCCCTCCCTATTGAGCCGCCTTCCCACTCAGCCATAAAAAGAAATGAAATTGAGTTATTTGTAATGAGGTGGCTGGAACTGGAGTCTGTCATACAGAGTGAAGTAAGCCAGAAAGATCAAAACAAATACCGTATGCTAACACATAGATATGGAAACTAAAAAATAAAATAAAAATAAAAAAATAAATCATTACTTTTTAATAATATGTAGCTTCTCCTAGAATTTTAACCATATTTATACCAATTTTTAAATTTTTAATAATTGCAGCTCACTTCTGTTCCTTAGCTCCCTTTAATTATGACTTTCTTATTCAATTTTTTTAACATCTTTATTGGAGCATAATTGCTTTACAATGTTGTTAGTTTCTGCTGTATAACAAAGTGAATCCACTATATGTATACATATATGCGCATATCCCCTACCTCTTGCATCTCTCTCCCACCCTCCCTATCCCACCCCTCTAGGTGGTCACAAAGCACTGAGCTGATCTCCCTGTGCAATATGCCTGCTTCCCACTGGCTATCTATTTTACATTTGGTAGTATATATATGTCAATGCTACTCTCTCACTTCGTCCCAGCTTCCCTTAAAGCCCGCCCCGTGTCCTCAAGTCCATTCTCTTCATCTGCGCCTTTATTCATGTCTTGCCCCTAGGTGCATCACAACCATCTTTTTAAAAATTTCATATATAGCTGTTAACATATTATATTTGTTTTTCTCTTTCTGACTTAACTTCACTCTGTATGACAGACTCTAGTTCCATCCACCTCACTACAGAAAACTCAGTTTCATTTCTTTTTATAGCTGAGTAATATTCCATTTTGTGTGTATATATATATATATATATATATATATATATCACATTCTTTATCCATTCATCTGTCAATAGAAACTTAGTTTGCTTCAATGTCCTGGCTACTGTAAATAGTGCTGCAGTGAACATTACGGTACATGACTCTTTGAATTAGGTTCTTTCAGGGTATATGCCCAGTAGTGGGATTTTTGGGTCATATGGTAGCTCTATTTTTAGTTTTTTAAGGAACCTCCATACTGTTCTCCATAATGGCTGTATCAATTTACATTCCCACCAACAGTGCAAGAGGGTTTCCTGTTCTCCACATCCTCTCCAGAATTTATTGTTTGTAGATTTTTTGATGGTGGCCATTCTGAATGATGTGAGGTGATACCTGATTGTAGTTTTGATTTGCATTTCTCTAATGATTAGTAATGTTGAACATCCTTTAATGTGTTTGATGGCAATCTGTAAACCTTTGGAGAAATGTCTATTTAGGTCTTCTGCCCATTTTGGATTGGGTTGTTTGTTTTTGTGATATTGAGCTGCATAAGATGCTTGTATATTTTGTAGAGTAAACCTTGGTCAGTTGCTTCGTTTGCAAATATTTTCTCTGATTCTGAGGGTTGTCTTTTCATCTTGTTTATGGTCTCCTTTGCCATTTCTCTAGAAGGTGGGTCACAAAGGCTCTTGCTGTGATTTATGTCATAGAGTGTTCTGCCTATGTTTTCCTCTAAGAATTTTATTGTGTCTGGCCTTACATTTAGGTCTTTAAACCATTTTGAGTTTATTTTTGTGTATTGTGTTAGGGTGTGTTCTAATTTCAGTCTTTTACATGTAGCTGTCCATTTTCCCCAGCACCACTTATTGAAGAGTCTGTCTTTTCTCCATTGTATATTCTTGCCTCCTTTATCAAAGATAAGGTGACCATATGTGCATGTATTTATCTCTGAGCTATCTACCCTTTTCCACTGATCTATGTTTCTGTTTTTGTGCCAGTACCATACTGTCTTGATTACTGAAGCTTTGTAGTACAGTCTGAAGTCCAGGAGCCTGATTCTTCCAGCTCCGTTTTTCTTTCTCAAGATTGCTTTGGCTATTCGGGGTCTTTTGTGTTTCCATATAAATTGTCCAATTTTTTTGTCTAGTTTTGTGAGAAATGCCATTGGCAGTTTGATAGGGATTGCACTGAATCTGTAGTTTGCTTTGGGTAGTATAGTCATTTTCCCAATGTTGATTATTCCAATCCAAGAACATGGTATATCTCTCTATCTTTTTGTATCATCTTTAATTTCTTTCATCAGTGTCTTATAGTTTTCTGCATACGGGTCTTTTGTCTCCTTAGGTAGGTTTATTCCTAGGTATTTTATTCTTTTTGTTGCAATGGTAAATGGGAGTGTTTCCTTAATTTCTCTTTCAGATTTTTCATCATTAGTGTATAGGAATGCATGAGATTTCTGTGCATTAATTTTGTATCCTGCTACTTTATCAAATTCATTGATTAGCTCTAGTAGTTTTCTGGTAACATCTTTAGGATTCTCTGTGTATAGTATCATGTAATGTGCAAACAGTTACAGCTTTACTTCTTTTCTGATTTCATTTCCTTTTATTTATTTTTCTTCTCTGATTGCTGTGACTAAAACTTCCACAACTATGTTGAATAATAGAGGTGAGAATGGACACCCTTGTCTTGTTCCTGATCTTAGTGGAAATTATTTTAGTTTTTCACCATTGAGAACGATGTTGGCTGTGAATTTGTCATATATGGCCTTTATTATGTTGAGGTAGGTTCCCTCTATACCCACTTTCTGGAGAGTTTTATCATAAATGGGTGTTGAATTTTTCTGCATCTATTGAGACTATCATATGGTTTTTATCCTTCAATTTGTTAATATGGTGTATCACGTTGTTTTGCATATATTGAAGGATCCCTGCATTCCTGGGATAAAGCTCACTTGAGCATGGTGTATGTTCCTTTTAATGTGTTGTTGGATTCTCTTTGCTAGTATTTTCTTGAGGATTTTTGCATCTATGTTCATCAGTGATATTGGCCTGTAGTTTTTTTGTGACATCTTTGTCTGGTTTTGGTATCAGGGTGATGATAGCCTTGTAGAATGAGTTTGGTAGTGTTCCTTCGTCTACTATACTTTGGAAGAGTTTGACGAGGATAGGTGTTAGGTCTTCCCTAAATGTTTGATAGAATTCACCTGTGAAGCCATCTGGTCCTGGGCTTTTGTTTGTTGGAAGATTTTTAATCACAGTTTCAATTTCAGTCCTTGTGATTGGTCTGTTCATATTTTCTATTTCTTCCTGGTTCAGTCTTGGAATGTTGTACTTTTTTAAGTATTGTCCGTTTCTTCCAGGTTATCCATTTTATTGGCATATAGTTGCTTGTAGTAATCTCTCATGATCTTTGTATTTCTGCAGTGGCAGTTGTTACTTCTTTTTCATTGGAGGATGGACTTGAGGATATGGGGAGGGGGAAGGGTGAGCTGTGACCGGGCGAGAGAGAGTCATGGACATATACACACTAACAAACGTAAGGTCGATAGATAGTGGGAAGCAGCCGCATGGCACAGGGATATCGGCTCGGTGCTTTGTGACTGCCTGGAGGGGTGGGATAAGGATGGTGGGAGTGAGGGAGACGCAAGAGGGAAGAAATATGGGAACATATGTATATGTATAACTGATTCACTTTGTTATAAAGCAGAAACTAACACACCATTGTAAAGCAATTATACCCCAATAAAGATGGTAAAAAAAATAATTCTGTTGGTTTGAGTCTTCTTCCTTTTTTCTTGATGAGTCTGGCTAATGGTTTGTCTATCTTCTCAGAGAACCAGCTTTTAGACTTATTGATCTTTGCTATTGATTCCTTCATTTCTTGCTTTTCTTTTCTTTTCTTTTTTTTCTTTTGGCTGCATTTTTTCTTCATTGCTGCACATGGGCTTTCTCTAGTTGTAGTGAGAGGGAGCTACTCTTCATTGTGGTGCACGGGCTTCTCATTTCAGTGGCTTCTCTTGTTGCGGAGCATGGGCTCTAGGCGTGGGCTTCAGTAGTTGTGGGACATGGGCTTAGCTGCTCCATGGCATGTGGGATCATCCTGGAGCAGTGATTGAACCCATGTCTCCCACACTGGCAGGAGGATTCTTAGTCACTGTGCCACCAGGGAAGTCCCTTGTCATTTATTTCTGATCTGATCTTTATGATTTCTTTTCTTCTTCTAACTCTTTTTGTTCTTCTTCTTCTTCTTTCTCTAATTGGTTTAGGTGTAAGTTTAGGTTGTTTACTTGAGATTTTTCTTGTTTCTTGAGGTAAGATTTTATGCTATAAAATTCCCTCTTAGAACTGTTTTTGCTGCATCCCATAGGTTTTGGGCCATTGTGTTTTCATTGTCATTTGTTTCTAGGTATTTTATGATTTCCTCTTTGATTTCTTCAGTGATGTCTTGGTTATTTATTAGCGTATTCTTTAGCCTCCATGTGTTTGTATTTTTTACAGTTTTTTTCCTGTAATTGATATCTAGTCTCATAGTGTTATGGTTGGAAAAGATACTTGATACAATTTCAATTTTCTTAAATTTACTGAGGCTTGATTTGTGACCCAAGATATGATCTATCCTGGAGAATGTTCCATGAGCACTTGAGAAGAAAGTGTATTCTGTTGGCTTTGGATGGAATGTCCTATAAATATCAATTAAGTCTATCTGGTCTAATGTGTCATTTAAAGCTTGAGTTTCCTTATTTATTTTCATTTTGGTTGATCTGTCCATTGGTGAAAGAGGTGTGTTAAAGTCCCCTACTATCATTGTGTTACTGTCAATTTCCCCTTTCATGGCTGTTAACATTTGCCGTATGTATTAAGGTGCTCCTATGTTGGGTGCATAAATACTTACAATTGTTATATCTTCTACTTCTTGTATTGATCCCTTGATCATTATGTACTGTCCTTCTTAGTCTCTAGTAATAGTCTTTATTTTAAAGTCTATTTTGTCTCCTATGTACTGCTACTCCAGCTTTCTTTTGATTTCTATTTGTATGGAATATTTTTCCCATCCCCTCACTTTCAGTCTGTGTATGTCTCTAGTTCTGAAGTGGGTCTCTTGTAGACAGTATATATATGGGTCCTGTTTATGTATCCATTCAACTGGTCTGTGAATTTTGGTTGGAGCATTTAATCCATTTACATTTAAGGTAATTATCAATATGCATGTTCCTATTACCATTTTCTTAATTGTTTTGGATTTGTTTTTGTAGGTATTTTCCTTCTCTTGTGTTTCTTGCCTAGAGAAGTTCCTTTAGCATTTTTTGTAAAGCAGGTTTGGTGGTGCTGAATTCTCTTAGCTTTTGCTGCTCTGTAAATTTTAATTTCTCCATCGAATCTGAATGAGATCCTTGCTGGGTAGAGTAATCTTGGTTGTAGGTTTTTCCCTTTCATCACTTTAAATATGTCCTGCTACTCCTTTCTGGCTTAAAGAGCTTCTGCTGAAAGATCAGCTGTTAACCTTATGGGGATTCCCTTTTATGTTATTTGTCGTTTTTCCCTTGCTGCTTTTAATATTTTTTCTTTGTATTTAATTTTTGATAGTTTGATAATATGTGTCTTGGCATGTTTCTCCCTGGATTTATCCTGTATGGGACTCTCTGCACTTGGATTTATCCTGTATGAGACTCTCCAAGTCTCTGCGTTTCTTGGACTTGACTCTTTCTTTTCCCATGTTATGGAAGTTTTCGACTATAATCTCTTCAAATATTTGCTCAGACGCTTTCTTTTTCTCTTTTTCTTCTGGGACCCCTATAATTTGTATGTTGGTGCATTTAATGTTGTCCCAGAGGTCTCTGAGACTGTCCTCAATTCTTTTCATTCTTTTTTCTTGATTCTGCTCTGTGGTAGTTATTTCCACTATTTTATCTTCCAGGTCACTTGTCCATTCCTCTGCCTCAGTGATTCTTCTATTGATTCCTTCTAGAGAAGTTTTAATTTCATTTCTTGTGTTGTTCATCAGTGTTTGTTTGTTCTTGAGTTCTTCTAGGTCCTTGTTAAATGTTTCTTTTATTTTCTCCATTCTATTTCCAAGATTTTGGATCATCTTTACTATCAATACCTTGAATTCTTTTTCAGGTAGCCTGACTATTTCTTCTTCATTTGTTTGGTCTGGTGGGTTTTTACCTTGTTCATTCATCCACTGCATGTTTCTTTGTCTTCTCAGTTTGTTTAACTTACTGTGCTTGGGGTCTCCTTTTCTCAGGCTGCAGGTTCATAATTCCCATTGTTTTTGGTGTCTGCTCCCCATGGGTGAGGTTGGTTCTGTGGCTTTTGTGGGTGTTGGCTTCCTGGTGTAGGGGCCTTGTGCCTGTGTCCTGGTGGGTGGGACTGGATCTTGTCCTTCAGGTGTGCAGGGCCTTATCCAGTGGTGTGTTTTGGGATGTCTGTGAACTTAGTAAGACTTTAGGCAGCCTCTCTGCTAATGTGCTGGGTTGTGTTCCTGTCTTGCTAGTTGTTTGGCATGGGGCATCCAGCACTGGAGCTTCCTCTCCATCAGGTGGATCCGGGTTTTAGTGATGAGACAAAGATCTCTGGGAGAGCTCTCGCTGATTGATATTATGTGGGGCTGGGAGGTCTCTGGTGGTCCAATGTCTTGAACTCGGCTCTCCCTCCTTGGAGTCTCAGGCCTGACACCCGGCCAGAGCACCAAGACCCTACCTGCCACACGGCTCGGAAGAAAAGGAAGAAAAAAATGAACAGATATAAACCCAAACCAAATGGTAAAAGCAAACTAAACAGACAAAATCATACAAAGAAACATACATGTACACACTCACTAAAAGAGAAAAAAGGAAAACAAATAAAAAATAATAAAATAAAGAAAAAGATAAAATGAACCAATAAACAAATCCACCAATGATAACAAGCACTACAAACTGAACTAAGATAAACATAAAGCCAGAAACAAATTAGATGCAGAAAGAAATCCCCAAGTCTATATTTGCTCTCAAAGTCCACCTCCTCCATTTTGGGAACACTCGTCTCTTCAGGTATTCCACAGTTGCAGGGTTTATCAAGTTGATTGTGGAGATTTAATCTGCCGCTCCTAAGGCTGCACAAATAATTTCCCTTTCTCTTCTTTGTTCACACAGCTCCTGGGGTTCAGCTTTGGTTTTGGCCCCACCTCTGCATATAGGTCACCCTCAGGCGTCTGTTCCCTGCCCAGACAGGAGGGGGTTAAAGCAGCAGCTGATTAAGGCTCTCTTGTTCACTCAGGCCAGGGATAGGGAGTGGAACAGTTGTCATAATTGGAATGCAGGGCTAGCCTGCAACAGCAGAGGCCAGCGTGACATTGCAATAGCCTTAGGCACTGTGTGTTCTCCCAGGGAAGTTGTTCCTGGATCATGGGACCCTGGCAGTGGTGGGCTGCACAGGCTCCCAGTGGGATGTGGGTAGTGACATGCATTTCCAAACAGGATTCTTGCGGCAGCAGCGGCAGCATTAGTGGTTCATGCCTGTCTCTGGGGTCTGAGCTGAGAGCCATGGTTCAAGCCATCTCTGGAGCTTGCTTAGGGGGTGCTCTGCATTCTGTGGGCACACGGAGCAGGAATGCCCTCTACTTGAGCACCCAAAAACAATGGTCTCTTGCCTCATAGGCAGTTCAAGGCTTTTCCCCAGACTCCCTCCTGACAGGCTGTGGTGCATTAGCCCCCTTCAGGCTGTGTTCACACAGCCAATCCCAGTCCTCTCCCTGGGATCTGACCTGCAAAGCCCAAACCTCAGCTCCCAGCCCCCACCCACCCCAGCGGGTGAGCAGAGAAGCATCTCAGGTTGGTGAGTGCTGGTCGGCCCTGATCCTCTGTGTAGGAATCTCTCCACTTTGCCCTCTTCAACCCCATTGCTGCACTTTCCTCCATGACTCTGAAGCTTCTCCGCCCACCACCACCCATTGCCCCAAGTGAAGGGTCTTCCTAGTGTCTAGAAACTTTTCCTCCTTCACAGTTCTCTCCCAGAGGTGCAGGTCCTTTCCCTATTCTTTTGTTTCTGTGTTTTTTCTTTTTTCTTTTGCCCTGTCCAGGTACGTGGGGATTTTCTTGACTTTTAGGAAGTCTGAGGTCTTCTGCCAGCTTTCAGTAGGTGTTCTGTAGGAGCTGTTCCACATGTAGATGTATTTTTGATGTATTTGTGGGGAGGAAGGTGATCTCCACGTCTTACTCCTCCACCATCTTGAAGGTTTCTCCTCTATGTGTTCTTCTTTTTAAAAATTATTTTGCTTATTCTAGGTTCTCTGCTTTTTCATATAAATTAAAAAAATGAGTTGGAAATTTTTTTTTTTTTTTTTTGCCGTACACGGGCCTCTCTCTGCTGTGGCCTCTCCCGTCGTGGAGCACAGGCTCTGGACGCACAGGCCCAGCAGCCATGGCCCACGGGCCCAGCCACTCTGCGGCATGTGGGATCCCCCCAGACTGGGGCACAAACCCGCGTTCCCCGCATCGGCAGGTGGACCCTCAACCACTGTACCACCAGGGAAGCCTGTAAAATTTTTAAAAAATAAAATAGCCTGAAAAGATTTGTATTGAGCTAGCATTGACAGCCTTGTATTTATTTAGGTCACCTTTAATTTCTCTTTGCAAAGTTTTATAGTTTTCAGTGTTTTGTTCCTGGTATGTATTCACTATTTATTCATAGTGTCTTGGTCTGTTGGAACTGCTATAACAGAATGTCATTGACTGAGTGGCTTATAAACAACAGAAATTTATTTCTCACAGTTCTAGAGGCTGGAAAGTCCAAGATCAAGGCACTGGCAGATTGTGTGTCTGGTGAGGTCCCACTTCCTGATTCACAGAAGACTGTCTTCTTGCTGTTTCTTAAACTTAATGAAGGGGGTGAGTGAGCTCTTTGGGGTCCCTTTTACCAGAATACTAACTCCATTCATGAGGACTACACTTTCAAGACCTAAGTACCTCCCCAAAGCCCCACCTCCTAATACCATCATATGGTGGGGCTAGGATTTCAACACATGAACTGGGGTAGGGAGGACATAAACATTCACTCCATATTACCTTCTATGCTGAAATATATTATATTCACTTCTTTTTCTTTTTGAAAATTCTGAACTGTATTTCTTTATGAAAAAAATCCTTCCATAATCAATTAGAAAACAATTGTTTTTTTAAATTCGAGTCTAGTTGCTTTACAATGTTGTTAGTTTCTGCTGCACAGCAAAGTGAATCAGTTATATATAAACATATATTCATTCTTTTTTAGATTTCCTTCCCATTCAGGTCACCACAGATCACTGAGTAGAGTTCCCAGTGCTACACAGTATGTTCTCATTAGTTATCTATTTTATACATAGTAGTGTACATATGTCAATCCCGATCTCCCAATTCATCCCCCACCCCATTCCCTGCTTGGTAGCTGTAAGTTTGTTCTCTGCATCTGTGTCTCTATTTCTGCTTTGCAAATAAGTTCATCTGTGCCATTTTTCTAGATTCCACATATAAACGATATTATACAATATTTTTTTTGCTCTTTCTGACTTTCTTCACTCAGTATGACAATCTCTAGGTCCATCCATGTCTCTGCAAAGGACACTACTTCATTCTTTTCTATGGCTGAGTAATATTCCATTTTATATATGTACCACATCTTCTTTATCCATTCCTCTGTCAATGGACATTTAGGTTGCTTCCATGTCCTGGCTATTGTAAATAGTGCTGCAATGGACATCAGGGTGCTCACAGTCATGCAGGAACTGTTAGGAGAAGTTGAGATTTTGAGAACAAATCTGTAGAACAAAATCTTGAGAAGAACCAGGTAAAGCACAGGGGGTGGGGTCCTTCAAGAATTTTAAAAACTACTGTATTGAAATGAAAGTTACGATAACAATACATTCCCATGAACAGTGTAGGAGGTTTCTCTCTCCAGCATTTATTGTTTGTAGGTATTTTGATGATGGCCATTCTGACCAGTGTGAGGTGATACCTCATTGTGGTTTTGATTTGCATTTCTCGAATAACTAGTGATGCTGAGCATATTTTCATGTGCTTTTTGGCTATCTGTATGTCTTCTTTGGTGAAATGTCTATTTAGGTCTTCTGCCCATTTTTTGATTGAGTTGTTTATTTTCTTGATATTGAGCTGCATGAACTCTTTGTATATTTTGGAGATTAATCCCTTGTCAGTTGCTTCGTTTGCAAAAATTGTTTTTTCCCATTCTGAGTGCTGTCTTTTTGTTTTGTTTATGGTTTCCTTTGCTGTGCAAAAGCCTTAAAGCTTCATTAGGTCCTATTTGTTTATTTTTGTTTTTAGTTTCATTACTCTAGGTAGTGGGTCAAAAAAGATCTTGCTGTGATTTATGTCAAAGAGTGTTCTGCCTATATTTCCCTCTAAGAGTTTTATAGTATCTGGTCTCACATTTAGATCTTTAATCCATTTTGGATTTATTTTTGATATGGTGTTAGACAGTGTTCTAATTTCATTCTTTTACATAGAGCTGTCCATTCCTAGCACCACTTACTGAAGAGACTATCTTTTCTCATTGTATATTCTTGCCTCCTTTGTCACAGATTAGGTGGCCAAAGGTGCATGTGTTTATCTCTGGACTTTCTATCCTGTTCCATTGATCTATACTTCTGTTTTTTTGCCAGTACAATACTGTTTTGATTACCTTAGCATTGTAGTATAGTCTGAAGTCAGGGAGCTTGATTCCTCCAGTTCCATTTTTCTTTCTCAAGATTGCTTTCACTATTCAAGGTCTTTTTTGTTTCCATACAAAATGTAAAATGCTTTGTTCTAATTCTGTGAAAAATGCCCTTGGTAATTTGATAGGGATTGCATTGAATCTGTAGATTGCTTTGGGCAGTGTATTTTCACAATATTGATTCTTCCAATCCAAGAACATGGTATGTCTCTCCATCTGTTTGTGTCATCTTTGATTTCTTTTCTCAATGTCATAGTTTTCTGAGTACAGGTCTTTTGCCTCTTTAGGAAGGTTTATTCTTAGGTATTTTATTCTTTTTGATGCAGTGGTAAATAGTCTTTTGCCTCTTTAGGAAGGTTTATTCTTAGGTATTTTATTCTTTTTGATGCAGTGGTAAATGGGACTGTTTCCTTAATCTCTCTTTCTGATCTTTCATTGTTAGTGTATAGGAATGCAATAGATTTCTGTGTACTAATTTTGTATCCTGCAACTTTACCAAATTCATTGATGAGCTCTAGTAGTTTTCTGGTGGCATTTCTAGGACTTTCTATGTATAGTATCATGTCATCTGCAAACAGTGACAGTTTTACTTCTTCTTTTCCAATTTGAATTCTTTTTATTTCTTTTTCTTCTCTGATAGCCATGGCTAGGTCTTCTGAAACTATGTTGAATAAAAGTGGCAAGAGTGGATATCCTTGATTTGTTCCTGATCTTAGAGGAAATGCTTTCAGCTTTTCACCACTAAGTATGATGTTAGCTGTAGGTTTGTCATAGATGGCCTTTATTATGTTGAGGTAGGTTCCCTCTAGGCCCACTTTCTGGAGAGTTTTTTAATCAAAAATGGGTGTTGAATTTTGTCAGAAGCTTTTTCTGCATCTATTGAGATGATCATATGGTTTTTATTCTTTGATTTGTTATTATGGTGTATCACATTGTTTGATTTGCATAGTTTGAAGAATACTTGCATCCCTGGGATAAAGCCCACTTGATCAGGGTGTATGATCCTTTTAATGTGTTGTTAGATTTGGTTTGTTAGTATTTTGTTGAGTATTTTTGCATCTATGTCCATCAGTGATATTGGACTGTAATTCTCTTTTTTTGATATCTTTGTCTGGTTTTGGTATCACGGTGATGTTGGCCTTGTAGAATGAGCTTGGGAGTGTTCCTTCCTCTGCAGTTTTTTGGAAAAGTTTCAGAATGCTATGTGCTAACTCTTCTCTGAATGTTTGATATAATTCACCTGTGAAGCCACCTGGCCCTGGACTTTTGTTTGTTGGAAGATTTTTAACCACAGTTTCAATTTCAGTATTTGTGATTTATCTGTTCATATTTGTTCCTGGTTCAGTCTGGGAAGTTTATATCTTTCTAAGAATTTGTCCATTTCTTCTAGGTTGTCTATTTTATTGGCTTATAGTTACCTTGTAGTAATCTCTTTGAATTCTTTGTATTTCTGTGGTGTCCATTGTAACTTCTCCTTTTTCATTTCTAATTTTATTGATTTGAATCCTCTCCCTTTTTCTCTTGATGAGTCTGGCTAAAGGTTTATCAATTTTGTTTATTTCCTCAAAGAACCATCTATTAATTTCCTTGAATTTTTGCTATTGTTTTCTTCATTTCTATTTCATTTATTTCTGCTCTGATTGTTACAATTTATTTTCTTCTACTAACTTTGGGTTTTGCTTGTTCTTCCTTTTCTATTTGCTTTAGGTGTATGGATAGGTTGTTTATTTGAGATTTTTCTTGTTTCTTGAGGTAGGATTGTATTGCTATAAACTTCCCTCTTAGAACTGCTTTTGCTGCATCCCATAGGTTTTGGGTCATTGTGTTTTCATTGTTATTTGTTTGTAGGTACTTTTTTAATTTCCTCTTTGATTTCTTCAGTGATGACTTGGTTATTTATTGGCATATTGTTTAGCCTCCATGTGTTTGTATGTTTTACAGTTTTTTTTTTTTTTTTTTTTTCTGTAATTGATTTCTAACCTCATAGCATTGTGGTCAGAAAAGATGCTTGATATGATTTCAATTTTCTTAAATTTACTGAGGCTTGATTTGTGACCCAAGATGTGATCTATCCTGGAGAATGTCCTGTGTGCACTTGAGAAGAAAGTGTATTCTGCTGCTTTTGGATGGAGTGTCCTATAAATATCAATTAAGTCTAACTGGTCTAACGTGTCATTTAAGGCTTGTGTTTCCTTATTAATTTTCTGTCTGGATGATCTATCCTTTGGTGTAAGTAGGGTATTAAAATCCTCCACTATTATTGTGTTACTGTCCATTTCCCATAAGAACACTCATTTAAACATATTACAATTTGTTTTAATCATTTTTTTCTTCCTCATTTTTGTTTTCTTGGTTTATTATTCTCTGATAGAGTACCATCAAATATTCTCATATAATTTGGATTTTATAATTTCTCCTTGTAATCCTGTCATTGAAATGTATTTTTATAAATATTTGAAGTGTTTAAATATTTTATAAATTTTTAAATATTTATAAATTTCTAGTTTTTCCTCGTTTAATGAATTTGATGTAGATATTATTTTATCCCCAATGATACTTAACACCAGCTGACTAGACTGTGAATTCCTGGAAGGCAAGCTTAGCTGATTCAATCCTGGGTCCTCAGTGCTTGGATCTAGGGCAGTGGCTGGAGTACAAGAAGTAATCATAATGATTAGTCATCCTGAATCTGAATAGCCTGGTAGCCTGATCTAAACTACCTGGGATGAAATGAGAGTCATAGTATCTGTAAACATGTTTTCTCTATGTGTTCTGCACTCTTCATCTATGACTTTATGAACATTTCTCTATATTAGGAGTTGGCAAACTTTTTTTCTGTAAAGGGTCAGATAGTAAATATTTCAGGCTTTGTGGACTTTGTGATCTGTGTCACAAATACTCAGCTCTAACATTGCAGGGGAAAGCAGTCCTAAATAAATTAGTATGGCTATGTTTAATTAAAACTTTATACACAAAAACAAGTGGCAGGCTGAATTTGTTGACCCCTGTTCTATATTGTTGGATTGTCTTCAAAAACGTCTATAGAACTTTCTGGACTATGAATACACCATAATTTATTTAACGATTTTTCTATTGTTGTTCATTAAGACAGTTTTTCTTTTTCATTATTATAAACAACCTTGAAATATGAGTTCCTACATACAAAAGTGTCAGCTTGTTTGATTTTCTCATAAAATGTTATTTCCCTGGCACTTGGTACATGCTCAATAAATACTTATTGATTAAACAAATTAAAACATTTCTATTGTAACAAACTCATTTCACTGAGTATTTTGGATGTAAGTTGATGTGAAGAAGGTCAAGTTTGCCTGGAGAACTTCACACTCTGGAGAAACAAAGCAGATTTGTTGCTTTCTATCTGGGGATCTCAGTCAAGTCAATGACTTCTTTGAGTCTCAGTTTCCACAGTTCAAAAAGAGGAAGTAACAACTTCCTCAGAGATGTGTTGTGAAGGTTGGATGACATCAAGTGTGAACATTTGGGAAAGGGTAGTTTTAAGAAGTCAGCATTACCAGGCTGATTCCGTGTAATTCAGTCACACTTTCCTTTTTTATTCAAAATTTTACTTGTCCACAGCATGAAGGCTTTGGCCTGTGGACCATTCGGAAATTTACATTAATTTGCATAAATTTGCATGAATAAATTACTTCCTGTAGCATCATTATTGTTAAGTTACTTAGATATCAGCTTTCATGGCATACATTAAAAAAAAAAAGAAAAAAACAGTTCCAAATTCCCTGCTCACTTCCCTGTCCTGAGCTCAGAAATGTCAGGTCAGGGATTGGTATATTCTGGACAAAAAGAAATGCCAATTTCATCTTAGAATTGTCCTAGAATTATATATATATATATATATATATATATATATATATATATATATATATATATATATACCACAACTAAGACTCAAAATATTTTGAAAAAATACTGTCTTTTTGTAGATCAGTTGCTAGGATTACTGATCTGTAGAAAAAAACTGAAAAGAATATTTTAAATCAACAGGCAGTCATTCAATGATCTTTCTGCAGACAACATAAAAGTGAACTATAGGCAATATACACAATGAAAATCAGGTTCCCAGTTCTTAATAACAATAACTAAAATCTGCACATACTTTCCCCATTAGTTATAAATCTGCTATCCAAATTTCACAGAAACACTATGACAAAAAAGTCACTTAATTATTTGTTCATTTATGCACTCAAGGATAATTACTGCAAGGGTAATTAAGGCTTGCAGAAGTTAAATGACTTGACCAAATGTGCAGTGTTAATGAGATAGGAGTCTCTCTTCATCATCTTGGGTAGTCACTTCCCATGATACACTGGGCTTGGTCACATGACTGACCTTGCCCAGTAGGAAATGAGATACAAGAGAGGCTTGAAAAGTGCTTGCACATTGGAGTTTAATCTCTTCCTTCTGCACTTGGAACCCTGAGACCACCACATGCATGAGTCTAAGCCAGACTGTTGGAGGATGAGAGCCCACACTGAGGGGAACAAAGGTGCTCCAGCTGATAGTTTAGCCAGTTTCCAGACAGTTTGCCAACCATCAGACATGTGAAGAAGGCTATCACCCAGATCATCCAACCACCAGCTTAGCTGCCAATTTTCTAGGAAAGCATGAGAGGGATCAGCAAGCCATCAGCCTGAAAACCATCCAACTACCTGCAGGATTGTGAACTAAATAAAAGGATTGCTGTTTTAAGCCACTACATTTTGGGTTGGTTTGTTACACAGCAAAGCTAACAGACACAGACATGAGTCCTTTCTTCTCATTCCAATCCTATGTAACTGGAATACCATCTAGGACATGATAGGTACTCAATAAATATTTGTATCAAAGACAGCCTGGCTTAGTACTTAAGAAACCTCTTGTCTATGAAGCTGTTTACTACTAAAAAATTTACTACTAAAAAAATATCACCTTACAGGATTGTTCTGAGAGATAAATGAGTTGATTTATGTAATGTATTTAGAAAAAAGGCATTTTTCATTTTTCAATTGTACTGCCTAGTTTCATTGTACAATTGTACAATGCCCAACATATGGTAAATTCCCAATGTATGCCTTTTCTGATTATTATGTGATAGTAACAATTTTATTACCAGGCAACTTATTTTTAAGTTAATAACATAAATGAAGATAAATCACAACCAACATCATAAACATTATTTATTCAACATCTAGTATGTGCCAGGCTCTGTCCTAAACTATTTTTTCTAAACTTTTAGCCTGCATATTTTTATTTACTTATAATACTCTTCTGAGATATTATTTCTCCCCTTTTACAGATAATCAGCTAGTGGTTGAGAGATTATAAGTCACTTGCCTCAGGGTCACACAGATAATAAGTGACAAAGCCTGAATTTGAATGTGGATCTCTTTGCCTCCAGTGTCCTTGCTATTTCAGAAAATACACAGAAATCACACTTACACACACACACACACACACAGCTCTTTATGGAACAGTGGTACTGGATAGCCTGATTATTTCAGTGTCTCTCCCTCAACAATAGCAGCAGCAACTTTTAGAAACTATGGGTCTTTCAGGTCTAAGAAATTTAATGATAGTATCTAGTGCATACATGAGTCAGTCCCTCTCAAAAGTTCAGCTAAATAGCTACCTAGAATATCATTGCCTAGCTTGGATAAAATAAAAATCACAACCTAATTCTCATTTGAAGTTGAACCCTACAGACAATAGTTAACTACACAGTTTTTAGAAGGAATCTGGGAATCTGAGTTGAAATGGGAATATCCCTGGGCTGGAATTAGTGTCTGCAGTTAGGCAGGGAGGCAAAGGGCAGGGCTTAAATGAGAGTTCTGGATTCTGATGGTCACTTACTAGCCTGTGCCTCTGTTTCTTTGTACTGGGGATAATGCCTATAACTTTCTTGTGGTGAGGAGGAAATTATATACATGTAATTGTATGGCTTATAGTCATCCAATTTATGGTTGTAAACTATCATTCCATTATTTATTATATTATTATATTTTTCTATCACCTTTTAAAATTTTTAGTAGCCAAAGTTTTTGTGCCCTTGATTTGGGACATATAGCAGTCAATTATAGAAAATGACAGAGAAGTGTTGTTTTTTTAAATTATTTTTCCTCTTTCTTTTTACTTTTAATGAGTGCCAACTGTTTCTGGCCCAGTGTTAGGTATGTAGGAGACAGAAATATGTAAGGCATATGTCCTACTTTTAAAGGTCTCCTAGGGCAGGAATGACTATAGGCATGTGAATGTTTTAAAATTTAAATAAACGCTATGTGCCAGATCCTGTTGTAAGCACTTTTCAGATATTAAAATATTAACTAATTTAATCTCCATAATAAGCCAGCAAGGCTGGCACCACAGTTTCATTTCCCAGTTGTTAAATGCAAAGAGAAGTTAGGTTAACTTACACATGGCTCTGGCTCCCAGCTAGTGTATGATGAGCCAGAGTTTGAACATGTGCAGTCCAGCTACTGAGTCCTGACCACATGAACCTTGCAACAAATAACTATTACAAAAACAACATTGAAACCTAACAGTATTGCACAAGATTTGGAAACCAAATATTGCATGATCATGCACATATATGGGTGAGGATAAGCTGTGAAGTGGAGAATTCTCAGATCACATGCAACGTTCAAGCTGAGCTGTGCAGATTGAATGGGATTTTTCAGGTATACTTTTGTGCAGATATAATTTTCCAGTTGGAGGTGAAAGTGTTTCCAAATGCGTAGGGATGGGAAATAACATAGCACACTTTTAATGGCTGCATATGTAGGTTTCCCTTGGCTAGGTAAAGGGAAACAGAGAATCATGAGTTCAGAAAGGTTAGGGATGGCTTAACATTCTTTCTTCAGTGCTGCGACTTTCAAACTCTCTTCTTGCATTTAACACTGGGGGTGAAAACTCTAAACTGATACTGAAAAGCCATGCAATCATGTCATTCCAGAAAGTCTCATGCGCGTTAAGGAACTGGGGTTCCTTAATGGCAAACTGGGGTTTGCCATTCCTGATACAAGATATAAATACCATGTAATGTGTGAGTGGGAGATTGTGAGGAGGTGAAACCCTTGATGTTGATTCTTTTTTCTACTTAATGGTGCCATAAGTAAGACAAATTTGATCAGAAAATGGGTCAACCTATCAGTGATTGGGATACAGATGTTTCCCAGTTGGAAAGATGAACATAAAAGAATAACAGATAATTGATTCAAGTGCACCAGTGTTGGGAGTGATAGCAGGAGCATGGCATCTGAACATAATTTTACATATTTTAAGGACTATTGTATTATTTCTACATTCACAAGCAGCTCCAGGAAAATTGTGCATGAAAAATCAATGAGGACCTAATGCACCAAGTGGGAAAGCTTATGATAATATGGGGTGATCATCTCACACAGGGTAGAATATTCTGAGAGAGCTTTTTGTTTATCTATCTATCTATCTATCTATCTATCTATCTATCATCTATCTATCATCTCTATCTAACAGCTATCTAGCTATCATCTATCTAAGTCTTAACTACTTATCTATATATTATTTTTATTGGGAAATATTTCAAGCATTCAGAAAAATACAGAGGTTATTCTAACAATTGCTAATTTCTTTTAAACAATGAAACAATAATAACAGGTGAGTACTAAGTAGATTCTAAGATACAGTATGAATACTTTGGAATTCTGGAGGTAAATTCTCTGACTGGCATCTATATTTCAAGCCTGGATACACAGCAGTTGCAGAAATAGCTTGTCATTACCCAACAGGCTCCATCAGAACCTACTTGGTCCCTCCATCCACCATGCCTTCCCTACACTGATGGTGATCGTACACTATCATCATCTTCCTATGAAAGTGCCCTGCTGATTCTGTCCCCTTGCAGAAGACCCTACAGTTTTTCCCTGTTGTTTTTCAGACACTTTCACATCCTTAAGGCTTGAAAGCCAATCTTTTCTCATGGCTTAACCTCCAAGTACACTGAACTTCCTGCCAATTCTCTCACACTTCAATAATCCCTGTGTCCACAGAGCTTCCTGATAACAGAAGAGAAAAAAATGAATTAATGTCTTTTTGAGCATGAAATCTGCAGAACAGGTACAAGTTAGCTAGGAAAATCCTGGGGGAACACATTGCTTAGGCAGAGGTCTTTTGTAACCATCCTTATAAAACAATACTGTCCAGTAGACACATAATGCAATCCATATAGGTAATTTAAATTTTTTTAGTTGTCATGTTAAAAGAAGTAAAAAGAAATAGCTGAAATTTATTTTTTAATATTTTACTTAACCCAATATATCCAAAATGTCATTTCAATATGTTAATTAATGCAAAATTATTAATGGAATTTTTTCATACTGAATCTGTGATATCTAGTGTGTATCTTATACTGAGAGCACATCTCAATTTAGACTGGTCATTTTTCAAGTGCTCAATAGTCAAAGGGAGCTAATGTCTGCTGTATTGGACAGTGTAGCTCTAATCTTACCCTGTTGTTATTTTCTTCATAGCATTTGTGTCTACCTGAAATTATTGGGCTTATTTGTTTACTTATATATTCTTCTCGGTCTCTCTCCACTAAAATATGAGTTTCATAAAGTCAGGAAGCTTTGCTAACTATTCGATTTCAGATGGCGATAAAAGCACTTGGTTTACGGTAAGGTCTTCTTACATGTTTGTCAAATGGATGAGCAGTAGATAAGAAGACCTGGGAGTGGGAAAGATCCTGACATCTTTGGAGGCCTCCAGCCTGGTGAGCAATGGGGCAAGGGGTATGAAGGAGTGTGAAGGAGGCAGGCAGAGACCAGGAATCAGTAAAGATGTCTCCATGCTGCTCTCTGCATGGTGATCATACACTATCATCATCTTCCTATGAAAGTGCCCTGCACTTTCATAGGAAGTGTCTCGTTCTTTTCTTCACTGACAAACTTCCCCATTCTTTTACATCCAACTGAATGCTGGGTCAGATCAGTAGCTTTCTCATAAATGTTCCTCAGACAAGGCATGTCTCAGTTTTAGTGCTCACCATTTTGGACTAGTATTCTCTCTGCTTACAAGTTGATCTTCCCTAGTAGCCCCTGTGCTCCTTGCAAGCAGAGCCTAAGTCATAGATACTTTTGTGTTTATTTTTCTGTGCTTGCTCAGGAAATGATTTTAAGATCCGCTCACGTTGTTACATATCTTAGCAATTTATTCCTTTTTATTGCTGAGTAGTATTTCGTTGTTTGGACATAAGAAAATATATTCATCTGTTGAGGAACACTTCAGTTGACTCAAATTTGGAGGTCTGATGAATAAATCTATTATGACCATTTCTGTATACAATTTTGTGTGGACATACGTCTTCCTTTCTTTTGAGTAAATAACTAGAAGGAGAACTGCCAGGTTATATGGTAACAGTAGTTTAAAATTTATACCAAACTCAAAATTTTTGCAAAGCATTTACATCATTTTATATTTCCATCAGCAATATATCAGAATTCTAGTTATACCAAATCCTCACCAACACTTGGCATTATTTATCATTTCAATTTTAGCATTCTAGTGGGTATGTAGTAGAGTTTCAATGCAGTTTTACTTTACAACTAATAACTTTAAGAATTGTTTTCTTCTGCTTATTTGTCACTTGTGTACATTCTTTAGTGAAGTGTCTATTTAAAACTTCTGCCTATTTTTAAATATTGGGTTTCTTTCTTGTTATTGAGTTTTCAGAGATCTTTATATATTCTGGACATAAATACTTTGTCAAATATGCATATATAAAATAGTTTCTTCTTGTGTGTGGTTTGCCTTTTCATTTTCTTAGCAGAGTTTTTTTGTTTGTTTGTTTGTTTTAGCAGTGCTTTGTGAAGAGCTGAAAGTTTCAATTGTAATGAAGTTCAATTTATTATTTTTTTATTATTAATTAATTTTGTGTTCCCTCTAAGAAGTCTTCAGCAACTACAAGTTCACAAAGTGTTCTGCTATGTTTTCTTCTAAAACATTTATAATTTTACCTTTTGTGTTTAGCTGTAAATCCATTTTAAGTTCATTTTTACATACAAAATGTTTACTTTCACATGGATGCCTGTTTATTCCCCTATCCTTTGTTGAATAGTATTTTCCCCATTGAGTTGTTTTGGTACATTTTTTAAACATTCTTCTCATGCCAGTAGCACACTACCTTGATTACTCTACCTTTATAACAAGTCTTAAAATCAGACATCTCAGTCATCTGACTGTTTCTTATTTTTCAAAATTTGTTAGCCATTTTAGTTTTTTTACATTTCCATATAAATATTAGAAGTAGCTTGTAAATTTCTACAAAATCACCAGCTGAATTCTGTTTGGAATTGTGTTGAATCTATAAATCAATTTGAAGAGAACTGACATTGTCATAAACATAGTATAGTTTTCCATTTATTTATGTCTTCATTACTTCCTTATCAGTATTTTATAATTTTTAGTGTATAGGTCTTGCACGTGTTTTGTTAAATTTATCTCTAGTTATTTCATGTTTTGGAATGCTATTAAAATAGTATTTTTATTTAAATTTCTAATTATTTGTTGTTATTGTATAGAAAAATATTAATTTTTGTGTATTACCCTTGCTAAACTCCCTTATTAGGCTTAGAAAAAAATTTTTTTATAGATCCCTTAAGATTTTCTATGTACACTATGACTACCTGTAAAAAAAGATGGTTTAAGTTTTTCTTTCCAATTTTCATACATTTTATTTTGTTTTCTCATAATATTGCACTGGCTACAATGTCTAGTACAATGTTGAATATAAATGGTGTAAGTGGGCATTTTTTCCTTGTTCCCTATCACAGAGGAAAAAATATTCAATCTTTTGTGATTATGTATAATCTTAGCTACATATACCCATTATCAAGTTGAGAATATTTCCTTCTATTTCTAGTTTGCTGATAGCTTTTAACCTGTATGGGTATTCAATTTTTATAAATGATTTTTCTGCATTTAATAAGATGATCTTTAATTTTTTTCATCAATTTGTATAGTGAATTTCACTCTTTGATTTTAATGTTAAATCAACATTGCAGTCTTTGAATTTACTGTATTTTGTCGTATTTCTATACACAATTTATGTGTATATAACGTAATAATATTAAATAATTATATTAATATGTATATATTGTTATATATCATATGCATTAAATTATATGTATGTTAGTATAGGTGTATGCATATGTATGTGTGTGAACAAATTTGCTAATATTTTTGTGAAAGGTTATTTTAGAGATATTGATCTATAGTTCTATTTTGTAGTAACATCTTTTTTTTTTTTTTTTTTGGTCTGGTTGTTGTAACAAAGTTAACCTAGCCCTATTAAATGAATTTGGAGGTATTCTCCCTTACTTTGTTTGTTTTTCTAGAGGAATTTAAGTATATTCATATCATTTCTTCATTATATGTGTCATCGAATTCATCAGTGAAGGCATCTGGGGAAAAACATTTGGTGTGTGGGGTATTTTCTCATTATAAATTTAAATTTTTAAATAGACATAGGACTATTTGTACTTTCTTTTTCATCTTGATCAATTTTGATAATTTGTGTCTCAAGAAATTTCTCAATTTAATCTAAGTAGTTAAATGTATTGGCATAATATTCTTTTATTATCTTTTAATGTCTGTTGGATCTGTAGTAAGTTCTTCATTTTCATTCCTGAAACTTGTCCTTTCTTTTTTTTTCCTTCATCAAAGTAGAGTTCTTTCAATTTTTATTGATTCTTTTTTAGAAATTAATTTTTTGTTTCATTGATTTACTTTATTATCTATTATTTTTTTCAATCGATTATTGCTCTTTTATTATTTCTCACTGTATTTGGTATTGCCTTCTTAATTCTTTTTCTCTATTTCTTTCTCTTTTTTGTAACCTTCCTACTATGGAAACTGGCTGGTTTGGAATCTTCCTTTCTAAGTATACATTTTCCTTTAAGAATTATTTAAGCTGCATCCCAAAAGTTTTGATATGCTGTGTTTTCACTGAATTTATTTAGGTATTTAAAAAAATCTTTTCTTCTTATTATTATGACTTCTTTTTTAACCCATGGTTTACTTTGAAGTGTTTTGTTCAATTTTCAATTATTTGAATTGTTTTATGATATTTTCCTTGTATGTTTCTAATTTAATGTCATTGTGATTAGACAAAAAACTCTAAATTTATGGAGACCTGTTTTATGACCCAGTATATAGTCTATAGTCTATCTTACTGAATTTTCATGTCCACTTGAAAAATACAGTGTATTCTGCTGTTATTGAGTGGAATGTTCTATAATTGGTAAAGAAATCAAATTAGTTAGTAGTGTTAGTCAGGTCTTCTATATGTTTATTAAGTTTTTTTTTTTTTTTTACTTTATTACTGAGAGATCAGTGTGAAACATTTCATCTATAATTGTGAATTTATCTATTTCTGCTTTTAATTCTTTGGGATTTTGCATTATGTGCCTTAAAGCTCTGTTGCTACATTCATATCCAATATTGAGAAAATGAAAAAGTTATACATTTTGTGTGAAATTAAACCTAATTAAAATTTATACTATCATCATTATCTAAAGTCTTGAAAGTGTCCAGAAACAAATATATGTAGCAAATATGACAACCAATAAGAAATGTCAGTTTTATTTCTAAAGAGTTCATGAAAGTTAATAGAGAAGTAAAACATTGAAATCTCAATATATAAACTTATAAACAACATGAAAGACAATTAACTAAAGAGAAAATTCAACTGGTAAAGAAGCATAAGGATACATCCTAAGCCTTCCTAGTAACCAAAAAAACATAAAATAAAATAACTATGTTTTTCTGTGTGTGTATTAATTGACTAATTTTTAAAAAAGTTTTAATACTCAATGCTGGAAAATGGACCATATAATTATGCTTTCACACCATGATAAGGACATTGATAAGTGTTTTTCATAATGTATAAATAAATGCAGCCTGAAAATAATCAAACCATATTAATTAAGGGCAAGAAAAATCTCATTTATTCATTCACTCAACATAATTTTTTAGGATCTATCTCATAATAGCCACTATGCTAAATAGTTGGGGATACAATGTTGATTACAGGAACAATTTCTTTTCTCGTGGAGCTTAGTCATACTTTCGGTATATATCCTAAGGAAATAATACCCACTTGACTCATATTATATGGGTGAATGCATTTATAAGTCACATACCAAATTAATTAGCAAATCAACTTCTTATTAGCTAAGTGAACTAGGGTATATCAATATTTTGAAATATTATCCATGTTCTAATATTATTGTATTTATTAATTTGCTAACTAAACAAATATTTATTTTTCACTTGATAAGTACCAGGCATTGTGCTAAGCATTTTGGATAAACAGTACACAAGACAGACAAAGTCCTTACCCTCATTGGATTTATATTCTAAATCAAAACTGCAATGTTAAACGATCTAACATTACACAAATAAACAGTATAGTAAATAGATTCTAGCACCATGATTCTAATTTTCAGAAGAAAACATGACTGAATTCAAAATACCCCATTATATTAGTATTTTTATTGCTTTGTAACAAAATACTATAAACTTAGTGGCCTAAAGCATTACACACAATAATTGTCTCACCGGTTCTGTGGGTAAGGAGTCCAGGCACAGCTTAGCTTGCTCTTCTGCAAGACTACAATCTAGGTTTCAGTAGGGATGGATTCTCATCTGGAGGCTCAACTGGGGAAGGGTCTGCTTCAAAGCTCACTTATATTGTTGGTGGAATTCATTTTCTTGCTGCTGAAGGGGTCATAACAGGTTGCATTTTTAAAGGTACCAAGGAAAGACAGATTTTAGAGTGAGTGTTCTAGTAACAGAGTCTTATATAGTGTAATGTGACAATGGGGATGACATCCCATCACCTTTGCCATGTAATGTAAATATAACCATAGGAGTGGTGTCTCCTCATCTTTGCCATGTAATGTAACATGGTCATGGGAGTAATACCCTATTACTTTTACCATATTCTACTGGTTAGAAGCAAGTCTAAGCCCTCCCCACACTCAACAATGAGAAATAACTCTACAAGGGTGTGAACCAGAAGGCAGGGGTTATGGGAACCACCTTAAAATCTGTCCACCACACCAAATAACTGCAACTTGCTGGGCATTGGAGCATTACAGGTGACTTTCCTGTCTCTGCTTTTTATTGAAAAAATATTTGTTGTAAAGTTGTTATGCTTATAATTTAACATAATTTAACTTTCAAGTGCCATAGTTGATCATCGACTAACTAATTTACCTTTTATTAAATACATATTTTCTCAGGGATGCAATAATTCATTTTTAAACAATCATTTATCCTTGAATTTCATTATTTTTCCATTACTTCTGTTAGATAATATAGCAGTTCTCTTTTCTGCTTTTGTCATTGAAAAGGCACATGATTTCAGTTGAGGTCATTAGCAGCATTTTCTGAGGTAGTCTTGGAAAATGACCATTACTTATAATATCCTATCTAAGGTTGTTGATTCTCCCTACAATCTATTGCATGTCTAGCATCTAAACACAAAGAGACTGGGACAGCAAAGACTAAGTAGCCTCACCTGGTCATGTCTCCCCCAGGTGAGAAGAAGAGGAGCTTTGTGCCAGGAAGTACCAAGATGGGGCTGTGTACCAGAATTAGAAGGATGTGTGTACCAGGGAGTAGGCATGATGAAAGTGGGTAACAATGAAGTCACATAATCCTTCACCTTTCCTCCTTGACAAAGACCCCCAGAGTGAATGAGAAGTGGGCCTACTTGATCCTGATTGTTAAATTACACTTGGTAGACATTGAGGGTGTGGTAATTGTTGTCATTTTTACAATATTGTGTTATTAATCTTATGGAATATTGAATCTCCAAATAGCCCATGGCATAAAAAGACCTTTATGGCTCCGATGGAGCTATTATATTTTGTTATCTCACAAATATTCAGATTTAAAGAGTCCTCAATGAGACCTTGACAAAATTAAGCCTAATGAGTCCAGAGGAGTTACAATGGTCTATTGTGCTAATAATTTAGACATGACAGGTCTTTGTTGTAAGTAGGCCTTGGTATCCCAATGTGGCCTATGGGTTGTGTAGGTCAGACTGACAGCTGAGAAAGCGAATTGAAGTTGTTCAAAAGGCACTCTATACATCAACCATGTAGTTTAAAAGTTTCAAATAAAAATTTTTACTACATTGACTCTATCTTTTAATGCTGCCTGGGGCATAAATTCATTTATTCATTCACATATAACATTTGTGCCTGCCTAATCATTTATGTGCTGTGCTAGGAATAGGGATTCAAAGGTGAAATAAGGCACAGCCTCTGCTGAAGAATGCTCAAGGAGTTCAGCAAATAACAGTTTTAAGAAGTTTGCAGTCTAGAAGGGAGGTGAGCAAAAACCATGGCCCATAGGGCAGACACCTGCTTTTGTAAATAAAGTTTCATTGGAACGCAACCATATTCTTTCATTTATGAATTATCTATGGCTGTTTTGTGCTACAGTGGCAGAGCTGAGTTGTTGCAACAGAGATATATGGACCACAAAGCTGAAAGATTCACTGGTCCTTTAACTAAGCTTGCCAACCTCTGGTCTAGAATTTCAAAAGCTTAGGAGCTACCTCAGTAAACCACAAATAAGCATGAATTAGTATATTCAGTTCACATAGCTTTGGTGTAATGCAGATAGGCTGTCTTCTTTTCTTTTTTCTCTTTTTTTAACACTTTTATTGAAGTATAATTGCTTACATTGTTGTGTTAGTTTCTGCTGTATCACAAAGTGAATCAACTATACATATAAATATATCCCCATATCTCCTCCCTCTTGCGTCTCCTTCCCACCTTCCCTATCCCACCCCTCTAGGTGGTTATAAAGCACCAGGCTGATCTCCCTGTGCTATGTGGCTGCTTCCCACTAGCTATCTATTTTACATTTGGTAGTGTATATATGTCAATGCCACTCTCTCACTTCTTCCCAGCTTACCCTTCCCTTGCCCCATGTCCTCAAGTCTATTTCCTATGTCTGTATCTTTATTCCTGTCTTGCCCCTAGGTTCTTCAGAACTTTTTTTTTTTAAGATTCAATATATATGTGTTAGCGTATGGTATTTGTTTTTTCTCTTTCTGACTTACTTCACTCTGTATGACAGACTCTAGGTCCACCCGCTTCACTACAAATAACTCAATTTTGTTTCTTTTTAAGGCTGAGTAATATTCCATTGTATATATGTGATACATCTTCTTTATCCATTTATCTGTAGATAGACACTTAGGTTGCTTCCATGCCCTGGCTATTGTAAAGAGTGCTGCAATGACCATTGTGGTACATGCCTCTTTTTGAATTATGGTTCTCTCAGGGTATATGCCCAGAAGTGGGATTGCTGGGTCATATGGTAGTATTATTTGTAGTTTTTTAAGGAACCTCCATACTGTTCTCCGTAGTGGCTGTATCAATTTACATTCCCATCAACAGTACAAGAGGGTTCCCTTTTCTCCACACCCTCTCCAGGATTTATTGTTTCTAGATTTTTTGATGATGGTCATTCTGACTGGTGTGAGTTGATATCTCATTGTAGTTTTGATTTGCATTTCTCTAATGATTAGTGATCTTGAGCATCCTTTCATGTGTTTGTTGGCAATCTGTATATCTCCTTTGGAGAAGTGTCTGTTTAGGTCTTCTGCCCATTTTTGGATTGGGTTACTTGTTTATGTGATACTGAGCTGCATGAGCTGCTTGCATATTTTGGAGTGTAATCCTTTGTCAGTTGCTTCATTTGCAAATATTTTCTCCCATTCTGAGGGTTGTCTTTTCATCTTTTTTATGGTTTCTTATGCTGTGCAAAAGCTTTTAAGTTTCATTAAGTTCCATTTGTTTATTTTTGTTTTTACTTCCCTTTCTCTAGGAGGTGGGTCAAAAAGAATCTTGCTGTGATTTATGTCATATAGTGTTCTACCTATGTTTTCCTCTAAGAGTTTTAAAGTGTCTGGCCTTACATTTAGGTCTTTAATCCATTTTGAGTTTATTTTTTAACATGGTGTTAGGGAGTGTTCTAATTTCATTCTCTTACATGTACCTGACCAGTTTTCTTAACACCACTTATTGAACAGGCTGTCTTTTCTCCATTGTATATTCTTTTTTTTTTTTTTTTTGTGGTACGTGGGCCCCTCACTGTTGTGGCCTCTCTCATTGTGGAGTATAGGCTCCAGATGCACAGGCCCAGCAGCCATGGCTCACAGGCCTAACCACTCCACGGCATGTGGGATCTTCCCAGACCAGGGCACAAACCCATGTCCCCTGCATCGGCAGGCAGACTCTTAACGGTTGCACCACCAGGGAAGCCCCCATTGTATATTCTTGACTTCTTTCTCAAAGGTAAGTTGACTATAGGTGCATAGGTTTATCTCTGGCCTTTCTATCCTGTTCCATTGATCTCTATTTCTATTTTTGTGCCAGTACCATATTGTCTTGATTACTGTAGATTTGTAGTATAGTCTGAAATCCAGGAGTCTGATTTCTCCAGCTCCGTTTTTTTTTTTTTTTTTCTTTCCTCAAAATTGCTTTGGCTATTTGGGGTCTTTTGTGTTCCTATATAAATTGTGAAATTTTTTGTTCTAGTTCTGTGAAAAATGCCATTGGTAGTTTGATAGTGATTGCATTGAACCTGTAGATTGCTTTGGGTAGTATAGTCATTTTCACAATGTTGATTCTTCCAATCTAAGAACATGGTATATCTCTTCATCTGTTTGTATCATTTTTACTTTCTTTCATCAGTGTCTTATAGTTTTCTGCATACGGGTCTTTTGTCTCCTTAGGTAGGTTTATTCCTAGGTATTTTTTTCTTTTTGTTGCAGTGGTAAATGGGAGTGTTTCCTTAATTTCTCTTTCAGATTTTTCATCATTAGTGTATAGGAATGCAAGAGATTTCTGTGCATTAATTTTGTATCCTGCTACTTTACCAACTTCATTGATTCACTCTAGTAATTTTCTGGCAGCATCTTCAGGATTCTTTATGTATAGTATGATGTCATCTGCAAACAGTGACAGCTTTAGTTCTTTTCTGATTTGGATTCCTATTATTTCTTTTTCTTCTCTGATTGTTGTGGCTAAAAATTCTAAAACTATGTTGAATAATAATGGTGAGAGTGGGCATCCTTTTCTTGTTTCTGATGTTAGAGGAGATGCTTTCAGTTTTTCACCATTGAGAGTGATGTTTGCTGTGGGTTTGTCATATACAGTTTTTATTATGTTGAGGTAGGTTCTCTCTACGCCCACTGTCTGGAAAATTTTTATCATCAGTGGTTGTTGAATTTTGTCAAAAGCTTTTTCCGCATCTATTGAGATGACCGCATGGTTTTTATTCTTCAATTTATTAATATGATAGTATCACATTGATTGTTTTGTGTATATTGAAGAATCGTTGCATCCCTGGGATAAATCCCACTTGATCATGGTGTATGATCATTTTAATGTGTTGTTGGATTCTGTTTGCTAGTATTTTGTTGAGGATTTTTGCATCTATGTTCATCAGTGATATTGGCCTGCAGTTTTCTTCTTTTGTGATATCTTTCTCTGGTTTTGGTATCAGGGTAATGGTGGTCTTGTAGAATGATTTTGGGAGTGTTCCTCCCTCTGCTATATTTTGGAAGAGTTTGAGAAGGATATGTGTTAGCTCTTCTCTAAATGTTTGACAGAATTCACCTGTGAAGCCATCTGGTCCTGGGCTTTTGTTTGTTGGAAGATTTTTAACCACAGTTTCAATTTCAGTGCTTTTGAATGGTCTGTTTATATTTCCTATTTCTTCCTGATTCAGTCTCGGAAGGTTGTGCTTTTCTAAGATATTTGTCCATTTCTTCCAGATTGTCCATTTTATTGACATATAGTTGCTTGTAGTAATTTCTCATAACCCTTTGTATTTCTGCAGGGTCAGTTGTTACTTTTCCTTTTTCATTTCTAATTCTGTTCATTTGAATCTTCCCCGTTTTTATCTTGATGAGTCTGGCTAATGGTTTATCAATTTTGTTTATCTTCTCAAAGAACCAGCTTTTAGTTTTATTGATCTTTGTTATTTTTCCTTCATTTCTTTTTCACTTATTTCTGATCTGATCTTTATGATTTCTTCTCTTCTGCTAACTTTGGGTTTTTTTTTAGCTGTTGTTCTTTTTTCTCTAATTGTTTTAGGTGTAAGGTTAGGTTGTTTATTTGAGATTTTTCTAGTTTCTTGAGGTAGGGTTACATTGCTATAAAATTCCTTCTTAAAACTGCTTTTGCTGCATCTCACAGGTTTTGCATCATGGTGTTTTGATTGCCATTTGTTTCTAGGTATTTTTTTATTTCCTCTTTGATTTCTTCAATGATTGCTTGGTTATTTAGCAGTGTATTGTTTATCCTCCACGTGTTTGTCTTTTTTACAGATTTTTTTCCTGTAATTGATATCCAGTCTCATAGTGTTGTGGTTGGAAAAGATACTTGATACAATTTCAATTTTTTAAAATTTACCAAGGTTGATTTGTGACCCAATATATGATCTATCCTGTAGAATGTTCCATGAGCACTTGAGAAAAAAGTGTATGCTGTTGTTTTTTAATGGAATGTCCTATAAATATGAGTTAAGCCCATCTCTATTAATGTGTCATGTTAAGTTTGTGTTTCCTTATTTATTTTCATTTGGGTTGATCTGTCCATTGGTGAAAGTGATGTGTTAAAGTCCCCTACCATTACTGTGTTACTGTTGATTTTCCCTTTTATGGCTGTTAGTATTTGCCTTATGTATTGAGGTACTCCTATGTTGGGTGCATAAATATTTACAATTGTTATATCTTCTTCTTGGATTGATCCCTTGATTATTATGCAGTGTCTTTCTTTGTCTCTTGTAATAGTCTTTATTTCAAAGTCTATTTTGTCTGATGTGAGAATTGCTACTCCAGCTTTCTTTTGATTTGCATTTGCATAGAATATCTTTTTCCATCCCCTCACTTTCAGTCTATGTTTCCCTAGGTCTGAAGTGGGTTTCTTGTAGACAGCATATATTCGGGCCTTGTTTTTGTATTCACTCAGCCAGTCTATGTCTTTTGGTTGTAGAATTTAATCCATTTTCATTTAAGGCAATTATTGATATGTATATTTCCTGTTACCATTTTCTTAATTGTTTTGGATTTGTTATTGTAGACCTTTTCTTTCTCTTTTGTTTCCTGCCTAGAAAAGTTTCTTTAGCATTTGTGGTAAAGCTGGTTTGGTGGTGCTGAATTCTCTTAGCTTTTGCTTGTCTGTAAAGCTTTTAGTTTCTCCGTCGAATCTGAATGAAATCCTTGCTGTGTAGAGTAATCTTGGCTGTAGGTTCTTCCCTTTCATCACTTTAAGTATGTCCTGCCACTCCCTTCTGGCTTGCAATGTTTCTGTTGAATGATCAGCTGTTAACCTTATGGGGATTCCCTTGTATTTATTTGTTGCTTTTCCCTTGCTGCTTTTAATATTTTTTTATTTGTATTTAATTTTTGATAGTTTGATTAATATGTTTCTTGGCATGTTTCTCCTTGGATTTATCGTGTATTGGACTCTGCACTTCCTGGACCTTATTGACTATTTCCTTTCCCATATTAGGGACATTTTCAACTATAATCACTTCAAATATTCTCTCAGCCCCTTTCTTTTTCTCATCTTCTTCTGGGACCCCTATAATTCTAATGTTAGTGCATTTAATATTGTCCCAGAGGTCTCTGAAACTCAATTCTTTTTATTCTTTTTTCTTTATTCTGTTCTGTGATAGTTATTTTCACTATTTTATCTTCCTGGTCACTTATCTGTTCTTCTGCCTCAGTTATTCTGCTATTGATTCCTTCTAGAGAATTTTTAATTTCATTTATTGTGTTGTTCATCATTGTTTTTTTGCACTATAGTTCTTCTAGGTCCTCATTAAACCTTTCCTGTATTTTCTCTATTCTATTTCCAAGATTTTGGATCATCTTTACTATCATTACTTTGAATTATTTTTCATGTAGACTGCCTATTTCCTCCTCATTTGTTTGGTCTGGTGGGTTTTCACCTTGTTCCTTCATCTGCTGTGTGTTTCTCAGTCTTCTCATTTTGCTTAACTTACTGTGTTTGGGTTCTCCTTTTGGCAGGCTGCAGGTTCATAGTTCCTATTGTTTTTGGTGTCTGCCCCCAGTGGTTAAGGTTGGTTCAATGGGTTGTGTAAGCTTCCTGGTGGAGGGGACTAGTTCCTGTGTTCTGGTCGATGAGGCTGTATCTTGTGTTTCTGGTAGGCAGGATCAAGTCCCGTGGTGTGTTTTGGGGTGTCTGTGAACTTATTATGATTTTAGGCAGCCTCTCCATTAACTGGTGGTGTTGCGTTCCTGTCTTGCTAGTTGTTTGTCATAGGGTGTCCAACAGTGGAGCTTGCTGGTTGTTGAGTGGAGCTGGGTCTTAGCGTTGAGATGGAGATCTCTGGGAAATCTCTTGCCCATTGATATTATGTGGAGCCTGGAGGTCTCTGGTGGTCTAATGTCCTGAACTCAGCTCTTCCACCTCTAAGGCCTAGGCCTGTCACCTGGCCAGTACACCAAGACCCATTTGTGAACTCCTGACGTCCTAGTGTTACCGTACCAGCCTGGTTTTGCCCTATGGGCAGCAACTAAAATGCTGAGATACCAAGGTTTGCAGCAAACAGAGGGCTTATTTACAAGGTAGCCAAGCAATAGGAGAATCTCAAATTTGCCTCCCTGAAGTAAGGGGCTTAAGGTATTTTGGGAATAAAGAATAAAAAAGCACAGAGGTTCTAGGTGCAGTGAGTGTGAGATGCACAATGATTGAAAAAGGTTGTCTTCTTTTCTTTTAGTTCACATTTATTCTACTTTAATAGAAATGGTAAGTTATAGCTTATTCTTCATATCTTTACTTGGTACTACGTCTACCTAGTCCTGTTATCCTCTCTTGGTATAATTCCTGGAGTATAGAAGATGCATAATTAATGTTTACAAGACATGAATCACCTTTGTCTACACCATTAAGGACAGTATGGTGGTTTTAAAGATATGTTCTCAAATTCTTTGATACACCTCCCCTGTGTATGGGTTGGACTGTGACTCACTTCTGTAAAACAGAATACATCAGACATGATGGGATGTCATAAATTTATAAAAAAAGACTGCTGTTTGAATCTTGGGTCTCCTCTCTTTCTCTCTATCTGTGTGTGTGTGTATCACCTCCTTTATTCTGTGAGAATCCGTCTGCCATACAGCAGGCAGTCAGGTCCAGGTGACAGGGAAGCCATCCACTCTGTCATAGGGACACTCAGGTAGCTGATGGAGCAGCCCATGTGGTGAGGAACTGAAACTTGTCAATAGTTGATGAATTTGCTTGAGAATGAATCTTATCCTATTGAAACCTTGAGATGACTGCAGCCCCAGCTGACTTCACCTGTAACCTCATGAGAGATCTTGAGTCAAAACTTCCCAACCAAGCCACTCCTGGATTCCTGACTCACAAAAACTGTGAGCTAATAAAAGTTTGTTGTTTTAAGCCACTAAGTTTGTGTGATTTTTTACATAGCAAGAAATAACCAATATAGGAGGTGGTCAACCATGGGTGTGAGAGATAGTAATGGTTGTCTCCTGTTCTGAATTCTTCCCAACGTCCATGCAAGACCCTTGAACCCTCGGTCAAAGTTCTGATATGGTTCAGAAACTCTCCCCTTGCATACAGAGATGTACACAGATGGCAATGTTCTCCCCTTTGCCATGTTGTCATTCTTGCCATGCTGTCATTCTTGAATGCAGTATGGGCTGATCTAGAAAAATTTTAGACAAATATTGATATCAGCCTCATGCAATTTTGGTCTTAATGATGCTGTATTGGAGACTCCCATTGTTTATTGTTCCCTTCCTTATAAGAAGGAAGGGAGTTCTCTCTACCAGAGTTGAAATTGCTTTACAAGAATGACAAATAGGATTATAGCTCACAATGCATATGTCTTTCATTTGACTTGATTTCAACATTTTTATATCTGTCTTACTTTTCACCCTGATATCAAAAATGTCAATTGTACACCATTATTTGGGATGATGCCATTCAGAGTAGTAGTCAAGTAAGTCCACCTTTGGTAACTAATAACTAGTGATGCATTTTGCTTCTTTTCACCTCAGAGTGATGTCTGTGTCTAAATGGGATGACTCATGGAATTGTTGACAGGTTATCATCCTCCTTTTTTCTGAAAGTCTTGGTTATAAGACCAGCTGGCAATTCCAAAGTGTGTCTTCCAGATGATTGGAACTTAGTGTTGAAAGAGATGCTGCTTTTCACAGGATAACATGAGATGATATCCCCGAATTCCAGAATTCCACACTGAGCAGTTTTGGGACTCTCATTTCTAAACCCTAACAGAAAGTAGTTGTAACCAGTGCTAAATCAGAGGCACGAGCAAAATTCAATGAAAACACAAGGGTACCTAAGTGCAATGTTTTGTCCTGCATTGGCTCCTGGAACAGAAAAATGGCATTGGCAGGAAAGCTAATGAAATCTTCACTAAGCATGGAGTTTAATGAATAGTAATGTGCCAATATTAGTTTCTTATTTATGACACATGTATCACAGTAATGCAAGATGCTAATTGCAGAAAAAACTGGGAGGAGGGTCTAGGGAAACTCTCTCTACTATCTTTACAAGTTTTCTGCAAATCTACACATACACATATAAACACGCATGCACACACATGAGCAGGAGATTTATTCTGCAACCAGGGCTTAAAGAAATTTCAAGAGAAGGACTACTAATATAAGCCAGGAGGATGTTGACGGGCAGAAGAGGTGGGTGTAGAGAACAGTCCAGACCAAAGTGACAGAACATGGAATGTTTAAGAACAACCTGTATTACCCCTGAACTGACAGGTTCTGTGACTGGCAAGACACCTGATGTGACCAAATCATGTTGTGATATTCATGGGCAGGTATAGGGGGGATATAAAGCAAAGGGAGAAAGCATGATTGGATCTTGAATGGTACAATAAAGAGTCTGAATTATTATATTAATTATAATATTAATAGGTCTACCGTGAGGGCTGTGACATCATCTGAGCTGTGCTTACAAAGAATAAGTATAATATTTTATAGGGTGCATTTCTGTGCCTCCCAACACATACATACACCCTTACCCACATAGATGCTACACCTCTTCTTGGGTGACTTCCAATTATCTTTCATGCCTGCTTCAGAGAGGCCTCCCCTGGCCTGTGCAGACTGGGATGGGCACCCTGTCTTTGTCTTTTCTGAGCACTTATTACCACTTGTTAAAATGGTAGCTCCTTTTCCTCTTTGCACAATGTTTCCAGGAGGTGAATGCCTATCTCATTTGTCTGGGCATCCCCAGGACCAAGCACATGTTGGATGCCAGACACTTTTGTTAAAGAAATGAATTAATGGATAAGTCTAGGGGTGCTTCAGAGCAAACCAAGACGTTTTGACCTACTTTTGTATAGATTTAAGAGGTCTGCCTGACTCTCAGTGGATAAAAATTATTAATTAAAATGAACACAATAGGGAACAAGTCGACCTTACGGGGCTTTTGGGAAAGCCTCTGAGGTTATAATGAGATGAGGGAGAGGCAGAAATGGATCTTGGTGTTTTTAGGGAAATGGGAAGAAGAAGCCCTCGGTGAATCTGGCCAGCTTTCCAGGTAGCTCCCCAGTGCGGCAACCTCAACCCTGCTGTCAGTCACTGAGCAGCGCTCTGCGTGGACTCAGCATCCATAGCCATCACTTAGAAGATCAATGTCTTCAACGTTTCTCCTTCTCTGAGATATCAGACAGCCCATAAGCCAGTAATTCACAAGGATCAGTGTTGGCTCTATCCAACTTTCAACTCTTTGAAAAGTTTGCCTTAAGAATTGAGACATCACTTTTTCTCTTCGCAAAGCACGTGTATCTTTTCAGGATTCAAAGGGGCAAGAAAAAATGTCCGCATTTTCCTTGACAGTTGATGTGCTGTGTTCTCCATGTTGCTGATCGGCAAATCAGAATAGACGGTTCTTCCTTTTTATCCCTCCTCATTACACTGATGTGGTTTTTTAGTCTCTTTCCAAATGAAGCCCTCGGTGAGACATCTTAAGATGAAAGGGACAGTGGTCGAACTCACCGTTCGTGAGCCTATCAAGGATTTAACGTTTTGATTGATAACCCTGCTGTGTCATAGACACGCGTATTTAAAAACCTTCTGAAATTTGGAGTGAATATATCTGAAAGATGCATCTGATTTTCCCCCTAGAAGGAAGGAAAGAGCAAGTTGTGTACAGTTTTCTAACATTCCCGAACATAAATCCTAGGTTTATTTTTCTGACATTTCAGTGTGCAAGTGACAGTTTTGATGATGGAGACAGAGGGTTTTGAAGCTCCACTTAAAAAAATTTTTTTTCTTTTAAATGTAATAACACCCTTTCCCCCATCCTTTCTTTATCCAAAACACAAATGAATGCTTCCCTGTTGGGGAAAGTGGTAGACAAAGGGAGATTATTGACAATTACTGATCTCGGAAGCCCCATTAAGTAGATGATGCTAGAATTGAAGATTTCCAAGGACAAATCCAGGCAGGGACAGTGGCCTCAGATCAACAGAACCTACAAAGGATGGATGAATACTATCTCTTCAGAGCTGCTGCATTGGGAGGTGCTGCCTGGATTCTCAGCAGCTTCTTCCTAAGGAACTTTCCTGTTTGCTAACCATCACCAGATGCCTGGTGAGTAGCATGAGGTCCCAACCAGGGCTGGGTGTAAAAACATATCCTTGGACACCCAGTGTAGGCTGTCAGCCTGGGAGCCTGTGGGAACCTGAGAAAGCATTTTAAGGTATTTAAGGAAGCAGACAATCTGAAGTCAGACAAACTCTCCAAATCCCAGGGACCTGCGTACCAACTCTGTGAAGCTAAAGGAGTCCTTTGAACTAAGTAAACTTCAGTTTCTCCTCATACATAAAATATTTGCAAACCAGTATAGGATGGTTGGGAATGTCAAAGGAGAAAAAAGTGCTATTGCAACTCCTGGCAAATAGTTAGAACCCATCAGACACTACCTCTTATCGTGACCTTATGGTCACTGTCATCGTAATCTGTTCACTGAGGGATGGGGTAACATTTCTCTTGCCTCCTGTGGTGTCTGTGGGAATGGGCCAGAGCTGTGTCCAATTCTTTGGTTTCCCCTTGTTCCTTTTTACATCTTCTTTGACATCCTGAATATACCCTGTAAGTAAACTCAGAGCCCAGTTTTAATTTTTTTCTATTTCTTCTTAAAGGGGAACCCAAACATAGTTTACCTTGCTATCAATAGATTGCTGTTTGGACAATCTCCACCCCACGCCAGTTTGGTTTCTGTTCTGAACGTAACTTTATTTTGCCCCATTGAAAGATGCAGCAAAACCCCTCTTTGTGCAGGGACCATTAACACTGCCCATTCTTAAATTAGCACAGCAAAAAAAAAAAAAAAAAAAAAAAAAAAAAAGAAGTGCATTTTATAGTCAAGCCAGCAGTAATTGGACACTGTGACTATGAGTGGCCCTTGCGGTGTTTGGACGTGGGCCAAATGTACCTTCTGTCTGTCTCTGACACAGGCAGACAATAGCAGTATTATTTACTGCCCTGGCTCTGTGCAACTCCAAAGGCCAGCTGCAAGAACAAAAGAATCTCTCACACTTTACCCAGCCCTAGACTCCACTGGAGGCTGTATCTATGTTTCGTAAATAATTCACCCCTCTACCCCAAATGTGGGATCATCTATTCTGTGCTTCTTTCCTTTTGCACTGACCATGGCTGCAAGGAAAAGATGTATCACTTCTCGGAATCCTTGGAAGGGAACGGAGTGGAGAGAGGAATGTATAACCATTCTCTGCGTCCATGTCTTGGGGGTGCAGAGTCGCCATGACAGACCAGCTATGGCAGCAGAGCCTGTGTGAGGGAAAATGCTGGCAAGGGCTAGCCCCTCCTGGGAAGTCATGCTTCCCAGGCATGTCATTCTGAGTTCTGTCCAAGGAGCTTTATAAAGGAACCTGATGTTTGCCCAGGCAACATTCACAAATTGCCACGATCTTAGGGGCATAACCTTTGTGTTACAGGCAACCTGGGCTTTAGGTGGGCTCAGCAAAGGGTTTCACAGTTGACTTGGCTTCAGTTCTCACTTAGAATCTGGGAAAAAGGACCCCCACTTGATGGCATCGTCCAATTGCAATCCTTACTAACATGGTGTTTAGCAGGACACAGCCTTATCAGTCACCTGACATGCAGCCTGTACCTGGGGATAGAGAGTTCACTGCTCCTGACCCAGATCTGCACCTAGGAAACCAGCAGTCCAGCCTGACCCACACATTCCTCTCCCAAGCAGGGCAGCCTCCAGACTTCCAAAACTGTCCTCGGCAATCCATGGCTCCTTATCACCTCCTCTCACCTTGAACTGTGTTTTCTGACCTGTTCCTGGGATCATCAGCTCCTGGTCTTGTGCCTAGACTTCGGAGCCAGGCCTCCCAGGGGTCTTGGGATCCACTGCTGCTATTGCTTTCCTGGATGGAGGGAGCCCCCCGGTGCAGGCTTAGCCTCCCTGTCTCCCTGGGCAGCATCTGTCTCCAGCTGCTTGGGCAACACCTGGCCTGATGAAACGCAGACTCGGGATGCTGTGCAGCCACAGTCAAGCAGACACCCTGATCCAACAGGTTCTAGAAATTCCACCAAGATCAGTCCCAGGTCAGTTATGACCACAGACTCAATAGTCATGCAGGGAGTCTTCATGGCTCATAAACTAATGGTTTATAAACTATTTTGCCTCCCTTTTCTCATTTGCTTCTCGCACTCTATGATGGAGGCTAGGAAGGCATTATCATTCATATTTTAGAGGTAGGGTTAAGTGGGTCTCAAAGATATTCTGTTAAAAGGGGGCAAAACCAAGTGCAAGGTTTCAGCTCTCCAAGTCCATGTGTCTTTTGACTCACTAGAGTCAGGTGGAGGGAGGGAGGCAGGGAGGGGATTAGAAGCATGCTCGCCATGAAGTTCAAAGGATCTGACTCTGTCTTCAATGTATGCCATGCTGAGCCTTTGGATTTTCCTTTTGTGTGTAATGCTCTCTAAAAAGGAAGACTCTTCCTCATTATGCTGTACTTGCTATGATGACGGAGCTGTGCGTATTCTCACTCACCATTTATCTCCTGGGGCCAAGGACAGCTTTCACTATAGACCAGGTGTTGAATGAATAAATGGATGGATGGATGAATGGTTGGATGGATGGATGAAGGGGTGGGTGGACTCATGAGTGAGTAGAGGAGGAATGGCTGTTCTGCATGTCCTGCAGGCTGGCACGCTCATCCTCTGATTGTGTAAGACACTGGAATAATCCTATCTGCCCCTTTATCGGTGTCCTTTTCCTGTGTCTCTGGTCATCCACACTCTGCCTTAGATGCTCCTGACCTCTTAGGCCCTGGGAGAACTACTATTCTTATTGCAGAGGGAAACGTCCTTTCCTTTTCCTCACTACTACATTTATGACATCTTGGAATGAGACTGCTGGGTACTGGGATGTATTCTTGAAGGCAACTCTGCCCCTTCTCCTTTAGGGTGTCTCCCCTGAGGTGGGGGAGCTTAGGCCAGAGTCCAGAAATCAGGAAGCTCTCCTTCATGACCCCTGACTTGATCTATCATCTTCCACCAAGAGCCCCACTTCAATTCTCTCTGTGGACAAGGACTCAGACCCCCCGGGCTCTCCTCAGATAGTCTCAGAACCATGCAGGACTTCAGGAAACATGTTTTGTTCCTTATTTTTCTTTCCAGAGAGAACCAGAGCTGAGAGAAGTAAGTGGTCTTGCTTGGGGTCCCAATGGCCCTTCAGTGACAGGCAGAGACTTGAAATTGCAGACATTGAAAATGGTACATGTCACACCATGTACCATTTTTTTCTTCAGGGTTTGGCCTAGAAGAATTTTGACATTTCGAGCTTGGGGATGAGGACCTTGGAATGTCACCGCACCTACTCTGAGAAAGCTAATTTCCCCTTAGTTCAGTACTTGCAAATAGCAAAGTTAATTAATCCCCTGTAAATAAACATTTGCAAACTGCCGTTCAATACAGCACTGACCAGGAATGCTTCCAAATGTGTTCTGAGATTAGAAGATAAGAGGACCAGAGCTGGTCATGTGACTGAGTCTCCAAGTTGGGCTGGAAAATGTATTGATGTGATGGAAAAATCATTGGTTTGGGAGATTCATGAAGACACAGGTCTGGATTCCAGCTCTGCCATTGATTCACTGAGACATTTGGCAAGTCATAAATGCTCTAAGCCTATGTGCCCATGTGTAGAAAGCAGTGAGGTTGCTTCTGCAGGCATTAGATCCTGAAAGTAGAGATGCCTGGTATGAGGTCGGCTTCCTGAAAAGCATTCCATAAACGCTTCCCTCTGCCCTTCCTCTTCCCACCGTCTTCCTTGCTTTCCAGCATAGCCAGTGCCTTTAAATGTCGCTGATCTCCAGAAACTCTTAGACTTTGAGAAACCTCTTTGGTTAATGAAGGTGTTGGGCAGGAAGATTGAGCCAGACCATTTCCAGCTCCTTCTCATTTTTGACGGACTTACACAGGCCACTGATTTGCATCATCCACCTCCCCGTTTAATGAGCTCCTGTGCTCACAGTTAATGAACTAATTACGTCTGGGCAAAATCAGCATTAAGTTGCAAAACTGCTTTCTGCAGCGTCCACCAGACCAGCGTTCTTTTGTCAAGTCAAAGAGAGTGTGGCAGTGTGGAGCCTCTGTTAGTTTCTGATGATAGATCTTCACCGACCAGAGATGTCCAAATCAGCCAGCACAATTTGAATTAAAATACCTCACCCAATGAGAACGACATCAAACATGACAAGTATTTTCTCAAGATCCAGGACAAGGCTGAACTGCAGGCTCTGACCTCCAGGTCTCATTGCTTTCCTGGTCAGAAATAGAGCTCTTCTCGAAGGCTATAGACTTTTCCCCCCCAAAATGACTAGATTAATGGCAATAAAATGGAGATATGCCAAATGGCCTGCTTTAAATTCGGATGACGGTGAACAGACCATCTCTGAGCATACGGAAAGGAGATTTATACACAAGGCACATCTTAATTGGAAGGAAAACTTTCTACTCTTTGAAACAGTTAAGCCGTTTGCCTGGGGAACAACTTTAAGTGATGTAGCACAAGGTTACTTGCTGTAAGGACTCATTTTCATTCCTTCAGGACTCGTTTACTGAGAGGCCGGAACACTGACTTCAGAGTTGACTGCCCTGGATTTGAACACTGACCTTGCCCCTATTAGACAAGTATGTGCTGTGTGACAGTGGAAAAGTCACTAATCTCTCTGTGCCTTAGTTTCCTCACTGATGACAGGTGGAACTCGATAGGTCCCAACTGCATTGGGGTCATCGTGAGATCTATATGGAAAAGGGATGTGCTTAATTATTCAACAAATATTGACTTAAACCATGGCAAAGACCATTGATGTTCAAGTCTCCATGTGCCTCCTTATATTTCTCATCTGCCCTTGGAGTTGAGTTGGAGCCATGCACCTGGATTCTGACAAATGGGAATGTGTGTCCACAATGGGGCAGAGCCTTGGTTGGCCTGGGTCCCTGAGTCACTATGTGGAGCCAAGTCATATTTGCTTCTTAGGGCGGCTGCCATAACAAAGTACCACCAACTGGGTGGCTTAAAACAAGAGAAATGTATTGTCTCACAGTTCTGGAGGCTAGAAATCTGAAATCAAGGTGTCAGCAAGGCCATGCTCATCTGGGACTCTTGGGAGAATCCTGCCTTGTCTCTTCCTAGTTTCTTGTGATGACCATCAGTCCTTGGCTCTCCTTGGCTTACAGCTGCATCACTCCAGTCTCTACCTCTTTCATCATATAGTCCTCTCTTCTTTTTATATGGATATGCAAGCATACTAGATTCAGGCCCACCCTAATGACCTCAACTTAACTTGATTACACCTCCAAAGCCCTTATTTCCAAATAAGGATACATTCACAGGTACTGGGGCCAGGACTTCATCGCACCATTTTGGGAGTCACAATTGGACCCATAACACCTACCAATTTGTGTTGAGCATACACTATGAGTGAGATAGTAATCTCTGTCATGTTAAGCCAGTGAGATGTTGGGGTTCATTTGTAACCAAAGTGTAGTCTTGCCTATCCTGACTAACACAAGTAGTGGATTGATGCCAGCACTATGCCAAGGTCTGGGGGTAAAATATTTAACAAGGTAGAAGCAGATTCTGCCCTCTTGGAGTTTACTGTCTAGTGCCTGGCAAAGAGAAAGTGCTCAATAAATGGTAACTATTAAAATTGTAACTTCAGAATGTTAAAATTCTGGTTATTCAATCAAAATCACAATTTAATATCACCTCACACCGATTTGGATGGCTATCATCAAAAAGATAAGAGATAACAAGTGTTGGTGAGGATATGGAGAAAAGGAAACACTTGTACACTGTTGGCGAGAATGTAAATTGGTGCAGTCACTATGTTTCCATAGTGGAGGATCCTCAAAAATTTAAAAATAGAAGTATCATATGATCCAACAATTCCACTTGTGGGTATTTATCTCAAGAAGATGAAAACACTAACTCAAAAAGATTTATGCACTCCCATGTTCATTTCATCAATATACAACAGCCAAGATATGGAAACAACCTAAGCATCCACTGATGGATGAATGGATAAAGAAAAAATATATATGAATATTATATATATATGAATAATATATATGTATAATTCATGAATATTAGCCATAAGAAAGAAAGAAATCCTGCCATTTCTGACAAAATACATGAACATTGAAAGCATTATGCTAAGTGAAATAAGTCAGAGGCAAATACTGTATGATATCACTTATATGTGGAATCTAAAAAAACAAACTTAGAGATACAGAGAACAGACTGGTGGTTGCCAGAGGTTAGGAGTGGGAAAAAATGGGTGTAAAAGCACAAACTTCCACTTATAATATAAGTAAGTTCTTGAGATACAGTGTACAATACGATGACTATAGTTAACAGTCCTATATTGTATATTTGAAAGTTGCTAAGAGAGTAGGTCTTACAAGATCCCAACACAGGAAAAAAATTGTAACTACGTGAGGCAATGGATGTTAACTAAACCTATTATGGTAATCATTTCACAATATGTGCATATATCAAATCATTGTGTTGTTCATCTAAAACCAATACAATGTTATATGTCAATTATAAAACCAAGGATTCTGGTTATCAAAATGAATAAAACATCTTCGAGATCTTGCATAATTATGTAGACAGTAGAGGAAGCAGGTTGATAATATGGCAAGATACCTGATTGACTTGGTGTGTAAAAAGGTTTTTTCTGGCACAGAGAAGTGAGTCTTCAACTCTCTCAGACATGACATGTAGGGTGTGAGGGTATGGAAGGGTGGGATGTGGAAAAAGGCCACGCCACAAAAGCCCCTGTGTGCCAAGGTACACCGTTGATTATAGGAACTGTTGAATGAACAGTAATGTGAACAGCTCTGTCCTTGATAGGAATGAGAATCCTTGACCTTCCTGTGTAGACTCTTGCAATAAACCACTTACCTGGTCACCTGACTTGGACATTACCTCTCTCTGGTCTCTATACCACAGTGGCTACTCCATGACCCAAACTTTAACATGGCCATATCCCTTTCAAAAAGTTTCAAAGCTTCCCATAGGCTATGGGATAAATAAAGGGGCAGCTCCTTGAATGCCTCAAAATTCTCCAGGGCTCAGCTCCAATACTGATCCCCCATGGGGTCTTTGCTGGTCCCTTACTTTGGATTTAGCATTGCTATCTTCTGTGTACACTCTGTCTTACATAACCATGAGTTCCATGTCTATGTACATGTTTAAATAAAAATAATCCAATAAATACTGAGAGTTGCCATATGCCAAATCCTGAGCATAACAAATCAGATTTTAAAAATATTTTTCACTCTCCCAGGCTTCCTTCCATACTGATCCCTCTGCATGAAGTGCCCTTTCCCCAACTCTTCCCCTGGCTCATTCCTTCGACCCTTCACTTTTCTCATTATCTCCTCCAGGAAGCCCTCCTTAATCCTTCCAGTATGTGTCAGGATCTTACCACATATTTTCCCCCTGTATTAGTTCCCTATTGCTGCTGTAACAAATTACCACCAACATGGTGACATAAAACAACACACATTTATTACCTTTACAGTCCTGGAGATCAGAAATACAAAAGGATCTGATGATGCTAAAATTAAGGTATTGAGAGGGAAGGTTGTATTCTTTCTGGAAGCTCTAGAAGAGAATCTGTTCTTTGCTTTTTCCAGCTTTTAGAAGCTGCCTGCATTCTTTGGCTCATGATTTATCACTCCAGCCTCTGCTTCTGTTGTCACAGCTTTTTGTTCTGACTCTGATTCCCCTGTCTCCCTCTTACTACAACTCTTGTGATTACATTGGGCCCACCCCAAAGATCTAAGATCATGTCCCCATCTCATTGACTTTAACTTAATTTTATCTGCAAAGTTCTTTTCGTCATGTAAGTTACTACATTCACAGGTTCCAGAGATTAGAATGAACATCTTTATTTATTTATTTTATATTTTATACTTTCTATTTTTTAAAATTGAAGTATAGTTGACTTATGATATTTCAGGTGTACAGCAAAGTGATTAGGTTATACATTTATACATATATTCTTTTTCAGATTCTTTTCCCTTATAGGTTATTACAAGATATTGAATATAGTTCCCTGTGCTATACAGTGGGTCCTTGCTTTTTATCTATTTTATATATAGTAGTGTGTACCTGTTAATCACAAATTCCCAATTTATCCCTCCCACCTTTTCCCTTTGGTAACCATAAGTTTATTTTCTATGTCTGTGAGCCTACTTTTGTTTTGTAAATAAGTTCATTTGTATCATATTTTTAGATTCCACATATAAGTGATATTATATGATATTTCTCTTTGACTTGCTTCACTTAGTATGATAATCTCTAGGTTCATCAATGAATATTAGCATCTTTTATGTTTTATCATACTGTTTTGTAATTTTCTTTGGCTTTCTTCCTGTGGACTCATAAGCTCCTGAAGGTAGAGACAATGTTGAGTCATTGTCATGTCTCCAGAGCCTATAATCATTCCTTTCATATACAAGGTCCCCATAAATGTTTGAGGAATGAATGAATGAAGTCTCAATTATATCCTATAGCCTCTTCTACTGGAAAACCATCTTGGACTGTCAGTTGGAGAGAGATGACAAGGAGGCTGAGCTAGCAAACATGTTGCAATGTCAGAGTTGAAGCTGAAGGTTTCCTCCAGAGTTGGCATGCCACAAGGATCAGAGGCATGGACCTCAGAAATCCAGGAGAACAGGAGTGTTCCACCATGATATCTGTAAGGCTGATGTAACTGTTCAAAAGCTCTGTGTTGACTGGACTGATTCTTCATGTTTTATACACTCCTGGTTTCCAACTGGGACCCCAAACATGGACATAACACGTTTCAGAAATGAAAGAGATGTAGAAACTTTCTTCTAACATGCATCTGGTTTAAGTGATGGCGCATATTGTAAATTAAGTCCTGTTTTCAGAAACTCATGCATGCCAAGGTATAGTTGCATTGCAGGAGGTAGGAAATCAATTTCTAACTTTTATTGTAATGTGTTTGTTGTTGTTATTGCCATTATTATTTTAACCATCCTCCAAATGATGGAGGACATGTACTTGTGATAAAACTGTGCCATGTTTGCAGCCAGAAGAGAGCCAGGCACATTCATATTGGAAGGCAGCTGAAAGGAGGAGGGAAAAAAAGCATCTAACATGCATTGATCATCTGATAAGTGACTAGTTCTGTTTAGAGTTATTCTTACTGTATCAGTTAGCCCTTGTCACAATAATGCTACATAACAAGTGCTCCTGCTCTCCAGGGGTATAAAGCAAGTACCCATCTGTCTGCAAGTACACTGATGTAGCTCTTCTTCAGGCTGCAGCTCTGTAGGTTTAGGTCTACAACACATGAGTTTCCTCCTCATTAGACCAGCAGCCTAGTTGAGACTTGTTCCTGTTGTGGTGATTGCAGGGGCACAAAAGAGCCAGCAGAAACCACATGAGATGCCTTGTTGACTTGACTTGGCCAAAGCAAATCATGTGACCAAGCTCATAATCACGGGTTGGGGATGCAGAAAAAATGAAAAGTTAGAGTTAAGTATTCAACCTACTATACTCATTACATGGATGAAGAAATTGAGGTTAGAAGAGATGAGGTGACTTTCTCGACATCAAAAGGCTGATAAAATATAGAGCCTGGGTTAAGGTCTAGGTCTATCTAACTCTGGTAGTCAGCCAGGTCAATTGTCAGCCTCAGGCAACATTAACATTTGGCACACTCTGGAGACATATCTGGTTGTCGCTACTCAGGGTGGGACATGATACTGGCATCTGGTAGGTCAGGGATGCTTCTAAACCCCTACAGTGCACAGGTTGGTCCCCCACAACAAAGAATCTTTCAGCCTCAAATGTCAACAGTGCCAAGATTGGAAAACCCTGATCTAAAACTTGTCCTATTTCTGTTCTATCTAACCACCTTCCCCAAGTAGAGAGATCTGATGCCCCAAGCTCAGGGAATCATCCTGTAGCATCTAACAGACTGATGTTCTCGGTTAGGTGTTTGACATGTTTATTTTACCACTATTTATGTTCAATCACTTACTCATTCGATAAGCATTGTTGAACAACTACTATATACAAGGCTTTGCCTTGTCTTACTTTCCCATTGAGACTGTGATGTCTCCTGGTACCTGGCTCTCTTTTTCTATGTCTCTTGTGTGTACCACAGTGAATCCCATCCTTGATGGTTTAATTAGCACAGTGCTGGGCACGTGGAAAGCTCTCGTTCTTAACTGTAATCTCACTGTCGAAAGCACAGTAGCTTAGTTGCTTTTTCCCCAGCCTCACCATACACTCACCGCTCCCCAACATAATGTCATATAACCCACTTCTTTTCTACAATATTTAATTATCTTTCATATATAAAACACTCCTTACTGAATAAAATATTCAGACAACTCATTTGACGGAGGAAGCAAACAGTAATATGTAGCATTTCATTTGTTTTTTCATTAAGTCGGGCATGACCATTGTTGGTGCCTGGGAGTTTACGACCGTGGGTCTGACACTCTGACATTACTCATCTATTCATAGTCGGTTTGAGCACCATGGAAGTGCCTCATTTTCTCTCTATTTACATTAGTCAAATAAATTAATCTTTTATTTCATTGAGCTGAATGCCTCCATCTGTGGGATTGCTTATGAGCCCCATGATTTTATTTTTTATTTATTTTATTACTGATTTTTTTCTCTGCTGCTGCCTTCTCATTAAAATGTCTTTTAGCTTTTAGACATGAAGGCAGAAAGGGATTAATTAAAGTCTCCCTGATTCTCTGATATTGCAGAATGGAGAAATATAGGCACACACTTTCAACCTGTTACAGAGAAAAATGAGTGACCGGTGGAGCGACATAGGACCTGAATTGCACAAATCTGTACAGAAACAAAGTTTAAAAATTAATGAATTAAGCCACGCCCACAGGCTGCTCACCTGGTCCCCACCTGGGATGCTAAGATGATTGGGAGTAAGTGTAGGAGGCCCAGGCTGGTAGATGAATCAAAATGCTAGAAATGGTTGTGTTTGGACTTTGTCATGCTCTTTAGGTGGTGGAATAAACCTTGATGAAAATTATCGTTTTCATAGATAGCTTATAATACTTTGTTTCTATTTATTTAATCAGCCTTCTACTAGTGTATAAAAGGCCTAGTTCATTAAGTATGTGCTATAAACCAGACACCCTGACCAAACCTAGTTTATAGGCAGAATCCTTTTTTTTTATTCTCTCAAACACACTGAGAGGTAGGGCATTAAAGAGGTTTTTTACTTTGTTTTGTTTTGTTTTAACTTGGGATAGAATTACATACAGTAAAACACATAAATTTTAAGTATAAAATTTTGTGAGATTTGACAAATTGACACACCTGTGTAACCCATACCACTATAAGTTATTAAATATATCTATCACCTCAGAAATCTCCCTTAGGTACATTCCCAAGTAAATCTGCCAAGACCCTCCAGCCCAGAAGCCATCATTTAAATTTTTTCAGCTTTTTCCAGGTATAATTGGCAAATAGAAGTTGTATATATTTAAGGTGCATAATGTGATGTTTTGATATATATATGCTTATATTGATATATGTATACATTGTGAAATAATTACCATAAGCAAGATAATTAACATAGCCATCACCTCATATAGTTACCTGTGTGTTTGTGTGTGTGTGTGTGTGTGTCACATTTTCATTATCCATTCATCTGCTTAAGTTTAAGTTGATTCTGTACCTTGTCTATTGTAAATAGTGCTGCTATGACCATCTTCAAGATACTGAGTTCATTTCCTTTGGAACAAATATCCTGATTTTTAAAATGGGCAAAGGACCTGAATAAACATTTCTCAAAACAAGATATACAAAAGACCAACAGGTTTATGAAAAGGTGAAACATCACTAATTACCAGGGAAATGAGAATCAAAACTATCATGAGATATCACCTCACACCTGTCAGAGGGCTATCATCAAAAAGACAAAAGAGAGCAAGTGTTAGTGAGAACACGGTGGAAAGGGAACTCTTATACACTGTTAGTGGGAATGTAATTTGGTGTAGCCATTATGGTAGACAGTATGGAATTTCCTTAAAAAATTAAAAATAGAACTACCGTATGATCTAGTAACTCTTTTTTTTTTTTTTTTTTTTTTTGAGAAAATAAATTTTTATTAGGGCAGTCATGGGTTTGGGAAAGCTTATGTGAAATTTTCCTAAATGTAGATATGTTATCTTTTTACAACTTTAAAAGCAATATTATTTTCCAGATACTTATAGAAATATAAAATTACCAATGAAACAGTTCATCTAAAAATTTAAATCTAATCTTATTTTGGCATGAATGACATAACTACTGTTTTGATTTCTTTCACCATTGCTTATTTTTACCTGGTGGAGAATTTCACATAAACAGGATCAAATAGCATGTGGTCTTGTGTGTTTGGATTCTCTCACTCAGTACAATGAGTTGGAAATTTATCATCTTGTTGCATGTCAGGGTTTCATTTTCTTTCTTATTGCTTAGTCATAATCCATTGTAGGGACATAGCATAATTTGTTTACCTTTCTATTGACTTTCATTTCCAAAATAGTTGTTTCTAGTTTTTGGCTGTTTGAATAAAGACAAGTGCATGTCATTCTGTGAATTTCTGTCGGGTAAAACCCTGGGGATGGTTTTGCTTAGCAACTCGGTAGTGCTACAGATTGAATGTTTGTGTCCCCCACCCCTAAATTCATATGTTAAAGCCCTAATCCCCAATGTTATGGTATTTGGAGATTGTACCTTTGGGAGGCAATTAGGTCATGAAGATGAAGCCCTCATGATGGGATTAATGGCCTTAAAAGAAGAGACACAGAGAGATGATCTCTCTCTCTGCCACGTGAGGAGACAGCAAGAAAGCAACCTTCTGCAAACAGGAGAGGGTCCTCACCAGACATCACATCAGCTGACACCTTGATCTTGGACTTCCCAGCCTCCAGACCTGTGCAAAATAAATGCCTGTTACTTAAGCCACCCAGTCTATGATAATTTGTTACACAGCAGCCAAAGATGACTAAGAGAGGTAGTATGTGATTAATTTATGAGAAGTTGGCAAGTGGTTTTCCAAAGTTGTCTGCTATTTTACACTTTTATCCCCAACGGATGAGTGCTCTGTTTCTCTCACATCCTCACCAAGATTTAGTGCTATCAGCCTTTTCAACTTTGCCTTTCTAATAGGCATGTAGTAATACCTCGCGTGGTTTTTATTTGTATTTCTGTGATGTCATGTGCCTACTGGCCATTTGTTATCTTCTTTTGCAAAAAATACACTCAAGTCATTTGCCCATTTTTATTATTGAGTTGTGGGATTTCCCTATATTTCTGGATACAGATGTGTCATCAGATACACATACTGCATATACATGTTCTTTCAGGTATGCTATCCCAGTCCATGGCTTGGCTATTCTTTTGCTTAATGGGGTCTTTTTTAAAATTAAATTTTATTGGAGTAGAGTTGATTTACAATCTTGTGTTAGTTTCTGTTGTACGGCAAAGTGACTCAGTTATACATATACATATATCCATTCTATTTTAGATTCTATTCCCATATAGGTCATTACAGAGTACTGAGTAGAGTTCCCTGTGCTATACAGTAGGTCCTTATTAGTTATCTATTTTCTATATAGTAGTGGGTATATGTCAATCCCAATCTCCCAATTTATCCCCCCCACTTTCCCCCTCGGTAGCCATAAGTTTGTTTTCCGCACCTGTGACTCTATTTCTGTTTTGAAAATAAGTTTGTTTGTGCCATTTTTTAGATTCCACATATAAGAAATATCATATGATATTTGTCTTTCTCTGACTTACTTCACTCAGTATGACAATCTCTATGTCTATCCATGTTGCTACAAATGGCATTAGTTCATTCCTTTTTTATGGCTGAGTAGTATTCCATTGTATATATGTACCACGACTTTATCCATTCTATGGACATTTAGGTTGATTCTATGTCTTGGCTACTGTAAATAGTGCTGCTATGAATATTGGGGTGAATGTATCTATTTGAATTATGGTTTTCTCCAGGTATATGCTCAGGAGTGGGATTGCTGGATCATATGATAGCTTTATTTTTAGTTTTTTTAAGGAACCTCCATACTGTTCTCCAGAGTGGTTGGTGTATTTTGATGGAGGGAAGTTTTTGATTATGTTGAAGTTCAAGTTTTCCATTTTTTTTTCTTGGTTAGTACTTTTTGTATGTTAAGAAATCCTTACCTAAGCTAAACTCAGAGATCCTCACCTATGCTTTCTTCTGTAATTTTTAGCTTTCATGTATGTTTCCATTTATGACTGGTCTTGATTAATTTTTGTGTATGAGAAAATGGTTGTGTGACAGAGGTTGAGGCTACTTTTTTTTTTTATAGATATCTGGTTATTTGGGAATATTGCTAAAAAGACTTTCCTTTTGAGGTATAGGGAATACTTATTGTCAACCTGTTGTTTTTTAACTGTTGAAAATACTGAGGTAGAAACATGTTAAGTGATTTTTCTGAGATCATACAGGTAATAAGTAACAGAGCCTTATTAGAGAGAAGGTTTGACTCAGAGCAGAGACAATTATTGCTACTACAGAAAAGAATGGCGCTGTTTCTCATTGGATCTGTGAAGATATTTGGAGGTGGAAGCCCTATTTACTGGAGCCTGGTGATTCATCAATTTAGACAGAATATACTGAAGCTTGTTTTCAGTTTCATTTATCTGGTTTGAATTTCCAGTTTGAGCTGATGGAATCGGTTTATGCATTTGAAGGAGTGTGTAGATTCATACATTAGGTCTTGTTGTAAAAACAACTGTTCACACACACAGTCTGGTTCACTCTGACCCACAGTTGTTGTTGTTCTCCTTCTGCTCCCCTTATTAATTGTATTAAAAATAGAAGTTCTAACACAAACTTATTAAGTACCGACTACGTGCAAAGAACTGAGTAAACATGAAGTTAACTAAGATATTCCCTCTATAGGACTTCTGTGGTCAGGAAGTAGGACACATTTGTCTGCCACCCAGGGACATTTAAGGAATAATTTAGCGGGAAAATATGTGAAACAGTGAGTGGGTGCATAATAGAATTGCAGAGAAAGATCTGATGGAGATAGAAGGAACTTGATTAAAGCATAGATTCCACTTAATTCATTTGTGAACATTTGTTGAAGGAGTTTGATTCAGTCTCAATGACATTTTTCATTTTTTTGCTAAGAAATTCTCAACTAAAAATGTTTTCACTCAAGGTAAGACGTCATGAGTAATAGCCACCCAAACCAATTAGACAATTGATTGTGTCTGTTGACATTCTTGTCCTCAACCCAGGTATTTATTTAACTTTCCACATTTGGGAAGCAAAGGGTCATGTTGGCTTTAGCAAATTGTGAATGACAGTTGTGTACCTTCTTGTTTAGAACATCAGAGTTGAGTCACTGTAATGACTCATGGATTGGTGGTAGGTTTTGTCATTTTAGAATGTCTGCTGTTTCTTTCTGTAGTCTGTAAAGGCTTCAGTCAGACTAGGGTGACCCACCCTGACCAGTGAGTAAATATCTGAACAAATCTATCACTTTACCATAATCAACTGACTATATCTAGAAGACTGTGATGTGTTAAGAGCCCTGATGAGGTGAGCAGCCAGAAGTTACATAACAGTGGGGCCGAGAAGAGAAATTGCAGGAAGGCATGGCCTCCAGTTACCTAAATACATTCACTAGCTGATGGACATTCACCATGACAGCTTCTTGTAACAATTGCTCTGAAGTCTCACAAGTACTATGATTCTTTCTAATCTATAGCATTCTCCTGGGGAGAGTTATTTTGCCTCTGAACCTGCTACTCATGACTGTGAAGAAAGCAGTGGTTGGAGAGAACATTTTTCCATGCCCTGGGTGTACAGTTCCAGGCCTGGAAGGTATTTCAGAAGTCATGTCTCTTGAAGCTGTATTTTGATACATCCAACCTCCGGGCAGCTCTGGGCTAAATGGTTTCCCTTTTCTGGTTCAGCCTCTGCAAGAGCTCACGTTACCTTCAGGGACACACACTTCCTTTTTTGGCAGGTCCAAACTGAACCTGGTCGTTCCTGTGTCACGCTGACATCTGTTCCCTGGACTTTTCACCCAGTGGCCCTGAGTCTGCCATCTGGGATTACAAAGAGTCCCTCCAAATGCAGCTCCATATGCATTTTAAGGTGGCTTTTATATCCCTTGGCGTCTCCTCTTTCCCTGCCTAACACAGGGCTCTCTCACCTGTTTCTGTTCCTCTGCAGTGTAATGTGACACCTTCCTTCAGGCCTTTGGAATGCTCCAGCCTCTCCAGCCCACCAGGTGCCCCCCCCCCCAATTTTTTATTTTGATGTATTCTTTTAAAAGTGTTCATTTCACAGCTATATTGCCATTCTAAAAATTCAAATAGCTTAGATGAATTAATCCTTCTGCTGACCCAGAAGCCAGCTTACTCAGAGTTGGGGGAGGATACCCTCTAGCACAGACTACCTGAGTCTCACCTCAGCTCCTTCATGTACCTGCTGTGGGATGTGCTTGACCCTAAGCCTCAGTTTCCTTAGCTGAAAAATGGGGATGATGGGAAGAGTAGAGACATTATAAAGCCTTTAGAAGCATACCTGGCACATTATAAGTCTTCAGTAAATGTACATTCTTAAAACTAATCTTTTGAATATTTTTCTATTTTTTCACACATATAAGCATGAATAAAAATAGAGGTTAAATTTTCATGTACACTGGGTCATTCTCTAATTATTGTATCTCTTTTCTGTTTTTCACTTATCTTACAAATCTTTCTGTGTAAGCATCTACCTTACCATTTTTACCTATATGAAGGTACCATAATTCATTTATACCTTTCTCTTGATGGATAGCTCTTTCTAAAATGTTTTTGTTTGATATTACTCAACAGAAAGAAGTAAATTATACCAATGGAAAAATGTACTTGTGGTATAAACATAAGCAGGCAGTTAGCGATAGAGGACCCACAAGTGTCCATAGATATATTAAAAATATAATTAACTTACTACTAATTAGGGAAATTAAAACAATTATAATGAGCTGTGAGTTTTGTTTTGCGCATATGACTAGTGATGTTAAAAAGGCTGTTGCACTGTTGGAGAGCATGCGGTCAAGTAGATACTGTTCTGTACTACTGATGGGAATGTTAATTATTACAGCCTCTCTGGATGGAAATGAATACTTTTCTTATTGATTTGTAGGGACTCTTTATATATTATGGATACTGAGAATTTGCTATTTGTCTTAACAAATATTTCTCTTACTCTTAAATTTCTCTTTTAATTTTGTAAATGCAGAGCTTTATTTTAAATTTTCATTTTGACATATGTGTCAATTTTCACATTATGACTTCTAGTTCTCAGGCATTATTTAAGTTCTCCCTATCCCAATCTTGAAAAATATGATTTATGTCCTACTAATGCACCTTATAATTTATTACCACACATTTGGCTTTCTAATCCATTAATTACTTGTTGTATGTATAAAGTAGACAGTGATCTAACATTGTTTATTCAATGATGATCATTCCCAAACCATTTATTGACTATTCCATTGTTTTACTATTGGTTTGAAATATCATTTTTATCACATATGTAACTATTCTACAGGCATTTATGCCTTAAATATTCACATATAGATTCATAAGTGATAGCAGTCTATGATTTTTATGATTCTGTTTTATGATTCTGTTTGTAGTTATTTTCCATATCTGATTTCAATGAAGAATTCCATGTTTGCCTTGTAGAATGAGTTGGGACACTTCCGTCTTTTTCTCTGGTCTGGCATAGTTAATAAACCACAATAATTACCTCTTCTTTGAAGATAGGAACTATTCACCCATGGACTATTGGGCAAGGAGATTCTTTTTAATCACCTTTACTGAGGTGCAATTGTTATACAATGTTTTTAGTTCACTGAACCTTGAAAATATAAATACTCATATAAACACCAATATAATCAAGATGAATACTAAAATAAAACTTTTCATTACTCCAAAAATCTTTCTCACACCTCTTTATAGTTAATCTTCCAGTACCTGGCCATTCTCATCCACTCATTATAGCTTAGTTTACATTTTAAAGAGTTTCATATAAATGAAATAATAAAAGATATACTCTTTTGTGTCTGGTTTTTTCACTCAGCATAATATTTTTGAAATTCATTGATGCTGTGGCTTATATTAGTAGTTTGTTTCTTTTCATTGCTGAATATTATTCCACGGCATGGATATATCACTGTTTGTTTATACATTTCCCTGTTGATGGATATTAGGGTTGTTGCCAGTTTCAGGTTATTACAAATACAGCTGCTATAAATATTGGTATGCAAGATTTTGTACACATGTGTTCTCATTTCTTCTGGGTAAATACCCAAGAATAGGATTACTAGCTCATTTGGTAACTTAGTGCTTAAATTTCTATGAAAATGTCAAACTCTTTCCGAAGTTTTCCACAGTTTGCATTTCCATCAGCAAGTTCTAGATGCTTCATATTCTTCCCACTATCCGATATTGTCAATCTTTCTAACTTTAGCCATTTTGTCAGGTATGTAGGAATATACAATTGTGATTTTAACTTGCATTTCCTTAATGACTAACAGTATTAAATATTTTGTATATCTTATTATAGGCCATTGGCACATCTTTTTTGGTATTTCTTTAAATCTTTGCCTTTTGTTTTCCTGTGTTGTTTATTTTCTTAATAGTTAGTGGTAAGAGTTATTTGCATATTCTGTATACAAGTCACTTACCAGATATGTGTACTGAGAAATTTTCTCCCAGTCTGTCAGTTACCTTCTCATTTCCTTAACTATCATCCAAAGAGTAAAAGGTTTTAATTTTGCTGAAAGACAAGCATTGTTTGAGGGGTGAATTTTTAAAATATTTTTTAACACTTCTGATAATTTCTTTCACTTCTTAAATTAATTTTGCAATTTATATTTTCCTTGGTAACTATTCATTGCATTAAGTTTTCCAAATTTTAAAAAATAAGTTGGTGTATAAGCTTATTTAAAAATTGTCCTCTGATTTTATAATTTTATACAATCTCTTATTCCTGAGGTTGTTTATTTTCATTTTATTTTTTCATCATTTTAGAGTTCTCAAAAACTATTTAGCCATTTTATTAGTATTTTCAAATAGTCTGCTTCTGGTTTTATTGATTGTACTCTCAATTTTGTTTGTTTCCTATGTAAAACATTTCTGCTTTTTTTTTTAAATTTCTGCTTTTAAATTGACTTATTCTTTTCTTCCAATTTATTTAGATTAATTTTATAGTACCTTTAGCATTTTAAGTAAAATCTGAATTCATCTTTTCCCAGTCTTTATTTTATAATGAATGTAGTTATGGCTAGAAGTTTTCTATTTTGAATGTATCTCTTTGGTCATGTATTTTGGGATTTATTATTTATGTAGTTTTTATCACTTTTGTTCATTTCTAAAATGTATTTTTTCTTTGTTTTAATGTCACTGTTAACTCAAGAGATATGTAAAGGGGTGTTTTTCTTCAAAATGTGAGAACATTTTAGTTTGATTTTTCCTATTGTTCTTATTTTTAAAAATACTATGATAGATATTTTTCTTTTACTTCCTGCTTTTGTGAAGATATTAATATCTTGACACATCCTCCATGGTCAATTTTATTGCCTGTGTCAGAAAAGTTTGAAAATACTTGTATTTTTCTGTTTGGCATTGCATGTTAATAGTTTGTTTAATTTATTAATATAGTCACATATTCTGTTTACTTAATGTGACATTTGATTTGAGAGGGATGTGTTAAAAATTTTATTATAATTGTGGAATTTTCAGTTTTTCTCTTCATCTACAACAGGTTTTGTTTTATGTAGTTGGAGTTTTGTTACTAACTGTGTGAATATTCTTCTTGATGGAGTGTAATGTTTAATAATATTGAAACCTTATTTTGTCCTATTTAATATTTTTGACTTAGATTTGTGTGTTGTTTGATACATATTTTTCTTCACCTCTTTTATTTAAGCATTTGTTAGTTTCTCTTTCTCCATCTGTCTGCTTTTAGAAATTTTCCTGTTGTTTTGTTTTAGGAGCATGTCTTATAAACATGACATAGCTGGATTTTTCTTAAATTTTCCTTTTTTAAAAGCTCAATCAGAAAATCTCTATCTTGTCATATGAGGATTTGATCCATTTACATTTTTTGTAATCATTGGTGTTTTACTTATTAATGCTCTTGATTTCTATATTTCCTGCTTTCTTTTTTCTTTCCAAAATTTGTTTGCTTTATTAGTTTTGTATTTTTCATTGCATTGCTTTCCTTCAGGGTATTTGAAGATATGTGTATCTTACTTTAAGCAATTATTGATAAAGAAATTAACAACATGTTAGACTACATCAGATTATGACAGGTGAGGCACAGAATTTTAAGGACAAAGAAACATTGTAGCAATCGGAATCTCAATAAGACCCTCATTAGTGAGAAAACCTAAGTTAATTTTCATTAATTCATTCACATGAAAGTACTTATTGAATATCTGTTGCATACCATGCACATATCTAGGCTCTGGGAGAAAGACATTAAATAAGACACGTGATAATTTTCAAGGAAGCTGTTATCATGCATGAGGCAGAAGCAAAAGTGGTCTGTTTTCTTTAGTGAATCCCAGAATTAGATATAAGCTATAGGAAGTCATCACCCAGTCAGGGTGGAGAATGGAATGAATGGGAGGTGAACAGGGTAGGGTATAGTGAGATAGAAGCTGGTGGGCAGTACCTGCTCTGAGTGCTGAGTAGGGTATGCATAAAAGTAAATGAGCAGAGTCATGGGGCTGGATCATGTTTGAAATGAAAAATTCCAGGCATCAAGGCTGGAAAACAGGCAGATCACTGAAATTTTTTCAGCAACAAGGAAATGTTGTGGCTAAACTATACGGTCAAGTGTCAGATGGGATAAACCAAGAAGAATCTTTTCAGGGTTGGATTGCATTGGAATCAGTATTTGGAGTTCTCTTTGAGAGGGAGAAATAAGAATCTGGAACTTCTGTGTGCCATTTGAGCTAGTCATCACTAACAGGGAAAGTGACACAAAGGAACTCACTTTTCCAGAACCTTCTATATTTCAGTCATTCTCCATGCGATGTACTACAACAGGCCTGCCTCCTTGGTGACTCTATCATCACTTTACAGATTAGGAAGTTGAGATTCAGAGAGGTGAATAAAGCCATCAAACTCAATGGCATGAGGATAGGAAGTGACTGTCACAGTTCAAACTCAGATGTCCTTGGCTGATGGGTTGTGTGGTTTTTGAAAGGGAAGCTGTCTGTTTCTTTAAAAACCTGCAATGTTTACTGCCCACCCTAAGTAACTTAGATGGTCATTGTCCTGCAGGTTTTCAAACAGACCGTCAGTGTTGCCGGAGCATGCCTATCGGAGGAAGGCTGGATCAGGGTAAGTGCTGCCCACATGACCACAAAGCCACAATGATAAGGCTTATGCTAGGCCTCGCGTGCAGTCCCATTTATAACCACCTGCAAATAACAAAACCAGGGTGGTCTACTGGCCACAGAATAACAGGCCTTAAGTGCAGGATCCCCCTTTCTGGGAGCTCCCAGCGCTGGCACTGAGTAGCCAGAACCAGAGGTTTCCATTTCCCTGTTTCTAGGGGGTTTGTTTAAATGCCCCCACAAACCAGACAGCTCTTTGGCACTTGAGGAGGGTTCTCTGCCTCCCTTCCTCCCTTTGTGCTCTCCTTGAAGTCAGAGTTGGCTCTCCATCACCCTAAAGATTACCTGGACCTTAGGGAGTGCCAGAGATACCTGATCAATTTAATGAGTGAAAACTGGAGATATTCTAAGACTTTAGAATCTAGTTTTCACTGCCCGGTAGCCTGTGGCTGCATGGGGAGAGTGATTCCTAGTTCCCTTCCTTCTGCACCCACTGTCTCTCCACCTTCTCACTGTATTAAGTCCTTATAGCAGTTAATGAACCCCTGTGGGGTCTGACCCCTCCCACTCCAGCAGGGGGTACATGCTAACAGAAGAGCAGCTTAAACCTAGATATGTGAGGTCTGAGGGTGGATGCAATTCCTTGGTAGTTTGTACTTCAAACCACCCTGTGGCCTGGATGGGACAGGAGAGGAGACACAGCAGATTGTTGTTGATTAAAGAATGTTTCTCTTTATAATGGAACTTTGTCTCTCAAGATGAAGACTTTCAACACGTGTTCTGGGAGAGAGCTGCTGCCGCTAACAGCCATAAGTCTTAATGCTTTATGACTAGGACTGAGAATGTTAAGTAACACCAGAAGAACCATTATGGAATTTAATGTGCTTTAATATTTTCAGCTATGTAAATCTGCTTGAGTTCCAATTACTAAAAGGATGTCTTTGCCAGACGATCTCAAAGCACCTTATAATTACTGGAATATTATTTTGTTCTCTATTATGGGAACCATCAAGAACATCTTTTAGAGGAAAATTGTAGCTAGAGAAAGATTATGAATTAATAATAATAATATTAATAATAACAATAATAACTAAAAAGGTTTGGTGATAAGTCCACATGACTGATCATCACTTTCTTATCCACTTTCCCACTCGGGGCACGTGACAACCCTGTCGGTTAAGAATATTGTTCCTATTTTACAAATGAAATTAAGATGTTTAGAGAAATTATAGGTAAAGGAAGCCTGAGTCTTAGAAAATGCTTCCCTCTGATACAGCCTGCCTAGGCAGACAGAAGGACTGTCTTATCCTCAAAAACAGTCTCAATATGTTAGAGATACACACCCAACACCAACTCCCTCAAAAATACCCATTATCAAGCACTAGCACATATGTGCTGCTGTGTGCTGAAGACTTCAATTTACCTGTGAGCACAACTTAGAGATCTTTGAATTTATGTATTAAATTTCCATGGCTATGATCTCTTTGATAGCAGGAAGGAAGCTGATGGATTTTCTCTGTCAGTGGTTCCAACTTCCTTGGAGATTTTAAGCAGTCTTTGTCTCTGTTCACCAGCTGCTGTGGCCTCACAGGGCAATAGGTCCCTCAAAACCATGTGGCCTGATGCTGGCTCCTACAGGCCTGCCCATCCAAAGATTTTTTAGGATTCAGAACAGCCACCTCTAAGCTACTTGGGGTAGAACCTGTGTTCTCTAGGCCTGTTGCTGGGGAATCTGGGTGTTGGTGTCTGCACCCCTGAAGTCCTGCAAAGATATGGCTCTTTCCATGGTGCACCATGCTCCTGGCATTGGTGATTTAAGCAACTTGTCCTTGAGTAGTCTATTTCTACTGACTCTGGCTGAACCCTCCTCAAAGCCATCCAGGCCATGATAGTTCATGCACTCTTTTTTTCCTTCCCTTCACATAGCATTCCAGGCTGTCCCACCCTAAAAACTGACTGATGGGGACAATACTGCAGATGGCAGTGGCTCTGATTTTTGAAGCCTTTATTCATACCTGGCCCAGTTCTACATCCCTTGCATACATCATTTCTGACAGGTCCAGCTGAGATCAGAATGCAGGAAAGGGCAGTAGAGTCCCAATAAAGCTACTTGGAAGAGATGAATCAGTTGGCTATTACTGTGTAACAAACACTCCCAGGCTCACTGTGGCTTAAAACAACCATCATTTATTATTACTCATGATGCAGGTCAGCTGGTGGATCTGCTGATCCTAGCTAGGCTTGCTCATGATTTGGTGGTCAGCTGACAGTCTGGCTGGAGTTTGGCTGGTCCAGAATGGCCTCTCTCACATGCCTGCTGGTAGTCTGACTGTGGGCTTGAGCTATGGGAGTGTGTGGGCCTTCTGCCTCTCATCATCCAGCTGGCTAGCTTGAGCTGACTCCAAGAGAACAAGTGGAAACATGCAATGCCTCTTGAAGACCAGGCTTACAACTGGCACAAGGTCATTTTTGCCATATCTTATTGACCATCACAAATCACAGCCCAGCCAAGAATCAAGGGATGGAGGAGTAGGCTTCTCCTTTGATGGAAGGAGATGCAAGGTCACATTGCACAGGGGCATGGATGCAGGAAAGGGAGCAATTGGGACCCTTTTTGCTATCGGTCTATCCCAGGTGTGTTGGAGCCCTGAGTGGGGCTCAAGGATAATTAACTAAGTCTGGTGAAGAGAGTGAGTGAGTGTGCATGGCACACTCTTGAAAACACAACCAGTCTCAGCCCATCTTCCTGGCACTGTGGATGTACCTTGGGGGAGAAATGTCTATGTGTTTGTGTGAACTAGAAAAGCTAAAAAGTAGGCAACTGGGAAGATATCCAGTTGACTGAGACTGCAGTCTGATCTCAGCTGGACCTAGTCTGTGCCAGAGCTGGGGCTCCAAATCCTGTCCCCATCTCATTCCCTGACCTCAGCCAAGGTTACTTCCTTAGTGCTCAAGCTGTCCCCCTTTCCCTGCCTTCTGACTCCCCACCACCTCCTCTGCCTATCCTTTCACCTAGGAGGACTCTTACTCTGTATAGCTATCTCTGTGATGATTTTGATCTATGGTTTGTTTACCTTCTCTATAAGATTGAGCCCTTGTTATGGGCAGGACCTGAGTTTCATCCCTCTCTCCCCAACAGCAGTGGAGCACAGAGTGGGCCAAGAGTAGGGATCTGTGAGTGATGAGGCTGGCATTCACTGACGGCTTAGCATGAATTTTACATACATTATCTCATTTAATGCTGTGGGCCAAGTACTAGGACCATGCTCACTTTCTAGATGAGGAACCCAAGCACAGTTCAATTGCTGCCTAAGTTGCATGCACAATGACCAGTTTAGGGTTTGAAGACAGGCAGCTGGGCTCTGGAGTGCATGTTTGTAACCATGAGTTCATGGATAAGTGAGTGAGGCACGGACGGAAGACGGAGAGCTGGAGGAGAGTGTGAACACATACACATAGGAGGAAATGAATGGATGGCATGTGAACTGCAGTCACCTAATGGAGGAAGCCCAGATCACAGGGACGCATGAGCAAGCCAAGGAGTGTGTGGATGCACAGCTGGGTTCGTGCAGATACCTGTGTGACCATGACGGTGGCAAAGTGAGTCCCTGCAGGGAGAATTCCTGTTGGGTGGCGCACTCTCAGGCAGCCTGCAGGACCTCAGGCCAACTACACGCTGCTGTTGTCGCTGTTCATGTGGCAGGTTGATTATCAGCTCGTGGAGCTGCAAATCCAGTTTCCCAAGATAGACCCAGACGCTACACTGCGCGGAGGCATGGGGGCGGCGGAGCCCTCTCCAGATGTGGTGAGGGGCACTTCAGAGGCTCATTATAATCAGCAGATGGATCTTGTGGTCTCCTCTTACTGCTCCTGACTTTCAACAAGACCCTTGGCTTCCTTCCTTCCTGGGTCTCCACCCGGCAGGAAGTTTAGCTCAAGAAGATTGCATGCAACTCTCCTTAGCTCCCTGGTTTTGCTGCCCTGCAAGCCCCACCTACGGCCTATTGACTCCCAGGTCTAACATGAGGTCCAAGCCCCTTAGCTGGCCTCTCAATGGCCTTTGTCCCTGACTCATTTCTACTCCCTCAGCATCCTCCCCTCCCCATCCAGGGTGGAGCCACCAGACTTCCACAATCCCTGTGTTCTCAGATCCCTTCACCTGGAATCCCCCCTCCCTTATTTTCAGACTCATTCGCAACCCTACCCACCCTTCCAGCTCTATTTCCCTGTGTCTCCTCTGGTCATCTTTATTCAAACTCATGTCTCCCTGCCAACCACAGTATGTTTGGAACACGTTCTTTGTACTTTCTGCCTAGTAGCTATTTATAACCCTGCCTCGCCTTCCATACTAGGCTGGGAGATTCTTAAAGGCTTATTTATATTTGTATTCTAGTTCATTGATTGCTCTTGAATATGTATGTTACAAGCTACAATTACTGAGCATTTTATTACAATGATTTGCTTTTTTTTCATTGGCACAACCAATTCTGAGCTGGTGGCATGGTCTCTGAGGTTTAGCATCAGCTAAGCCCTGTTTCACATCTTGGTTCTGCTCTTAGCTGTGTGTACACAGAGTAGTGACTTCGCCAGAGTAGAATGCCCAGTTCAGCCGCTACACACTGTGCGATCTTGTGTACTGCAGAACGCCCTGAATCTTGGTTTTCTCCTTAGGAAAGTGAAAATAGTAATATTTACCATTTGGTACTGTTGCAAACATTTAGTATAAAATGAGTGAACCCCCTGATAAATGCTTGTCCTAATGTTCAAATTACTGTGATAGTCATGAAAACATCAAACCAGTTTAAATGTTTAAAGGGGTTGACTGATTATTAACGACCAAGCCCTGTGCTGTCTTCATGAACTTATTTAACACCTATAAAACCTGTACACAGCAGGCACTGCTATTCCCACTCTCCTAATTTTTTGGATGTGGAAACTGAGTCTCAGGGGTTTAAGTAAGCTGCCCAAAGTCTCACATCCTCAGCGGGCATTAGACCGTCACTTCATACATGAGGCTGAACTCTAAATAAGAGGTTTTTGCCAAATGATATTCCCACATTATAGACAAGTTTCCTGCAGATGCAAAGATATTTGTTAGACACCTGGAGTTGCTCTCTTGTGCCTGCAGGGGTTGATTTCCATTCCCAGAGTGTTAGCTCACTCCCTGGTTGATTTATGACTTTGAGATCCGTAATAAAAGCGTTCATTTCAGGCCAGCACTAATTTCAACATGTCCCCTAGTGCTGGGAGCGCTTACATGTATCTTGATGGCTATTTTATTTTTCTTTCAAAGTAGTTCACAGTTTGTTGAAAGGTGACATTCTCTTGTGATGCTTTCCTTTGGAGGCCCTTAGAACCGCACGCTTTTCACAGGAAGGAGCCAGAGAAGTGACATTCACACATTCACTGGTTCATTTATTCACGTCACAAAAACTCATGGGGACCCTAGATCCTGAGAGGATAGGAAGGGACCAAGGAAAAGTTCCCTCCAGGGAACTCAAATGCTTGTGAAAGGGAGCAAAATAAAACAGGAGACTTAAGTGCATCTGTACTTTCTCAAACATTGCAGAATAAGCTTTTGCTCTTGGATTAGGTAATACTGCTCTCATCCTAAAATATCTTGTGGGGAATAAAACTGTATTTGTTCATTTATTCATTCACTCATTCATTAGCTCATTTGCTTGCTTAGCACCTGCTCTGAGCCAAGCCTTGTGCTGGGTTCTTGAACAGGAGGATACCCGTGAACAACCCTTGAGGAGCTGTGGCCTCCAAGAGCTGGGCAGGGGACCAGTAAGTTGATGTGCCAGTGCTGTGTGCCAAGGGCTCTGCCAAGGGCCAGCACAGGGAGGGTGGGCACCCAAAGGATGCCTGAGGTTCAGAGTCCAGAAGCCTTCCTCCAGGGAGGGACCCTCACTGAGAGTGTGTGTGGAAAGATTAGCAGGACTGATAAGCTGGAGAATTGAAGAGGATGAGGGGGACAAAGGACTGTGACGGCTTCTCTGTCCTAAGTACCTGGGAATGGCTGGGAGATAAATGGGAGATGTTGGGATTCATGCCCATCTCTGTTTTCCATAATGATGCTACTAGATGACTGATCTTAAGTGAGGCAGACCCTTCTTGCAAACCAAGCATAAGAGCACTTGCACAAAAATAATATTTTACGTAAATAATATTTCTAGTCAATAAACTCTAATAACCAGGATGTTCTTGGTTAACACTTTCCAGAATGCACACAGTGCCCTCTCGCCCTTGGCCAATGAGAGTCCATCACTGGTAGTGGGAAGGCCTGCCACCATGGGTGCGGTAGCTTCAGATGGAATGTTCCGGAAACAAGAACTTCTTCAGCTCGTTAGGCTGAAAGATGGGATTTGGGCTGTGGGCTCATCCCAGCATCTATTTTGGCTAGTTTTTTCTCCATGCATCTCCTGGGTAGCTCCAGCTCAGGTCACCTGCCACTCTACAGTAGGATGGCTGGAAGCTCATGCCATCCTGTTCCATCTTCCAGGAACAGTCTCTCATAAATACTTTTTTCCCCTGTGCTTCCACCTAAGCTTCATATTACATTTTAGATTTATTGTTTCTTTTTCCTGATTACAAAATGAATATATGCTTGTTGTAAAAAATTTAGAAGACACAAAAAGTTCAAGCAAAAAAATCTCTGAGACATTCACAACCTCGACAAAACCACCATTGACACATCCTAGCAATTATTTTTAAGCACTGCAGAATATTTTATCATGTTAAAACCACCATTGACTTGGCACCCCAAAAGCACAAAGGTTATTTCTGATTATTGATTTACCATAAACCCACAGTGAACAGCTTCATGCCTGTAACTTTTCCCACGCTTATAGTAAAGAAAGATCCATTCAGGTTATAGTCCGTGGTACAGAAAAAAAATGGCAGAACAGCCCAGGAGCTCTCAGCAGGGTTCATGATTCCCCTTACATATAATGCATTCCTTTTATAATGAGAGGGAGAGAAGGAGGAAGAAAGGAAGGAAGAGGAGAAGGAGGGAGAGAGAGGAGAGGAGAGGGGAGGGGAAGAGAGGAGAGGAGAGGAGAGGAGAGAAAAGTAGGACAGATTAAGGGCTAGGCTGTGATTAAGACCCCCAGCTCTGGGCCAGACTGGTATAGAATCCCTGATCTGCCACTAAATCGCTGAGGAACCTGGTCCCTGACTTAACCCCTCTAAGGTTCCAGATGCCCTCTGTGTAAAGTGGGAGAATAATAATATCTTAAAAGTGTTAGCAAGGGATGTAATGGGATGATACAGATGAAGCGCTTACACGATGCCTGGGCTTTGTCTCCATAAACTCTCCATGAAGATTAGTGGTTACTAAGGATAACTGACTGACTGCAGGAAAGTCAGGGGAGGATTTGCCCCCTCCACCCCACAGCCTTCCACCTGGTCATTCTTCATGCTGTAAAGAGGTGGTGCCCAGAGCTGGCAGGCAGGGGCAAGAGTAAGTCCAAGGCCACTCAGAGCACACACAGCAGCCCCCCACCTTAACACAGCCTGCCAGAGCTAGGCTGTTGATATGTGATGTTGGGATGTCTCCTGAGCTTTCTAGGCCTTGGTTTTCTTCATAAAATGGGCATGCGGTAAGGATGTGATCAAGGTGATTTGTTCATTTGCTGGGCAAAGTCCTCTGGAGGCTACAGAGCTCTGAGCAAACAGAAGTGGGTTATGGTAGAGAGGGTGGCCATGTAGGGGTCTGACATCATTGGGAAGGTCACTGGCTATGTGACTCTGAATGGGCCAGGACCATCTCCAAGACTTTCTTCCCTCCTCTGAAAACGGGGGCTTTGTTATCTGTCTTGGGGAGACTCTGAGAGAAGTAAATGGGATTCCATGTATTCGGCGCAATAAAGGACACCAGGCCCCCAGCAGGGCTCAGTGACCTGCTCGCATTTCCTGCCTGGGCCCCCAGGAAAGACCATTCTCTCCCGCGGTGCATGGGGGCTTGCCAGGGATTTTTTACAATTCTGGATTTGCTGTTGAGAAGAGCTAGAGTCTTTCTAGCATCGTTCTTCTTTACCCTAGAGAAATGGGTACAGGAGTCTAGGAAAAGGAATGCACTCCCTCCAGCCTTTTTACTCACCTTCGATTCCTTTCCACGCTGTCCTGGTACAGAGAACACAGGTGTCAGGGCTCCTCTGATGGAGAGACAACAAACGGATGCGGCCTCATTCCTAGGGCTGATATATTAGGGGCAGAGTGGGGCGGTTGGCTTGTCTCTGGTTATCTCCGGGGAAAGTTTGTGGTCAGCTCTAAGCAAGGCATCAGTCCTGGAGGAGGAGGTGGAAGGGTGGCTGCTTCCCCACATCTGGCCTCCCTCCCCACTGCTCTCTGGGGACGAAGTCACCTTTCTTTGAAGGTGCATTGACTTATGAACGTGAGACTTGACAGGGCCACAGGGTGGCCTGTCACCAGGCCCAAGCGAGAAGCAGGCGGAGGGGGCATCTCTGGCAGCTGCAGAAATAGCACCTTTCATCTCTGGGTGGGAAAGGCAGGCCTGCTGGGGGAGGTTGGGTGGCCCATTGAGCATGGGGGTGGGGGCTGGTGGGAGCCAGGTGGATCTGCCTGGGAATCCTTTCTCCTTCTTCCTGGGAGCCGGTGGGCTCAAGGCCGGGGTGTGCTCTTCTCAGAGGAAAATAGGACACCAACGGATGGCAGGTGGTGGGGCTCCCAGGGACAGCTCAGCCTTGCCCAGCTGCAGACAGGGATGCTGGGACCCACTGGCTTAGCCCAGCCAAGCAGCAAACCCTGGGGAGGGGGTTAGAGGGCTGGGAGTTTGGGGAGAGGTGGGGAGCTGCCGTTTATTCATCATTCATCATGGACCTTTTGTCACGGTGTCTGTGTCAATGTGTTTTTAAAGCTTTGTCCTTAGAAAACATCGTAAAGTAGATCTAAACCCCATTTTATCAGTGGAGAAACCAAGGCTCTGAAAGGTTTAGTAACTGGCCCAAGGTTGCCCAGCTAGTAAAGCGCAGAGTCAGAATTCAGATCCAGGGTTCCAGAGGTAGCAATCTAGTGTCAGATGCCAGACTTCTCCAGAAGACTGGGAGGACCTGCACCCTACGAAGCCGCCTAATTATCCTGGCCAGCTGTCCCCAGGTCACACATGTGGCCTTCTGGGAGTCCCTCTGGAGCCATCTTCCCTCTCTCTGCCCCTTGCCAGGTGTCTGACCACAGGCAGGTCACCGCCTGCCCCCAGAGCCTGCTTCCTACTTTGTAACAGGGTCCGAAGCTGCTGCCCAGTCATAAGGTTGTCGGGAAAAGTGCCCAGGGCAGGGTACTGGAAGTGTTTAGCAGGGTGCCCATTGCTCAGGGAACCCTCATTAACATGCATGTCTTTCCTCACCTCGATTTCAAGTTGGGCTCTCCAGGAACCCAGCTCTGAAGTGATGGTTAGTAGGGAGGGGAAGAAGCAGAGAGAGTAGAGAGCAAAGTCCAGTTGCCATGCAAACCCCAGGACAGCCTTGGCTCTGGAGCCAGGAATGCCCACAGAGCTGCCCATCCTTATCCTCCTGTGGACCAGTCACGGGGTGTGAGCCAGTCCAATAAGGCTGGAACCTCGGGTGACAGCTCTTTGCAGCCCAGGCAATTCCTGAAGGGCCCCCAGCACTCCCAGGAGCTGGTACAATGGGAATTTCACGATAAAAGCATCTGGGTGGGGCATCCAGTGTCCGTCACACACTGTTGCCACACCCGTGTCCCCAGTCCTCTCCTGCCCGGCCCTTGGCTCCCACACTCTTAGCTGGCTCTATCCCCCCATTCCTGCTGATACACAGCTCAGCTCTCCCATCCTTCCCCAGGCTCACTGTGGACTCTGCCTCCAGATTCCCACGTAGAAGTAGATGCTTCCTATAACTTCTGAGCCACTTTCCGGGCTGTTCCTCCCTCCACCCGGCGCAGGTATGCCCAAGGTGCTTGAGCCACCGGTTTTGCACCAGCATTCCCTCCCGGGCCTCATGTGTTCCCACCCCCTTGCCTTCCCATCAGCCCACGCACCTGCTGCCCACTGTCCTCCCAGTGTCCCTGTTTAAACAGAGAATGCATTGGAAGGTGTGAGTAGAACTGCCCAGTTGTTTCACACTTGGCTTTGGGTCTAACAAAGACACATACACCAGCAGCGATTTCTTCTCCCTCTCCTCAGGGTGCTTTTTCTTCCAACCAAAGTCACCTCCTCCCATGCAGATGACCTTGGAGAAAATGCATATAATTGGGAAGAATGAGGCAGGAGCTAAGCAGAGACTCAGAAACTAACGTTATTTGAAATGAAGAGCGTTTAGGGCATCACTTCCACAATGAAGCTGATGCCCAGGAGCACGATGCCTTGATGGCATCTGGAATAGTCCCAGCACGGGGAGAGGAGGGTTCTCTTGGGTAGAAAAACAAAGCCTGGGCCTCTTTCTTCCAGCAGCAGGCCTGCATTCGAGAGTTGCCTTGGAGAGGTCATTCTAGCTGCACAAGTTCTGTGTTGATCACTCTGCATGGGTTATACATTTTGCTTGCCATTACTTTCTTGGTCTGGTCTGAGCAGGCTCAGCCTTTCTTTTGCCTCTGACTATGGCCTGTTGTGTCCTTGGCCCTCAGATCCCAGGACGACAGCCCCCAGACCATCCTGACTGTGCCCAGCCTTGGGTCCCTGTGGTGTGTGGTTGTTCTGCACAAGGTCCCTGTGGTGTGCGGTTGTTCTGCAGGGAATGGGACATGGGCAGCCAGGTGTCCCCTGTTCTAAGTGGCACCCGAGACTGGGTTTCATGAGCTGTCTTCAGCCTCCTTTCCTGATGCTCATCAAGACTTTGAGCCCTCACAAGCAGCTTCTTCCTCTCCAGGTCTATCACAGAGAGAGCAGAGTGGACTTGTAAATTCTGAGTGAATAGGACTTGGGAGAGAAGCAGAAGGAAATGGTTGAAATCCTCAAGTTTACCACGTGTACCTTCTGGCTTTATCTTTGTGATGACTCCAATTCTCTTTCCATCCTAACATTTTGCAACTGTGTTCTTATGCCTAATTATGAAATACCAACCCATTAACATTGAGCATCCATCCTCAATTCCACTCCAGAATGGAACTGTAGGGTAGGGTACCACTTAGATCTGCTAGTGTCCACAGAAATGAGTTTGATGTGCTAACAGCTCCTAACACAAATGAAGGACATCGATTATGCTAAGAAGCTATGAGGTGGAGTGAGATTAATCACGTCAGCTTAATTTCAACTTATTTCCTACGATTGTAGGACAATAACCACAGCCATGCACTTATATTTGTCTGTATGCATGCCTCCTATGCAAAAATCTATAAAACTAACCCAACTGGCAAAGAAAGTTTTGTGCTAATAAGGTTGCTAGCGGAGCTTAGGACTAGGGTTTAAATAACTAACATTGAATGCAGAAAAGAAACATTTTAATTATTTAATAGGGCATGAAAAGGAATTCCAAAGTACTTCCGCAGAAGCAATCCCAATGGGTATAATTTTGGTCCCCAAATTTTATTCTTATTCTTTGAAGATGATGGACTGAACTTCTTATTTCATTGGATTAAAGGAATTGAAAATCTCAGGGGGAGTGGAAAGAAGATGTGCTAATTTAGAGACCAGCAGGGGAGGCTGTATCCCAGCAAAGGGAGGCATTTAGGGGGAGATGAGGTGTCCCAAAGAAGAGATGGAAGAACTGAGATGCAGAAAATATGTCTTGGGACAACCTTTGGGTCCTTATAAATAATCATGACAATTTGCATCTCAGGAGCGTTTCATAATTTATGGTGTACTTTCCCACATTTCTTCCTCTTAGTTCCCCATCAGAACCGTCTCCAGAAGTTGTTATTATTCCTGTCTTATAGACAAGGAAACCGAGACTCAAAATTTATGGGTTACCTAGTAGTAAGCTCAGATGCTACCCCACTATGCTCCAAGGTGCATTCTGGCCCTGGGAGCCATCCTTTCCAGAAAGGCAGCCAGAAAACAGGGAGGCATCCTCCAGGGCTGCTCTTGGTACTTGTATTTTCAGTCTTAGCACATGGGTATGTTGCTATGTTGTGGCAGACGTCTGCTCATTAATGCTGAGGGTGCTGAGTAGGACCGTGATATAAATCCAGAAGTAAGGAATCGCATGCAAGCAGGGCATATGTGCCTTAATTCCTGGACACTTCAGCATTTGGGTTTGGGCTGTCTTGGGGTTTGGCCCTGGTGAAGTTCTTGCCTGTGCTTCTGCAACCCAGACCCTTCGTTCAGCTGGTTTCCCCTATGTGACCAAGTATTAGCATCCTCGTAAGCCACTGCAGAAAGATACTTTCTGCACCTCAGTGAATGAAGACCCACGCCTTCCCCCATTGAAAAGTTTGGTGCATTGATACAAGGCTCATCTGAACTCTTTTGTGGTTTAGAATTTCAGAAGTAAAGTTTTCCCTTTTTGAGTGCCTTCTATCTGCTGCTGGTCAAACAGAGCTTCAGGAGAGTTATTTTGTAAGTGACAAAGTCCATAAGGCATCAAGTAATTCTGCAAAATCGTCTTGATGAGTTCATATAAAACCTGGAGTTGGAATGTATACTTCAGTTAATGAAGTTAAAGTGCTTGATAAAATGCACTTTTGCTTCTATCGAGTATGGAATGTTGGAATAACTTCTGTGAGGTCTGTCCTTATTGGAAAACTAATGCCATGATTTCTTCTCTGTACAGTGAAAAAGAGTAATCAGCGGGGTTAATCCAAAACATGTGTCCATCTCCATGCCACCATCACATCTTACTCTAGCTTGAGTAAACGCTGAGCCAATCAGGCTGGATTCTCCATTGAAGGTGGGGTTGAGTTTAGGAGAAAGAGAAACAAATGTATTTACGCATATAAAAGAGATAGTTATTAGAGATGACTTAGTGGTTGGTTTCATAATTTAGGTTTTAAAATCCCTTCACAGAGGCAATTTAACAATTCGCTAAGAAGAAGAAGTTTGGAATTGGAAAATCAAATACACAAGAGGTCATAGGCTGGAAGATGTGAAGATTGTGTGATTCTACTTGAAACGTTCTTCTAAAAATGTATCTCAAAGTGAAAATTATTTTGTGCTCTCTCTATATTTATATATGGGATCAAGATGATCTCAGGGAATTTAGAAACATCTTTCACCTGGAGTCACAATCCATACTATTTCTAAAGTATGGAATCTCAAAAGGTAGATTCCCATGTTGAAATGTGTTGTGAAAGTTTTCACTGAGAAATACAGTCCAGCCTGGCCTTTAGTAGATGTTCTCCTGTGTGTTTCTAACTGTTTGTGCCACTGATTGCTTATTATCATTCTGCTGACTGTTTGGGATAAGGTTCTGCCACTGTTGAGTGACATTCAGGTTGGTGAACCATTAAATCCCTTCCAGGTTATTTAAAAAGAGGTTACAGTCCATATCCTGTAGATGACCAGCCAGGGCCTATCTCCACCTGGCCACTTTCTAGACTCATTTTTAATGACACCCCATGCTCTCTCCCTCACCCTGGAACCACACAGAGCTTCCTGGTGGCCCCTGTACATTTCATGTTTTTTCATATGTCTCTCCCTCTCTGTTCCCACTGCTCTACCCTTCCTTTGGCCCCAAATTCTTTTCCTTCTCCTTGTGCTGAAGACCTAGTTTCCCAGTTGGAGTGAGTTCTCTCTGCCCCGTTGCCCATACTTCCCTTTGTCCTACTTGTTTTCTTGTCCCTGGCCTCCCTGGACTATGAGCTTTATGGAGAGTGACTGACAAAGGTATTTCTTCCTTTGTTTTGCTTTCTTTGGTCAGGAGGAAACATGCAGGTACATTCTGCAAGTCCAGGGACATAGCGTGAGATCACAGCAGGACTGTGGGCTGTGGGTGGGATGGCATGGAGGGTGGATTTCAGAGTCCATGCTGTGTTTCAGTGCATCTCATTCAATCCAAGATCTGAAGAGGCTCAAGACTGAAACCTTCAAATTCCTGGAAGATCCCAAATATCTTGAGTAAGCTTGGTGCCCAAGACTTGGCTAAAGTGGAAATCCAAGAATTCAACCTGGGAAAGAGTAATGGGGACAGGTGCAGAGGGAGGAGACTAATTTGGTCCATTTGGCCCAGTGATGGCTCTTAATTTGTGGCTTCCTCTACTCCAGAGTGTGCAAGTTTGGGCTCCCTGGTGTTATAAAGGTGTTTCATGTTTCCAGTAACTTGCTTCTGACCTTCTGTTTTCTTAATATATAAGTTGGTTTTTCATCTGCTCATTCACTCATTCATTCATTCATATATTCAACAAATATATGACTAGGATGTCCAGGCTGCATGGGAGAAGACACACAGGGACTGCATCCTCACGGAGCTCACAGTCTGTGGTTGAGACTAACATGGCAACAGGTGGCCTGACAGGGGGCTGTCGTGGCACAGAGGAGGGCCTCCAACCCACCTTGGGAGGCTGTCACCTGGGAAGGCTTCCAGAAGAGATAAAGTTTAAGCTGAGTCTTAAAGAACAGGCAGGCGATGCTGTGGGAAATGGATGCTGCATGCAGGTAAATGTATGGGAGTGAGGGGCCTAGAGATCAAGGAGTCTGCATGCAGCTCAGCCGACCTGGACTTTGGGCTACCTTTGCAGCAGTGGGTGGGAGGTAAGGATGGAGGAGAGAGCAGAGACAGCAGGATGGGAGGCCAGGCTGAGAGGCCTGGGTTTTGACCTGCAGGCGGGGGAACCAGGAGAGGCATTGAAACAGGGACATGTATTCGATGTCTGTTTGGGAAGGATGCTTCAGGCAGCCACATTGTGCAGGGAGAGCCACTTTCTGCAGAATGAAAAAGAGCTCCACTCACGCTGAGATGCTTCACGATTGTCACTGGTGAGGTTGACTGCCTGGTGTGTTAACATGCCCGATGAGCAGGCTCTGCAAACATAGGGATCTGCATTTGCCCGAGGGCAAGACAGAAAGGAGGTTAGGAATTTCCAAGCAGAGTCCCAGACACAGAAACCACCAGCTTCCTCTGGGTATTTCCCAAGCAGAGGCTGGCTTTGGGGCTTGTCCGAGACAACTGCATGTTTGCTGAGTTTCAACATACGGGGAAGCTGTTCCCAGAAGGGCTTTGACTCCACGTGCTGCCATTGATGCCAGCCAGCGGGGGCTGTACAAATGCAGCATCACAGGCAGAGGACCCAGGACTTCTGCTGAAAAGGAGGAACTTTCCTGTAGGTGGAGTGGTCAGGACAGAAAAGGCTGCCTTGTGAGGATGTGACTTCCACCCTCAGAGGTCTTCGAGGGGCCTCCGACGACAGAGGACTAACATACCTGTGTGATGAATGGACATATGAGGGAAAAAGCATGTGGGCATTGGCTCACAGAGGGGAACTGATCTAACTTTTGGGAACTGTTTTAAAGTTAAAAAGCAATGCTGATTGTAAAAATACAAGGATAGAGAAATATAGAGTGAAAGTCTTATTTTTTCTACTCTTCCCCACTATAAACCATCCTATACCCTGTTTCTACAGATATCAACCTGAGCAACAGGCGCATGGAAGTGTGCTCAACATCACTAATTAGTAGAGAAATGCAAATCAAAATACAGCGAGGTATCACCTCACACCAGTTAGAATGGCCATCATCAAAAAGTCTACAAATAATAACTGCTGGAGAGGGTGTGGAGAAAAGGGAAACTTCTACACTGTTGGTGGGAATACAAACTGGTGCAGCCACTATGCAGAACAGAATGGACGTTTCTTAAAGATAACTAAAAACAGAGCTACCATATGATCCAGCAATCCCATTCCTGGGCGTATATCTAGAGAAAACTCTAATTCAAAACGATACATGCACCCAATGTTCATAGCAGCACTATTTACAACAGCCAAGACAAGGAAGCAACCTAAATGTCCATCAACAGAGGCATTGATAAAGAAAATGTGGTATATATACATAATGGAATATTAGTCATAAAAACGAATGAAATAATGCCATTTGCAGCGACATGGATGGACTATCACACTAAATGAAGTAAGTCAGACAAAGAAAGGTGAATACCATGATACAACTTATACATGGAATCTAGAAAAAGGATAGAAATTAGCTTATTCACCAAACAGAAATAGACTCACAGACCCAGAAAACAAACTTATGGATACCAAAGGGGGAAGGGAGGAGGAATAAATAAGGATTTAACAGATACACCCTACTAAATATAAAATAAACAGCAAGGACCTACTGTATGGTACAGGGAATTATACTCGATATCTTGTAATAGCCAATGATGGAAAAGAATCTGAAAAATAATATATATGTAACCTGAGTCACTTTGCTGAACACTTGAAACATTGTAAATCAACTATACTTCAGTTTAAAAATCTACATATAAAAAATAACAATAATTGCATTATTATAGAGAAATATAGAGTGAAAGTCTTACATTATTTTTTCTACTCTTTCCCAGTACACACAATTCTATACCTTGTTTCTACAGATATCAACCTGGGAAACAGTTTGATAACCAAATTGGCATATATTTAGTATGAACATATAAGTACATATTTATAGGTCTTATAATTTTATGGCTATATATCCACATTTTAATGTAATATATAATGCATAATTTGTGTTTTATCAATATCTATTTATCCATTCATCCATCTATCTGTCATATCTATCTATCTATATCTCAAAGTTAACTTGGGCTTCTCACTTGTATACATTTTTCACTTACATTGCTTTTTTCTCTTAATAATGTACCATGGACTTCTATGTAAGTGGCCACGAAACACACTTTTTAATGGCAGCAAAAAATTACATAGCTTAGATTGAATTAACCATTCCCCAACTTTCTAATTTTTGTTATTCTGCAAACATTGTTAAAACTATCACCCAAATATATATTTTACGTTATGTAATTGTATGACAAGTTGCATATTCTTTTTATATGTACTTGTTCAAATGTATGAGCATTTTTAGAGTCCTAAAAATACACTTGCTGGGTCAAAAGTATGCATCTTCTTCATTGTTGTAAAAAAGCCAAATGGTTCTCCCAAAATGGTATCAGTTTTCACTCTAATCAACTTTGGTCAAAATGCCTGCTTTTCAACAGTTTTTCCGATTACATTTTTAAAAATGGTTTGCAATCAGAGCAATTGTGTCTCAATTTAAAAATTTTCATTCCCCTGATTAATCATAAGTCTGTACATTACATCCTCTTATGGACTTATTGGCCATTGGTGTTTATCTTTCTTGGGGGGAACGTTAGAACTTTTGAACATTTTTTCTCTTCACTTGTCTGTCTCTTATTAACTCTATATGTGTATATAAAGGGTTCCTATAATTTACTAAGATATTAATGTGGCAAAATAGTCTATTGAGAAAATACCTCTTTTATTTTTCTCACCTATAGGTTCTCCATAAAGAAATGACAGGTATTTCCCCAAATCTCATCCCCACCCCCAAGCCCCTCCTCCCAACAGGTAGAGCGCCAGCTTTTGCTTTGTGTCCAGGCTCTCCCTAATCCCAGGAGGATTGGGAGGGTTTTGTGTATTCCAGGTCCAGGGAGGAAACATGCCAGGTGGCGGGTGCCCTCCCTAAACAGGTCTTTGATTTCTACGCCTGGGCCCACTGAGGCAATTAAGCTGGATTTGTCTGATGGGGCAGGGGATCAAAGTTTTGATGTTTTGAGAACTGAAGAAGAGAAAAGCTCAACCTGAGAAGGGGACAGAAAATTCCCCCAGGACAGGGGTTATAGGCATCTCCATGGTGGGAACCTGAGCTGGGGAGAAAGCAGCCCCTCTGACATGGGAAGACTAGGGAAGGGAGACTGGGTTGGTGCAGGTGAGGCCTGAGCCTTTGCTTGCACAACAGGAGGTAGGCAGCTGGAAGTCACCTGTCATTGGACTGGATGGTGCAGACTTGAGCCAGGACTGGGCTGTAGCAGCCATCCTGTCCCACTTCCCAGGACCAGGTTCATGTCTGAACAAGTAGCATGGAGGGGAGGCCCATGCTAGACTTCCCAACAGTGTTGGTGGATGAGCACCCCAGCTGTAGTTGCTTTGAATTAGACACATGAGAAGGTGGCACTGGCAACACAACAGAGCATGGTAAAGATGAGAACAGACGGTGGAACCAGGCAGCCTGGACAGAGTTCTGGTTCCTCTGCTGACTTTTGTACAGCCTTGGGCACGTTACTTCTCTGGTCCTTCTCCCAGTTTCCCCATCTACACAGTGGGAGCGATAACAGTGTTTACCTCTGGGAGTTTTACTCAGCTAACTTTTGTAAAGCACATATCAAGCACTCTAAATATTAACATCATTATAAATCATGGTAAATGTGTTTTCCATTTTTAAACTTTGTTTATGGTGAATTCTGTCATCTAGAAGTGTAGTAGTAGCACCACTACTAGTAGTAGAAGGATCCGTGGTAGTTCAGAAGCAGTACTAGTAGAGCAGCATCAGTAGTATAGCAGTCGTTATGTAGTAGCAGTGTGCAGGGGGTACTAGTTGTGGTATTATTGGTAGAGTAGCAGCAGTAGTATACTAGCAGTCATAGTATAGCAATTGCAGTAGTAGTAGTATGCTGGTATTAGCATAGTAGTGCTAGTAGAGTAGTGGTAGTATTAGTAATAATTGTAGCGGTAGTATAACAACAGTAGTAGGTGTAGGAGTACTAATAGGAGGAGGAGGAGGAGGATAGTTGTAGCAGTAGCAAAGTAACATAAGAGTATAGTGGTAGTAGCAGTAGAAGCAGTAGTAGTGGGAGCAGTAACAGCAATAGTAGCAGCAGTAGTATAGCAGTAGAAGTAGTTGTACATTAATTGCAGTGGTAGTGTAATAGTACTAGTACAACAGTAGTACTACTACTAGTAGTGGTGGTGTAGTAGTTGTAGTGGTAGTAATGATAGTGGTGGTTGTGTAACAACAGTAGTGGTATAGGAGTAGCAACAGTAGTAGCAGTAGTAGTAGTATACTGGCCGCAGTAGCATAGTGGTAGTAGTGGTAGTGGTAGTGGTAGTGGTAGTAGTGGTAGTGGTAGTGGTAGTGGTATAGTAGCAGCAGTAGTATAGCAGTACAGTAGTAGTAGTAGTACTAGTTGTTTTACTGGAGAAAACATCTTTTCTGGCTTTTACATTTTGTATCCTTCTTCGGAAGTCTCTCCCCACCTCTCAGTGAAACAGAATCAACCATATTTTCCTCTACACTTCTACTCGTTTCTTTGACATTTAGATTTCTAACCCCGCTTACCCCTCCAATCCCATCTTTTAACACCTCCAGGCATCGTATTGAGGCCAGGTGGCTCCTTCAGTTTCTGGAAAGCACCAAGTCTTTCCTGCCTTTGGCCTTTCACATGTCTCTTCCACCCTGCATTTCAGCTAAAAGACCCCTTCTGAGCAACCTGTTTAATTAAGCCCCCTTCTCCTCTGTCACAGAAACATGTTGGTTTCCTTCCCAGCACTTCTCATAGTTGAAATGACATCTTATTACCTTCCCTGTTGTCCAGCTCCCAAATGGAAGAGCCATTGGTTCAGTGTCTGTGTCTGCTTAAGGGCCCATCACCACTATGCACCTGAGTGCCTAGCAAAGCCTTGGCACCCAGATGTTGAATAAATATTTCTAAAGTGAATGAATAAATCCATCTACAATTTATTTGGGGACAGATTATGAGGAAGGCATTTGATTACCTTTTTCTCCAAGTAGATAACCAAATATAACTTCATTCTTTTCAGAAGGCATATTTCCTCCATAGATTTGACATGTCCTCCTTTTTGTATGTTTTATTCTTAGACACACTTGGGGCCAATTCTTAACTCTTTCTCCTCTGATATTTCTCCATTCATCTCTTCCTGGGGTAATATCATAGTTTTAATTATTGTAGCTTTATAGCCCTGTTTATGCCATCTGTAGGGCAAGTTATCCGTCCCATTATTCTTAATTTTTTCTTTGACTATTCCTGTACTTTTTCTTTTCTGATGAATTTTAGTGCTGTCTTGCCAAGTTCCATAAAAGACTCCTTTGGGATTTTGATTGAGATTATATTACTTTTGTAGATTCAGTTGGAGATTCTTGACATCTTTACACCATTCCGTCTTTTCACCCAGGACATTGTGAGTCTCTTATACATGTGTTTTTTTTTTTTTTTTTTAACAATCGAGACTACTCTCTAGGTTCCTACATAGAATTCTTGGATGTTTCACATTTGTTTTATTCCTAGATTTTTAAAATGTAGTTTTAAATAATTTAAAAGGAACTTTGTTTATGTTACAATATTTTCCAGTGTTTAGTAACATCAATTTAATAATTTCTAGCCATATACTTTCTGTGATACTATGACTCCATGACTGGCTTAATGGTGATACTAATGGTAAATAATAATAGCAACCCATCACTAAATGTCTAGTATGTGCCATGGACCATGCTAGATATTTTCCATATATCTGTATCTTGTTTAATTATCACAAAAAATCCTACAAAGCTGACATACTATCCTTCCCCGTCTAATAGCTGCAGGAAGCTGAGACATCTGCCTGGGCTCACAGAGCCAGTGGTGGCTGGTGTACAACACACGTAGATCTTCCTGAGGCTGGACACAGCCTTGCCCCACTTGTCTGTGCTGTCCAGGTGAGAAATATCATCAAAAGCAGATGTTTTATTAGAACTTATACAATGATTATCAGCAATTTTACTCTCTGATTTCCAGAAATGACCAGAATTGGAATGGATCTTGCAGTGTGTTAAGTCCAACCTCACTGCCTAGGGCTTGCATCCCCTCAGGAGCATCTGTCATAGAAGATGCAGCTACTGCACACACACCTCGAATAATAGGAAGATCAATGCTTCCCATGGCAGCCCGAAGAATCTGTGGATCTCTCTGACTGTCAGAGCATCCCTCCTTGGGTTGAGTGGAACCTCTTTTTGATATTCCTTCCTTGTCATGGGTCCTACTCCTCCCTGTGCTTACTCCTTACAGCTAGCCTCCCCTTAGATCCCATTTTCCAGTGGAGTCTTTCTCCAGAAACTTTAAGCTGAATGAAGACAGACTTTTTGTGTTGTGTCTTCTACTGAGTCCCCAGTTCTGTGCTTCATACTTCACATGGAGAAAGTTCTCAGTAGATATTTGGTGAGGGAGCTGATGAGTTGCCTTCACTGACTTATCCAGAACAAGCCTATTCCCACTTCCTCATGGTGCTTTCCTATTATCTTAGGATAATTCCTTTTTTGGCTCCTGTGTGTAGGCTGAACAGCCCCAGTTCAATCAATGATTCTTCTAAGGCAGAGACTAGAGAATACCCTGCCCCGGCCATGTTCCTCTGGGCAGGGTCCAGTTTGCCCATGTCCCTAGTAGAGTATGGTGTCCTGGATCACCCCATTTCTCCAGCTGCCATCAGAGAGGACCAAGGAGTGCAGTACCTAAAACTTCCATCACGTTCTGTCCCATGGTTCTCCAACTATCACATTTTTCACCTTTCTCCACTACAACCTCTGACCCCAATGTAGTATTTATTTTACTTCATTCCAGTGGATGTTGCAGATATCAGTAACCTTGTCCAATTGGGGCTAAGGCTGGTGACTTCCTTTCTCAAGCACAAAGAGTCTGACTTATTAGTGAATGGTAATTAGACAATCTGTTTGTCCATTTCATGCATGTTCCAAAGATACATATTCTTTGAGATAGTTGTCTGGTCATTTTTCCACCCAGAGATATCGCAGCAGAGCCTTAATATTCTATAAAATAATAACACTAAGGAAGAAGGAGAGATCTACACCTCCTGCTTCTTGCTCTCCCTGGATTGTGAGCGCTGATTAGAGCTGCAGAGGCCGCTGTGTGTGTGTGTGTGTGTGTGTGTGTGTGTGTGTGTGTTTGTGGGGGTGGTGGTGAGAGGGCTGGTCTCAGAGACACAACAGAACAATGTGAGGTCAGCAGAAGAGGGCAGGGCTGGGCGGAGAGGAACCCTCGTGCCCCTGTCTTCATTTGACTCAGAACCCCCAGGACAAAGGCAACATTGTGCCTGGGTCAGGCTACTGTGGATGAAAGGCCCTGCCTTGTGCAGCAGGGTCCAGGCACCGAGTGGGGTGGGGATGTAGGGTAGACAGAGGACAGAGGCTGGGTGGACACCATGAATGGAGGCTGGACTCCCACAGCTGGGGACAGAGGGAGGACACACAGAGGCAGAGGGTCCCAGAGGAGAGTCAGGGAGGAGAGGAAATGAAGCAAAAGGAGGGGAGAGGGAAAAGGCAGAGAGAGCACCAGGCCGGACGGAGGTGGAGTGAACGGAGGGAGACGAGCCAGCAGGACTTTGCAAAGGAAGAAGAATGGGAAGAAGACATCGGAGGAGGGTGGGGAGACGTGGCTACTATCTCCTGGCGACAGTGTCACCGTCCATTAGCCCCATTTCGCAGCCCCTGGCCCCCGCACTTGGTGCCGGTATGGGGGTGGGATAAGGGATCCTGGATTCAGGCCCCGGGGCTTAGCGGGAAGACCAGCCTGCCCTCTTCTCACCCACCGTGGGCAGGGATGGATGCGTGCGCTGCCTTCTGAGGGCTGGGAGAGGCAAGGGATCAAAGCCATCTGTGGGCGAAATGGAAGCAGGGATCTGTCTGAAGTCTGCATGACTGGCCCAGTCCGTGATGTTAACTGTAGGTTAATAGAAGACGCAAGAGAGGAGCAGCACATTCCAGGCGCTAAGCAGATTGCTTGGGGTCCTGGAGGAGCGACCTGCTCTTCCCCGCTCCGTGAGTGAGCTGTGCACGCGTGTGCCCATGCACACCCGCACACCCGGCACTTGACCACTTGCCATCAGAGCAGGAGAAACTCGAGTGGACAGCCCTGAACTCAAGTGCGCAAGAGGGGCTGGCTGCAGCCTTCATCGTGAATTTTGGACAGGGCTGTGTGGGGATGTAGGGAGGTGACAAGGTCCCAGTTAAGCAGGGGTAGAGTTAAGCCCAGGGAGGACCATGTGCTTCTCTGTGCTGTCACAGAGGGGTCCAGGATCCTGGGAAGCACACAGGGAGAAGGTCCCGTCCAGTCTGGGAAACGGGTGGGCGACACTTGGACTCATTGTTTGTGCTGCTTTTCCAAAGGTTCTTGTCTTTGACACACTGGTGCCCAGATGACCTGCTGGTGGGCTTCCATTCCTCATGGCAGGTATCCCTGCCACTCATACAACAGTAACTGGAAGCTGTGTTAGGCACTGGGCACCTAGGAGATGTCTGGCACCCCCTCAGAGGTTTACATGTGGTATCTCTGATGCCCTGTGGTTAGTATTAACCTCTCCATCTAAGAAATGAGGGAATAATGCCTTCAGTTGATTCAGGAAGTAAAAACTGCCCACTGATTACATGATTGAAATGGGCAAGATCCTGTGAGCCCACATCAGTGTACCTGGATTTTAAATTATTTCATGACCTTGGCCCATACATTTACTCATCACGAGCCCAAGTTTCATCCTTTCAGTGGAGACCATATTCTCTGTATTACAGACCCTCTCACCTGGATCAAATGAGATAATGTGGGAAAGCACAGACATACTTGCCTACCTGGAGTGAGGGGTCCAAATTTGCCAGCTATCTTCCAGCCGCCCCCGGCCTCTCCTCCATGTCCTTTCTCTAATACAGGAGTTTCCCACGCGGCACTGAGTTTTAATTATTGGTAAAGCTTCAGATGGTATATTTGAGGGCATCTTGTATGCGAGAAGCTGTGGATTCCAGTCCTGGTTGGGTTATTTGGTGCCATGTGGTCCTGGGCCACACGTCACACCTCTCTCTATCTCTTTCCTCATCTGTTCCTAACCCTGCCTGCCCTAAAGTGTTATTTTCATATTTAGTTCTGGACGTGAATGTGATCGCAGAGCAAGAAACAACTGGGAGGCAGACCCAAACCTCTGGACAGCTGGCACATCATGGGTTCCTGGTGTTTGCTGAGAAGAGGGCAGAAGGCTCCAAGGCAGATGAACCATGCAGAGTTTCTTGGACAATAAGACACTCCTCTCCCGATCTCTGTCTTTCTCTTTGGGCCTGGTGTGTTTATCACATTTCCAACTTAACCCAGGAAGATTGACCGAGGTTAGTGAGAGCAGCTGATGGAGGTTCCCCACCGCTTGAATCTGGATATTGCCGGCAGCTAACTTCAGAGGCAGCAGTAAACAAAGTCCTGACAAGTCCTCTGCTGTTCTTTGGACTCAGAGCCAGAAAACCACTCAACTCCAGTGTCTGAAGATGCTGGAGCAAGAAACAGCGAGGCTCTGAAAACCAGCGCATAAAATCAGGCTCTGCTCTCACTGTTCTCCCCTCTTATTTAACCATGTCAGCTCTCGGGCAACTGGAAAACATGAAAAGGCCTCAGGATGCCTCCTGGAATATGTTTTCCATTAACCCACAGCTGGTAGCAGTTACAGCAAAATTAGAAAACATTGAAGTGAAATTGTCATCTTTTTTTAAAAAGTTAAAACTCTTCGAATTCCAAAGTTGTGAGCACTTGGGATGACTGGGGAGGTAGGAAGGGGAGAAACCATGACCTTAACCTTTCAATCATGCTGTGCTCATGGTTGGGTTGACTCCCACCCAAAGATAGATGTGCTTTCTAGAACCCTGACTCCATCTCAGCCTTGCCCCAAGCAGAGATTCAATAGGAAAGATGCTCTGGGACCGCTGAAGTTCACCCAAATCATTTTCACTGAAAAAATGTAATATTCCTTCATCCTTCTAATTTATTTATTTTTATTAAAATTTTTATTGAGAGAATTTCAGATAAATAAACAGTTGTGAGAAATAATGCAGAGGGACCAGTGTAGACTTTACCCAGTTTCTCCTCATGGCAACATTTTGCAAACCTATCATATAATATCACAAGTAGAATACCACTGTCATAGATACAATCCACCAATCTTTCTCAGACTTCCCCAGTTTGACTTGGACTCATTCTTGTGTGTATTTAGTTCTATACAATTGTATCTCACGTGTAGATTCCTGTATCCACCACCACAGTCAAGAGACTAAAGAGTTCCATCACCACGAGGAGACCTCACGTTGACCTTTCGTAACAACATCCACCTCCCTTCTGCTGCCATCAGCCCCATCACTAAACCCTGGTAATCACTAATTGGTTTTCCATCTCAATAATTTTGTGATTTCAAAGATGTATAAATAAATGTATGTATAAATAAAACCATATAGTATATAATCTTTTGGGCTTTGGCTTTTGCACTCATCGTTATTCCATTGAGAATCGTCTAAGTTGTTACATGTGTCAATAGTTGGTTTCCCTTTATCTCTGAGTAGCATTCCATGGTATGAGTGTATCAGTGTGTTTGACCAATCACCTGTTGAAGGATATCTAGGTTATTTCCAGGTTTTGGCTATTATGAATAAAACTGCCATGAATATCCATGTCCAGGTTTTTGTATGAACATATGTTTTGAGTCCTAATTTATTTTTGCATAAAGGTTTGGGATTGTGCTGAGTGGGAAGAGATTAAAGTCAGGGACCTGGGTTTAAGGGCAAGCTCTACTGTTGACTGAGTAGTCAAAGGCGAGCTTGAAAAATCAGGCTAGCCATCCTCCCTTTGATATTGCTTAGTGGATGAAATTAAAAATTATGTATCAAAATGTTCTCACTTAGACACGCTATAGAAATGTATACAGTATTAGCCTCACTACTGAATTTCTAAATATACCCAGTGTAATTTGCTTTTGACCATAGAGAAAGAAAGGTCAATAAAATATATTATTACAAAAAGGGCCCACACGCATCTATGGGAACCAGTGGAGAGTGTCTAAATAAGCGAAGATATTTTTATCCAGATAATAATGCACGTAGATATAACTGTTTCTGGAAAGCAGTCTAAGGCTACATGCTTGTCTTCTCCAAGCCTAAGTATCTTCACATGTAAAATGACAGTATGATATTGCTTTCTCAAAGGCTGTTATGTGGATTAAGTGAGGCAATAAGAATTAACCAACACCCTGGTGGCAGCTGACATACAGTGAGGTCTTAATAAATATTTTTAAAGTATATATTAAGAGCCTTAAAAATACGTATTTCTTTTTCCCTCTAGTATCTATAAGTAAGTAACTGTAACTAAATCTGCTCTCAGTAAATAATCCAAAGTTAAGAGAAAGTCTCATTTTTAAGCCCATTCATATGTTGGATTATGCAAAAGCATTAATGAAAAAAAGTGAAATGTAGAAACGATTGTTGATATGTTGGATATTTCTCAGCACTCTATGTTAGGTGGAAAAGTAAGGATCCACCTTTACCTGCAGCATGGTATTATCTATGTGCCAAAACAGCATTCAAAGGAGAGAAAAATATCAAAAAGCCAGCAATAGTAATATCTGGATGTCAGAGTAGTCTTATATCTACACTCGTCTAACTTTACACATTTTCTACAATAGCAGGTGTTAACTTGGCAATCAGAAGAAACATTTACTTAAAATATCCTACAGCAAAATCTAGCTTTGGAGGCGTGGAATATATCATAGGAGATGGTGGAGAGTGAGGGGTTACTTTTCAGGAATCTAGCAAAGGGGTTTAGAACGCCCCTTCAGATGGAGGTCAACCACTGCTGGAATGTCTAAAGGGCCTCTGGAGCATGAACAAGGGGGTCCAGGACACATGCTTGTTACTCTCTCTGTGGACTCAAGGACAATCTCCCTGCTTCAATCTCCTCCCATGACTGATGGTGATAATAATCCTCAATCTGCAGGTTACAGTAAGACTAAATGTAAAGAGATGAATGCAGTGCTCAGCACATAAGTGTGCGCTGTGTAAGTGGTAGTTATTATAGGCAAACTGAAAGAAAATTGAGTGAATCATCCAATAATCAAAACCACGTACACAGAATTAAGATCTGAGAGAGGGAGGAAGAGAAAGGTTCAGCTATTGCTAGGATCCCTGAGGACAGAGGGAGAAGACAATTCTGATGAAGGAGGAAGCAAAGGCCCTTTGTTTGTAGCTGCTGGGCAGAGCTGGACCTTCTCCATGAAGCCTTCTCCCAAGGCTCCATGAAGTTTTATTCCCTCCTCACTTCCTAGATGTATGGCTCTGCTTCCTCATTTGTGGCTCGTGAGGGCATTTGCCATGTTCTGTTGTAGTCCCTAGATTTGTGCAGGCAATACCTCCTCATGTCCTCATGTTGGGGGCTCCAGGGTCAGGCAGACTGGATTGAATGCCCACTTCACTGCTTAGTAGCAGTGTAGCCTTGGGCACACTTCCTTATTTGGAGGATAAATCAGAAGCAACTTAAATAGTTTGTGGTGAGGATGAAATAAATTTAATCCACAGAAAGTGTCTGGCATATTATAGTAAGTGCTCAATAAACACAATCCATTATTGTCATTATTATCAGCAGAGCCAGTTATGTCTTACTGATCTTTGGGTCTATGTTTTTGAAACATCTACCAGGTGCAATCACTCTTCTAAGCACAAGAGATAAATTGATGACAAAAGAAGCAACATTCCTGCCCCAATGACCTCACATTTCCCACAGATGCACAAGCAAAGAAATGATACCATTTTAGTTGGTGATAAATGCCAAGAAGAAGAGTGAAGCATGGTAAGGTGATTGGGAGAAGATGGCTCTCTAGGACCCTGACGGGTGAATGTTACATGACGTAAGATATCTATACCATATTACTTTTCTAAAACCCAAGAAATCCTGAATTCTAAACACCCAGGGGTTTCAAGTAAGGAATCTTTGGAGCTGTGAAGGGTTTAGTAGGTACCAGGAATTTCTTTAGCTGCTTTTACATGCAGTGTTTCATTGGGTGCTCAATTCTTGACACCAGTGAGTGCTGTGTAAGAGACATCAGTAAGAAAGCAGAGGTTCAGAGCATTTAAATATCCTGCCCAAGGTCACTTAGCTATTGAATCACTGAGTCAGGGTCTGTGTCCCTATCTAGGCCTCTGCTCTTCCCACACTGGATTATGTGATTTCAGAACCATCTCTTACAGAACCTGAGTGTGCATGCCATGGCTCTCCTCTGTCTTATTTCGACTGCCAGTCTGGACAGAAGTAGGAGTCGCTAATGGGTCACTTAAGACACTCAAACTCAAACAGAGCAGCTTTTATTATTTCCCATGGACAAAAGGAATTATTATTAAATATAATTACCAGTACTAAATAATTCAGTATTAAATATAATTACCATGCATGGGGTTAATAAATGGCATTTCTATCCTGTGTGCACTTGTGGTGGCCAGAGGCCCAGCTGTGGCCCCTCAGGTCACCTAATCCCCCTTTGCTTTCATCCACAGAGCCTGAGCAGAGGGAGTCCAGGGTTCTCAATTACCTTTCTTCCCCTTTCACTCCGAGTACATTCTCCGACCTACGTGGCTTTCTCTTTTGCTTGTGTTCCTTGCCTCTCTCGTCCCCACACCCCCTCCACCTCCATGCCAGCCCATGGTCTTTCTGTACTTGAACATCCTAAATGGTCTTAAGTACAAAACTGGGGTCCTTGTGGTTTCTCCTTACTTGAACTCAGAAGGACTTATCCCTGACTTAGTTGCCTCAGCCCACAAAGCTGGGGGCAGGATAGAACTTTTCAAAATCCTGTTATTGGGCTTCCCTGGTGGCGCAGTGGTTGAGAGTCCGCCTGCCGATGCAGGCAACATGGGTTCGTGTCCCGGTCTGGGAGGATCCCACATGCCGCGGAGCGGCTGGGCCTGTGAGCTATGGCTGCTGGGCCTGCGTGTCCGGAGCCTGTGCTCCTCAACGGGGATGGCCACAACAGTGAGAGGCCCGCGTACCACAAAAAAAAAAAAAAAAAAAAAAAATCCTGTTATTCTACTCATACCAACAGGGCCTTGGAAAGCTGACTAGGTCCTCTGCATAAGCTTCTCTTTGATCTGCACAGCAGTATCTGGTTTGGGGCCCAGAAGTCGCCACCTACCACACACTGTAGAGAATGGGTAAGCTTCTGAATATCCTTATGTCTGTGGTTCTTCCTCATCTATTACATGAAAGGTCATAATAACCATACTGCATGATCCCACCGATCAAGCAGCAGACAGGCCCCTGAAATCTCAGTGAGGGCAGGGACCAGGCTGGTCCTGCTCACCTGGGCATCGCAGTGCATGGAACTGAGCAGGTACATTGTAGAGGCTCAGTGTGTGCAGTGAATGACCAGCATATGTGACTTTGTCAGTGCAGTCTAGAACACGGGATGTTACGGATGTTAGTGTCCATCCCCCTTTGCTGACATTGAAGACCAAGTATCAGACCAGAAATTAGGAGACGTGGGATCTCCTTCTGATTTAGGCTGACCCATGTTCTGTTGAATGGGAAGGTTTACCCCCACGACTTGGCCTTAGATGTCTAAGGAGTAAATAAAGATATTGGATATGGGATCTCCAAAGCCCTTTCCTCTGAGACATAACAATATATAATGAAGTTATTTGTGTCATCAAATGAGTTCATTGGAGACAAGGGACCTCAGCCTCACTTTTCATCACTGAAGAAAGCAGTAGTCCTTTAATCTTCGGTTTTCCAGAGAGAATTAATTAGGGTTCCATCTGGGTATGCTGAAAGGAAGTACAGTTGGTCCCTCTTCCAACATACAACTAGAATCTTGCCACTTCCCACCATGTCCCTGTTAAATCCCTATTCCTGGAGCCATCTTATCTCACTGGGATGCTGCATTGGATTCTAACCAGCCTTCCACCTTAATCTTGACACTCTCCAGTCCCTTCTCACAGCCCCCAAAGATATCCTCGAACATCCAAATTGTGTCACAATATCCCCCTGCTTTCAACCTCTTGATGCTTTCCCAAGTCAAGTCAAATACACTCTAGGTGCCTTCCTTGACCTTCGATTCTGTACTTATTCTGGGCCCAGCCTTTCGCTGAAATTTTCTCCTCTCTCTGCCTTATTTTTAGGGTCCAACCACATTGACCTTCTCTGTAATATACCAAGCTTGCTGATCTTTTTGGGCTTTTTGGTTGAAATAATCTTGCCATAAAAATTCTTATGGGAAGGCAGAGACTTCAGAAGGACAGACATTTGGGGCTGTGGTTCTTCTCCACCTGGGAACAAACTTTGACCAGAACAGTAAGCAGAGCAATGCTTGTAGAGCATTTGATGGTTCAGAAAATGCTTCCATTGCATTGTCTAATTCATAGCAAATTCTTCATCAGAGTATAATTTTTAGCTCTAATATACAGATGAGAAAACTGAGGTTGGATAACTTTAAGTGAGGTTAAGCAAAGTGATCATTGGGTCTGCCCGCAAGTGTAACTTCCTAAGCTGACGAGCATTGCTGATTCTCAGTATAATATCGGCGGAAGGTTTGCAGGCCCCCATGGTATCTCCTTGCCTGCATCTGCACTTTGAATTTGCTCAGTAAGCCCAGGCAAAGAGGCAGTGCCAACTCTCCTCTGGGGGTACATGCATGTGAGCAAACCCTCTCCTACTGAGCGAAGGTTCTCTTAGTGATGGGATGGGGCATTTACCCCTGGTGGATGTTCTGGACTGCCATCAGCAGAGCTTCTGGGGGCCTTGTTTGAGGGTAAGCTGTTATTGCTTTCTGAAACCTGAATATTTAGTCAGAATTCTCCATAAATTGGGCAAAAACAAACTATGACTCATTTGGCTTTATGAAGGGTAAAAAACTCAGTTCTCGAGTCTGGAAGACCAGGGTTTGGGTCTGGGATGTGTCTTTCAAAGCACATGACATTGGGCAAATTAATTAGCTTCCTTTGAGCCTTGATTTCCTCATCTTTAAAGCGATAGAAATAATAGTGCTTTTCTTGTTGAGATGTTACGGGGATTACGTGAAGTAATGTCTATAAAGCCCTCAGCAAGGCACTTTGTGCATTGTAAATGTTGAGAAGAAGTGAATTAGTTTATTATGCCTGTTCTTCCATCTCTGCAAACATGTGTTAGACAGCAAGGACATCCCTCAAGTCTGTGCTGGCAAAAACCACAAAGGCAGGTGGTGCAATGTAGCCCTTATGAGCCTGGACTGTATCTCCAGACGTACCTGGGTGAGCATTCGTGTGCATGTGTGTGACGTCACCCTGGTATTCTTGCTATGATGATTTATGAGACCATGCATGTGAGCACAGGGCCAAACATACAGTAAGAGCTTAATCAATGTTCACCATGGCCACGATGGAAAATGATCGAATCTCTGCTCTGGAAGAACCATTCCTAAGTGTGGGCAAGAGATGTGTAGAATGCAAACAACACAAACATACACAAAACAAACCATAGAAACTCTGCCATGGTCTTAAAATACTAAAATGGACATCTGGGCAAAGAGCATGGAAAGAGAAAGGATTACTAGACAAGGAGGGAAGGCTTTGGGGGGAATGTGATAAATAAATGAACTGGCAGAATGAGTCTGATTTTCCATGAAAAAAGAGGAGAGGAAGAGTTGGGAATGTGATTTCAGGCAGAGTTTGGCAGGAGTCAAGTCAGGTGTCTGGAGGGCTTGTGGTATGCTCACATGGGGTTTGTGAGAGCCCAAAGAAGGGTGCCTGGGGCACAGGAGGTGAGGAGAGAGAAGAGGGCTACTTGCTCAGGGACGCTGAGTTCCTCATCCTTGGAGGCTGGAGTTCCCAGAGGGACCTTAAGTCAGGGAACAATATAGTTGAGGAATGCCTGGATAGTTCGTTGTTTAGTCTGAAGCATTGGCTCATTCACCCACTCATTCATACAAAAGACTTTTGTAAATAACAGTATAAGGTCATTTTCATGGAGGAGGGTGTTGTTCCAGACCTCTGTATTCACAGTCCACCAAGGGATAAAAGACAAAAATTATATTATTTAGAGGCAGAAAAGTGCCAAGTAATTGACAAGAGAGACAAAGTTCAACAAGTTTCAGGGAGGGAGAGATGACTTCAACTGAAAGATGGTAGAAGACTTTGAAAGGAGGCTGCATTTCAGCAAAAGGGAGGAGTAGGAAAGTAATTATAATAGAGATGTGAATTCTGGGGGAAGAAACCTGTGGGAGCAAAGACCCAAAAACACAGAAAATGATATCTACACAGGAAAGAGGAAGCAGAAAGGGAGGTTGTGGGGAGTAAGATTAGAAAGCAAGGCTGTATCTTGATCTTAGGAGACCCCAGAGACAGGCAAAGGCATTTCTGCTTTTTCCTGGAGAACTGATACAAAACAGAGAAACATTAGCATACAAGGATGCTTGGCTACAAAAGGACTCATCCTAATCACCATTTTAACCTAGTCCTTCACATTTTAAAATTTTCTGATTCTCTTTCTCAACTTCTAATCCAAAGCCCCACCGGAGAAGCTACTGTTTTCAATTTGTATTATATTTGTTTTCACATTTTAATCCTCTTAGATCCCATTTCTGCTAGGTTAATGAACCCACTAATCAGGAAAGCAGTGAGCAGCAGCCAGCCCAATTATGAAGAAGACTGAGACAGACAAAGATGGGTCAGGGCATCAGGGGGGTTCATGTTGCCATGGAAACCACCCTGGGGCCCACAGGTTCTCATCAGATGAACAGTGAGACACCCCCTGAGCGTGGCAAGCAGGGGATGCTCGTTGCCTGGTGGGAGTCTCTCTGTCCCTTCACCTGGCTTGGTTTCCTTGTCATTCCTTCCACTTCACAGGTGGTGTGGCAGCATGACAAAGTCCCACTTGTTCTTCAAAGCTCTACTGAAATGTAGCCCCCTCTGGAGCCTTTTGGAAGGAGGGGCAGCCTGAGTTGAAAAATACTGACTCTTAAGTCAATGAGGTTGAGTCCCATTCTTTGCCACTTGCAGCCTCTGTAACTTGTAGGGGGAGTGAAACGTGAGTCTCAGTTTCCTGTTTTTTCATCAACCTCATTGGGTTGCTGTGAAGATTAAAGAGTGAAAATGCCTAACATAATTTTGGCCATGTGTGAAATACTCAATATATATTTGAGGTCTAAACACCTTCCATAATCCTCAGTGATGTCAATAACTCTTCCCTCTGTGTTCTCCTAGCAACCTTTCTCTTTCGGGTGTCTTATCACACTGTGCTATAATGGCTTCTCCATACCTGTCTCACCCACTCAACTGTCAGCTCCTTGATGACAGAGTTTATGTCTCTTTCATCTTTGCAACCCTTGGGCTTCATTAGATAATTACTGAGTTACTAGATAAATGAATAAATAATAAACAACAGTCTGGTAGCTTGAGAGATTTTTAAGGGATTAGAAGAGATTCTGGCATATACGGGGTGCTAAGTAAACTTTTGTTGAATTAATAAATGACTGAAGTGATTAATCAGCAGGTAAGAGAGATGATTAGGTTGAAGGTGTAAATCAAGCCCATGTTCTGGGAGAATTATCCGAGGAGGTGAGAATAAGCATGGAGTAGAATTTAAGGATTTAAGCTCAATTAAGTTGAAAAAAAGAGGCACCAAAAGAGGAAATCATTTTCCTTAGTAGTAAGTACATCTCTTCCATCTCTTGCTGTGATGCCACATGCTATGCTATCTGTTCTATGCATGGGCAGGGGCTCCCCCCAATCCATACTGCCAGGTATTGTCATCCCAGCTCAAATCCTTTGTTCAGACCTCACCCAGCACTTCAGCTCCAGCTTCTCTCCCCGTCCTTGGAACTCTCCTTTAGTCACATTATAACTTAGGTTTCACTGAGTCAGCTTTTTCCACATAGGTAGTATGCCATGATTCACTCATTGTGTTGATATTATGTGGCAATAGCTGCTCATTTTAAGGCTTAAGTGCAGCCTTATAGCTAACCAATCCATGTTATAAAAAGTTGGTGATTTTGCAATTGATAGTGCTTTCCTTGCCATTTGTAGGCAACAGCACACATATCCAGGTGTCTTGCTGTAGATTCAGGTTTCCTGGTTCAGAGGTATACTTCCTTTGATGTGGACGTCAGATAACTCTGAAGTGAAGGCTACTCTCTTTTCTATCATCTTTCACTACAGTAACGAATTTAATTTAGAGTTCTAGATGCCATAGTCATAGCGAGACTCGAGCAAATGTACCACTGTCCGTGGTGCTGAAACACATGGTTCTTTCTCCTACCTCTGGGACACTGGAGGAGTCCTGCCAAATTTCTTCCAGAAGAGCATTCTATTAGTCTATTCTATTATTATCGCATTTCCTTTTCTAATAAATTTAAAAATCTTGAAATTATTTACTTTCACCAAATAGTAACTTATACAATATATATGTGTATGTATGTATGTATGTATATATATATATATATATATATATATATGCATAATATTGTAAGTTACAGCATATTCACATTGTATATGCTAAGTTTCTATTTGGTGAGAGTAAATTATTTGTATATATATACGTTAATAAAATTTATATATATAAATTTTTATGTATATAAAATTTATATATATATATATATATATATATATATATATATATATATATATAGTTCCAAAAATAACTTTCTGTCTCTTGGAAGTTAGGGCATGTGGGGTATATCTACCCACCATGTTCTCCCAATGTTTGTTTCCATAGGTACTACTGTTTGTGAGGTTCTGGTTTGGTGGAATTAGATTGGGATCTAGAGAAAGGAACCCAATATTGGCTCTTGAGATTTCACTCCTTTATGATTTCTTAAGGGAACAGAAAACAAGTTTAGTGGCAGGGGGACAGTCTTAGAATGTCCATATCTCATAGCTTAGCACACAGGTAAGTATTCAATTCAACAAAGATTTATTGAGCACCACTTTTTGCTGTGTATTTTAAGGTAAACATTTTAGAGTCCCTTTTTCTAAGCTAATAGAACTGTTGAAAAGTATATGCAAAGCAATAAGTTTAGCTGGTATGATGTATGAGTAATAGGAATATATATGAGGCATAGATAAAATACAGAGGTGAAAGTAATGAGCAAGAACCCTCCACAGAAAGTGTTTTGAAGGAAGATCAGCTGTGTTCTGAGACATAGCGGAGCAGGCCTTCATGGATGAAGTAGTAACATTTAAAAATACAAGGAGGCAGATAGTAACTCCAGCAGAAGCCCTGGACAGGAGTAGAGGGAAGATACAGATACACGTCTCCCTGAATCACATAACTGTGGGCCCAAATGGTACAGCAGGTATTGGAGAAGATAACAGGTTACATCAAGGTAAAACCCATCATTGGTGGAATTATCAGCCCTTTGTAGGTGCTCAGTCAGTGTTCATAGAGTGAACTGATAAATATACAATTTATGATCTATGATTCCTTCAGTCTTAGTGAATCAAGTATGGTGTTGATAGGAGGTGAGAATTCTGAACTTACTCCCAACTTATGATGCTTCCAAGTAAATCCTACAGTTAAAACTCAGAACTTGAACTTCCAAAACTATATTATTTTATGGTTAAAATGTCAAGAATACATGCTATTTTGAGATAAAATACAATATCTTCCTTACACAATTCATGATGAAAATATTGGGTTATAAAAACTAACCAGGGCTTCCCTGGTGGTGCAGTGGTTGGGGGTCCGCCTGCCGATGCAGAGGGCGCGGGTTCGTGCCCCATTCTGGGAGGATCTCACATGCTGCGGAGCGGCTGGGCCCGTGAGCCGTGGTCGTTGGACCTGTGCGTCCAGGACCTGTGCTCCGCAAAGGGAGAGGCCACAACGGTGAGAGGTCCGCGTACTGCAAAAACAAACAAACAAACAAACAAACAAAAAACTAACCATATAGGGCATTGTGGAGATTATAAAATATTCCCATCCTTTTTTATTTAAAGAAGCTCCACTTCACCTTTACAACTGATCTCGGGAAACCATAATATCATTATCTAAGTTCATTTTTAGTATTTGGAATGATTCTTTTTGATACCTTTTGAGACACTGTTCCTTTTACAAACTCATGACAAATTCACTTTCACACATACATGCCATATAAGTTATCAATTGCTACATAAATGGTCTATAACAAATCACTCCAAAACCTAGTAGTTTGATATAATAAGCATTTATTTTTTAAAGAATAATATACTATTTTTTTAAAAAAAATATTGGAGTATAGTTGATTTACAATGCTGTGTTAGTTTCTGCTGTACAGCAAAGTGAATCAGTTATACATATAACCACTCTTTTTTAGGTTCTTTTCCCATATAGGCCATTACAGAGTAGAGTTCCCTTTGCTATATAGCAGGTTCTTATTAGTTACCTATTTTATATATAGTAGTGTGTATATGTCAATCCCAATCTCCCAATTTACACCCCCCCCATCCCCTGGCAACTGTAAGTTTGTTTTCTACATCTGTGGCTCTACTTCTGTTTTGTAAATAAGTTCATTAGTATCTTTTTTTTTTAGATTCCACATATAAATGATATACGATATTTGTCTTTCTGTGTCTGACTTACTTCACTCAGCATTTACTTAGTTTGTGGTGTGTAGTTTTTCTAGTTATTCTATTTCTAGCTATTATGGTCTCGGACAATAATTCTAGTCTTGGCTGGGCTCTTTCAATGTCTGGGGGTCGCTGGCTGTTAGCTTATCACAGACAGCTTTACCTGGACCAAAAGGTACAACTCTGCTCCAGGTGTTTTATTCTTCATCAGATTGGGTTGGACATCTGATAAGACATGTTCTCATAATAAAGGCTGAGAAGCAAATAGAAAGCTTAAATGTACAAGTGCTTTTTAAGATCTCTCCTTGTATCACAAATGCTGACATCCTCTTTGTCAAAACAAGTCGTGTGACTGAAAGATACTCCAGCTGTTTATGGGAGGACCTTAAAAGTCACATTGCAAAGAGCATGGATAGAAGGAGGATAAAAATTTGGGCTATTGATGAAAATAACCTTCCATAAATTCCAGGGAACTCACCAATCATTAAGTCCATTTATGGAACTCAATGCTGTTGGTACCAGCAGACTCAGAGTTTATGTCTCATTTTCTTCTGAATGATTTATTCAAGATATACATGCAAAATATAGGTAAATATACATATGTGTGTATGCATATTACAATGAAAAATAATTATTTGAAGAGGAGTGTAAAAAACGATACATGTAGAAAAGTCACATAAGACAAGAAATGGAAATCAAAAAGAAAAACACAAAATATAGTTTAAAGAAAATAGTCCAAATCTATTAATAATGATAATAAATGGAAATAAATTAATCTTCAGAAAGAGACAGAGACTGAGTTAAACTTAAAAAGGTACGAAAAGAAAATTTTACTTACAGTTAGTATTTAATACAGTTAAAACAAAAGAGCATAAGACATTTGAGAAGAAAAGTGTGGAAAACACATGCCAGATAAAAATAAAATGTATTTTATAGTAATATCAATATAGGCTAAAAAACATTAAAATGAAGCGTGGTTAAAAGGACAGAGTGGGTTATTTTTTATAAGTAAAGTATACACTAGACCAAGAAGATATAATAGGCATACATTTTTATGCAACTAATAATGTAAGTTCAAAAGATAAAAAGCAATACTCTTAGGGATACACAAAGAAACCGATAAATATATAATTATTGTAGGAAATGATAACATTTTTCAGAAATAGAAACAGAGATATACAGAGGATTTGATCAGAATAATTAAGGTGCTGCATCAAACATACACACAGATATATAATGGATGTCTGTGTATGTATATACACATAGACACACACATATGAATAATTTTAATATTTTTTAAAATTTTTAAAAAAAATAAATTTAAATAATTTTAATATATATATATAAACAGACAAAAATAATTTTTAAAAACACTCAGAGAAGCTTCTCAGTGTTGAATATGTAATAGATAAAAAAGGAAATCTCCAAAATTTTTAAAAAGCAAGTAAATTATAGATTTCATTCGCTGACCATGTGACCAGAATACTCAACTAAAAAATATACAATTTTCCTCCAAGTTGGTTTTCTTGTCTTTCCAATTAAACTTAAATTTATCTGTGGGAAGAGAGTATCTTTTAATTCTGTTTTCCTTGACCTCCCTTTTTTGATCTAAACCAGTACTGGGGTTCTAAGGAGATGTTCAAAAAATTCCTTATTAATATATACAAATGCATGAATAGTGCTGTTGAGACTTGTTTGCATATTTTCCATAAAGCGACCAAATAGAATTGTAATCTTTCTGGGCTTATCATAAAGCTGCAGGGACTTACTATGGGTATTTGGGCTCTGGCATTTGGACCCTGTGATAGTTAGTTTTGTGTGTTAACTTTGTTGGGCCCCAGTACCTAGTCATTTATTCAAACACTAATCTAGGTGTTGCTCTGAAGGTATTTTGTAGACATGATGAACATCTACAATCAGTTGACTTTAAGTAAAGGAGATTACCCTTGATCATGTAGGCTGGCCTCATCTAATGGGTTCAAGGTCTTGAGAGCAAAGCCTAAGGTTTCTTGGAGAAGAATAACTTGAGTTTTCAGTCTTCCAGACTGACTTGTGGATTTCAGACTTGCCAGCCCGCATCTTTGCATGAGCCAATTCTTTGAAATAAATACATTCGTGTGTGTGTGTGTGTGTGTACGTGTGTGTGTGTGTGTTAATCCTATTAATTCTGTTTCCCTGGAGAACACTGACAGATATAGGCCCAACCCTCTTTAAGGTATCTTTATTCCAAGGCACTCGTTAGAGTCAATTCCCTGAAGTAGAAACTACACGATCTTTAAAATTGTATTGTCTTGTGCTTGAATCCTGACCACTCCACTAACAAGCCACATGGCTATAAACAGGTCAGATTCAGACCCAGTTCCTGCATGAATAAAACTGGAATGTAATATCTTCCCCATAGGGTTCTTTTTACTTAAATAAAGAGAAATTAAAATAATGTATATGAAAGTGGTTAGGATTGTGCTTGGGGTTCAAGAACTCCTTGTTTCCTAATCTGGCCTTAAAATCTGCTCTAACTTGAAGTTAACATATAAAAATCTCTGCATTTTGTGCCTGGAAACTCAGGGCTCAAAATAAAAAGGACAATGTGTGGGAGGGCTGATGGTTTACATTCATGTGATGCAAAACCTAAAATCTGGACAGTCATCATTCCATTATATGACAGGATTGGTTTCCAGCATATGGAATTAAAAGAAAGCATGTGTTGCCGTTATTTATCTCCAGAATTCTCAACAATGTTCTTCAAACAATGGAATGGAATTACTCTCAGAAAGTCACTGCCATCTATGGGGTAATTAATATGCATATTAAGCATTCTAAATATATTTTTCATCAAATGGTAACACACATCCCTTGGAGCGCTGTATGCATATGCACTCACCAGGCTGGAATGCCTGTAGAAGCTACGAGAGTTTCTGTGGTGGTTGAGGCTGCTCTGAAAGATTTTAGGAATACGGCTAAGTATGTGGAATGTAGGTCAACAAAATAAAATCTCTTCTCAGTTCCTGGGGAAGAAGTGGCTTGATTAACATTGGGCAGGGGAGAAAAGAGTGTCAAAGAGGAGATGAAAGTTCATTATTTTATTGTGTTTTATTTTAGTATTGATTTCTAAGAATGGAGATGGCTTCAGAATTAAGGAGAGGAGGGCTGGCAACATCCAGAGAGCAGCAAAGATGGTGAGACCTGGCCAGGCTGTGGCTGCAGAAGCTCAGTGTCTAGCCAAGTACCTCGCAAAGACAGTATTCCTTCATCCCAGCAAAGACTACTACCATTCAGACTCCTAGAGGTGGCCTGGTGTCAAATCATTGTAAACACAGAAAATTGCCCTGATGTTAAGGACCCTGACTTAGAATGTCAATAGTTCAGTTCAATTCCTAGCCCTACCCAATGCCAGGTCATGACATGGGCTAGAGACAAGGTCTCTGAGTCTTGGCTTCCTCAAGTATAACACAAGTGTAATTATCACAGCAATCAGTGATACAAATGCCAAACCACTGTGCATGCACCAAGGTGTCCCAGTGACACCTCACGGGGGGAGGGGAGATTTTGGAAGTATAAGGGCATCACCTTCTGGGCAAATATACCAATCCTGGATTCATTGGTGTTTGGCAGGTAGATATTGAAATGTGGTTTGGGTGTGGACAGGTAAGAGTGGGAAGACCTTGGGCAGAGAGGTCCATGCACAAACGTCTTGGATTTGGATTACATCTAGGAGTTGGAAGTGACCTATTCTGATGCACAAGGTGGAAAAAGGAACTGAAAGAATATGTGGGTGGCCTGAGAAGTGAGATAGAGCTGAGCCATTGGAGCCTAGAATGGTGAGCTGCCTCCTTGAGAGGGATCAGGGCTGTGTTGTATCACCTTCACACCCTTGGGTCTGGCTAGTATCCCATCCATGTTGGGGATCCAGTTGAAGTGACGAGGGCCTCTACTCAGATACTGCAGAAGAAGGATAGGGTGAATGGTTGGTGAAAGGCCAGCAAGGCTGGCTTGAAATTTAGGGATAAAGAGCGAGGCTCAGAGATACCCCCTCAACACTGCCTTAGAGAACAGGTGGTATGGGAGAGAAGAGTGAGCTGGGAGGAGAATCTGGTTTGAATGGGGAGCCACCTTGGTGGAGCAGAGGACCCAGATGCAAAATCACATTGTCATTCACTCAAAGATGAATTTATTAAACTCTTCCTGAGTCCCTGATGCCATGGGTAGAGTTTATGCACATGCCATCTCATGCCAGGAAGAGGTGCTATTCTCAGAATATATCCTTGAATAAATTATTAAGCAAGTCCTTAAAATAAGTAACGATAATTTTCCCTCCCTGCATAGCTTTATGTGACTCAGTCGACTCAATTTCATGGCACCTCAGTTTCTCTTTCTGTAAAACGGGAGTACTGGGGAAATCTCACGCTATTGAATTCAGGATTTTGGGGAATTAAGTCTAGATCAACAACCAGCTATGTCTCTCAGTCATTGATTGCCACAAATTACCCCCAAACATAGTGGAGAAATGACATTTTTTATTGTCTTCAATTCTACAGGGCAGCTGGACAGCTCTTTGAGTCTCAGCTGGGCTCACTCAAGTATCAATCCTCAGCTGCAGGTTGAGGTCAGCCAGCTGTCAGCTGGCTTAAGATGGCCTCAGCCAGGACAACTAGGACAGCCTGGCTGTGGCTGGCATGTTTCTCATCTTAGCAGACTGGCCTGGTGTGTTTTCATGGCAGTTGCAGGGGAGGAGGAGAGGAAGCCGAAGTGGGCAAAGGCTTTTTGAAATGTCTGGGCTTTCTTCTAGTTTTCTAACATCTCATTGTCCAAAACAGGTCACAAATAAGTCCTAAAGCCTGAGTCTAGGAGTGGGGCATACCATCCCACCCACAATGGGAAGGCACTGTACAGTGATGTAGCAAAGCACATGGATGGCTGAGGGAAGAAGTGCGTCTGTTGCAATCAATCTACCATTATCTCCCTGAGCAAGTTCCTTACCCCCGACCCCAGCCCACATTCCCTTCACCTCCACTCTCACAACAGTGTGCCAAGCCCTAGTGCCCCATTATTGAAAACACACATGTGATAAGGGCTATAGATATTGAAGACATTGCTGTTTTTCTGATTCTTATAGCTAGGATAGACAGTTGTTTTATTTCTTTATTCTCTTATTCCTTATATCTGTGGCTTGGAAGACAGAATTGAAAATGAAATTATATTAGCCAAAATCTTGTCTGTAGCAGGCAAAGTGGGGGGTAACATGGATTTTACAAGATGGTATGACAAAGCCAAGTTCCTGTGTATAAGTGTGTTTATGTCAGAACGTGTGGCTCTGAGCTTGTCAGTGTCTCACAGCGGTGCCTTCTGTGTGTGTATGTGTGTGTATGTGCATCATATGCCACACATTACTGATGCCTTTTATCTCTCCCTTTATATGAGTGGATATAATTCAATGGCCATTGCAGTGCAGCTGTCAGCATCTTCTTCTGATGAACAATGCCATATTTTGCAACTATGGCATGACGTAACTGAAGGCTATATTTGCTTATGTACAAACCCAAACCCCTCTTTTGACCATAGCAATGAGGCACTATTTACAAAATTAAAAACATAAATTGCAAGAGCAACCACAATGAGTTGCATTTAATAAGTCCTTGGCTGATGCCAGAAATATGTTATATCTGACTAATAATAATGAAAGAAGCATCTCTGAACTAAATCTCTGAGCATTTGCAGAGTTTGGAGTTTCTGTCTCACAAGTGTCCATTTGTTTCAGCAGTTTGGTAGTTCTAGGAGGATCTGACCATGATGAGTTTCAACTTGGGGGTGAGAACTCAGCCTTGGATTTTTATGGTTGCCTACAGGGACACTACATTCATAGAATTAGAAATGGTTTGGACTCTTGACAGCAGGCAGACCTGGGGCAATTTCAGCACTTCATTAGCTCTGTGGCTTTGGACCTTCTTGAGCTTTAGATGTCAAAGGAAGTTAAAGAATTGGAGCCAGTATTGGACATGAAGGTTCTCAACAGATTGTGCTCAATGCTAGTGTTTTCAGACAAGTGCTGTTCTTACCCACCCAACACATATTTCCTGAGCACTGTATGTTAGGCATTTGTGCTTCACTACCCTGCATTTATTCACAACCTCTTTTGTCTCACTGACCTCTAGCCTCCCTTGCAGCTACAAGTGGCCAGTTACCCAATTATAGATAATACGACATAAAGGGAAATCTACTGAATGGCTTCTGGGAAGGAGGATTATTCCCTGATAAAGAGAAGGGCTCATGAGAAGAGCTCTTTTTCACCTTAGTAATCCCTTGCTTTCCATCTTTGGCTGTGCTCATGTGAGGATATGACATATAGAGCTGTGACAGCCATCTTGGAACCAGGAGGCAAGGAGCCGAGGCATGAAAATCCATCATGCTGAGAATGGTGGAGATGAGGGGTGGAACATGGTGGGTTCCTGGTCACCTCACTGAGCTGACAAACCAATCTTGGGACTGTCTACTTTTAAATTTCCTGATAAATAAAGAGTAAATTCCATTTGGTTTAAACTATGGTTTATTACCTGCAGACAGGGGCATTACTAACAAACATAACCTACTGTGTTACAGGCAGCATGCCAGGCTCAGAACAATAAGCAAGGCATTCATGTTTTCTGTCCTCATAGTGACTCCAAGCCAACAGGAGATGCAGATGGTGTGGAGAATGGTGGTGTGTTGAGGCAAGATCAGAAGGGATGTCTCTAAGCAGGGCTTTGTGAGCTTTGGCTAATTATTTTGCACTTTATCCTCAATAAAATGAAGTATTTTAAGCAGAGCATTACCTGATTTGATTTTCCACAGGAAGTCAGATGATTTTTCACAGAAAACACTATGGCCTTTGGACTCCAAGCAGAAAATGAATAAACTTCCTCCTAATTACCATAGCACATAGGGAGGATGAGGGCCCCTCAGAGGGTCAGGTCTGCAGGATTCCAGAGAGACAGAGAGCTACAGCAACATGCACTCATCTCCAGCCCTGCACTGGCGGGACTGAGAGTGTCTGCAAATATCTATGGGAACAGACTCAACACTCATGGACCACAAAGAAGTCAGAGTGATCCCTGATGAACACTATCTCAGCCAGGTGATCAAGGTCAGCATCACCAGTAGTAAGCCATGTTGATATTTTGTATCCTCTTTTGATATGATGTGATAAGAATGACAATTTACCTCTGTGCTCTTCCTCCCTCAAAACCATACATAACCTCTATTTCTAATGAGAAAAACATCAGACAAATTCCAGTTTAAGACATTCTGCTAAATACCTAACCAGTGTTCCTCAAAATGTCAAGGTCATCGAAAACAAGGAAAGCTTGAGAAACTGTTGCAGTCTAAAGAAGCCTAAGGAGACATGAAGACTAAATGTATGTGGTGCCCTGGTTAGGATACTGGGACACAAAAAGGAGAGAAAAAAATGAGGAAATCTGAATAAAGTATGGACTTTAGTTAACAATAGCATATCAGTATAGGTTCATTAATTGTGATACATTTAGCTTACTAATGTAAGATGGTAATAATAGAGAAAACCAGGTGTTGGGTATACAGGAACTCTCTATATTATCTTTGTGATAGTTCTGTAAATTTAAAACTGTTCTAAACATTTTGAAGTCTATTTTTTAAAAAAGCAGCATGAGACACTGGTATTTTATATACAAAGAGGTAAATTTAAAAATAATCCTGGAGTTCCTTGTCAGAGGTTATACAAGCCTGAAGACAATTGAATGACATATTTAAATGCTGAAAGGAAAAATAAATCAACCCCAATTCAAATAAAAGTGAAATCAATATGGGAGGGTTGACATCTAGATCAATAGAACACCACAGACAAATCAGAAATAAACCCACACATATTTTGTCAAACAATTTCCAATAAGGGATCGAGTGGGGAAAGGACAGTCTTTTCAAGGAATAGTACTGGGACAACTTTGGAGTTTGGGGGTGGTGGTGGGAAATAAAACCTCATTCCACAAACAAAAATTAAACTGCAATAGATCAGAGAAATCAATGTAAACTGCAAAATGATAAAATTTTTAGAAGGAACATAGAAAAAGTACTTGCAAATGGGGTAAGCAAAGATGTCACTGACAAACTATAAACGAAAAAAATAGTGATAACTTAAAAACACCTGCTCTTTGAAAGAAATTAAGAAAATGAAAAGGCAAGGTACACAATGGAGAAAATGTATACAATACATATATTTGACAAAGGACTAGTATCCAGGCAACTTGAAGAACACCTACAACTAAATTATGGTAAAACCACCAACTCATTTTAAAAATGAGTACAAGTTTTAAAACAACATTTCACAAAAGAGGATATACAGGGATCCAATGCACTCATGAAAAGAAACTCAACATTAGTCATCAGGAATATACAAATTAAAACTGCAAGGAGGTACTGCAACAAACCCACTAAAATGAGTAAAATTTAAAAGACAGATAAAACCCAGTGCTGGAAAGGATGTGAAACAACTTGAATTCTCATATATTGAAAAATGAAGGGCATTTTGTAAGTTTCTTACACAGTTAAACATGCACTTATCAACAAACACTATTTTATGAATTTATCCATGAGAAATGAAAACATTGGTCCATGTTCAATATATTCATAGCAGTTTTATTCTTAATGATCAAAACCCAGATGTAGTCCATGCCTGCATCAACAAGTGAATGTGTAAATAAATTGTGATATATCCATACAATGGAATATTACTCAGTAATAAAATGTATCAGAGTGATGAGACCTAAAGCCACAAGAGGGATCTAAAGGTATCATGTAAGTCAAAGTAGCCAGACATAAATGGTACACTCAGTATGACTCTATTATCTGGAACTCTGGGAATACAAAGCTGTGTAGAGTGGCAGAAAGTTAAACAGTGGTTTCCTAAGGTAGTGTGAGGGGTAGGTCTTGAAAAGATGCAAGAGAGAATTTTGGGGTTATGAAACTGTTCTCATGACTGTGGTGGTGGTTACAGGGGTTTATCCTTAGCTCAAACCACACCAAATTGTACTTGAAATTGTTTCATTTTAATGTAAATTATACCTCAATAAATTAATTCAAAATTATATTGAGTCCAGATCGTGGGAAGATTTGCCCACCAGAATTAAACCTGCAAGCATAACAGAGCAGTTTTATTCATTGCTGTTTGTTCAGAATCTAAAATATTTCCCGCCACATAATAAAGGTTTTGTGAGTATTTGTTGAACACATGGATTAGTAAGTGAATTACTGAAGGAATATCAGTGCAAGAGTTTTGAACTCTTGTTGCAAAATCAGAGCCACTTTCTGGTTTTGTGGAGTGATATCATCAGATTGTATTTCCATGTGGGGTGGGGGCGGCTTCACCGCAGGTGGATTTTCCAGGCCATGTTTAGTTAGTTTGCATCCTTAAAACGACAAGACCCGGTGAAAGTTATTAGAACAGTCCAACTGAGGACACAGGGGCTGTGGACTCTGGGTAGCATCATGCTATTTTCTCTTTGAAAAACACTCATGGAAACACAGGATTTTATCCCAAAAGAACAAAAAAAGGGAGAGAGAGAGAGAGAAAGAGAAAGAAGGTTCTTGTATGCTCTGTCCTGCCAGGATGCTTTCTAAAACTGAATGAAAGATAAGATTATGTCAGTGTGGAAAGGTAAGAAATAGGAAACATGCTCCTTCAAATTCTAAATGAACTGTTAACATGATCTTCTCCCTCAGCCTGGATCTTGACTAATGTGGTCAAGAGCCTGATGACTGTGGAAACACATGACCCTTCTTCAGGGAAGTATGCCCCTTGAAGAGAATGCCAGCCATCCCCTCACTCTCTCTTCCTCTCCAACCCCTCTTTCTTTCTCTCTGACTGATTAAACTGAAAGATGTTATTAGAACTTTCCTACCAGATGCAAAATTCAAAAATTTGGGCATCTCAGCTTCACCTTTAAGAGAAACCATGTTATTGCCTTCATAACAGGAAGCAGCAAATCAGAAATTAGAAAGAAGGCACGTTGACAATGATTGATGCCCAAGGCTTTCTCCTGATTTGCTGATTAAACTCATCAATCTATATGCAGAAGATGTGTCCAAAGCAAATGGAGGCGACCAGCCTTAACGGATCTGGTTGTCAGAACTAAGAGGAAAAGGAGACTCTCAGCTTAGTGGTGTACAGAAAACATAGGAAAAAAGGAAGGTGTACCAGGAGAATGTTTACCTCCAAGTGGGAGAAGCTCCAGGGAGAGAGGGTGCCCCAGGAGAAGCCGTGAATGTGCTTGTTGAAGGAGTGGAAAAGTGAGGAATGAATGATTCCCTAGAGAGTCCAAAACACTTGCTAAGTTTCTTGTTGGGAACCTGGAAGGTCTCTAGAGAACGTAGAGCTGGGGCAAACCCTTTCCATCCTTATTTGCTGATTTAACTCTTTCTCGGCTTATTAGATACAAGCCAAGGTTTATCTTCTTAATGCAGCTTTTGCTGCCATCCTTCTGACAGTCTTGTCATCCCATCCCTCACAAGGCTGCCTGTGTTAGGAGAACCTTCTCTCTACCTTCATCTCCTGCACCATTGCCCCCAGGTGTGCTGGGGCTTTCCATTACTCTGTTTGTTTGTCTAACCATTAGATGTTGGGCCCTTTGAAGACAGGGACTCTGTTTTGTTCATTAGTCCCTTAACAAGTACCTATCATGGTGATTGACACTATATGAGAACTCATTGCCTATATGGCAAGTCAATTGTTTTTTCTCTGGTTCTCAGTAGTTTGTATCTATTAATGGGTCTTATTAGCGGGTTGTTCCTGAATACTTCTCTAGCCTCTGTTGCCCCCATTCCCTACCCTGCACTAGTTTCTGAGGTTGCTATAACAAATTACTACAAATTGGGTGGCTTAAGCTAATAGAAATTTATTCTCTCACAGTTCTGGAGGCTTGACGTTTGAAATCAAGGTGTTGGCAGGGCTGCACTCCTTACCAAGGCTTTAGGGGAGAATACTTCCTGGCCTCTTCCAACTTCTGGTGGCTTCAGGCAACATCACTCCAATCTCTGCCTCTGTCTTCACATGACCTTCTTTTTTGTGTGTTTGAGTCTTCTCCTTTTCTATCTCTTAAGAGGACATCATGTTACAGGAAGTCCCTTACATACGAATCTTCAAGTTGTGAACTTTCAAAGATGCAAACGTGTGTTCCATTAACGTCAGGCGTGAGTGAAATCGCAGCTCGCCCTCCGTCTCTTATTGCTGACGATCCTTCAGCTCTACCATCTCCCACCACCTCTCCCTCCTCCAGTCAGTAACTCTTCTTTCCTGTTCACTCGATGCCAGCCCCTGTATGCCAGCTGTTGTACTTTACTACTGTACTTTTCAAGGTACTGTACTGTAAGATTAAACGTTTTCTTTAATTTTTGTGTTTGTTTTTTAGGTATTATTTGTGTGAAGAATATTATAAACCTATTACAGTACAGTACTATATAGCCGTTTGTGTTCGTTGGATACCTAGGCTAACTTTCTTGGACTTATGAACAAATTGGACTTATGAATATGCTCTCAGAATGGAATTCGTTCATATGTAGGGGACTTACTGTATCGGATTTAGGGACCATCCTAATGCAAGATGATCTATTCTTGAGATCCTTAACTTAATTACATCTGCAAAGACCCTTATATCAAGTAAGGGCACATTCTGAGTCCACCATTCAACCCACTACATCCCCTTCCCCCAGTTTTTTCAGTCACATGGTTTGGCCAACACCAGAGGTGGGATCATTGGGTACAAGACAACCAGCGTGTCCCAAACAGTTGGCACAGAGGTTACTCCATCCAGTAAGGGTCTCATGACCCTGCTCAGACTAAACCGTACCAATGAGACTTGATTCCAATTTATCTTTATGGGAAGCAGATTCTTTCGTTTTCATTGGAAATGTAGAGAAAAACATGTAGCCCTGGGAGCTGCTGGCAGCCTTACTGGCACTATGAAGAGAGACCATGAAGAACAGAGCCTAGAAATGGAAGGTCATAGGAGGGAGGAGAAAAGAAAAGAAGGGAGAGAGACCGAGAGAGAATCAAGAAGTCACATCTTTCTTTGAAGCTCAGGAGAAAGCTCCACCTGCTTTGTAACTAAACAGGTTACCCGGGTTATTGGCCAATAAATCTTTTCTATGTTAAGCCAGTTCAGGTAAAAGGTTCTGTTATTTGCAACTGAAGATTCTAAATTTATTTATACAAACTTTTGGGGAAAAGTTAGCTCAAGGTGTGGACTCTCACGAAGATTATATCAAAATCTAATGTGTACATTAGGTTTATCATCTTATATATGGTTGGCCACACACCTTATTTTAAAATTAATGCTAATAGTTTTAAGTGAGCTGCAAACCCTAGGAGAGAGGCTATTAGTAACTTACATTCATTTCTCTTCTATCTATTTCTGTGTTTGTTCCATGATCAGTTCCACAGACCAACAATATTTTCAAGACCTTTCACTGTTTCAGAAGTTTTTCCTGAGATAAGTGAAGCTAACATTTAAGGAATTTCTCCCATGTGCCACACACAAGACTGGGTGTTTTAACATGAAATCTCATGTGATCTTCAAAGCCAACTTGTGTATTAGGCACAACTGCTCCTACTGGCAGGTGCAGGAACTGATGCTGAGAATATACTTCATTGATGTGCTTAGGATTACCCAGCTGATATTCGATGGATCTGGGTACTAACTCAGGTCTATACCACCCCAAGTCATATCAGTATATCCTCCAGGAGCCAAGTAGCAAATGACAGGCTTGTAGTTTTCAGGGAGCTTAAAGTTTAACTGAGGCTATAACATCAACATGCATGGTATAATCTATTCCAATGAAAGAGCATTAGCCTAGAAGTTGAGAACTTTGGTGTCTTGACTTGGTGAAGGATCCATAGTTGTGTTTCAGGTGTCTTGAGACCTTCTAAATTGTACATGGATTTTTGTGGATGAATGAAAATGTGCATTTTTCTAGGGAAAGAGTTTATAGCTTTCTATATACTCTTCTAGTTTCTAAAACCCCAACATATTCCAGACCAATGTGGTCTTTAAGGAATGGTTGAGAACAAGTAAGATTTTAATTGAGAAATTAATTGTGGAGAACTTTTTATGTGCACTAATATCTCACAAAAGGTGGAAGTCAAGTGAGCTGGAAAAGTTAAGGATGGCTACTATGAAAGATGGCTTGGTGGGATGAAGACAACTGGAGGGTGAGGAATGAGAAAGGATAGCCCAGAGATTTACATCATATGAACTCAGCATTAAATCTTTCAGCTCAAACTAAAGGAAAGAAAGATTTTGAGTTGCTGAGATAGCAAACCATTCGCTTGAGGAAGAGAAGCATGATCTCTAGCACCTTTATAATTCAGAGAAGTTTAAATTGCCATCGGCAGTGGTGTCAGGCCAAAAGAATATTGGCTTGAACTACAAGAAAGATTTGATAAGTTGGAAGGAAAGAGTTAGTACCATTAAACATAGAGTGATCTTTTGGAGCGAAAATATGTATCACTAGGAAATCTTGTTCTTCTTTATTCATGTTAATACATCATCGACAAACATGGAATCATGATGATGCATTGCTGTGTGTTTCTCCGAAACGTCTTCCTCCTGTGCCCAGCCTTCTTCTTTTCCCCTGATGAAACAATCCCTAAGCCCTCACCTGCTCCTTCTTAGGCTATATTTTAGCAGCCTCCCAGCTGTTCTCTCCACCTTTATTTTTTCTCCAACTCAAGTAGGGAAATGCAGATAACCTGAGATCACAAGTCAATATACAAGAGACTGAAACTTACAGGAGACAAAATGCATAGATTTCCCTGATGCTTGAGCTCCAGAACCTTCCCTCTGGGTGTTTCTCAGTTCAAGCAAGCCATTCTCTTAATATTCTTCAGTGGATATACATTTGTGTCTTCAGAAAGAGTCCTTAGTGTGGCTTGACATGGCCTGTCCTTGCCTCTCTGCCTTCTCTTCCTTACCACTCCCTGAGTGACCCTTGATGCTCTAAGCATTTCCCAGAAGGTTGGGGAAAGACTGAGTGGGATGCCACCTGTAAGAGACAGTGTCTGATTTACAGTTGGGTTGGACAGGTAGTAGTCTCTTTGTTTCCTTCTCTCAGAACTTAAGCATATAAAGGTGGAGGTGGACTCCTCTCTTCTCTGGCCATTTATTTTTATTATTTTATTATTATTGCTTTAATTGTATTAGTCATTAATAGTACTATTTTAATTTTAGGTATTAGTGGTTTATTCTATATCCTTACTGTTATTTTTAGCAACTTCTACTGTCACCCAGCAGAAGGAATAATTACCTGCCCTGTGACAGCTACACTATGACCAAGATGAAAAGGAGACTTTTTGCTGACAGATTCAAGCACTGTATCTTTATATCCATGTTGTATGAGGGCGGGTGCTGTCTTTGAAGATTATGGGTAAAGTAATGGAAAAAGACAAAGCTCATAAAAGGACATTAGAGAGAGAATATAAAACACACAGACACACTTTTGTGAGCTGCTACGCTGCATTAGCTATGAAATAAACATTACATTTAATTGTCATAACAATGCTACAAGGTCAATACCATTATTATACATATTTTATTGATGAGAAGACAGGGGTTTAAAGATGGATGGCTTGGAAGTTCAAAGAGAAAGAAGGACAAAATCAGAAGCCTGCTGAATCGGCCAGCTTTCATAGGGACAACTTTAACTCAGCATCGTAAACTTGGAAAACATGCCTGTCCAGGCCACGAGATTACGTGCTGGTACTAAAGCAATTTCCAACCGGCTTAACGCATTCTCTAACAAACCAGTGAAATAACACTTGGCTTCCCCCATGAGGTCTTAAACTTTCAGCCTGATGGCCAGTTCTCTGATTTACACTTGCCCATGGCCACAGGGGCTCACTCTGCCTCTGACCTAATGACCTGCCTAAGAGCCATCCCACTGACTAAAAGAGCTTCTGGAGTCTAGGTTTTACTACTAAGCTGATTTCAAGTGTCAGGGCTGGCTTATCAAGTTAAAGGGCCGATGATAAAGTAAAAGGCATCCTTCCTTATCTCCCTACCTCCCCTCTCTCTACTCCCACCATCCTCCTCCACCTGAGCCCTGCTGAATGAATCTTCTTTAAGACAGCCTTGTGTATGTGTTTTCCCTTTATCTTCTTTCTTCAATGGACTTTCAAATTGTTTGGCTTTCTTTCAGAGTGCTCCTACAATTCTGAAAGCTCTGGGAGAATTGTGTTAATTCCAGTCCTTTTTGACCCTTATTTGGGTCACTGCCTCTTAACCTGTACTGTCCAATAAGGTCACCATTATTTAAATTTAAATGAATTAAAACTAAATAGAATTCAACACTCAGTTCCTCATTTCAAGTGCTCAGTGGCCACATGTGGCTACTATATTGGACCGTGAAAATATAGAATATTTCTTCTTTGCAGAAAGTTCTATTGAATAGTGCTGTCCTAAATCCTACTTGTGGGTTTCCAGCTTCTAAATGGTAGAAAGCTTCCAAACAGTATTCAGAGTGACATCAGCATTTACAGGTTAAAGCTGAGTTTGCTTGGCATGAGAGTGGAAGCTTTTCTCTTGGTTTCCAAACTACCTTTCTAGTTTCCATTGTGTTAAAGTTATAGACTTTGGAGGGGGCTGATTTGGGGATAGGGTGGGAGGTGTGGGGAATCTATATGAGCAGTACCTAGCTGTTTTTTTCAGGGCCCACAGCTGACTGGAACATCTATCACATGTCCTCAGCTGTGTGCTGGCTTCCAAAGTTAATGTGAAATCTGGCCAAATTTTATTACCTTTGTGCAGATGATGGGAAAAGAAATTTTCAGGACATAGTTTTGTTTTTATTCTTCCTCTCTGATCTGCCATGCCTCTCCCTCAATCATTCACCTCCTCTTCCTTGTTTCTCTTTAATTTTTCTTTTTCTCAGATGAACCCCTTTGGGCACATCCAGTTGTGTCTCCTGTTCCTGAAGGTAGTAAATATGGTCCTGGTGAAATTATAACTATTTATAGATATTTGGTTTTATTTTTTTCACCTCCTACTAAAATCACCTATTCATTCATTTCTGCATTCATTCATGCATCCATTTGACAAGTATATTTTGAGCATCTACAATTGTGCCAGGCCTGGTAGCATCCACAAGTAGCATCTGTGGGGTCTTGTGCATTTATACATTCACCAAAGTTATAACACCAGGAAAGAAGATTATAAATGCTGGAAATTATAAAAAAATATATAGTATAGCAATTCAAATGTGGTGTGTGCTAAGGATAAGTGCAATGAGTTAAACATGCAATAGGAGAATCTAATGAAGTCAAGGGATTGAGCAGGTTTCACTCTGGAGGCTGCATGTGAGTTGGGCAAACATCTGGAGAGGGTGGGTGTGGAGGTGCAGAGCATTTCAGAGCATTTCACACCTGTGTCAGGAGAGAGCAAACCACTTCCAAAGCACTTGCCTCAGACCAGAGTCTCTATAGGGCAGAGCTCTATAGGGCAGAGAGCAGAAGGGGTAAGCACGGTACAGATACTGGACATGAACTAGGATGATCATAACATTTATCATTCAAACAGGGATCCTTGAGAGCATAAAAGCAGGTGCTTCTCATGATTATGCTGGGATGCCCAGCATGCACTGAGACTGTACTGGGCAAACTGGGGGGTACGATCACCCCATTTTATCTTAAGAGCAATAGAACACCCTTGAGTCATTCAAAGTTGAGATATGGCCTGAGCAGATTTGCATTCTAAAATGATCTCTGTGCAAACTCTTATATATAAGATGGAAAAGTGTCCATCATCAGATGAATGGATAAAGAAGATGTGGCACATATATACAATGGAATATTACTCAGCCATAAAAAGAAACAAAATTGAGATATTTGTAGTGAGGTGGATGGACCTAGAGTCTGTCATACATTGTGAGGTAAGTCAGAAAGAGAAAAACAAATACCATATGCTAGCACATATATATGGAATCTAAGAAAAAAAATGTCATGAAGAACCTAGGGGTAAGATGGGAATAAAGACACAGACCTACTAGAGAATGGACTTGAGGATATGGGGAGGGGGAACGGTAAGCTGTGACAAAGTGAGAGAGTGGCATGGACATATATACACTACCAAACGTACAACAGACAGCTAGTGGAAAGCAGCTGCATAGTACAGGGAGATCAGCTCGGTGCTTTGTGACCACCTAGAGGGGTGGGATAGGGAGGGTGGGAGGGAGGGAGACGCAAGAGGGAAGAGATATGGGAACATATGTATATGTATAACTGATTCACTTTGTTATAAAGCAGAAACTAACACACCATTGTAAAGCAATTATGCTCCAATAAAGATGTTAAAAAAAAAAAAAGATGGGGCTTCCCTGGTGGCACAGTGGTTGAGAGTCCGCCTGCCGATGCAGGGGACGTGGGTTCGTGCCCCGGTCCGGGAAGATCCCACGTGCCACGGAGCGGCTGGGCCCGTGAGCCATAGCCGCTGAGCCTGCGCGTCCGGAGCGCAACAGGAGAGGCCACAACAGTGAGAGGCCCGCGTACCGCAAAAACAAATGAAACAAAAACAAAACAAAACAACAACAACAACAAAAAGATGGAAAAACAACAAGGTCCTACTGTACAGCACAGGGAACTATATTCAAGATCTTGTGATGAATCATAATGGAAAAGAATATGAAAGAGAAGATATATATGTATAACTGAAAGACTGCTGTACAGCAGAAATAAACACAACATTGTAACTAATCCATACTAGAATAAAATTTTTAAAAAAAGTGATATCTGATTCCAGTGAATTGCTGGATTGGGGGTAACAAGAGTAAATGTAGCAAGGAGACTGTTATGCAGACCAGGGTGATGAGAACAGAAATAGAAGCAGCCTAGTTCAGGAGACAGTAAAGAGGGGTGAAGGGAAATTTACAACTTTGGTATCTGATGGGTAGGGACCGAAGAGAAGAGGTACATCCAGGAGGTCTCTGCTGGAGCCTTTGGGAGCAGATAGGAAGTGCTGGAGGAGGCACAAGGAGTTCATGGTGGATATTTGAGTTATCAGTGACCCTAGCACCTCACCCTCAATGCCTTTAGTTTTCTCACCTCCTTCACTAATGTGATCCCCAAGCTCTGTCTCCAATACCAGATTTGCTCTCTGACTAATTACCAGAGCTCTGACTGCTTTCTACATGCATAGTTAAGACTGGCAAGATATTTCACCAAAGAAGACATACAGATGACCAAGAGGCACATGAAAAGCTGCTCAACATCACTAATTATTAGAGAAATGCAAATCAAAACTACAGTGAGGTATCACCTCACAGCAGTTAGAATGGGCATCATCAGAAAATCTACAAACAACAAATGCTGGAGAGGGTGTGGAAAAAAGGGAACCCTCTTGCACTGTTGGTGGGAATGTAAATTGATACAGCCACTAAGGAGAACAGTATGGAGGTTCCTTAAAAAACTAAAAGTAGAACTACCATATGACCCAGCAATCCCACTACTGGGCATATACCCGGAGAAAGCCATAATTCAAAAAAAGACACATGCACCCCAGTGTTCATTGCAGCACTATTTACAATAGCCAGGACATGGAAGCAACCTAAGTGTCCATCGACAGATGAATGGATAAAGAAGGTATGGCACATATATATAATGGAATATTACTCAGCCATAAAAAATGAAATTGAGTTATTTGTAGTGAGGTGGATGGACCTAGAGTCTGTCATACAGAGTGAAGTAAGTCAGAAGGGGAAAATCAAATACAGTATGCTAATGCACATATATGGAATAAAAAAAAAAAGGTACTGATGAACTTAGTGGCAGGGCAGCGATAAAGACATAGACATAGAGAATGGACTTGAGGACATGGAGGGGAGGGGGAAGCTGGGGCAACATGAGAGTAGCATCACCAACATATATACACTACCAAATGTAAAATAGCTAGTGGGAAGCAGCCGCATAGCACAGGGAGATCAGGTCGGTGTTTTGCAATGACCTAGAGGGGTGGGATAGGGAGGGTGGAAGGGAGGCTCAAAAGGGAGGGGATATGGGGATATATGTATGCATATGGCTGATTCACTTTGTTTTGCAACAGAAACTAACACAGTATTGTGAAGCAATTATACTCCAATAAATATCTATTAAAAAATAAATTAAAAGAATAAAACTGCAGCTCCTACCTGAGACATTGAATAGACTGAACATCTGTTAAAATTTTTTGAAATAAGAAAGTCAATGATAAATCTGTAGAAGCATAGCTGTTTTTCTCATGGACAGAAGATTAGATGGCATTAAAGTGGGCAGAATTAGTATTCTAGCGATAGCATCTTGAATTATAGAGTACTCAGCAACCCATGCCACAGTACCTTATAATTTAGAGTTCTTTATCTTCCAGTATTGTGCTTGGTCCCGGTTTCTAGTTTTCTTTTATTCAGAGTCAGTCATCACGTTTACTGTCTTTCCTGACATTGTTTATAAGGGCTCTGGCTCCTTCATGGAGCAGATTCACGCGTATGTATTTGGGCCTTAAATCAATCACAGGCTAAGAAACTGCACTTTATTCCAAGCAATTCATTTAATATTTTATCAAGAAAATGTAATTAGGAATTTCTGAAAACAAGTTTCCAGGCAATCAGGGGAAACAGCCACCATTAATTTATAAGATGGGTTGTGGGTAGAACTTCTTGGGTAGCTGGGTGGAGACCTTAAACTTTTTATCATGATGTAATTCTCTCACTCTCTTCCACTGACCTGCTGGGAGGTGAACATGATTCCTGATGTGCAAAGGAGAAATGAGAGATAAAAAGCAAACAGAAAGGTATGCTTGAATAGCCCACTTTAATTAAATTCAATTTATAATGCAATCTTATTTTGAGACTTCGAGTAATTTGCTGAGTGAAAGGCTGGGTGACAGACTAAAGTAAATAAAGGCAAACATTCCAGAGGCTGAGGCTGGAGGGAGGCCAATTACCTGGGAGGGAGAGGATCAGTCTCACTTGAAGTCCCTGGAAAAATCCCCTGCAGGAACATTCTTCCAGCTTCATCCTTAAGAAGTAAAGTGTGAAACCCTGTGTCCAGGTCCAGGGTGGCAAGCGCACACTTCTGTGTATGTGTTTCAGGCGGGTACAGAGACCATCCTGTGTTCATCCAGACCCACTCCTACTTCTGCCTGGGCTCACTCCTCACCCTCAGCTCACTTCCATCCCTCCTTGCAGTTTGGGTAACCATGTGACCGATTCCAGCCAATGCAATGTGAGCAGACCTGATATGTGCTATTCTTAGGTCTGGCCCAGGAAAGGTCTCCTTTCTTTTTCCTCATTCTCTGTGTCAGGGTCAAATCCCATACATTGCTTTGCTTCTGTATAGCCTGGAGGCTGAGAATGGTTTTTACATTTTTCAATGGTTGAAGAAAAATCAAAAAAGAGTATTGAGTGGCACGTAAAAATTATATAAAATTACATAAAATTTTAGTGTTCATAAACAAACTTTTATTAGAACACAGCCATGCTCATTTGCTTATGTATTGTCTATGGCTATTTTCACACTATAGTGGCAGGGTTGAGTAGTCGTGAGGGAGAAGGCCTCTTCCTCCACAAGCTATATATATTTTTAATATATTATTCTATATTATATTATTTATTTTCTATTTATAAATTATAAATGGATAATACTAAATAGTATATATTATTAATAATAACTTATAAATTATTTATATTAATTATGTTATAAATATATAATTCATTATATTTTATAATTTTATATGTTATTTCTATTATATAATTTATTTATATTTTAATAAAAATATAAATATTAAAATATACAAAATGTATTCTATATTTGTATATCTATGTTATATAGACATATTTATAAATATATATTATAGCATATAAATAATATACAATATACATATAGCATATTTTGTATACATTTTATATTATTTTATATATTTTAATGTATTATACAGATAAATTTATTATTTATAAATCTATAATACATTATATATAAAATACATATACATATATATTTTTGCCAACGTTTGAAAGATTTTTGGTACAGTTTTCTTTTTTTTTGACATTCTTTTTTTTATATCCTTTTCCATTTTGGTTTATCACAGGATATTGAATATAGTTCCTTGTGCTATACAGTAGGACCTTGTTGTTTATCCATCCTATGTAGTTTACATCATATATATATATATATTTTTAATTCACGGAAGGGACCATGTAGGCAAAAGTACTTAGGATCCACGAAAGCCATGATACAGCCCTGTTTGCAACATAATTTTAAGTGACTGTAGTATGACCATAACATACTCTACTCAGTCAATTCCCTATTATTGGACATTTGGGGTTTTTCACAGTTTTGGCTGAAATAAAAATAGTAAGTTGGACATGCTTCAATATAAGTTGCTGAATATAACAATGCTTATTTTTATGGAACTACTCATCTTGCACACTTTGTCTTCTAAAAGTATCTATTGCATGGGCCCCTAAAAGTGTTATGGGCACCATGCCTGTTGTGTGTCAAGAATAAATTGGCCATGGTTGTAAAGGAATCTTTGAATACTCACTGTGAGTGAATAGTCAGATTTCATATTTTGGACTTTCAGTGGTGGGACTTTGGATGAATATTCTCTTGTGTTTCCTTTTTCTTTATTTTCAAAGATCATCAACACTAACGATGTATTATACTTAAGAAAAAAAAAAAAGACATGAGCTTTCTAAGACATGAGCCAGATTGTGAATCTTCCCTGCTCTACCCCCTTCCCTGGATCTGTTTCCTGTAGCTGTGTTTCCTCAGGTGTGCCACGGGGGCCTTTGCATCAAGACCCTTGGCATGGGCTCTTAGGTTTAAGTCTTTAATCCCTTTTGAATTAATTTTTGTAAGTGGTGTAAGATAGGGGTCCAATTTCAATTTTATCCCTATGGATATACTTCAAAATTGCTAAAAGAATAGATCATAAATGTTCTTGCCATAAGAAAGAAATGATAATTATGTGAGATGATAGAGGTGTTCCATAAGTTCCAGTGGTAATCATAGGCAGTGTATAGATGCATCACACCAATAGGTTGTGCACCTTCCATGTATACAATGTTACAGGTCAATTACATCTCAAGAAAACAAAATGAGAAGAACACTTGGCAGACAAGTTAAAAATGTAGTTTGCAGAATGGTCCCTTAGCCCATCACAAGTCCCTGGACCTGGCGCCCAGGAATTTGCATTTCTCTCTCCTCGATGGTTCTCCTACATACACAGAGAATTGTAGACATGCTGGCTTTTGGAACGAAGCCCCAAATGCATTTGACTTCAAAGTGCTTCACACCTGGACCTACCCACATCTACAGGCCAGGTTCTTTTTTTTTTTTTTTTAAACATCTTTATTGGGGTATAATTGCTTTACAATGGTGTGTTAGTTTCTGCTTTATAACAAAGTGAATCAGCTATACATATACATATGTTCGCATATGTCTTCCCTCTTGCGTCTCCCTCCCTCCCACTCTCCCCATCCCACCCCTCCAGGCTGTCACAAAGCACCGAGCTAATATCCCTGTGCCTTGCGGCTGCTTCCCCCTAGCTATCTACCTTACTACGTTTGTTAGTGTGTATATGTCCATGACTCTCTCTTGCCCTGTCAAAACTCACACTTCCCCCTCCCCATATCCTCAAGTCCGTTCTCCAGTAGGTCTGCGTCTTTTTCTCCCCATATCCTCAAGTCCGTTCTCCAGTAGGTCTGCGTCTTTTTTCCTGTCTTACCCCTAGGTTCTTCATGACATTTTTTTTCCTTAAATTCCATATATATGTGTTAGCATACGGTATTTGTCTTTTTCTTTCTGACTTACTTCACTCTGTATGACAGACTCTAGGTCTATCCATCTCATTACAAATAGCTCAATTTCATTTCTTTTTAAGGCTGAGTAATATTCCATTGTGTATATGTGCCACATCTTCTTTATCCATTCATCTGATGATGGGCGCTTAGGTTGTTTCCATCTCTAGGCTATTGTAAATAGAGCTGCAATGAACATTTTGGTACATGACTCTTTTTGAATTTTGGTTTTCTCAGGGTATATGCCCAGTAGTGGGATTGCTGGGTCATATGGTAATTCTATTTGTAGTTTTTTAAGGAACCTCCATACTGTTCTCCATAGTGGCTGAACCAATTCACATTCCCACCAGCAGTGCAAGAGTGTCCCCTTTTCTCCACACCCTCTCCAGCATTTATTGTTTCTAGATTTTTTGATGATGGCCATTCTGACTGGTGTGAGATGATATCTCATTGTAGTTTTGATTTGCATTTCTCTAATGATTAATGATGTTGAGCATTCTTTCATGTGTTTGTTGGCATTCTGTATATCTTCTTTGGAGAAATGTCTATTTAGGTCTTCTGCCCATTTTTGGATTGGGTTGTTTGTTTTTTTGTTATTGAGCTGCATGAGCTGCTTGTAAATTTTGGAGATTAATCTTTTGTCAGTTGCTTCATTTGCAAATGTTTTCTCCCATTCTGAGGGTTGTCTTTTGGTCTTGATTATGGTTTCCTTTGCTGTGCAAAAGCTTTGAAGTTTCATTAGGTCCCATTTGTTTATTTTTGTTTTTATTTCCATTACTCTAGGAGGTGCGTCAGAAAGGATCTTGCTGTGATTTATGTCATAGAGTGTTCTTCCTATGTTTTCCTCTAAGAGTTTGATAGTTTCTGGCCTTACATTTAGGTCTTTAATCCATTTTGAGCTTATTTTTGTGTATGGTGTTAGGGAGTGATCTAATCTCATACTTTTACATGTACCTGTCCAGTTTTCCCAGCACCATTTATTGAAGAGGCTGTCCTTTCTCCACTGTACATTCCTGCCTCCTTTATCAAAGATAAGGTGTCCATATGTGTGTGGGTTTATCTCTGGGCTTTCTATCCTGTTCCACTGATCTATCTTTCTGTTTTTGTGCCAGTACCATACTGTCTTGATTACTGTTGCTTTGTAGTATAGTCTGAAGTCAAGGAGCCTGATTCCTCCAGCTCCTTTTTTCGTTCTCAAGATTGCTTTGGCTATTTGGGGTCTTTTGTGTTTCCATACAAATACAGGCCAGGTTCTGCCTTCTCCTAACACTCATCTTCATCCAACCCTCCCTCCCCAAACCCTTTCCTCCCCTTTACCTCCAGCAAGCAGTCAAGGAGGAAACAATAAGACTTTGTTCCATGGCAATTAATATTATGCAAATTTAAAAATAATGGATTTACAGGATACAAAAGATTTAGTCCTTTGCTATGCCCTTGCCACCAAATCTCCTGCTTCTTGAATTCATCAAAGGACTTGGGGTTTGATTCCTCTGGGCACCTCTGTGCAGGGATGGAGAGACCCTTCCCCCATATCCCTTCTTTTTCCTCCTGTCACCCCATACTACCCCACTGATTTGAAGGCAATGTTCCTGCTCTATGCCTAGGAGGTGCGCACGTACACACACACGTGCGCACACATGCACACACACACACACACATATACACGTACACACACACCTCTGTGCTTTTGGTAGTCTTCTTTCAACCTGGAACGCTGCTACTTACCCTTCCAGTCCCAACCAGAATGTTTTGCTTTTTGGGTCATTGCTGGATGAATCTTTGCCACGGCATGTCTACAATGATTTCAGCCTTGTTAAGATTTTGTTTTTACTTAAGTATGTTGATTTTAGAAAGAAACCCTAAGCAGAAGGTAACTGTGGAAATAAATGCAATGCAAACATTGCAGACTGAGTTCTGCTCTGGGTCAGGTTGGCAACTGAAGATATGTTAAAAAAATTAGCACCGAATGGAGAATTTATCCTTGTTTCCCACAAGGATAAAGGAGAACAAAAAATGGGCACCATATCCCCATGTCACTATTGTTATTTGACACTGGTCAGTGCATCATCCGAGGTCACATTTAGGAAACCTATGTGTGGTGGAAGGAGCAGAGAAGCAGTCTGAGAGGAACCTGGGGAGAATCACACCTTGCTTCTCCAGCATCCCAAGCCTCAGTTTCCTCCTGTGATAAGTGGAAATAAGAGCAACAGCTTTGCCCATCTCACTGGGTTGTTTTAGAGACACGAGACCTCAGTGTTTTTAAAAACATTTCATTCTGCTGAACATTTAGGGGCTAAGACAGGCATTTTTGAAATTTGATGTACTATGTTGATTGTCACAATGTTTAAGGGGCAAGGGACACATTTAGTGGATGGGGGTCAGTGCCTTACCTCTGCAAATGAGGTAAGGCACTGACCATCAAATAATAAATTCTTCTGCAGTCTGTGGGTTCTCAATATTCCCCAAGCATACGTTAATGTTCATGTGAGTTACCTGTTTAACAGGTGAGTTCCCTGCTTAGCATGGCCTGAGCCCAGAAAAAGCTCCATTTTGCATATTAACAAAGTCTTCTTCCCCTCCACCCTCCCTTCCCTTCCTTCCCTCCTTCTTCCTTCTTTACTTTCTTCCTTCCTTCCTTCTTCCCTCCTTCCCTTCCTCCATTCCTTTCTTCCTTGCTTTCCTCTCCATTAAAAAAAAAATTATCTTGAAATAATTTTAGACTCAGTAATTACAAAAATAGTGCAGAGTTTCTGTGTACCCTTCAACTGGTTTCCCCCAGTTATAACATCTTACATAACCATAGTTCGATGATCAGAACCAGGAAATGACATCGGTACAATACTAAGTAATCCAGAGAGCTTATTCTTATTTCATAAATGTTTAAATGCACTCATTTATTTATTTTTTATCTTCAGTTCTATGAGATTTTGTCATATCTGCAGATTTGTGTATGTACCGTCACAATCAGGATAGAGAACTATTCCTTCACCCCAAAGAAACTCCCTGGTACTGCTACCATTATTCATTCACTTTTGAGACATTCCTTTAGTTCAATAAATATTTGTTGAATGAACTAGTAAAATAATAAATTAATATATAGATAAAGTCTCATTTCATGGATCATTGGAAGAGTTAATTTAGTGATATCATAGCCTGAATGAGCACCTGGTGATAGAACACCTTTTCGAGGATGATACCAATCCAGTAATGCAAATCAATACTTGAATCAGGACAATTACTACCTCATACAGCAGACATAGTACCCCGATGCCAGTTCTCAGTCAAATCAATTTAATTAACTAACAAAGGTAGTTGTTATGGCAACAATGCTACTAATCTGTCTTAGCAAATACTCAGTATAATTGACCTGTTGCTAGGCAACAACCAATAGGTTGGATGACAGATGATGACAAATTTCATCTGGTGCAGATGTTGCTGTTCAGTCACAAATAAGGCCTCTGGTCAAGGAGAAGTTTCCCAGAGAACATCATCCAGATGTCGATACAATATTTCTAAAGGCCTACTATTGCAGTGATAACACAGAAACAACCAAAACCAAAACCCACATTGTTTTATAGGCTGAAGGTCTAGCAAAATAGATATTATGAAAATTAGGACCAGAATGTGTACACATACTAAGCCCTATTTAAAATGATTTCATTATTTTAGATTTTTAGAGGCCTGCTCAGTATCTCTGATGAATATTCCCTTTATCTCTCTGTGTAAAAATAAAATATACATTTATAAGTACATACCTCTGGTATGGAAAATATATAATTGGGAATTGCACACATAGAATGATTTCATTCAACAATTCCACAGCTGTCCCGACTCTCTCTCTCCCCTTTGGTACTCTCATTCATGATGGCCTATACTTGACAATTTAAAACTTTACTTGCTTTCATTTGGGAAACGAACTAATGATTTCCCAGATTGCTAAGTAAGAGACGTATCTCTTATTGTCTGCCTCCTTTCAGCTGTAAATACAAGTGGTATATTCAAATGAGAGCCAAAGAAAATACAAGAGTAAGAATAATTTTTTTAAACAACACACTGCCCTTTTACCCATCCCTATACCGCAAAACTGCAGAAGTGGGCCCACTTGCTGGCTGAGCTGACCCCTGATAGAGATACTGAGAGTTTGGCTCAGGGGGGAGCTATGTTTTGTAGCATGAAGGCCTATGGCATCATAGCGGACACATGAGGCTCAAACTCTGAAGATTAGGGTCAATCTCATTCCTGATGCTCTGAGCTGCATGGCCGTGGGTGAGTCACTTCTTCATCTGGGCTCTGGGGGGGGATCCAGTAAGTCGTTCCCAATCCCTGGGGACTAACTCTATGGTTCTGATGAGACATCTTGTGTCTCTCGCCACAGGGGACTTAGTGGAAGAATTTGAGAAGGTTCCATCCAGCCCAATCCCATCCCCACCCCCTTACAGGAAGGAGGGCTAGGGACACCTGCCCGAAAGGTACACAATGTTGTGAACATAGCTGAAGCTATCTATACCAAGACCAGCATGATAACCATGTCGATATTAATGCTAAATAGTTATTTAAATAAGGTTTCATGAGAGTTATTGTTCTTCACAGAACTCTATTTAGAGGATAAAATGTGCCTCTTTGATTCACAAAGTGAGAAGTCTAGATAGTACTGTAACCAAGTAAAAGGAGAGGGAAGAGAAAGTGAAGGAAGAGTAAAGAGGAGAATAAAAAGAGGAGAGGAGGGAGGGAAAAGGAGAGAGGAAGAGGGAGGGACAGAGAGACAGGCAGAAAGGACAACTGCCTTACTTGTTGGGACTGCAATTCAGATACGTTTGACTTTGAAGCATACATCAAAGTGTCCTTTTCTGATAATGTATACTCAGGCTATTGGTCCAGTATTTGAATATATATAGTTTCTTTGAAGCAATTATTGCATAAAGGGAAGCTAAGTTGGGAGGAGCAATTTTCTCAGAACTGATTGCAGAAACAGCCATACAATTATCTCAACAGAGCACTTAGAACAGTGCTGAAAGGGCTGTGCCTTCTGATTTACCCTCATCTCCTGCATCATGGTTTAATTTCCTGCATCCAATCACTCCCGGAATGAGACAGACTGAGGGTTCGCCTCCTGAAAATGACCAGTGATCAGGGAATACCCAAGGGTTTCAGTCTCAAACTCTCTCTTTTTGCCCTTCAAATCCTCCCCTCTCTCAGCAGACTGATTTCTGAAGCAGGTGCCTCCATGTCACACACCTGCCTTCATGTAAAAGGTGCCTTTAGCCAAACTACCTAACTTTTCTGAGCTCCAAGTGATCAGTGTTTCAGATGGGAAATATTTGCAAGTATACTTTGTAAAATGCTATACAAATGTAAGATGGGAATAGAAGTCATAGTAGAAATAACTAGAGCGGTATTTGGACATGTTCTTCTTTGGCTTGAACTTGAGAAATAAAGAGAGTGTATACATATTTGTTCCAGGCACTATGGTTTAGGCAAGGTCAGATAATAGCTAAGAGTGTGTGCTCTGGACTCCAACTGCCAGGGTTTGAGTGCCAGCCTGGTGAGTTAGTAGCTGGGAGACCCTGGGCAAGGTATTTAATTTTCCTAAACTTCCGTTTACTCTTAGATAAATTGAGGAAATTCACAGTGCTTCCTTTACAAGGGCAAGGCAAGATTCAATGCTGCAATCTGTGCAAAGTGCCTGGACATAGTTTCCATTCCAAAAATGTTGGCCATTATTATTACTAATATCATTAAGCTCTCCTGACAATAATCCCGTGAGGTTGGTATCCTCTGCATTCTCCCCTACGAGGAAAATGAGGCTTACAGAGGTGAAATAGCTTGCCCAGTGTCAACCCCGATAAGGGAGGATGGCGACCAAGCCCAGGCTGCTTCCATGGCCCACCCTCTATCCACTCAGCTTAATGAGAGTTTCAGCTTCACGCTTCTCTCCCCTTGATTAGGTGTTAAATATTTACCATCTTGCCTTTCTTCCTCTCTACCCTCTTTAAAAATGGTTTAATTAAAATCATTCATTGAGCTCATGATAAAAATATGTAAATGTGATGATTTTTGTGAAATGAATCTATTGTTTCCCTTTCATTCCCAAAGGACTGTGGATAAGAGAGGATTGAGATTCAGGGCTTCCAGTGAATTTGAACAAGCATTTGATAATACGTTGTATAACTGATTTCAAGGTCTGGTGGCCACAGGACCCAGCAATTCATGTGTGCGAAGCACAACTGGACTCCCAGGCAGGGGCTGGGGGTGTAGGGGGATCATTGCCTCAGTATTTCTAGGAAAATTGAGTGGAGTGAGTTTGAAGAGGCAGAGCTGGAGGAAACCCATTTGCATTTCCCCACTGGTCCTCGCCATGCTCACCTGTCAGAAGGTAACCTGGATGGCATTTGCCTCCTTCCCCACTGAGGTCACAGCTGCAGAACACTCATGCCCCTCCCCCTCCTCCTGCCCCATGATCCTGCCTGGCCTGTACACTCAGTATAACTCAATGCACTTCCTTTGTTCCTTAAGCACCTGCTCTGTGCTATGTTCTGGGAGTTCAAGTCTTTGCATTCAACATCTATTTGCCCAGTGAGAGTCACTGAGCCTGGCCGTGGGCTAGGTGAATGCCCACTTTCTTCAGATTTCAAGAAATCTAGGAATGGTCATGTGGACTTCAGAACTGCCAGCCTAGCCTGGGTCAGGGGAAGGACAGGCTCTTACTCAAGCACTCTTGACATTTTTTGTGCTCCCAGCCAATCATTGAAAAAACAAACAAACAAACAAACAAAAAACATGCCTGCAAAGTTTACTCCCCAGTCTAGTTTGGCTGGTTTGGGGGCCATTTTTTTTTAATGGTTCCCAAACCCTCTGGTATTAAATAGGAAAGGTCACCACAATAAACAGCCTCCACATCTAATGGCTTAGCACAGTGAATTTTATTTCTCACTCACAGATTAGGAGTGGGGATTGGGCAATAGGTGGGGGAACCCTGCTTGGTGTCTAGTTATTCAGGGATCAAGTCTTATTCCACCTTGTGACTCTGCCTTCCTCTAGTTCTCTCAATCGACAAGGATGGTGTAGGAAGCTTTTTTTTTTAAAAGAAAAATTAGGATTAACTTTATTTATTTGTTTGTTTATTTCTTAGTTATTATATTTAAAAAAATTTTATTTCATATTGGTGTATAGTTGCTTAACAATGTTGTTTTAATTTTGTATGTACAGCAAAGTGATTCAGTAACACATATATATGTATCTATTCTTTTTCAAATTCTTTTCCCATTTAGGTTATTACAGAATATTGAGCAGAGTTCCCTGTGCTATACAGTAGGTCATTATTTGTTGATCATCTATTTTAAATATAGAAATATGTACATGTCAATCCCAAACTCCCTAACTATCCCTTCCCCCCTAGTTATTCTGTGAGTCTGATTCTGTTTTGTAAATACAAAAAAAACATAAGAGACTACTGCAAGCAACTATATGCCAATAAAATGGACAACCTGGAAGAAATGGGACAAATTCTTAGAAAGGTACAATCTCCCAAGACTGAAAAAGGAAGAAATAGAAAATATGAACAGACCAGTTACAAGTACTGAAATTGAAACTGTGGGAAGCTTTTATGGGCCAGGAAGCAGTGCAAACTTCTGCTCACATTCCAGAGCTCAGCCCCATGGCTGCACGACAAGGGAGTCTGGGAAGTGGAGTCCAGCCCTGTGCCTGAGAAGAAGGGGAGCATACAGGCTATAGTGAAGGCCACACCTGTGTACTGTGGATTCCCTTACGGAGTGAAGTCTTTGACGACGGTGATGATGGAACTGCATATGTTGAGCACCTTACTCAGTGCCTGGTGCCGCTGTGTAAGTGGTAAATACTCCCTGGGGAAAAATGAGTGACTGAATCAGTGATTGAACAACCTACGCTGTAAAATAATCGTCAAAACCATGGACAAAACCTCCCACCGTTTGGTTTTAGCATATGCTTTAGTCTACTTTGCTGTGTTGAACAATGCAGAAGGGAAGTGTAGCATAACTTGGACGTTTCCTAATCCTTCTCTAACTTTTCAACATTTCAGTTGAAACTTCTTTCATCTCACACCCCTCTTCTCTGGACAAGAGTTTGAGGGATGAGAGGCTCAGCTCCTTTAGGAGGTATTCTTATCACAGTTTCATTCCCTCCAACTCATCCCAGTTCCTCCCAGTTGCACTAACATTTTATTTCCTTCCCCAGTCACAGAGAAGATGACATGAAGCCATATCCTGCACCTTGTGTGCCAAACAGCTCCTAGGAAATCTCTCATCTCAGACATCTGAACGTTATCCTTGACATAGGAACAGACTTTTTTAATGTATAAAATCCTTTTCTATCTTAAAAGTGTTGCACATTCAAGAGCATCATTTTTCCTTAGACACAAAATTTCTAATCAGAACCTCTAGGTTGAGTCCTTTGCTCTTCATGGCATCTTCCCTTTCTATGGTATATGATACACAGTGAATATATCATAGATTCAATGGAGGGCAGCACAGAACAATGGGATTTACTGGAATGTAAACCACAGTATTTTGGTAACTCAGAATACTGTTACTCTTACAGTAGTTGTATTAAAACAAAAGTTGAAGAGCAAACTTATACTTCCATGTTCCACCTGCTTCCCCTTCTTCACCCCCAGATTTCACAACACAGGGGCCCAAGGGGATCCAAAAGGGATGCTGTGATGGTTAACTTTATGTGTCAACTTGGCTGGGTCACGGTGCCCAAATATTTGATCCATCAAAACATCATTCTGGATGTTTCTGTGAGGGTGCTTTTAGATGAGATTAACATTAAATGGATGGATTTTGAGTAAAACATATCTTCCTCTAGCATGTGGATGAGTTTCATCCAATCAGATGAGGGTTTTAAGAGAAAACACAATAAAATCCTCCCCAAAGTGAGAGAATTCTGTCCCCAGTCTTCAGACTCAAGACTGCAACATCAACTCCTCCCTGGTTCTCCAACCTGCTGGCCTGCCCTGCAAAACTTGGACTTGAAAGCTCCCATAATCTCATGAGCCAACTGCTTAAAATTCTATCTCTCTGTCTCCGTCTCTCTCTCTAAATATATATATACACACACACATTTTGCATACACATATGTATTTTCACATACATATATGTAACATTATATATAAACATACATATACATACATATATATGTAAATGTGTATATACACACATGCATCAGGTAAAAACAATAACTCCAAATACCCCCTTTTTCCTAAATAGGAGATCCAAATAAAAAGTTTCAGTCAACTTGAAAATATAAAGTTTTGGAAATGAAGATGAAAGACTCAAATGTCTACTTACATTTTTTCATTAATTTATTTACACATGCGTATTTAAAATACTTGAAAAACACAGTACTTACATTAATACTATGAATGAAATAAATCTTAAAAATAAATAAGCATAGACTACTTGGAATTTACGAATCACTTTATCAATTTGCATTGTTTTCAGTTTAATTTGTTTGGAATTTTACAAAATCAAGAATTTTGTAAAGATAGCACATCAATAGTACTTATTTAACATTTCAGCTCAAGAATTCTCCCCTTGAGACTTCTCAGAGATAATGAATATTTTAAGAATCTTGTTTCTCAAGATTCTTCTCTACTCCCCCTAATTTTAAGAAATACAACTTTTTGAATAATGAAAGCAATCATTTAAAAAACTTGAGAATTCCTGATTTCTACTTATCCCATGAAAATGATTTTCAAAAAGAGAAACTTACAGATGCTGTAATAATTGTAGTTAAAAATACCTCTTCAGCTTCAGGGCATTCATAGTAATTTGAAGAGAGTATTGACCACACTGATAAGGAACAGAAAGAACTCCTTTGGGAGAGTCAAACCAGGTTAGAATATGGGCAAACTATCTAAAAACTGGCTGAAACTAATTTTTTGTTCTACATTAAATAATTGAGAGATTTTTCTAAGTACCTGAAAACCTACATTTAGACTAATTCATTCTTTTATGAAGGTCACTTTTGGGGAAAATGCATCACTTTATAGTCAGGTATATACAAGAGTGACCAGATAATTTTCTGCCCAGAATATTGGTTGGTTGTGGGTAGAGGAACTGACCTGGGGGCCACTTTAGGACATCTTTCCCCGCTTCCTCCCATCAACATTCTCAATCTGCTGAATCCGGTGTAATGCAGGAAATGCAGGAGTGAGTTGTTTTCAATTCTTTAGACGTGACATACTTTCCTCAGAGCGGTGTTGCCCAATAGACATGTAATGTGAGACACACACACAATTGTAAGTTGTCAAGTAGCACTTGAAAAAGGTAAAAAGGAAACAGGTAAAATTAATTTTAATAATGTATTTATTGAGCACAAAATATTATTTTTACATGCAGTCAACATGAAAAGCATTCATGAGATATTTTCTATTCACTTTTTTCCTAATAAGTCTTAGAAATCTAGTGTGGATTTTATACTTAGAGCACAACTCATTTTGGACCCACTGTGTTGCAAAGCTCAATGGCATCTGTGGTTAGTTTCTATCATACTGGAGCATGCAGATTGGGATATAAGTATATATATACATAAAAAATAAGAATAAGAATATACAATACATATACAGGTATATATATTTGTATATATTCTTAAGTCTATTTTTATATATATTTTACATATTCTTTATATATGAATATATATTCTATATATAAAATATATATTATATATAATAATATATTCTATATATATTCTTACATCTATTTCTATGTATATTTTATATGTATCTTCTTATATATATATATAATGTATAGAAATAGATATAAGAATATATATACTCTATTTCTATTTGTATCTATTTCTATATATATTATATATATATATATATATATATATATATATATATATATATATATATATGTAGTGTTTTTTTCCAGCATAGAGGAACCAATTCTAAAACTTGCTGAGTGATTAAGTACATATTTTTAAGGGATGAGCTGGGGAAGTGGGACATTTATTTATTTATTTCCAGGCAGTTTTGTTCCAAATACATGAGTGTCATTTCAGAAATAGACTCTTCATCAGTTTAGATCCTACTCGTGCCATTTTCTCTGCCATTGAAATAGAGCAAGCTGGTCTCAGGTTCTCCTTCTCTGCAATTCAGATCATTCCTTTTCTGTTAAGGCCCTGGGCTTGAGGTCTAAGTGTTATGGAGAGCTCATTCTTTGAAATATGTTATTCTGCTGTCTCTTAAAGGCTTCAAGTCTTAAATTAAAAAAAAAAATCAGAATGGAATTCAAGTTTCACTTATTAGACATTCAAGAGGAAATATTACTCTACTTGATGTTGACTATCTGAAACAATAATTAGTAATGATTAAAAAACTGTCATTTATTGAAAGCCTACTCTGCACTTCACCTATTCAAGGTACTTCTAAGTTTACTTTTACTTTATTTAATCCTCATACCTACACCATGAGAGTGAAAATACCTGATTCATAGATGGTTAAATGTGCCTTAAGTGAAGTCTTTTGTTCAAGAACCCAGAGCTGGTAAGACATAAATAAAAAATTAAATACAAGTTTTTCTCTTCTGGTTCAGGTTCCATAGTATGATCCCAGGGCTTATGATTTTGCACTGTTGAGAGAATTTCTTCCAAGTAGCATTACTGAACTTTTATGTATTGCAGAACATCTGGCCCTAAAGTGAAAATAACCATGTTTGAGTCCTGACCCTCCTTTTATCACTTACTCTATGGCTTTGGAAAAATCATAAAGTTGACTTCTGCTTCCTCCTCTGAAAAATGGAAAAATGAAGCACCCTTCAAATGTGGATTCATGAAGCTTGGGCATCTAAGTATGCTAGAGCATTAAATAAAACCACAAACACTAGAAGTAACCTGTTTATTAGTAGGGTAATAACCTAAATAAAATAAAAATGTGTCATATGTTTCAACAAAAATATTAGATATACAGACATTAAAAGTAAAATTTTCAAAGAATATTAAATGTCTAGATTCTGGATGCAATGTTAAGTAAAATTTTTTTAATTATAGAAAAAACAATATATACCATATGATCCTAATTTGGTAATTCACAGAGGCATGCATAAACACTTAGGAAAAAATAATCCTGCCAAGAATCACATTTATTGTGGTTATCTTTGGGTCATAAATTACAAGTGTTTTTTTCAACAGAGTGCACTTCTATATGTTCCAAAATTTCTATAATGATCACATGTTAATTTATCTTCTTTAATAAGAAAAAAAAATATTTTTAAGTGACATCTTTAGTTCCCAGGAAAAGTTCACTTTTAATGAAGACCATTTGATTCATCAAATAAAGTTTTCTACCTCCTACACTTAATGAACTATTTTAAGTCTCCTCTTTCCTTAGACACCTACTGTTCCTATTAATTCTAATACACTATCAGCCCTCATTATAACACCCCTGAGGGACCGTAGGAATAAGTGTTTTTTCCAACAGGCACAAAGTGAAGTCACATGGAAAGTAAGGAAAATTGGAGACTTTCTGGTTCCCTTATGACCTACGTGGTTTTTTCCTAAGTAAGGCTTCTGTGAGTTACTGTGTATATATCACAACAGTTGTAGATGAAGCAGTTGATCTTTTATGTAATAATGATTTCTTGCTTTAGTTAGAGATATAAGGAGGATTTAAATGTCTGGCAGAACCTAAAGGCTCTCTAAAGGGGAGTGAGCCCCAACTGTGCTTCTATAGAATTCCAGGAATGGTGAAAGGAATTCTGGAAGATGTGGATTTGGTTCTTTAGCTGCTAGTCGCTGAATATCCCAGAGACCCTAGTCTGTAGAAGGGCACTGGAATTTCCCCTTTCAAAACTGTGCAGGTGAAATGGAACATCTGCTAACACTCTTTGTGTTAGTGAGGGAACCATAGCTATTAGAACCAAATGCTAGTTCCTGTCTTCTGTAAGACTATTGGGAAACTCTTCCCCAAATTCTCCAATCAAAACTAATCTTACTTTGCTCAATGTGAACACAGTGTGAAGGTCTCTTGATGCCTGTAGGGAGACCAAGGTGGAGAAGAAAAGGACTGTGAAATCAAGAGCAAGGACAAGGTAGAACAACTGCGTGGAGTTTGAGATCCATCGCGGCTTGATTGTTCTTTTTGTGTGACCTGTGTGCATGTGTGTGTGTGTGTGTGTGTGTGTGTGTGTGTGTGTGTGTATACATGTGTTTCAGTTTAAGTGAATAATTGAGTTGAAAAAACATATATTCCTAAAAGTGATGCCCGCTGTGTTTCTCTAGGAATAGTCAATCAAGGAGGGTGTGTGATGTAGTGGGTGAACACTTACTGTCAAGTCAGAATGATGGAGTTCAAGGTCTGCACCACGCACTGAAGGCTGAAGGACCTGTGTCAAGTTCCTTCAACTCTCCAAACCTTAGCTTCCTCTCCTGGGAAGAAGGGATAAGACCATCTTTCTCACAGTGCTGTGATGAGGATAAACTGAGTGGACACACTGAAAAACAATGGGTGATGATTATTGCACTCTAGTTAATAGATGACTCTTTTGCTACCTGATATAGCAAAAGATCACATTCTTTGAATGCAGACAAGAGTTTTAAAAGTGTTCCTGCATGTGTTTTCTCATTTACAGTCTTCAGTAGAATTGTTCATGGTGATAAAATATGAAACTGTGGACTGGATCAGCCTTAAAATCTTATCTGACAGTCTCAGGGGCTTGTCTCTCAGGTGTTCCCTAACTTTTCCTTGCCAGATTCAGAGTAGACCAAACAGCAAGTTCAGATCTGTACTTTCCCTTCAACTTTTTTTTTTTTTTTTTTTAAGGCACTTGGTCCCAACTGCAGATGCCTAGAGGAAAATTTACAAAGGAAATGAGAAATTTTGTGTCTTAGGAAAGTTTTTTTTTCTTTTTTTTTTGGGGGGGGGGTACTTTACAGGCCAACATGAAATTTAAAAAAAGGTCCTTTTATGAAAGCTATACATCAAATGTCAGGGATAATAATCAATTTTCTGTCACAATGAACTGATAAAAGCTTTCAGTAATAATGTCATGGGGGGGAAAATTTGTGTTGGAACTCGAAACGCAGAGCCCTGATATCAAACGAATTCATAAAAGCTCAATGCCGCTGTAGCCCTCGGAGGCATGACAAAATACAATTTCTCACCCACAGGATATGGAATAATTCCCCTTTTTAATTTTTACACTGAGAGGAGCAAAAGGAAATCTGAATTAAAAAAAAAAAAATTACACAATCCTGCTTTTGCAGGGGAATATTAGTGATCATTTTGGCCACTGATATCAGAAACCGTACTGGTGATTTCTCTCACATCATGCAAATGGCCGCATAATGTCTGCTCGTCTTGGAATGTAAAATCAAATCAGCATTCTAATGCTACAAGCCGGTGATGAGCTTGAGAATAAATATTCAGGAGCGCATAAAAAAAATCAAGGCAATCAAGAGGAGCCAGCGTCCTCGCTTGGACTATAAATCTTTGTCTATTTCAATTGTAGGGCTGGCCGAATCAGTGTAAAATTCCAGCGGGGATGTCATCAATTTCTGTTAACCTCTCTATTCCTCTTTGTGTTGGCTCTGGGGTGATGGATTGGTTTTGTCACTTCTGCTCCGTTCACAGTGTGTTAACATGGAAGGGTGCAGGCAGGTTATGAGGAAAGGTTATTGCTGTCCCAGCCTTGACCCTCCCTTCCTCTCTTCTGTAGGATTACAGGGTCCTTTCACATGGGGTCTCCTTTCGGTTCCTGGATGCTCAGCTCAGAGACCACATGTTGGCTGGTCCAGTGTGGAATTACACTAACCCTAACCCTAACCCTTTTGAAGCGAAAATAGGCCTATTGATTCAGCTTCCAAAGGATCAGCTGGCAGTGTATTAAGATAAGGGAAGGAAGATGTTAGGAAACTGGACTCCAAACACAACTCAGGCTCTGAGTTACTACATGGCCTCAGATATAGCTGCGTCTCTCTTGATGTCACTTTCCGAACTGTAACTGGCTTTTTCCAGCCAGAACACCAGTAGTTAATTGTATATTCTCCCAGCGTGCATAGGCTGTGACTTCAAGGTTGCAGGACAAAGTATGCTGTTTATTAACACAGCTTATAACTGTGCTGTCCAGTATGGTAGCCCCTGGTCACATGTGGCTATTTCAATTTTAAAGTCATTTAAGTGAAATCAAATTTAAAATTCAGTTCTTCTTTTCACTAGTCACATTGCAAAATACTTAATAGTCATCTGTGACTTATAGATACTCTATTGGATGGCACAGACATTCAACATTTTCATCATCATAGAAAATTCTATGGACAGAGCTGGCTTAGATTGAATTTATCTATACAGGTTTATGCCTTTCAAAGTATTCACCAAGGGAAGGTAGATACTTATTTCACTAAGGTTGCCATTGTTGAAACATTGGAGCTTAGTTATACAGCTATTAATCAAAGATGAGGCATGTTCATAAGGTAATGGCTTGCTTGGAAATTGACTCTAAAGGAATTCCAAAGACGTTTCAAGCTTGTTTTGAGTGATGACAAAGTTATCGAAATAAGTATGATAGAAAGAGCTTGTGGGCATTTGTTTCAGAGGGATCTGAATTCCAGACGCAAATCTAACACGTCCTAGTGCCAAGACCTTGGGAAGTTCATTGAAACCCCTGAGCCTCAGTTTTCTCATGAGTGATATAAGAAATAATAATATCTTATCCATAAGTGTTTTTCTGAAGTTTAAATGAAATAACATTGCAAAGAAGTCTAGGATGGTGCACTGAACAGAGCAGGAACTTAAAACACTTTTTGCTCACATGATGTGAAAAATTTTGTACACCCCATCTTTAAAAAGTATTATGAATCCGTGCATTACAAGGGTAGGTGCAATGGTAATTTTTAACTACTAGAACATAGAGACAAGCACCAAGTATCATCTTGGGGTAGTGGTTGTGATTTCCTTATTTTGAAGTGGACTCTGGCAGATGGGTCATCTCCTGGTTCACCTTCCATCCCATCTCCTGAAGCCCAAGCCTTCCTGGACTGCCACGATTGCCAGTTGCAAGCCTAGATCTCCATGAAATGGTGGATGAGCCACAGGTTCAGCAGGATATGCATGGGAGTCAGTCCCAGGTTGCTGTCAGTGGAGTGGCAGTCCCCAAGCCTGGGGTCTCATGTGGGCACATTGGTCAGATTGTCCATGTCTCCAACTCCCAATAACCTTTATTGCCAAGGAGAACTGGAACCCCACATGCAACATGTGTGCTTCTGAGCAAAGCCCTTCTCCTTCTCAAAGGTCTTGATTCTCCACTCTACTCTCTGCACTTGGAGCCTGTTCAGTGGCTCAATATCCACCCCTTGTCTCCACCCCCAGAGTTAGTATGGACACTCCAATATGGCTGAAGTAGGACATCCTGGCAAGGACTGAAGCCCAGAGACTTCTTTTGTTTCATGGAGTCAGAGCATTTCCACCTCTGGGTAATATGCTCAGGCTGTTTGTATCCTGAGCCACAGATCTTTGTCTTTTGTATGGTGAGTGAAATGTAATTGTAAATATCTGATATACATTAAATAAAGGTGAATGAATCTTATGTGATAACATTATTATACAACATGTTAAGATATTACCAATGTCCAGAAGACTAGTTTGTTTGACAAAGTAGTAGCATTATTCAATAACTATATTTGACTCAACGATTAATTAACAAATTTGTTAACTTACTGGTTGCCCTATTACCTTGTTCTAACAGGTAAGGTTAGTAGTGAAATATATGGAGTAAACAGGATTAAAAGAAAGTAAGTGAAACAGAAGGAAGGGAGAATAATGTTGTTGCCAATGCACATTAGGTATCTTAACGCCCAACAGCTAAGGTAAAAAATGTCTCCATAACAGCAACGTTGCACTGAAGTTCTACCACAGGTCAATAATTTTCCTATATTATTTCTAAAGCTCACAACCTACTTGTTTTTTAAGCCAACCAATGCTCAAAGAGGTTACTATAGTTAATTTTATGTGTCAACTTGACTGTGCTAAAGGATGCCCAGACATCTGGTAAAACAGTTTCTGGGTGTGCCTGTGAGGGTGTTTCTGGAAGAGATGAGCATTTGAACCAGTAGAAAGAGTAAAGCAGGTTGCCCTCCCCAATGGCAGTGGGAATCATGTAATTCCTTGAGAGTCAAAATAGAACAAAAAGGTGAAGAAATGGCAAATTTGCTCTCTCTGTTTGAGGTGGGGCATCCACGTTCTTTTACCTTCATACACTGACACTCCTGATACTTGGACATTGCTCTCAGAATGAATTGCATCACCTGTTTTCCTGGGTTTCTAGTTTCAGATGGTAGATCATGGGACTTCTCAGCTTCCATAATTACATAAACTAATTCTTTATAATATATATTGTTTTACATATATATATATATGTATAAGTATATATCCTCTTATACACCCTATTATTTTTTATTACATATATAAAACATGTATAAGTTATATATGCATCCTTTATTATATACATATATTTGGTTCTGTCTCTGTGGAGAACACTTACTAATACAGAGGTTAAAACCTTTGCTTAATGTCACACAATAAACATTCTGTTTACTAATTCAGGCCTCTTTTTCTACCATATGAAGTTAATATTACAAAATCCAGTTTGGTGAACATCAAAATCTAGGAAGATGTACAATTATCCAAGTCCCTGATTTGAACAAACTACTGTATTTGGAAATGGATGTAAGTACCTCAAATAAAGGTCTGTAACATATAATCTATAGTCTGGTGCCCCAAACAGTGTGACAAGATATTGGTCTGTCCTGAAGAAATTAATGACTACAGCTTAGTAGCAACACTTCCTAGGGAAGCAGAACAGTGAGTGAGTACAGCACAAAATCACTGAAGTAAGACTATGCACAGTGGAATTCTTGCTTTTCCAATGACCAGCTCAAGGACTATGAGCAACTTATTCACCCTCAAACATCTTTGGTTTCCTCATCTGTAAAATGGGGATGCTGGTACCTACCTCACAGGGCTGTTGTGAGAGTTAAATCTGATAAACTAAAGCATGTAACACAGTGCTTAATAGGGCTCAATCAATGACATCTATTTATATTTTCATAGTAACGATGCTTTTTCATGGGACTGGAGTGCACAAAACTTGTCCACATGCGTGATTTCACTTGGTCCTTGCCTGCTCGAGTCAGTAGTGGCACTGAGATTACCATATCCATTTTATTGATGGGGAGACTGTGTTTCAGGAGGCTGCACAGTCCATTTGATTTCAAGTCTACAGTGTCTAGAAACAAAGTTGGTCTAGACAAATAACTCTCCAAGGAAAGATTTAACACATAAACTGAAGTAAGAGATTAACATTGCTCTGAGACCAAATTAATAAGAAAATAGTCTGGTCAAAACTCCCCTTTAAGCTATGTGTATACATGTGATTGGATAACTGCATTTAGGGATGTAGAATAAGTTGACCTCATGGTGGTGGTGGTGGGAGGGGATGGGAAAAATCCAGTAACGATAAAGGCAAGTGAAGGATGTATCTTTCTGAGTGTCATTTGTCCACTAGATTGCAAATTCCATGAGTACAGGAATCCAAGTGTTCTGTTTCTATCTCAAAAATACCCAGAGGGATGTCTGGCATATCATGAGCTTTCATGATTAGTGGAGAGAAGAATAAGTGAAAGAATGAATGGAGAAGTGAATGAATGAAACCACAAGGGAAATCACATCCTGACTGGTTAGTAGTTAGTAGTTATGGATAGAATCATGTGGAGAACTCTCTGAAAGGTAAGATGCCTGGACCTTATCCCAGACCAAGAGAATCAGAATCTCTGGCTATGGGTCTTGAGCAAGAGTATTTTTACTAGTACTCAGGGTGAGACTAATTTTCAGCTAGGAGTGAGAACCACTGATCTAGTCCTATCCATTAATTTAACAGATGGAAAAACTGAGGATCCAGCAGCAGAAAGGACTTGCCCAAGGATTTGAGGCAAATCAATAGTGTTTCTAAAGCTAGGGGATTTGGGCATGAATCTGTGTGTGTGTGTGTGTGTGTGTGTGTGTGTGTGTGTAAATGCATACAATGACTTCTCATGCTGTAGTTTCCTTACACATGCATGTGAATCTTCTTCTCCCTGCCAGTCTTCCTCCATTGATCCTTTTGCTGTATGTCTCCTTCCCTTGTAACCTTTTTTTCTAGGGTTTTCCCCCCTTTAGAAGCTTCCAGTGATCTCTTTGATCCACAGACTGGGTGACATTCCTCTCCTCTGTGCTCCTAAATTCCTCTGGGTTTTCCAAAGTGAATGGGTTACAATGTATTTTTCTTGTGAATCCCTACACTTGTATCCCCCATCATATGGTGAACTCAAGGGCAGAAAGGATGTCTATTTTATCTACTTGTCTCCAGAGCTTGACACATGGGCTCAATTAACAGATAACGAATTAATGTGGGCCAGTTGCTTTACATACATAAAAGTGATTTGTATATACATATACGTATCTGTGCACATGTATATCATTTGCGTAGGACTCATTTAAAACTTTATCATTTGAATGTATGTATGATTAAATGTAAATGAGATAATTTAATTTAATTTGACAGAATTTATTGAGCACCTATTATATCCAAAGGTCTTTATAAAAACAAGAGATTAATGAGAAGTAGGACACAGTCTCTGACCTCACTGTAGCTCACAGGCTACTTGGTCAGACTTACTTACTAATTATAAAACAGTTAATTTTTCAGTGTGTTACCTGTTATGACAGACCAACAAGCAAAACAGGGAGCAAAAACAATCTGATAGCATGTGGTATATGAAACATTAATCAAGTGGTTCTTAACCTTCCTTTGGAGGGCTTCTTTGAGAATTTGATTAAAACTGCTATGGAGCGTCTTGATGGAAAATGTGCACAAGGCAGATCCACTGCCTCTGAACCTGTTGGCCACCCACTGATGCAGGATAAGGTTTTGGCCCTGGTCACTACCTCAGTGGGGTTCAATGCCACCCCACCCTTGAGGTTTATGTGCTATCTAGTAAGCCAGCGGATTTCCCTTTCAATAAAATTTAGCAACCCAGACACTAACCATGTTTCTAGACTCCTTACATCTCTCTCACAAGGTCTGAGAAGATCAGGAAGAAGTTTCATTTACTTCAGAGACACCAGGATATACACAACCAAGTGAGTTTGCTGTTGATGTGGTTTTGGCTTTACACATGATCTGGAGAAGAAAACCGTAGAGCGTTGCTGGCCAGATCAGAGCTCAGACACTATACTGACCATTGAAAGCAACCCATTCCCATTCTTCATTAAATGTATATTACTTCCTAATTTGGATTCTACATGTAAATGGATACCTCAGTAAGCTGAACATGGACTCCGTTTCTCCTGTGACGTCACTCATCATCCCTTTGGCTGAGGCAACTTAAGGGATATTTCTCACTTTGCCCTCTGAAAAATTATTGAGGATCCAAATAGCTTTGCTCATGTGGGTTATATCAGTATTTACCAAATTAGAAATTAAATGTTTGGAATATATAATTATTAATTTATTTAAAAATAAAAATAACAAATTCATTACCTGATAATGGAAAGAAAATGTTTGTAATAAAAGATAATGAGTCCACCCGCCAAAATAAAACACTGAGAAGAGTGACATTATTTTATATTTTTGTAAATCTCTTTAATGTCTGACTTAATAAAAGACAGCTGGACTCCCATGTCTGCTTCTGCATTCAATATGTTGTGATACGTTGTTTTGATTGAAGTATATGAAGAAAATCCAGTCTCACATATTTGTGTCATTGGAAGAAGAAGGGGTATTTCATAGCTCTTCAGATAATTTGGGATATTCTTCTTTGATACTATGCCAAAACTTGACAAGGGGTAGTTTCTTAAAGGTTCGTTGTAATATGGAATCTGAAACCATATCAATGAGCTTTTCATGTCCTGTTATACTGAAACCTATTGGTCTGTCTTGAACTTTAAATGTAGTTAGTGATAGACTCATGCATGACTTTGGAAAATGGCTCACTGAGTTATGCAAATCTCCCAAATGCTGATACATTTCTTTGTGTGTTATTACCCCCCAAAATCACCTTCATTAATATTACTACTGATCTCACCAGAAAAGTCTTTAATATTGGAAAGGAGTCAGGATCACGATAGCAGATACAAGTTTAACAAAGTTCTAATTTTAACTTGAAAGCTCTAATTTTATTATTGGCAACAAATACTATCTGTTGTATTTGTTCAAGTGAAAACTTCAAGCTCATTCTGTTCATTTTCAAAAACAGAATCTGCCAAACCCCGAGATCTGAATAATCATAGTTTGTCTGTAAGCTGTGGCTTCAAATGAAAATGGTATTCTATGAAGAAAGCACTAGTTTAGATCACAACTCAAATAATCACACAAGTGCCTTTCCTTGAGACTACCATCCAATCTCAGTATGTAGCAGAAGTGCTGTATGCACACTTCCCATTTTGTCAGTCAGAATATTATAGAGACTTTGAGCTAGGTAGAATAATGGTCCCTCAAAATGTCCATGTTCTAATCCCCAGAACCTGTGAACGTCCTCCTACAAGACAAAAGGAACTTTGCCGATGTGATAAAGTTAAGGATCTTGAGATGAGATTTTCCTGGTTTTTCTGGGATGGCCCAGTCTAAACACATTGGTTTTGTGAGTGGAGATTTTTTCTTGGCTGTATTTAGAGGGGGAGATGTGACTATGGGAGAAAGACAGGGAGAGACACAAGGTGACTGACCTTGAACTTAGAAGAAGGAGGCCATGAGCCAAGGAATGCAGGCAGCCTGTAAAGCTGGAAAAAGCCAGGAAATGGATCCTCCCCTAGTGTTGCCAGGCATGGATGCACCCCTGCTGACACCTTGATTAAAATCACGTGGTAAGGCCCATGTCAGATTTCTGACCTATAGAATTATAAGATAAATTTGTATTGTTTTAAGGTACTGTGATAATGTGTAGAGCAGTGGTACAAAACTAAGAGACACTTGAACTCCCAGGTCAAGACATAATAGCATGAATCAGTTTTACAGTTTCATGATGGACATTCTTAAATAAACCTGGAAGGGAAAGTGATGACTACCACTATTATCCAGTGCCACTGCCTTCACTAGTGCTAAGTTGCCAGTAGTTTTGCCCACCTCGCTTTGCATCATCAGTGCAGAGGCCAATACAGTGAAAAAAGCAAAGGGCATCTTGGTGTCATTTAAAAAAATATCTTGACATCACAGACTCACTGAAAGAGTCTCAAGGTCTACCAGGATCTACGGACTACATGTTAGAATCACTGAATTTAGTTGTACAATGATTCTTTGAAGCGTCCTGTAAATTTTTTTCGTACCCCCTCCCATGTTCAATTTATAAACTATCCGAAGAATTGAATTAGACAGTGATGGGTTTCAACAAGCTAAGGTGAGGTGGATGTTTGGGCATCTTGAATCTCACTCTTTGAGATTTCCATCCATAATATTCAGATAAGTGCAAAGACATTGCTGGGAAATTCTCAGTGCAACGCTGGATTTTAACACATCAATAACCTTCTATAAGTTTTCAGTGATTTAATTTTGGTTTCTCTGTATCTATTATACCCCAGCATTTATTGATTTAAGGAAAATGAAGACATAAATACACACATCCTTCCATTTTGATGCATATTTCCATCCATTTCAATCAAGTTAGTCACTTGCTTTCTTTCTCAGAGAATAAAATCGATAAAATTGATGAAGCTTTCCCATGTGGGCAAACTTCTTTGGGGAGTAAATTGCAACCATTTGAACTGGAACACTTAGAGCTAAAAATGTATGCTGTGGGCTTTCAGAACCTGAAGGTGTGCATTTAAAATGTTTTTAAGTGCTCTCATTAACAGATATGTTCTTTTTGATTGATTGGTTTTAAAAAAAAAATCTGCAAGGGAACAAATTCAGTAACAGTTGAAAGTTAAAAGCCACAGAAATGTTTTGGTGGAAGAAACCAAAACTCTCTCTTTGATGAGAGCCAGTATGGGCATGTGACATCATGCCAACCCAACTGTGTAGCATTAAATCAGACAGAACAAATAGATCCTTTGTTTCTGATTTCCAAAGCAAGGTCAGTATGATTTAGGTGAAGAAAAACAAAAGCATTTAGTTTGAGAGTCACTTAGACAATTACGACTTTTGTTCACATAACAAATCTCTCTAAATTGTGACTCTCCTCCATGCATGTGATATAGAACAACTTTATTAGCAACCCCAAACTCTTCTAAAGAGGACAGGTTATGGAAACTGTTCATCTCTTTGCTTCCTAAGGATCTCAGGAAGTTGTGGGTATAGCAATATCAAGACAGAGGTAGAGGAAAAGCTGAATATCACTTCACGATGTAGGTGGGTCAATTGGGGATTCTCAAGGAGAAGATTCAAGTGGAAGGAGACAGGAACCATCAAAGCTGAGTAATGAGGGGAGGGTAGGAGAAATAACCCTTTTGATGATACCAAAGAGGGGATTTCACCAAATGGACACACTGGCTGGGATTTCTTTAAGTTTATCGTTGAGTATGAAAGCTTCAGCAAAATCTACTGTTCTCATTAATGGCTTCGGTGCAAATAGACTCATTCTGGGGAACACGAGTGAGTTTTTGAGTTATACTTCAAAATTGTCACACAACTAGGGACAGCTGAGATCTGAATACCATGTGAAAGGCAACTGAGAACAACTTATGTGAAAATACCTGTTGAGTCAGGAGCACCGTATACATTCCTGAATTGGAATCAGTAATGTGCATTTGAACACAAGGCAGCGACTTCAGTTCTCATGACTAGCGGCAAGGGTTGGGACCAGAAATAGCTCGATTCTGTGCCCTGATGTGGACAGAGCCAAAAAACAGGCCTGCCCAGCAAGTCAGAGTTCCATCATGCTTGAATCTCTGACCCTACCAGCAGGGGAAAGTAGGAGAGAAAACCCCTTTCTTTCCATTCTCCTGGTGTACAAGTAAAACCACATGAATAATGATTCCATTTCTTAAGTGTTTATTATCCATCAGGCCCTATTCCAGACACATAACAATCCTTGTCTCTCATAGTAATTCTGAGATTAAGTAGTTTGCTGAAGATCTCAAGACCAGTAATAGCTTCTAGCAAATGTTTCCCGTACAAATTCTTGACATGTGACAGTGTCACTAAATCCATCCTGTTTGGGAGAACCAAAGTACAGCACAGGTGGTAGAAGGACTTCTTCAGGCCACCTGGCCCACCAGCCCTCTCCCAGCATGGCAAGTCCTACCTTTCCCTCAATACCTTCATTCCTATGGATGCATCCATTCTCTGCATGAACAGTGGGGCATAGTGTACTGGGAACAGTATTATGAAAGAGCTCATAATTTAGAATTTGGATATTTGAGTTCAAGTCCTGATTTTAATAAAGTAGTGGGATGTTTCTAAGTGGCTGAGACTTTCTGGCTGTTCACCAACCCCCCTTTTCTCTTTTTCCAGACAGACAATTTTACTACATCCTCGAGCTTACCCTGTCATTAGGGGTAGGGTGGCCATGGCACTGAATTTCAGCCAACAAGATGTGAGCCAAAGCGAAGGGTACCACTTCCAGGACTTGTCCTTGAACAGCTCCCATGCAATGGCTTTGCTCTAGAGTAAACTTGGGAGCCACATGTTAAACCCTGCACTGCTTCTATCACCCTGGATCTGCGAAAGACTGCATGGATCAGTTTCTCCCCTCATATCTGCCCCACTGCTGGTTGACTTTATTGAGGGAGAAAGAATTTACCTTAGGTGAAGCCACTGAAAGTTGAGAGGTATATTGATTATAGTAATTAGCTTTATCTTAATAAAATTTAGGGTATGTGTTTGAATATTATATACTACCACCACTCTTGATAATAGCTATTATTAATGTCCACTTATTGTGAGCTGGGAATTATGCTCAGGGCTGAATATGCATTATCTCATTGAAGTTCCACCAAGACCCTACAGGGTGGGTGATATCACCCTCACTCTACAAAAGCAGAAACCGAATCTCACAAAGTTAAGTGAACTCCTGGATGGCTCAGCTGCTGCACGGTGGTCATTGGGCTTGGAGTCCATCCTCAGTTATTCTGTAATGCCGCCCTGCCTTCCTCTTAGACACCTCTTTTCTCCTTCCTTTGCATCTGAGTGGAGTCTGCGAGTGGTTTGATACCACTCAGCAAAATATATTAATTGAATTGTCAGCAAACATTTATTTATTCTTTCAGACTTCTAGTGGTCACTCCATGTCAAGCTCTGTCCTGACCCTTTAGGAAAAGGTGAAGGATCAGTCGTGGTGTGGGCTCTCACAACATGTAGAGGGTGCCATCTATCTCCCAAGACCGCGGAGAAAACTGGATGCTAAAGTGTCCTTCCTGCAATGCAGGGTATGGCCATACGGTGTTGAAAATGTCTCTCTGTCTCTGACCTACACCGGTTTTCTTCTGAGTGATGGTTCCTTAGTACCAGCAACAGACACCATTAGGCTAGGTTAAGTAAAAGGAAGTGTATACTTTGTGGGGGGCTGGAGGATAGAAACATGCAGGGGCCAGGGGGATCCCAAGGGAAGGGCACCTCATCTCTTGAGTACTTATTTCACTTTTCTCAGGCCCCCTCTTTATTTCTTTACCTTAAGACCCTCCTATGACCGACCCCGTAGTATTAGGGAGGACATCTCTGAGGCCTCAGCCCTTGTGGTGACTCTTAAAGCAGGATTTGGGCTGGTAAATATGAAGGGAAGGAACAAGAGTAAAGTAGTTATGGAAATTTGGGGTTGGTTTTGGGAACAACAGGATTTCCCAATTTAGTTCTTCTGTAGAATATAATTTTTTTAATTTAATTTTTAATTTTATATTTGAGTATAATTGATTTACAATGTTGTGTTAGTTTCAGGTGCACAGCAAATTGTTTCAATTATACATATATATACATCCATTCTTTTTCAGATTCTTCTGCCATGTAGGTTATTACAGAATATTGAGTAGAGTTCCCTGTACTATACAGTAGGTCCTTGTTGATTACCTATTTTACATATGGTAGTGTGTATATGTTAACTGACCCATAGGTCTGTATTGATCCAGAATACATGGTGTGGCTATCCCAGTGGTTAAAGATGTATAAATACAAGGACAATTAGTCTGGGCTTTAATTTTAGTCCAGTGTTAAAGACTTATTTTTAAAATGCTCAGTTGAATATTTGATATACACAGAAATTCTCCAAGCCAGTCTGTGCAATGAATTCAGGTGCCCTCCCTCACTCTGTGTGTATGGCAGCCACTAAAACAGAGCTGTGGGTACCCCAGCCCCATAGGAGGCCTGGAGATGTGTATACAGGACTCTCACCTTTGTCTTGACTCCTCATTTCTTTCCATTTGTCCATTCCTTGCGTTTATCTCTTATGCTTTTTATCTCTTATGCTTGACTGTAGAATTCACCTTCCCTGCCTTGACCCTTGTCACTTTCTAAAGGTTTTTTTTGCTATTCCTAACTTTCCCCAGCCTCTTCCCCATGCCTGACTAACTCTGGATAACACTACTACCAGGTATGGCCTCTGGGACCCAGTCTTCATCCCAACCCAGGTGGCTGCTTCATAACCCAAGAGACTGGATCACAGGGGAAGAGAATAAGGTAAGGTCATGTACAGCAGACCTTTGGTCCAGCATGGCCAGCGATCACTGGGCCCATCTTGTTCACCACTGTGTCCCACTGTTTCTAAAACAGTGCTTAGCACACCACAGCACTGAACGCTGAACCAACCAACAGAAGAAAGTACAAGGGGCTGGAGTGTGCTTATGAGGAGGAACTGAAACAAAAGAAAAGTTCATGAGCAGTCTCTCAGCACGGTCCTTAGGCTGACAACTTGGTAACAGCGTGAAAACAAAGTAAGCCAAAGAAATACCTCCCCTGAGATGCTTCATTACTTTCCCCATCTAGGTGTGAATGCCATTAAGGCAAATTATTGCCTCTCAAATATTTTTAGCTCGATGCCCATTTCCATCTGCATTTGCCTTAGAGGTACATGTTTTCAACTAAGTAATGGGACATACAAATTAAATGCAATTTCCAATTTAAACCTGTACAAGTGTCACTTACCAAGTCCCCCAGATAGTCTCAGGGGGCTGCCCATAGCATTGTTGGCAAGTATATTACTGTACTTGGTTCCCATTATTTAGTCCAAGAGATTCTTATTAAAATAAAAGCCAGTAATAAAGTTAATATTTTATATACTGCACAACCACAGCGAATGTTTCGGCCCTAATAAATAGATTTATTTCTGCTATCTTTGTTCTCATTTATGTTATGTTTTATTTTATTGTGTGCATACTGACATATACATATAAATACCCTCCTATGACATTTCAAGATTAAAGGTAGCACGTACCACAAGTAATGAAAAATTAAAAATGGTTGTAAGAAAAGGTTGGCATATTCAGGAGTCCAGAATTCTAGATGGATGCTGAGCTCCCAAGAACCTGGTACTGTGGTCTTAAACTGGATCTAGGCATCAGCCTGGGTAATAAACTGAGACCAATAAATAAACCAATGGATCTTCATTAGTTGACACTGCTTCTTGAGATTTATTTCCCTTGTCTAGCTTTTCTCTCAATCCGGACACCTGACAGCCGGGCGGACCCCTCAGCCTCTGGTTCTGGTTACCTCCTATTTCCCTTAGCACAACCAAGATTGACCTGACTTGGTTACTAGACCACGAGCTCCTTCATGGGAGGGACACTGCTGACTCGTGTCTATTTTCCAACAGTGATGCAGTGGGTGCAGAGTAGGCACTCAGTTAAAGAGGCATTGTTGAAGTCCGTTTGGATTTAGGAACTCTCTGGCTAACGAGGACCCTGGCTTTTGCAATCAACTGATTCTTGTATTTCCCTCCTTTCTCCCCCATCACACAATTGCTCAGCCCACAGCCCTTGGACACACTTCTGGCATTATCTGTGCTTGCTCTTGGATATCTACTTCTGTTCCTCTACTAAGTGCACCTCATTTAATATTTTTTTTTCAAATAAACATTGCAAGAAGACTTTGGCCCTGTAAAAAGTGGAGATTTGAGTGACTCACCAACACAATCGATTACTTTAGACAAATCACATAACATTCAGACTATTTTCTCTTCTGGAAAATGAAGGGACTACATTAAGTAACAGAACTCGTCTCTTTCATGTCCTTCATGCTTTATGCCTGATTCTACAAGGATCAGGGGCTGGATAACAAAATTAACAAATAGCAAAATTAGAAAACAAAATTAAAATAGCAAAATTTATGGACTTTCTATCTGACCACTATGGTTGTACAGTCTAATACTGCTGTACCGTATTTGGATGGAGAACTTTAAGATCATAAAATTATTTCCTTGAAAAGGACCTGTTTTTCCAGCTGGAGAAGACATGTGGCAGTCTTGGAAAGCAAAGCACTCATTCACTGAACCACTGAGGAGGCTCAGAAAATGTTTAGAGGGAGATTGGAAAGCCACTGGGTTCCGGGTTTACCAGGCAGTGTGGCAAGAGCAGAATGAGAAAAACAAAACTAAACTAAACAAAACAACAACCCATTCATTCATTCATCCATTCATTAAAAAATGCTGGTTGGAAATTTGCTCTATGCTGTGGATGCTTGTGTCATCAAGCTCAGTTCAGAATATTTAGAAAATAAAGCAGAAAAAATTTGAAGCGGAAGGCTACCACCAGCTCCTGGAAGGTATATACATGGAGGAGGGGGTGGGGTGTTATGTAAACTTTCTCTCTCTATGCGTACAACTTTTCATGCGCTTCAAAGATGGTGGGCACATAATTAGGCATTTTGCTCTTCTCATTTTTCATTAATAACGTAAGATTTTCCATGTTGCAGCATAGCTTTCACCATTATCATTTCATTCTACCAGAATTTAATTATTCTTTGCTCTGTGATTGGTTGTTTGGATGTTCCTTATTCTCCTTGTTTTAGTACTAATAATCCTTCCATGAAAATCTTTGTGAACCTAACTTTTATTTGTTTTTAGTTTATTTCCTTTGAACAGGCCTTCCAAAATATTAAAGTATTGGAGCCATTTTTTCCTATTTAATTACGTATCAATTTTAGGAAACCTTGGTTAACTCTTTCTCATACGAGACAAAAACAATCACCTTAGCTTTCTCAACTCTTTTCTTTCTTCTATATATTTTTGTTAGGTACCTTGTAATTTGTCAAGTGTTGGGTGATACCGCTCTGCCATGATGACTCCTTCAGCTGTATGGTCAGAATTCTTTAGTTAAATGGACTCAGTGCTCACTTCCAGTTGCTTTATTTGTTTCCCCCTTCTTGAATATATATTTTTTTGATTCCTTTTTTGCCTCCACAGGTTTCATCATTGAGTTTCTCAAAGGCGCTCTCTAATTCTATCTTCCCTCCAGTTTTCCCTGTTTCAGAATGTTTCATAAATTTAATGCTACGCATTTAGCTATGGCTGATAGTAACTAACATGCATTGTTACAGGATTCTAATTAACAAATTACGTTAATAAGAGATAATGAAGAAGACGTTGCTCAGGCACTGCATTGTGCTTAAGATCTCAGACTTTGGAGGCAAGGACATTTTCCTTGAATCCTGGCTGTAGCACTTAACTGGCTCTGTGAACCTGGATAAATAATCTAACAACCCTAGGCCTTAAGGTTCTCATCTGGAAAATGGGGTGGATCATAGGTGACTGTGAGGACTCGATGAGATAATACATATAAGACATTTAGTGTTTGGCACATAGTGAGCAGCTAATAATAATGGTAATAACATTGTCAAATAAGTTTTCTTTTAAAAGTTATCTCGTATTAGTAGTTTGTTTGTACTATTACTGTCATTCAAGTATCATTTTTTATGTGATATTTCTTTTATTTAAACGATTTTTTTTTAACCCCACGTTTGTTTATTTATTTTTGGCCGTGTTGGGTCTTCGTTTCTGTGTGAGGGCTTTCTCTAGTTGTTGCGAGTGGGGGCCACTCTTCATCGTGGTGCACGGACCTCTCACTATCATGGCCTCTCTTGTTGCGGAGCACAGACTCCAGACGCACAGGCTCAGGAGTTGTGGCTCATGGGCCCAGTTGCTCCGCGGCATGTGGGATCTTCCCAGACCAGGGCTCAAACCCGTGTCCCCTGCATTAGCAGGCAGATTCTCAACCACTGCGCCACCAGGAAGCCCTGATATTTCTTTATTAAAATGTTAAAAGGATCAAACGACATGACGGCAGGGTTGATGCAGCCTGGGGGATGCCATTTTGCAACCTCTGAGCATTAAGAAAACAGAATCCTAAAAGTCTTACTGGTGATTGTGTGTTCCTCACCGTGCTGTGTCCCTCCCCTGAGGTGGGGAGCACAGGTCCCTGGACCTACTGAGGGATGGGAAAGGAAAGAGAAAGATTTCCTGACAACAAGTATCATTTTTTGAGCTTGTTCTATGTGCCAGACAGTGAACTACATTCTGAGGATTCAAAGGAATATAAAATATGATCTCCAGTAATTCCCTGGTGTTCCAGTGGTTAGGATGCCACACTTTCACTGCTGAGATCCTGGGTTCAATTCCTGGTCGCGGAACTAAGATCCCACAGGCTGCGTGGACAGAAAAAAAAAAAGAAAATCTGTTCCCTTTTCCCCAGAAGTCCATTATTCAGAGAAGATAAAATATGACATTGGTAAGTTTGAGAATGGGGGTATGGAAGTCCTATGTTTTTTAAGCTTTTGACTCTGTGCCTTTTTATTCTGGTGATGAAAAAAGGAAAAAAAATAATAGTAACATGGCCCCAGTGGTGACATTATTCATGTCTCTCTCAGCACTGTGGCACTTAAGGTTGGAACTTGGAAAGGACAAATGTTTAGAGTGGAGGTTTTCACACAAAACAAAAGCAAACACCAATCCAAAAGATAAACACTTCCTGAAGAACATTTTTGCACCAATCCTTGCACAAAATGCTACACCAAACTCATCAAGCTTTGAGGGACCCTTGGAAATAAATGGAAACAAGCTTGAAAAGCTCATATATGCTACCTTCTGGAATAAGTGTGAAATGGTCCATTTCCATAATGGAGCAGGTAGAATTCTATTAATTTAGATTTTACTAAAGCATCATATTTAACATACTAACCTCTGTGAAAAGGAAAACTGGGTGAAGCTAGTACCACCACAGGGAGTACACAGGGGTCAGTGTGTGAGCTGGGAGAGATAGCAGAGAGCATGCCCCATCAGGAGAGTGGGGGAAGGATCTGGATTTCTGGGGTTTCAAAATCATAAGCTTGAGCCCAGTCCTAAGGAAGACCACAGGAGAGAGACTCAAAGAAAGTACATCTCCTAGAAGCTGTAAGTGACCTTCTTGAGCTTGAAATCAGGTCCTCAGTCCCAAGATGAGTTGAGAGTCTGCTGGACGAGGAAGTTGTATTTTCATTATGTGTTTGTCCTCTCCATTTGAAAGGGCTAAGGATTAGGATGTGAGCACCCAGAAAACAGGGATCATATAGCTGAGCTCTCAGCTTCCAAACAACAAGTTCTATGACACCAGGAGGAGGGCCAACTTAGGGGATGTGTGGTAGGGCAGTACTGGTGGTAAAGATTCACATAATTTCCAAGAAATTCTGGAACCACATTTCTTAACCTGATATACACAGCTGTCTGGGGCCTTGACAGTATCAATGGGGTCCAGTTCCAAACACAAAGCTTCAGCCACATCCCAAGTCACTTCATATGTTTGGCTGGTGTCCTGCGAGGGACTCTGTTCCACTTGTGCCTTGAGAAATGGCAATGCTGACCTCTGCATCTTGTTGGACAATCTTGGAGGCCAGGCTGATTGAGGCAAGGAGAGATGAGATGCACAATCTCACCTTTCCACACTACAAATATACCAGGTACTCCATCCAAAGTTAGAAATGTGCCTGACATGGAGAAGTATGACAAGTGTTTTCTAGACACAGAGAGGCCAATTGAAGATCTAGCCGGGATACTATAGGTTGGTTTAAATTGTTAATATATGAGTATGCTTTCATGATGTGCTCTGCCAATGACTAATTTATCCAATGGGATGGACAAGAAATCTAGAAATCATTCTTGAAATCTCTTTCTCCCTAGCTGCCCCTCCCCAATTCAACCACTGGCCTACTTCTGGTCAATTTCATGCACTGAAAAAATATTCTGAATCTGTCTACTCCTCTCCATTTTGCCAATGTCAGGATAGATCTGGTGACCCATGTTTTCAAGATGCCAACAGTCACATTACTGTTTTTTTCCATTGAGTTTTCTCACCTGGGATCCTCACCTTATCATCCATGATCCACACACATCTGACTATTTAAAATCTTTAAGGAGCTTCCCCTTAGTGAGACTCGAACCTTGTGCGACCTGGCCATCTCCTGCCTTTGCAGCCTCACCTTCCTCCTCTCTCCTTTTCTCTTTGTACCAGCCAAATGGCTCTCTTTCAATTCCTTGAGTTTACTATGTCCTGCCCACCTCAGGGCCTTAGCCCATGATGCCCTGCCCCAGGTACTTGTCATACCTGTTCTCCTCCTGTTCACCAAATAAACTCTTATTTATGTTGAGATCTCAGCTGGACTGTTATTTCTCCAAAGCTTCCTTGACAGTCAGACTAGATAAGGTCTCAGGAGACTTTCATGAGCAAACCCTATTTTTCCTTCCAAATCTCATCACAGTGTGTGCTTGTGAATACGTACAGTTATTTGACTCTTTTCTTCACTGGGCAGTAGGCTTCCTGATGGTTGTGCCCATCTGCTTTGTTCACTGTGGTGTCCCTACCTCACATCACAGAGATGTGGCAGCTGTTTATGAAGGTGGGCAGAGGAAAAGGAAGAGTAATTGAACTAGACTGATATTTAAACTTTTAGCTTATGACATCTCATGAGCTAACATCACTTTTTAAAATAATAATAAGATACGCTCATATTCCTAAAATCAGCTGATTCCTGACTATGCCATGGGTGTAGGCCCTGAGGTTGAACTGGAGTGATAGTTATGATCATCTAACTCCAAGGACTGACAAGCTAAAAGGAGAGGCAAGACAGGAAAATGTGTCCTTGGTGGGAGGGACCACGACTCTTTCCAATAATCACAGCACCTCTACTAAGGCTCAGATCATGCTGTTCTGTAATTACCTCTTTACATGTTTGTACTCCCCACTAGGCTAATGATTCCACAGAGCCCAGAACTATCTGGTATTATTATCTGTGGTCCTGAAACTTTGTGGAGGGCCTGGTTTACAATGAGTAGTTCAATAAATATTTCATCCACCAATGAGTAAATAAATGAATGAATGAACATCAAATAACATTGAGTATTATGTGGGGGAATTCTTTGTTCATTTCATATTTTTAATTTGGAAAGAGGCTACAAATGGCAAAGTTGTCTAGAAAACCTTCAGCTCTGAGCTGGTAAACCCTCACCCATAATCAACAAAGTCCATGGGTAGAATCCAGCTCTCATTCCCCAATAAGAATGCAGATGGTATAAAATTAGCATATTTAAAAATATGCATTGCCATGGGGGTGTATATCTATATAATGATACCTCTCACCATCTTGTGTATTCAGAGCCACTCTCTTTGCTGCCTGTTTTCTCTCCTTTAGTTGCTGTCCTTGAAACTAAGGCACAATCAAGGTGCTTGATGAAGCCAAATGCTTCACTGATCTAAACAAAAGGCAGTTGGAAGACGTCTGGTTGGCATCCAGGGAGGGGGAGCCTCCGTGGAGAGACATGTCACATCCTTCCCTCCAGTTTTTTTCTTTTTCTTTTTTTTTTTTTTTTTAATTTCTTGGCTGGGGGAGCTGAGATATGCATGTGGGTGAAGGGGAAGTTTTCTCCTGGAGAGGATTTTTCATTTTCTTTTTTTTATTTTCCCAAGGACCAGGGTCAGGAAGAATCCACCCCAAGGGTAGTTGGAGGGAAGAAAAATAACAAGGCACACAAGTGTCTGGGGACCACAACATTGCTCACATCCTCTATAATCATCAGTGCATGGCTTGGCTGTCTTGGTAATTTACATAATACCATCCTGACACCTTCACTTCAGTTATCCATCACTACAGCAGTGGTGTTTTCCTTCCTGGCACACGCTTGCTTGCTTTCTGTCTCTCCCTTGGTGTCTCTCTCATCTCCCATTTTTTTCTTCTTCTCCCTCTCCTCTTGCCCTCTTGCATGTTTATGCCTCTCTTTCTCCCTCTCTCCATTTGTGCTGATGTTTATTGGGCCAAGCAAAAAGAAGAAAAAAAAAAAGATGGATTTCACATCATTTCTGTCCTTCTTGTTCAACTCACAGACATTCAGTAAATGATGAAGCACCAAGTCAATGAAGATGGGAAATATGCAGAAGAGAGCTCCCTTTTCGTGTAACAAATAGTATCAATGGGGTGGGGGGAAGGGAGTTACCTTAATAAATTTATACATGAACACTGTAGGGGAAATGAGGTCTTCAGTTTATCCATTGTTTTGAACATAAATCAGTTTACATTTTGCATTGAACATAAATTTGCAAATAGAGAAAAATTGGACACTGAGCATGCGTCTTTCAGTATAATCCAAAGAGTCCATAAATTAATAAATCCAAGACTCACATGTACCTAGGAATATCATCAAGGTACTGGGCTGATGATTTTTCTGAGAATGTTTCATTTGGTTGTATCTAGATGGTTGGGACAAAAGAAAATGGAAAAATAATTGAGGGATCAATAGTTTTTTCCCCTTCACACTATATTTTAGGGGAAAATAAATGACTGTAAAATTATATTAAAATATGTAATAAAACTATTACATAGAGTACATATTTTGTGATCTTAGTAATATACAGAGAAAATTATTATGAAATGTTTGACAAAGATTGAAGAATGCCAAGGTCACTAGGGATGGAATGACAGTTTATATGTAACTGTTTTGCAGAAGAATATTATTTAATTGAATTGGTTTTAATGTTTTTTCATAAACTTCATTTTCTCTTTTTTTAAATACTTATTCCACTCCATTGCTCTCCCTTATTATTTTTTTTCTCTTTTCTTTTATTCTAGAATACACAGTGTAGATAAATGGGACACATAGGTAAACAGTACCAGCTCTCAAAAACTTTCTTGAAAGGCAAGCCAAATGTTTTAGTCCTGCCTGTAAAGCTTTTTAAAAAAGAGACACCGCTGCTTAGATCCCCACCAAGACAACTGGAATTGGAGTTTTCAAATGCAGAACAGCCACTAAATTCCTACATATTCTAATAGCAAGCTCTCCATATGCTCTCTTCTTTTTGCCATTTAAATTTTCCCCATGCCCTTCTGGAATTTTCTAGACTCTTGTCTCTTGGTGCGATGCCATTATAAAAAGCTAAATCATTAACAGGGGCCTTATGCTTACCCATAGGGACTTGTGGTTACCCGTACCAGACATCATGCTAAGAATTTCATTATATCACAGGTCCTCCTCACAACTCTATATGGTAAGAACTATTATTCTGTCCATTATACAGATGAATAAATTAAGGCTGGGTGGGGGCAGTAACTTGCCCAAGGTCACACAGCCAGGAATATGCAAGGGTTGCAAGGAGAAAATAGAAAGACAAGGCGCATTGTAGGCATCAACAAACGATGGTTGTGTGAGGTCACCATTGCTATTTTAGTCTTGGGGACTAAAGGTCAGAAGGTCAGAAGCGTCAGGGAGTAAGTTTGCCTGTGGTCAGTGGATGGACTAGCCTGGGAGCTTCTTGAGGTCAGGGTTGAATTTATTTCTTTTGTGTCTTCTCAGTGCCTGGAACTACGTTTGGATAGCTTTACTAGATGTCAGCAGATATTCATTCACTAAAGTGAATCTCATCCTAAACACAGATTCCTATTAAGGATCAGGCTGTGCTGGGAGGGATGGACACACGTGGGTTTCCTGCAGGGACACCAGGTGGTACCCAGCACACTAGCTCTATTGACGTGGCACACAGCTCTTGTGCATCTCTATGCACAAACCCATACTGGTTTCTCCTTGTTGCCTTTTGTTATAATAATGGCAAAGAACCCACCCAGTTTTTTATCTCACTAGCCAACTTGGTCATTTGTAGTGAGAGGCAAACCAGGGACTGTGGCAAAAATTGTAGCCATCTTGGTGTATTGAATTCAGATGTGAATGCCTCTGTCTCCATCACAGAACCAGACAATGCTACAAACAGAGGCTGTGTCTTAATCTTCCTAGCATGTCCTTCCTGAGCAGAGTACTTGCACAGAGGAGGACTTCAGGCTTCAGAACCATCCTAGCCATGGGGTGTGAGGGTCCTGTCTGTTTTTCCTCTCCTTGTAGCCCGAGATCTAGCACAGAGCTTGGCACCTGGAAGAACACAGTTATTACTTGTGGAATCAGTGGATAAATGAGCAGAGGCATGGAATGTGTTAATATTTCCAAGTGTGACCTCACTGGGAGAATTTCCATTGGACAGGTCTCTCAAGGGATCCCTCTAGAGAAAACTGGCTCCCAAAGAAGGATAATATCTATACTTTTAATCCCTGCCTTCTCAATGGGCAGAGCTTTACATTTCTGCTTGCACACCCAGATGACAGACACCTCAAACAAAACAGAGTTTATAATGTAAGAAGAAGAAAATATACAGTAGAAAGGCTGGAAGAACCACAGCCTAGCTGAAGGGAAGTTTTCACCAGAAGCCCTGTGTACCAACTCAGTAGAAAACTCTGACCCTTTATCATTCCTCTAGAAGCTTCCATCATACCAATATCAATTCATTTCCTCCTGTTATAAGCTCTCACAGCATCCCGTGTGCTTTGCTTACAACACTGTCTACTTGAATTGTCTTTGTGTACATGTATCTTTTCACTTTCATTTATTCATTCAACAAACACTTTTGGAGCATCACCCATGTTTCAAGGGTCTCTGCTAGATATCTTGCCTAATGTGATGCTAGAGTCTGATTATTATCTGTTGCCCTAAGTAAAATGCAAGGTCAATGGAATCAGGGATCATAAATATGCCTTGTTCATCACTGCATCCCCACCAGTACCTGCTACATTTTGCTGAAGAAACACATGAATGAATGATCCAGGCTCTGTGCTGGACACTGGGGATGCGGCAGTGAATCAGAAATGGCCCGTGCCTTGCCCTAGAGGGGCTCACACTGTTTGAAATAGCCCTTCTACTTAAGCCATAGCACGTCAGATTGCAGCAAGGCACTCTGTGTCAAAGTAGAGACAGCCATCAATATGCAACTGCTGGTGTGACAGGCACTTCCCCTGCCCCGTCTCCCCCCATCCCCCTTCCCAAGTTCTAATGAGCCGCTGGGAGTGAGAGATCATGTCAAACCCAACTCTGAGTTCCCTACAGCATCTTCCACAAGACAGGATACCAGTAGGCACCTTGAGAGTACCGTGAATATAGGACATTTGCATGGAGCCTCCCAGTCTGCTGAAAGTCAGAGCCCTCAGGGCTGAATGTAACCATGTTGACCAAAGACAGAAACAAAGATAACAGAGTAAAAGTGGAGTTGCCACGAACTGAGTCCTCGCCCTGTACCAGGCACAAACTAAACACTGTTCAGACGTGCCATTTAATCCGGACAGTCTGCTGAGGGGTTACATTCTCATGTCCTCATTCTATAGGATCAGACACTTTCCCAGGCTAAGACATGTTTGCCAGGATTAAACAGCTAGGAGTGGCAGACCCAGGATCCTGACCCAAGTTTCCCTATTACCAGAGCTCATGATCAGAGCCATACAAAGATGTCAGTCCTCCACACAAATGCCAATGGATCACTACAACAGTGGGTGACCTCCTGCTGTCCAGTCTCCTTCCTGATCAGGACAAATCCAAGTAGTGGCAGTTATAAGAATTTCAAAATTTGTCCCATATCTTCATTCATACGTACTATCTAGGTAGCACTTTTTAAGTGTCTTTATTTTCACAATTTTTTGACATTTGCTATGAAGCTCCCTGCTGGAATGTTCGTAATGTAACTGTGTATAGAATATATTATTTTTTTTCCTAATAAGTCTATAAAGCTAGACAGAATACACTTGGAATTTGCATGCAGAAAATAAATCTTATCAAACAACCAATATTGTGCTTCTGTCAATGATGGTCATACTGGATTCTATTAGAACTTGATTTAGCTACATTGGTAGAAATCCTACCAACCACACCAAGACCCTGGAACACACACACCAAAAAGAAAAAAGGCAGAAAGAAGGAAGGAAAATCAGAAGTCATTTGAGCATTTGTGGTGGGTGCCTTCTTTTTCCACAAGGTTTTGTTTGGATATTGTTTTTCAAACCTACAATTTGCAAATTCAAAAAAGAAAAAAAAAAATCCCTGGAGACCACTAGCCTTTCACAGTGGCTTTAATTTTTTTTTTTGGTTATGAAGTTACTTTACTAAGATTGGAGTTTATGCTCTAAATTGAATTAAGGCAAAAATATAAACAGTTCATTTTGTCTTTTAGCGCTGTCCCACTCTTACTTTCTCTTGTGATAAAGAAAACCATTAGCTCCTGTCAGAATCGCAAGGAAGGAGATCATTTTTATTGAAATAAGATGGAAATGATAGTGTCAGGCACTGAGTCCGAGAGATAAAATATTACATCTAATAAACATGTTGCATATGGGATTCGACAAGGGATCCTTGAATTACGGAACAACAGAAGCTTCAGAAAAACAATAACATTAATATTGAAAAATAATGACAAACACTTCCATCTTGGAGAAAGCCTGCATTTTAATCAACAGAAGAGAAATTCAGGAAGCTCTGAGAAAGTAACTTAATGATACCCAGCGTACGGAAAGAAGGTCGAAGATGAACGAGTAAAATGATAGACGTGGATGTTTGAGGAGGTCTGATTCAGAAAAGGGGACTTTACCAAGAGGTAAATGGTATTTAAAATACTGCAGAGAAGTAAGTTAAGGTACAGATGGGAGAGCCTAAATTAGTAAGTAGTTTCAAAGGAATTGATCCGTGATGGCTGTCTTGTGCGCTGGTGACAAGATTTCCAGATCTGTGCTCAGTGGCATAGGGACCATGATTCAAGAGTGACATCTACTTTAGGGATGGATAGGGTGGAGGGTGAAGGGACAGAGACTGTTGGCATACTACTCTGCATTTGCCATCATTGATCCAAATCAATAGTTCTCGAATTTCTTCAGAGGACATTTGGCGATGTCTGGAGACAGGTTATGATGAGGGTTTGGGGGTGCTATGGGCATCTAGGGGGTAGAGACCAGGGAGGTTGCTTAACATTCTGTAGTGTCCAGGGCAACCCATACAACAACTAATAACAATGATAACTACTACTGTTATCATTATTATTATTTGCCCCCTATGTCAGTAGTGTCATGTCAATAGACAAAAATCTACTTTTCCCATTTCCCAATCAAAAGAGCCCCATCTACTCATAACTGAGCCCACATCCAGTGCTCTTATGAATATACTTTCCCTTGAAAACCTCTTACCTTTCATACCCAGCTTATAGGACAGAACAGCATGATTCACTCAAGGCCGTATTTGTTTCCTCCCAGGACCTAGTTCTTCACTTGGCATGTCAAGATTCTTAAAAAAGAAATTGAATATTATTAGTCACAATGTCAGAAACTACAGTAATCAATGGACAATTACAATAGCTACCACTTATTAAGTGCCTAGGTGTGTCAGGAACAAAAATCCACACTTGCCATAGATGGTCTCTGATTAAGCAGACAGATCTTTGGTGAGGCATCATCATTCCCAAATTACAGATGGGGACATTTACAGAACAGTGTCAAGCTTACAAACCATAGAGCCGGGATCAGTGCAATTCTGTCTGACCCCAAATCTTGGCCTCTTTTGGGCTAGCTCAGGGCTTCTCAAGCTTGGGGTTAATGTCACTTGTTGGGGGTGGGCGTCCTGTGCACTGTAGGATGTTTCCTGGCCTCTACCCACTAGATGCCAGAAACACCCTCCTGCCGCATCATGACAGTCAAAACTGTCTCCAACCAAAAATGTCTTTGGACATTACCAGATATCCCCTGGAAGTCATGGTTGCCCTCAGTTGAGAACCATTTGCCTAGACAGTATGTGTGTAGGGTTTCACACTACAGACACCATAGAGGGGCAGTAAGTGGTTAACTAGTCACCATAAAGTTGGAAGAAAAAGGAAACAAATTCCATTGCAGTCTTCCTCTTTTGCTGCTGTTTGAAATGCATCTACTTTATTGGCGAATGCATGACTTTGAGGTGTCTTCTTTTTTTGTCACTGATTACTTGTTTCCAAGAGAACATATTGGAAGAATCCCACATGTATCTGATTCAGGCCTTTGTCCCAACTTGGCCTGAGTTATAATTTCCTGCCTGTCTTCTGGGCATGATTGCCTGATGCCTTTAAGTACAGTAACTATAGGAAAACGTCACTGCTTACTGAACACCTACGCTATGACTAGTTCTCTGCTCCCCAACGGATTTGTCTATGACTCTGCTATGTAGAAATCCTCATTCATGCTTTTCTGACAGGGAGTGAAGTGGACCAGAGGTTAAGGATGCTTCTCCTGGTTACATAGCATGCAGGAGGGAGGAGAGGTCTTTGAATCCAAACCCAGGGTCACTTTATCCACACCATTCTCCCTCCAACCTCCACATGTCTGTGATATGTAACCATATATTTTGCCTCTTTCTCTCATATTAAAAAAAATAAAAATTTGATCGCTGTTGAAATGAAGTGATGGGTAAGTGAGAGATTTTATGATTTCCCCCACAACTTTTGTGTATGTTTGAAGATTTCCATAATTCAAAATAAAAAAAAAAATTCTCTTTTCTACTTCCCCACAGAAAATACAATCACTCATCTCATCTCATACTTGATGTGAATCTAGGGGCCTAACTACTGATTTCCAGTGGCCTGCATTTATTTTGAATCCAAACTCATAAGTTGCCCTTTCTTTTCTGGAAAAGCTGGAGTCTTGAAGGAGAGCTATGTGCTTAGATGCCTCAATGAGCTATAAACTTCCTGAAAGTGCTTGCTGGAGAGTAATCTTCCACCTCGGCCTTCCTGGCCTCCATCCTTGACCTCCATGAGTGGCCTGGACCCAGCCTGGACAGCCTGATGCTCACTGCCTGGTACTCTGTCTTCCTCACTCTCAGTGGCCAAATTGTCCACTGTGCCAGAGTGTAGATAACAATGAACTCTGGGCAAGCATTTGAAGCCACATGGCTGGACCTAGAGATGATCATACTAAGTGAAGTGAGCCAGACAGACAAAGACAAATGTCATATGATATCACTTACATGTGGAATCTAAAAAAAAATGATAGAAATGAACTGATATATATATATAAAACAGAAACAGATTCTCAGACATAGAAAACAAACTTAGGTTTACCAAAGGGGAAAGGGGGTGGGGAGGGGTAAATTAGGAGTTTGGGATTAACATATACACACTACTATATATAAAATGAATAAACAACAAGGTCCTACTGTATAGCACAGGGAACTATACTCAATATTTTGTAATAACCTATAAGGGAAAAGAATCTGAAAAAGAATATATGTGTGTGTGTGTGTGTGTGTGTGTGTATGTGTGTATAACTGAATCACATAGCTGTACACCTGATATTAGTACAATGTTATAAATCAACTGTACTTCAATTAAAAAAAGAAAACAAGACAAATTTACAACAATAACAACAAACAAATTAACAAAACAACACAGTGCAAGGAAAGATTTCAAAGGAGACTTGCAGACAGTATTCCTGTACCTTTCTCACCTGTTCATTATTTAAACTCTGAGAAAAAGAGAGAACTGGAGTGGGGAGAGTGGGGAGACATTAGCTCCTGAATATTTCACGAGCATGTCTCTGTCCTAAAATGCAGTCTAGAGTCACTCCTAGAGAAAAGGTAAGGGAACAAGTCCTGTGACCTCCTTGGGTGAATGGATCCAAGGAATTCTCATTTTTTTCCCATCACAACGAAAGCAGGAGCATAAGGTAGGCCTATCAGATTAAAGTTTTACTATGAACCCCATAAACATAGCCCTTCTCACCACCAGCAGCCTAAACATAGACATAATGAATGTAAATAACATCTTTCTAACCTGTTTTGAAGATGAGATAGCATTGTGTGAAGCTGCCTTGAGAAGACAGAACCTGATTCCCTCACCTTCTTTCTCTCTTTCTATCCCCTCTCCCCTTGCCAGCACCTTCATACATGAAGAATTGCCACCTCTAGGTTGTCCTGACCTGTGATCTCATTGAGAAGAGTAGGACATAAACAGTCCATCCTGTTAACTTCTCCACAGAATCTAAATGTTACCTCTCCATCGGTGGAGTTGAGGTCCTCTGAGGTAAGACATTTAGTCCATTCAGGCTGCTCTAACAGAGTACCACTGGCTGGGTGGCTTATAAACAACAGAAGTTCCAGAGGCTGGAAATCTGAAATCAGGGGCCCGCAGGTTGGGTTTTAGTGAGAGCCCTCTTCCTGCATGCAGACTCTCGACTTTTCCTTGTATCCTCACATGGTGAAAAGAATGATCTTTCTGTGAACCCTTTCACCAGGGTTCTAATCTCATTTATGAGGACTCCACCTTTATGCCCTCATCACCCTTCAAAGACCTCGCCTCCTAATACCATCACAGTGGTGTTTAGGATTGCAACATAAGAATCCGGGGAGACACAAACATTCAGTCCATTGCAGACATATTCTGCAACAGGTGAATTCTCCAAATCATCTTTTTTCATGTATTATTTCAAAAACATCCCTTGCTCCTACTGTGAAATATCTGATACTGTGCTGAGCACTGCAGGAACAGAAATAAATACTGCTACTACAATGAGTCCTGCTAATGACAGTAATGATAATGAATAAGAGCTTTGCTCTAATTACCCACAGAGGAGGGGGGAAGATAGGGAGGCTGCCAGAAGCACAAGAAAGCTATGAACACATCACTGTTACAGGTCAAAGAGAAGAGAGGAGAAGGGAGGAGAAGACCAGAGGCTATTTTGCAGAATGAAACTAGATATAGGGTGTTAGGTGCGTAAGAGTTCAGTGGAGGGGGCTGGGGACGAGGTGAAAGAGATTTCCAGTGGTGGGAAGGGCAGAGAGATGGTGGAAGGAGAGGCAGGGCTATAGGATGTCACTGAAAGGAAAAACCTGGACTCGATAGGGCTGTCCTGGGTGTGGTTTTTGTTTTTAACAATTTTATGGAGGTTTAATTGGCACACAGTTAAACTGTACAGTTTTTAAGTGTACAATTGGATGAGTTTTGACATCCTCCAGGGATGCCATCCATCCACAACCAAGATAATGGACATCACCATAATCCCCAAAGCTTCCTCCATGTGCTTTTTAGTATCCCCCTCTGACCTCTCCCTCAGGTAACTGGCTCCACCCTCAGGTAACTGCTGATGTATTTTTGGTCACTTTACTGATTTGTGTCTGTTTTCTTTCACTCAGCATACTTCTTTTGAGATTCATCCCCATCGTTGAAAGTTTCAGTACCACTTTCCTTCTTGTGTCTGAGTAGGATCTCATCACATGGATATACCACCATTTGTTTACCCATTCACCTACTAATGGATATAACAGTTGTTTCCAGGTTTTAGCTATGACAAAGCTGCTATAAACATTGTGTCTTTATGTGGACATATGCTTTCCTTTCTCTTGGGTAATATATGTCTGGCTCATGCAATAGGTATGTAGTCAATATTTTAAGAAACTGCCACACTGTTTCCAAAATGGTTTCATTTGTACAGTCCCATTGCCAGGATGTGAGAGTTCCAGTTGTTCCAAAATGTTCTGTAACACGTGGTATGATCCATCTTATAAGTTTTAGCCACTCTTTTGGAGTATAGTAAACTCTCTCGCTGTTTTCAATATTTTTCTCTTTATAACCAGTTTTAAAATGTGTTTATGATGGGCTTTGGTGTGGTTTTTGTCATATTCCTTGTGTTTGGGGTTTGTCAAACTTTTTGGATCTGTGGGCTTACAGTTTTAATCAAATCAAAAAATTTTCTCAGCCATTGGTTCTTCAAATATTTTCCTGAGCCCTTGTGGTAAGCAACCTCTAAGACACACCCCGATGGTCATTACCTCTTGATATTCACCTTCCTGTGTGGTCTCTTCCCATGCTCTGCCATGGACTGCTACAACATGGGAGAAGTGATGGTATGTCACTTGCAAGATTAAATTATAAAATTCACGGTGCTTTCTGTTTTGTTCTCTTTCTTTGATCTGGAAGAAACCTGCTACCATGTTGTGAGGACACTCAAGCATCACTGAGAAGATGTCCTGCATAGGGTTGCCAGCAACTACAGGAGTGAGCTTTAAGTGAATCCTCCCTCAGCTTGATGACTATATCCTGGGCTAACAGCTCAAATACAGCCTTATTAGAGGCCCTGTGCCTGAACCATCCAGTTAAGTGTGCCTGATTCTTAACCCTCAGAAACTGTATGAGATAATAAATGCTGCCTTGGGTTAAGTTTTGGAGTTATTGCTTATGCAAGTATAAAGAATGAATACAGCCTCTTTCCCTTTCCTTGCAAAAACATTAGACTGATTGAAGTCATCCTACAGCTCATGGATGCTTACTTCTATTTTTTTCCCATCTTTTTTTCTCTGTGTTTCATTCTAGAAACTATTACTTGGGCTTCAAGTTTAGTCATATTTTCTTCGGAAATATCTAATCTTTTATTGATACTATTCAGTGTATGTTCTGGTTTAGACATTATAGTTTTCATATCCTCTTTTTAAAAAAAATTTAAGCCACTTGATTGAGGTATAGTTGACATATTAAAAACTGTACATATTTAATATACTAAACTTGATGAATTTTGAAATAAGTATACATCCATATACTTATTAACAATGACAACAATCTATGCCGTAATCATATCCAATACCTCTAAAATTTTCCTTTTTCCCTAATTATTATATTATTATTATTTCTAAATTGTGATAGGAATACTTAACATAAGATCTACCTTCTTAGCAATATTTTAAGTATACCATATAGTACTGTTAACTATAGACCTTATGCTGTACAGAAGATCTCCAGGAATTATTCATTTTGCATAACTGAAGCTTTGTTCCCTAAGTCAAAGGGTGCATAGACATTGTAATTTTCACCTCTAGAAGTCTGATTTGGCCGTTTTTATATCTTCTGTGTCTCAACTTTTTGAACATAAAGAATATTGTCATAATAGCTGTTTTAATATCCTCGTCTTCTAATTCTTTTGTGCATGTAATTTCTGTGGTCAATTTTGATGGATTAATTTTTCTTGTTATCACTTATTTTTCCTGCTTCTTTGCATGCCTAGTCATTTTTTTTTTTAATTGAATGACAGACATTGTGAATCTAGCTTTGTTGGGGGTTGGGTATTTTTGTATTTGAATAATTATTTTTGAACTTTGTTCTAGGACCTGGTTAAGTTACTTGGAAAAAGCTTGAGTCCTGGAACTTTGCTTTGAAGCTTTGTTAGGTTGGGTCCAGAGCAGTCTTTAGTCTAGAACTCATTTCCCGACTACTGAGGTAAAACCGTTCTGAGCATCCTATCCAATACCCTGGGAATTATGAGTTTTCCACTCTGGCTGGTGGGAACAGAAATTATTCCTGGTAATTCCAAGAACTGGTCCCTCTAATGTTTTCAGATGGTTCTTTCCCCAACCTTTAGTAGTTTCCTCACATGGATACAATCATCTGTACTCTACTCAAGGCTAGAAGGAGACCCTTCTCAGAATTTTTCTCTCCCTGTAGTTCTCACATTTCTGCTACTCTGCCCCACAAACCCTAGCATCTTGACCCCACTGGCCTCCCAGCTCTGTTGCTTCAACTCAGGAAGACCCCTGGGTTCTGCCTCAGTCCCATGTTCTGAAAACTCTGAGCAGTAAACTGGGGAAACTGCAGGGTTCACATTATTTATTGCCCACAGTCCAGGGGTCCCTGCATTTTTTTTTTTTTTGATCATGTCAATGTGACTAAAACTATTGTTTCCTATATCTTGTGGTGAGGAGGTTAAATGTGGTCTGTATTATTCATGTTGGCAGGTAGTAGAAGTCTTTCTATGGGACTTTTGCAGGATCTCTGACGGGTGTATGCAGCAGAGGCTGGGATGCTTAGGCTGGAGACAGGACATCTTTGGAAGAACATTGAAATGTCTTTACAGGGTTGGGAGGGTTTTCATTAGGCTGGGACAGTAGGAATGGAGAAGATGGAAGGGAATCTGGAGAGAGCAGGAAGTTAGAACTCTTTTCTAGTGAGAAAGGTGATTCCCAGACTTCTGACCTGGTGACCTGGTGAGTCATCCCCAGCTTAGGCAGGATCCTCAGGGAACTCCTCCAGCTTCTTTCTGGGACAAGCATATACTTCACTGTTCTCCCCATTTGCTTCCTAATCATGCCATGGAACATAACAAGGAAATGCTTAAAAAATGCATTGGAATGTGGAAAAGACATGTGGTCCTAAAAGGAATATGAAAATAAGTGAATCTTATCTCAATAGGAAAAAAAAATGCACCCTTAACAATAGAGCTAATCAAGAGTCTCCTCCAAGAAATTAACAAGAATCTTTCTGTCTCTAGATAACCACTTCATCTTGACCATTGTTGGGGACTTTTTTTTAATTCCATAATTCATGTTCTTCTGCTATTATTCTTTCCAGAGACTTAATCTTATTTAAATTAAAAAATCACACACCTTATTAATTAAAACACCAGATGAGAGCAATTGATAATTCATGCAAGGGAAAGCAAACATCTTTTCTATAAATATTTCTCCTCTTGATTCTTTTTTTTGTACAGTATATCCTTGTAGATTATTTATTTATTTATTTATTTATTTATTTTAACATCTTTATTGGAGTATAATTACTTTACAATGGTGTGTCAGTTTCTGCTTTATAACAAAGTGAATCAATTATACATATACATATGTCCCCATATTTCTTCCCTCTTGCGTCTCCCTCCCTCCCACCCTCCCTATCCCACCCCTCTAGGTGGTCACAAACCACCTAGCTGATCTCCCTGTGCTATGCGGCTGCTTCCCACTAGCTATCTATTTTACGTTTGGTAGTGTATATATGTCCATGCCACTCTCTCACTTTGTCACAGCTTACCCTTCCCCCTCCCCATATCCTCAGGTCCATTCTCTAGTAATTACAAGTTTGGATTAGAATGTAAAGTGGTTTCCCAAAGCTTAAATAATAAGCACCTAAAGAATCAAGAGGAGGATGGGAATAAAGGCACAGATTCTCCTCTTGATTCTTTAGGTGCTTATTATTTAAGCTTTGGGAAACCACTTTACGTTCTAATTCAAACTTGTAATTAATAATAACCACTTACATGTGCACAATGGTTCACAGTATAGAAAGCTCTGCTTTCTTCCATTATTTAATTTCATCTTTTTAACCATCCATGAAGTGGGAAGGGCAAGGATTAATCATCCTCCACATTACAGAGGAGGAAACCAAGGCTGTAAGAGATGAAATAATTTCCCAGTGTCACACAGTTGCCAACTCAGCATCTGACTCCAAGTTCAGGGGTCCTACCATTCTACCATACTCTGGGCTTTTCTCACAACTGAAGAATGAAAATTTTTACTTTTTTTTTCCAAGTGGGATCTAGTTCTTAACATAACTATACGCTGTTGGAACAGGTGAGGGGACTCTCTAACAACAGGAGAGTTTAAGTAAGGAAAACACTGCTTCTTTCAGATTCTGTGAATAACAGCTTGATGGCTATATCAATACAACTTCAAAACAAGGAGAAGAGAGTCAAACCATCTTGTCTTACATGTTATTTGGTGTCATGAAAGGCAAATAAAATGAATAAATCTTGGTAGGTCTTGAATTAATTTTTCACTATAGAAGTCAGTCAATCTGGTTTTGAGACTATAAAAATGTAGTTTTATTGGAAATAGCAAGGCAATTGTTTTTCTTGCTCTTAATGTCTATCTTCAATTTACTCTTTACCAAGTGGTCCTAGACAGTTTTTGAAATCAGCCAGCCTGATGGATATTTTGGATTCATTCTCCAGGCCCAGCTCAAGCTCCATTTCAATTCACAAGATCTTTCCTTTTAACTAATGCCACAGAGAACCTCCTCTACTCTGGACCACCTAAAGCCAAGTCCTTAAGACAGTGGACCTAAAGTCTGTTTGTGTTCCATGGGGTGGACATCAGCTTTTGTTCTTTACCATGAATGCTGTGTTGTTTCACCATGACCAGGGTATAGATTTGGAGTCTGATGAACTTGGAATCAAATGCCTGTATGACTTTGGATGCATTATCTACCGTCTTTGAGTCTCAGTTATTTTATCATTAAAATGACTTCAATAACCATTAAATGGGGTGTTGTGTGTATAACTCAAATAAATCCCAAGGCCTGGTGTGATGCTGCCTTGGCATACTGTTACATTCAAACAAATACATTTCAGCAACTAAAAAGTAGCAGAAAGTACTTCACATCTTATTTATCCTCTTAAGGAAATGTCAAAGAAAGAGGAAGAACACATAATGAATACACATCAGATATCTAAAAATTCCACTTTTCCCATCACTGTCACATTGAAAATCCCCCAATTCTAATTCTCAACATTTTCACTCTCCTGCTTGCGATTCCAAATGTAACCCACACAGCTTGTCTGTTTCTCTTTTTCTCTTTTGTACATGGATCATTTGGTCTTTCTGGCTTTTTCTGTTTTCTCTCTTTCTTGCTTAATTCCCAAATTCTTCACAAGACAGGAGGGTCCTTGATGTGATCTGGCATTCAGGGAACTTTCTCCTTTACAAGTCAGAGGAGTGGGTAAGACTGTGATTGTTCATTCATCAATAATTTTGGCCAAAGAACATATTTATTTCTGAATATATCTCATGTGACAGCTGACACAGTGCCTAACACATGGTTGGAACTCAATACTTTGCAGGTCCTTTTAACACAACCGCAGGCAGACTTGTGATGGTAGCTCTCAGCATGTGTATTCCCCATCTCCCCAAGTAGAAGACAAACTTCTGAAGTCTATGAACCATGCTTAATAGCTTATTAAGTTCCTAGAACAAAGAACCATTCTCTGGTAAGTGTAGGTAGTCCATAGACGGGTCATTCATTCAATACAATGTAGTTCCTACTATGTGTCAAGAATATTGTGCTAGACGCTTGGGATTTAACATGAAGAAGACACATTCATTACCTTCAAGGGTCTTACAGGCCTATGGAAGGGATCCATGCAAAAAAAAAGAAAAAAAAATTGAAGCACCAGGTCACTTCTACCAGACTGGCACAGCCATCCCTCATCTGCCGTGAGTGCTGGCTGCTAAGAGCCTACAGCTTCATGCTTCTCCGGGAAATGATCATGGCCCATGGAGTTGCCTTGCCCAGTGACGCCTAGGAGGTTAGGCACCCCCTCCCTTGTCAATAAGGACATGGCCTGTAGCCACTGAATTGTTACGAGGGGGCATAAAAGCCTTGCCCCTGACTTCATGGCAGGACAATTCATGCTCCAGAGCTCCCCGTGAGATTGGGCTAAGACTGGACTTCAGCTGAAACCACAGCCTCTTCCCTGGCACTATCTTTATAACTTTTACCTGGGAGTTTTCCCTCACTACATTACTTGCAAAAGAATGCCCACTCAGGTTCTGAAGCTAAGAAACCTGACTTAATACACAGTGCTATCATACAGCTCAAGGTATGGTGGGCAGGGAGGACAGAAAAATACCCCTTAGAACATCTAGGGGAGCTTTACTAGGTAGGGGTACTCACATTTTGAAGGACACATAGAAGTGAGGAGGGTAGGCAAGGGATGATATATACAGAGTACCCATCAGTAATACCACGTGCATAATAACTGCTCAAAAAGGAATTTCTGCCCCTCCTTTCTCAATACAGACAAATAAACTATAGCAACCAAGTAATCGGAAAGTGAAAGAGCACAGCATTCTCAGAGAATGTTGAAAAGGTTTGTTGCCTGGAGCTCAAGGAGCCTGGTGGGGACTTGAAGGAGAGTGAGGTCCCTAAGGGGTCTGTGTGAGTGATTTTGCTTGTGTACAGTGGAGAACCAAAAGAGGTCTTCAATCAGAAGGATGGTATTGGGTCTGTGCTTGAAAAGATAATTCTGGTGGCAGAGGGAGGATAGATGGGAGCTGTAGGACAGGGGATCAGACAGAGAGTCATTGAAACTATAGAGACAAGAGAAGCTTAAGAGATAGAGACTATCACTTAGCAGGATGGAGGCTTTAGAATTGGGGATGTATTCAAAAGGTTGTTAAAAGAATGATTCTTCAGGGTGAAGTGACCAGTAGAGAGGGAGCCAGGAGCCACTGTAACAGTGAATGACAATATGCTGGCATCTTTCAGTGATAAAAATATTAAACCTGAACAAGGACTACTCTGTTAGCTTGATTGGTAAAAAGACAATTCTAATGAATGGTGCCGCCCAAGTAAAACAAACCTTATCCTCTTATTTGAAACCCCCTCTGGGATTTAGGACATCCCTGTTGTATTTAAAAGAATGCATTATTGCGAGTGCTAGGAGAAGGTCAGCATTCATTAGCAACCCTACAATAATAGCCAAAAAAGTGTGAAGAGTGTGCCTGTGATTGAGGGAAACAATTTCAGTTAGAAAATAGACTCTCGTTTCTAACTCTCGCAAGGTTATAACAGCAACCAGAAAATGAAAACACTTTTATTTTGCAAATTTATGAGAAAAGCCCTCACTACCCACTGTCAGTCTAGCTAGGAAAACATCTTCAGCTGACGTCGCCTTTTCTTCACTGAACTTAAATAAAGACAACTATCAAGCAAAAAAGACAAGAAGAGAGCGTGATGATTTCTTTATAAAATGCAAATGAAAATTAAATTGTTAGAGAAGGTTTAATTTCTAGTGTAGAAATGGAAACAGATGGATCTTCAAGCCATTGCTCTGTGCATATGTGTGTGTGTGTGCATTGTCTGAACTGGCTGTGTAAATGTGTGTATGTTTGTGCTCCCTGAGCTGGATGTGTGTGTGGTCTGAACTGTGAGTGTGTATGTGTTTATCTGAGACTGTTGGGGTGAAGTGCCATATTCAATCCAACACCCTTTACTTTTTAAGGTGTTACTATGCTTTCACACACTTTGTTTCTTTTGCCTTCCTTTATGCTGTTGGATATGTATTAGAAAGTCATTTTACATTTTTTTATTGAAGTATAGTTGATTAACATTGTTGTGTTAATTTCTGCTGTATAGCAAAGTGACTCATTTATACACATATATACATTCTTTTTATATTCTTTTCCATTATGGTTTATCCCAGGGTCTTGAATGTAGTTTCCTGTGCTATACAGTAGGACCTTGTTGTCCATCCATTCTATATGGAATAGTTTCTATCTACTAACCCCAAACTCCCAATCCATCCCTCCCCCACCCCCCTCTTGGCAATCACAAGTCTGTTCTTTAAAGTGGGCCTCAGAAAAATTGGGTGACATTCAAGATCTCTGAGCTAATAAAGGAGCAACGAGCATGGGGCTGGGGCTGTGTGGGGGACAGACTTGGAACAATTTGCTTTACTGTGAAGGTACACACATCCAGCAAGTGACAGAGACAGGACGCAAACTGGGGTCTGCTGTTTTCAGAAGCTTCTCCCTCTCTTATTTGGTAATGTCATCTCTCACACACTAGCATAGAGGGAGACTCTAGAAGCTGGTGCAGTGGTCCCCAAACTTTGCACATTAGGATCGCCTGGGGCTCTTCCATAGACACTGATGCCTGGGTTCCCCCCCTTCCCCCCGAACATGGTGAATTAATTGGTCTGGGGTGTGGCCTTAGCTTTGGAAATTGTCAAAGATTCCCCAGGTGATTCTCAGGTGCAGATAAGCTTGGGAATCACTGATGTAGTGGTAAAGAGCAAGTTCTCTGAAGTCATACAGACCCGGGTTCAAATCCCAGATACTAGACTTACTGTGTGACCTTGGGCAAGATGCTTGCCTGTCCCATGCTCGGTTTCCCCATAATACCTACTCCATAAGCCTGTTGTGAAGATTAAATGAGTTAGCAGGTATAAAGCACTTGGAAGTGTTTGTCATTATTATTTCACAAAAACAGCGATAAATTAACACAACAAAATGAGCTTTCGGCTTCTCTTCCTGGGTATACAGGAGGAAGAATTTGCCAAAAAAAAAAAGCCACCAATACAGAGGAGGCCACCAAGTCCCCCACCAGAGCTGGAAGAGGGCTTAGACAGGGCTCTCCTTCCCCACTTAACCGTGTGCAGGTTTTATTGTTAGTAGCATAGAGGTCCAGAGAGTTTAAGTGACTGGCCCAAAGCCACACGGTGATTACAGCCCTTGGGGCAGGACCCAGGATTCCTTGCTTGCTCTTTGGAGCCAGTTCTGCTTTAAGGTGGCTGCTCTGAGAGGCAAGAGGTTAGGGCTCCTGCAGGCGACGCTTGTTGATCCCAAGTAGAAGCTCACAGATTCCCTTTGAGCTGCAGTGGATCCAGGTCCTACCCTCTCGAGGGACAAGCCTCAACTGACCAGCCAGGTGGGTGCCCGTCATGTCTTCTCTACGTGTCTCTACGACATGCCCTGGCTGGTGGAGAGAATGTCTCTTTAAAGAGTCTCTGAATTGGAATCATCCCAAACGGGTTTGATTTGCCTTTCGGCATTTTGAAGGGAGAAGTTTTCTCCCGTCTACCAAAGCTATCAGCTCAGCCACTCTGGAAAAGGAGTGGCTTTGTGGAGTCACAAACTCTAATCACAGGGGAGGTACCTGACTCATTCTGCGTTTGCATTTCAGAGGTTGCTTAACTGGAACACGTCTTTTCAAACAAAATCCTTGGGGAAAATGTTGGCTTTTGTGTGCTGAGAGCCAGTAGTAGGAGTGGTAGAAAAGTGCTTTTTGGAATTAAACAGACATGGGTTGTATGCTAATGTGTGACACACAGATGCCTCCTCTTTGGTGCACCTTAATTTTCTTATCTTTAAAGTGGGGTTAATGCCTGCCTTCTACTGAAGCAATGAGATCATACCTGATAATACATCTATCAGATTATTAGTACAAAGATCTATGCCTGGCAGATAGTTAGAAATTAGGGCTTCTCTCTGTTCTGATATTCCATGTGGAGGGAATGAAGTCAATTAATCATTACATGGGAAAAAATGTCCATGGCTCAATTTCCTGCAAAGCACCCTGTGGACTGTGAAAGCCGTGTCAGGCAGCATCCCTCCCCTCAAGGGGTTTGGAGTTTAGTTGAGGGTAGAAAATTGACACAATAAGTGCTAATTGATAAGGTAGATAAGGTGGATTGCTCAGGTGAGGCTGGAGATAATAGGTGGCCCTCTATGTTATAAGGCAAGTCACAAGCTAGCAATTTTCAAGCAATTTCAGGCCTTTGGACAAGTTTATTTTTAATAAAGAAAAAAATGAAATATAGAAACATCCTGTGGGGAGACTCCGGTCAGGAAATTGATCATCACAATTCAGTGCACGTGCAGAATTGGAAGTGAACCCCGCGTGACTGGCTCAGCCCACGTGACTCAGGACTGAACAGAGAAGATGGCATGAGGCTTTGTCTGGGAGGAGGAGCCGGTGGGAGGGAAAGGCCAGAGAGGATGGAGAGCGAGGATGGACCAGGGCAGCCAGGCATTCCTGGGAACTCAGGGAGGCAGGTAGAATGGAGATGGAGTGAGGAGAAGGAAATGGCTCTGAACTTGCTGAGCAGAGGGACTTGAATGTCAGGGAAGAGTTTCTCTTTTCTGCTACAGGTAATCAGGGGCCTCCATGTGACTTAGAAATAGAGGAGATATGCAATTAGGCTTGAGAGGTTTTTTTTTTTTTTTTAGCGGTACGCGGGCCTCTCACCGCTGTGGCCCCTCCCGCCGTGGAGCACAGGCTCCGGACGCGCAGTCTCAGCGGCCATGGCTCACGGGCCCAGCCGCTCCGCGGCGTGTGGGATCTTCCCAGACCGGGGCACGAACCCGCGTCCCCTGCATCGGCAGGCGGACTCTCAACCACTGCGCCACCAGGGAAGCCTGAGAGTTTTTAAGCATCCATAATGTCAGGTGTTCAGCCAATAGGATGAGCCCCATATTCTGGGAGAGGGCAAAGCAGGGAGCTTGAAGTACAGGTCTCTCCTGAGAGGCATCTGGACTGTTCCCCCCACCACTGGTTTTTTAGATCTATTTAGTATCTGTTATGCATTGAACACTAAACACGTTGCAAAATATTGCCGTTCAGGGATGCTTGAGTTTTGATAAGGAGAGAAAATCTATTGTTTCAGGTGGGATTGATCAAGGTGTTTCTACCCCCAGTGCTTTTCAGAAAGTATTGCTTCAGTAATATGGAGCCATGTAGATTCAGTGGTTTGGGTTGGATGCTTCTAGGGGTGTGAGCTAGGTGGGAGGGAAGCCCTTCCTGTCAGAGAGGTGAAAAGCAGTCCTGGGGACACCCCTCCTGAACGACGGACCCCAGGGGACAGGAGCATGGTGGGGAGTTGGTAAATATTCACTGAACAAATAAAGAAATGAACAAATGAATAGAAGAATGATTGATTCCAGCCCCCAGTGATACTTAGTATGTGGGGCAGAAAAATTAAACAAATATATGCTGGGTAGTTTGTTTGTTTTTTTTAATAGCCTTTTTTACAAAACATTCACAAGTAAATGTTACTATCTTCTTGACGTTAGGGAAGAGAAGACAAGGCCAGAGACCCAGATGGCTCTTTGTCTGGGGTACCTCTCTTCTCACTATATTGGCCGTTCATTTAAACCTGTTTCTCTGTGTTTACACATGCATAGCTGTGAATCTGTGTGGCTGTCCATTTATTACCATATCTCCAGGTGCTTTCAGGGGATTTGATTATTTTCTTCATTTAAGAAATGAGAAAACTGAGGCTTGGAGAAGTGGTGTTCCACATCAAAGGTCAAGTTTTGAGCCCAGCTCTGATGGCCCCAGGACCCCTACTCTTGCGCCCACTCCTGGCAACCCTCAGGGGAAGTCCTCCATATGGTTTCCACATGTACTGTGTGCTCAGCTTTGATTGGAGAGAAGACTAAATGCTGTCCATTCGGGAATGGGTTGATATGACAGTGCAATGAAGAAAGGGAATGGGCCACCTGCATCATTCAATATGGTAGCCACCAGCTGCATGTGGTTCTTTAAACTTAAGTTTAAATTAGTTAAAATTAAATAAAATTAGAAATTCAGTTCTTCCATCCCACTGGCTGCATTTCAAGTGCTCAGTAGTCACATGTGGCTGCCAGATTGGACAGGACAGATATAGAACACTTCCATCATTGTAGAAAGTTCTATTGGACAGCACTGCAGCCAGACTGTAAAACACTGTACCAGTGTGAGGGCTTGCTAATATTATGTGGGACTGGGATTCTTCATTACGGTACGCGGGCCTCTCACTCTTGTGGCCTCTCCCGTTGCGGAGCACAGGCACCAGATGCGCAGGCTCAGCGGCCATGGCTCACAGGCCCAGCCGCTCTGCGGCATGTGGGATCCTCCCGGACTGGGGCACGAACCCGTGTCCCCTTCATTGGCAGGTGGACTCTCAACCACTGCACCACCAGGGAAGCCCATTGCTTTCCTTTTTATACACTGACCTCGAAGTCTCAGAGGCATTCTCCCATTGCTCCCCAAACATTCTAGATTTCAGCTTTGCCACAGATTTCTTTCACATATTCTGGTGATTCTGTGCAGCAGAAGTATCTCAAAGGGTCTGCAAACATACTCAGGGCTCCGACTTTATTCAAGATGAAACCAGCGCAGACCAGCAAGGATTCTGTGGCTTTTGCACCTCATACAGGGTCTCTAATGGAAGTGAACTTTCGTATTCTAACCTCCACCTGGGATAGAGATATTGAAAAATCGTCTTATTGTGGGATTGCCACTGGGGACACTGTCAAGCCCGTATGTTGTATTCTTTTTATGAGAACATCCTGGAGAAATTTATCTTAGACTTGAATTCTGAGTAACTTTTTACATTTTTCCTCTCTGAATACTATAGATCTTATAACTGGCTGTGTTTCCTCCTTTGCTTTAGTTGCTAGGAAGCTAGATTTCTAAGTTCATCTGAACAATTGTGAAGGATCTTCTGACATCTATCGCTGTCTTTTCTTCTGTATTTATTTTACCAATCTACTCTCAGTCTTCTCGCACTGTGATTTTATTTCACTCTTCGTCTTAGTTTTCACCCATTGCGTGTCAGGGTTTTTTTTTAATTGTTGTTTTGTTTGTTTTATATGCCTTCTTCAGCACATCTGGCCAGTATCCAGAAATAAGGAGATGGGCCATCAAATGTAAATGGCTGAGCCACTTGGGGAAGTGGGGGACAGAAGTGGAGGTAAGGGGTAAAGATGCCCCAGCTTCTCTCTTGTGATCTGGGAGGTGACCCCAAAAGGAGGCCACTCCTTCAGAATCACGTCACCTTTGCCCCTGAAGTTGGCCTTGACCAAGCCGCACCTATAAGGTGAAGGCAGGCAGCCTGTCTGGGCACATTCAGTCTTCCGGGCTCTGAGCTGGGATGGCCCCGCCTATCCCCACTCCTGATGGTAACTGGGAACATCGGAGGTGACTCACGTGAGCTTTTGGCCTCTCTCCTTACAGGGAGAGGTTTTCCCAGAACATGCATGTCCCACCACCCTGACCCCACCTTCCCCTAACTGACAGCCCTAATTATAGGTCAGAGTAAGGGTCACCCCTGTCTCTGACCTTCCCAGTTTCAGGAGCTGATTTATTCCTAGTGTCAATTATTTGTTTTCCTCTTGGGAGGAGGCTTTTATGAGACCTTGGTCAACAGCACCAAGCTAGCTGGAGGGTGTGACCTATCTGTGGGCCAAGCCAGGAAGCTCCGGGATTCTGGAAAAAAGCAAGTCCTGGCCCAAATGAAGATGGCACGTTTCAACTTACTTGTGCTTCCACATGGCTTGTATTAGAGTTTGATTTAATTGTTACCTGATGTTTCACCTACTACAATGAGACATAAAAAAGGAATTTGCAGCTGCCTCATCAGAAAAAGATCAACTGTTTCTGTAATTAATATGGAAGATAACAATTTAAAATAATAAAACACCCATAATATGCTTAGGGGAAGCAGCTTGTTGCTATAATTAGAATGAGAATCAAATTGTTCTGATGGCAAACACATCATTTATTGAACTGAATCTACTCTATGAATGGAAGTAAATAGCACAGCAGGAAAAAAAGTAAACAAGCAAGAGACGCATTTCATAAAACTCTGGGTCTGAGTAAGATCTCAGAAGCTTCCAGGGATGGAGCTTAACAGAGCTGGACATTTCTGTATCGCCACGCACTGCACCACCCAAGCACCTCCATGGTGTTCATTTAGTGCCCTTTGAAGCCCTGGAGACTTTTCTAAAGTACAGCTCCGATTATGTCACCCCTTACTTAATCCCCTCCATCAGAAGCTTAAATATAAAAACATTTAGTCTCTAAGTACATGCACACACACACATCATACATACTCTAATTTCAACTTATGTTCCACTTTGCATTTCCTGTTCAAAGAAAAGTTCCACGGTATATATTATTTTTATAATTAACTTAAAAAGTTGTTTTCTTTTTTTTCCTCCCAAGGCTCTCCATTATTTAAAGGTTTGAGTCCAAGTTCTCTGGGTGGTCAGTTCCATCTCTTGCACAAGCACCAGCTCCCTGGGCTGCAGCTTCCTGGGCAATGCCTGGACCTTTGACTTTCCTGCATCTTCTGGATCTGATGCCTTTGTTTCTGCTGATTTCTTGGCCTGTGACTTTCTCTCCTTCCCTTCCTTGTCTGGAAGGTTCCCACTTATCTGTAAAGACCTGATGAAAATGTTATCTCCTCTTAGCAGTTTTCTCACACCAGCCCTCTACCCTGGGGGCATGACTAGCTGCTTTCTCCTCTGAGTTTTCATGACATTTCCTAGAAACGTATATCAGTGCCTTATATGGCATTATAGAGTTACTTGCATTTGTGTCTTCTACTCTCAACACATGTGAATGTGTGTGTGTGTGTGTTTATATGTCTGGCACATAGTAGGTATAAATGTTTACTAGGATGGTGTTAGATTAATCTGGGTGAGCAAGGACACATTTTGGGGTTCATTAGACATGTTAAGTTATTTTTAAAGTTCCATGGTTTGAGTAAAATTTGAAAAGCATTTTGCCAAGTATGTTTCTCCCTATTTTGTAAAGCCCATATGTCTATTAAGGGGGGAGAAGCCATATGGTTCTGATTTCTTTACTCATAGATCAGCATTTCAGTTTTTAGGATATCTGATGTTCAAGATGCTGCCTGTACTGTGTGTATCGGTCCCTATTTTTGAATATGCTTTTCTTTGAACTGAAGAGATCGACTTTCCCCCAAACAGAAACTTAACCCACAACAGTGTAGAAGGAATTTTCAGTTCTCTACTTGTAAGGCTTAGGAGATACTTTCTCAAATGAAAAACACCTTCTGACTCTTGCAAAGAAAAAAGTGGTCACCCTTAAATAGAATCCCTAGGCCCAAGAGGAGCCAAGGCAGGTGACAATTTAACTTGGGGCACATAGGTATCTTTTTGGTGTGACTGATGGTTATCCAGGTGCACTGAGGAGATATTAATCAAATACATTAATGAGTTACTAAATACATAAAAGAATGAAAGCCATCTACAGAGGGGTGATGTCATAAATACCAGTTTTAAAATTAGAAACCCTCTGAATATGGTCCCCCATTGAAAGATAGGGTTCATGATCTATCTTCAAGTTTTAATGAAGATTTAATGAAGATCATTTTGAGCAAGGTTTGCCAAACTTTTAGTCATTTATCTAATGCCTTTGCAATCTTGGCCATATAGATGTGTTTTTTGTGTTATCACTTCACATTTCTTTCTAAATGTATTTATCTTTATTTGGTAAAGTATATAAACAAAGATATTTACACAGGACACATTATATCACTGTTGTCTAAGGAAAAATGATACTCCTTACTGTATAGTAACTCCTTATTTTGGAAAAAAAAAAAGAGATACTTGTTACTTTTTTTCTAATTATTAATCTGTAAACTAGTTACAATTATCTCACTCATCATCAGTGGTACTCATACCCACCTTTGAAAGCACTCGGGGTGTATATCTGGGAGCATTTTCTAAAATGGATGGCTGCATAAGTGTTCCAAATAACTATTATTATTGTTATTGAAATAATTAATATAACAACTGTCAGGCACTATGCCTCAAGCCCTAACCAAGACATTTTGCTAAATGTACAAATACAGAGAATTGACTTAACTGTTCTCCACTATAGTGTCCTCACTTGAGAAACAGAAAGTGAGTTCTTTCAGAATGTGGGCAAAATAGTAAAAGTGTTTTTTTCCCTTTTCTTATCATTTGTGCTTTTCTGTCCCTACCTCTGTAGGATGCAAACACCTGGGTGACAAGTGAAAAATGGAGTCAACTAAGTCAGATTAGCTAATTCTCTGGACATCTGCCACCACCCTTGTCCTCATGCAATCTCTTACACTGAGACTCATCAGATAATTTAGTAGCTCCATGGTGCAGGCAAGGCCATGATGAGGATTCCCATTTTAAAGGTGAAGAAAGTGAGGCTTCAAGGAGATGCTATTGCCAGGGCTTCAGGGCTCACAAAAGGCTGAACCAGTTCTAGAAGGAGGCAAGGCTTTCTAATTCTTACTGGCTATGGCTACTTGATTTTGTGCCATTGACTAGACAATGGAATGTATGATGGAAGAGCAGGTCAACAAAAAATAATGAGAGGTGAAACATTGCTGAGAAAGTACAAGGTGTAAAATTCCCCTCCCTTTTTCTTTCTGTTTGAGTAGAGCTCTGAGAAGACATAGCCCAGAAGGCCTATTTGTGACTTAACAGGCTATCTTTTGAACTTGGGAAATGTAACAAATGGATTATTAAAATAGAATGTGTCAGGTCCTAAGATAGTTTCTGGAGAAACAGAAATAATTCTTCTAGAAGAGCTTACAGTCTGGTGGGGGAGACCAACTGATTAGAAGAGGCACCAAAACAAACAAAAAATTAAAACAAAAATGCTAAGGTCATGAACAAAATGAAGCTCCATGCAATGTAACCTGGGAGAAGGGAGCAGGCAGAAATTAATTACTTGTGTTAGAAAGTATGACTGTGATGCATTTTCAGTGCTGGTTAATGAGTCAGGTCCCCAGATGCTATTTTCCTTTTGACTTTAAAAGCACTCCTTTATAAAGAAATCTACCTTACTTTTCTCCCCTCTGTTAGTCATAGGCTGGTCATTTCCGAATCAAAATCTCTTTCAGTAGGCTTCTAAAACTTTCACAGTGCAACTTGTCCCATCTCATGCAGGCCACAAGCTTGAGAAGGCCCCTATGGAAAAGTCTCCACAATCCGAGTTACTACTGTAAAATAATCTTAAACTTGGCAATGAGAAGCAGAAGAATTCATTTTTAGATGTTAAAAATAAAAATGTCCATCTTCAAGTCAACACATTTCCTTGTTTTGGCATATCAAACTATCTTTAAAATCAAGGGAGAGAGAAATTTTCAGCTTACCTTTGCAACTTAAAATGATATTTAAAAAAATCCCCATTACTAAATTCTTGCATGATTTACTTCAAGAGGCAAGCTTAAGACTTCCTCATGCACAGACTTGACAGCCATGGACAGGGGGTGGGGTCCACCATCCAGTATAGGGTCAGAAGTTGGACAAGACCGGGAAGGGGCCAATACAAAGTGAAAGCCAACTGGTTTGTATTTGCAGCAGCCCCACCTGAAGGAGCTGGAAACAGAGGAGGAAACTCCTGAACACTTGGTCAATGACCAGGAATGGTTGCTGATCTGCTGACCATCTCTGCAAGTGGAAATGGCCCTTTTTAAATAGCTTCAAGAAATCCTTCTACACGGTTGCTGGGAATGTAAATTGGTGCACCCATTATGGAAAACAGTATGGAGGTTCTTAAAAAACTAAAAATAGAGCTACCTTATGATTCAGCAATCCCACTCCTGGGTGTATATCCAGAGAAAACCATAATTTGAAAAGATACATGCACCCCATGGATTTGAGGGTATGGGGAGGGGGAAGAGTAAGCTGTGACAAAGTGAGAGAGTGGCATGGACATATATACAATACCAAACATAAAATAGATAGCTAGTGGGAAGCAGCTGCATAGCACAGGGAGATCAGCTAGGCGGTTTGTGACCACCTAGAGGGGTGGGATAGGGAGGGCAGGAGGAAGGGAGACGCAAGAGGGAAGAGATATGGGAACATATGTATATGTATAACTGATTCACTTTGTTATAAAGCAGAAACTAACACACCATTGTAAAGCAATTATACTCCAATAAAGATGTTAAAAAAAAAGAAAAAAACAAACAAACAAAAAGATTTTTAGAGTCTGTTTTCTTGCAGTTGCATTGGAAATTATGCTAATCCATGCATTGCTTTTTCTTATTATTAAAAAGTGATGGTCTCTTTAAAACAAAAAATGCACCCCAATGTACACTGCAGCATTATTTACAATAGTCAAGATATGGAAGCAATCTAAAAGTCCATCAACAGATGAATGGATAAAGAAGATGTGGTACCTATATACAATGGAATATTACTCAGCCATAAAAAGAGCAAGATAATGTCATTTGCAATGACATGGATGGACCTAGAGATTGTCATATTGAGTGAGGTAAGTCAGAGCAGGACAAATATCATATGATATCACTTATAGGTGGAATCTAAAAAAAAAAATGATGTAAATGAACTTATTTACAAAACTGAAATAGAGTCACAGATGTTGAAAGCAAACTTATGGTTACCAGTGTGTAAGGCAAGGGGGAGGGATAATCTGGGAGGCTGGATTGACATATACACACTACTATATATAAAATAGATAGCTAATAAGGACCTGCTGTATAGCACAGGGAACTCAATAGTCTGTAATGACCTATATGGGAAAATAACCTAAAAAAGAGTGGATATATGTACATTATAACTGATTCACTTTGCTGTACAGCAGAAACTAACACAACATTGTAAATCAACTCTACTCCAATAAAAATTAATTATAAAAACAAAACAAACAAAATAAAATAAAACAAAACAAAATAAAGTAGCCTTCAAGCTTCTAATAAGTAGAACTACTTAGTCTGGGAGCTAAATTTCCAAAGGTTTTAACTGTTTGTTCTTGGTTTGTTTTATATCTCAAACACTGGGGAGTGTCTGCAGTTTTGTTATAGAGATATGAGCGGTGAGTTCTACCACCTGGAAATGGATGGAAATTCTCTAGACCCTCTCTGCTCGATTTCCTCATTTATAAAGCAGGGATGGAGATGACACCTCTTCTGCAGAGCTGTGTGATAGTTAATTGTAGGCCACATATTCAACATGATACTTGGACCATTTTAAATACTCAAAAAATGTTACCTACTATTACCTGATAATAATGACAATGGCAATCCATCCCTGCCAATCCTCACCAAAAAACTGCATAACATCAGTTTGATTGCATCCATTGTGCAGGTGAAAATAACTGAGGCTAAAATGTAAAGCTAATCTTTTCTAAGGCATTGCCAGAAACATATAGAACTTAAGATTTAAGTGAGATCTATACAACATGACTTCAAAGCCCAGTTTTACCACCATCTCATCTGCTTAACTTGCAAAGGATTCTTGGGTCTCTTAGGCTGCTTACGAGAGCCCAGTGTTTGGATTGAAAGATGAAAAATTCAATCATCCCAACCTGCTGTTTTGACTCTACAAAGCTCAAATATCATATTCTTTTTTTAGTTTTTGCTAGTGAATGGACTAAATATCACAAGTGATGATGACCATTTGTTGAGAACACTCCACGTGAGAGAATCTGAGACTCGTCGTCCCTAACAGAAAAAAAAGAAATAGCAGGTGTTATCATCCCTGTTTTACTATTAAGTCTCACTGTTAAGTGGTGGAACCAGAAACAAAATCCAGATCTGTTGATGTGAAAAGCTCAGGCTCTTTCAAACAGCTGGCTTTTTTATAGTTTGTTTAAAGTCTAGAAGTAATGGGTACAGAAATTCTCTTATATTTCTATAGAGAGCAACCAGGATTCTGGAAACAAGAATTGGTCGCATTTAAAGAAGAACTTTCATAAGCTTGAATGCACCTCTTAGACAGTGAGAAATGTCATCTAGGATGCAATTAGAGAAGCTGATTCCATTAAAAAATGATACAGTTCTTCGAAGTACTGTTTTCATTTCCTTTGGGTATATACCCAGCAGTAGAATTGCTGGATCACATGATAGATCTATTTTCAATTTTTTGAGGAACCTCTATACAGTTTTCAATAGTGGTTGGACCAAATTACATTCCCACCAACAGTGTATAAGTGTTTCTTTTTCACCACATCCTCACCAGCTCCTGTTTTCTTTTGTCTTCTTGATGATAGCCATGATAGCTATTCTGATGGATGTGAGGTGATATATAATCGTGGCTTTAATTTGCACTTTCCTTGATGATTAGTGATGTTGAGCATCATTTTATGTGCCTGGTAGACATTTTGTTGTCCTCTTTGGGAGAATGTCTACTTAGTTCTTCTGCCCACTTTTTAAATCAATTTTTAAATTAAGTTGTAAGAGTTCTTTATATATTTTGGATACTAACCCCTTATCTGATATATGGTATGCAAAAATTTCTAATTCTGTAAGTTGTCTTTTCATTTTGTTAATTGTTTCTGTTGCTGTGCAGAAGCTTTTGAGTTTTGCTTTTGTTGTTTGTGTTTTGGTGTCATGTCCAAAAGTCCATTGCCAATACCAATATTGAGGAGCTTCTTCCCTATGTTTTCTTCTAGTTTCATGGTATCAGGTCTTACATTAATCTCAGATCCATTTCAAGTTAACTTTTGGGAGTGGTGTGAGATAGAGGTCCAGTTTCATTGTTTTTCATGTGTTTCTCCAGTTTTCCCAGCACCAGTTATTGAAGAGAATATCCATTATTGCATCATTATTCACAATGGCCAAGTTATGGAAACAACGTAAATGCCCATCGACCATTAGCAGTTGAATGGGTAAAAAAAAATGATGTGGTACATATACACAATGGTATATTATTCAACCATGAAAAAGGAGTATCCTATCATTTGTGACAACATGGATTGATTTTGAGTACATTATTCTAAGTGAAATCCATCAGACAGAGAAAGACAAGTATTGTATGATATCATTTATATGTGAAATCTAAAAAGGTCCAATTGGTAAAAACCAAAAAGTAAAATGGTAATTACCAGAGGCTAGGGGAGTGAGAAGATAAAATTGATGTTGCTCATGGGTATAAACTTGCAATGTGTAGTAACAAGCTATAGTGGTATAATGCACAGTATAATGAATATATATAACAATAATGTCCTATAATTATGTAATGTGAAAAATATCATTACAACAATCATATTATAATATTTAAATGTATCAAAGTAACACATTTTACCTCTTAAATTTATACAATGTTTATGTTAAATATATTCAATAAAAATAAATTTAAAATGATACAGTGCATTTATTTTCCATTTTCCCAATCCATGGGTCTAATTATTGTTGACATCCCCTATACACTGTGAACTCTTTGGGGGCAAAGAGAAATTTATATGACAAATATGAACACAAGAAAACTGATTTCAAAAGCTCTTGAAAAATAAAACCTAATGAAATGCATTTGGGGAAACTCAAAAAAAAAAAAGCAAATTGTAAAAATAACTTGACAATCTAGTAAAGAATTCTACTAAAGTGAAGGGATGAAGACATAGAAATTATCATATACTGTGTCAGATCCTGAAGTATGGATTCCTGGAGATTAGCTGTGATATGCTGGTATCTTAAATATTGGTTCTTTTGTTTAAACTAGTTGAAATGTAGAAATTAAGAAAAGTGAAAAGAAGGAAATTAGGCACAAATAATTCCACCACTCAAAGAGAAACACTTTCACCTTTCATTTATTTTCTTCTAAACTTTTGTCTTATACTTTAGAAAAATGCATTGCATTATGCTTTATACATTTATTTGTATAAATAAGTTAATTATTTGGGGGAGAAATTGGAAAAAATATAAAAGGTACCAAGATGACAATACACAATTATATTCTATAAACATTGAGGCAAATGTTTTCCCAGTCTTTTCTACTATCATAAAAACAAAAATGTATCAGATAACATAGGAATACATTCCCTTTTTATAAGTAAAATACTTGAATGTTACAGACATCTTCATTTTTGTGCTGATAAGACAAGAGCCTTTATGCATTTTTATTTTATTTATATGTCACTCCAGTCACCTTCATATTTTCATTTCCCATGTTATTGTTGCCTACAGTTTTAGTTTGAACTTGTTAAAAATTGTATAAATCATTATACTTTTTATGGATGGTAGTAATTTAGAATCACCAATGTCTGACTGATTTCCTAGCTCAGTGTGGTTTCCCATATTCCTTTACTTCCTTCTGGTTAATTTTTATCTTGCTGAAGAAAATTCAGAAAAGGTCTGTGGCTTTCTGAATCATTTTATATCCAAGAGTATCTTTATTTTACACTCACTCTAAAATGATTTATTTTTTACTGGGTATAAAATATCAGGTTTTAAGTTATTTTGTTAGTCAACAATTTTGAAGGTATTGCACCAGTGTTTTCTGGCATTGTGGTGTTTCTAATAAGAAATCTGGAATAAATTGATTTCTCAATTCCTTGTGGATAATATGATCTTTCTCTTGGTGAGCTATCAGGGTTTTCTCTTAATGTTTGATTATCACAGGTTCAATAGAAAACTCACAGATATGGCTATTTATGTGCTTTTATTAATTCTGCTTGATAATTTGTTGACTCTTTCCATGTGAGATATTGTGAAGTTCTTTAAGTCCAAGAAATCCTCAAGTCATTATATCTTTAAATGATATCTGTTCTATTGGAGATTTAATTAGATAGATGTTGAATTTCTGCATTTATTCCTCTCAAATTTTCCATCTCTTTGCACTATGTTCTGGGGAAATTTCCCAATTTAACTTTCCAACTTCTGTTATTTAATCTTCATCCAAATCCAGTTTGCTTTTTAACATTTCTGTTGAGCATTTTATTTCAATTACTGGAGATATTACTTACAAAATCTCTTAATTATGTTTTTTCAAAACTGATTGAACTTATGATTAAATTATTTTTATAACAGCATACAGAAACATTTGAGCCCCTTTTCTGAGGGCTCTCTCTGCTCTGTTTCTCAGAGATATAATGTGCTTGGATTTTGTGTTTCTTTTTTGATACATGCTAAAGGGGATTTCTATTTTCCTGATACTGTATTACCATTTAGATACACAACTGAGAATCTGACTATCAGAGCAATATAGAGAATCTATCTTTTTTCTCTGGTTTCTTTTAAGACTTTCTCCTGTCTTTGGTGTCTACAATTTCATTATGATGTGTTCAGGTGCACATTTGTTTTCTGAGGTACACTTATACAGAATAGGATGTCAAGATAATAAGTGTGATGAGGTTTGACAATTTTATGCATCTTTTTATAACTGTCTTCCTCTCCCCACACCCACCCCCCCAAACACACACACAATCACAGTGGAGAACATTTCCATTGCTCCAGGAAGTTTCCTCCTTCTCCAAAGTACTTTCTCCTATCCAAGTGCTAACCAGGCCCGACCCTGCTTAGCTTTGGAGATCAGATGAGATCAGGCACATGCCCGGTGGTATGGCTGTAGACTCAGAGGTACTCTCTGATTTTTAATACCATAGATTAGTTTTGCCTATTCATGGACTTCTTATACATGGAATCATCATGTAGTATTGATATATATGGTCTGCGTCCAACTTCTTTCACTTAATATAACAGCATTGAGGTTCACCCATGTTGTTATATTTATCAGTAGTTTGTTCTTTTGTATAGTGGAGTAGTGTTCCATTGTATTATCATATAACAACTTGTTAATCATTGAATTGTTGATAGATATTTGCCTTGTTGGCAATTTTTATATATTATGAATAAGGTAGCTAGGATATTCTTGCAAAAGAGTTTATGTAAACACATGTTTTGTTTTTTCTTGGATAGATTATTGGAGTGGATGTTACGGGTCATAGGATAGGTGTATATTAAACTTTCTAAGAAACTGTCAAATAATTCTTCAAAGTAATTGTACAGTTTTAAATTCCCCAGAAATGCATGAGAGTTCCAGTTATTCTATGTCCTCACAGATCTAAGGGATTTTCTGTGGGTTTTATATTAGCAATTCTAGTGAATATGAAGTGCTGTCTCATGGTGGTTTATGTCACATTTCTTGGATGACTAATAATGCTTAGTGCACATCCATGTACTTACTGGTTATTTCTATGGCTCATTTGTAAAGTTTCTGCTCAAGGTTGTTGCCCAATTTTTATTGGGGTTATTATTATTACTGATTTTTAGAGTTCATATATTTTAGAATAGCATATATTCCAGATATGTCTTTTGACAGATTTTTGTACTACAGTTATTTTCTCCCACTCTGTGGTTTTCATATTCATGTTCATAGCAGTGTCTTTTAGTGAGAAAAATGCTTAACATTGATGAAGTCCAATTATATTTTCTCTTGTGGTTAATATTTCTTGTGCTTTCTCTAAGAAATCTTTGCCTAACTCAAAGTCACAAAAATAGTACGCTGTTTCCTTCTAGAATTTTTGTGCTTCTAGTATTTCAATTTAGACTCAAGATCCATATAAAAATAACTGTTATGTAATGAATTAAGAGAGGTTACATTTCCACTTTCCCATACAGGTATCCAGTTATTTAAGTAATAGTTCTTTAAAAGAACTTCTTTAGTCAGTTAATTTTGTGTGTGTGTGTGTGTGTGTGTGTGCGTGTGCGTCTTAGTTGACACCAAAATGTGTGTCTCTTTCTGGACTCTCTGTCCTGATCCATTGATTTGTCTGTCCTTGTACCAACATCACAACTTCTTAATTACTTGTAGTCTAGACACCAGGTAATGTTTTTATTTTTGGAAACAATTTTGTTTATTCTAGGTCCTTTACATTTCCATATAAATATTTATGTCAGCCTGTCATTTTCTTGAAGGACAAATAGCCTGCTGGGATTCTAATTGGGATTACATAGTCTGTAAATCAAATTGAGAACAATTACCATCTTCATGCTGAATCTTCCAATCCATAAACATGGTATACATTTCCATTAATTAGGTCTTCTTTAATTTCTCTCAGCAAACTTCATTTATTTGTTGTCAATGTAGAAATCTTACACAACTTTTGTATTTGTATTTTGTATATCTTTTGTTTGATATTTTTATAGTACCATAAATGTTACTGAACTTTTAACTTCATTTTTAAATTATTTTTTGCTTAAATATAGAAATGTATTAACCTTGAGTCTCATAAATGTAATACATTTATTTATTATTCTAATAATATTTATATTTATATATATATATATTCTATAGGATTTTCTATGCACACAATCAGGTTATCTGTGAAGAATGATGGTTTTACTTATTCCCTTCTAATATTTAAGCCTTTCCCTTTTTTTCCCCTTGATTTATTGCTCTAGTGATGACAGCAGACATTCTTGCCTTTTTCTTAATCTTAGGGGAAAAGTGTTTAATGTTTTGCTATCTAGTATCATGGTAACTGTAGACTTTTTCTAAGTGCTCTTTATCAGATTGAAAATTTTTCTTCTTCTTATTCATACTTTTCTGAGAATTTTTACTATAAATGGCAGTTGAATTTTATCAAACACTGTTTCTACATATATTGAAATAATCTTATCATTTTTATTCTTATTTGTTTATGTGATGAATTATATTCATTGATTTTCAAATATAAATAAGCAAATATTAACCCAACCTAGGCTAGATCCCTCAGAATTATGATGTAGTTATCTTTTTTATATATTGCTGGGTACAATTTTCTAATATCATGTTAGGGCTTTTCACATATGTATTCATAAAAATACTGGTCTATTAATTTCTTTTTTAAAATTTCTTTGTTAAGTTTTGGTATCAGAGATATTCTGACCTTATAAATGAGTTGCAAAATATTATTTTTTTCTATATTTTCCCTAAGAGTGCAAGATTTTGTTTTTCCTTAAAATTTTTGGAATTCACCAATGAAGCCACCATGGCCTGGAAAGATTTGTGGGGGTTTTGTTGTTTGTTTTGCAGGTGTGGTAGACAGAATAATGACCTCCCAGAGATGACCAGAAATGTGAGACGTAGCCTCCAGAACTGTGAGAAAATAAAGTTCTGTTGTTTAAGCCACCCAGTCTGGTATTTTATTATGGCAGCCTGAGCTGATGAATATGGCATCTTATTCTTTTCCTGGGTTTTCAATTTTTAATTTCTTTAATTAATTAAAATATATGGTACACTTAGAATCTCTACATTCTAGATTTTCTATTATGTAAATCTCTAGATTATTAAGTCTAGCTGTTTTTGTTGTGTTTCCATTAACTCATGGTGAATTGTTATTTCGTGCATTTTAGAGTTTTGGATTGTGAACTCTTCTTTAGTGGGAGTCATTGAAAACATTGTATCCCCAGGATAAGGGCAATCCCTCCAGAAGGAGTCTGCCTTGCTTTCACCATAAACTCAGGAATATCTGCTTCAAAGTATTCATTATATGGTATCATGTCTAAAACCTTCAAAACTGACATTTCCTCCCTCCTTGAGCCTCCTTTGATATAGATAGAACTTCACTGTTGACTCATTGTAACTATAGGTGAATATATTTCTAGCTATTCTTTGAGGAATCTAACTTTTCTGGCACTTGAATCTCAATTACTCTTATTTTAAAGGCTCAATATTTTGTCTCCAGCTCTCTACATGTTCACATTCATTCAACTGATGTATTTTAATTATGAAGATGGGAAGTTAATTGGTAGCTTAGAGTCAGCTTTTTTTACTGTCTGGGTTTTTGCTCCCTTTTGTCTTTTGTTGTCTTTTTTTTTTTTTTTAATGTGCTTCTGTAATGAAAGGAGTGTTCAATTATATATAGTCTTCATATGGCCAGAATTGAAAGTCAATACTCATTTTACAATGTTACTATAACCTGATGTCAAAAGTGGACACAGATAGAAATGTAAAATCAAATTATAGGCTAATATCACTAATAACTGTAAAAGCAAAAGTCCTAAGTAAAATTTAATAAAGAGATGTCAGCAATATAGCAAAAGATTATGTATCATAACCAGATAGGGTTTATTTAAATAATGCAAGAATTGATCAATATTGAAAACCTGTCCAAATTATTACTATATTAATAGTATAAGATATAAGTCATCTTATTATCTCAATGGACAATGAAAATCATTTAATAAGACAGCATACAATCCTGAATAAAGGAAAAAAATCCTCACATACTAGATATAATAGAAACCTTTCTTCACAATTCTCTGAAACTTCATCACATCATACTTAGTGATAAAACTATTAAACAATAGTATTATTTTACCACTTATGTAGTAAGTATTTATTAACCACCTACTACATGATATTCTTCTTGTTATGGAAATAAAGCAGAATATATAACACAGTCCTAGACTTTGAAGTTAAATAACAGAAGGAAACACTTTTTTTTTAAGTACAATACTGACATAATTTGTGAGAGATGATTTTAAAGTATGAGCACTAGTGAAGGAGTTAGTTCTTCAAGATGACCTGAAACAGTTTAATATTCAAATGTTACATTTTCCTTTGAAACATCAGTACCAATTAGGAAAGGTAACCAAAATATTTCCCAGTAGCCATAATATCTATATGTCTAATAGCAAACCTAAAAAGAAATATGCTCAAACTTTTTGAAGAAATGTATAATATTTTATGAAAGAACATTAAAATGTTATGAATAAATTAATAAAATACTATGGTTATGAGTGAGAAGAATCAATATCAACTTTCTACAAAATTAATCTATCATTTTTTTGCAATCCATTCAAATCCAAACAGGATTGTTCTTCCCACAGACCATAACAAATCAGTTCTACATTTTTTATGGTAAATGTATAAAATTTGCCAAAACAATGTTGAAAGAAAAAAGAAGAACAAAATAATTGTTTTTTTTAGAGCAATTTTGCAAAAAAGTTTGTTACCTACAAGATAAAATACATTATAAACTTAACAAAGAGAATAGAAGCAGACTAACATAGATAAGAAAGTTTAGCATATCTTAAAGATAGTACTTTAAATGATTGGGAAAAGGATGGTTTATTTCATCATGTGGTTCAATTGTCTACAGGGTTTAAAAGGGAGCATCAGTCTTCACCTCAAGCCATTTACAAAAGTACCTTTCAGATGAATTATTCTCATATTCTTATTTATACTATAAGGAAATTTAGGTGAATATGTTCTTGACCTTAAGGTTGACATGTCTTTTTAACGAGATGCAAAATCAGACGCTATTAAAGGAAAGATTAATCTACTTGACAATATCAACATTTAAAAATGCTGATTACAACAAGTTAAAAAGCAAGTGATAATCCAGGAAAAAATACCTATATATACCTATACAATATAGATCTACAAAATACCTACATATTGCCTACGTATGTAACAAAATATAAAGAAATGATATCCAAATATATAGAGCACATGCAAATAAATAAGGTAATATTAACACAATAAAAAAGACAAAACCATGAGCTGACAATGAAGAGTAGAGGAAATACAAAAGGCCAATAAACATGTGAAAATTGACACTCTATAAAATAACATCAAGCAAATGTAAATTAAGACAGCAGTGACATGCTCTTTTTCAATCATTAGATTAGAAACAAATTAAAAAGTTAAGACTATCAGGCTCTGATGACAGTATGAGGAAACACCATCTCCCTTTGGTTAACTGCTAGTAAAGTGTTAGATTGGAGAAGGTATTGAGCTACCTTAGCACCAATAAAAAGAGCGTATTGAAGCTAAGGTGTATCCACATAATAGGCTCACACACATCAGTTAAAACTATGTGCAGAGATTGGGAAAAGGCTTTACTATCTATTATTAAATGAAAAAAGAAGTTTGAAGATCATGATGTAACATGTAAAGAATAATTGTGATATAACTTTTTTGCAGACATTAACAAAATACTGCAGGAGCCCGCTATGAGGACTTATGCCGTAGTGTTGACCAGCCCATGGAGGTACAATCATAACAATATAATGATTGAGATCTTCATCATTATCGTCATCATCATCACCTTCATCACCACCATCCAGTGCCTGGGGCAGTGATTGGAGTCATAAGAGCAAGCAGTCAGCATGTGTTGAATGAACAAAGCAGTGCAACATAAATATCCTTATCATCACAGCTGCCAATTATCTAGTGCCTCCTTTAAGTGAGAATGTATAATTGGTTATTTCATCCATGCTATTTAGTTTAATCTAATAATAATCTTTTTTCCACTAGAAAAAACTGAGATTTAGAGATGTTAATATAACTTACTAAAGATCAAACAGCTACTAAATTTGCAAGCCAAAATTCAAATCCAGGTGTCTAGGATTTTTCTCTGTACCAGCATTAACTCCATATTCATAGACATCCGTATGTGAATGTCATATGTCTATAAATTATTAAAGTTTTGATAACGCATTCATTTTTTCTTGGTGTGGCTCCCAAGAAATCTATTCCTTTAAAAGAAATACAAAAACAGTGAATTCTTTGAAAACAGCAGCCAACACAGTTTTAGTAAATATAATATTCATAGGACTTTGCAATTAATTTACAAATTTTTTACATCAAAATTTGCCCTGATGATCTTATTCTTTGGGGAAAACAATTGTCTCCTTTGTGATGTTTTCCCACACTAAAGGCAATTATTGTTGCTTCTAGCTGTAATAAAAAAATAACCAAAACAGATAGAAGTGTCTTCATTGAAATTGAGCTGAAACTCCCACTGTGGAAATAATCAGAAAATTAAAAGCTCTGCAATCTTGCAAATAACATTGCAACTTAATATTATTGGAACATAACATTATTATCTCTTTTTATAGGGAAAACAAACATAAATATATTTTAAAATGACACCATATTAGTTTTACTTTATTGAATGGGGGGTGGCACAAAGAACAATAAGTTTTTAGGACTGAGCAAATGAAACAATGGGGATTTATGAAAAAATGATATGATGCAAGTCTCAATCTCAGGCAGAATCTTCCCAAGACAATGGTGTACTAAACCAGCTCCTCTGCGATTTTCTAAGGTGGTTTCATCTACAATTCTCAATGGTGGCAACCGGGCACAGGGTCTGACACCAGTTAGGCATGCAATCAGTGTGGGTTAAATGAGTTTTTAATTAATATTGAAAAAGATCAAAGTCAAGTCCTTCCTTTATCCATCTCCCTCCCTTCTTCCCTCCACTATCCCTCCCTTCCCTCCTTTCCTTCCTTCTCTCTATCCTCCTTCCCTTCCTTCCCTTCTTCCTTCCTTCCCTCCACCCTCTCTTCCCTCCTCCCTTCCTCCCTTCCTTCCTTCCTTTTCCTTCCTTCCTTCTTCTCTTCTTTTATATTACTTTGAGTTATGAGGGGATATAAAACAGGATAGTTCATCTCTACAAATAAAATACATCATTTGAAGTCAGATAATCAATTAAACATACATTCACTGAGGACTCATCCCATAGAAGGTATTCTAAGATATTCTGCTGGACATTCAGGATACATCAGACATAACTTAATGTCTGACTTCAAGAAAAGTCCAGTAGTCTCTGACTTTGTCCTTGTCCTTTGCAAGGATCTGGGGGCTACTGAAATGAGGCAGTCTTGGAAATGCTTCACTGGATGTGTGGTCTAAACACAGGGGAACTGGAGGTCACGGTGCCATTTGCAGAAATGTTGAAGTCTAAGAGACATCTTGGGAAGTTGATGAGTTCGGTTTTAGACAAGTTGCATGGATGTCAGAGCACTCCACTGGAGCTGTCCCCAAGCAGCTGGAAAGTTGAGAAGTTCAAGGGTTGATGTTGCAGTTTATTTTTATGAGAATGTAAATCATAAATTGGTCAGCTATTATTTTCTTAAACTGTGGGATGTGAATGTGAATTATTTTTCTTGGAATATCCCCACCTTCCTTGAAATAATCAGGATTGCTCTTCTATCTTATGGGTGGGTAATCAGAGATAAGAGAAGAGAATTCAGCCTGTCTGGTTGATTGGCAGCTATTGGGCAAGTTTTCACTTTCTTCTTAAGGTACTCAGACTTAAACCTATTCTCTGACTGCCTCCTTAGGAGAACTAACTGGAATGGTCTCTGGGCACTGTTTTGGGTACAACACTAATACTTTAGCAGGCAGTGAAGTGGGAAGACCATAGGGATTGGACTTGAGTTTGACCCCCAGATCTGCAACGTACTAACTCTAAGCTGCCATGAAATTATCTAAATATATTTTCTCCTTGGTCTCTTCATCTGTAATATGGAAACAAATTCAGGGTCACGTGAATGTGAAATAATAGGAGTGCCAGGCCCAGAAATTAGTTTAGATTCTAAGTGATCTGAGTTCTCTTCACTATAATTTTGGGTTCATCAATCAAGTGGCACTTTTTTCCCTTTTGCCATAATCCTTCGTGCATATTTCTGTCTCTCTCTAGAAACCTATAATCAAACCTTCTTGGGTCCCTCAGCTGAATTTTCCCTAATGTCCCCCCACTCTGAGAATAATGTTGAATATGATTTAGCCAATTTATAGCAAGGTCAAGAGTCAGTCCATCAATGGCTTAGTTTCTGGGCTTCCTAGCGTCTGGAATAGGAGCAAAAGGGACTTAGAAAGTGTAGGCTAGTTCCTCCTTCCCGAAGCTTTGCATGGCACGAGGATCAGGCAATGATATAGCCCTGGGGCTTTCTTTAAATTTTCTTTCCTGGTTTGGTCTCTCTCCAGAGTTGAAAGGAATAGGCTGGAGATGGAAGTTATGTAAAGTATTGGCAACTTCCTTTTGGGATTGCTTTGTTCAAGGAGCAATTTTATGATCAGATAAGTGCTTTGAGATATATATACATATATATATATATATATATATATATATATATATATATATATAAGCAGTTTGAATATGATTTAGATCTGAACTTCCTGCAGAGTGAAAAAGAGTTGCTTCTCTTTTATCCAAAGTGCTTAATATTTAAATTATAAGTTGAAGACATGCTTAGCTTTTGACTCACCTAATCAAGGTATCTTTTTTCAATTTGATTCAATCTGGTGCATTCCAAATAAGTTATCACTTATTGGACACCTAATGTATATATGGCACCACACAGGGTCCTGGGTGCACAAAGATAAGTGAGATGTTTTTATCCACCTTTATTTTTCAAATGTGCCTTAACCTTGTCCACTTCTCTTCATCCTTTCAACTGTTTCCTACTCAGCCCCATTATTGCCTGGATACAGCCATTCAGATGGGCTTCCTGCATTGAATGATCCTGACCATATTCTACCCAACAAACTGAATTATCTTTTTGAAATGTAACTCAGACCACTACATTCCCCTGCTTTAAAACTGCCAGTGGCTTCTACTGCATTTAGAATAACAGCAAACTATTGTACAGTCTTTGTCTTTTCTCCCTGCTTTTCCTCCATCCCCACCTCTTTGAACTCCTTTTAAATCAGGCCCCCCACTTGCCCATCAGTCTTCATCCCTCAGCCCCTTCTCATCCCTGATGTATTTAGTGCCTCGGGGCCTCTCCACCAGCTGTTTCCTCTGCTAGGATGGTCCCCAGATTCACCTTCCAGCTCCTGGCTCCTTTCTCTCTCGTCATGCAAGTTGTCTTCTCAGAGAAGTCCTTCCTGCTCCTTTGGTCTACAGAGGCTCTCCTCAATAACACTGACCGCTCTCTGATACTGCTTGTGTTTGTTCATTTGTTTATCATTTGTTTCCCTACCACCACCCCCTTTCATTATAATCGCCATAGAAATGAGATTGCACTTCTTATAGCTCTCTTCCTAGCACCTACAATAGCTCAACAGATATTTGCTTAAAAAGAAAAAAAAAAGGATGAATTCCTTTGATGTGTTCACAGGCTAGGGAAGGTGTCAGATCAGAATCCAAAATACTACAATAATCTAGGTGATACGAGAGAGATTCAGGGCTCAAGGAAGGGGTCCACAATCACAGGACCACCAGGGGAGGCTGTGGGTGGGCAGTGGGTCATCACCAGTTGACATTATCTTGCTAAAATGCCCCACTGTGTTGTCCTTAGAAATATAAGTTATAAGTATGTCAATATTCACCCTTCCAGGAATACACTTGCAATGAGAATGATCTATATATAAGCCCGATGGAATTGTATCAATTTTGAGAAATATTGCTGCTAATGAATGGTATTTGGTAGTGTGATCCTCCAACTCACACATTTTCCCTAATTTATCTTCAGAAAGTTCCTTAGTGAGCTTAGAGCCAGATCTTAGGGGTTAGTAATCAGTCTACTGTTTTAATGGAATCAGCAAGTCAAAAGCAGAGGAAATCACCAGTTGTTTAGTGGGTGGAGAACCAAGGGCTCAGGGTAAATGGCTCAGGACCAAGATCACATGCAATGAATGCGCTGGGAGGCCCTCCTTCATGTGGAGTCTGATGCATTAGGTGGTTGAAACGTGAATGCCTAGTTGAGCTATAATATTGTGGATGTACCCTTGACCTCCACCTTGATTATAGATAATGCACACATTTTCTTTGGAACCCATGGGATGCCTGGCTTTGTCATGGTGCCTTTTCTACTGATGCTCACATGGAGGTGTTCTGTTCTTTGCAACTGAATTTCTTCCTGCTTAAAGCGTAAGTCAGCAAAAATTTAAATTGAAGCCTCTGATTCTTCAATTCTCATAACCCATTAGGAAAACGAGACGAGTCTTTCATACCATGGTTCTCTGGCAGTGCAGAGGGCTGGGGCAGCTTAGGGTCTCAGAGCCAGTCTACTGAGTATCAAGGGCCCCAGGATGCAAACTGAGAAGCCCAGACATTATCCTTCACTGAGCAACAGGCAGGGACTTTGAATAATAGACACTGGGTGGGCTGTAAGAAAAGGATGGATTCTTCTCTACTATTCCTCCTTTCTTGACTTGGTCTTTCTTGGTTTAGGCTGGAATCATTGTGTTGGGGTCAACTCTGTCCTGATATCTGCAAAATCCAAGCTTGCATTTGAAGCTCACCCACTCACCCCCAGTCTGACTCTGTCTTCCTTTCCACTTGTCTCTTTCATGCTCATCCTGGAGCACCTGGGGTCCAGCCACCACCAATAGGCTTTCTTGCCACTTGCCTACCTCTCTGTCCTTGGTCATGGTGTGTCCTCCTTCTGGGGGGCTTTTCCTTAGCTCCTTGTCTCGTCTTACTCATCATCCAAAGCCCTGACAAAAACACCAAATCCTTCAAACCCTTAAGCAGAGTTATTAATTTTCTTCTTAGGGATCTTTGAGGGTTTGGTACCTCCAATTGAACTCTCGCTTCTTCTTCTCTGTTGGAGTCACATAATAATAATTATCACATAGTAACTTTACTCTGTGTGTGTGTGTGTCTGTCTGCTTGCCTGACTACTGAATATACAAATGGCAATGGCCAAACCATATATGACAACAAAACTCTAACCCAAAACCTCTGGAGGAACTGGGTCCAGAACTTGGTTAGAGCATTCGGTTAGAAGTTGGTCAACAGTTGCCAGTTTCCCTATGCCCCGCCTCCACCTTCCAACTTAGGACCAACCAGAGAAAGCCAAATATGCTCCCCAAACCAATCACATAAGAAGCCTGCTCCTAGTCAGCCACCTCCAGCATTTCCAGGCCAACAGCCTCCAATCAGGGCACACCTGAAGCCTTCCCTTGTAACTCCTGCCAAGCTTCCTCTTCCCCGGCCTGCTTTTGATGTTCTGCCAAACACAGGTGATGGTAGCTGACTCCTTTTTAGCCAGCTCTAAATCAATAGCCTCTGCTTATTCTCATTTGGGTGGTCTTTATTTATTTCTGCATCCCCAAGACCCTGAACAACAGATATCACTATTCTTATTTTACTTAGGGAGATACCGAGGATGAGAAGGGTTACACAGTTTGGCTAAGTTCTCACAGCTGAACCAACAAAGCCAATGTTTGAATTCATATCTCTCTGAATCCAAAGCTATTCCTTTTTCTACTCTGTGGTCATTCCTCCGCACACCACAGTGCTTGCATCTTTGTATCTCCTGAGCCCTGTACAGGGACTGGCATATAGCAAGTGCTCATCAGATAGCTGAGGGCTTGGGTTATTGCTAGTGTTCTTAGGAAATGAGTCTCTATTATTTCTAACAGGTCTGCACTTTTGGAAGCAGACAATGTATGTAAGTTCTGGCGAGCATTGCTGTTCTCAGAATAAATGTGAGCTGTTATTTATTGCAAAAAATACCAAGACTCATTTTTTAATATATTGCTTAACATAATAATTCCTGGAAACTGTTCCCCTGTGGTGAGATAAGGAAAAGTAAGAGAAAAAGAGTGCAAATGTCGTTTCTGAGCAAAAGATTAAAGTATTCCTCTCCTTGGGTTTTCTTCACATGTTTGAGTAATAGAATTGGTTGGTTGGCCTCAAGTTGTAAATTACAAACCCAACCACTCTTAAGCCAGTGCCCCTGGGCTGTGGTGTGTGCAGGTCATGCCATCAGGACAGACCATTCTTGGGAGAAGCCCATTTTGAAGCATTTATTTTCCCAGGATCTGAGGTACCTGATTTATTAATGAAACTATTTATAAAATAGCTTTGTGAGCATTTTATTTTTCTTTGGTATTATTCCTTTCTATGGAAGTCTGGTAGTTCTGGGAGAATTTTAAACTAAGAGCCTGACATGGAAGAAACTTCCATCATGGAAAACTTGCATACTGGTGGAAGTTCTTTTACAAGTTTGCAAAGGTAGCTTAGGCCATAATTATATGAGATGTTTTTAAGAAGTGGATTTTCTTGCAGTATCCCAAGACTGGGAATTGGAGCGTTCTGAGTTCCATATGAACTCCCTGTTTTGAGTAGGACAGCTTGTGTGATTTTTTAGAAGCCTCAATTTTCTAACCTATAAAATAGGTAGAAGGGATGTCTTCCCTACTTGGAGAATCAAATGAGATCATGATAAACATGAAAACACTTCACAAATTTAGAAAAGTCATGCAGCTGTCATCATTACTACAAAGAAAGCTATCCTTACAAAGTATCAAGTGATAATCTATTACTTGTTTTCTGCATTCTGTCCTAACAAAACAAAATATCTATCTTAGACTGGTGAAACTTGTCATATATAGAATCCCCAATTTGCATCAGGAATCATTGAATTATTAGTATTTGTCAAATCTTAAAAGATCATAAGATCATATAGTTCACCCTCTCTGTTTTGAAGTTCAGGATCAGATGTTTCCAGGGGAAGACTAAGTGGGAAGTCCTTGAGGGGATGGGTTTGTATAGAGTCTGAACCTTAATGAGTGTGTTTTTTTCTGGGGCAGAACATCAAATTCCATTAGACTACAACTTGTGAAGCCAGAAAAACAAGATGGTGGCCATAGTGGACGGAGGACCCGGGGATGGAAAGTGAAGGATGTGGCAAAGAGGACACAGCCACAGTGTTTGTCTATGATTTCAGACTTTTGTAGCTGAAATAGAGTCTTTTCAGCAGAAGACTGTCTAACTGTCTGTGTCAGTACTTCTGTACAGCTTATTACATGGACCATTGGTGTCTTTGTGTTCTGCCACTGATTTTTGGTCTCACATCTTTTAGAAAACTCTGGTATATCTCAGTTGTACTAAAGGAACCAATGCAGCATGGTGTGTCTTCTCAAGTAAGATTCCTCCTAATGGGGCTGAGTCTGCTCCTCTGAAAAGCTGTCATTGTTGTGGTGTAGAAACCAGTGGCCCAGAAGTATAACTCCTCGTGACTCATTGATCCAGTTGTCTTGCAACAGTGCAGAATCTTCTTCCAGTGCTTTTTTTCTGCCCAAACTGCAGATTTCTGTGCTTTGTTTGAACAAGAGTTGGAAGGGAGGGTTGAGACTGCTGCTCTCAAGTTTAGAGGGGCCATTTCTGAGCTACCTGGCACACACAATAACCTGTCCTTTGACTGGCCGATGGGACTTTCTGATAAGGGCCACCTGATACGTCTTAATGGATGCAACACCTCCTCTTGGGGGCACACACATTCCTCAGATGTCTGGCTCCAACCTGACAGCCTTTTGAACTTCCTATATTCTGAAAGCCCATTACTCGACTTAATAATATGGGGGAAATTTGAAGGCTGTCCTTGCCAAGGTTTTCTCAGACATGTCGAAAGGAGATGTAGTTTGTAAGAAAGGAGTTTTGAAAATTATCTCTGCAAATGATCAACATGCTCAAGTCTCTCCTTGACCCTGTGACACCCACCTCCCCACGCATTCTTGCCTCAAAAGAAGGGTTCTAACTAGCTGTCTCCTGTTTGTCATACTCCAATGGCTTATCACATATCTTTCCCAAAGCGTTCCTATTGGCCCCACAAACCTGATTTCCATGGACCCTATGGATTAGTTGCCAGTCCTACTGAACCACTTTTGTCCTTATTGTGAACTTTCTGCTATATTTGACCCTGATAACCACCCCCACCATCTTGGGACTCTTTCCTGAGCTTCTGTTTTCACCAAATTTTCTATTTTTCTTAGTATTGCTTTCCCCTAACAGGTTGAATTCTCCAGAAGCAGATTCTAACATGAAGTCCAGGGTGAAAGGTATTTATTAGGAATCAACATCTTTGGGGAGGGGGACACTGATGTAGGTACAACAACGCCTTAGGTAGCTTCAGGGTCTCTGTGGGGAGTATCATCTATCAGAGTGTCTGTCCCATGTCAAGGAGAAATGAGCAGGTCTCTACTCCCACCTGGCTCAGTCACAGATGCTTTGTTCCTGGGAAGGACTTGACCTCTGGCAGAACAGCTCTGTACAGTGGGGAAGATCCTGAAGGAGCTGACAGCTGGATGCTGTTTATAGAGCAAACTCCCTGCAGCTGGGTGACAAGTCTGGGCTTAAAAGGGAATTGGAGGGAGGTGGCCCTGTGACCACCCCATTTTCCTTCATATGTCCCTTGGCACCAGGTGGTCACACACACCTCTGAGAATGATGAAAGCAGTGGGCTTTCTCCCCGCAAGAAAAATGCACATGTGCCCACTGGTAAATACATTACCGACAACTTGAAAGGGTTCATAAATGTTCCAAAACCCACCAAAGTGTCCTTACAATAGATAGACTTAATCACAGTCGATCTGCCATTATATCTGATTCTTCTCACTATACTTCAATTCACATCCAAATATATCCCAAGAAAAACTCAGAAATCAAGTACTTCTGGGTCCTTTCTCCTGAATAATTTTATTTAATCCTCACCACCCACCTCCACGTTGGGTAATGGTGGTGTTATTTACGTTCTAGGAAACCAAGGTGCTGAGAGGATAAATGATTTGCCCAAGATCACACTGATACTAAGTGGCTGAGGTCAGTTGTAGTAAAAAAATGTTCTGCTTACTTCTACAGCTCATGTCTCTTCTACTTTATCTCCCTTCCTCAAAGAGGTTCTCTCTCAACTCTCAAGGAGCTTGTAAATTAAAAGGGGCCTGGGAGACAAGAAAAGTATGCAAATAAACACAGTGCAAGGACAAAGAGATAAGTATTATAATATAGCCAGGGACACAATTTGTATGAGAAGGAACATCCCCTTAGGTTCGTTAAACAAGTGATAATTTTCCCCATCAGAGTCCATATGAGAATAGTTGTCGGAGATAATTAAATGGTCTCTTTGCTTATACACTGTCGACATTTCCATAGCAGACATTTCTAGACTTTAGCTGGTTATTTAAAAAATATTTATTAGGCATTCATTCAGGCCATATGACATCAATAATTATCTTTATAAAATAACAAATCATACATTTTACACATATAAGCCTACATATCTTCTAAGATTTCACAGATTCAAGAGGGGGCTGTGATGAACAGCATATTGCACTACAAAGCCATAGAGAAGCAGATGATTGTTGTAACACAGAGAGGACCTGATGTTTTTGTTGTCTCTATCTCTTGCACAGGCTTGTTTAAAATGGCTTTAATTATAAATGCATATTATGCAGACAGCAATGTGTTTGTTATACAGTATATAACACATGCAGTTTTACATGTTCTTAATGACAGTTAGCCAACATTTCCTTTATTAACTTCCTAATCTATAAGTCCTCACTATTTGGCCTGAGACTAAAGTGGTAGGCCTACAAGGGATATCCAATAAAGAGTCTAAATGAATTAGTCAATGGTTCAGTATAAAAGTGAGTGAGCAGATTCCTTATTGTCAAATACTTGGACCTTCTTTAAGATCTCATTTCACTGTTGTTTTGTTTTTGTTTTTTTTAGGTCTACATTTATAATTTTTGACAAGGATTCAGCTGCCTCTTTCATTCTGAACTTTGTACTGATGCCGAAAACTCGACCTCTGTGTACTGGTGTCGAATTGAATCTCAGACACATAGTTTTGGGTAAAGTAGAAAGGAATAACTTCATTGCTTTGCCAGGCAAAGGGGGACACAGTGGACTCATGCCCTCAAAAACTGTGTGTCCCAACCCGGGAGGATTTGGTGAGGAGTTTTATAACCATGGGTCAAGGGTGGAGTTGCTGATAAGGATTAGGGTGTGTGAAGGGCTTGAACTCTTTTAATCTGGCTTCAGGTGGTCTCTTGATGAGCTTCTCAAGGTTATCACACTGTGATCTTCAATGAAGAATGTTAACATCTTCCATCTTTGTTGGGGGTTTTAGTTCTGTAAAGAGCTCAAAGATATTGCTATGTTTATGCCTTGAGGTAGACCTAGGACCCTGCTCCAAGGCTGCACTATTGCTTCTTGGCTGCTCCTCTCTTGTCTCTGCATCCCCTCCCTTCTCTGATTAGCAACTGTTTGAAAGGCTTCTGAGCCCCACAGGGCCCTGCTCAGTTTCAGTACTCTCAATTTAACGGACTATTGAGAATCCCTATTTATATGGTCATCAAACCCTTGAAACCCAACATGTACAAAGCTAAGTTTGGTAGCAGTGATGTCATGGTGGTTAACAGCATGACTTTAAAACTCCAGCTGTCTGGGTTTGAATCCTGGCCACTTACTAGCTGTGAGACATTGGGCAAGTTATGTAATGCCTTCGTTATTGAGTGTTAAACATGTAAGTTACCTGTAAAAAACTCCTGGCACATAATAAAGTTCATAAATGTCAACTCTCATCATCATGGTCAACTCTTAGATTTTCGTTAAAAGGTGTGAAACCAAGCAGGACCCTGTGGGGCTCCTAGGCATGGAAGCCATTCTGTGTTCCCCAGTTCTTGTTTGTAGGGAATAGATTCCAGCCTCCATGACTTTACCTGAGTTTCAAAGGGCAGATTTGAACTGTTGCAATCAGAGAATGGAGGAGATATACAGACAAGGGAGAAGACCACCTGAGGCCAGATTAAAGGAGCACAGGCCCTGCACACACCCTGATCCTTATCAGCAACTCCACCCTTGAACCATTGCTAAAAAACTCTTCACCAAATCCTCCCAGGCTGGGACACACAGTTTTTGAGGCATGAGCCCACTGTGCCCCCATTTGCCCGGCAAAGCGATGAAGTTATTCGTTTCTACTTTACTCAAAACTCTGTCTCTGAGATTCAACTTGGTACTGATGCACAGAGCTGAGTTTTTGGCATCAAGTGTGTCCTTACTATATAATCTGATCTGCACCCATCATATCTTTGCTTCCCCAGACTCTTTTCAGCCTCACATTCAAAACTTCCAAAGCATCTCTCAAACCTACCCTCATGATTTTTCCCACCTTCAGTGCCCTGGTTCCACCTGTCCTCACCTGCAGGCTTGATTACTGAAGTGTGTTCCCAACCAGCTTCCTAGCAGCCAGAACTACTTCTTTCCAACCCCTGCCACATTCTGCATTTAAACCCTAGATTCAGTGCTCCCAACCTCCTTGCTCAAAAATCTTCAGTGGCTCCCACCACCTTAGCTTTAAGTTCAAACTCCTTAGCATCATGGCATCCAATGTCCTCCATTACCTGGTGCTGTCTCTCTCCCTAGACTTCTCTCTCCTCATTTCCCTTTATGCCAGTGCTCTGACCTCTAACTATTTTGAACTTTTAAGTTTCCAAAACATGTTCTACATTTTCCTTTTCCTTTAGTCCTTTGCATATGAATTACTTCCTCCCTCTACAGTACCTCTGCTTAAATCCTTATGAAGCTCTTTTTCTGGAAACTGTCCCTGATTACCCAAAGATCCATGGGGTGGCTCTTTATACCTCATCGCTGCCTGTTAGGAGGATTTTTAAAACCTCACACAAAGGGAGAAGAAACACAGACACGTGAAAATGGTCCCTGCTCCACGCAGGGTAAGGAGAATGCATGTGTGAATGGGGACTTCCCAGAACACCTGTGTAGCTCACCTGGCCTTAACCTTCCAGAGGCTTAGAAGTTGGCCACATCTGCTAGGGCCTTGATATCAGAGCGCCTACAGCCCCTCTGCTAGGCAAGGTTGTTTTGGTTCTCCTCCTTCCCTGGCTGCTGCTCCAGAATAGAGTCCAGGTTTATATAAGATGCTAGGGATCACTGGTGCTTATTGGCCCAATCAGAGGAAGTAAAACCTGTGTCTTTCTGGACCCTGCAAGAAGGAATGGGGTGAATGCACAAGTCCAGTACTCCACAGCTCAGACAACAGTCTCCTGGGCCATCCCTCTGTGTAGACTTCCTCTTCATCTCTCTTACCTCTCTGAGAGCTTTACAAATACATACAAATGAAAACATGGAGGATATTGATCCTTATGTAGCAGAATACAGGGAGCTGGGTATCCAACATATGGCTCTCTACTGTGGAGGAGGAGGGTCTGTGAGGAGCCATGGCAAAAAGATGGACTTGACGGTCAGACCACTTGGGTTCACCTAAGTTCTGGGGCTCCCAGAACCTAACATCTGAGTCTCAGATTTCCTATTTTTACAGTGGGAATACTAACAGTGGCAATTTTCTACCATTCAGCAAGAATTAAGTAAGTTAGCACATGGACTGTTTAAAAACAATCCTGGCACATAGTACCTGCTTAGAGTTGGCTATTAGTTGAAGCTCTTGCTATCCAGTTGAAGAGAAGAAATCCATGCAAAGAGAGGCATTTGAAAATCAATTCATTGGGCACTTTGGGGCTGAACTTTTGTTTGAAGTCTTGTTCTGTCACTTAAAGAGTGAGGGGCACACCCTCATCTTCTTCACCTCTGAAACACGAATGACAAAGCTCATAGAGTTGTTAGGAGGTTTAGAAATAATAATACAGAGAAGGCGGTACAAAAGTACCTACCCAATCTGCGTGAACCCACTCCTCCTTGAGTTCCCATAAAGATTGAGTGGCAATGATGTGCATTTCTTTCCAGAGGAGCTAAGAGATAAGAACTGGGTCACTGATCCAACTTGTGAAAGGGCAGCTAGGTCAAGGAAGAAATTATGAAACCCTGTCAGCAACTTACCTGGGGATGAATGGTGATGGGAAGGAGAGAGAGCCATGGGCAGACCCACACAGAGAGAAAAGACTCACAAGTTCTCTTGGTGGAAAGTCATGAAAGGCAGAAGCCAGGAGTTCAGGGAGTTGACTGAGGCTGCTGTTGCTGGACCAGAGGGAGGGTCCCCTCCAGAGGGCTCCCTGCAAGTAAGACCAAGACTTGGGCACACCTTGTGCCTCACAGAGTCAGTAGGAGCCAGAGCCTGGCACATTTTCTGTTCCAGAAGGTACTCCAAGCCAAGAGAGAGTGCATTAGGATGAGTTAAAGTACTGAACGTAAAACAAGCTGGGTTTTTTTAGACAATCATTCTCAAAGACAGTGAGTGAAATTTGTGCCACTTTAAATAAGGGATATGTCAGCAGGAAAAAAATAAAAAAGGAAGAAGAAAGATACCCCCGCGTTTCTCCCTGTAGTACTGCAAGACAACAAACAGAGCAGTGTGCCAACCACAGCCGCACCCAGCACTTTCTTGGCCATAAGCTGTGCTTCCTGCATTTTTTTCTGTGACTCACTCCCACTGCCTGAAGTCGATTATCCTCTGCCTCAAGACTTCTTCAGTTTTCTTTCTCCTTGGAGGAAGCCAGCAATTCTCTGGCAATAACTTCTCTCTATTAGCCCACGTGTGGCTGACTGGACTAATGTCCATTGAGCATCTCATATGGGGCTCAAAAGGAAAGGGCGCAATTCTATACAAAGGTAAATAGTTGGTTTTACTCTGGAAGGAAGTCTCACTTCTGGGATGGAAAAGACTCTCAAAATGCCTTGGAAAAATCTTTGGAAAATAAAATAACAACACCAAGGGAAGTTTGTAAAACACTTCTTTATAAAGAGCACTTATATTCATGACCTCATTTAACAAACCAACCCTGCAAATGGGAAATGGGACATGAATTAACACTATTGCATCAAGAACAGTAATTTGGAGAACTGATTTGACTTATTGAGAATTACTTTGTCAATGATGGAGAAACTTTTCAACTTTTCAGTCATCCAGAAATGATGAATTGCCTGTGGTCAGGGAGGGTGAAGCCATCTTTAAGAGTGCTGGCTGTACACATTACCGCCTTCTCTGTATATCACTGTCCCCCTGGCCATCTCAGGAATGGGCCATTGGTAGCTGTGGTTTTACTCAGTGGTCCTGCTTTCTGGTCAGTGTTGTATAAACCAGGTGTGCAGAGTGCTGGTCAAGGATTAGAAGGAATGGAAGTTCTGACAGTTCTGCTACAGCTACCTTACATTTTGAAGTTATATAATTTAAACAAAGTCTAAAGCAAATCAGTGCCTGTATTTTCCCCTTAAACAAGGTGAAGACTTCAAAACCTTTTAATTCACTGTGAATCCCACTCGTTTCCCCTAAATACCCAGTTATTATCCAATATTTTAGTTCTAACTCATTTTTATGCACAAAAGCTTAACAGGAACAATAATCATGAGTATTATTATATAAAGTCATTTTGATTTAGCACTCCCAATGTATATTGCCAATGTACTTAATAATCATTACTTCTTGCTTCTCACTTCTTCTGACTTAATTTTCATACTAAAGTATCTCCTATATTTCAGTAAAAATCTGTGGCTAGAATTTCTCCCAGTCTTTAAATATCTGAAAATCTGTTTTTTTTGAATCTGATAAAGATTATGTCATCCATAAGTAATAGAGGGTCCCTAAAAGTAAAGCCTTAAACTAATTAGAGTTTTGCTTTTCTCATTCATCAATAAAGTCAGAATCAGGCTAACCATAGCTTGTATAGGAGCCCCCACAATATACTCAGGGACCCGGCCTCCTGCCATGTTTCTGTTTCAATGGCCTGTAGATCGCTTCATATTCACAATATGGTGGCTGGAGCTCCAACCTTTTCTAAGTTCCAGGCAGAACCAGTGGAAAAGGCAGGAAGCAAAAATAAAACAGCTGTTGACTCGACCCTTCCAAACAAATTACAGCTATTGCATTAATTTCTAGATGCACTTTATCTATTGACACTTCACAAATTGCTTTCCCACAATTTCCTGTGTTCTTTCCACCTAGTCTTCTAATAGAGAAGTTTGAAACTTCTGTATTTTCAAACTTAATTTTAATATTTTTCTCTCTATTAATCCTTCTGAAAGACATACTTTAAGCATTCCTCTACCTCCCAGCTTGCTAAGTCTCTCTTTTTTTCTGTCAAGCCTACTGTTTTACTTGGTTATTGAAATTAAAAATAAAATTTTCAATGATTGTATTTTTGATATCTAGGCTTCTTGATTGGTTATTTTTCCTACATGATTTCTCTTGTCATTTCTTTTTTCTTTTTTTTTTGTGGTATGTGGGCCTCTCATTGTTGTGGCCTCTCCGGTTGCGGAGCACAGGCTCTGGACGCGCAGGCTCAGCGGCCATGGCTCACGGGCCCAGCCGCTCCGTGGCATGTGGGATCTTCCCAGACCGGGGTACAAACCCATGTCCCCTGCATCAGCAGGCGGACTCTCAACCACTGCGCCACCAGGGAAGCCTTCTTGTCATTTCTTGCTTTATGGGTGGTGTTCCTTTACATCTCTGAAGATATTACATATTCTTATTGTTTATTACCTTTCAGACTTCTCAACTTTACATGGCTTCATAGAGTCAAGTTCTCCCAATTTTTATTCCATAGACTATCATTTGTAGTGTTGTATGTTTTATAATTCTTATGTTCTAGGTCATTTCCCATGGGCATTAGTGGACATCAGTGGACATTCTCTTCCCTGCATGGCCTGAGGCATGGAGATAAAGTTTTGGGTTTGCCTCTTCCCATATGATACAGAATTCACTGGCTATGAATTAATTTGGTGGGCCTTGAGTTGGGTTTCTGTATTCCACGGGTTTCTCTATTTGAATTCTGTACCCACCACTATGCACCTTTGGGGATCTCATCTCTCTCATCAGTTACTGCTTTCATCATGACTTGGGGTAGGCAGAAAGCTTCTGACTGGTGGGCTGAGACATTCGGATCCCAGTTCACAGAAGGGGCAATTCTTTGTTTCATGCTTACTCTCTTTTTCTTGCTGTTCTTGGGCTTGTGTCCTAGACTCTCATACCTAGAGGTGGGGTGGAGTCCAGTGAGCCAGCTTGTAAGCTGGGGTCTGGTCCATATTCTTCAATCTGGACCACAAGCTCGGGACTCTATGAGTTTCCTTTTCATTTCTGGCCTCTGCATATTTTCTTTCTGGCTTCGGAGCTCAGTGAAATATTTGTTAGACAATTTATATGTGTCATCTAATATTTCCATGTGTTTAGAGCAGGAAGGATGGTATTAATATGCTTCACAAGGCATCTTGACCTGAAATCAAGAAACTAGCCTACAGGGGAAAGAGTTGTAAGTGGCATTGAGAAACATTATTTGCTCAGGGCTGGTTGCTTGGATTGAGAACGAGAACATTGGAGGCTTCACAACTGCCCTGTGTGTCATGTATTTGCCTTAAGGTTGAGCTGTAGAGAAAGAAAAATGCATGGAGCACATTTGCTGAGTGGGGTCAAATCAGGAAGGGGAGCCTGCTAGAATCCCAACAGCTTTCTGACTTCTGTTTCCAGTCTCTTGTATGGCCATACTACTTTCTGTGCTTGATTCCATAACACTATCCATTATCCTCTGTGTGTGTGTGTGTGTGTGTGTGTGTGTGTGTGTGTATAGAAACTCATTGAAGTGGTTCTCTATACATGCAGCCAAAGGCATTCTCATCAAAATGTGGAATTCAACTTCAGACCCACCAAAAGCCCAACTCAGATTTTCTGATTGCCTCTGAGAGTGTATTGGCTTGTTTGATCCATAGCAGAGTCTTGTGTAGGTCATTTCAAGAAACACAGTTGAAATAAGAACATCTCAATAAGCCATAAAATGGAGTCTTCCTAGTTAATTTCTGTGTGTCATCACAGAGTTCCTGAAACCAGTTGGGGCAATTGCTCTAAAAATGGGCAGCATTTCATTGTGTTCTCATTGTTGAGTAAACCTAAGCCAATAAGTTAAACTTTTAAACTCTCAAATTTGTAAGTATGAATAGTAGGGCTATTTTCAAGGTTAAAGTCATCAATGTAGTTGACTAGGACAAAGCATTGTTTAATAAATGTGTGTTCTCTCATCCTGTCCTTATCCTATTATGAGCAGGTGCCCGAGGAAGAAAGAGCCAGTGTTGCCCTGGTAGGAAACTTTCTTAGAGGAAATCTGGTGTCACATTTGGGCAGGCGGCCAAGGGAGACATGTGTGCCGTTGGAGGAATGTCCATATCCAATCTTCAGCTGTTCTTGGAAGAGCTCTCCATGGCTGAAGCCTGCTCTGTCTGATTAGTACCAGGAGCAGTAATTTGACACTGCAGGCTTTTCCCCTTGAAGTTCAAACGCCTTGTGAGAGAGGCAGGCAAGTTCATAGGAAGCTGTTCCTGAGCTTCTCTTGCTTGTGCTGCCGCATTTCCCCAGCTTGGCCTATGGCTTCACCAGTTGGTGTTCAGAGTCCACAGTCCAGAGATGGACCTCACCCTATAGACATGATTTACATAGGCAGAATGAGGCAGCCCTTGTCCTGGGCCTCAAGGGAAGCATTTGGCAAGTTTTAAATATTCTGCTTATTTTTCCAATTATGCATTTTCAAAGTCTTTTTTTTTTTTTTGCAGCAAAGGACCAAAAGTGACTACAAGTTAGGGATGGGCAGAAAAGAGCTGAATTTACATACTGCCTAGTTGTCCCAGATGAGACTGGGATGCTCCTTTCTGGGCAATGGACTGTGGGAGAACACTGCTTATGAACTGCAGGAGGGACACGTCCCTGTGCGAGATGGACCACATCCATGCGGTTGTCAGCCTGATGGTGAAGAGCTGGCATCTCCCAAAATGAGACGTGATTTAAATGTGTGTGTTTGCACACTCACACGTGTGCACATTATCAGGAGAGGGTGAAAAAGAGGATTCCTTAGAAGTGCGGGCCCAGGTTGTGTGTGCCCTGGACTACTTCCCCAGCTTCTTAATTCATCTCCCTTTCCCCACGTTCACTCCAGCTACTCTGCATGGTGACCAGCGCCATTTTTCTAAACAGCACCTCTCACCATGCCTCTCTTTAAAGCTGCTTTTCACCCCTTAAGACAAGTACAGGCTCTCAGTCATGGAGTAGGGGTTGCCCACAACCAGTGTTGCCCACTTACCTTTCTTCTGTTCACGTGAAAACATGAACCTGATATAAACACAGTTTAGTTGGGTTGCCATCCCAGGAAACACCTGTAGGAGACGTGAAAGTGAGCTGGAGAAGAGTGTAATGACAAGTAACTTACCACCTGGAGCAGTAACCAGAGCGTAATCCATCCACTCTACTCCACACAGGATGAGGGAGCTGAGATGCTGATTCTCCCAGACCTTGTGGGTGTTGGTTGATGCTGTTTGTGGGGCACTTCCCAGGCTCTTCTGGCCTGAGGTCCACATGGGCAAAGTGGGCTCTGATGTCCAGATGAACCTTTCAGCAAAGAAAGGAAAGTACTGACACTTGGAACAGGGCTTATATGCACTGATGCACTAAGGATGAGAGACATGTAGGAACCCACCACATCACTCTTTCTCACCTACAGAAAGGGTACAATATAAAGACATACATAATGCATAGTTAATGAAACTTCTATTCTTACCATGACCCTTCTTCCCCTAGTCCATCCCTAATAATGCTAAAATATTCCAGCTCACTGTATATACCTGAGATCCATTTATTCATTCATTCACTTATTTATTAATTCAATAAAAAGTTACCAGTTGTTTGGCTTTAGTCCACACACTGTGGCGATGGCTGGGGATGATATCTTGAATATGGCACATGAGCTTGATCCTCATTGAACTTACAGCTTAATAATGGGCAGTGGAGCCAGTAACATGCAGATCGGAAAGCAGGGAGCTACATTATATTGTGTCAAGTCCCATGGTGGGGGAAGGACAGTGATATGGGAACATCTAAGAGAGATGTACAAACTTCGCTCCAGGAGGTGGTGAAGCCTCTCCAGTAGAAGTGATGTTTAAGCCTTGACTTACTGAAGGATGGGAAGTCATGTCTAATGTGGATAGTGTCACTTGGCAGAGGAACTGTCATCTCTCTTGGATCCCGTGACAAAGAGTTAACAAGACTTCCCACACACACAAACAAGCTTCCCTAGAACAAGTGACTTTGGCAGGTGGTGCTTTTGTCTGTGCTGAATGTGAATGGCATGTGTTTCCCCTCCCCCGGGACTGGAGCATCCACGAAATTCCAGCAGCACTGCCTTGTTACTCTCACTGGGCAGTGGTATCATTCAAGGCATTCTTCTTTAACAGATTTATAGAGAAGAACCTGGCTGCTCACATTAGCTGGAGCCAGACGATGCCTCCCCAGATAATTCTACAGCGTGGAGTCGAGAATGAGCTCTCCTTAGAAGATGGTGGAGGACTTTCCTTGACCTTTTTCCCCTAATGTACTCAAAAGCTGTGTCATCCTTTCCCCTCTCTGCACATGGTTTCATTATTTGTAACAAGTAATGTGCACACCTTGAAACTGAACAGTATTATAACTGTTGTTTATTTTTGAGGAACATTCCAGCACTTTCCCATCTCCATACCTATCACCCTTCAACACAGCCACTATGGGAAGTTACAAACTCTGTCCAAATATGTTGCTTCCTTAGATCTCAGGGGTGTGTGTGTGTGTGTGTGTGTGTGTGTGTGTGTGTGTGCATGTCTATGTGTGTTTTAAGGGCAGAGTGGCACTTCCCAATCAAAATTGGGGGTTTGGGGTCTATGACTTGTGATGCTAAGATGCGTCAAGTCAAGACAATGCCTCACTGAGGGGCCTTCTCCAGCTGTATTGAAGGTATGTATACCAAGCAATGAGGCACCAATACTGGCTTTTGGGAGATGCTCAAATATTGTTGAATGCAAAGTCAAATGCTGTGAGGGGGAAAAATTAGCTAATTAAGAAACTTTAAAACTTAATTTTTTTTCAGCTTTATTGATTCTGGGTCTATATGGCCAAGCTTTTTAGGTGTTCTTTGATCCTTCCCAGGGAGAAGGAAGACATTGCATGCAATCCGTCTCCACTTCATCCATTGCATGGAGTCTTGTTCCTGTGGCTTCTTCTCCGCCAAAGAGCTGTTGTGACTAGCCAAGTGACTGATAAAACAAGGAGGCTCGGGAGAAGCCCAGTCCTCTGGGTTCTGGGAAGGCCACCATGTGCAAAACCTATCTCACTTTTGGGGCAATCTGAGGTTTGGTGATTACTCCTTTAGACCTTCATCTACTTGAATCAATGCTCTGCAGTGGAAATGTTGCTGTTAGAGATTTGAGACCCCCAGCTCTGCTGCTAACCCACTGTGTAGGGCACTTCAGAACTCTGGGCCTCAGCTGTAGCATCAGCAGAACGAAGGGTGAGGCTACATCAGGGGATGCCAATTTTTTATTGTGATGAAGAGGGAGCTTGGTTCAAAGAAGGCAATCATGGAAGCCTTAGCTGGGAAGCATAGGGGGCCAGGACTCTGCCCCTTGAAGCACAGAATGTGCATGCGGGGGTGTGTCTGAGGGGACTGTAGCTCATTGACCCAGCCCCCAACTTTCTTATATCTCCACCATACTTACCTTAGGAATCCCTGAGGGCTTCCAAGAAACCTCAGTGATTCAGAGTAGGAAAGTCTGGGAAAACCCAAACAAAACAGTGGATTAAAGTGCTTCTAAGCCTTCTTCCAGCTCTAACATTTCACAAGCCTCTGGATTAAATCAAAGGCCAGTATTCCTCTTTTTAGAGGTGGGTCCTCTGGGAGAAGTTCCTGGCTGTCCAGAAGGTACCTGCTGGAAGCAAGTATGACACGAGGAAGGCAGAGAATATTAACCTTGGCACCTATTGTCAACTCAGAGCTTCAAGGACAAATCGAAATTCAGCTCCAGTGGGATGTGAGCACCAACCAGGGCAGGGAACTGATTCCCCAACCCCTACCACAGTCATCAGCATATAGCAGGTGCCCATAAATAGATATCAAATTCATGAGTGAAGAATGGCCTTCTGACCTGAGCCTTAACCCTGGTTTTGTCACTGAGCCTTGGTTTTCTCATCTGTAGAATGCGGATGACAACACCTTTTTCATGGAGCTTATGAGGAGGCTTTAAAGGCAAAGCATCTATAAAACTTCTGGCTCATAGTAGGTTCCCAATAAACAGAGTTATTATCATCCTGTATAGCAGGTTCAGACACACTGACTGGGTCTAAAGTAATAAGACATAAGGTTATAAGAGGGCAGGAAGGGGCTGCCCAGAGTCCAGCCCACAATGAGCAGGCTAAGAAAGGCCAGAATGAAGGAGAGCAGGCGCTTCTGGAAAGGGAGGAGGTGTCCAACAGTGGAGACAAGTAGCCTTGACCAGGTTCCCTGCCTACCAGTCATCACCCTGTGAGGCCCTCAGTGTGTGGTTCAGGATGCTTCGTGTCCATTTCCCATAAATGCTCACAGTGACTCTGAAAGTGTTTACTAGCCTTAGCCTCTTGGATAAGGAGTCGATCCTCAGAGGGGACCCGCTGTGTATTTAGATGACGTGGGTGGCGGGTCTTCAGCACAGTCTTTGATTTGGGGCATTTGTCTTGGGGTCAGTGCTGCATGTGCAGGTGTATTTCCCCTGTCCCCCTGGGTCCCTGTGGAGCAAGGGAGATTCACCACGTCTCTCTTCCTATGGAATGTGGTGCCTAGATAGACTCGTATCTCCATCAGTGTCACCCCACCCCATCATGACCCTCCTCTGCCATCTCTGTCCGCACTGGCAGGTAACCACTTGTTCCTGTTAGCGGAGTCTGTTGTGATGAGAACATTAATTTCTTCGTGTGGACATGTGTCTGTGTCACTTGTCAAGAGAAACATCACACACCAGCAGGTGACCCTCCTCTGTTCCATCGGGTACCTTCATCTGGGGGAAACAGCAATTGATTCGATGATATGGAGATGTCTGCAAACCATGCTACGTGGTCCCTATGCCATGCTCAGGTTACTGTAAATAATGATTGTTTACGGAGTCAGGAGTCATCATTGTGTTTCCTTATGTTCAAACAGCGCTTCACAGCTGAAAGAACATGGCAAGTCCTGTCACTCGCATAATCCATGAAGAATGCCTCGGGGGAAGAGACACTGATTCTGTGTAGAGACAGGGAAACTAAGTCCTCGAGAATGGATAGGATAGAATGTTCCCAGTGTGAAAACTGGTCAAAAAGTGAAGCCAGGATTTGGTACCACTAACCAATAGTAGTAACAGCAGATCTAGTGCTAAGTCCTTAACTCCAGAAGTGTCATTTCTCACTGGACCCTAATCTCAAAGGACACATCCACTCACATTGAAACTCATTTAAGACCTAAGGCACAAGCTATAGGAGAAAACAGGTAGTATGATTCCATTTACATATAAAATTCAAAAGCAGGTAAACTTAAATTAAAATATTAAGACAACAGTCTCCTCTAAGACAGAAAAATGATCCTTGATTTAGGGGGTTCCAAGGCATCCTGAGGCTATTTTGCTTCCTTCACAAAGGGGAAGCTTAAACTGATCATTTTTACCATTAAAATAAAGAAATCTGTATTGTGGGAGGTAGTTTTCACTGGATAGGCCAAGATAAAAGTGGGGGATTCTGATAATGATGTTCATTTCCCTTATGTTCCAAGAATTAAATGTCAGTGGAGCCCCTTAGATCCAAATACTAGGTACCATTTTATTGTGCATCTACTATGTGCCAGGCTCTGCTCATAGCACACTTTCTACATTGTTTCTTGTAAATTCAGCATCTAGGGAGAGGAAAGGTGTGATCCATACACGTCATTTGATTTTTATTTTGAAGATTTTTCTACTAAAATATTTGTAGCCTATATTTTTTTACACAAAATACTTTGGTAACATACTTTTTTCCTTACAATTTGATCTGGGGCTCCAGAAAAACAGAATAATAATTCCAAAACTACTGTTTTGTAAATCCCATGCCTTCTAAGCTGAGGACACAGGCAGGAAAGAGTAACCTCACCCTTGGTTACAGGATAGAGGGTGGGCTCTGGAGAGACAGAGGGATCTGACTTAAAAGTCCCATCAGCTTCCCAGCAGTGTGGCTCTGTGAATGTTACCCAACATCTACAAGCATCAGCTTCCTCATCTTTCAAATAGCTTTCTGCTCTAATGTGATACACACACTCCTGAAAAACCTTGCATTCTGCAAAATCACACACTAAAAATAGCAAGGCTTATGACCAAAATCTCATAAAGAGAAGAGCTAACAGCTCAAAAGGCAGGTAACTTTGCAACCAGACCTCCCAAAATATATGAATAAAAGTGTTGGTGTTCAATGTTAACAGATAGAAGCACGTAACCATAACTATAGTTCTTTACTTGTAATATAAGGTAAAAGATCCTGCTGGAAGGGAGGTGGAAGGAAAGGTTAAGGGTAAAATGTATCCAGACTGGGGAAACCATGGACTAATCCCTTCTAGGAAAGAGCTGGTGGTGAAACTGAGATAGAGAGAGAGATAGAGAACAGGTATCAGGGATACAGGACTGTTTTCTTCCCCAGCTTGCTGGGATCCACAGGGCTAGGTTACTTGAAGTTTAGCTATTATTACTGGATGGTGTGAAATTTAATATATAGGAGAAAAAAAAAATTTCATGTGAAACAAACTCCTCTTCTGCACGGTGCAGACAGTGTTCCCTGTTCCCTATTTATTTACCTCTTGGATGTAAGCTAATTCCTGTTTCAGGAATATGCTTTAACATAGAACGGATTGTCATATCCCTCATCAGGTTGTTTTTATGCTTACATGTAAGAAAGTTAAAGGGTTTGACAGTGCCTGACACTCAGTAGGGTCTTCATAAACTCTGGCTTTCATTTGTGCTGTATCATTATTAGTTTTAGGATGAGTAGCTATAATTTGGCAATAATGAGTTGTCTGACTCCTAGTTCAAACATTTTCTTCAATTTTTTTTGAAGAGTATTAATCTATGCAGAGGGGGCACAAAAAGTAACATCCTGAAACCTCTGGGAAGCTTGGGTAAGCTGATGTTCCTGTAGAGGGTCCACTGGAGAGACTGAACCATGGAGGTGGCCTGCAAGGAAATGCAAACACAAACTTTCAAATGTAAATCTCCTTCAAAGAGCCTCTTCTGGAAAAGTAAATTTAGGTTCCATTGATTGATTCTGCGGTATTTGTCAAGAGTGTAAATAGAACCTGTGACCAGAGGGTAAATGCAACATACATAAAATATTAAGCTGATTAAAGAATATCTTTTCTATATTGACGAAACTTGTGAGGTCTGGTACGTAGTGCAAAAAAACAAAACCAAAAAAACCCACCAAAATAATCATCTTGAGCACAAAAGGTAGGTGCTGGGACCCTACTGTTTAAATAAGAAGGCTGTATCCTTCAGGGGAGACAAAGAGAGAAGTGGAGGAACTTGATATCACATCACCTGAAGATCAGTTAAAGATAAGGCCTCCTTTAGCTTCAAGAAAGTAAACTCAGGGGCACCTATTGTTACATTCAACTATCTCACTTATTTTATAAGTTCCAGCAGGAGACAGACACAGAAAATCAGTACAGCTTAGACTAATAATGAACTCTCTAACAGTGGAATCTGCTCAAATCTGGAAGGCTATGTTGTTAGAAGCAAGTGTGCTATCTGAAGACATTTAACCAGAAAGGGCATGGCCACTCTGTGAGCTGTGAGCGGGTTACCTTGCTTGGCCCTGCTTCCCACTAAGACACATATATGTGGGATGTTCTCAAACTCTAAAAGAGCCTTCATATGAAAGGCAGCCCAAAGAAAACCAGGTGTTCACCTTATGTGCATTACAAACTATGATCTTTAGGACAGTCCTGTAAATTGAGTGTTACATTAGCTTGCTAAGGCTGCCGTTACAAAGTACTGCAGACTGGGGGGCTTAAACAACAGAAATTTATTTCCTCATAGCTCTGGTGGTTGGAAGTCCGAGACCAAGGTGTTGGCAGGATTGATTCCTTCTGAGGCCTCTCTCCTTGGATTGTAGTCTTCTTCTTGTGTCTTCACCTGGTCTTCCCTTTGTGCTTGTCTGTGTCCTAATCTCTTCTTGTAAGGACACAGTCATATTGAATTAGGACCCGCCTTAAAGGACTCATTTTAACTTAATTACCTTTTGAGAGGCCCTATCTCCAAAAACAATCACATTCTGAGGTACTAGGAGTTAGGGTTTTAAAATGTGAATTTTGGGGGGCACACAATTCAACTTATTCCAGGTGTCATTACCACCATTTTACTAATGAGGAAAATGAGGTACTAAGGCTCAGTGATTCACCCAGGGTCAGGCGGTGAGTCAGTGCAGAGCTGGGATATAAACTTGGACCTGTCTGAGGCCAAAACTCACACCTTACCCCCAAGCTGTATTGGCCCATCTGAATAAGGCATATAAGAGCGGCTGCCCAGGATGGCTTCTTGGAGAAGCTGGGATGGGGCCCAGAGTAGGCCCAAGGCCAGGAAACAAAGGTCCCCAAGACCTTGAAGCTGGGAGGCAGCAGGGGGCTGTGTAAAGTAGGACCAGGACACCCAAGAACCAGGTGCACGTGGACCCCTCTTACCCTTTCAGTCCTGTTGGTGCCTGGTCCAAGCTCGTGCAGATTTCCTGAAACATCCTGAGTGTAGACAGACCTACCAGAAAACTGCACCTCGTGTATTCCTATGAGAGAAAGCAGCTTCCTTGCTGCAAAGTCAAGGGATACTGTGATGAAAGAGTGAGATGTGAGCCCATTTCCTTTTCCACATCGGAGATCCTGCCCTGGTACCAACAATGGGAGGTCGGCACACTGCTAATTGTTCTGGGAGAAGAAACAGTGATCATCACACGTGTGTGCAGACACACCAGAGACATAATAAACACAGTCTAAAATATCCCCAGCTCCAGCACAGGGCTGATTTGCAATTGTAAACCCATTAGTAGCACGCATGAACACTAAGAGCGTCAGAATGCGGACTGTGATTTCGCCAAGGAAACTGACGTGCTTTCCTGCAAGAGCAGAAACACACACCCCGTGGAAAATGATTTTCTTCCTGTGCAATTAGGTCTGTCTCTCAATTTAAATCATTTTTAATAATCTCCTGATCAGTGGTATATTTTTAAGTGTGAATAATATAACCCTTATGTTTACATTAAACGTGAACCATTAGACAAAAAAAGTGCTTCTTCAGTTTGAAACAATCAGCCTCTCTCCACAAACAATGGTTGCAAAACTGATGAATTCCTGCAGGCAGGGGATCTGATAGAGCTACAGTCCTCGGAAAGATAGGGGTGCATTGTTTAGCCCTACAGAGTATGGGTTGGCAAACTGTAGTCTGCAAGGCAAATCCAGCTCACTGTTTCTGTAAATAAAGTTTTATTGGAACACAGCTATAACCATTCGGTTATGGATTATCTACAGCAGGGGTCCCCAGCACCCCAGGACTGGGCCTTACAGTAGGAGGTGAGCGAGGTAAGCGGCGGGCAAGTGAGCGAAGCTTCATCTGCCACACCCATCACTCTCATTACCACCTGAACTATCCCTCCACCCTCACCCTGCGTTCCGTGGAAAAATTGCCCTCCACAAAACTGCTCCTTGGTGCCAAAAAGGTTGGGGACCACTGATCTTCAGCTGCTTTTTCACTAAACCAGTAGAACTGAGTTGTTGCAGCATTGACCGTATGGCCCACAGAGCCTAAAATATTTAATTTTTGGCCCTGTCCAGGGAAAGTTTGCTAACCTCTGCCCTAGAGCCTCATGCCAAAAAGACTCCTTCTCCATTACTGGCAGCTCAAGACTCTCTTGAAGCTGGTTCTGGTTCTAGACGGCTTAGGCCAGTGAGAAATAATGCCAGTGGCTGCCAAGTTTGATCCCAGAGGGTATATTTCACTCAACTGTCAACAGCACTTTCTAACTTAGCAAAACCAAGAACACCACCAGAAAAAGAAGCAGCTAACATAGAATGAGTTTATCCACGTGGCTGGGTGTGGATGCCCGTCCCAGTCTTGTTACCCTCAGACCCATTCCTCACTCTGCACTATTTAGCTCTTGGGCTTTTTCTCCAGACTTCTCCTCTGTCAGCTGGCTTCTGCTTGTGTGTGGCCACTGGGGACACAGGCAAGAGAACTGGAGGAAGTTGCAAGGGAGGGGTCAGGATACTTCTCCTCCTCTCTCTCTGTCTCTCTACCATGGATATACCTCTGCCCACAGCTCCACTTACTCTCCAAGACAGTAAGCATTCCCCAAAGACTTTATACCTAGGAACTAACACAGGCAAGAATCAAACTTTGCTATGGCTCTTTCCAAAGGCTCTGTTCTTTGCCACATGAGGTTTTCTTTGAGAGAATGTGTGACCTTGGGTTGTCCGCCAACACCCCACTGTAAGAACCTAATCAAAGAGGAGTGAAGAGTCCTTTAGTTAAATTACCATACAGTGAAGGGAGAGGGCACACTCAGTCATGTGGCATACAGGTTGGGAAAAGGAGGGAGATCAAGATCTGGAACAAAGCCAGGATGATAAATTCAACCCAAGTGTAAGGACTGTTATATACATTACACTTTCTTTTAATTCCTTACCTTAAATAAGTGGTTATCAATGGGGGTAAATGTGGTTTCTCCCCCCTAAGGGGGGATTTGACCGTGTTTGGAGACATTTTTTGCTTGTCAGACTTGGTGGGAGGGGGCTGCTGGCTTCCCCACAAGGATGCTGTTAAACATCCTATAACACACAGGGCAGCCCCAGAGCAAAGGAGGTGGCACATTTGGGTCCCCAAAGTCAATAGTGCTGAGGTTGAAAAACCTTCAAATTAAATATATTTATCTCACAGTATATAGAAATTGTGGCTCAGTGTATTAATATGATGAAGGTCCCTGGCTGATCCTAGGAAAATATATCCCAATGGAAGATATATTTCCTCCATAGCTGACCTCATCTGCCATACTGTCCTTCTTCTCATACGCATGTAAATTATTTGAATCTCTTCTTTTTCAATAACTTCATGTGGCTAACCACATTTCACTGCAATTTCAATACCAGTTTACCTAAGAAAATGTATTCCAGAAACACCTAAAGAAGCTGAATAAGAAATATCATGTGTATCTTTTTTGATTTTAAAAGGCAGATTGCAATGTATTAGAAATAGATACAATACTTTAGACTTTTCCTTTTTGGTCAAATCATGTTTGATTTGATTAATCTCAGCTGAACAGGAGTTTAACACTAGGTCTTTTAAGTGAGATCATTCCTATATTAATGAGATCCAGACTGATTTCAGTAAAAAAAAAAAAAAAAAAAAGATTAAAAAACTAAAATGTCCCTTTGCTGTTATTCAAATGAACGGAAGGAAAGAAGTGGTATTTTTGAAGTTCACTTACTCTCTCTCCCCATTTTTTTCCCAGACTAATTGACTTGGATCTGGTTCATCTTGAGTGGGTTATGTTTTCTTATTGTAACAGCCTTTCCCCAGCAAAATCATTCCCCTCACTAATGAGCTCCATCCTCCTATGATAGGGAGATAGTTTTAAAAACACCCACTGTTCTCTCCCATTCATTTGAATAGCACCAAAGGGACACATTTTCCCAACATTTCTATCAGAGAGATAGGGCTGGATCTCATTAATAAAGAGATGATTTTACTCCAAAGAGCCCTCAGCATTGAGTGCTAACCTAGAACAGAACTGACAAACACGGAGCCCCTGCCACTGAAACCACTCCCTGAGCTGTCCCCCAACCCAGTGTCACTGGAGCCGGGGTTTCGCTGAGGGAAGGCTGTCAGCAAGGGGCTGGCTGTGCCCTCGATTCCCAAGCCTGCTGTCTTCTGCTATAAGGCTTTCTGCATGAAAGGTTTTTCCCCTTTAAACAGCACTGGATTTCACAGTGGTCATACCAGAGCTGACCCTTGAAATGCAATGGTCCTTCTGCAAGTTATGCAGGTCAGAACGAGCCCTGGCGTCAAGGGCTCCACTTAAGCATTTGCCCAGCTCTGTCCTTGTTCCCACTCTCTCCTTCCCATCACAATGCCTCACATTCATCTTTCTGGGTCGCAATTTCTATTTCTTAATATTCCAACTCACTTCCAGACTCCCTTCTCTGGCTTGCTGACCCCCAACCCCTGCTTATTCTCCCATTGGGTAATGAGCTCCAGGTTAGATACCTGGTCTAAGACTCCCGGGGCCCTAAAAGTCTTCCTGCTTTAGACTAGTACCCTGCCCACTCAGCCATCCACATCGTTCAGATGCTCTGATGGCCTAGGGAAGAAGTAGAGCTCAGTGGTTAGACATGGGGGCTCTGGAATGTCCCAGCTTGAATCTATGCTTTGCCACTCATAACCTTGGGCAAGTGCCTTATGTTGGGAGACAATTCTCCATGAGTTTCTTGTGTTTCTGCGCATCTTATGAGCAAGGCACTGACTACTCTTTGTTCTGAACTAGCAAACAACCTTGGAAGATAGAGATAGTATCTCCCTCCAGAGGAAAGGGCTGGCAGGCTGACTACCCGTTAGAAGAGATTCAGTTTCCCAAAGCTGAGGGGTCCTCTCCTGTACAAACTTACTGCATGTGCAGGTGTCACATAGCCCTTGGACATTGAGACTCAGGGAGTAGGTGCAAGATATGTTGGTATTCTGGCTGTTCCAATAACTGTGATTTAAAAACTCTCCTGTGTCTTTGACCCAGAAATCTCATGTCTACCAGCAACCATGAAACTGTGACAATCTACCTTGTTAACTTGTAGGTAACATAAAATCTCAGATGCTTCACAATTCTTGACAACCTTACTTGTTCAGAGCTTCAGTTTCCTCATGTACAAAGCAGGAGAATAATAAGAGTTCTTCCCTCATAAGGACTATGTGAAGATTAAATGTGTTAATCAATGTTAACTCTGAGAAACATTGACCAACACATAGTAAACATTTGATTAATACTAGCTACTTTTTAACTGTGCCACCTTTACCTACAATCTCAGTCTCATTGTAGCAGAGGGAATGATCCAAGGGTGTGAGAGATTAGTAGTAGAGGGACCACCCACTCCAGCAAAATAATCTAGTTCTGTTGTCAACTGCAATGGTCATTAGAGACAGGAAACATTCATAATTTTGTCCTCAATTGGGAAGGGATTGATAATTTTCCCCTTCTCATTTGAGTTACCACCTGTGACTGCAATGCACCATGTCTTATTTTACCATTGTCCTTTGCCACAACTAGGTAGTTACTCAAGAAATCCTTACTGACTAAGGCTGAATGTGTGACTACAAATTTTTTAATTAAGAATTTATTATTTTAGAGCAGTTTTAGGTCCATAGAAAAATTAAGGAAAAATTATAGATATACACTCTGTTTCCACATATGCATTGCCTCTCTCATTGTCAACATCCCCACCAGAGTGATGCATTTGTTACCACTGATGAGCCTACATTAGTACATCATAACCACCCAAAGTCCATAATTTATATTAAAGTTCACTCTTGACCTTTTACATTCTATGGGTTTGGACAATGGATAATGACATGTATTCACCACTATGGTATCATACAGAGTAGTTTCACTGCCCTAAAAATCCTCTGTTCTCTGCCTATCCATCCTTTCCTCCTTACTCCTAACCCTTGATAACCCTGGATGTTTTTTTTTTTTTTACTGTCTCCATAGTTATGCCCTTTTCCAGGATGTCATATTCTTGGAATTATATAGTATGTAGCCTTTTCAGATTGGCTTTTTTCACTTACTAGAATGCATTTAAATTTCCTCCACGTATTTTTATGGCTTAGTAGTTCATTTCATTTTAGCACTGAATAATATTCCATTGTCTGGATATACCACAGTTTATTTATCCATTCATCTACTGAAGGACATCTTGGTTGCTTCTAAGTTTTGTCCATTATGGTTAAGCTGCTGTGTACATCTGTGTGAAGACATTTGTGTGGACATAAGTTTTCAGCTCCTTTGAGTAAATACCAAGGAGTGTGTGTGCTGGATTGTATGGCAAAAGTATGTTTAGTTTTGTAATAAAGTCAAATCTTCCAAAGTGGCTGCACCATTTTGCATTCCCATCAACAATGAGCGTTCCTCTTGCTCCACATCCTCACCAGCATTTGGTGTTGTCAGTGTTTTGGATTTAGGCCACCCTTTAACAGGTGTATGTGTTGTGGCATCTCATCTTAATTTGCATTTCCCTGATGACACGATGTGGACTATCTTTTCACGTATTTATTTGCCATCTGTATATCTTCTTCGGTGAGGTGTCTGTTAAGGTCTTTGTCCTCCCTTTTATTTATCAAGTTAATTGTTTTCTTATTGTTGAGTTTTAAGTAACAGTCCTTTATTAGATGCATCTTTTGCCAATATTTTCTCTTAGTCTATGGCTTGTCTTCTCTTTCTCTTGACTTTGTATTTTGAAGAGTAGTTTTTGTATTTTAATTACATCTAGCTTTTCAATTATTTCTTGTATTGTTTGTGCCTTTGGTATTGTATGTAAAAGTCATTGCAATACCCAAGTTTTATTTGTGGTGCTTTGTTACACAGTTATAGATACCAGAATACTTAGATGATTTTTTTTTGCATTTTATAATGATAAAAATTACTATTAACAATAAAGATATAACAGTTCTCAATATCTATTAAAAAAGACATGTTAGCAACATTCATAAAGCAAGAATTACATGATTCTAATTAAATATACTTGAAATCATGGATGAAATAATTTCTTAGGAAAATATAATTCCTTAAAACTCAATCCAGAAGAGAGAAAATGTAAGTTATTTGATTCCTACAGAAGAAACAGAGACATTTGTCAGAGATTCCTCTAAGAAAAGCAACAGACCTTAATTGTTTCACAGAAAAAAATTATTTATTTATTCATTTTTAATTGAAGTGTAGTCAATTTACAATGCTGTGTTAGTTTTAGGTGTACAGCACAGTGATTCTGAAAAAGTATGTGTATATATATATATATATATATATATATATATATATATATTCAGATTCTTTTCCCTTATAGGTTATTTACAAAATATTGAGTTCCCTGTACTATACAGTAGGTCCTTGTTGGTTGTCTATTTTATATATGGTAGTGTGTGTATGTTAATCCCAACCTCCTAAATTATCCCTCCCTGCCCCCTTTCCCCTTTGGTAACCATAAGTTTGCTTTCTATGTCTATGGGTCTATTTCTGTTTTGTAAATAAATTCATGTGTAACTTTTTCTTTCTTTTATATCCCACATATGAGTGATATCATACGACATTTGTCTTTCTCTGTCTGGCTTCTTTAACTTAGTAAGATAATCCCTAGGTCCATCCACGTTGCTTTAAATGGCATTATTTCACTCTTTTTTTAAGGCTGAGTAACATTCTATTGTATATATATATACCACATCTTCTTTATCCATTCATCTGTTGATGGACATTTAGGTTGCTTCCATGTCTTGGCTATTGTAAATAATGCTGTTATGAACATTGTGGTGCATATACATTTTCAAATTATAGTTTTCTCTAGATATATGACTGGAAGTGGGATTGCAGGATCATATGGTAACTCTACTGTTAGATTTTAAGAAACCTCCATATTGTTCTCCACAGAGGCTGTACCAATTTACATTCTCAGCAACAGTGTAAGAAGGTTCCCTTTTCTCCACACCCTTTCCAGCATTTATTGTTTGTAGACTTTTTGATGATGGCTATTCTGACTGGAGTGAGATGGTACCTCACTGTAGTTTTGATTTGCATTTCTCTAATAATTAACAATGTTGAGCATTTTCTCATGTGCCTTTTGGCCTTCTGTATTTCTTTTTTGGCAAAATGTCTATTTAGATCTTCTGCCCATTTTTTGATTGGTTTGTTTGTTCTTCTGATATTAAGAAAAAAATTATTTTTGTTAAGTAAATATATGCAATGATGGATAGGCTGGGCTTAAGTAAGTTGTAATGTATCTCCCCTTAGGTAAACCAAGACCACTCCCCTAGATGATCTCTAAGGCTCCTTCTAGCTCTGATTTTCAGAATTAATTCATCACACTGGTTCCTGTGATCAATTTCTTTCCACTACACCACTCTGCCTGCTGCTCAGAGATGGGGCTTTCACTGTTTAATGTTTGTTTTTGTTTTGTTGTTTTTCAGTTCTTTAAAATACAAAATTATGGTTTGGGGACACTGGGGTCATGAATTCTGGTAGCGAACAAATGGAAAAAAATTCCAAGGTGAAGCTGGTAGACAACCAAAGTTACAACTACACAAACCGGATGTATGTTTGTATTTGGGTCCATTCATTTGAGAAAAAGAGTTTACAGACAAAACTCTAAACTCTAGTTGAGGTATTTCATAGTCATGCAGGACCTGTTAGAAGAAATCGAGATTTTGAGAACAGATCTGGAGAATAAAATCTTGAGAAGAACCAGATAAAACACAGGGGGTGGGGTCCTTCAAGAATTTCAAGAACAACTGTACTGAAAAGAAAGTTAAGATAACGATAATTTTGCCAATTTAAAAGTTATTTTCACATACTTTATCTCTCTATAATATGACTATGATGATTTCCTTGTAGGCAATGTACTATACAGTTAGTATTTTTCCAGTGAGAATTTTCCCATTGAGGAAAGTAAAACAACAAAGATCACAGCATTTATATGTGGTAAAACTAAGATTCTCACTCTGGTTTTCCTACTCTCAGCTGTTTCCACTGCTCCCTACTAGCAAACCAGCTACACCCCCGGGGCTGACATTAGAACCTCAGAAACTAACAAAAGAAGCATTTTCTGATTAAAAAGGGACAAGAATCTTGCAAGAATCAGAACTGCCCAAGTGGGCATGGGCTGCTCTTAAGAGTGGGGTGCTTCGTCCCCCTGGCGGATTTTAACTGGAAGCCAGGAGAATTGTGATTAAGGAGGGATTCATAAAAAGAGTAGACGGTTAGACCAAATAATCTGTTAAACCGTTTCTAATTCTAACCTATTAATATAGGGCCAAAGTTTCTGCCCATCCAACCTCCCCACCTCAACCTCAATTAAATGGAGAATGGAAAGATGAATCCTTGTCTTTTCCATGCTCCCCAGGCTGGATTGGATGTTGACTCTCCTCATATTCCCCCAACCTCTGCAGGCACATCTTCTATTAGAGCACCTGACCATACTTTGCACAATTATCTCTTTAAACATCTGTCACTCAAACTAGACCCTGCGATCCCAGATTGCAGGAGCCTCTGTTTATACTTCTTGACTCTACAGAGAATCCTGTCTAAGTAAATGCTTGTTCAACTAAATTTAACTTTTTGACTGAGCTGACAATGTGAAAACTAACTCTGCCTCTTTTTTAGCATTATTTTGCTTATTTTACCAAATATTTTTCTCAAATCCCTCGCACCATTTTCTTTCACTTCTTAGAACATACTCTATCCTGCATATTGTATCCCTTGGAAACAATGGCTTTTTTCGTTTGTTTTCTTCCAAAACACCAATGTTTCTCTCCTTTTACAAACAGAAGGTGACAGAATATGGACTTTCTTTCCCCCCTGGGAGTTCTTTCCACTTAGTCTGTAGCCAATTGGTATTATTCATTTACTGGGTGTAAATTACAGATCATGTTTCTAAGATATTGATAAAAATAGTGATTAGCAATTGCCTGCTTAATAGAGAAGAAAAAGGTCTGGCCCGGGTCTAATGGGAGTTGACAGGGTTGTTTTATTAATGTTTCTAATTGATTCTCCATTTAAGTGGAAGCCGTCTAGTTTAAAAGATGGCTGCTAACAGGAATAGACAACCAGTAATAAACACCTTTCAATTAACATGCCAGATACTTTCACTTATAAATCTGTCCTTGTTCAGAAAAATTATTCAAACTAGAGTATTGATTTGAACAGACCTACCTAAGACAGTCTGAAAAAGAGAGAGAACAAAACAATTGTTTTCCATTATTACTTTGCACACATGTTTTTTTTCCATGATGAATTTTACACCCCTCACGTCATTGGTACCTTTGCTGTACTTTTTATATGTGTATACAAAACAGAGCAAAAAGGACTATATAAAACATGTAGCTTCAGTATGATATACTTTAAAGAAAATTTGTGTAGGCAGTTAGAGACCTAAATCCTACAGCTAAGTGTATCATAGAGCAATTTACTTATTTATTAAACATTCATATAATATTTATTCTGTAGCTGGCACTATTATAAATGCTTTACAAATGTTAGTCAAATTATTCTTTCTAACATAGCCATGATGTGGGTATATTTACTTAATCTCATTGGTAGGTTAGGAGTCTGAGGCTTGGAGAGGTTAAGTAACTTGCCTAAGGTCACACAACTAGGAAGCAGTTGCACTGAGATTAATTTCAAGGAAATCTGGCTCTAGAGGCCTGTACAACTTACCACTTTATGATTTTACATGACAAATTTTCACAAATGCTTTCCCACTGTATACTTATTCTTGGGGGACAGACATTACTATCCAGATGAGCAAAATGAGGTTCTTGTAATGGAAATTTCCAGGTTGGATCTTAACTGATAAAACTATAGTTTCTTAGACCTGAATGATGCTAGTAGTATTCAAATCAATGCCATCTTTTGTATTTCCATCCAAAACTATAGCTTTTAGTTTTTTCTTTTGCTGTTTGCCAATTGTAAAGTGAATACATATTTATGTCAGAAATCAAATATATTGAAAATTCAAAAATAAGTTCACCTTACAACCCACAGACTAATGTTATCCCTTTAATACTTTGAATGTATTTTCAGGCATATATTTTTTTGGTTTCTGTTTTTGTATAAACAAAGCCATGCTATATTTTTAAATGCCATTTTATAGCTTGCTTTAATCCTCAAAAATGAGTCATTGAAATTTTCATTGTCAATAGAGCTATATCTGTCCCCTCATTGATAGCATATTGTTCACTGAATAGATATACCACAATTTATTTAACTGAAACCTTCCAATAAATATTTATATGATCACCTTATTTCAAATTATAGAAAGCAATCTTATAGAGTCTATATATTTTTTTTAAAGTCTCAATGAATTCTTTCTGTATATATAGATACCCCTTTGACAAAATCCCCAGTAGGAAAAACCTGGTAACTGTCTTCAAGAATAAAGGGGAGAGTGATGAGTTTTTTCCCATTTCTTATGAGCATAAAAGATGATTATACTGTGTCCAGAGACCCGGTTGGCCCTTCCCATCATCCAGTAGGTTGGCCAATGGGCCCTTCAGTGGGTGCAAAATAGAATTAATAGAGAGGAGAGATGGGACAGCAGTAAGATGCAGTCAAGGACCCCTATTCTGGCCCCTTTTTCATACCAGAAGTATGCATCCTCAGTCTTACCCAATTCCTGTTCCCTGTCACTTGACGCAGTCATGAGGATTTCCTTCGTTTTAGCAAAGGCAACATTTGAAACTGGTCCCAAAGCTGATAGGCAAGTGTACTACATACCTGTCAGCTAACAACAGCTGTCAAAATGTACTTCCTCATAGGGACACATGATCATCATTGCTGTTCACACCAGGAAACACCATAACCAGCTACTTAAATAAAATGCTGGGTAGTTATTATGCTAGACCAAATAATTTTATTAAAGGATGATGGAAATACCATCTTTTAATGAAATCAGTGCACTTACAGACCTCTAATATATAGAAAGAGAATCAGGTGATGCAATTGGGGCACACAGATTTTTTTTTTTTTTACCAGTAGAGAATAAAAAGAGATTTCTCATTTTGAATGCACTTAAATTTTTTTTCTATATCTAGCCATATATTTAATTTTATTTCTAAATCTACACCTATCTACTTAAATTTTGCATTATATGTATGTGTGTGTGTGTGTGTGTGTGTGTGTGAGAGAGAGAGAGAGAGAGAGAGAGAGAGAGAGAGAGGTTGGAAGACAGAGAGCACCTTGCTTGAAGTATACATCAACAAGACTATGTTGGCTAAAAATTTATCAGAATGACTAGGTTAGGTGTTTGGGATGCTATTGCCTCATTTCTGATCAAATGTAAGTTTTGAATTGACCACCCCTTGAAAAAACAATACTGGTTTCCATCAGAAAAAATGGTTTAGCTAAGAAAGGCTTCTATAGGTTGCCATGGAAGGCTGAATAAATAAAGTGGGAAAATTGACAAAAAGTTCACTAAAATGAATTGAGACAGCAACTTTAAATGGAACTCAGAAACTCACATGCTGTTGTGAGAGTCCTAAACCAAGAAAAAAAGGCTGTGGCAAAGAAAGATGTCTAGAACTTTGTTTCACTCTTAGCCCTTGGAAATGAACTCTGTCTTCAAGTGTTTTCAATGTCCAAGGATTCAACAGTTGTCATCAAATCCAGTTATTCAATTAAGTGTCAGGAAAAGAGGACCTTTGAACTTGCTCAGCATCCACTTGTCCCATTTCTAAAACAGCTTGAATACCAGTGGTGAGGTATGAAATGACTTAGCACACCTGAGATGGAAATTTATACCTTAACTGAATAATTTCTATTGCTATACATCTTCTGCCCTCTTAGGACTAAGTTTAGGGAAGTAGACTATAAGCATGGCTTTCATAAAATTGTCTCTTCTTGATATTTACTTTCCATAGAAGAAGCAGAAATATATATAAATATAAATATACATATATTTATATATACATACATATACACATATATATATATATACATGCATATACAAACACACACACATACACACATATTTATATATCTCCACAAACATGCACAAAAAGATGGATGAAGACAGATAGATAGATAGATAGATACACATATATATTTAACACTCTTTGGTAGCCATTTCTACATGGTGAACTGAGATGACTCATGCTAACAAATGAACATTACCCAAGGTAACCTGATAGATAAGATGAATTTCTTAATTTATGACACAGAACACCCCTTCTTGTTTTTAGCCACTTCACTGAAGTATTATTTGCATACAAAAAGCTGTACATATTTAGTGTATACACTTGATGAGTTTGAAGAGAAGTAGAGACCCATGAAACATTACCAAAATCAAGTTACACATCACCTCCAAAATTTCCTACCACCCCTTTCTTTTTCAAAATTACTTATTTTTAAATATTATTATTTTTCTTTTGTGGTAAGAACACTTAACATAAGATCTACCCTCTTAGAAAATACTTAAATATCCAATACAGCATTGTTAAGTATAGGCCCTATACTGTTCCCCAAGACATAGTCATTTTGCATTACTGAAATTTTGTACCTTTGGACTGACGCTTCCTCATTTCTTTCTCCCCACAGATCCTGGTAAATACTCATCTATTCTCTTGTCCTATGAGTTTAACTCTTTTATATTCCTCATAATAGTGGGATCATGTAGGATTTGTCCTTCTGTGTTTGGCTTATTTTACTTAGCATAATATCATCTAGGTCCATCCATGTTGTTATGAATGGCAGAATTCCCTTCTTTGTTAATGCTGAGTAAGAGTCCACTATTATTTTTAATGCATTATCCATCAACAGACATTTAAGTTGTTTCTATATCTTGAATACTGTGGATAAAAAAGATTTATTCTTTAAAATGCTCAAATGACAAGTGAATGCCCTTGCTTTTTATATAATACAAAATATTTCATGATCACTGTTTTAAAAATCCTGAAGCTCTTTGTAATCAGCTATGTGGTTGGTTTGCTGTTTGGAATTCTTATTACAACAATTCTATTTCTTCGTTCTTTCCATGATCAAAAGAATGGAGTTGATGAGGGTACAGATTTTGTTACTGAATTATATGTTTAAACATGGTGGGTTTTAAACATACATTTCTTTTCTGCACCTTTACTGAAAACCAATAAAGTGAGAGAGAAAGTAGCATTAAAAGTATAAAATCAAAGTATAAACAGATTTAGAAAGTCAGTCACAGACAGTGAGATGTGTTAAAGTATGGAGGATAGCAGGCCACTGTTGATATAAAGCACAGAGACGTAGAACCTTATTTTCTGCAGGGAGATGATAATAAGAAGCAAGCACATTCTTGCTGCAAGAAGAAAGAAATGAAAAGAATAGTTTTCTCTGAATGCCAGGGTGCAGAGTGGTCTGAAAATTAGAATCTGGCCACAACTGAGTAAATAGTAGTAATGTGCCTAGATCTTTTTTTCTACTCTATACAGCCAGATTTTTCTCTCACACACACTCAAAGGAGACATATTTATCCTTTAGAAAGGTAGAACCAGAGGAGCCCAGGATTGTGAAATTCCAGACGCAGAGTTCAGGTGCCATGTTGGAGAGAAGGGGAGGAGGTAAATAAGCAACAGATTACCCACAGAATAGCTCAGACAATATTTTTCCTCTAAGCTCACAGACTACTCAAAGCCTAGCTCCTCTGTACTAGATAGGACATTTGAGGATTGATCTTTCCAAAACTGATCAGCTCAATATAATAAAGCTGAAGTTAATGACATTTGAGGATTTCTTAATTGCCACACAGTGAAGGCCCAGAGTTGATAAACCCTGTTTATGCACATACAAAGTCTCAATCAACTTTTCAGTACACCATTCTTAAATATAAATGAAAACAATAAGGGTTTCCAAACATTTTAATAAATTCTCTAATGTTAAAGACAGAAACAAAGAAAAACATAAAGGAGGGGCATAAAAGAAACAGCAAATGCAGTGAGCAAAAGAAAACCTAAATAAAATTTCAATTTATTGCTCAAGAGAAACTATGGCCTCTCTAAAAAAAAAATTAGAAATAGAGACTCCTTAAAAATTAAAAATATAAAATAAAAATTAATAATTCAATAGAAGGGTTGGAAAACAAAGTTTAACATTCTTCCAGAAAATCTATAAGAAACATATTTTTGATGTAAAGACACCAATAAGTTGAAAGTAAAAGGATGGAAAAAGGTAATCAATGTAAGTAGTATCCAAAAGAGCTCCAGTTGACTACATAAGTATCAGTAATAATAAACTTCAAATCACAAACTGTTACTGGAGTCAAAGGAGGACATTCTATAATGATAAAAGGGTCAAACCACTATAAATGCACAACAGTTGGGACTTCTGTGGTGATGCAGTGGTTAAGAATCCGCCTGCCAATGCAGGGGACATGGGTTCGAGCCCTGGTCTGGGAAGATCCCATGTGCCACAGAGCAACTAAGCCTGTGCACCACAACTACTGAGCCCACGTGCCACAACTACTGAAGGCCACATGCTTAGAGCCAATGCTCTGCAACAAGAGAAGCCACTGCAATGAAAAGGCCATATACCACAACAAAGAGTAGCCCCTGCTCGCTGCAACTAGAGAAAGCCCGTGTACAGCAACAAAGACCCAATGCAGCCAAATAAATAAATTTTAAAAAACCACATAACAATTATAAACATATACACACTTAACCACAGAGCTTTGAAATACATAAAGCAAAACTGACAAAATTTGAAGGGAGAAATAGACAACTTGACAGTAAGTTAGAGAATTTAGTAGCTCACTTTCAGTAATAAATCAAACTAGGCAGAAGATCACCAAGAAAGTGGAAAACTTGAACAACTCTATAAACTGAGTTGAACTAATGGGCATCTGTAGAGCATTGCACTCAAAAGCAGAACATGTGTTCTAAAGTACACATAGAACATTCTCCAGGATAAACCATGTCTTAGGATTAAAAATAAACTCAATAAATTTCTATGGATTAAACTAATACAAAGTTTGTTTTCTAATGAAAATGGAATGAGGAAATCTGAGAAACTCATAAATATGTGAAAATTAAACTTTGGATAGGCCAAAGGAGAAATCATGTAGTAAATTAGAAAATAATTTGAGGTAAATAAATATAAAAGCATGACATACAAAAACTTGTGGGGCAACTTCCCTGGTTGTGCAGTCGTTAAGAATCTGCCTGCCAATGCAGGGGACATGGGTTCGAGCCCTGGTCCGGGAATATCCCCCATGCCATGGAGCAACTAAGCCCATGCACCACAACTAATGATCCCGAGCTCTAGAGTCCACGAGCCACAACTACTGAGCTCACGTGCTGCATCTACTGAATTCCACGCACCTAGACCCCGTGCTCCACAACAAGAGAAGCCATTGTGATGAGAAACCCGCGCACTGCAATGAAGAGTAGCCCCCGCTTGCCACAACTAGAGAAAGCCTGCATGCAGCAACAAAGACCCCAACCAGCCAAAAATAAATAACTAAATAGACAAACAAACAAACAAACAAAAAATTTGTGGAACGTAACCGAAGAAGGACTTAGAGGAAAATTTATAGTGATAAATGGCTATATTAAAAAAAAGAAAGACATTGTATCAGTAATCAAACTTCCACCTTAAGAGACTATTAAAAACAGAGCAAAGTACATGCAAAACAAGCTGAAGGAAGGAAAAGATTAGAGCATAAATAAATGAAACAGAGAATAGAAAAATAATAGATTTAATCTTTGAAAAAATCAACACGATTGACAAACATTTAGCTAGACTGACCAAGAAAAAAAGAAAGAAGTCTCAAATTACTAAAATTAGGAATGAAAATGGGGATGTTACTACAAACCTTATAGAAATAAAAAGTATTATAGTGAGATACAATGAATAATTACATGTAGTAAATTAGATAACCTATATGAAATAGACAAATTCCTAGAATGACACGAATTACCAAAAATTACTCAAGAAGACAAAGAAAATCTGAATAGATCTGGAAAAAATAAGCACATCAAATTAGTTAACGAAACAACTTCCTACTAAGAAAAGCCCAGGACCAGATGGATTCACAGTGAATCCATGAGTTTTAAAGAAAAATAAACCTACTAATCCTTCACACTTCCAAAAATAGAAGGAACCGCTTCCCAATTCATTATATAAGGCCAGTATTACCCTGACACCAAAACTAGACAAAGACATCACATGAAAATGAAAGCTATAGACCAATATATCTTAGCAATATAGTATCAAAAATACTAGAAAATACTAAAAATATTCTCAAAAAATACCAGCAAATTAAATACAGCAATATTTTAAAAGTATTATACAACATGACCAAGTGATACTTATTCTAAGAATGCAAGGTTGGCCTAACATACGAAAATTAATCAATGTAATACACCATAGAATATAGAATAGAGGACACATGTCCTCTCAATGGATGTAGATAAAGCATTTGATAAGGTTGGACACCTAATAATGATGACAATAATAATAATAATAAGAAGAAGAAGAAGAAGAAGAAGAATACAAACTAGCAATATAAGGAAGGTTTTTCAATTTGAAAAAGGGTATCTATGAGAAAAACACGGTAACATGATACTTAATGTTAAAAGACTGACAGATTTTCCTTAGGATCAGAAATAAGTAAAAAATTTTCATTCTCAATTCTTCTATTCAACGTTGTACTGAAGGTCCTAGCCAGGGCAACTAGGTGAGGAAAAGAAATAAAAGGCTTTCAGACTGTAAAAGAAGAAATAAAACTATCTCTATTCAAAGAAAATATGATCTTGTATATAGAAAATCCTAGGGAAGTTACACATACACTATTAGAACTGATTAATGAAAGTTTCAGGTATGAGATTAAAATACAAAAATTGTTGGTATTTGTATGTACTAATAATTGACAATCTGATAATAAAATTAAGAAAACAAGTCCATTTGCAATAGTACAAATATAAATAAGTTAACCAAAACAGAGCAAGACTCATACAATACAATCTATAAAACATTGTTGAATTAAATTAAAGAAGACTTAAATAGATGATGGACATCCAAGTTCATGAATCAGAAGTCTCAATATTGTTAAGATGGCAATACTCCACAAACTGATGTGAAGATTCAATGCAGTCTTTATCAAAATATCAGGTGAATTTTGTTTTTCCTTTTTTGCATAACTTGACAAACTGATCCTAAAATTCATGTGGAAAATTCACATGGAAATATTTGGGTCACAAGAGACACAAAATATCCAAACAAGTCTTTTAAAAGAAGAACAAAGTTGGAAGATGCAAATTCCCCAAATTCCAAAACTTACTAGAAAGCTATGGTAATCAAGACAGTATGATATTGGCATAAGGATAGACATAGATCAAAAGAAGAAAAATTATAGTCCAGAAATAAACCCTTACGCTTATGGTCATTTGATTTCTGACAAAGGTGACAAAATACTCAGTGACGGAGAGAGTAGCCTTTATAACAAACTAAGTTAGGATACCTGGATATCCACATGCAAAAGAATAAAGGTGGACCACTACCATATACCATATACAAAAACTTACAGAAAATGGATCATAGACCTAAATGTAATAGCTATAGGAATAAAACTATTAGAAGAAACACAGGAACAGATGTTTGTGATATTGGATTAGGTAACAATTTTTCAGATATAACACCAAAATCATTAGCACCAAAAGAAAAGTAGATACATTGGGCTTAATTAAAATTTTTAAAAAAAGCATTTTGATTCAAAGGACACTCAAAAAGTGATAAAAACAAAGCACAAAATGGGAGAGATTATTTGCAAATCATATATCTGTTAAGGCACAGGTATCCAGAATATATAAAGTACTCTTACAATTCAAAAAAAAAAAAAGAAACTATCAAAACAAATAGCCCAATTAAACAATGGACAAAGGAATTGAAAATAAATTTCTTCAAAGAATATATATATAAATTGCCAATAAGTACATGAAAAGATTTTCATCATCATTGGTTACTAAGGAAATGCAAATAAAAGCCACAGTGGATACCATTTCACAATCACTTGAATGGCTGCAATTTTAAAAAGGTAGACAGTAAAAAGTGTTAGTGAGAATGTAGAAGAATTGGAACCCTCACACTTTGTTGGTGGGCTTTTAAAATGGTTCAGCTACCTTGGAAAACTATTTGGAAGTTCCCTAAAATGTTAGACATAGAATTATATTATGGTCCATCAGTTACAGTCTTAGGTATATACTCAAGAGAACTGAAAAAAATATGTCCAAGAAAAACTCATATACAAATGTTCATAACAGCATTACTCATAATAACCAAAAAATGAAAACAACCTGCATGTTCACCAATTGAAGAATAAATAAACACACTGGAATATTATTTTCCAAAAAGAGAAAAGAATTATGGGTACATGATATAACATAGATGAACCTTGAAAGCATATGTTAAGTGAAAGGCTTGATTCATAAAAGGACCCACATTGTATGAATCCATTTATGTAAAATGTCCAAAATAAGCAAATTTATAGAAACAGAAAGTAAATTAGTGATTGCCTAAGGTTGGGGAAAGGAGGGATAGATAAATGACTGCTATTAGGTACCCATTTTTTTTTAAGGGGATGAAAATATTCTGAATTTAGAATGTGACAGTAATGGTAGTGCAAATATGACTAATAAAAACCACTGAATATACGCTTTAAAATGGTGAGTTATATGGTATGTAAATTACATCTCAGTAAAGCTGTCATTTAAAAAAGTCTTCAGGAAGGAGAGCAAACAGACACAGATGAATAATTAGAGAGATAGGATAAGAAAATGAAAGAAGGGATCCAGAATGAATGCCTCAAAAAAATAGCACTGATATGAAATGTCCAAAATAGGTAAATCTATAGAAATAGGATATATTCATATATCCTTATGTATTTGACCATACACAGAGGAGTTTCATAGTTCTGCCAGAAAATTTGGGGATGAATGATTGGTAGGTACCTTAAAAAAAAAAAAAAATGACAAGGAAATAAAAAAATATATGAAGCAATTATTACACTCAAAAAAAGGCTGTACAAGAAATACAATCATAGGATTCAAAGTGGCTCAGCTGTGAACGTTATTTTTATAGACATAACAGGAACATCAGATATTGAATTAATTCAAAACTATACTAAAATAATATTTTGAAAATGTAGAGAGCAGAAGTGTGTGTAGGAAGGATGGTGTAAGAGATCATGTCAAAAAATTGAAAAGCATTTCAAGAAATGGCAGCAGTACCAACATGTTATTTAGAAATATGGAGGCATAAATACCAGTAAGAACAGGTTAAAAGTTGAAAATGCTTGTTCTGGGGAGCTGATTATGGAGTGTGAAATTGTGGTACCCAGAATTGCTTTGGTTTTGTTACTGAGTTTAAAGCACAATTCAACTTTTTAAAAGTATGTATGCATAATAATTTGATCAAAACATTAAATAAATAAAATGAATTGAATTGTTCTTCACAAATTATAAGGTATACATAGAAAGAACACAGATCTAGAAGTTAGGAGTACCTGGTTGATGTCTTCTGCTTACCACCTCTTCTGCTTTCCATTTGTGTGGTGCCCGACAGTCTGGGCATGTTTCTGATCCTCTCTCCTATATTTTGTATACTCCATACTATCCTTGGGAAGCTCCCATGTGGTAACGCAAGAGTGGGCTCTTTTAAACTCTGCAAATGTGGGTAGGTATTACCTATAACTGCTACAATTTTTTTATTTGTTCATTCACTTATTCATTTTTGAAATATGAGATCCTTAAAAACACATTGAATAGAGTTACCATAACTGGGTATTTCTGTATCATATACAAATATGGGAACCCCATAGAACTAACAACAGGAGTCACGATGAATACAATAATTAGCATGTTAATGTACGAGGCTATTGATCCTCTCTTTCAGGCTTTAGATGGAGAAACTGTTGCATGACTCAGAACCGAGAAGCATCCTGATTGATTATTTCCAACATTACATTTTCCCACATACTTCTTTCTCCAGAAAGTTCATCTGAAATGTGAAATATTATACTTGTAGATGCCCTTACTAAATTGTTTAGTAGATTGAGATCCCTATTTTGGCTAAATAATCTATAGTCATTGAATAAGTGAATCAGCATCATTCCTCTGGAAGATGTCACTTGGGAAATAATTAGTTAACTCTCCCAGTCTTTAATGCTTGGGAAGATCCACCTTCCTCTAAAATCAGATCAATGGAATTAATAGAAGACATAAGAGGATAGTAACAAGATCCTGACAAGGTATAAGAAAATATATATTTGAATAAAGACACTATGCATTTTGGGCGGACAATTTGTCACTGTAGTGATTGACAACCACTGATCTAGTCAAAATCATTCATTTTGCAGATCAGGAAACCGAGACTCAGGTTAAGTGATTCATTCGAGGTCACTTCAAGTTTTAAATGAATGAGTACTCTTGTGCTAAAGATCAATACCTATTATTTCTTTTTTTGGAAAATATATTTTAAGTGTCAGTATGTAAATAATAATAAATGGATAGTTGGTGATTAGAGTTAGTATTGATTGTGGATGCTAATTATTGTGCTAAATGCTTCGTTCACAATCAACTCTCAAAAGCCCTAATGCGTAGTTACTATTAACTTTTTGTTCTGAAAGGTAACAGGTTCCGGGTTAAGCTTACTGGCTGAGAGGATTCACTTATCTTGCTCAGTGTAAACAAATTAGTTGAAGGAGGAGGTAAGATTCAAACCCAGGTCGTTCTAGAGCTTTGTTACTAAGCCCTATTATTGGATCTGGCCATAACATAGTAGGTGGAAAAATGAGCCGTGAAGTAACTGGTGCTCCTGCAGTGGAGGGCACACCTTAGGTGAAAAAGTTATGTGGGAAGAGCTAAACTGGCCTAACATCACAATGCTGAAACATCAGATATTCTCCAGGAATTCCATCAATCCAGCCATGTACTGGGCATGGTGCTAACGGCTGCTGATGCAATTTTGGGTAAAGCAGACATTCTGTCGCTGTCCATGTGTAGTTTTTATCAAATAGTCACACTATATATATATATATATATATATATATATATATATATATATATATTTATATATTTATATAAAGCAGGATTAAGAACAGTGAAGAACATGCAATGACTTGGGAGGGGGTACAGTGGAAGGAGGGCAGAAGGTGAGCATCAGATAAGGTCTCTGTGAGAGAGTGGCAATTGTGTTGAGGACAGCAGCAGTGGGAATCAGGTATTTTAGGGACTTCTTAGATCATCTGGATGCCAGAGGTGACAGCAGGTACTTTAGCCTTCGCTGGAGCCATTGTGAGCCTTGGAGGGCCTGGGTTTCCTCGTGGCACCGTCTTGCAGGCACACCAGCAGCATACTGGGGGCAGCCAGGAATTTCTGGATTGTCCTTCAGGAGCCTGAGGAGAGGAACCAGGCTTGCTCTGAGGGGTGCACAGCATCTCTGTGGGTTTCCTGAGCGTTCCATAGAAGATAGCTCCAAATGGGAGGGAGAGATTGAATCTCCTTTTATTGTAGGCAATTTGGGCTTGACTTATTAACATTTGAGACACTATTACAGCATGTAGAAGGCCTAATGGTGCCTCCCCCACACACCAAAAAAATATGCTCTGGTCCTCATTCCCAGAACCTGTGAATGTAACCTTATTTGAAAAAAAAGGGTCTTTGCAGATGTGATTAATTTAAGGATATAAAGATGAGGAGATTATCCTGGATTATTCAGACAGCCCCTAAATCATAACAAGTGTCCTTATAATGCAAAGTCAGAAGGAGATTTGAGACAGAGGAGGAGACGACGACATGACCGCGGAGGCACTCGAATGATATGGCCACAAGTCAAGGGATGCCGGCAGTCACCAGAGGCTGGAGGGAGCAAAGAACTGAGGGTCTCCTAGAGCTTCTGCAGAGGGAATGTAGCCCCACCAGCACCTAATTTCTGATTTCTGGCCTTCAGACTTGTGAGAGTGTCCATTTCTGTTGTCTTAAGCAACCCTTTTGTGGTAATTTGTTAGAGCAGCCTCAGGAAACTAATACAAGGAGTGCTTCTTTTTTTTTTTTTTTGTATTCCCAGGAAATTGGACTCTCCAGGTGCTATAATAATAACAATAACTAGCATGACTTTAATGTACTGTATTTTATTTTTCAATTGTGGAAGGCCAAGTTAATCATTCCCTATAATGTGTTTATGGCACATCATTGCCCCCTTGTCATTCATTCATTCATTCGTTCATTCCCTTTCATTTCTTTTTACTCTTTTCACTATGTTTCAAGTGTTTCAAGATGTCCTTTCAGGTGTACATTTGACCTGTTGAGTTTGACTGCTGCTTTGTACCTTGTGGTCTATAACCCCCTTTCCCCATTTGACTGTCCATTTTGCCAGTAATGGACCGCCAGATTGCCTACAACATTTTGCCACCACAAATAATGCTGCAGTGAACTTCCTTATGCCTGTTTATTTAAGGGATTCAAGAATTTATTGGGGCTATAATATGTTGACTAGTATTTATTAAGCACTTACGTGGTAGTCACTGTGTGAAGCACTGCACAGCTTTTTTAAGCACTTATTTTCCATCTCCACTTGAGAAGCTCAACATCATAGCAAAAATTATCAAGAAATAAAACTGGGACTCAAACTAGGTCTATCTGACCCATAAAACAAACACTTCTCTTTGAATTTTGGAACCTTAAACACGATCCTTAGACTTTGAATCATTGAAACGCTGTATCTAGTGGGTCTGCTTGTTAGTGATGGGATAATCATGGCTTCTTAAATTTGGACAGGATTTATGGATTACTGAGAACATATATATTATCTCATTAAATATTCCCCGTCTAGTTGAAGAGAACAAAGAGGGATTAAATGATATGCCAGGAGACATACAGCTGATAATAGGCTTAAAACTCAAGATCAGTCTTCTGACCCTAAATTCAGCATTGATTTTTCACAAGATTATAGCAGAAAGTACATTCGTACATTCGCACATCACCTTTGGAGAGGATGTTGGAGATCATGAAGATTAAGTAGGTGTTGTCTGTGATTGACACCAGCCAACATGATTTTTGATGGTCAGTTCACTGAGGGACACTATCCATAGAAAGCCAATGCCACTGTCTCAGCCTCCTCCCTGGGAATTGCCCTCCCTCTGTCTTATGCTGATTTATAAACCCAATGAGACCTCATTACCATGCCCATCTCTCATGTGAAAATTGGGATAAGTAGACAGGAGGCTGAAGCAATGGCTGTACTAAGCAAATTAGTTGTATAAACAAATTTCTGGGGAAATATTCCAACTACTTAAGAGCACACACTGTTTTCAAGCATCCTCAAGCACTTCACAAGCACCCTTTGCAATACAAACAATGATGGACTAATTACAAACCATTCTTATCTATTCATTAAACCTCATCCTCTGAGGGCCACTACTTAACTGAATGTCAGTCTCCTTCTGGTTAGTACTTGTCCTTGAAGGAAGTAAAATGGGATAGCTTTAAAAATATTTTCTAGATCCAATCTCTCACCATTCAGTCAGAAGGTCCTTCAGATAATGCCTCTGAATTAGTGAGGTTTTGTGGTCACTGTGCCTTAATGTCTTACTCACATTGCCCAGAATGTACAAATCGAAGAAATGTGAAGCCCATGATGGTATTTTCCTAAACTGTACATCACTTAAGGATTATTTGGAAGGATTTAAATTGTAGCCTTGATTGAGGTTTTGTCTGAAAGTAAGTTTAACAGGGTAAAAACAGGAATGGCCAAATACTTAGAAAGGAAAATGCTGTGGTGGAATTTGACTTTTAGGTAATTTGGGGATTCTCTCTGCTTCATCTTTGGTCCATTAACCAAGGCTACTCCACCCACCATGTCTTATGCCCAGCCAATACCTACAGCAAGAGTCAAAAATCCCTGCTGTCCAAGGTTCTCTTGGAGCTCCTCCTTTCCATCCCTTGCCCATGGAATCTAGCCAGCATGACCTCAGCCTATTGGTCTGGTCCTCATCTGGTGACTCTAAACCTGAACTTGGGCGCCAAGCCAGTCTCCTCCATACTTTCTATTATATTTATTGCTTTCCCCCGCCTTTCCTTCCTCCTGGCATCAGCTGTTCAAGGTTACCACTCAGTTCCATGACTTAGGCTTCACTGCAATAACAGGCTCTCCTGCCAGGGGGAATCCACTCCAGTTTTGGGTCCTTCGTTAAAGCCCAGCTGGATATAGTTAGTTCTTCATCTGCAGGATAGATTCTTGGAGAGTATATTTGTTTCCTAGGGCTGCTGTAACAAAGTATCACAAACTTGGTGGCTTAAAACACTAGAAATGTCTTCTCTCTCATTTCTGGAGATCAGATGTCCACAATCGAGGTGTTGGCAGGGCCACACTCCTTCTGAAGGCTCTAAAGGAAGGATCTTTCCTTACCTCTTCCTTTTTCTGGTGGTTGCTGACAAACTTTGGTGTCCTTGGCTCTGGTCGCTGCTTCTGTCTTCAAAGAGCAATCTCCCTGTGTGTCTCTTCTCTTCTTATAAGGACACCAGTCACATTGAATTTAGAGCCCATCCGAGTCCAGCATGACCTCATCTTAACTAATTACATCTGCAAAGACCCTACTTTCAAACAAGGTCACATTGTGAGGTTCCAGATGTATGTGAATTTTAAGACGTACGATTCAACCCAGTACAGACAGATACAAAAATTTGTATCACATCAGGTTATTGTTTTGAGATAGATCTAGGCTGACAGAAAAGTGTTTATTTATCCATCTATCCATCTATGCATCCATCCATCTATCCATCCATCCACCCATCCATCCATATTTGCTAAGCAACGATTATGGACTAAGTAACAATAAAATCAGCAAAACCTGGACCTTTCTCTCAGTGTTTACAGTTCAGAGCAAGTGTTAAAAAACAAAACCGAGGAAGACGATTTCAAGAGAAGATGACCACAAGTTAGGTGTGGTGGGAATTCCAGGAAGAAAGAGGCCACATCCAGTAGAGTAAACTAGATAAGACTCTGTGGAAGAGACACTTTTTGAACATAATCTTGAGATACAAAAACATATGCAAAAGGGCTCATGGGAAAGGAATGCAACTAAGAGATCCATGCAAACTTGGGTCAACAATATCCCACCATCTTATCTGAACCCAGTTTATTTCTTAAGGAAACCCTGTGTGAATTGGACATCTACATATCTCTTTACTCATCAGTATTTTCAGGAGAGCAACTCTGCCTAACCAGTGCTTAAACTGTCAGCCATGGATTATAAAGGGGAGGGTGTCTGCTGTTGTAAATTTCCTGGCATCATGGCTCCATCAAGATATTTCCACGTGTATAATAAGCTGCAGAGGACAAAGTTCAAGGCTGAGAATAACTTAGGCTACAAGTGACTTCTTTCACTATAATCAATTATTAAGTTGATTACACCATGTCTTGAGAATACATTGCTAAATGACAGAATCTCTCAGAGAACATACAATCTTGATTCTCTATAAAATGACATAAAACTCCAGCACACAGAAATCTCATCCATTAGAAACTAGCAGGGCAGCCTGGATGTCGAGTAATTAGAAACAGCAGTCTTTAAACAAGGCTCAAAGATATTCAGATACCCCAAATATAGCTTGTTTAAATATGCACACATGCATACACATGCATACACAGGCAAGCTCTGGATCCAGGCCAGACTTGGTGAAAGTACCCTTCCTTTTCCAAGCAGAACGCTCAGGCAGGGAGTAAAAGACCTCACTGTTGGGAGGGCCTTAGATGGATCATCTTTGTGCTTACAGCTTAAGATCTACTCCCCAGTCTTCTAAACAAGTAAATAATTGAAGGCCATTACCACTTTTGGGGCTCTCTCACAGGCTTCTTAGGCTCCCATCAAAGCCAAGCTCTGTGTCAAAAAGCAGCAGTCACACTGAGCAGAGTCTCAGGGAGACTACTGATTAATTGCTTTTGCATTTTGGAAGCGCGTCCAAAGATGTTGTACAATAGTGTTTGTTTTTGCCGTTGCCAAACCTTGTTTAGGAGGGCTCTGGAGGATGACAAGGATGCACTCAAGATGGTGAGAGAGACGCGAGTGATCAGCCCAGGTGCGCTTGCCAACTCTGCTCCCAGGGAAGCTTCTGAAAGCAGGTACGAGGAGGGTGGGGGGTGGGGATGAAATCCACACCGCTGGTCATGGCCTCAGCCACTCCACGCCTTCTTCCTTGGCATCACTGGAGACTCAGCCTAAATAAAGACCACCAATTAGAGTTCTGAGAAATCCTCAGTTTGCTGGCAGTCGGGAGGCAGAAATAGGAAACCAAGGAGAGGCTTGCCCTCTTAAGCCTTGTGGGTGCCAAAGGCCTTACTGAAATTTGGTAATAGATGATGGCGAGCACGGACTCATTTCGTTCCGGCAAATTCTGTCAACATCAGCAGGCCTCACACTGTGATCTGCCTTTCTGCCTCTCCCTCTATCAACTCCACATGTTGCCCCGGTGGCTGTCTTTGTACTTAATAGAACTTGTCAAAACTTATCTATCGGTTGCATGGAGAGCAGACGTGGGTGGTCAGGGGAGGGCCAGCTGGGTGCGGACTGCCATTCCTGGTGGCCACAGACATCCCCCTGCTCGGTTCTTCTCTAAATTAAGGGGACATTTTGATGAGTCACTGGGTTTTTAAATAATTCTCACACCGGCCGCTGGATTAATAGCACATTTGTGTTTATTTGAAATCCCAATCTTTACTTTCACGTGGACTTTTGGAGGTTCTCAAAACTCTGAGAGAAATAAGCCATGTTTCTATTTGTTTTTAATACCTTGGATGTATATGTTTATGAATGTAAATATACACAAATATGTAAAGATGTGTGGAGGTACATTCTTTTGTATAGTCGCATATGTGTACATTTAGCAGCGTGGCCATATTATATGTGTATGTACAGATACATACAGAGTAATGTTTATGTACAAACTGTCATGGACATAATATTTACACACACACACAATTTCATATATATATAAAATATAGATCCATATATAAGATCTATATTTCCATAAGATGTTACGGAAAAACCCGAACAAATTTTTTGGCCAACCCAATACATAATCTATATTTTTTTATATATAGTTATATATAAACATCTTATATACATACTATATGTGGTATGATGATGTTATGGCCAGGCTGATTGTGTGTGTATATGTGTTCATACATATATACAGACACACACACATATATTAATATATATGCACACATCTCAATATTTGCATATATTTGCATACACATATATGCACATATATGCATACACACACACACACACACACACACATACTCACACACACCCCAGTGTTGCATACACAGATGACCTTTTCTGTCCCTGATATAACAACACAGTATGTCCTTCCAAGAAATCAGTCTGTGTCACACCCAGTGGCATCTCCCTGCCAAGAGTCCAATGTTCCCTGAGCTGCATCCGGTGCCACTGGCATGCTGTGTGGCTGGCCTCTCTCTGGGACTTACCCGCCCATTACCTGGCCTGAGAGCTAGGGAAAGGAGGTTCTGGTAATGGACCAGCTGAAAATTAACCTTGGCCACGTAGGAATCCCGCAAACCTGACCTCAGGCCTTTCCCTTTGTGCCACTGAGAATTCCAAGAGGAGCCCCAGTGGGATGGCAAAGTTGTGTGACCTGGTCACTTTACCTGAAACATGTAGGCGGCACATGTGTATGGTGGTACAGTCTGAGGTGCTGGAATGAGCATTGGGGTGGAGCCTGTCGGGCCTGGGTTCTGCAGTTACCAGATGCAAGATTTTGAACAAAACTGGATTTCTTACTGGCAAAATGAAGTTATTAATATGTGTTATTTGGGAAAATAATATGAAGTGCAACTAGTATACTACAACCCCCAGATCTCAAGAAATAAAATCCCATAAAACCGATTATAGTTCTTGCTCATACCACAGTCCAATGGGGAAGTGGAACAGGGACATCCTACTCCCTGGAGCTGGTGGGTGACTGCGGCTCAGTTCTTCTGGTGGCTTTGACATGCTGTAGGGACTCAGAGTGCCCCAGTGGATTCTCTCCATCTGACCAGCCAGTAAGCAGAGTGAGAGAGCACAGAGGAGTGCAGCATGGCTTTTAGAGGACAAGTGGAAATGGTGCATGTCACTTTCAGCCATATTCCAATAGCCAGAAATGAATCTCATGGCCCAACCTAACTGCAGGAAATCTGGGAAATGTAGTTTAGCTGAGTATCCAGGAGAGGAATGAAATGGGTTTAGTCAACATCTATTTGACAGGTTTGGGAGGATTAAATAAGGTCCTGCATTTAGAGCCGTCAGTGTAATCCTACTAACTCATGTCGCTGTACCTGCTTTCATTATTGTTATTGGTGCTGCTGCTACTACTATTGTTATTATCTTTATTATTTGCCAACCAGAGAAGAAATTGTTAGCAGCATTCTTTTAAGTATCTCATTTTAAGATGGTGTTATTACTATAATCAGAAAACGTTTGCATATATTCTGGAAATAGAAGCAAAAGACATGATCCCTTTTTTCTAAATTTCTAACTTATGGAATATATTTCAATATATATCTATTTATCATCTATCTTACTTTGGCGTTGGTTCTTGCCTGCCTGTAAAATACTGTCATCTTGCTTTCTGACACTATTAGGTCCAGACATTCCACCATCCAACAGGTGGGATTCCAATTCTTTGTGTGCTATGCTTGCGGAAGGTCATTTCCCTGATATTTGCAATTACTTCACAGTTGGTGGGTTTTTAATGCCCCACATCTTTGCCATAGTTGAGAATAAGCATACATGAACTCCAATTCTTCTCCTTAAGCTGAACTAACAAATGTTTACGTCCCTGAGACTTGTCCCTGGTCAGAAACTCATGATTCATCTGAATTCTTAATTTATTCATAACACTCTTATACAAATTAATTCCCACCCCCAGCAGATACCTAAGGTCAGTCAAGTGACAAGGATTTGTGCTGGGTCTGGAGGAAAGGGTCTCGTACCTGAAGCTGGGAAATATCAAGTCAGGAGAATTCACCGGGCTTAAAGCTGAGGCAGAAGTTGAAGCCTGCATTCTGGGGGAGAGTTCAAAGGGCTCATCAATGCAAAAGACCAACATTAGTCACCGAGTCTTAGGAGGTTTAGAGCAAAAGGAGTTAAGAAAATGAGCAAAAATACTGACATCTTACTGTGTTGGTCCCCAGGTCTGGATTAGAATTGTGATTCTGTTATTTACTAGCCATACAATATTAGGAAGCCACTTTCCTTTTCTAGTTTAGTTTTCTTATCTGCAATGTGTAAAACAGCAGAACCAACCTTTAAGGAGACGGTTTTGAGGATTAAGTGAGATAATGTAAATAAAGTCCTCAACACGACACTCAGCACATAGAAAATGCTTGATTGAAAACTAGTGCAAAACAAGCAAGCCAAAAGTAATGACCACTTCTGGCTTTTAAGAGGTACCCAGAGGGGGCTAGGACTAGCAGAGCCACACAGCAACTCTAATAAATTCATTTTCTATCTCAATTGACCAACTGACTCCAATATCAACAAGAGAGCCTGCATCTGGCCCGACCCTCACCCTCCAACACCTTTTCAGAAGAATGGGTTGGTATAGAGTAGACCTTTTGCCCAGATCACTGATATGAGGGACTTGTAACTCAGTGGAGACCCTGTTTTGCTTTTGGAGCTAAACAGCCCTAGATCAACTTGTTGTAAATCTTAAATGTCCTATGCTCTCTCTGACTTGTATACACTGTGTCCCCACCACTGTGAATGCAAGATAATTGGGTATCTTCAGTTTTGGAAGACTGTGCTTTTCACTATTCTGTGTGTTAGGAATTTCATGCTGCTCGTTCACGTCTCAGTTTTCCACATTAAATCCCTCTTTGTCCATAGAACTGTGCCACAAGGGAAGAGGGGGCCACAAGGGAAGAGGGGGGCCAGTTTTTTTGTTGTTGCTGAATGCAGGAATGAATAAATAGCAGCATTAAGGGGTGATTTTTCTAGAGCATTTTCCTTTGGGATCACAGAAGTTGGATACATTTTTTTTCCATGCAGCACCATGTTAAATATGTATTTGTTCATTTCTCCCCTGTAACATCCCCTCCATCTGGCTCATAGATAAAGGTAGACCAGATCACAGAGTTAACTGTTCTTCGGGAGGGTGAACACGGCTTTGAGCTGGGAATCTGAGGTTAGAGCCCCAGATGTGCCACAGAGCATCAAATGAACGTGGGCAAGTTACACAAAATACCTGTTAGGAACTGAATGTGTCACCCCCGAATTCATAAGCTGAAGCCCTCCCCCTCCCCTCAATGTCATGGTAGGGCCTTTGGGAGGTAACTAGGATTAGGTGAGGTCACAAGAGTAGAGTCCCTATGTGGGGATTAGTGCTCTTATCAGTCACGAGAGAGCTTTGCTGTCCCTGTCTGCCTCTGTCGTGTGAGGATACAAGTCAGAAGTCGGTAACCAGGAAGAGAGCTCTCACCAGAACCTGACCACACTGGCACCTTGACCTTGGACTTCCGGCCTCCAGAACTGTGAGAAATAAATTTCTGTTGTTTATAAACCTCCCGGTCTATGATATTTTCATGGCAACAGCCTGAATGGAGTAAGTACCTAAGCCAGAGTTTACTCCTTTGTGCAAGGAGGAAGCTTGACTTCATAGTCATGAAGGCTGTGTTTCCAGACGTGTGTTCTGATGAACACCTGGATGTAGGTCCTGGGCCTCCCCCAGATACTCTGCCTAAGAAGCTCTACAGGTGGAGCCCAGGCATCTGCATTTTTAACAAGCTCCCAAAGTGATTTGAGGGCACGCTGTTTTCTAAAGTTCTCTTTTGCAGAAATATTGTAGGATCATAGCCCTGCAGGGTACTTGTCTTGCAAAGGGATTACTTGCACATGTGTGATTAGCTCACCTCTTTACACTGTACTATAAATTATGTTGATTTTCTTTTTTAGAAAAGCTGTCAATATACGGTTTCTGTGATTATTAAGAGATTCAGCTGTATGGTCACCTCCTATGGAAATTCTTCCTATAATATTCTCCTCCCTTGCCCTCTCCGCTTTCTGTGCATCCCATTAGGCTGGCCTGATTGACATAATTTTATATTCCCACAGTGTATTCCCAAACTGCAAACCTTGATCAGTAAAAATTTGTTGAACAAACCAATTAACAAATCCGATTTTAAGCTCATTCAAGATTATCTTGTTAGAGCTATCTTCAGCTTTTATTCTAGAAAGGGGTAGCACCACATCACAAGTATGTCCTGCATCCTTCTTTCCCTCAATATTTTCTCTTATCTGTTCTGCACACTTAATAGTAGTTCTTACCTTGCTAAGGAGTAAAAGAAACAATGGCAACAGAAACAATTTTGTCCCTGCCCTCCGGGAGGAATGGCAGGGCTGCCCAGGAAGACAGAGGCGTAAACAGGCCATGGGAAATGCATACACAACGGTCCCACCTGCCGGGTGAGCAGAGAAGCCAGGCCCTTCACCCCATCTGCAGGGCCATGGAGGGCTACCCAGGCCAAGTGCAGCCTAAGCAGAAGCCCAGAGAACTAGGCAGAGGGGCCGACGGAGGAAAACCAAGTGTAAAGGCACCTGCACCTTGAACTTGGCATGCTTATATTTTGTCCTCTTTTACATCCACAAGTTTCCTCTCCTGGCCTGAGCTGTAAAGTTACCATGGGTGTTCACGTTCTCTTTTTCTTTGTTTTTTTAAATTTTATTGGAGTAGAGTTGATTTACAATGTTGTGTTACTTTCAGGTGTACAGCAAAGTGAATCAGTAATACATGTACATATATCCATTCTTTTTTAGATTCTTTGCCCATATAGGTCATTACAGGGTATTGAGTAGAGTTCCCTGTGCTGTACAGTAGGTCCTTGTTCGTTACCTATTTTATATATAGCAGTGTGTTCCTCAACAGACCTCGGCCAGGCTTGGGTGTCTCAAGGCTGTGACTCTTTAAATTTAGGACAGTCGCACATTTGGAGGACCACATACTTTTGGTGATTTTCTGCTATGTGGTTTTTTCGTTTGTTTGTTTGTTTTTGTTTTTTGTTTGTTTTGTTATTGGAGTATGATTGCTTTACAATGCTGTGTTAGTTTCTGCTTTATAACAAAGTGAATCAGCTATATATATACATATGTTCCCATATCTCTTTTCTCTTGCGTCTCCCTCCCTCCCACCCTCCTTATCGCACCCCTCTAGAGGGGGAAGGGTAAGCTGTGACAAAGTGAGAGAGTGGCATGGACATATGTTTTGTTTGTTTTTACTGCACTTTCTCCCTTTCTCTTTCTTCTGCTCACACAGCAACCTGTGCTTCCTTCTACGTGAATACTACCTGTCCAGGGTCACAGATTCAAACACCTTCCTGGGCCAGAAAGGTGATGAATCGTAGTTATGGATATGGGGAGTAGTGGAACCTCTGAGGATCTAGATAGCACATGCCCTATTTCCAATTCACTGTCTTGCTCTGAGCCAGCCAAACAGAACACTTCTGCTTGGTGGATCTGGACCACTAGCCTCCCATGTGTGACCTCTCTCAGTAAGTTCCCGGGGGCAGAGCTGATGTGTTATTTATTTTCCAATCTCTGGAGCTCTGGGAACAGTAGGTATTTAGGAACTGTTTGTGTTTGAATCAAAATGAACTTTCCCAGCGGAACTTTTGAAAACACCGGCTGTGCAAATTCTGATCCACCCTGCGTGATTATCTGCTCAGTCAGATAAAAGTAAATTAGTAAATGGATGAGTAAGAAAAAAGAGACTCTGAAATGATAGGAAATTTGCCTCAGATGATTCACCTAGTAAGAGATCAAGTTAGGATTTACATTTAGTGGTACCTGGGCCCAACCACTGTGGTGTTCTGTACAACACAGGAAAACAAAAATTGCCTATAGTAACAATTCGATCAGAAGATTTCTTTTTAGTTGGCAAAAAAATCGTCAAAGGCCATTCTCGTCATGTCATCCTCTTGCTTAAAACTCTTCCCATTGTTCTAAGTGCAAAGACAAAGTTTCTTAATATGGCCCATAGGACCCTACAGGGTACAGGACACACAACTCCCTTGCTTTCGGATCCTAGCCTTACAATCCTTCAAGATTTCCTTGTTCACTTGGAATTTGCACTTAGTTTCCTCTGCTGCAAATCCCTCCTCCACCAACCCCTTGCTTAAGATGAATTTATCCCCCTCCTCCAGCTCTTTATTTTTTATTTTTTTTATTTTTTGGCTGTGCCGTGTGGGTTGTGGGATCTTAGCTCTTAGACCAGGGACTGAACCCAGGTCCTCAGCAGTGAGAGGGTGGAGTCCTAATCACTGGACCTCCAGGGACTTCCCTATCCTCCAGCTCCTTACTTTAGAATCTCTTCTCCAGAAATCATCCTCTAACGTCTCTGCCTAAGTATAATCCCTCTGCCATATTGCCATCATCCTCCATGCTGTCCCTTTACAGCTGAGCTTGCACAATCGTGCATTAACTACCTAGAGTGTTGCTTGGACTGGCAGAGACAATGCCTATCTTGTCCTGTTATACTGCCAATACCTAAGGCAAGGTTTAGCCCAGAACCAGTGACCAATAAATATTTGTTGAGTGAATGGATGGAAGTTGCCCATTATCAGGGATGCATGCATGAGTGTCAGCCAGCTGGCCAGTCTTCAATGATGGAGCTGCTGGACGTTGTGTATAAAAGGTGGGGAAAGGGTAGGGTTAGGAGAGCTGATTCTGAGAATCCCGTCTGGGACTCTGAGTCTACGCTGTCTCTCCCAAAGGTCCAGAGGACATTTATGGGGCTCACGCTGCTTGCACGGCAGTCTGAGACCTGTATAAAGTAGGTCAGGTACCATGATATAACTCGACAAGTCACTCACGAGAGACCCTGCTGTCCCAAACAATTCAAGTCAGAGAACCAAGCCACGGCTGAATAGGCAGAGGACGAGGACGTTTATTAAGGTGATAGAGCATAATGAACCCAGGGCAACAGAGGGATGTCTGACTCGTATTAAATCAGTTATCAAACACTGCAGCAGTGTCCCCTCTTCTCCGTGGCAGCGGTGCTAGCCGGTGACATGTTAGGTCAATCAAGACATGTGCAGCCACAGTCGCTGTAAAAACAAGCACAAAAATCCCTCTTCCAGTCTAATTTAGTGCTTGGATTTCTACTGGACCCTCCCAATCACTTTGCATAGAATATAATGACAAGGTGACTTTGGGACAGCTCCTCTCCCAGCTTCTTCTACCATCTCTGGACTATTTCAACCCTCAATTTTGTGGCAAGCAGCTTCCAAATCTGTTGAAAGTCAACAGGGCTTAAATACTCAGTCATTTTAGGAAAAGAGACCTATAGCAGTCTCTCCAAAGAGGGTTTAGCAAGCAAGTGACACAAAGGACTTTGAAAGAATGGGTTGATCAGAGGTAAATTGATTATGAAGGTTCCCCTGATGACAAAACTTCTGCTGGATCACTGTTGACTACAAAGAAATGCCCAACCTTCTAGAATGGTGTTTGGTGTCTCCTTCAATCTGGTGCCCACCTGCTTCTCGAATTCACCCCATCCCCTTCTCTGAGTGCACAGGGTTCCTTGTTCTCCAAACTTTTTGCAATTGCCCATCTCCACAGAAAAAACTTCCCAGACAACCCTCTCCTCACACTACTGTGGCCAAATGCATAAACACACGTTATAGCATTTATTAAATTATTAACTCATGTCCCTGCTGGTCTGGACCGCCCCCCTGAGACTGTATATCGTCAAGGGCAGGAGCTATTATTTAGTGTTTTCTCATATAAGCCTCAGTGCTTGGTGTAGTTTCTGGCGAACAGGCAGTATCACATACGCAGAAGTTTAATTCATCAAAGAGTGAGCAGACAGATGAATGAATGGATGAATGCAGGATTGAGAAGCAAAGGGTTGGTGCTGCAAAAATGTAGGCCTTTCTCCAAGAGCCAGCTGAAGCCACCGAAGAGTTTACGGGAGGGACTTATATATCTGCCTTAGAAAAATCAATCCAGCTACAGGGAATGGTGGTTGGAGAGACCCCAGGCAGAGGGACTTGTGGGGAAGATGTACAAGTCCACCAAACACATGATGGTGGCCAGGTGAGGTGACAGTCGGGGTAGAAAGAAATTAATGGATAAGGAAGGTAATTAGGACCTAATTTAAACAAGACTTGGTAAATATTTGAATAAGGCTGGTAAGGATGGCTTCCTGATCTCTGCCATGAATAAGTGGGTAGATGGAAACACTATTTAATGAGATGAGAAATTGTTTCAAATTGCATAGTGACTCTTTCCAGAATTATTTTTGACATGTGTGTAAAATTCCATAATCACATGAATAAATTATTAGTTGACTCTAGTGTATCTTTCTAAAATATTTTTCATAATAAAGGGTATGTGAGTTAAATTGTACCCATTCAGAGAACTTGCATGTATTTCTGTTGCCTATGGATTTCTGTTTTAATTAGCTAATTTTGTTGATCATAATTTGAAGCTCTTTTGGTGTTGATTAAGTTGAGGTTTATTTTTGTTCTGAGACCTTGCATATCTGACAGTATATTTATTTTGCTTTACACTCAAAATAAAGTTGACTACAGAAAATTCTTCGGGTAAAATATTATTTTACATCAGAATTTCATGGAGATTCATATTTAGGGTTGCAAAGGAAAACACACATATGCTTGTTTCATTTTTCACAATCACTGTGGTGAAAAATATCTTCTTTGGGTCTAACAGGCAAGTATATGACAACAGATGGCAGTACCCGTAAGTGTGTATCCATGTTGTTTGGACTTCGATTTGTGAGTTTGGAAGATGTAAATGAAACTATTGAATACCTTGTGGAGAATGCAGAAGAAAAGGTAGATGATCTACTGGATTAGGTTGAGAGAGTGTACGTCTGTGAAAACTGTGGCAGAGGCAGGAGACCATCAGCTCCAAGATTTCCACCGGAAACTTGGAATGTTTGTACATCGGTACTGAATGGCTATCACAGAATGGACAATGCATTAGAAGCCTGCCATGGCAAATTTTAATGAAGTTAAATGTTTGCATTATTTAACAAATCATGGACCAAATGTCTCCATGCACATTTTGGACAGGACTGATTATCAAGGGACCCTCGGTGTGGACCACATGCCTCAGTGACTATTTTGGAAAGAACCAAATATCCTGCAAGAATAAAAATCAGTAATGTCAGTCCTATTCACCCTGTGATGTAAGAATATTCCATCACACTGCAGTCAATTACTTTTAAGAAGCTATTCACAGAAAGTGAGAAATCAATTTGAGCAGATGTATTTTTATGGACAGTAATGAATGATACCTTTAAATGTGAAATAGTTCCTCTTTATTAGGCATTTTAAAATAATGTGTCATATTTTCATTAAATTTTATAAACATGTCATTTCAAATACTTCATCATTTGGGAAATAGGGACATTTGAATTTATAGTTGATCAATACATAAATTTTAACAACTAATGTGTGCACCAGAAAAGACTGTTCATTAAATTCCAATGCATTCAATACTCAAGCACTTCTCCGTTGAAATTAGAAAACACTTATAGTCTCTACAACTATTCTAAATACTGGGGACACAGGGGCAGAATTGATCCAGGTCCTTTCCTTCAAGGACATCACAGTCGGGAGTGGACAGACATTCAAACAAATCATAATGCTGAGGTGAGTGTGCCACAGGAAGTAGGGAGGTGCCCACAGAGCAGGGAATGACTTCTACTCTTCAGAGTGGCTGAAATGAGGCATCGAGAGAGACTGCTAGGAAGAGGCAGTTTCTGAGCTGAAATGTCACAGGGGCATGGGATTTTAAGATGTGCACATAAATCTGTAAGCAGTTTCTTATTCCCGGAGCATAATATTCAAGGAGGAAATGATAGGCACTGAGGCTGGATCAGAAGCCCTGTGAGCTTCCTAAGTATTTAGAATTTATTCTTATTCTGAGAGCGGCCAGGAGACAATCAATTGTTTGAGGCGGGGCAGGAGCCTAATTCCAAGGTGGCCCCTGAAACATCTGCCTCCCTACTTTCCCAGGATCAAATATATGATCACATCAGGATGAAATCCTTGGAGCCCACTTTGTTTTTAACAAAAGGAAGGTCAACCTGAGGTCACAGGAGGGGAGTGGCACCTCCTGCCTTTGCTGGCTCCAGGCCCTACCTCAGTTCCAGGGTGGAGGTGCTCCTCTTCTGAACTTTTCCCACACAGGTGTGCACCAGGCTCTGCCCTCTCTCTCGGCCCTGGGTTTTATTTCTTCCAGAGACAATGGGATTCTAAATGCATCGACCAGGAAGGAGGGAGGTGGCATCTCTTTTCAGGCTGTGGCCCTGAGCTCTCAGGCCTTAACAATGGCTTGGCTGATAGCAACAGGCTGTCGAAGACTTATTGTCTCTCTGAATTTTGTTGTTTGTACTTTTTTCTTCTCTGTGAAAAGAAAGGGGGCCATTCTTTCCAGAATCCAGCACATTTTTTCTTCTCCCCAGTCACTCAACAACCTTGAAGTTTGCAGCAGTTGCAAAAACAGCTTTGCATCCTGGCTCTGCCCTTCAGAGGCCAAGGTTTCTTTCTCAAGGACAGTAGGTTGAAGATTCCCCCAGAAATCAATCCTTCCTGTTAATAATAATGATAAATGCCATTTGTTGAGCACCTTTTCATATGATGAATACGAAGCTAGTTTGTTTCCCTTTTTAATTAAAAATGTTAAAGATTTCATTTTGAGAGAATTTAGATTTATAAATGGGTTGCAAAAGAGAGTACAAAATTCTCATACACCTTTTACCCAACTACCCCAAATATTCGCACCTACAAGACAGTGATCAAAGACAGCAAATCAATATTCACATACTACTATTAAGGAATCTACAGATCTCATTCAAAGACTGTCCATCTCCCTTTTCCTCTGTTCTAGAATCCAATTCTAGATCACAGACTGCATTTGCTTGCCATGTCCTTTTATCTTTGTAATCTGCAGCCATCTTCCCTCAGTCTTTCCCTGTTTATCGTGACCTTGACACTTTTGAAGAGTCCTGATCAGTTATTTTGTAGATTTGGTTTCATCTCAAATTAGGTTTGTCTGATGTTTCCTCATTAGATTCAAGTTATACATGTTTTGCAGAAACACGAGAAAAGTGATTTAGTTCTCTTCTCAGTATCAAGTGTCCCTGAGATAAATGTGTTTCACTTCTGATCACTTTGGTCACTGGGCTCAAGTGGCATCTGCCAGATCTTTCTACTAAAAAAGTCACTAATTTTATTCTATTACAATCAGTGAAGGTCTCATGGCATCAGATTTTGAGACTATGTAAATATCCTGTCTCTCATCATTCTTTCACCCACTACTTTTAGCATATATTGAGGATTTTTGAGTGAAACACTTTTTACTACAGTGTTTGACAAAGGTGATTTTTAAAAATTTTACATTATTTTTTATATATTTCTAAATTGGGATTCTTTTATAAGGAAGAACTTTCCCTTCCCCTCCATGTATTTATTTATTCAAATATTTATATCAGTATGGATTCATGGGTTCTGGTTTTGTCCTATGGGTTAGAGTCCATCACTATCATTATATATCCTATTGTTTAAATTGTTCTAGTTTGGCCATTAGGACAAAGTTCATGTTGGTTCCTATGTCCACTTAAGAAGTCCCCATCTTTTCTTGAACATGTCCTTATTTTTTAGGGACCACAAGATGATCTGGGCTCATCATGCACTTTCCTTGCACCAGTCCTTGAATCAACCATTTCTCCAGACTGATTTCCTTTGTTGGAGGATGATACCTAGAAACCAAAATCTGGGTTCTAGGAGTGATCACTGCTGCTGGGTATCACTATTTCCAGGCCCTTTCAGTGGACAGTACAAAACTAGCTTTTACATACATTGACTGATTTAATCTTCTCAACAAGCTTCTGGGAAAGAAGTAACTATGGTCATCTTACAGACAATGAAAATGAGAGAATTTGGCTTAAATTAATTGAGGTCTCACAACTGAAATGTGGAGGAATTAGGAATCAAACTCACGTGTGCTGGCTTGAGAAGGTAGTGTCCTTCCTACCATGTGGTGCTAATTCCTGGAAGATGAGGACAGGCCTGTCCTCTCCAGTTGGCATGGCAGACCTGTACTCCTCATGCCTCTTCTCTGGACATTTTTTCTAGCTGACCAGATGGGGGGCCTCTGGGCTATCCCACTGAGGCCAACATAGTCTACCTTTGGTCTCACCTTGGACTCTCATGCATTCTTTGATTTACCCACAAATAAATCATCAATTAACAACATGCACACAGCATCCATTCATTATACATCAAAATCTTGATCTCACTTGTAGCCAATCAATTGATTAATTATGTGACTATTTGCTTAATGCATAGCTTCTCTGCTAGACTTTAAAATCTGAGAGAGCCAGAATAGTGGTTGGTACAATGCTTGACAGATAATAGGTACTTAAGCAATATTTGTTGACTGGACCAGTAGAGGCAGTTGGCCATCTCCTATTCTGCCTCCCAAGGTGTTATATCTGTGGATTCTGGGAAAGCTCCCCTGTGCTTCCCCAGGCTCAAAGGAAATATTTATTTTCTCTCATCTCTCCACAACAGTAGAAAGGCTATTCCTCTGTCATAAGCAGGGACTCCCTTCTGCTCTTAATTGGTTAGTTGTTTAATTAAGTCTAATTGCTTAATTGGATTAATCTCTTCTTGTCCCAAGGGGCATCAGCAGTGGATGGACAAGCTCTCCACCCACTGGGGAGAGGATCTGCCTCAGGACCATCCATCTGAGCAGCGACTTCCTCCCCTTTATGTGGAACCTCTGGATGGAGGTAAAAGTCTCTGCAGATTAGCAGGGCTTCAAGAGAAGGTTAGTGTATGGACTTTGGGGATGCTGGTGGGGTCAAGACTAAGTGTCTGTACCCTAGAGAGACAGCTAAGATTCCAGATGCACTGCCACTTACCTCCATCTTCCCGCAGGAGTCCAGGAGAGGATGGGAAAAGCAAACCCAGCGCTGGAGGGAATGGAGTGTAGGCAACAAAGAGAGCATCCCGATGAGTAGAAATGATGCTGCCAAAGCTGACCCAGCTGCCAGCCTCCACTTCTCCTCCTCTCCCTGAAAAATGGCCTCATATAATTTCCTTGTGAACCCAGCCCACTGGGTTCTCTATAGCGTTGCAGTCAAGCCTCATTTAAGTTGGTAATTTTCAAAAGAATTCTAGTTCAGCCAGTGAGCAACTTTGACTGAACATTCCTACAACTGAGCTTTTTCCTTAATTTGGAGACCAGCCCTCACCCTACAGGCCTCCTTTCTCTGATAATAGATCCCGGCCTTGTCCAGCAGACTTGAGTCCATGTTCGGAGTAAGAGATGTATCTTGAAATACTGAACCACTGAAATCCATAAAGGCAGGGACTGTTTCTTTCTGTCTGGGACTAAGTCTCTAGAGCCACACCCAGAGTCTGGCACAGGGCAGGAGCCCAATAAGTAGTGGATGAATGAATCAAACGTCTGTTGCCTTTGTGGCTAAGAGATATATACTTACCCTGTGACTCAGAATGATAGAATGGGGAGGCGGGTCTGGGTCCAGAATAAGGACAGATGTGTTAACAGTCAGCTACCTTATAGGGTCACAGGTGGTATCTCCACCCCTGCGGGGACTCCAGGGAGACTTTAGGTACAGGGATACTGGAAAGGGAATTTTTGCAGAGTTGGACCAGACAGCTTTTGTGATGGGCCCCCTGTAGCACTAAAATGTTATGATTCAAAAGATACAACAGTGGCATAGTGATTAGGGCACAGAGCTTTGGGTCATATACAACTCAGTTTGTAATTTAATTTTATTCCTGATTTCATCATTTTCCACTTTTGTAATTGGAGCAAGTCCTTGTCTGTTAAATTGTCGAATGACAGGGGGGACCACAGCCAAGAGGGTCATGTCTGCTCCATCAGTTTCTACTCCCCACTGGCATTTGCATCATTGCCACTGTTCTTCCTTGTCACACACACACACACACACACACACACACACACACCCAAATCAGACTGGGGATGTTTTTCTCATTTGGATTTAAAAAGCTGACATGAAAATCCATCACCTGAACTACTTTGCTCACATACGAGGCTCAGGGGAGAGAGTTATTTTTATAAAGTCAGAGGACGCAACCTGACACGGGCTTCCTGGAGCCCATTTCCAGGTTCTCTGCCAACACGTTGTATGCTTTGAGTTCTCATGGTCCCCAAGTCTGAATGAGAAAGTAGCTAGTGTGACCCTCTCCCCAAGGGGCGGGCGTGTTTCTGAACTTGAGAAGAGATGTGTAGACTTCCAGGGAAGGTGTGGGAGTCTAGTGGCAGGGCGTTCACCGTTACCTGCTCCTGGACTGTTTCTAGGATGTTCTGTTGCTGGAGGCCCCGTAAAAGTGTTACTTTTCTGACAGTGTATTTCACATATCAGCACATAAAATTTCAAAGGAGGAAAGAACTGGCTTTTAACTTTTCCCCTCTGCAGCTTCTCCAGACTTGACTGTAATTTGCTGGGAATGGTATTTAAACCTGCAAAGCAAAAAGGATAGTCTGGGGCCTGGGGTGAGATGGCATAAACAATGCCCCCAAAGGCCTGTGAGAGCAGGGGGCAAACACGTCTGGTCTAGAGGGGGTTCCCTAAGCCCCCAGGGCTCCTAGTTGGGCTGGAGGACCTTGGGATGTCTGGATCCACGTCTGTTTCAGACTGTTTGGAACGACATTTGGCAAAATCACCTGTAGGTTTTGGGCTGTGTTTCTTCAACTGAACAATATTAAAGACACAGATATGTGTTAATCTACTAGAGCAATTTTTGTGCAAAAAAACCCAAAAAAACAAAAAAGCCTTTCATTCAAATCAGGCCTCTGAGGCGCAGAAAAGTAAAGATTTGGTAGCCTGAGGTCTAAAGTCATCTCTAATAGTAGATGAAAAAGTAAAAACTATGGGCAAGGAACCACTTAAATCACTTTCCATGCTTTTTTTTTTCAGTACCTTTTGACCAGCTTCACCTATTTTGCCCTCCATCTCCACTTTCACTTCTGGCAACCACCAATCTATTCTCTGTATCTATGAGCTAGGGGTTTTTTTGTTTGTTTATTTTTGTTTGTTTTATTTTTTTAGTAACACATATAAATGAGATCATACAGTGTTTGTATTTCTCTCTGACTTATTTCACATAGCATAATGCTGTCAAGGTCCATCTATGTTGCATGAATAGCAGGATTCCCTTTTTTTATGGCTGAATTATGTTATTTATATATGTATATATATATATATAAATATATGTATATATAATATATATTATATGTATTATGTTATATATATTATTATAATATATAATAATATTTTATATATATATCACAACTTTATCCATTCATCTATTGATGGTACTTAGGTTGTTTCCATTTCTTGGCTATTGTAAATAATGCTGCAATAAACATGAGGGTGCAGATATCTTTTTGAGACAGTGATTTCATTTCCTTTGGATAAATACCAAGAAGTGGAACTGGTATCATACAGTAGTTCTATTTTTTAACTTTCTGAGGAACTTCCACACTGTTTTCCATGGTGGCTGTACCAATTTACATTTCCACCAACAGTGCACAAGCCTTCCCTTTTTTCCACATCCCAAGCTTTTTAATCATTTTAGAGGGGGTAATTGAAACTCAAGGGGGTCTAAAGAACTTAGGAAAAAAACCATGGAAAAGGGCATAAGAAGGGTTCTGAACACCAATTCTCATGTTCTTACCCATCACTTCATTTAAAATGAATGAACTTTCATTTAAAGTGACTTTCACTTGAAAAAGCACTTTTGTGACCTATGTTACAGTCAACTGAGAATTTGAGACAACCATACTAGGTTGAGCTGAGCTTCACTCCACTTGAAAGGCAGGTAGCTGGGCAACCTGGAGTCTGAAACATCAGGATAGAGGAATCTGGAAGCCCATAGCACTGCTACGACTTCCAGGACGGAGCGGAAAAGACTGCATCATAGAGAGAGCTGAAATGCATTCAAGAGCTCACTTTTGGAGCTGGAAGAGAAAGACACAGAGTGTGAAGGCAGACAGATCTGGGTCAAAATACATCTTTGCCATTTGCTAGGCATGGAACTGTGTAAAGCCAGACTAACTCCCTCTGGTTCTCCATCTTCTTACATCTACCTCCCAACAGTGTTGCAAGAACTAAAACGAAGTCACAGATGTGCTCAAGCTCTGGTTCCCTTAAGGTCCACTTTCTTGTTGCCTGAGCTAGGAGCAATCAAATCCATTTCTTTTTTTTCCTTTATTCAGGAAACATTCCAATGACTAAGACTCATAATTAAAGGTTACTAAAACACCAAGATTCAGTCTACCTGTGCCAAGCTAAGCAGCGTCACTGAAGCTGGTCTGGGGATAATGAAATGCATTCTTGTTTTCATTAGCTTAACGGGTGCTCAAATTTGAACTTTTTTTGTGATCTTTATTTTCTTCCTTGAAAAATGAGATTTAAAATTCTGTCTGCTACATATATCTACTGTTTTTTAGATTCTTTTCCCATATAGGTCATTACAGAGAAAGACAAGTATTATATAATATTAATTATATGTGGAATCTAAAAAAATGGTGCAAATGGACTTATTTACAAAACAGAAATAGAGTCACAGATGTAGAAAACAATCTTATGGTTACCAGGAGGGAAAGGAGGGGAGGAATAAATTGGGAGATCGGGATTGACATAGACACACTGCTATGTATAAAATAGATAACTATTTCTTTACATATCTTTATTGGAGTATAATTGCTTTACAGTGTTCTGTTAGTTTCTGCTGTATAACAAAGTGAATCATCTATATGTATACATGTATCTCCATATCCCCTCCCTTTTGCGTCTCCCTCCCACCTTTCCTATCCCTCCCCCTAGGTGGTCACAAAGCACCGAGCTGGTCTCCCTGTGCGATGCAGCTGCTTCCCACTATAAGGACCTACTGTATAGTACAGGGAACTCTACTCAATACTCTGTAAAAACTCTAGCATTTTGACAGACATGTTTGTTAATGTGTTTCTCTATTGTCGCCCAACAGGACTTAGCCTATGGGCCACAGTTGGTGCATAATGACTTTAACAGCCAAGTTCATGGGCCTCAGAGGAACCTAGCCAAGGCCAGTGGAAGTTGATTGTTTAAACAGCCATTTTTAACCACGTAAATCAGGATGGGGAATGTATCACTCTATTCTTGGGTCAGTTTGACATTCAATAAATCAGCTTATTTTCCTTGTTTATCTCGCTCTGTCCCACTCATGAGTTTTCAAAAATTAAGGTCACAATTTTTACTTTCAAACATGCAGTGCTCCAACCATTCAAAGTGTGACTTGAGGAATCTTCAGGTTCAATGGAAGCAAAAATGTATATGCCCTAAGGGTGTCATCATGATGGTTTGACCTTGGGAAAATTACTTGACTGTAAATTGAGTTTGTTTCTCACTTGGTTCTTGAGGGAGGGAACTGAAATTCTGAATGTGGGGTTATTCTTCCCAAAACTTAGTGGACTCTTGAGACCCACTGTGCTTCGACATTGAGAGGAAAACAAGGAGTGAGATTATGCTTAAAATGACCTTCTCCGCTGGGGAGAGTGAGATGGCTAAACTGTGAAGTCACAGGAACCAAAGTACATAGCAAGGGCCAAGAATTGTCAGTTTCCTTCTTCCAAATTATATAAATTAACCTTCTCAATAAGGGGACCCAATAGTTAACTACAGTTGTAAAACAATATGGGAGACAGATAATGAAATATCCAGCTAAATGTCACTCATTTAAGCATTTATTTTAATTGACATAGCTTTACAATATAAATGTTAATTAAACTCATACACATATGTACTCTTGCTGTCTTAATACCAGTGTTCATTTTTCTGTATTTTTTACATTTATTCCACAAATATTTATAAAGTATATACTATATTGTAAGCACTTGGGCTAGCATTCGTGTTTTTTTTTTTTTTTTGCAGTACGCAGGTCTCTCACTGTTGTGGCCTCTGCAGTTGCGAGCGCAGGCTCCGGACGCGCAGGCTCAGCAGCTATGGCTCACGGGCCCAGCCGCTCCGCGGCATGTGGGATCTTCCCGGACCAGGGCACGGACCCGTGTCCCCTGCATCGGCAGGCGGACTCTCAACCACTGCGCCACCAGGGAAGCCCCTAGCATTTGGTTTGAATGCCTGTGCATACCTATTCCAGGTATAGATTTTTATAATCTACTTTAACCATTTAATATCATTTGTAAGAATGTTACTGTATTTCTACAGTATTTGTATATTGCAATTTTAATGTGGCCTGATAGCCACTGTGATCTGCCTAAATAATTCTATTGTCAAGTATTTAGAGAGTTTTCACTAAGCTACACACCCATGGTCATACTTACTGAATTAAAGCATTCACCCTGAACATTTCTGAAGCTGTGGAACCTTTACTGGCTGAGTCTTTTAAAGACATCCATTTTACTCCACAAAATTCCCCAGTCACCAGCGACGTGCCTTACACTGTGCTCAGGAGAGGCGGGAAGTGTCAGAGGGATAGTCACTGACTTCAGGTTCCTTTTAGCCTAAGGTGGGAGAGGCATCAATCAAACAATGACACAAATACATGTAAAATTCACGTTCCAGTGACCCTAGAGGGGTAACCCATGGCGCTCTGGAAGAGGGCACAGATCTTCCTGAGAAAGCAAATTAAAGCAAAGTTGTAGCCTTGCAGGCTGGATTTTATTTCTTTGAATTAATTCTGGAAGGAATAACGTGGGGAAAGAGGGGTGAAAAGGCTAAGAATCTTTAGGCCCCAGATCTTCATTGTCCAATCCTCCTCCTGTCTGTAAATAAACATATGTGATGCATGACACAGCTGCTTTCTCTTTTAAAGCTTTCATCGTGTTTTTCTACAACAAGGGTGCTTCAACGCACAAGTCTGCTGGATACTTTACTGGTTGAGGTAACACAACAAATACCATAAATCCAGTAATTACTAATTGTCTCCTCCATTATCAAGGAAGAAATGAATCATAAACCTTTTATTACTTTAACAGTGGACTGCAGGAAAGATTAATCTCCCAGAGAGGCATTTTTCATCTTTACCTGGTGCCAGCTCCCCCGCCCTGCACTCATCCTTACCTTCCCGGGCTTCCTGCTTAATGCTTTGTCATGGCCTCTGTTAGGATCAGGATGTCTTGAACTATCAGCAAGCATTGGCACCTGGTGCTAAATCTCTGCAGACTTTGGTGACTTAGCAATTACTCTCTTTCCCTCATTGGGAAGAGGATAAAACAAAGAACGTGGTAACAGAGAGCCCTTCCCCACTCGCTGTGAGCCAGCAGGGTGGGCGATTGCTCTGGGCATCCCAGGCCAAGAATAAGGTTTTAGAAATACTACTTTGTAGCCAGAAAACTGTGTTTGAAAAGGATGGCTCTTCCCTAGCAAAAGAGTTTTGACGTGGGTATTGATTTTTCATGTGTGATGTCTTGGGTTTACTATCTCCTACAGGTTAACGAACACAGCCAAATACCAAGAGCCTGATAAAAGGGAGCATGCAGCCGTCATCAGAGGCAACCTGGCGCTGCTTTTAAAACATTTTCCCACTGATCACATAGGTGGGTCCCTTGTCATCATCCGTCTTCACTCTTCTCTCCCACGTCTGCTTACTGCTACCCTTCCATCAACACTCAGGACAGCATGGCACTGCATGGCTTTTAAAGTCCAAGGCCTGGAACTCATTCCATAGACTTGGGCACATTATTTAGCCTTTCTTTCTGATTCTTACTTTTCTCAACCATAATGCAGTCTCAATAATATCTACCTATAGTAGAGGGGCAGGTAAGTATTATTAGTTCCTAACTATAGGCGGTTCTGGAGACTTGGAAATACTTACAGCTCTTCTCTACTCTGGTCTTTGCTCATTCACCCTGGAGGCCCAGAAGGCTGCCCCTGTGAGGCAATTGCTCACTCCTTGTTTGAAAAACAATTAGCCTTTGTCCAGATTAATGCAGCACCTTCTATATGCCCAGCTCTTATCTTGATCCATGGGATATATCAATGAGCAAAACGGAGTTCTCTGCTTCTTGGGGCTAATGTGCTAATGGGGGAGATGCACAAGGAACAGACATAATAATGAAATAAAGTATACAGTATGGTAGAAGGTGATAAGAATTGTGATAAAAAATGGAGCTGCATTGGGCGTTAGGAAGTGCTGGGCATGGGGGTTGAAGGAAATTGCAATTTGAGCAGGGAGTTCAAGGAGGCCTCATTAAGTGGCCATCACTTAGTGTGTACCAGACACGCACGAGGCACTCCCAATAGCCCTATTAAATGTTTGTATTTATCCATATTTTACAGAGGTGGAAATGAAGACTTAAAAACATTAACTAATGTACCTGATATGGCTAGCAAGTGGAAACAACAGGATTTAAACCTGTGCTCTTAACTGCTATTGTAAAGTTCCATCAAATAGATTTAATGTATAGTCTACTCTGTAAGCTCCTGTGATAGGTACTTACGAGTTGAACAGGTATAAGAAGTAGTCACATGGCCTCAAAGAGGTTAAGATCTCAGTATCTGTAAAATAATAATAATAGATCTGAATGCCTATAGATGTTTTGGGACAGAAAATCATTGAGGGAGAAGTAAAAGGCAATTAGAATAGCAAGAGAAGTGAGCCGATGTGTTAATTACTTGATCAACATTGCTCCATTCTGATAGAAATTTTGTGGGGTGTAGTTACCATTTTTTTCCCACGGCCCCCATCACTGCCCTGCACATAATACATATTTGTTCCAACAAATTTAACAACCTGGCAATCCACAGTGCACAACAGTGTATTTAAAGCTTTCTGAATGTCCACAGCAAAGAAATTGACTTAACGTTGTTTAAACCAGAATCTCCCAAACTTGTCTAAGAGAAGGCTTTTTCTCACAAATTCATAGCAAAACTAACGTTCTATAGAGATAAGTTTAGGAAAATATTGCTCTAGAGAAATAAGACTTTCCATACCTTGACTCTTAAGAAGAAATATATCCAAGTTCTCATTATTATGTCTTATGTTTACATAAGTACGTATTGGTGGAAGGAGGATTTTAGTTAGAATCAGGGACTCAAGAAGCCTGAGGGTAAATTTACATCCTTGTGACTTTGAGCTTGTCACTGAACTTTTTCTGAGATCCAGATCTCTCATCTATGAAATTTTGTGGAGAAATTGAATGGTATAATGGATCAGACACTTCTGAGAAGGTGCTTTGCCTGAAGAAGCACTCAATAAACAGGGCTTATGTGTGAATTTATGATCTCCCTCTATTTAGAATATCAACGATGACACTCAAGAATTTAACATTTCAATGTTCTGCATTAAGAGAGCCAGGAGAGAAGTTTCTTAATGCCGAAAGGAATAACTTCCTGTCCCAACAATAAGTAAACTGTTGAGGATATGGAAGTCTTTCCCCCAGCAGTTTGCCCCCCTATCAATTACTCAAGGTAACATCCCAGCGTCCCAAAGGATTTGCCAATGTCCCTCAAAGGATATAAGAAAAGAGAAAAACATGAGATTGTTGAAAACTTGACAGAATACAGCATACGGTAGATTATGGACCCATTTACAAACATGGTGAAACCTGGCTCTGTGTTACTGTTTCATGCTATGAAAGAAGGGCTTATTTAAAATCAGAATAGACATAAAAGCAGATATAAAAATATGTGTCTCTAAGGCTTTGGCTCTGGTTATGAATATAATTTTCCTTTTGCATTAGAGAAGAGATGATTTTTTTTTCCAGCATTCTTTTCTGTAGAGAGAATGTCCTTAATCTTGAAAAAAAAAATTTAGGTGATTTCTGATATTATCACTATATAGATTGAGGAATGTCTTAGCTCGTTTGATGTAACAAAGTGGCTTTATAAACAGAGTGGCTTATAAACAACATAAATTTATTTCTCACAGTTCTGGAGGCTGGAAGTCTAAGATCAAAGTGCTTGAAGATTTGATGTCTGGTGAGGACCCTCTTCCTCATTTGTACCATCTTTCGCTGTGTCCTCCCATGGTGGAAAAGGCAAGGGAGCTCTTAGGGGGCTCTTACAAAGGCCCGGATCCTATTCATGAGAGCTCTGACCTCATGACCTAATTCAAGTCCCCATCTCTTATACCATCACATTAGGGATTTGGATTCAACATATGAATTTTGGGTGAGACACAAACAATTGATCAGGTAATAAGAGTTTTCTACTAGTCACAATGACCATGTAAAACTATCTTGAAATACTCTCTGATTCTGTGCTTTTTGAATTCAGGACTAGAATCCTGATTCAAAAAGGAAAAGATGGTTTGATTGCAACACTATTTACTATTTATTTCAGGTTCTCTCTGAAACGATTTCAAGCGGACAGGTTGGAACCACTCAAAAGATAGAAGAGGGCTTCCCTGGTGGCGCAGTGGTTGAGAGTCCGCCTGCCGATGCAGGAGACGTGGGTTCGTGCCCTGGTCCGGGAAGATCCCGCATGACGCGGAGCGGCTGGGTCCGTGAGCCATGGCCGCTGAGCCTGTGTGTCCGGAGCCTGTGCTCCACAACGAGAGAGGCCACAACAGTGAGAGGCCTGCATACCGCCAAAAAAAACAAAGAAAAAAAAAAGATGGAAGAGTTGGTTTTTCCCAAAGGTCATCCTCAGGCAAATTTCCCTGCAAAGGTTTACTTTCAGCTCACATGTCTTCTCTGTGAAGCTGCCCAGACCCATCCATACAGAACCAATCACTTGCTCTTCTGCTCACTTTTCTTCCACTTACCTTCCTCACAGTGGTTCACTCTTTTCCTGTGTACGCAGACATCTCTTCCCTCTGGCTCTGAGATTTCCACCAGGGCAAAGGCTGTTTCTGATCCATCTCTTTATCCCTCTTTCCTGGAATGGTGCCTTGCCTCCATCCGAGATCCGACATCTACCAGCTCTGGGCCTTGAGCAAATGACTTAAACTCTTTGTGCCTTGGCTTCCTCAACTACAAACTCAGAATAATACCAGTATCTTCCCCAGAGAGTTGTGGTGGAATTAAACGCAATTGTTCTTAAAAACTTAGAGGCGGGTCCATAAAAAGGGACATCCCTTCCTGTTGTTTGTGAGCCTCAGTGACTTTATTCCACAACCAAGAATGGTTACAGTGAATCTGTGGTCTAGGGATTTGAGTTTTAAAAAAAATGCATACCCCCTGGAGTGTTCAGAAATGAATGAGGCAAGATCCACTTCACCACGTGGTATCTCCATGTCTGGGGGGCTGGGGGGTTGACAGCAGAAAGGCCCTATGGCTGGGCAGTGGCTCATGAACAAAACAGAGATAAAGGCCTATCGACTGTCACAGCTGTACCCAAAAAAAAGTTAATTAAAGGATTTTTTTTGTGTGTATGTGCCTTCAAATCAAAGAGGCCATGGATGAAGAAATCTGCAGAAATTATCTAAGGCGGCTTCAACCTTAGCATTTATTATTCAACACCTCACTCATTGCCCTGATTATAAATATTTAATCACTGAACAACTGTAAGTGGCTGGGTCTTCCAGGAGGACCTGCAAGCATTAAGGGGAAGCAGGGGGGTGGGAGGGCAGGGAGAGAGAGACAGGAATATGAGGGCACCCAGCCTCCAAGCAGTGCTGAGCTGAGGCAGGGCCAGTGAGGGGGTGTGAAGGACACTGTTGAACTGGGCCTTTGAAAGCAGATTACCAGGGACTTGAACACTTTGCTTTGTGTGTATCTGCTGGAGTTCAAAGCCACCTCCAGCCTCCACTGCTTCACAGCCACTGTCAAGGGTGACCTTGGAAAACAGGCAGAACATGTTCTTAATGAAAGCAGAACCCCTAGCAGCGAGAGGTGCCATTCTTGTCCACGCCTTTTGTCCGCCTCCTTTCTCTCTGTCACACACACACAGCCAGAAAGCTTGGCAAGCTTGGGGTCTATCAATAATGTATGTGCAGCATTGCCTCCACCCCCAGGCCAGGAGAGGGGATGGGGAGAAAGGACTTGTGTTACCGCTGGGCCTTGCTGAGGTCGCGTCTGCAATTGGCAATTTGGGGGGAGATTCCTTACGTGCAAATGGGTGTGAGTTTGCTCAGATAGCTGAGTATCACATGCTCGGAAACAAACAACATTCACCAAGGTGTTTTTGGTTGAGTTGTATCTCCTATAAATCCATATGCTGAAATCCTAACCATCAGTACCTCAGAAGGTGACCTTGTTTGGAAATAGCGTCATCACAGTTGTAATTAGTTAAGTTATGATGAAGTCATATCGAGGTAGGGTGAGCCCAAATCCGATATGTCAGGTGTCCTTATAAAAGGGAGAAATTTGGACACAGAGAAGGACAGGGAGAACGCCACATGAAGACGGAGGTAGACATCAGGGTAACGTTTCTACAAGGTAAAGGTTGTTTAAGGCTGCCAACAGACCACCAGAAGTTAGGAGAGACACAGAACAGAGTCCCCCTCACAGCTCTCAGAAGGAACCAACCCTGATGACACCTTGATCTCAGACTTCTGGCCTCCAGAGCTGTGAGAAGAAATTCCTCATGTTTATACCACCCAGTCTATGGGACTTTGTTATGGCAGCTCTAGCAAGCAAACACACCAAGGCAAGAGTTTTTAAAGAGAGTTACTCACCAGAATCTTGGCAATATCACTCTGCAAGGAGCTATTCTTCCAGGTTTCTGTCTCCGATTCCTCTACCTCAGTGGTTCTTTTTTTTTTTTTTTTTTTTTTTTTGCTGTGCACTTCAAATTTTATTTTTTTATTTTATCATTTATTTTTACCTTAAGAATTTGTGAGGCTGACACAAGCACTATGATCAAACCACAGACTGGGATGCCATATAAGCTAGAGTTCTCCAGAGCAAGAGAAACAATAGATATTTTATTATATAAATAATAGAATAAAATAATAATTATATGTAACTATATGTTATCTAATTAGTATTAGTCTAGCAATAAATAGTCTACCAATTTCAATGTTAATCTCATCCACAAACACCCTCACAGAAACATCCAGAACAATGTTTGATCAAATAACTGGGCACCCAGTGGCTCAGTCAAATTGACACATAAAATTGACCATTAAGAATATTTTCTACATTTGTAGGCATGAGTGCTGTTGTACATACACACTATGGAAGCAAAATGTAGTTTTATTTAGCCATTCATCAATGGCTGAATGGCTAAATAAAATGTGGTATAGCCATACCTCAGAGTATTATTCTGCCATTTGGAAGTTCTGACGCATGCTACAACATGGATGAACCTTGAGGATATTATGCTAAGTAAGCTAATCCAGTTACAAAATGAAGAACACTGTATGATTCCATTTACATGACATACCTGGAGTAGTCAAATTTATAGAGACAGAAAGTAGGCTCGTGGCTGTGAGGCGCTGTGGGGAGGGGGGAATAGGGAGTTAGTGGTTAATGGGGACAGAGTTCCAGTTTTGCAGGATGAAAATAGTTCTGAAGATGATGGTGGTGGTGGTTGCACAACAGCATCTATGTACTTAGTGTCACTGAACTGTGGGCTTAAAAATGGTTAAAATGGTACATTGAAATTTTACGTTACGTGCATTTGGCATAATTAAAAAAATACAGACAAGAGACTGGCTGATGAGTATCTTGCAGAATGGTTGGGAAATCTACAGAACCGGGTTTCGTATTAAGTTTCCAGAACTGACCTGATGGGAAAAGGTCACTGCAGGCTCTGATGGTGGTGCTGCCTGTTGGCCAGGAACCCAGTTCTACTAGACTTGCTAGTGAAGCCACCGAGACACCAATAGCTGTCTTCTCTGAAAGCCTAGTCTTGGCTGGCAGCCTTGCTGGCAAAAATGCAGTGGGTGTAATTGTTCCTTCTGTGTGTCTCTTACTTCCCATCTCGGCATCTGTATTAGCCAGGGTTCCCCAGAGAAACGGAACCACCAGGTTCTATTGTATGTACAGGAAGATATTTATTAGAAGGAATTAGGTTATGCAATTATGGAGGCTGAGAAGTCTCACAGTCTTCCATCTGCAAGCTGGAGACCCAGGAAACCTGGTAGTATAGTTCACTGTGAGTCCAAAGGTTTGAGAGCCAGGAGTACTAAGGGCTAGAAAAGATCAATGTCCCAGCCAAACAATAAGGCAAGAAAAGGCAGAATTCTTCCTTCCCCTGCCTTATTGTTCTATTCAGGCCCTCAACAGATAGGATGATGTCCAACCATACAGGGGAGGGCAATCGGCTTTACTGAGTCCACTGATGCTAATTCTAATTTCATCTGGAAACACCCTTGCAGACACCCCCCCCCCAAACAAATGTTTAGGCAAATATCTGAGTATCCCGTGATCCAATCAAGTTGATACATAAAATTAACCATCACAGCCTGCCAGGGGCATATCTGGAGGCAAAACGCCAAGTCTGGGTCCTGGATGCAGCAAAGGCATGGGAAGTGAAGAGCCTAGCTCTACTGCAGGAAAGAGGGTACCAGAAGGCCAGAAATCCCTCTCGAAATGTCAAGAGTGTCTAAAAGGCATTGAACAGACAAAAAAAGGGGAGCCGTCTTGTACAGACACCTTCCCCCTATGTTGGTTATAAAGTCGCCATCACAGTGCCTGACGTGGAGAAACCCAGCAATGTATGAAAGCAATTATTTTTACTATTGTTGTAGTGATGGTATGATCACTTTTATTACTAGCATAATATAGTCTATTCTAGTAGCTCTTAATGGTCGTTAATAAAATATTAATGTATTTTATTTATTTTTTCATATATTTCACTGCAAAAACAAGGCATGCACTGATTCTTCTCATGTGCGATCGTTAGTCTAACGATTGACCTCCCGGGAAAGCAATGCTTAGTCTATGATTAAATACAGTTTCAAGAGGCATGAACAGAGGCTGTGAAAGTTCTGCCACTGGGGCTTCCTGAAGATCACTGTAGAGGCCAAATAAAAGGAAATTGTCTTCTTTGGAGTATTCACGGCATATTTATATCAGATGGGAGGAGAATCGTGTGCTGTGCGATGGTATTCATGAGTATGGACAGGCTCAAGGGCACACCACTTCTCTTCCAAAGTGTAGTGTTCCTCCAATGCCTTTTGTTAGTGATTTGCATTCAGTGCTTTATTTGATGGGCCTGTGGTAGTTCTGTCTTCTCTCTCCTCAAATCTCTCCTCTTTCTTCCTTGTCCTTGGTCAGTCTTTCCTGCAGCCCCTGCTCAAACGTTTTGTTGGCATTACTTCTACATTGTTTCAGAGTCACAACGAACAGCTCAACCATCTCTACACTTTCCAAAGAATGTATGTGAAGTCCTGAACACAGTATTATCAAACAGTCATCTTTTATAGTCACCACCTCTTGTCCCCTGCCACTGCTGACATTGGTAAATTGATCTGACTTTTGCTATGTAATGTCAGGGTGTCGCTACATTTAGTTGCCGAAGTTATCATGTAAAAATCCTATCCCACTGGATGTTGGGTATGTATTGATAGATCAAGAATGAGGTTTTTCTTCCCCCTGAATTTTCTCTTGGAACATCAACCCTGCCCCCTAGCAGGGCTCTCTCTGAAGGGAAGCTCTAGCACTCCTGGGTTGATGCAGTGCTGTGGTTTTTATCTACACATGTTGATGAGAAAAACCATTTGTTGATTAGGGTCCAAGTAGAAAAGGGTTTCCATCTATCTTTGAGCACAAGTGTGTCTTAGGACACACCGTGATGGGACCACCATGCCCGTGGCTGCTCTCAGTAATTGTAACAGCATTTCACACCTATGTACATATTGGTTATTAGCATCCCTGTAACTATGGGAGCCACGTTCAAAAGCAGGACTTCCACTGAGGATCACTGACTCCTTCTTTGTGTGTGTGTGTGTGTGTGTGTGTGTGTATATATATATATATATATACATATACAAAGAGAGGGAAAAAAATCCATTTGAAATTCTGTAGGTTAGCACCTTGTTTATTTTTAAAACCAAGCACTTTCATAGGACTTATTTTGTGCCAAGGATTGTATTAAGCACTTCACACGTATCAGCATGATTGATATTAGCACCAACAATCCAGTGAGCTATGAGCTACTATTGCCTGTCTTTCACAGGTGAGGAAGTTGAAGTACAGAGGGTTTAAGTAGAGTTGCTCAAGGTCCCATGGCAAGTCAGGTTTGATGCTTGGGTTTGAAAGTGTCGGTTAATTCACTAGTCCATGGAATAGCCTGTCTTAATTCACACAAAATGCCCTAGAAGCAGAGAGGAGGGCCCCAGTTGAAATTTTAGATGGCAAAGGATAAGGAAACTGACCTCAAAGAAGTGGCATTTGAATGGGACCATGAAGAAAGTGTGGAGCTGGGAGATGAGAATTATGAGAAGAAAGGAGTGCACACGGATGGAGGGGTGGGGCTTCTGGACACTTCCAGGGACCAGACGGTAATAGTAGTTGGTTTTGGCTAAAGCATAGCGTGCTGTCATTCTGTGGAGATGATCATGAAAGTGCCATCTGAAAACACAGCACAGGGTTCCGTACTAAAAGGACTTTATTTTTGGGGCAATAGGAACATGTCTAAAGTTCCTATTAAATAAGAAAAGTATTAAGAGAGGTCCTTGGCAAAATTGCTACAAATGTCTAAAGATTTTAACTAATGTTAAAGAAGAATACTTACAGTTGTATGAAATTGTACGTTTTAGAATGTATTTAAACATGAAAGTGACAAAGTTTGGAGGTATTCTAATTTTCCTTAATATTTAGGACTCTAATTAAGACATCATGTAATGTTTCCCCTCTCAATCCTTGTAAGAGAAATACATACCTTTAAAAATAATAGGAAGTTGCAAAACCACCCTCTAAAGCTTAATGGAAATGTCTAAATCACCAACTGGAAGATGCAAAACAATGTACCCATCCTATATAGATGTATTGAAACCTCAGGAAAGAGAAGCAGTTTGATTTAGTCCTTCCCCATTAATTGAACAGGATGACTTTTGAAGATGGAACTTATATATTACCATATTTTGGAAATAGGGACCTTTTTAACCATTTGGAACTCCCTGTTAGGAAATTAGAAGGTCAGCCTGTCTGAATCCCTGCGGGAAAACAATGGGTTTTGGAGAGCTTTCCTAGGAGCACAAGGCAACTTCTCTCATTTACTTGTTACTGAATATCTCCAGTGTACATGGCACATTATGGTGAAAAACCAAAGTGAATGGAGAACAGTTTTCCTTAGCCTTTCCATCCACAAGGTACATAGTTATGATTTACATGCTTGGTTCCATGCACCCATACACAGAAGACTCCCGTAGGAGTATTCATACTATTTTCCATACCAGCTTGGTGGCCCGGAACACAAAACCATCACTAAAATGAAAATGCTTAACTGATGGAGTGCTGACTTACCAAAGTATAACCTCACTCACACATGCCTCCCATTTACAAGCTTGACAATGGCCAGTCACAATCCTCGTTGGTCAATCTCATACTAACTCACCGATTGAGAGATTCTGGAAGAATCTATCAATTCAAAGCAAAGAGGATGCATGCCATTTGCAAAATGAATTTACAAGTCTTGCAAAAGATATAAGATGTCCTAAAGTTGATGGAAGTGGTGGAGACTTTGGTCAAGTCAGGTGTAGAGTCTGGGAGGGGAAGACTAGTCAACATCACATTACTGCCTTACTCTGTTTGTCCCCATATGTGATGCTATATTTGTTTACATGTTTTAGCCCTGCTAGAAGGTACTTTTCAGGACAACAGAGATCTTTGGGTTTCTTGTTCTCTAATGTGTTCCAAGCACCTAGAAGTGTGGTCTGAACATAGTAGATGGTCAATCAATGTGTGTTCAGTAAATTAATGTCCTCCTTTCTTTTCTAGAATATTACCGAAGGCAAGAGCTTAGTCTATTTGCTGTTGTTGCTGTTTACTTCTTCACCCCAACGTATAGAAAAATGACTGACGCACAATAGAGACTCCATAGACATCTGTTGAATGAATAAATAATGACACATGCTTCTAGTGAGCAAGCTTAAATAAGAAAAGTATTAAGAGAGGTCCTTGGCAAAATTGCTACAAATCTCGAATATTTTTGCAAAAAGTGACCTCTTCATGAACTTCTCACAAAAGGTAAGTACCATATAAAGCTTATTTCGTCATGCTATCAGTCGCTTTTATTAAAAAATGGAAAACAAATCCTCCTTCTTTCACTCTTTGTTCACTTTAAAAATTTACATGGGTCTATAAGTATAAACTATATATATTATATACATAAAATACATAAGTTAATTTTCATAATGATATTTTTGCTTTTCAAGATAAATTGCTAATTGAATCTATTTTGCTCTGTTATTAACTGTGAAATTTTATTCTTTTCTTTTCCAAATTGATTATTTAAGATGGCTTATTTCCAGTACCAATTCATCCTGGGACAGTCTTGAACTTCTTTCATATTTGATTTTATATCCTGCACTTGTCACCTATATTGCACATAAGTCTGTTGCGATATTATTTTGTTAAGTCTTCACAATCGAAATTAGCTGGAAACTATTTCATCTTATAGCTGTGAAGGTTTAACTCTTCTTTATTTTAAAATATTTAGTTTTCAACTTTATGCTTTAAATCACTTTGCAATGAGTCCTCTATGCACAAAGGTTTCCCCTCACCATCTCACATGATTTCCTTGAGAGTCATAGAATAAATGTTTAAGACTTAATGCTTTTGCCAAATTGCTTTCCAGAAGGGTGGCAACTAGTATATGGCCATCATTAACGTACAAGATTATGAGTTTCATTGAAGCTTTTCATTTTACATGTTAATTTAATAGGCTTAAATAGGGCTCATTATTTAAACTTTTTATCTTATAGTTGACGAATGAATTTGATCTTTCTCTTCTACACCACTCAGTGGTTACCCAGATGTATTTAATCTTGTCTATGAGGTTCTGCTTACATTATCTTTCCCATTTAAGGCAATCCATATTCAAATCCTGGCTTTTGTACTTAATATCAACTTGACATTGGCAGTCATTTAAGCTCTGTGCTTTTCCATTTTCTGATCTATTAAATGGGGGAACCCACTCTAAATAGAAAATCTAGTTCTCTCCTCTGTTTGGTAGCCTCATTACCCACAGAGGAAGAGTCCATATTTGGGGTAAGATAAGAAGTCCATGAGCTGCCCTGACCCTACACCTTCAGAAAAATCACTGGAAATTCCCCCTCCACCTTACACTCCATCGACAAAGTGTTCATAGTTCTCAACAGAGGATGGCATTACCTTTCCATTCCTCACAGTCTCCACACATACTGTTTCCTTTCTCTGAACTGCTCTGTCATGCTCGCCTTTCTTCGCTTTGAGGACTTTTCTTTGTTCTTAAAATTCAAGTGAGGATTTCCCTCCCCTGGGACGCCTCTACTGTGTCCTCCGTTTTAGGTTTGATGTCCCTCCTCTCTGTTCCCCAAGGCCCCGTTGCAAACCCCACACCCCTATTGCTATTGTAGTCTGTAGAAATGTATGACTGTTGCCAAAATCTTGGCTCCCTGTACACCGATGCTGAAATGAGAAACAGAGACAGAGTTTTGGAGGAGAAAGAAAGGGTGACTTTATTCTTTGCCAGGCAAAGGCAGAAACACAGCAGGCTAGCACCTCAAGGACTGTGTCCCCCTCCCTGGGGAATAGGGAGAGGTCTTATAGTCAGGGCTCATGGTCAGGGGTATGCGATAAGGATCAAGACAGTAACAGTCCTGCATTCTTCTTTCTTCTGCAGAGTTTCAAAAGGGTAGGGCTGCTGACAAGATTAGGGTGTGTGCAGGGTCTCAGGTGGTCTCCTAATCTCCATGAGCTTCTCTGGTCCCTTTAATCTTGCCTCAGGTGGTTTCCTGGATGCTCCTCCCTTGATTTGCAGCTGTTCAAGAATCTGCCCTTTGGAACTCAGGGAAGGTCATGGAGGCTGGAGTCTTGCCTACAAGAAATGGGGGACAAAAAGGCCTCTGTGCCTGGGAACCCCATAGGGTCCCACTTGGTTTCATGACCTCTACTACTTGCCGCCAATGGGGAGTTCTTAGAGGTAAATGTTGTCTCAGGCAACAGTCTTATGTCTTGGAAAATGGTACTCATCACACTGTGTAGCAAATAAACAGATTCGTTTGAGTTTCTTGTGAGCCTATTCAGACAAGATGATAATATACAACAAGAAATTTAGCTTTTGAATCTCTGATGATAAGGAGATTACCATAGTGCAGAGCTGTTTTTGTCACTGAATGATGAAACCCATCTACCACTCCTGGGTCCACTTCCCTCCCGAGCTGGGAAATTGTCCTGAGCCAGGTCTCCTGCTGCTCCATTCTCACCAGGGAAAGCTCCAAGCCGTCAAGAGTAGGCAAGCACAGAAGCCTGGGACACAGATCCTGCCAACAGAACTATTTGTACAGCAACAATTTGGCAGCTCCACAAAGAACGTCACAGCTGTCAAAGGTGTGTAGAGGAGAGGCCCCATCTACATGCCCAGTGAGGGGGTAGGTGTTTGTACCCTCAGGATGCCAGGAGGCATGGACCTGGCAGGATGCACCTTTGCCTTACTTATTCATTGTACTCGTAAACTGCGCCTGGGCACAAATAATTTCTCAAGCATATCTCATCAGCTCAAGCAGCAAATCTGGCCTGAAAGGGGAAGTCAGGGAGCCACCCCAGAGCTATTCCCTTGAGCAAATTCCTTGTGTCAGCTTGAGCTTGGACCTTGCCCCAATGAAACTGTGCTCAGTTCCAAGGAAGAGAGCCATTTTAGACACAGCCTCCAATCCCCCAGGGTTTGAATCCTGGAGACCCATCTGCAGAAGGGAGTGGTGGAATCGGAGCTTTTCTAACTGACTTGCCTCTGAGATAACAGATGCTGGGAAAGAGGTCCTCATTGGCTGCCCCATCCTCCACCACAGTCCCGTGTTGAGACCAATCGCCTGGAAAACCCAGAACTCCAGTACTATCTCCTGGACCCTACTTCAAAAGAAGGAAAGGCCCAGCTACTTATTTCCAGACACTGTCACATGTGTACACTCATTTTGTCCTCACGACAATGGAAACCGAGCAGGACCCTGTGGGGTTCCTGTGCATGGAAGCCTTTCTGTCCCCTGTTTCTTGTAGGGAAAGGACTCCAGCCTTCAGGACTTTCCCTGCATTCCAAAGGGCAGATCCAAACAATTGCTAATCCAGGAAGGGAAGGGATGCAAAGTCAAGGGAGGGGCAGCCAAGAAAAAATAGTGCAGCCTTGGGGCAGGGTCCTCAAGTGATACACATAACAGTGTCTTTAAGCTCTTTATAGAATTAAAACCCAGCAAATGGAAGATTTCAGCATTCTTCGTACCAGAGAAGCTCAGCAAGAAGACTACCTGAGATTAGAGGACTGCAGAGATAATTCACACACTCTAATCTTATCAGCACCTCCACCCTTGAACTGTTGCTATAAAACTCCTCATCAAATCCTCCCAGGTGGGGACACATAGTTTTTGAGGGTAGGAGCCTGCTGTGTCCCCCTTTGCCTGGCAAAGCAATAAAGCTATTCTTTTCTACTTCACCTAAAACTGTCTCTGAGATTTGATTCAGCACTGGTTGAAACTCAGCGCTGAGTTTTTGGCATCACGACCCTGCCATGTGTCTACTGTTCCAGTCGGTTCTTTGAAAACAGCAGCCTGAGGTCTAGGGAACAGTCTTCATTTCTCTAAAGTCCTTCTATTGACTCATTCTGGAGCTTGATTCTGTTCAGATCTAGATAAATTAGGCATGCCCTCTGTAGATCAGGTGACCCCCAGATGACCACGGGTTTTCCAGGAGAAGCAGAACTGCCTGACTGCCCTAGCATGAACGGAACCCCTCAACAGGGTCAGTCCACCTTCAGCTAACTGCAGATCCATGAGAATGGATGCTTATCCTATGTAACAAGAAAATAATAATGATTATGCTAATAATATGCATTCAGTGTGTGATGTTTGCTTAACTAATAATTCAAACTATAAAAAATATGTATTTTTGAGACAAGAGAAAATTGAACATGAATTAAATATTGCAAGAATTAGCTATTTGATGATATTAAGGAATTCTTGTTAAGTGTGATCTATTGAGAGCATGTGTGTGTGTGTGTGTGTGCGCTTTGCCCTTACCTATAAGAAAATTGCACGATGAAACACTTCGGGTAAACTGACATGATATCTGAGACTTGCTTTAGAATGCTCCAACATAAGGAAAAGAAAATGGGAGGAGGATGAATGAAACAAGACTGATAAATTGTCCCTAATTTCTAAAGCTGGGCAAAGGGCACAGGGGTGCTTTTTGCATGTTTGGAAATTTTCATGATTAAAAACGATGTTAGCAGAATTGTCTCTGAGAAATGGGAATTGGATGTTTTTTATCTTCTTTGTGCCCCTTAGGACTTTTCAAATTTGATATAGAAACTATGCATAACTTTAGTTATATTACAAAATAATCTTTCTTGTTCCACATCTTGCATTTTCTAGATACATAGCGGTTCACGCTTAGTTGTTTAACTTCCTCTCATTAATTTGTATGAAAAGCTCTCTAAAATATTTCACATACTTCCCTGTTTTCCTTGAAAGATATAGTGAAGTATAGAAGCTAAGCTTTACTTTGTGACTGCCGTAGATTGCAGGAAAGTCCCAATTCCCCTCCCTCCTTCCACACCCTCTGCAACAAGATTTTTCATCTCTTCCCATCACGAGTTAGAGTCTGTTTCCCATTCCCTTGATCCTGGACCGGCCTGTGACTTGCCATTAGAACATAGCAGAAATGATTATGTACCAGTTCTGAGCCTAGATTTTAAAAGGCTTTGAGGGCTTTCTTGCTCACTCAAACCCTTATCAGTACCAGGAGAACAAACTCAGGCTAGCCTGCTCCAGTGTGAGGAAGTGTATGCGTTACGGACACTGTCCTAGCTGAGACCACCTAGAATGGCCAGCCTGTGACCTACCCACCAGCTGACCAAAGATTTATGGTCAAGCCCAGCAGAGAGAAACTAGCCCACCCCAATGCCCAGATCCCCCCAGGACCCATAGACTCCTGAAAAACACTCACTGCTTATTATTGCATGCCCCTGGGAGTTTGTGGCTGTCTGTTACTTAGAATTATTTTGGCAATAGATAACTGATAAGGGCCTCTGAGTTATAATTTACGAAAATAAGCTATGGCACTAGCTGAATGAAGCAATGGCCTGTGAGCAGTGGAGGAATATTTGTCTCTGCCCTGAACGACCCCCATGTCCAAGGCTTTGGTGCTTTCTGTTTATTTTAACAAATATTTGGCAAGATTTTACTATGACCAAGGCACTGTGTGAGGCATTGATGAGTAGGTTCAGATTTACATTGCCAGTTTTACGAACCCAAGTTTAGCTAGAGTCATTTACTCATTTTGTCCCTTTTCCCAGTGTGAAACCATGGGTAGAGTCTTGTGTCTTGGTGAGAATACACTGGGGAACTTGCACAGGTGCTCACTTCTGAGAGAACCCCAAACATAGTTTAGGGCTGTTGGACTCTATTCTGAGGATGGTTTTTCACAGACAGAGAAACACCTTACTACATTAAATCCATTAATGATGCTGAAGATGGGTCTTTTTTCCAACAAATCCCTAGAGTTCCAGGCAGGAACTATCTCATGCAATTAAGGAGATACAATCAAACAAGATATTTACTACAGATTTTTTTTTTCTTGCACACCCAGACATAATGAATTAAAAACTCTGAACAATAGAAAAACTAGTGTAGCTATCTATAAATCTAGAGAAATAAAAATACAAGTTGTGCAATTTTATCCTAAGTGCCCTTTTATTAATGAAATGAAGCACACTGAAATATTCATGTACATTAAACTTCTTATAATTAAAGTACTGACATATATTTTTTAAAAAGTATTCAAAAGAAGTGACTAGAGCTGTGACGTGTATTCAAAATTACTGTGTTTTCATTCCTGGATTACACTAAATCACTGATTTGAGTACAAATTGCAGTTTTTGAAAGTATGTATATATAAAGATTTTCTAAGTTGAGTTCAGTTCACTTGAGCAAGCATATTTAGGTCCTATTCTATGTTAAAGAATACCAAGCTGAAGAAGACATTGTACAACCACCAAAAACTTATGTGGATGATATCCTTATAATGAAGTAAATGCTATCCTAACGATAATGGTAACCCCCAGAATCAATATGGGCCCAGGAAAGGACACTTATCCCTGCCTGGGAAAGACAGTTAGTTTAGGGGCCAAGGGAAAGGTGAAAAGTAGAGAGAGTGTTTCTTTGGCTCCAGTCTTCAAAGATGAGAAGGGTTAGCCAAAGGAAGGGATAGAGGTGAAGTCTGACCTTGGTAGGAAAGTTTGATCTCCACTTCACAAATGAGCACACCAAGGCTGACAGGAGTTGGAGTAGATTTACAGGTTTATAGCACAAGGGGGAGAGCTTGGGATTTGACCTAGGGCTGCCTGATCCTGAAGTCTGTGATGTTCTGCTACGACTGTCATCTTTTTTCCAGGCACCTCCGTCCTTGTTGGAGGGGTGAGCGGTTTGGGATCTTGATAACTTACTCTATGTGCACATGAAGAGGCATCTTTACAGGTCAACAACAATGTGGTTTGGAGAAGGAAGTGGATGATTACTTTGGTCTAAAGTCAAACGTGGTTCTCAAACACACTCGATGCATTCTGAGTAGACAGGTTTGCAAAATGAACTACTTCCCATATGAACATAATCCCATCCCGTAGAGTCTAGTTAAAGCCATATCTCAACCGTGGAGCTGTCCACCCATCTGAAGATGGCTTCTGGTTTTGAATAATCCTAGCACAGGTATGCATGTAATCATATTTGACTAACAATAACTGCTTACTAAAGGAGTCCTAACTCATGCAGTTCCTCCCAGCCTCCTCAACATCGTCTTCCACTACTGGCTGCTCATTTACTAAGCTCCCACTAAGCTGTTTTTATTATTTCTTCCAACATGTCCATCTCTTTGCTGCCCCTCTGCCCAGTACCCAGTCCCACCCCCTTCTTATAATTCTCCATGGATGCCTGGCTCCTTCTCATCAGGTGGGTTCCAGCTTAAATGTTGCCTCCTCAATAAAGCCTTTCTTGACCATTCAACCTCAACTTTCCCTGAACTTTCCATGAGCATCATCAAACTCTATCACTAGTGCACATGTTTTAAGTCCTCTTAGCTGTGACCTTCCTGGTATTTCCAGGATTAATTATGTGTGTCTGTTGATTTTCTGTTTTGGGGCATATGAACGTGTGGGCTTTGGCTTATTTTTACTGTTCCTTTAGGGCCTAAAACAGTCCCTGACACATACTAAGTCTTTAATAAATATTAATTGAAGGAAAGAACGGAAGGATCACGATTCCCACCTGTGGTTGGTTGGTGACGAACATCTTATCTGACTCTTTTTCTAAATGGTAAACCTTTGAGGGCACGAGCTGTTTCCTATTACCATCAACACACAATTAGAACTTAGCTGTTGAGTTGGGTTTGCGATCAAGGACTTAATAATGCCATAGTCTGTGCATCTCCCTTCTAAACAGGCTGCCTTTTGGTGCTGGTGATTAATATCTTATTTGTCTTTAGAATAATCACTCATTCCAATTATTGTCTCCACAAAATGTTGTTTTTGGGGGTCTACACCTTTCTCTGGCCCAGTGATAAGTATTTATAGTGGTACATTAGGCTTTGCATATCACTTTAAATGTCATCAATGCCGTCCAGTTGATTTTCTCCTCTGTCTCAGTGATGCATTATTTTTTTATCTCCCTGCACAGGTGAGAACGCTGAGCTTTACTGAGATTAATTCACTTTTTTGAAACAAACAAGTTATGCCAGAAGCAGAATGGGAACTGTCTTCAGGTATTTTTTGAGTTTACTTCTTATGGCCTCAGCCCCAGTGGGCACAGGAATCGACAAGAAAGGATTGAATCATCACCTTCAAGAAACTTACAGTCACAACCTGCTTTGATGTATTACAAGGTGAGCAATGCACCTGGCGTGGAGTACAGATCCAATAAATATTTAATAAAGGACCGAAAAAGTAGTGATAAAATCACAGCACGCTGAATTGTCTGCTATGATTCTATGAATCTCTCAAACGACAATATAAGGGTCAGTAATTAAAAGTCTTCAATAAAGAACAAAAGGTGATATGGTGGTTTTACATACTTAGATGGAAGTAATTCCAGTGAGGTCAAAACAGGATGAACTTATTAAATGCACTTGTGGGCATATGTGTAGTTGAACTTTAAAAATATTGGGCTTGCTATTTCAACAATTTCTGCTCTGCCCCATTGCAAGTGCCTCAGACAACTTAAGGTGGCTGCACTAAAAAGATAAGTGAGAAGAGAACACCATCCTCTTCAGGTATTGTATGTTTTCAGTAGGTCACTCCAGAGGTCCTTGTCCCTATCTGCTCCTTAGAGAGGTAAAAGCTCCTCATAACCTTGCATCACTTTAATATTTAAGGTATAGGAAAAGACAGAAACAGCAATGAGAGGCAGAGGACACAAATATACAAGCTGTGGGGAAAGAATGATGGGGGTATGATACGTATAAAAGCAACAGACCCTTCTGGAAAATGTGTACGGATGCCATTTCTATTTGAAAGGCAGGAGCCAGGCCTCTTTCTATTCACTTAATTAATAAGTGATTATCTTTGGAAAAAATGATAGGTATTTTGAACCTGAATGAGTTATTATAATGGCTTGGCAAAAAATAAGAACAAACAAGAAAGCCACAATGCATCTGATATCGTAAATGTTGAAGTGGACTGTTAAAGGAGCTCATTTGCAATCAATGTTCATTTCCTATTCTTTTTAGATTTTAGAGAACCCAAGTGAAAATGTATATCTCTATCCTGTGATAAGATGCACCTCTATTTAGAAACTTGATCAAACAAGCCAGTCCAGAACGTGCTGACTTATATGATCTGCTTGCATAAGAGGAACTCTATGGACTCCCTTGGGTCAATTAATTCAGCATCTGGTGGAACTACCAAACACACACTCCATCTGATTTTATTCACAAGTTGCAAGATGTCATATAAAAACTCTTTTAACATATATTATTGGAAATCTCTATTATAGTCCTCCAACTTAGTGAATTTGATTAAATCTCCATGACAGAAAATAAGCCATTGTAACATATGCACTCATTTTGCAAAGGTCCTATTATAGTGTAGGCACGCTAGCCTTATTTTGTTAAAAATGAATGATCCTGGGAAAATAATTTAGTGAGAGATGAACTTAGGAGAACTAAATGCATTTAGTGCTGAACAAATTACCAAGTGAAATTGCTTTGCTATGAAACTTTGGGCTCATTGTCAGAGATGTTTAGTCTGCTCAAAATGTTTGATCTAGGAGAATGCCTGTGTTCAGAGAGAAATTCAATTTCCATGGTGGGGGCTGGAGAGCCCTCATGAGGCTACTACGAGTTGGCTCAGCAAGGGGCTGGATATGGGCCCTGGAGAACGGAGGGTCCAGGCACACATCTCCAAAGCCCTGGCTCCAAGTCCTGGTCTTAGGCAAGCACAGTGATGTGTCCACGCATGGCTGCCCATTTGCCCTGGTGAGCAGTGAGGGATGTATACATCATAGCCAACAAACTCACACAGACACCCTCACTCTGAACAGGGGCCGTCCTCGCAGCTGGGCGTTGAATGTAGCCTTCCATCACCATGCCCAGCCTGGACCATGAGGAAACAACAACTCTAGGACCAGCAGCATGCACAGATCAAACAGTGGGATTCAAAATTATTTCTCTGGTGTGTGCACACTTTAAAAATATTTCACATCACTTACACTGAGGAAGTGTTGCTTCTTAATGGAAAAGAAATAGATAGACTCATAGAATTCTCCAGTAATCCTGGGGAACCTGAGAGATCATCTGTGGTCTAGGTCTAGGCCAGACTGCACATGTTTCTAGATGGGAAATCGAGTCTGGAACAGGTGGGACAAAGAGTTAAAGGAAGTTTGAGAGCCTTGACTGGAACTCGGGTCTCCTGAAATCACGGTCCAACCTCTTACTTTACACTCAACTTTCTCGGCCTTGATGAAGAAGGTTGTACACTTAAGACTCCACGTTACTTCTTTGGTTTTCACTACCAGGAAGCAGCCAGACCAGGAATTTCCCCCTCCAGTTTACAGATGGGGGAATGGAGGCTGACCCAGGTCCATAAGTGGCAGAGCAAGGTGAGGATATAAAATCTTTTGGCTCCTTATCCTGGGGTTCATCCCCATACAAATTCCCTGAATATAAACAGTCATAACCACACAGATCCGGCTGGTTGATATGAATTCCAAAACACCTGTGTGGCTCCCTACACCTAAAATTAGTGAAGTTACTCCTAAATTTGGTATGATGTATCATGTTTTATTGCAATTTGTGGTATGAGATGACATTGAAAAGGTCAACCAAAGACCAAAGGGTCTTGACTAGCAGCAAAGTCCACATGGTGATGTCATTCTCCAGGCTAGGATGTATCCTTGAGCATTTTGGAGAAATGATGTGACTTGATTGGAAGTGGTGGTTTAAGATGATAACTGGTGGAATTAATTGATAATCATACACTTTGGGAGAGATCCAGAACTGTTTAACCCAGCTGAAAGGAAAGCATGAGATGCTTCCTGCTTGATTCACTTAAAGGTCAAGAAACTGTAGATTTTGAATTGCCTTGCAACTTGAGGTAGCAACGGGGCAACCCACACCTTACCCTCCAAACAACATTCAGGATTTGGCTCAGAACACCTTAGAGGCCTTTCTGAATGTCCCCAAGGCTGTGATTGGGGCTGTCACAGCACCTGGAACCTAACCCTATTCTAACACACATGCCACCTTGCTCTGCCATCCAGTCCATCTCTCAGATGGACCCTGGGCCCTTTGAGGAAGGTGCCATGTCTTATCCATGGTTCTTTCCCCAGTGCCTGGTACCTAGGGCTGAGACTGATGTCTCCACACATGTTTGTTGAGTGAAGGAAGGAAAAACAGCCTGCATTACCATTTCTGTCTCAGTAAATATTGACAGAGTCAATTTTTCTACTTGCAGTCTGGTGTCACTATGTCTGCTATTGCTGTATAAATGTGTGTTAGGCTGGCAAAAGTTCTCTTGCTGCTATTGTGTATACTGTGTGTGTGTGTTTCCCTCTTTAGCTGTATAAAAAGCAAGCGTCTCCATAAATCTCCATACTGGTCATATGCATTAAAGAAAAAAAAAAACAAAAACAAAAAACACTACTCAACTCCTGTCCAAATTCCAAACGGAGTGTGTGGAAAAGAATCGTGGTGTAGAAGGAATTCGAAACACAAGCTAGGCCAACCCCTGCTTTTTATAGATGAAGGAGTGAAAGGCCATGTAAGCGCAGGGTCTTGTGGATACTCCTTTTCTTAATTAGAAGTGGAGCTTTTACTCAACCCTGGTATCTTTATCCCAGTCTATTATTCACCCGCTAGGAGCTCTCAACTTAATTGATTTATTTTGTCACTGAGATGTCATACTTAGGATGGGACCTAAAACTGAAACTGGCTATGTCCGTAGCAAGGGAGAATAATTGGTAAATTCACATGCTGTGCTGACTTTTCTCTTTCTAATCGCAGGGCCAATTATTCCTTTAAGTAAAGCCAGAAGGTGGAAAGAGAGATTAAGAGATGTGAAAACTTTTTCCTGAATCTAACAAGGTAGAACTTAAATGTTTTCTTGGAAGTCTTCTGGACTGAAGGAACAGTTCAAAGTCAACCACTTCTTGTCCTGTCCCACTTTTCTTTTCTCTTCCCCTTTTCTGACACCGTGGTTATTGAGGATACAAGATGGTATACAATGGGTCTTTTACAGAGTTATCACATTATTAACCATTAAATTATATTTTCCTGCTAGAATATTAACACCTTGCACTAGGTTGAATTGTGTTCCCCCAAAAGATATGTACAATCCTATGAATGTAACCTTATTTATAAATAGGATCCTGCAGATGTAAATAACTATCTCCAGATCAACTCATCTTGGATTTAGAATGAGTCCTAAATCCGATGACAAATCCTTCCTGAGAAAAGAGAGGGAGATTTGAGGCACAGAGATACAGAGGGGAAAGCCATGTGAAGATGAAGGTAGAGATGGGAGGGGTGCTCTACAAACCAAGGAATTCCAAGGACAGCTGGCAGCCACTAGAAGCTGGAAGGGTGCTGGAGGGTTGGTTCCTTCTGAGGGCAGTGAGGAAGTATTTGTTCCATGCCCTTCTCCTAGCTTCTGGTAGACTCACATGTTCCTTGGCTTATACATGGCATTGTCCTTATTTCACACTGTCGTCCCTCTATGCATGTCTATCTCCGTGTCCAAATTTCTCCTTTCTATAAGGACAGAGTCATATAGGATTGGGGCCTGCCCTAAAGACCTCCTTTTTACTTGATCATCTGTAAAAATCCTATTTCCAAATAAGGTCACATTTACAGGTACTGGGACTGAGAAATTCAACATCTTTTGGGGAGACAAATTCAATCTGTAACAAAAGGAAGAGAATTGCGTCTCTTCTAGGGCCTTCAGAAGGAACCGACACTGCTGACACCTTGATTTCAGAATTCTGGCCTACAGAACCAGGGGAGAATACGGTTCTGTTGCTTTAAGCTACTCAGATTGTGAGTAGCTTCCTACGACCACCCTGCAAAAGAAATAGATACCTTAACAAGCCCATGCCTTCTCATTCTTTGCTTCTCTCCCTCTTTTCCTTTTGCTACATAATTAGTACCTCTTTACAGGCCAGCATTCAATCTATGAGTTGATAGTATTTCATTTTAATGCAAAGTTATGCAGAAATTTATACTTCATTTTGTTATATAATAGTTACTCATAGTTATTGTGGAGGCAAACTGAGCAAAAGGGTAGCTTTGATAATATATGTATAACTAGAAACACGGTTTTTCTCTCTCAAGGATATACTGACATAGTTTGGCATTTTAAAGTCACTGTTTTAGGTTGGCATCTTTGTCATTCTCTTGACTTCCTCCTCTTGGCTACAAAATAGCTGCTGAACAACAAGCATCAGATCCACACACATTGCACTCAAAGTCAGGAACATAAGTTGACATAGACATGAGGTTTCTCCTCATGTACCTTTTTCTGATCAGGAAAGAAATATCTTTCCCAAACACCCCTAGATCCCTACTTACATCTCAGTTGGAAGAACTCAGTTTCATGAACACCTCTAGCTGCAAGAAAACACCTGACTTTCTAAGTCTCTGTACTAGAGGATAGACAAGGGAGAAGAGAGTAAGTAATCAATCAACAACCCTTGCCACAATCATAAGCATGCTTTTCAGGGCTATGGGTGTTTTTACAGGCATCAGTCTGTAGATCAGTGGTCCTCAAAATGTAGCATAATTCAGAATTTCCCAGAGAACTTGTTGAAATACTAATTCCTTGGGCCTACCCAGGCTGAAAAGCTACCCAGGGATATTGAGGCTGCCAGTCCATGAACTGAACTCCAAGCACCACTGGACCAGCATCACTTTTTGTATTATTGTCATCATTGTTTCTGAAAGCTTTCAGGAAAATGAGAAGTAGTCAAGAAGGCTATTCTTTTAATTGTATTCTTACTACCACTATTAAATTTTTTTGAAAAAAATGTAAAGAGAAAGGGGAATTTCCAACTGCCCTTTAGTTAGCAGCAACTTTATCTGTTGACCTGTAGTTAATAGACATTGGCCTAGGATTTTGGAGAACACTTGTGCTCTGCCATGATACACCCGTATGACCTTGGCTCAGTTAATACACCTGTGTGGGTCTAGTTCATTAGTGAAGTGGGAGTGCTAAACTGTATTTATTATGACTTCCTTTTCTGCTCTCACTTCTATGAATCATTGTTTTGTTCACTTAGCAAAATGCACTCTTTCCTTTAACAGATACTTTTGAGCATCTACACAGGGTCAAGTCTTGTGTTGGGAGCATCCAGTTTCTCTGTGTTTGCTCTTTGAATAGGATGTTTGATTTCATTTTGCAGATGTAAGATCAAGGTTAAATGAAGAGTCTATGTGTGTTCAATGGGGGAATAATTATTGAATAGAACTGTGCAGACAATGAATACAACTTTTGCCTTGAAAGCTGATTAGATCACCCTTCAACTTGATGCACTTTGAAGGGCCTGAATGGAAAGACTCAGTGTTCCTTAACTCAGATGCAAGAAAAGACTTGCTTCCCTTGCTCAGAGTATACATTTGCTGTCTTTTGAAAACCAAAGTATGAATTGCTTAATGGATTTGACTTTTCAGTTTTAGTGTGTTAAGAAAAAAGAGAGAAAGAGAAGCAGAGAGAAAGAGGATCACAAGCCCATTTAGTTTGGTCTCTGTCCCTTGATTGTCTCCCAGGTAGACACAAGTAATTTCAGCACTTAGCACATCAGTCAAGTCTGATTTTAGCTCCAACTAGAATGAACAAGCTCTTCTCCAATGGACTTTTGTCCCATTCCTGCAGCTCCAGGTATGAAGATGTCCTGTGTCAAGAGAGAAGGAAGCTGACTTGTCATGGACTCCCAGTCCAGTATCTCATGCCAATTCTCCACATTCCAGAAGGATTAAATAATTACGAGGGTGGAGGCACGACTGTCACAAACAATTTTGAATGCATCCTGCATTAGAAAGCAGAGGTCTCTTAACGACATCAGATCAGTATGCCAGAGGCTCTTTCCAAACCAAGAGTCTGGCCGGCGGGAGTGGGGCCACGGGCATCTAGGACCACAAACGTCACCCTCAGCTGCTCTGTCAAGCACTCTCTGGCTATTGTTAAAGTTAGAAGGGAGGCATCCTGGAAATCTTCATGTTCCTGTTGATCCAAGGACCATCCTTTCTTTCATTCTCTTTCATCGAGTGTTTGCATGCTTGCACTTGACCGGGGATTAATGAGACTGTTTGCACGAGCCAAGTTGGAAAGCCAGAGGGAGAGGCACAGCCTGTGGACACCACTGAGATCTGAATTCTTCTAGGTCCAGCTTTGAGGATAAACCCGTGCCCTGCAGGACAGCCAATTTCCCATTTATCTGCTGAATCCTAAGCTGGACAGCTGCCTCACCCAACTAGCGGTCCTGCAGCCCTAGTGGCTCTCCCTGAAATAAGAAATTTGGTTTCTCATTTCAGATGTACTGCTTTAATATTTCTTAGAACTTTTAAGTAGAAAACTCTACAAACAGTATCATAATTTTAGATCTGATTTTTTGAGGATTGGCATTAATGGAAATTCCTTTAAAACATTTACTTTTTTTTTTTTTTTTCCATTATGAGACTGATTGTCTCCTGATAGCACCCTGAGTTGTCAAAACTATGGCACTATGGCTCTGTCTATGTCTGGAGATAATAAAACAAGCAAGGTTTCTGAACCATCAACTTAATAATTACTACTATACTTATGCCTACTACTACTATTACTATTACCTTTAATGCTGTTGATATTATTATTTATATTACTACCAATACTACTACTGTGATGGCTCCTACTGCTACTACTATTGTTATCACCAACAGTACTATTGCTGCTGTTGCTGCTACCATGGTGACAATGATGATGATTACTAGCTCTACTACTTCTACTACCACTACCACTACCACTACCACTACTACTACTACTACAACTCTGTGATAAATAATTGACATCCATGGCCTCATATACCCTTCATAGTAATCCATTTTACAAATAAGGTTTAGATCAGTTAAATAACTAAAAATCTCAGCTAGTTAATAGTCAAATAGAGACTTCAATCCAGTTATATCTGGAACCAAAAGCTGTTATTTTAAAGATGTTGCTGTATCGCCTCTGATCTCAGTGGTGTGAAAGAAATAGTAAAAATAGCAGGGTCTAGCTGGGGTCTAGAAAGCTCCTGTAAACTTGATGATCATTAAAGTCATTCATTTATTCATGTATTATTTAGTGCAAAAATATTCATGAAGCAGAATCTTGTGCCGGGCTCTGGGCTGGGGCCACCAAGGGGATGAGGACACCAACCACCTGGAGGCTGGAGGTGCTTGGCAACAACCCAAGGTGGGACAGGCCCTGACCTAGAGGTCATTCAACATGGAGGTGGAGGAACAGCCCAAATAGCTGAGATCATTTGTTCCCAGGCAGCTTGTGAGAGGAGCGCCACATGAGCAGAATGGGGAAGCAAAGAAGAAAAAGAGCTGGCCAGAGGGATAAGAGGGCAAGGCATTCCAGGTGAGGGGCACAGCGTGAGCAAAGATACAGAGGAACCAAAGTATGACAAGCTTTAGAAGCTCTTCTGGAACTTCTAGAAAGTCAGAGCGGAGGGGCTCCAAACTCTAGGCTCTCAACCAAGGTGTGCACCTGCTCTTTAAGCAGAGGAGTTGGGCTGCTTGAATTTCACTGGCCTGCCTTTGCATGAGTCTCCCTTCCTGGTTTCCATTCCTTTCCAAGCTCAGTATATATGCCATACAGTAGACTCACCACAGCACCTGGTCCCTGTTTAACATCTTCCACTGCAATCTCTGATAAGCTTCCTTGGTTTAACCACTCAAATTCACCCTTTCCTCCTAGGATAGATATGTCTTCCACACACTGTTTCTCCAACTAGTAACACCAGACACTGATGCTCATCCACCCTTACGCTGAAGCCTGTGCCTGGAGCCTGAGATGGTGCTGTGGTAGGACAGACCAGGTTAGGGGAAGCTTATCATGGTTTTACATGCATTCCTCATTCTTACTTAGCTTTTCAATTTGTAGAGTGGAGATGATGATAATTTACTCAAAGTATATCATAGAGGAGCCTGAAAGAAAGTGGTTTATAGAAACTGTAAACTTTGTTGCTGTTATTGCAGTTGATTATCCACATCTCCATGGTCACTTTGTACACAATAAACAAGTCATCATCTTGACACCTCCCCTACGTAGACTGTCCAGTCTGCTTATCCCTCTGTTGGTGGTGGCAAATGTTGCAGTGTTGCCAAAGTCTTTGGAGTTGTGTTTTTCTCAGCTCTCAAGTTGAATTTTTCACATGTCCTGAAGCAGTGGAGGATGACTTTTATTTGGGGTGGTTGTTTGGTTTTGTGCCTTAGGAGTGGCTGGGTTTACCTTCTACAGTCAAATCTATTATTTTAACCTGAAGCTTTGGGTCCCCTGAGGCCACTTCAATGGCTGCCTGGAGAGGGGAATGGGTGAGCACATTGGGAGGGCGATCAGGTTGTGTTGACAAATGGGCTGGCCAAGCAAGCAGATCTGGACTGGAAGCAGCATTTGTCGGAGAGGTAGGTTCAAGGTTACTAGTTCCTCTTCCCTTGGCCTCTTTACTTCCACTCCTCGGTTCTTGGTATGATACACAGTTCTGTGGATTCTCTGGCTCACTTCTCCTGCCACATTCCACGTTTGACTATGTCTCACTTCCTTCTTCTCTATCTTCCTTCATTGGAAAAGGGGATGGGAAGTCTAGAGGAGGAATAACCCAAGTGAAAAAGCACAAGTAGACGAGGAAGGAACAATTCAGTGTGTCGTTTCTTCCCCGCCTCAAATTCTGTTTTATATTTGGGGAGGGGGGTGGGGAAATTTGTGGTGCTTGTCATCTGCTTCCTATCATAGTATTTTCTCAGATATCATGCTAGGTCCCATGAAGATGTTAATTTACCAATTCTCACAACAAGAATAATAAAATAACTGTATGCATATGGTATTTAAAAACATAAAGTTTTGCGAGAGTTTCCACATATTTTATTCATTATTCAGTAAACATTCATTGAGTGTTTTCTCTGCTGAAGCTGCTATAGATGGCGCTGGGGAGTTTACAATCTAGTGTTAGAGCTAAAACAAACAAACAAAAAGCAAACAAATGTAGTAGAAGGAAGTAAATCTCTATTACCTTCTCAGAAGAGCATGAGTAGATGACTGGCTAGCGGCCCCTGGTAATGCATCACTGTTGAACTTCGAAGATGTAAACTCATCACCTGTGGACATGAATGTTCCCTCCAGACGGTTAGTTCTTTGAGGCAGAGACTGTCTTAGCTTTCTCACCATTCAGCACAGTCCAGCACTGGGGCACACTTCTGCTTGCCCTTTTTTCAGCCCCTTGGCTGAATAATCAATGCTTTGATCTGTCCCCATTTCATGAAACTCTATCCTCACTTAACTCTCAGACACCACCATCTCCCAGTACTCCTCCTGCACACAGGATACTCCTTCCCAACCTCCAGATATGGTGAACCCTCACACCACGTGGGGTCTGGATTCTCTTCCTTCTTCTCTCTCTAATGTCTCTCCAGATTTTCTCATTCTTTTTCATGGCTCTAAATAGCTTGTATAAACCAAAGGCTCTCAGACTTCAACGAGCTCTTAGACGTTTGACCTCTCCACTTGGGTATATGATAGGAACCTCAAAAATACTTTGTTCAAGATGAATCCCTGTTCATCCTAAATGTATTTTCCTCCTAGTCTTCCTGTATTGCCTTCCCCTCCCTACTCTTCCTCACCCCAGTGTTAATATCAGAAGGTAGGAGTCCCTTGCTCTTTCTATTCTCTCAATAACCCACCCCAGTCCAACTCCTGTACCACACTTACATCTCCAATCCCCACACCAATCCCCAACTCCAATGTCAGGATATTGGCTGGTGGTTCAAGCCACCATGATCTCTTGCTGTGCTTACTGTAGTAGTCTACCAACTGGTCACTTCCTGACTAGCCCGTCAGAGAACCAGGATACATTTTAAAATCTGTCAATCATTTTTTTTTTTAAAGCGAACACTCCAATGTCTTCCCACGGAAGTAAGTTTAAAATCCAAAGCCCTCATTATGAGGCACAATGCAGGATACAGAAATTGGTCTCTGCTTATGTACTTCTCCCAACTTCATGCAATGCCACTTACCTCTTTGTTTCCTAGTACTCTAGCCAACTGAACTGTATTTAGCCTTGGCACATTTTCCCAGGCTGGAAAGCTCCCACATCTCATCTTACAGGTCTCCTCGTAAAGCACACCTCCTCTGGAAGGCCCTCTTAGTCAAGCAACCTCCCCAGTGACTTAGTGTTCTATCACCCTGTTTTATTTTTTCACTGAACTCCCTGCTTACTTATATCATATGTGAGTGTCTGGCCGCCTAGAATGTAAGTTTCTTGAGGGCAGTGATATGCTCCATGGCTGTTCTTTGCCACAGTATAACTCATGTGCAACACAGTGACTGGGGCTTAGTAGACTATAAATAAATATTTGTTGACTGAATAAGTAAATCCTTAAAAGTGCCCTGTCCAAGGATGTGTTTACAAGTAGCCTAGCATTATAGTAGCCTCCAGTGTAGGGATTATATTTGTCTTCAAACTAAGTAAAAACATGTATTTGCTCAAGACTCGTTTCTTAAAGAAATATTTTCTGGGAGAAGAAAGAAATTCTAATCTTCATCCTCTATTTAAATGCCAAGAACGTTGAACAAACCTACTTAGGCACCTAATATTAATCGCTCTTATGAATTACTTATTTTTAATTAGGGGCTTGATTATTAAACGGTGAAATCTATTGACTGCATGCAGCATATTTTACTCTCTGCTTTGACTTATCTAAGTCTGGCCAGGTAGGAAGGCTTTGAATCATGGGTGTCTATAAGTCCCATGCTAGGGATCTATTCTGTTGACCACCCTGTCTCAGATACTTCTGTGAACACTATCAGTCTCCCTGAGGGGTCCTTGTGAACAGCGAGTAGATCTGAGCTACTGGAAAATCCAGCAGTAAAGATACCTGTTTACCATTAGGATTCCGTAAACTTGTTTGGGGATGCAACACTTTCATCTCAATGTCCAATGTCTTGCCATGAGAGGTGTGATCATTGCACCAACATCATGTCCACTATAATCTCAGGCCCTAGCCTATGTGCAGTGAATCAGAATGTTGATTTTTAACGAGCTCCCCAGGTGATTCATATGCACCTTAAAGTCTGAGAAACACTACTTCAGATGGCAGAGGATCATCTTATCTCACGTGACCTTCTCAAGAACCCTTTGCTGTCACTATTATCATCCCTATTTTAGAGATGAGAAAACTGAGGTCCAGAATGGGGGTATGACTTGCTCAGTTTCTCATGTCTAATGAGAAGCAGACACAAGATAAGAAGAACCCACATTTCTGTCTCCCAGTCCTTCAATGCAATGTAATACAGGAATACTGGATTAGAATGAAACAGCAGGAAGTATTTATTTTTTCAGATTCCAAAATAAAAATTTCAGCACGAATCAGAACAATGAACCATCCATATTGTACAGACTTGGGAAAGAAGGAAAAGAGACAAAGGAAGTGTAGACAGGAATTTTATCAAGGTTTCTGGAGAAAAGTACTAAATTTGGAGTTTTTGTTCCATTAGCTCCATCCCTGCAGGGTTGCCATGGCCTGGCTGTGTCCCCCTCCATACAACCTCCTCTCCAGCAACTACTACCTACATGGACCCATTCAGGCCTAGGGGTGGCCCAAGTTTCCTGCTCTTACCAGACCCAACTCTTGTACTATACTTGGATAATTTCACCAAAGCTGACCAGACTTTTACAAATTGTCCCATAAAAAAGGAAAACAAATTTTTAAAAAATGACCAGAAATATAGATTGTCCCAGACTAAACTCCTCTCAAATTCCCCCGATTTCAGTGTACCATCTGTTATCTGTTAGAACTCCAACAATAGTGTGTGCTTTTGTAATCCCATTATTATACTTTTACATTTACATGCAATCCAAAGAAAAAATTAATGTATACGATCTGTATAATTAATTAACCATGCATTAATAGATTGAAGAGTGCTAGATATTGTGTTCTGCAACATGTTTTTTTTCACAAAATATTATGTTTTTTGATATGTATTAAGGAGGAAATCCATCTATCTAGTTTGTGTCTTTAAGAGCTATTCCGCCAGATGTAGATACCATGTTTTATTTAACCATTCCCATGTTGATAGACTTTAAGGTAATCTCCAATCCCTTTGCTCTTGCAAACTGTGATGCATTGGATATAGTGCATGGTTCTTCTGGGCACATGTGGAAATGTTGGTCTAGGGAAGCAATTACAATTGGTATTGCTCGGTAGCTGGGCATGCCCAGCTGTCCCAGGTAATGCTAAATTGTGCTCCAAGAGGTCTCCAGCACTCTGAGTCCTATCAGTGGTGGATGAGTTCTCCAACATTTGGATTATCAAATCATTTAATCTTTGCCAATGTAACATGTGATAAATGCTATTAATTCTTTTTTAATTTGTATTTCCTGATAGCTGGAGAAGCTGAGCATCTTTTCCTCAATGCATGGGCCATTGAATTTCCTCTTCTGATAATTTTCACTTATTTTCCTTTTCATGATTTTCAACATGAGTTTTCAAACATTAATTTTTAGACATCCTTTATATATTTTGAATAATAATACTGTTTTATATATTGTGAATGTCTTCTCTCCTAGTGCCTAGTGTTATGTCTTGTATTGTGTTCATTGATATTTTTGATCTGAGATTTCTTTTTAGGATTTTGATATATTTAAATGTCATTTTTTTCTTTAAGATTCTTGTTTTATTCCATTGTATGCTTTGCTTAAGGAAGCCCTCTTCATTCCATAGTCGCAGGATATTCTCCTATTATACTGTTAAAAGTATTTTTAAATTATTGGGTATTTATTCCTCCTTGAATATTTTTCTCTGCTAGGAAGCAGGATACTAGTTATATTGCAGTTTTGTTTTGTTTTGTTTTTCCTTTATAATGGATGAGCATTTCCTCCATGCCACACATTAGTTAGTTGTTTCCTGTACTGTACTAATTAGGGATTAAATTCTAACTGTTGTAACAATCCTTGTTTCTCTTTGACTTACACAGCTCAATGCAGATCAGCTTCTTGCTCCGCCTGGAATCTCCCCCTCCATGGAAGGTCACAGAGATCGGGTTCGTTCCATCTTAAACTTCTACCATCTTGGAGTCCTGCACTTACAATCATGCAGAGTGGAGAAAATGTGACTAATCACTTGGGACATTTTAGGGACCATATCTGGAAATGCTGTATATCACTTCCATTTATATTCCACTGACTCATTCCTAGACGCAAGGAGAGATTGGGAATATCAGTTCGCTTGTGCCCAGGAAAACAATGAAATGATTTGGCAAATATCTGGCAGAGTTTCTGTCACACCTACTGATAGTCATATCTCCTCCAGACATGCTAAGTTCTCATATAAGCAACGGTCTGCTTCTGTATTCATGATTGAACTCATCGTAGTTCAATGATCTATTTATCATTTGTTGGACAATACTCTGCAATTTAAGTTCCATAACATATAATATATCTTGGTATTTGGTGGAGAAAATGTAACCACATTTTTTAAAATTTGTGAATTTATATTGTCTATTTTGCACATTTATTATTCATGTGAAATTTTTAACTCAATTTGTCATATATTCTGAAGAATGCTACTGGGCTTTTGATTAGATTGCATTAAATTATAAATTTATAGGTTAAATGAGAGATAAGTAACATTCTTTAAATATTGAATCTTGCATGTTCAATATCATAATTTCGGTGAAGCGTTCCAGTTGTATGCATTTTCTTAAAACTTACCAAATTATAATTTTAAATGGTGACCAAAAAATCTGGTGGAGTTGAACACTTGTTTATTTTCAAACTTTCTTCTTTTCTAATAAATGCTTTTCAGCTTTGTATTTCCTTCTGAACACCACTTTAGCTGAATCCCTCAAGATTCTTCTTAATAAAAATATCAAGTGTATTAATAGTAAGTTATAATACAATGGACTTTCGATGCTCTCTTCACCTAGATTCAACAATTACTAAGATTTTACCATATTTACTTCATCTAGCCTCTTTGTTTGTCTGAACTGAAATAATTGAAAGCAAAGTCACACCTATTTCATTTCTGTATGCATATTCAGTAAGCATTTCTTAAAACTGTGATTGTTTCTTATATAACCACAAGGCCATTATGACACATAAATGTAAGCACAGTTGAATTAAATAAAAAATTAAATCTTAGTCTCTTTTTTAACAGATGAGTCTCACCTATATTTATTTATTGTACTTAATATATACTTGAACACAAAGAAATCATATTATTTTGCTTTTTTTCTTATTATTCTGTTATTAGGTTTTTATCTTTTTCAGTCTTGAATTAGAAAGACACTTCTACTCTTTTCGTATAGAAGTTAGAGATTCATTTAATAAAATTTATGGCTACTTTCGTATATTAACACTCACATTTAACTTTTCCTTCTGAAAAAGTCTACATTTATAATGACCTATATGGGAAAATAACCTAAAAAAGAGTGGATACATGTATAACTGACCCACTTCGCTGTATAGCTGAAACTAACACAGCATTATAAATCAACTATACTCCAATAAATTTTTTTTTAAAGCCTACATTTATCTTTGTGTTCTCCATGTACCTGAGGAAGACACAGACTTTAATCTCCTTTTACTTTCATTTACTCTTCACTATTCCTATGTTACCTTTTACCAGAAATTTAGCTTCAGTTTCTTATTAAACACATAAAATTACAATTTCATAGTAATTGCTATAGTTGGACAGCAGAGGCTTTCTCAGCTGACCTATACTTAACTGACCTGCCAGGTTAACTGGTTCTCTGCATTTTCTCTGTAAAATGCAGGTTGGAGGCCACTACCATGGGACAAAGCTGCTGCCTTGTGTGCCTCTGTTCTTCTGTTCCCATAGAAGTGCCACTTTTGTTTCTCCTCAAAACTGATTATACCAGGTATAAACCACGTGGTTTAATTAATATTACACAAATCAACGGAACCTAAGTGCAAAAGGAAAGAGTTGTTTCCATGAAAACCACACTGAATGATTGGAAAAAGTTGAGTAACATAAAAATGCTGTCTAATTACATGTAGATAAGATAAATGTAAAAGAATGAAAACATTTATAAAATACTAGGAAGATCCGACACTCTGATTTCTTGTCAAATTAATTATTTCTCTCTCTAATTAAAAGAAATTAAAAGAAAAAACCACTAGTGATATGAAGTAGATGTGATTTGTCAGAAACAACATGTAGAAAACTATTCAGCAAAGGCGCACTCAAGTTAGAAAACCTCGACCCCAAAACTGGACAAATGAACCATTTTCAGGTAAAAACTTTAAGGAAAAATAAATTTATTTTAAATAAAAATAAAACCTTGTGGTATTGAGACATTATTTTTATTTCCTTTTTTTTGCTTTTCCTTTTATTAGTCTTAAATTTGTAGCTATGAAAGCTTCCACTGTAGAATCATTTCCTTACTGTCAATAATTATTATTTATTACATATTTCTTTCTCCTTTATTAATTTTTGTCTTTTGCTGAATCTCATATTTTTTTTTCACGTCATATATCTTCTTTCTAGATTACATCCATTACGATTTTCTATTTGTTTTTTGGTGAGATTCTGGGGTTGGTACATTGTTTGAGACACTGTATGGGAGATAAATGTCTTTATAGCCTTCATTCTTTACCTATAACATGGCTAAGTGTGGAATTCACTTCCTCTGTGTGTGCATCTTAAGTGAGAAACTCACAACTGTTCAAATAATCCTATGCTTCCAAAGATAGATATCCTTTCCCATTAGCTTGCAAAGAACTGATATTCCTAAACTGTTCACAAATGGATATAATACTATTTTGGTATCAGAGACGTCTGGATAAAAGGGAATAACATTTTACATATGCAAGTGTGTGCATATTTACCTCAAAATTTACAGAACTTAAAATAACCTGATTTATTCCAGTGCCACACTCTTGTCACATACCAAAAAGTACTTCTGGATTAGGGGGGGGGGGGGGAAGTACTGTCTTATTTTCTTTAGAAAAATTATTTCAGAAGTGGAAAAACACTTTACATGAAACTTAACCATGGGGATTCATCAAAATACTGTATAAAGATAGTTGTTTTCAGATTTAAAATACAGATATTTTAAAAATTGTATTATTTAGTGAACATAGGAGATAATTTCCAATGGAAAAATAAGTCCTTTCAAGCTACATGAAAGTGAACTTCAAAAATAAGAGAACAGTGTGGAGAAGAAATGAAAAAACAAAGTCAATAATTTTATGTTCCTTTTTTTAATGCAAGTAAAATTTGGGATGATTCAGGGAGTTTTAAAAACATTTGTATGATTGGAAAATGAGTTTGTTATCTCAGAGCTGTCACACAGCTACTGGTGTATTATTTCTAAAGTTTTGAACTCGGAGCCCACAGAAAGGGCATCAGAAAAGGAAGGAAGGAAGGGAGGGAGGAAGGAAAGGGGGGAGGGAAGGAAAGGTGGGCTTTAAAACATTCAATAAATGAAGAAGAAATAAAATAATTCCATCAGTCATTACAGAGAAGACTTTGACTTAAGTCTGTCCTACTAAGTTATTTTAAAAAGAAATATACAAAACTGGCTCATGGAAGGGATTTCATTTCATTTTATAATTTTCTTTCTTAATCTTTAGCATTCTGACCCTTCTTGTCTTCCATTGTGTTGCAAATTGTGCCCTCAAACAATCACCCATGTACCATTTTGCCACTGTGATATGCAGAATAAAGGTCCCCAAACATGTCCATCTCCTAATTCCTAAAACTTATAAATAAATGTTACCTTGTGTCACAAGAAGGACTTTGTAGATGTGATTAAATTAAGAACCTCAGACAGGGAGATTATCCTGGGTTACCCAGTAAGCCTCTGAAATTTGGAAAGGACAAGGGAATGGATTATTCCCTACAGCCTCCAGAAGAGATGCAGTCCTGTGACACCATGATTTTAGGACTTCTGACCTCCAGAACTGTAAGAAACGTGTACAGTTTTTAAGCCACTAAGTTTGTGGGAATTTGTTACAGCAGCTGCAGGAAACTCACACAGCCACCTTCCAGGTGGAAATATGTGCTTTCTCCAGGTTTCCTCCCTGGCTTTTCTCTCAAACCTCTCAGAACTTATCTATGAAGATTTTGAGTTCCCAATACTCAGAAGAAGCTCCCCTTTGGATATCCAAGTTTCCTTGTCTGGTGGACCAGAGTCTTTATCTTTTACCCTAGACCAGTTCCATTTAATAACAAGAAATCGTCTGAGTCAAGCCCCAGCCCAAGCACCCTCCCAGAGTGGAGACCTTCCAGTCTCAATTTCCATCCCAATATTTTCCCCACCCCAGCGGGGGCAGCCACGGAGATCTTTTCATAGCAATCCTGACCATCTGTGCTTTTCAATGACCTTCTACTGCCCTTGGCATAAATGACTTTTAAGCATCAAAGTCCCTCCCCATTTTTGCCCCTTACCTGTCTGCCCTCAGCACCCTTGCCCCCCACAATCCATGCCCCAAACTCACCCACCTTCTCTGGGTCCCCCTGTGTTCCAAGTATGCTCTAACTTCTCCGATTCCCTCCACCTAGAGACTCTCCTATCTCTTCTATCCCTTAACTCTTTCTCATCCTTACCTCTTCCCAGGAAATTTTCCCTGATGTCCTCACTCCCTGGAGGAAGTTCAAGTCACCTCCTTTTTTCTCCTTAGGCTCCCATCAGCCACCCAGACATTCTCTATTCATAGCACTTATCCCATTTTTCAACTGCCTGTTCTTCCTAATCGTTTGTCATTTCCCAGGACAATGTTTTTCAAAGCGGGGTCTGCTCTCACCGGCAGCATCAGCATCACTAGGAAATGTCTTTGGAAAGATAATAATCAGGTCACACCCCAGACCTACAGAAGGAGACATTCTGGGGTGGGTACCAGCAGTTTTTTGTCAAGGTGATTCTGATGGATGTTAACTTTGAAAGCCCCTGTTCTGGAGGATAAATGCCATTTCTGTCTTATTCATCTGGGAATATCTGAGCACATATTTAGTGTTTAATAAGTATTTATGAAATTGACACAGTAATTTTCTACTAGAGGGCAGATTGAGTGGCATAGTGGGTATCAGAATTTTAGTACTAGTAAAAACTTTAAGCAGGCAGCATTATTATTTCAATATTACAGATGGGGAAAATAAGGCTCAGACAAAATTGCTTAAAGCCTCCTTCCTTGTATGATAAGCGAAAATTAACAAAAAATGTTTTTTTTACAAATATGGGACATTAATCTAGATCTGACCAATTCCACAGCTGCTTTCCTGTGTCCACACCATGCTACGCTCAGATACTTTCATTTGATGGTTTTCAACCTTGGATGCACATTAGAATCATCTGGGAACTTAAATAAACAAAGTCTGGTCTCAATGACCAAGTTTCTCATCAGATTGGTCTGGGATGGGGTACTGCTATCAGTGTTTTTAAAAATTATACTCTACTGTGCAACCAGGGTTCAAAACAATTGTTTGGATGGAGCTTCCTGTCCTGACCTGTAGTTTCTTGCTACTTTTCTTTTTTTCCCAAAAAAACTCTTTTTTTTTTAATTGAAGTATAGTTGATTTACAATGTTGCGTGAATCTCTGCTGTACAGCAAAGTGACTCAGTTTTACACATATATACGTTCTTGTTAATATAGTCTCTTCCATTATGGTTTATCCCAGGAGATTGGATAGAGTTCCCTGTGCTGTACAGTAGGACCTTGTTGTTTGTCCATTCTAAATGTTATAGTTTGCATCTACCAACCCCAAATTCCCAGTCCATCCCTCTCCCTTGTCCCCTCCCCCTTGGCTTCTTGTTATTTCTTGTAGCACTTCAGCCTGGGTGCTTGTTCCATTTCCTTGATGTCTGTAATTCACCTTGTCCCTTGACTGACAACTTATCTCAGGTATCCTCTTTTGGCAACATTGAGGAAATCCTTCGGGTAAGGCTGTGATTTGTCTCCTAACTGCATATACCGTGACTGTGGGTAAGGGGCACTCTCCCCTCCCTCAGCCCCCAGGGTCTTTCTTCGTCTCTTGATTAGCTCTCTGCTGGGGGAAAGGAAGTGAGCAGATGTAAATTTTAAAGTGCTTGCAAATATTCGGTATTATTCTTCAACCAGTACAGTTTTGAGTCCACACTGAGAGCTCACAGACTGGGTGGCATCATCCTCAGATTTGAAACATACGCCTCAATATGTGACAGAGCCTAGACTTCAATGCAAGTGTGTTGGTCAAAGTTGAATACTCACATTCCGTTAATGTCTCTTACAAATTACTTTTCTAATTAAGCGACTGCTTATTAAAGATGCAATCTGTCACTGCACGGGTGATGCCCGACTACACTCCCGTTTCTTCTTTGCTTTGTCCAGATGTTGTTTACTAAGATGTGTTTCCTTAAAATTCTACTTTACTATCCCAGCCCTGAAGTTGACTAGCTGTTAGTAGCCCAGCCAGGTGAGGACCACTCAATGAAGAACTACAGTTGGGGGTGGGGGCTTGAGTTAGAAGGGCTTTCTTGTTTGTTTTTTGTTTTTTTTGTTGTTGTTGTTTTTAGACTGAATGAGATAATTGCTATTAATCTGTAGCCTGGGAAGGATTTCTTTTTATATCAGTTGGACAAAAGATGGATGAAAAACTGCTGGCCTTTGAGATAAGGAGTTCTCCGTCCCCAGGCACAAAACCACGAGTGTCTATTGTTACTAGACATGCTCTATTCGCAAAACTGTTGGGGTTGGGCTTCCCTGGTGGTGCAGTGGTTGACAGTCCGCCTGCCGATGCAGGGGATGCGGGTTCGTGCCCCGGTCTGGGAAGATCCCACATGTCGTGGAGCGGCTGGGCCCGTGAGCCATGGCCGCTGAACCTGCGCGTCCGCAGCCTGTGCCCCGCAATGGGAAAGCCCACAGCAGTGAGAGGCCCTTGTACTGAGAAAAAAAAAAAAAAACTGATGGGGTTATAACTGGGCACACATAGTTTGACCATGGAGTTTTTTATGTCCAAAAAGTTTACGAAACAGAAGTAAGTAAAAGGATTCCAATTCTCTACTCCATTTTCCTGCAGTCTATTGAAAGGGATGTGGTGACAGTCCATAGAAACAGTTACGAGCATGTTCCTTGCCCCGCTTCCCGGTCCTGCATGGTCACTCTTCTTAAACACATCTACCCACAATAAACACACAGAACCATCTTGTCTTCTGTCCCTTATCCACGTGGCTCTTTTTCTGCCTTCCCTTCTCTTTCAGATCTCTCAGCCCTTAAAATGTAGACCCACCTATCCCTCCTCTCAACTGGAAAGAACCTTCCTGTAGGAAGGAGGAAATTGGGGAGTCTAGTCATTAGATCCTTTGTGTGTGTGTAATTTGAAAAGGGTGATATCTGTGACTATTCTCCTATTAGTAATATGTATCCTATAAAATATTAATAAGAGAGACAGCTCATTTCACATTTACTATATTTATTATAGCAAGCACTTTATTGTTTTCATTAAATGTCCCTGGCAAATCTGAATAAGTCTCACTAGGTCCATTTTACATTGTAGGAAACTACATTTTATGGAGGTTACTTGATTTGCCCTAAGCTATAGTGTTGGGCCTTTGAGTCAGAGTCAGTATGCTTAACTGTTCTGCTAGCCTTTCAATGGGGTACCACCTGCCCTAAATATTGTTTTAAAAAAAAGAGCCCTGCAAACTGAGTCTGTCTCAGTTCCTCAGTGAGAAAGCAATGAGGAACAATGAGGTCTCGGAGTGAGTTTCCCCTGAATAGTTTTATCCATGTTTTGCAAATGCTGGCTAAATGCTTTCTAAGAACCAGGCAGTATTCTTGCTTGTGAGATGAGTCTGGACACCAGCAAGAAGCTGGTACAGCAAGAAGAAGCTGGGATTCTAAGGTAGACATCCCTGGGTTCATCTCCTTCCCTCTCACAGTTGTGAGCAACAGGCTCCACCTTTATAAATACCATATAATCATGTGTACTATAAGAATGCCTAGGGTTGTTATTAAGTCAGAAAATACTTAGAAAGGATTTCTCCCAAGTCCTGGTCACATTCTGTGATTTCTGTAGTGGGACAAGATGGTAACGAAATGTGGTTCTAAAACAATGTGAGTCACAAACATAATCCTGAAATTGTGATTCAACAGCAAAACAAAGGCAGGTGACCAACCTACAGTACTTCTTGGGCATCCTAAGTTTCTTCCTTTCCTCTGGCTCCAACAATCTGTTCTTTCTGAACTGGAGAATGACTTGTCCAAACAGCAAGTTGCAGCCAATAGAGTTGGACCAACATTCTAGTCTGTCTAATGCTTTATCTCCCACTCTGTGCCCTGGTATTAACTACTCAACCTCACTACTCAATGTGAGTGCCACTGCTGAGTGCTGGTATTTCCAACATCAGCACAGGAGGGGGAAGTTTCACAAGGGGTACAGAGGAGTGATAGGCTCTGCTGGAGACACAGAACCCATGGATAAATCAGCGTATCCAGTCATGTTGGTTTCAGAAAAAGATCCAGAACTGACTCTCCTTAGACCAACTGGGTCACGTACCCACAGTTAGATCTGTCTTGAATTTCACTAAAATTTTAAGGAGGCTTCTCAACAGGTAGTAACTACTAAGCCAAAGAGTAGACCCAGCTGAAAATACAAAGAAGCAATCATCTGGGCTAAAAACTGCTCGTGTGGCTTAGGGGAGAGGTAGGGAGAAGAGGCTCATCTGCAGAGTCTCCTTAGCTGATGACAATTTCATGTTCAAGTGCAAACTATTCCAATAGAATTCAAGGTCTAGTCAAGGTCTAGTCAAGGTCTAGTCAAGGTCTAGTCAAGCTCTAGTCAAGCTGTGGGACCAAGTCAAGAAAAGTGAACTCCATCTAGGTATCTCAGAATCATGTTGTTTAGTAGGGGAATGGGTAACACGTGTGATAGAGAGTGGAGAAATTCCATCTGGATCAAGGGGTGCCCACAGCAGGGATGGCCCAGGGGAGGGGGGACCATGGAGGGAAGGTTATCCACTGGAACCAGAGCCAGCAAAAGACACAACAACTGCTGGAGATGCTCAGAGAAGGGTAAGGGGAGATATACTCTTGCTTCTCCCCTGTTCTTACACTCTGGTCTTCCAACAGTGTCTCCCTGTAGACCCACTGTGCAGGAAACTGGGCAGTCAAGTCAGGGAAACAGAGCAGGGCGTGGCTGGGAAGGGATGGTCTGAGATGACACAGACAGTGGCCACACCTGGCTTGGAGGACTTTGCCTGTGAATCTGCCTAATAGGAATCCAGGTGTCTGAAAGAGTATGGCCCATCGTCTGCTAGTTCTCTCCCAGCCCAGAAGAGAGGAACGAGGTGGGTAAGGAGGCTGTGATGCTAGCCGCTCCCCTCCCATGATATTTAATTAGCTAGATTGTCAAAGCTATAGCCAGGATGCCTTTTTATTTGTGTTCAAGTGGAGAGAATATGGATGAAAACAAGATCCACTTTCTCCAGGGTTACCCTGTGACAGGCACTATGCTAAACATAATCTACTGATGTCTCATTAATCAGCTCGACAGCCCTAGGAAGTCAGTTTTATCACCTCCATTTTACTAATGAACAAACCAAATGACGTTGTGAAAGGGCAGTCAACTGGCCCTAGGTCACACGGCTTCTCTGCAGAAGGTCCAACAACGGTTGGAACCCACCTCTGTGTCTTAAGCACACATTCTAATATCCCCTGTCAACCAAACGGGTGACAAAAGCACAGGAGTGGTAGAGAGTCCTGATGCATTGGTTGTTTAGTGAGCACTCTAGTTTTCTCTGTTTTAGCAGTAAATGAACTAAAACAGGAGAGTGAAAAAAAGGAAAGAAAAGAAAAGAATAAGAACAAACCAGTCTGTGGATTTTGATGGAGGATAAAAGCTAATTTCAGCAGAAGTATAAAAGAGCTGCCTCCTGTTCTGAGTTGGTGTTAGGAACCCAGAAGTAACAGTGTTTCCTGTTTTCTGTACAAATGTTGCGAGATATCAATGCTGGATCCTTGAATCCCTTGCATTTCCCTGCCCATTACCTTCTGCGAGCTGTGTGTCACCCCTTCTCTTCCTTGGGAACCGAGGTCCTCTCCTAGAACATCTCTGAACTACTCCTCTATTGTGGAGAACAAAACAGCACAATGACAACGATGAATGTATTGCAAAGTCAAAAGCATAATTACTGAAACCAAATGGAAACAAATTTAAAAAAATGATAATTCATGTGAGGCACCCAAATCACTCAGGCTGCTTTCTCAGAGTAACTGAATAGCTTCCACTGCAAACAGGCGGACACAAAGTGTTCTTTCCAAATTATCCCCAGGGAGGGAGCACGGCGTGGAGGCGAAGAAAGGGCAGCTGTGGGACCAAAGCTCATGGCCTTGCCTCTGCCTCTGACCCTGCCTGGAGGGGCCTGGAGAGGGGGCTCATTCATCTTTTTGTTCCTCCTTCATTTTCAAAATACATTCCTGCGGCAGCCGGGGCTCTTTAAAGAGTATGACTGAGTGTTTCTTTGAGAAGCAGGCAGTGGCAGATGGGTAAGCGTGAAAACGTGATCTATCTGGGATCTCACACTATGCAACATGCACCAGACACCGCTGGAATCACAGCTTTCAGGGGAAGAGCTCTCAATTTATGGTCAGAGCACCAAGCCCAGCATTTGGCTTTTGTACCGGAATGAACTAGGATATCCAAGAGGTGGGGAGTTGAGCCTCCTTTGCGGGATCCTCCCCCAAACCAACTCATTTATATTATCTTGAAAGATGTAGGCAGCTGACCAATTTGTTCCTGTTCATTGTAAGTTTTTACGCACACCACAGTATTTGGATTCATAATGTTGCCAGGGAGGTGGTGATCCTTTTCCCCCAAAATGGTATCTGTAACTGACATCTGGCTTAGCCACCCTGGTACCAACAAAACCAGACAAGGAAACGAACAAACACAAGCAAAGCCAACTCGATTGAAGATGTACAACTAATTTAAAGATCATTAATACAGTATTTAATTCCACAAATATTAGTAAGTGCAGACCATGTGCCAGACAATATTCTGACCCTGGAGGAAAAAAATAGGAGACATACTTTCTCTTCAAAAGGATCTGAGCTAACAGAGAGAACCCAGGGGGATGACTCTGGATTTCCCTGAGTGCGTAGAGGTGTTCACACTGGTCTGGAGCCCTTAGAGCCCTGCCTGAAGGGGTTTTTGCCTTTCTCCAGCTCCTAACCTAGTCCCTGGCCCCAGGGGAGCCCTATTCATGTGGTGTGAATGGAAGGGAATGGACCGCAATCAGAGAAGGTGATGTTTATGCTGGATCTTGATGGATGGATTGAAGTTTGCCAAGTAGGAAAAGATGAAAGTATTAGAAGGTGGGAAGTAACATTGCAAAGATCAGGAGGGTGGGACACAGAGGTGAGCTTCTGTATGTGTCTTGGTCCCTCTGGGGTTCTGGAGGCTGGAAGTCTGAGATCAGGGTGGCAGTATGGCTGGATGCTGGTGGGACCCTCTTCTGAGTAGCAGATGGGTGCTTCTTGTATCTTCACTTGGGCAAGGAAGCTCCCAAGGCCCTTTGATAAGAACAAATCCCTTTTTATGAGAACTCCACCCTCAAGACCTCATCACCTCCCAAAGGCCTCACCTCTAGATGCCATCACATTGGGAGGTAGTGTTTCAACATGAATTTTGGAGTTTTGGACATCCAGTCCATAACAATATGGGAACAAATGGAGAGTTTAGAAACAGGAAGGTGGGATTCATGAGCGGAAGGGTATCCTCATCATCCCCCTTTCTCAATGCCCTTTGTCTTCACAGCTAGCTGTCTTTGCAACTAGCATCAGATATGGATCTTTAACTAAAGTCTATGCCCCGAGTCTCTTTACAACCCAACATCAGACCCCATGCAAAAGTGAAAACCTCGTGGAGTGCACTTCAGATTGTCGGGTTTTCTGGATTATTCACTGTTTTAAAAAATTAAAGTAACTATACTTTTTGAAGTTTATCTCTAAGTTATTCGTATCCTTATATTTTAATATTTTACACAAGCTAATCCCGTACCCCAGAATTTTGCATTAGGACACAAGGCGTATTCGACTTCTATACGGCAAAACTAATCCCAACATTTTAAATAATGATTTCTTTAGGACATTTTAATACACCAATACTCGATTTTAAAACTCAGTTTAGCAAGTCTTTTTTTTTTTTAATTCAGTTAAAATTCAGATCATTCTTCATCCTTGCAACAACGTCATTGGTGAGCATCACTTTCCCATTTGACACCTGAGGAAATGATGTATCAAAAATTTGCCCAAGGGCTTCCCTGGTGGTGCAGTGGTTGAGAGTCCGCCTGCCGATGCAGGGGACACGGGTCCGTGCCCCGGTCCGGGAAGATCCCACAGGCCGCAGAGCGGCTGGGCCCGTGAGCCATGGTCGCTGAGCCTGCGCGTCCGGAGCCTGTGCTCCGCAACGGGAGAGGCCACAACAGTGAGCGGCTCGCTTACCGCAAAAAAGGAAAAAAAAAAAAAAAATCTGCCCAAGTTCATAACTAAAAGCAGAAAGAGAAGCACTGGCCTGAGCCCTGTCCTTTCCTGTGTCCTGATGTCCTCCCAGGGTTTGAAGCTAGACAGAAAATGAAATCACCTGGCTCAAGAATGGATAAGCAAGAAGTCTATTGACCCTCTACCAGCTTATTCCCAGGTTTCATGATGGCCGTTCCCTCACCTGTATAGCTGCCCTCTAAAACCAGAAGAGAAATAGCATCAATTCTTATCTGTGCTTCCTGTCCACCCTGGGCTGCTTTCGGAAGATGAACCAGGAATCTGGTGAGCTGCTCTCCAGAGTGATTTGTGGAGTCATTGCTGATCCTTATTCCAGCTGCTCCCATCCTTTCTTAACAGTTAACTCATGTCGGAATGCAAGAGAGCAGATGACCACAGAAATCGAACTCTCCAGACTGATGTCAAGTTCCTGAAGCATGAGTCATCCAGGAAAAATGAATAATGAAAATGGCTAATTTATAACTGGGCACATCCAAGAAAAGGGTGTGTGTGTGTGGAAGGAATGGATAATGGTAATTTTTCTCATTAACAACAGAACTGACTCAAGTGATTAATCTGCCACATAAATGAGCTGTTAGGATCATAAAAGCCGCCGTGCTGGACACTGGAGGACGGGTTGGGGAGGCCACCTGTGCTTGACCACCAGCCCAGCACATTGTCTAGCACTTCTCTCTCCACCAGCATCACCCAGCCACTCAGAACTCCCAGGTTCCCATCCTGGTATCAGCTGGTTGGTGCCTGAACCCTGGGTAAGCATGTCCCTCCCTCTTTACTTTTCTTCTTTCTTCTCTCCCCTTGCCTTTCTCTTTAACTTTAGATGTGTCTGCATCTCTCTCTCGCTCATCTTTCTGCCCCTCCCCCATCTTTTGTTTGTATTCTGTCTCTGAATTTGCAACATCTGGAATTTCCATCCTTCACTCCCTCATCTGTCTTTCTTCACTGCTTCTCAGCATCCCCCCTCTTCCTTTTCTTGTCATCTTCCTGTGCTGCCCTTTCTCCTTCCTACATTAGCCTATGTCGGCACCTTTGACATAAAATTAAGCCTCAGAACACTGAAAGTGGAAGGACTCTTAGGACAGAGCTTTTCAAACTTTAATGTGTGCATGAACTACCCAGGGATGTTAAAAATGCATATTCTGCTCCGGTAGTGCCGAGCTGGGACCTGGGATTCTGCAGTTCTCAGAAGGTCCCAGGTGATGCTGATGCTACAGGTCCCAGGTACCACACACTTTGAGTACCAACACTTTCAAGTAGCTCTATGCCAAGTGCTGCACTGAACGGAGAAGGAGACCAGGCTCTAAAGGGGGAGAGACTTGCCTGGAGCTCGGACACTGAATGAGCTGCTGGCAGAATGGGAACTCGGTTAATCTCTGGGCCTGCTATCTTTACCTGAGTCAATGCGACAACAAATACCTCCTTCCTTCTCTGAAGCTGGCTGGTCTTTGATGTGCTTTAGTTTTCATATCTACAACTTAGGGTGGAAAAAAACCCTATCTTCCAATTTTGAGGCAAGGTTTATAGTTCCAAAAAACAGATGTCTTAGACTCAGTTCTGGGTTCAAATCTCAGCTCTGAGTCTAAGAATATCACCTCTTTGAAATTGGATAAGTCATCTACTGTTTGGGGGCCTCAGTTTACATTTAAATAATTAGTATTTACTCTGGGTAATTTGGAAAATGAAGCTGCAAGTGATATGCATATGGTACCCACTTCAGAGGTGGTACTCGGCAAAGTCATGCTCACCTCGAGCATGTGCTCTCCGCATTTACCTTAGGGTTTCAGACTAACAGTTCTTATTTTCAGGGTGGACACCTGTCTTTCACATGGAAGATGAGGAACAGCAGGACCTTCTCAAATCCACCCCAGGGGTTTGTGGTACAACAGACTGGTATTTATGTCTCCATCTCCCCAAGCAGGCATCTTCAGGCTATGGCCCACTGCCCACCAAGTCCAAGTCAGCTTCCTACCGTGGTTTCTTATCATCCATCATCTTTTCTCAGGACCCAGATGCAGTGTCCACACCTTCCCTGAAACAATTCATCCACATCCTGGGCTACATACTCTAGCACAGCTACAACAATCTCGGGAGCGAAAGATAATTTCACGTGGGAGTATAAAATGCTTTACTTTGATATCCCTTATATGAATGAAATGACCAATCCTCAGGCAAGAATCCATTGGTGTTTGCTATTAATGTTGCCTTTATTACAATTAGATTTCAATGGCACTGCTTTTCCCCACCTCTCTCTTTTTTCGTTTCCTTCTTTTTCTTCCCCACCAGTGCAAGTTTAACTTCATTTCTCCGGATGAAATAACTTGCTCCTTTTAGCCAAACTCCTACACTGCCAGACGACATCAGCCAGTTGAGAAAACTGTGAGACTGTTGGCAGTTTTTAGGGTTTCCAGGGGGAAGGGAGGTAGATATTTTATTTTTATGCTCAACCCTATAAGTCACAGGGACTTTGAGTTTGAAGGTCTTTGGTCCCTCTCAACAGAGCACAGCATCTCATGGTGCCATTTCCCCAGGGTGGCCCGGGGAAGAATATTTCTTGAACAGCCTGAAAACCAGAGTGAGGCTGAAAGACTGTGCAAAACATAGACTGAAAGATCAGGTGAAAGCTCTGGGCTTTATTCTGGGCTCAGACTGGCTGCTTTATTTGTTGGAAATGTGACACAGGGAAGCCATTCTTCCCTTCAAGTGTCACTGTCCTCAAATGAAAAATGGAATTGACACTCTTTGTCTCCTGCAGTAGTTTCGAGGGTTATTTGACTGTGTGTATTTCTCGTGCCTAGCAGGGTGTCTGGCAGAGAGAGATGCTTTATTCATGCCTACATGCTTCCTGCAGCCCCAGGTCCCCGTCCACTGCTCAAGCCATCCTTCCCCTGCCCACAGCCCCTGCTTTCATATCCCCATGACATCTTTCTGAGCTTAGTAAGACCAGGGTTGTACATATGACCCTGGTCTATGACTCACACCAACAAAAGCTCCTGCACAAATGATTTTGGGATGTGAGTGTGTGTGTGTGTGTGTGTTTGCTTTTGCTTTGTTGTTTTATTTTTATGACATCTACCATATAGCTGAATATGTTTACATTCTGATTTCAGAAAGCAGGAAAGGTAAGATGTTCACTTAAATTTAATTACAGGCCATGGAGTATGATTAAAACAGATGGTTTTTGAAAATATGTTGTATGTGGTTGTTTTTCTTTCCTTTTTTTTTTTTTTTAAGAAAAATCAGCAATATGATTTTGCTGGCCTTCTTTTCCTGAGTCTCTTCTTCCCACTTGGATTTCTTGTTCTCTCCTCTTTTCTTAAGTCCTTTCTGCCTTTCTTTCTTATTTTCTAAAAGGTTCTGGATTGCTGCCAGTTATTATTATAAGCTGAATGCTTTGGCTTTGAGCCAAAATGCCGATAGTTAAGCATGAAGCCAAAATGGATGGTTTTTCTCCTGTCTCCCTCTCACAGACTGTCCCCCACTGCAGCTGACGGGAGGGAGGAGTGGGCAAGCACTTCTGCTGTCCAGATTTTGCAAATGTGCTCTGATAGTTGGGGGAGCGAGTTCATATTAGGGATATAAAAGGGAAGATAATTGTAAAAGGTTAGTGTGAAGATTTTTAGGGTCATTTCCTAGCTATTAGTTATTTGGGGAATCAAGTTAATTATCTTAATCGGGGTCTGACAGAGGTGTAAGGCTTATCTGTGATGTGTAGTGGTTTCAACATGCAACATATTCCTTGAAGAACAACCCATTTCAGGGACAGGGAGCCTGAAATGTTAGGGGGAAAAAAACACCAATATTTGCACTCACTGGAAATTTTCAGCCCTCATGTTCAAAGAGAAGGGCCTTCAGAATAAAAATCCTGAGAAGCGGGGTGTGTGAGTTCTCTATGGCTTCTGTAACAAATTACTACACCTTTAGTGGTTCAAAACAACATGCATTTATTACCTTATATATATTATCTTATTATCTGGGGGTCAGAATTCCTGAAATCAAGGTGTCGGCACTGCATTCCTTCTGGGAATTCTGAGGGAGACTATGTCTCTTGCCCTTTCCAGCTTCTAGAGGTCACCCACATTCCCTGACTTGTGGCCCTCCCAGCAATGATATTACTCTGACCTGCTCCACCATCACACCTGTCCCTCTGCTTCCATGGTCACACCACCTGCTTCCTCTGATCCTCCTGCTTCCCTTGTTATAAGAACGCTGTCACTAAATTGGGCTCCCTCAGAAAATTCAGAATCCTCTCCCCATCTTAAGATTCTTCATTTAATTTTATCGGCAAAGTCCTCTTTGCCATGTCAAGTACCGTATTCCCAGCTTCCCGGGCTTAGGACGTGGGCATCTTTGAGGAGGGGCATTATTCTGTCTACCAGAAGGGGCTTTGCTGCTTCTCTCTTGCTAGCCCCTGGGTAACTTGTGGAAGGCCCAGAATGTGAGATTCCAGATGGCTACAGTTCCGAAGAAGTCACTCTACCCTTTAATTTAGCTGAAGGGCATCCCTGTGGACATTCAGGGTTTGGTTGTTCCACTTCATACTCTACTTTGAAAGCCTGGGCCTTAGGTCCGCCTGTGGAAACCAAAGCACAGGTGTCAGGACCTGGAGGAACCCACCTCACCCTCATTCTCAGCTGTACAAGTCGTGGGAGTGACTTCTTCCTCCACCACTTGCTTGGCATCCCCTCTACCTTCCCAGCATCAGCCCCTCCTGCCCCAGTGCACACTGGCGCTGTCACTGCGGAACAAGCAGATACACTCCAACACAAACATCTGGAATGACCTTAGGCCAAAAGATAAAAGTACTTAGGGACTGATTCCAAACTACACCTGGGCATCTTGAGATTTGCTCTTCCCCATAACATACCACTGTGCTAAAAAAAGAAGAAAATTGAAAGAAAGAGTTCCTCAAACTCAAGTCTTCCCACCTTCTTTCTTCCCTTGCTGTTGTGATAACAATTTCCACAGAGACAGGGTCCTTACACTCAGTTCCTTTTGGTAGAGGATTTCACAAAATCGTAAAATGAAATTGTATGAAAATCATACATACAAATCCAGAACATCACATGTACAGGACATTTACATCTCAAACCCAGTTCAAAATGCGTGGCATGAAGAACCTCAATCTTCCTGGATTTTTAAGCAACAGTTTTTTTAAAAGTGAGCAAATTAATATATTGGCAATTCAAAAAAAGATAATCAATCTGAGTTAAGAAAAAAAAAAAAAGAAGAAGAAGAAGAAGAAGAAGAAAGAAACACTAAGTCTTGCCGGAGATGAGAGATCTCTGAGGTTAAGAAGTAGAGTACACGTAGAAGTGTGTTTGTTTTATATAGAAACTCGATATTGTGCATTTGCAATAACCTTTGCTCGATGAAGATATTAAAACTTCATGGCTTGAATATGTTTTTGTACAACTGAATAAACAAAAGAATATTATTTATAATACTCCCCAGAGGAAAGGCTTAATATCTCTTCATTGTTAAGGATATGTGACTTAAATTGTTTTTTCAGGTCTCCAAATGAACAAGATTTCTGGTCTCGCTGACATTCATGGATGTTAGAATATGACACTGAAGTGACAGCTGACTCGAGGAAAGAAACTAGCATATTTTTTTTCTGAAAATTTGCTTTTATGGTAAGGGAAATTTGGGGATCATTTTGTGGCATTTTTGTCCCCTGTGTCTTCAAAGTGAACAAAAGAGTGTGTGAGGCTGTCCTTAAAGGCAACACAGGGGACAGAACTGAGATTCTTTGCCCAGCACTGCAGGCAGGCTTGAAAAGGAGGAAGTACAAAGGCTGGGAAGCAGAAATGACTCCAGAAAGAGCAGGAGAGTAAGCACATGGGTGCTGGCCTGGAGCTGAGAATTGGCACGTGGTAAGAAGGACATTTTCAATATGATGCACTGAACTGACCATTTGGGTGTTAATTAAACTCACTCGGCTCTTAAAGGGAGAACTGGCAGCTAAGATTAAAGCCTTATGATTTGTCAGTTGCTCATGACAGATGTAAAACTATTCACTATAATCAATTATAAAGGCATACACTTTATCCTCAACATGTATAATCTATACTTCAGATATTTTCAAGTCTTAAAGAGGGAGAAGCATTCCAAGTTATTTTTCTTGTAAATAAGGCCCAGGAGAACACATTTCAGGCTCTTGTTGAATTTGGATCTGCTCTCCACCCACACTCAGAGCTTCTGTTTATCTTTACGCACACACATGATCTATTTTATGAATCCCTAATTTTAAATCTCTTAATTGAGGCAGGGGTCCTCATTCCTATTCTTGATGCCACATTTTCTTCACATGCCTCTGTTGTAATTTTCTTACCTAGCATGAAAGTCCACAAATTTAAGTCTGTGGTCTTTACCTGAAACCTCCTTCTACTGACAAAGGAGGAAAATTGGACACTGAACTTGTAATAAAGACATCCACATTCTAAATACAACTTGGCCCAATGACGTCTTCTACCTGAGCCTGGCTTTGGCCTTTGAGATAAGAGTAGATCATACCCAGGGTCCTCTTCCTACTCTACTTCCATCATCTTTCCACCAGGGGAAACTCTGCAGAAAGAGCTTACTTACTTCAAGAGTTTCCTATCCAAACTTTTCAACAACTGAATCTTTTCTGTCACTTTTTGTGGGGGAAAAAATAAAACATCTTTCTTGGCAATCAAGAAAATTATCTCAAAGGCATCCCTAATTATTTCTTTGCCCTCCTGTTGGGCTGACAACTGTTGGGAGAGAAAACAGGCTATTGTATGGATCATATCAGAAGATCTGAATTTGCTTGTTCCCTCTTTATAACTCAGAGAAGGTTATGTGATCTTTACAAACTGAATTTTCTCCTCTTAAAATATAGACATAGTGCCTGCCCTGCCCTACTTCAGAGTAATTTTTGGAAGATCTAAAAGGAGAATGTGTGTCAAAGGAATTTGCCGCCCAAAGATGCATTAATAACACATGTACCTTGATGATCCGTCCCTTGGAAGCCACAAATTTCACTGTACCGTTCCCTGGATCCCATCACCTTCAGGATAAGTTCTTTTGTTTCACCTCTTCTCCCATCCAACAAAAAGCCTGTTCCCCAGCCATGTAGCCATCTTCTGGTCTTGATCTATGTCATCCTCTGGTACACTTCAGAGACCTTCACATTCTTTTTCCTCTGCCTGGAGTATCCCTTCTCACATTTTCCATCTGATTAAATACTTCTGTTCCTTTTAGTGACATAGTTTGTAAGAAGGCCTCCCACTGCAGCTTTTTATTTAAACACAACAATGATGAGAAGATGTGACAAATACAGTTGAATTCTTCTGGTCTCCTTCACTGATATCATTTTTTTTTTTCTCCCCAGAAATGAAAACACTCTTTTCAACTTAGCAATTATCAGTACCTTGAGTAGTTTTTATAAATGTCTAAATATGCATGTTGCCATAAAATATATTGCATTATGAAGCATGTTGTAGTATTTATGTATATGCTATCATACTGAATATATGTTTTTGCAACTTGTTTTTTTTTATTGACTATAATGCTAGAATCTCTTTACTAAGACCAAAGGATCAAAAGGTCTCAAAACCAATTTTTTTTTTCTATAATGTATTTGGCAGCCAAATCTAACCTAACCTGAACCCATTAGGTGGCAAAACGTGACCAGAATTGATATGAGGCTATTTATGGCCTTGATTTATTCTACTTTAGATTTTTTTATATTTTTTTCTGTAGAAATATTGGTATTTTTGGTTTTGTACTGTTGGCTCAGGTTCTGGTGGAGGTGTTACCAAAATATAAATATATGCCTCTCTGAAATGAAAAAAAAAACAAAAACAAAAACAAATTCTGAAACACATCTGGCCCCCAAAGCTTTGGAAAAGAAATTTGGACTGGCATGTTTCTGAGATCAATCCATGTTGATTCATAAAGCTCTAGTGCATTAATTTTAATGGCTTTAGCAGCTTGATAATATTACATTGTATGATATGACTCAATTTATTTATTCAGTTTCTGCTTGATGGACATTTAGGGTATTTCCAATTTTCCACAGTTTCATACAGTACTGCAATGTGATTCTAGTACATGAATCCTTGTGCAAGGAACAGAAATTTGCTAAAAGTTCAAGTGGTGATGTACAGGGTATATGCTTTTCTAGTTTTGTTAGCTACTGCCAAATTGCTCTCCACAATGGCTGTTCCAACATAGACACGAACTATTAGGGCAAGAAAAATTCCTTTGTTCCACATCCTGGCAAACATTTGGGGATCTATGGTCTAGGAAATGATCGTTTGTGTATTCTCCATGCATGCTCAAAATGAACAATTAATCTCCAGTTTAGAGGGTACAGGGTTCTGTATATTTCATTAGATCACACTCAGTAATTATGTTGTTTACATATTCTAGATCTTTATTATTTTGTTCCTGACACATCAGTTACCGAGAGAGGCATATTAATTTCTCCTGCTATAATGTTAGATTTTTCAGCTTTTTAATGCAATTCTGTCAGTTATTTTATATAATTTGAGAGTATCTAATTAGATTATGTAAGTCCTGAATTGCAACATCTTCCTGATGCATTTTTGTTCCCTATAATACTTTTGGACTTCAGCGTTTTTGTTATGTTTTTTTCTTGATATTAAAATAGCTACACAAGCTTTCCTTTGGTTAGTTTTTCTCAATCCTTTACTTCCAGATTTGATAAGTGATTATGTTTCTTTTTCTCTCTCTTGTGCAATCTATCTATTTTTTATCTGGCAGGTTAAGCCCATTTAAATTTATTATGACTACTGAAATATTTGTATTTGTTTATAATTTTTTATTTTATGATTTTTATTTATTAAGTTTTTTCCATTTTTTATTTCTGTATTTCTTTTGAATTGATAAAATATTTTTTATTCCTTTTCCCCCCAATAAGCTGTACTTAACCATTCTATAACTGTGCTTATTATTATTATTGTATTTCATCTTTGATTTAACACAGTCAAAGATGGAAAATATCTTTCCTCATTTCTGGAACAAGGAAAGAACCTTCACTTTAACCAACAAGGACCTACTGTCTAGCACAGGGAACTCTGCTCAATATTATGTAACAACCTAATTGGGGAAAAGAATTTGAAAAAGAATAGATACATGTTTATGTATAACTGAATCACTTTGCTGTACAACTGAAACTAACACAACATTGCTAATCAACTATACTCCAACATAAAATAAAAAGTTAAAAATAAACAAATAAAATTAATTATTGAAAAAATAAACATTTTTTCAAAATTTAATACCACATGATATCTGTGTGTGTGTGTGTGTGTGTGTGCACGCCTGTGAGTGTTTCTTTCTGACATACATCATTTAGTTATTCTTTCAGCAAGGTTCTGTTTCTGGTAAATCCTCATTTGTGTTAAAATGTCTTTATTTCACCTTCACACTTGCATGACAGTTTAGCTGGTTATAGAATTCCTGGTGGACTCTTCTTTTCTCCAGCAATTTGAAACTGTGACCTGTTCTCTAGTCTGACTCAAGTGACTGCTGTTGTTACTGTTGATTATACAGGTCATGTGACATCTGACCTCCTGTTTACCAGTTTTCTTCATCTGATTTGAATCTACTATTTAACTTATCCCTTGAATTTTGAATTTTACAATTTTAATTTTTATTTTATAATTTCTATTTGGGTCCTTGTTAAATTTTCTGTTCTTTTTTGGATTATCTAGTTTTTGTTTGTTTGTTTGTTTGTTTTTTGAGTATTTTTATCATTTAAATATTTTTTATCTCTATTATACAGGTTTTTACTTAATTTCTTTGATATTTTTGTCTATCCTGTGACAAAGAAGCCACTTCTCAATAATACCAAAATAATAATCCATGTGTTTGATCTCACATTACATGTATACAATACCCTCAGTATAACAAGTCCTACACTATTACCAACAATATAATTATTAAACTGCTTAAGGTTTTACTTAGAGTTGTAGTTAACCTTTTACCTCCTCCACTTTATTTTAAAGTTGTTGCATATATTACAACTATATACTTAGAATAGCATCCAGACAATATTACAATTTTGTGTTTTGCATTCATTCATATTTTAAATATTTTAAATGGATGAAAACACACATATATATTCCCAAGTATTCATCATCTCTGCAGTTCCAAGTTCCCTTCTAATATCAATTATTTTCCATCACTCCACACAATTCTATTTAGCAATTCTTTCAAAACATATTTGTTGGTGACAAATTTTCTTAGTTTCCCTTTACATAACAATGTCTCTATTTTATCTTTATTGCTGGTAGGGATTTTTGTTAGATATAGAATTCTAGGTATACAGCTATTTTCTTTCAACAATTTAAAAATACTACTCTCCTGTTTTCTGGTTCCAACATAATTACTAAATGTGACTTAATGAAGTATATAAAACCCTATACTCTCAAAATTAGACATCAAATGTTGTTCTATGATTTCTGATGGAAAATTCACACTCATTCTGAATTGTTTTGCTTTTATATGTAATTTATTTTCCCCCCTCTCTGCTCTAAAGAGGATTGTTTTTTGTAATTTATTTTTGGGTTTCAGCATTTTAAACTATATTTTTGGGCATATTTCAGATTATCTTGCTTGCATTTTGCTGAATTTCCTGAACCTATATGTGTATATCTCAAAATATAAGAAGATTTTAGCCATTATTTCTTCAAAAATTTATTTCCTTACCTATTTCTTTCTCTTCTTCTGGAAATTCAATCTCATGAAGTTAGACTTTTAAAACTTCCTCGTGGGTTCCTGAGTCTTCTCATTTTTAATTTTCTTTTTCTCTCTGTTCTTCAAACTGTATAATTTCTATTCATCTATCTTCAAGTACACTTATTCTTTCTTATCTCACCTCCATTCTTCTACTGAGAACTTTCAGTGAATTTTTTTTATTTTTTATATTGAATTTGTCAGTTCTAAAATGTCCATTGTGTTCCTTTTTATTGTTTCTACTTCTCTGCTCAGAACTTTTATCCTTACATTTGTTTCAAGAGTGTTTGTCTTTATTTCAAGGATGAGATTTTATAATAGCTGCTTTAAAAGTTTTGCCTGGTAATTCCGACGTCTGGTTGATCTTGTAGTTGGAATATGATGATTGTCTTAGCTTTATAGAATTGGTCAGATTTTTACTTATTTGTTTGTTTTTCTTTATCAAGTGATTTGGGATTGCATCCTGGACATTTAAAATATTATTTTGTGAGGTTCTGGGTTCAGTTAAAATCCCTCAGAGAACACTTATTTTTGTTTTGTTTTAACAGGCAATCAACCTGATTAGGCTGACACTGCAACTTCCATCTTACTTTCTGTGGTTGGTGGCTCTAACGTCAGCTACATTTTCAAAGTCCTTGCTCTGCCGTTTGGATCTGCCTGCACATGTACCATTTAAGGGTTAGTCTGGGGTTTAGTCTGTGGGTAATTTCACAGTCCAGCTCCTAAAGCCTTTGCTCTGCTCCTTTAGCTCTGCTCCACCCATGCATGGCCCAGGAATGAGTCTTGAGCTTATGCTTACGCATAGAAACAGTGGGCCATTTTCAGATCTCTCCTCTCTGGATTTTCCTCAAAATCTTTCTTAGTATTCCCTTAACAGAAATCAGGGTCTTCTCTTAGAATTTTGGATATCTGTGATGCTGTGGGGTTGGCAGTACAGTTCACTACTAGAGTTGCCCTTAAAACATGACTAGGAGAGAAAAAAAAAATTAAAGGGGAGGGAGAAACTACCCCATACTCTCTGACATGATTTTGTCTCTGTCCTCTGGCTCAAAACAGAGGGTTTCGCTAGGATTTTTTTTTTCCATGCCCACTGTACATTTGATCATTTAACTCGTTCTTGAATCAAAGCTGAGAGATGAAGGAGGGAAAAAAGAAAACCCTGCAAATATCCCTGTAATGGAAAGTTATTCATGTTCTTACTTCAGCTTACATCCCACCTGTTATTGTTTAGTTTCCAGAATTCTCAAGTAGTTTTATTTTGTATCATGTTCAAAGATTTTAGCTGTTATCAGATTATAGTTGATGTACTCCATCTTGGCAAACATTGGACTTTTTATTTGCTTGTTTTTAATTTAATTTAATAAGCTGTTTAGGTATGTTAATAAGCTGTTTAGGTATGTTTAGGTATTGCTTTGGACAGTTTTGATTTAATTTTGCTTTAAAATATATAATATATTTATATGGTTCTAAAGTTAAAACTATAAGACATGTTTGTTGTGGGTTGAAATGCATTCTCTCAAAAATCACATGTTGAAGCACTGACCCCAGAACCTCAGAATATGACCGTTTCTGGAGGTAGGGGCTTTGTGAAAATGAGGTCATTACAGTGGTCCCTAATCCAATCTGACTGGAATCGCTAGGAGGATATTTGGACTCACAGAGAGCCACAGGGGTGTGCATATGCAGAAAAAAGATCATGGGAAGAAGCAATAAGAAAGCAGCCATCTGCAAAGAGAGACACCTCGGAAGAAACCAACCAACAATTTGATCTTGGACTTCTATCTTCTAGAACTGCTAGACAATACATGTCTCTTGTTTAAGCCACCCCATCTGTGGTACTTGGTTATGGCAGCCCTAGGAAACTAATACAAGAATGCTGTACTTTATTTTTTTTTCTTTCTTTCCTGCCCATTCTTCATTTTCTCAGTGCTTATGATTTTCCTTCCTACATGCTGTAATCCTCCACAAAATGTAGCTCTTCTTTATTTGCAACAACCTCTTAAGCTTGGTATTTTTATGTCTCTCTTTATAGATACAGAAACTATTAGAGCTGGTGAGCAGGAGAGCTGGACTCTGACACATGGCTACACAGTCCAAGTGCCTCCTGCCCCATTGCACTGCTAAGTTAAACTCACGGCAAATACGAAGAAGGTGAATGGGCAGGCATGAGATTCTCTAGGCTCTCATTTAACTGCAGCTCAAAAGCTGAAGAGTAATGTAAAAAAATGTCATTTTAATTCAACGATCTTTTTCTTTTTTTTCTTCAAACTATTGTTCATACAGTCAGGGCGGTGCAGATCCCTTCCTGAAAATTTTTGACAAACTCCAAGCACCATTCAAAAATGTGAAGGGCTCTCAGTGGGACCTTGTTATTCCAAACATTAATACAAAGCTATTCTGTACAATACAATACAACTTGATTTTGTATGGCACCCCATTCAAGCAGGCACCCCAATGGAAGCCCACGTATCCTGTTTTTAATCATATTTGAGTGATTTAATTTCAAACACACAACCACTTTTGCTTAATGCAACCTGCACTTGAAGAAAGGCTCCTTCATTGACAACCAAGTGAGCACATGACAAGGGTTTTATTCTGACTCTGACTCAATAGGCCACATTTTGTCTCTGATGAGGGCATATAAATACCACATAGGGGAGGGTGAATGGTGGGTGGCATGGGATTTTTCCATGTTCCCCCTGCTAGGAAGTACTTATGAGCTAAAATTACAGTATTGAATGACAACAAGAACTATCAAAAATGCCTTAATTTTTTTTCCTTTCCTTGAGAAAAAGGAAATGCTTACCCACTAATAATAGAAAGGCAGCTTGGTAAAGTGGAGCGAACAACAGATTGAGGTTCTTGGCTTTTACTCTAGTCTCTGCCAACTAACTGACCAACCTTGCATTCTTAGGCAAGTCACTCTTCTTCCCTTATGTTCAGTTTCCATGCCCTGGGGAAAGTTCCACCCTTTGAAGTGTACACTCTCTGTCCTGTTTCTTAACATGGATTCCTTCTTAGCTCTTTCTTCTTAGTCTTGGTATTTCACTATTTAAGAGTGTTCACTGATCCATGACCACTTAAGTTACAGATGCTCAGAGAAGTTCCTGTCTGAACAGATTTTATGAGCTAAAGATAATGTTTTGGGATGGGGTGAGACCATGCAACTGGATGGAAAGATAGGATTAACATACACAGTTGAAACTGACACCAGAAATCAAGAATAGAGCTTTCTTATCCTGGTCCTCTACTTTTAATTATGGGTGACCAACAAAAACTTACTGAATGACAATGAGGCAACCTCTCAACAGGAGGATGTTCCTGTTGAAGAATCACACAGACAGGAAATGGCAGAGCCAGCATTTGACTTTAGTTGGTCTTAATCTAGCATAAGCCTATTTAGCCAGGATGCTATTTCACTTTGCAGTTTAAGGTAGAAGATTTCTGTCTCCAGATTTGCTTCCTTGACCATCCCTAGCACTGCTGAGTTCTTTCTCTGACTCTACATCACAGGAATAGAGAAGCAACAGACCTCCTCTTAAATAATATATTCCCAGGCCGCTAGGGCAACTATCCTCAGACATGGGAAATAAAAATGCACATTGTCTGCAGTGTAGTCTAACACATTCAGAGAACAAGAACAATTTATTATTTATTTTGCGGTACGCGGGCCTCTCACTGTTGTGGCCTCTCCCGTTGCAGAGCACAGGCTCCAGACGCGCAGGCCCAGTGGCCATGGTTCATGGGCCCAGCCGCTCCATGGCATGTGGAATCTTCCCGGACCGGGGCACGAACCCGCGTCCCCTGCATCGGCAGGCAGACTCCCAACCACTGCGCCACCAGGGAAGCCCAGAACAGTTATTTTTATTTATCCTACAGGGCATCTATGACTTCTGTTGGCTGTTTACTTGGTCTTCCACTTCCTTCTATTCCCAATCTTCTCCATCATGGTGAAGTAAGACACCAGGTAACCTGTCTGATGACTCTGTTTCCTTAAGTGAAGTTGATTTTCAATTGCCCTGATTAAGAGATAAAAAGGAGATGAAGACTCTCCAGGACCTTTCAGTACTATTGCCCTTGTTCACCCCTCACCCAGTCCCAGGCTGTGCCTGATGGCTCAAGTCCTGAACTAGACCCTGACCCTTGGATTAAGCAACCTTTTATGGCTCCAAGGCCATATATGTTGGTTCTTGTTTTCATGGGCTTTGATCCTTGGGACTTTCTATGCCTTTGACTCAACCTTAATTCTGGCTTATTTAGCTTGTTTTTGTCAAATACCAACATCTCCAGCCAAGCCCAGCACTCAGAACCCAATCCCAGCCACTGGCTTATTTTGAGCTGCCTGTGATCCCTAGTGATATGGTTTCTTAGATCATACTTCTCTACTATCATTCTAATCATCTTCCAAGAATTAATCTTAAATCTTTGACAGGAGGAATTTAAGAATACTGAACTAATAGGCTACCTTTTAGGAACTGCGTGGCTTTTCCCAGCATCAACAACCAGTACTCCAACACCAACCAGATGTCTGAAAATCCAATCTAGTTCTGACACAATCTATATAAAGTTAAGGCAAGTCCCACAGGTTAAGGGACCACAAGACTTCCCTGACTTCAGACGCCAGCTGCAAGTGGGGTCCCTAGGCAACCCACACTTCTACCTAGCCAACTACAAATTTGGAAGCTTCCACAGCTCCCTGATCAGGTTCAATAATTCACTAAAACAATTCACAGGACTCAGGATAACACTTACAATTACTGGTTTATTACAAAGGATACAACCGAGGGACAAATAGAAGAGATGAATAGGACAAGGCAGTGAGGGGATGCAGTGTAGGGTATACCACCCGCTGAGAACATCCTTGTGTTCACCAACCCAGAAGCTCCTCAGCCTCAAACTTTAGGGTTTTTTATGGAGGTTTCAATACATAGGCATAACTGATTAAATCATTGGCTATTGGCGATCAAACTCAATCTCCAGCTCCTCTCTTCTTCCAGGGGAGGTAAAGAAGTAAGACTGAAAGTGCCAATTTTCTAATCATGGCTTGGTCTTTCTTATGACCAGCTTTCATTTTGAAGTTACTTAGTCCCCTCTCTTCCGTGAGTCATCTTATTAGAATACAAGCAACACTCTTATTACCCAGGAAGGTTTTAGGAGCATTATATCAGGAACTGTTGACAAAAAACATTTTTTTTATTATTATACCGCAGGAAGTTATTAGAATTTGAACTCATGTGCATTCAACCCAGCCAAGATTCCAAAGTGATTCATTCATTGGGCCGAGGACAAACCCTTCTTTAACTTTCAGGATGCTGGGTCAGCAAGAACTGAAAAAGGGCTCAGCTGAGGGTCAAGCACACTTGTGCTGCCCACAGAGAGATTGTAAGTCTCCAAAATTTCAAGTACTTGTTACATGCCAAGTGCTAGGTGAAGCTGTGAGATTACATCTGGGCACATGGTAAATCTGTCCTCCAGCAGCTATGGTTGCATGAGGCATGCAGTACTCATGCTATGTTGAAGAATGAGACATCTCAGAAGGAAAGTATGTCTGAGAGGAACGGGAGCCATAGGGAAGCCATAGGGAAGTAGCAGGAACTGAAGAAGAAAATACTGAATCCATTAATAGGACCTAAAGGGAAGAAATGGGGTGAATGACCTCTCTCTGTGAAATCTGGAAGTCTAAGATGTGTTTCTCAGTTTCCTCTACCAGAGGGTCCAAGCCATAGGATATCCACATGAGTTTGACCCCTCTCCAAAGCAAAGAGAACTCGTGACCAAGCACCTGAAATAATCGTGATCAGCAGTGAATCCAGTGATGAGGAAGAGCCCCCCAAAGCCTTGAGCTCAGCACCAAGTTGCAGGCCAGGTGAGGAGGGTGAGGATGGCCAACTTTGGGATGCAGAACCTCAGGCATCTGAATTCAGAGCTTCTGTTTCCTGATGCGCTTTACTTTGAGTGCACTTCACAGCCAATGGTCCAGTTACTCCTGGGAAACCATTCTGTGCATTTACCCCATGTGGCACTTTGGGAAATGTGGTAGGCACGGTCCTACTCATTAAATATGTGTATTCATGTATTGACATTAAAGTAGAAACAAACTAGCCTAGTTATTATTTGTTTTGTTTTGTTTTCCTTTCACGTGATCATGCCTATTGTCATATATTAAAAAAAAACTTGTGCTTGAGAAAAGTTTTTCCACTCTTTAAGGACTCAGGAAAGGTGGGGGCTCTGATTCCACCATTTGTGCAAATCTCCTACCCTCTCCCTGCTCTCACGTCAATGCAACAACACTCTCCTATGGGATGTTTCCCCCCAGAAAACCAAGCACTTTCCAGGACATTAGTTCCAGAGGTTCCCTTCCAATACTCTTCTTTTCAATAGTCAAGTGGTTCACTCCCATGTTGCATTTAGAGCTTGACTCAAGTGTAGCCCAGAACGGCATTCCCTGCCTACCATGTATCTAGTATACCTATCTCCCACACATATCGCTTCTACCCTCTTACTTTGAGCTTCCTTTTCATCTTACAAGTTGATTTAAATCTATTTGCACACATCTCCCCATTCTAAGAAAACTCTGTGGAAAGTTCTTTGATTATTTTATTCCTGGCTTGAAGTTAGAGCATAATCTAGCACAAAGTACATGATTAACTATTTGATAAATAGCTGTTTAAGTATAGGTGGTCATGTCTTATGCTATGAGACCCAGGAACTCTGGTCTAGGTTGACTGGACTAAAGAAGGAACAGCCAAATTACAGGGTGGCAGGTAGCGTAAGAGCTTTACCTCTCTGGAACGAAGTAACCATCAGATCTTTTGTCTTTGGGGTTGGAATGGGAGATCCTGAGACAGAGGCAATTGGTACGGAGAAAATTTGTAGGATAACAACTTCTAGGTCTCATTAGAGTATGGGTGTACAAGTTCTTACTGCTGAAGGCATAAAAACAATACTCAAGGGTTCCAATGCCTGGAAAAACACTGAATCATGAGGCCCAGAAGTACTGTGATTCCTGTTCTTTCCAGATAGTTTTGAAACCATCCAGGGGTTGGACAAATGGCTAATAATCCAGTTTTCTTTTTGCACATGTGTCTCCCTACACTAAACCCTCCATGCCTTGAGTAAATTGAGAGGATCTTTTGTTTTTTTAGAAACCGAGACATCCTAACAACCTCTTCATGTTTTCTGTGGTTCTTAATGCCTGGTAATGTCAATATATGTTTAGATTACAGAGAGAAGAAGAGGAGAGAATCAATAAAAAAGGAGTGAAATCCAAAATAGAAGGAGGGAAGTTAATTAACTTCTCTTGAGGACCTAGTAAATACTGTTAATTGTGTGGGTGTAATTATTACATTTAGTTTTTCACATATATTAGGATGCTTTTGGATATATATATATATATATATATATATATATATATATATATACCCTAGAAACTGGCTTGAAGAATAAAGGAATTTATCTCCATTTGGGAAGTCAGGGTCTAGTGTGAATGTATCACGGGACTGAACTTCATTTCTCTTCTGCCTCCTTTTGTTGTGACAGCTTCATCCTCAGGGTGGTTTCACCTATAGTCATTTGATGGATTCTAGAAACTCCAAGGCAGCACGCTTCCAGGGAGCAGAGTAAGAAGGCTACTTTCCCACATCACAGCCAACTTATAAGTGATCCCAAACTCTGATTGGCGGGGGCCTGCGTTCCTGAACTCCTTGCTTTCCAGAGGGACAGGATGGCCATTATCGACTGTGACAATTCAAGTCCCACTCCTGGATCTGGGGGTCTTTTCCACCCCTGTGAGTCACAAGAGCTGCAGAAGGTGGAGTGAGACATCTGAATCTAAGATAGATTCTTTCAGGGGGAAGGAAGTGAGGAATGGATGTATCATCCCCATTGTACAGATGAGAAAACTGAGACTCGGTGGGATTAAGGATCATGTCCACCCAATACTAACCTGACCACACAACAAGTGGCAGATTGAAATTTGTATCCAAGTCAGTCTATTCTGAATCTTGTGTTTATTGCATAAAGGATAAAGGTGGGGTGGTGGGTGGCAGGGGGAATAGAGGAGGGAAAATAAAAGAGGGAAAAATAGCAAAGAGAGGGAAAGCAAGAAGTAAGGAAGTCACAGGCTTCCTCCCCCAACAGGCCTTGCTAATGTACTAGGGCCAGCTTAAGAACGAAATGCACCATGTGGTTTCCAGTTCATTACTCCTTGGCATCAAGAAGTTCTAATTTGTGAGAAGAAAACAATGACTTTAAAAGGCTCATAAGGATTCTTGGACATCAACAGAGGGTTCCCCAAACATAATTTCATTATACTGGGAGGAAAGTGAATCTGCATTTTTCAGAGACAATCTTCTCTTCCAGATATATTAATTTACAAATGAACAGAAAACAAGTGTCCTGGGGTTGGCTGAACTCCAGATATTAGAGGAAGAAAATAGCTGAAGTTGTTCAACGAAAGTCAAATGTAGTAGAGATTTCCATGCTTGACTTTTAAAGAAGCTTCCAGTTTTATAATTTCATTCTGAGGCTGGACCTCTTAGAACCTGAGAATACTAATATCTTAAGAGAAAGGACATTTTCCTTCTGACCTATGAGACAACCTGGCCTGATCTTTCTGCTGTGATATCATCATTATCTGGGTGTCATGGATCAGGGTGGAGTGTAGGCTAAGATTGGGAGTGGGGGGATACTATGGGCCACAGTGCCAGGCTCTAAGGGTGGTGGTCAAATAGGTGTAAGCACGTGGACCTGATCAGGCAGGTGAGTTGGACTCACAAGGCTTTACACAGTAGGCCTTACTCAATACTCAGAGTCAGACCTTCATATGATTTGGCTCATTTTGAAAGAGTCCTCATAGGTGACAAAGATTGCAGGAGACAGTGTTTCCTAGGTAACAGTCTGAAAGGAGCTAGGTAGGTATCCAGAGCCCTGGATAATTAGGACAAGATTCTAGGAAGTCCACACAGGAAAATCAAGTTTCCATCGGAAGGCTTATGTCCTGAATCAGCAGGATGAGAATAAAGGATGGCCGCTACCCAGAGGGAATATTTCATATCAAATGCTCGAATTCACGCCACACCAGTGCATTTGGTGGTGGGCAACCAAATATTCTTCCAAACTCATCTGTGTTTGAGACTTAATCATATACTTTATTGGCTTAATTGTGTTTCAGTTTCCACAGCTGTAAAATGGAGATAACAAACATAACTCATGGAATTGCTGTGAGGGGGATTGTCATAAGGATTAAAATAATAAGTGTAAGCAAAGCACTTAGAATGTTGTGTGACACATAGAAAACAATAAAAATTAATAACGACAAAACTAGCAATTAATATAATTATTAATAACTACAAAATATACATATTAGTCTGCTTGAGATGCCATAACAAAATACCATAGACTGAATGGCTTAAGAGACAGAAATTTATTTTCTCATAGTTCTGGGGCCTGGGAAGTCCAAGATGAAAGTGTTGGCTGATTTGGTTATTGGTCAGGGATCTCTTCCTGGCTTGCAGAGGACCACCTTCCTGCTGTGTCCTCTCATGGCAGATAGAGAAAGAGAGAGAGAGAGAGAAAGCTCTCTTGTCTCTTTTCATAAGGGCACTACTCCTATCAGACCAAGGGCCCGACCTCATGAACTAATTATCTCCCCAAAGTCCAGTCTCCAAATACTATCACACTGGGCATTAGGAATTCAATACATTAATTTGGGGAGTACACAAATATTCAGTCCATGACAACCTATATAAATAAAGTGCCTAAAATTTCCATAAGACTTTCCATAAAGTTTTCCTAGGCTTCCAAAGATGCTTAGCATGGTAAAATGATATCATAAGAGTAGGAATTAATCACATCTAAAAGTGTACACTTGACCCTGTGTTTTCCAGAGTTCTAGCCAGTGATTTGTCAAAGTTAGTGTGATAACTACATCATAGTCGTTACAAATCCCCATTGAGTATTCTGTTAGCATCTCTGCCTGGATGAAACTTTGGCCTGAGAAATGGCATAAGTGACTCTCTCTGGTAATCCATGTTACTCATCCTAGGACTGCCTTGAAGAGCTCAAATGCTTAAATTACTCTCTGCCTCATTTTACCGGCCAGAGAGTTGGATTCACTCAGCATGGAAAGTAGTACAATACAGATTAACATTTGTTGTGGAAATCACCCCATCCCAGGACCCTTGACATCTTCTTTCTTTTTTCTATTATTTAAATTAATAAAATATTTTCTCCAAGGATGCAGATTTATTTCCAATTCATTTCAATTACCTGTCACTTGTACTCACAATGCCAACTTTGCGGTCTATGGTAAATATGACCGATATTTCACAAAATGTTTTTCACAGAATCCTAAAGAAAGCTTATCATTGTTTAACATAGAGCACCACACAAACCACTGCTGATCAACATTTGCAAATCAGTATAAAACCAATTTCCCATACATGCTTTAGTACCTCCTAGGTGAACGTGAAGAATGGGGACTTTGACATCTTTGATATGGTAAAGTCTCAGGGATTTTAGAAATATCTGGGTTAATGGAAAGATCAGTGGAGTAATTACAGATGTTAGAATTAGATAATTACTTGAATCCTGGTTATCTCACATTCAAATTCTACAGCTTTGAGTAAGTCAAGGCAATTCTTTATGACTCAGTTGTTTCATATGATGGTAAGAAAATCTATTATCTACCTACAGATGTAAATTGTCTTAAGTGATATTGTTTGCCAAACCTTCTGTACAAGATAGGGTCTGAATAAATGTTAGTTCTTTTCTACCATAAGGTACTTTTATATCCTGTGTTAGCCAAGTTTGCATTCCTGAGAAATAATTAATGAAAATTTCTAGACTAAACTTAGAGAACTATATCCACAAAAAACTTCCTGTGAGTAACGGTATTTTGATGAAGGGTCTGATTCTGGTCATAACAGAATAACTATTAGTCTTAACATAATGACAATAACAATCACAACTCTGAAAAAGTAATTTAAAATATTTTGAAGCATTGGAGAACAAGTACAAATAGGCAGATATGATACTTGAAATGAGAAGTAAATTAGACAAATTTTATATTTAACCAACTTCTTCTGTGTAGACATAAGGGAAGAGAACTCAGACATAAAAGAGTTACTGGGAAGAGGAGAAAGAGGTGTGAATTTAAGGCTGGAAATTAATGGGGAAGAGAATGGAGTGGAGTGGGCCACATTTGGGAAACCCCAAGTTCTGCATACTAGTTATTTCTAAATCTTTGACTGATTCCTAAACCTCATATTCATGAAGAAGTCACCAAGGAGCACAGCAGAAACCAGCAGATGAGAGCTAAAGAACTGAGTAATTTCAGCAGTTACTCAGCATTGGAAGACATAGCTGGAGATGATGTCCCACCAAATTACAGGAGTTTGGTTAAACTATAGACTCTTCACTGAAAACACAGAAGTACTATGCCATAAGAACAAGCTCTAAAACCAGGGACTAAGCAAAAAACACAAAGAAACAACAAACAAAAAACTGGCCCTAGAAAGGCATATATCCAATCCAAGATGATCTTCTAGTAATTTAATTGCCTGTCAGAAGAAAGAAAGAAACAACATTATTTTGAGGAAGATAACAAATTCAGAGTGTCTACATAAATCCACAATATCATATATACAATAAAAATGTATTTAACATAGCAAGAAGCAGTGAAATGTGGTTGATAATCAAGAGAAAATATAGTCAAGAGAAGCAAACTGGCAGCTAACTTAGGTGTTAGATTAGTAGAAAAGGACATTAGTACAGCTGTTATAATTTTCTTAAAGGAATTACAAAAAAAGTGAAAAAAAAATAGTAAACTGTTGAGCATTCTCAGGAGAAATATGAAAACTGTAGAAAAGAACTCAATGGATATTTTAGAACAGAAAAATAGAATATATGAAATAAATAGTGTGATAATGGACTTAAAAGAATTTTGAATATATCAAAGAAAGGATTAGTGAACACATCAATATAAAGTGAAGCCCAGAGATGAAAGAAAATATTGAAAAGCTCTAAACGAAGCTTCAGTGACATGTGAAACAGTATGAAACTGTCTACTGTGCATGTGATTGAGGAGAAGAGAAGGAGAGGAGAGAAAAACTGGAGTGGAAACATAGAGAAAAAATAGTGATCAGGTGTCAAAATTTGGAGAAAAAAAAATCATTCACAGGTCAAAGAATCTCAGGAAATCACAAACGGATAACACAGTCAACCTGATGCAAACAATAAATAAAGAGAAAAAAATCTTAAAAGTAGTCACAGAAAAACATATACTATATTCAGGGGAATAAATATAATAATGAAGGCTGACTTTTAGTTAGATATGATAGCTGACAGGAGGCAATGGAATTATATCTTTAAAGTGCTGCAAAAAATCTGTCAACTCAGAATTCCAGATACAGTAAAAAAAATTACCCTTTAAAAGTGAAGGTATGATTAAGATATTTCATATTTTAAAAAAACTAAGCCCCTCGGCAGCAAACTCACACAATAAGAAGTGTTAAAGAAAGTTCTTCAGGAAGAGGACAGTAATATCAGTTGAAAATTCTAATTTACACAAAAGGAAGAGTGCCAGAAGTTATATATACATGGCAAAATAAAACTGAAATTTTTAAAAACAATTTTAATACCTTCAATAAATAATTAATGCCTAAGGCAAAAAAAATGTGACATTATAAGACAGGTAAAAGTAAAATGTAAGGCAACGGCATCATACAAGATGTGAAAGGGAATAGGAAGTGTGCCAGTGTATGGTTCTGACCGTATATTTAAGGTCATATAATATTTAAAAAGAGACTGAGATAAGTTACTGCAACAACAATTAAAATAATAAAATAAAGGGATAAAGCAAGTAGATTCTACCTAAAAAAAATGGAAGCATAACAAATACTCAATTAATCCAAAAATGGCAGGGGAATAAAAAAAGACACAAAGAACAGTTGGGACACATGGGAAAACAAAAGTAGCAAGATGGTATATTTAAATCTAACATTAAATATAAATGTTCTAAACATGCCAAAGAAAAGGATAGTATTCTATAATGGATGAAAAAGCAAGGGCTGACTATATGTTTACAAAGGAACCCTTCAAATATGATGACGCTATGATTATAAATATGATTATAAAGAAATAGAAACAAATGAAAATAAAATAAAAATATTAAAATATGTGAGATAAAGCAGTGTCTGGAGGAAAATTTAGAGTCAAATTCTTGCATTAGAAATGAAGGATGTTATCTAAGCTTCCATCTTAAGAAACAAGAACAATGAGAGAAACTCAACCCAGAGTAAGAAGTAAAAACTAAAAAGATGATGATATACATTTATCTCTCTAGACTGATCAAGAAAAAAAAAAAAAAGAGAAGGAGATCACCAATATCAGAAATAAAAGGTTAAACATTATTAAAGATTCTACTGTTCTATAATCATCAAGAAAATAATAAGGAAATATAATGAACAACTTTATAACAGTAAATTGACAATTGAGAAGAAATTAACAATTTTATTAAAAGACACAAACTACTAAAGCTTACAAAGCAAGAATAGACAGCTTGAGTATTCCTACATTTATGAAATAAATTGAATTAATTTTTCTAAATTTCCAAAGAAATTCCAGGCTCAGATTGTTTTACTGGTAAATTCTACCAAATGTTCAATTCACAATTAACAACTCTTACACACTCTCTCAGCAAATAGAAGAGACGCAAACATTTCCAAACTTATTTTATTAAATCAATTTCTCTGATAATCTAAGATTAGAAATACAACAAGGATGTTCACTTTCAGCACTTCTTTTTAACATTATCCTGTAGGTCCTTGCAAGTACTAGGTCTGAAAAATAAATAAGTCATAATAAGATTGGCACAAAAGAAGTGAAACTGTCTTTAGCCTTAGACGGCTGATTATTCACAAAAATTACCCTAGGGAATCTAAAAACAAACCAAACTCCCAAATGCTTGCATTAAATATGTGAATTTAGCAAGGTTGCAGATATAAGATAAAAATACAAAAAATATTTGAACTTATATGAGAAATGAACAATTAAAAAGTGAAATTTTAAAATCATCACTTATAATATCAAAAGTCACAAAATACATAAAAATATATTTTCCAATAATTTGCAAGACCTCTACTCTGAAGACTGCCAAACACTGCAGAAAGACAGATTTTAGGGACCTAAGTAAAAGGAGAGATGTACTATATTCATGAATGGGACAACTCATCAAAGTGTCAAATCTCTTTGAATTGACCTATAGATCTAATACAATCCCGATTAAAATTCTAGAAGATTTTATTATAAAAATTGACATGCTGATTCTAAAATTAGTGTAGAAATTTAAATGATCTTTAAAGAAAATAATGAAGTTAGAAAACTTATATTCTCTGATTACAAGTCTTACTAAACTACAATATTATAAACGGTGTTATTGGAGTGAGAATATCAAGACAGACCATTAGAATTCAATAAGAAATCCAAAAGTAGACTCACAAACATGTGGCCAATTAATTTTTGGCCAGGTCGTTGTGCAATACAGTGGGAAAAAGAAAGTATTTTTCAAGGAATGTTGCTGTATCAACTAGATAGTAATATGGAACAAAAGGGATCTTACCTCACACCACATATAAAAATTATTTTGAAATGGACCGTAGAACTAAATGTAAGCCAAATCTCTAAAGATTCTAGAAAAAAAAAAGAAGAAGAAGAATGCTGTGACCTTATTTCTTAGAATACAATTGGCATTAAACATAAGAGAAAAACAAAATCAGCAAATATGACTTCATGTAAATCAATTACTTGTCATCAAAAGAAAATATTAAGAAAATAAAAAGGCAAGCCACAGAGTGAGAATAAAGAATTTGTTACACACAAAATTTATATCCAGAATATATAAATATTTAACTTTCACATATCAAAATAAGAAGATCACAGTCCAATAAAAATGGGCAAGAAACTTAAGCATTTATTTCACTAAAGAAGGTAAATGAAAGAACACTAAAAGGTGCTCAAAATTATATGTCATCTAAGAAATATAAGTTGAAACCACAATGAAATCAACCCACACCCACAAGAATGAGTAAAACTAAAACACCGACTACTACAAATAGCAATGAGGTTGTGTAGCAATGAGATTTCATACATTTTTGGGGTAATGTGAAATGGCACAACCATTCTGAGAAAACTTTCATTAGTTTCTTTGAATGTTAAACATTCACTTATCCTATGACCCAGCCACTCTATTCCTAGGGATTTATGGGAGAGAAATGATGATACATGCCCACAAAAACATGTGTAACAGAATCTTCAAAGCAGCTTTATTGCTTATCGTTAAAAACTCAAAATGATCCAAATGTTTATTATCAGGGGAATAGATAAACAGGTTTTGGTATACGTATAGAATAATACACAACAATGAAAAAAATAACAAACTAAACTAAATACATAAAAACAACATGGATGAATATCAGAAACGTTATATTAAGTGAAAGAAACCAAATACAAGAGTAAATGTTGCATCATTTCCTGCATATAAAAGATCACTTGAAGTTTAGTTCCTTTGAAGTTTAAGAATGGGTAATGACTAGGCTATGAGAATAGAAATAATGTGAAGCATTTAGCTGTGAGGGTCAGTGGGGATTAACTGGAAAAGATCATGAGGAAATGCTCTGTGGTGATGAAATGTCCTGTATATCCTTGGTTGTATCAACATTCAGTGCCTTAAAACATTAATTCAATTCTTCCCTTTGTGCAGTGTGGTTCTGTGCTTGGTGGTTCTGTGACTCTCTGTAATATGTCCTGGGGTTACCAGTTGTCTGGACTGTCTTCTTACAACATGACAGATACAGAAGCAACCTCCTTTACAGGCTAGGTCTAGAACTAGCAGAGCCTCATTTCTGCTACATTCTATTGGTCAAGTTAAGTCACAAGTTCATCCCAGATTCAAAGGAAGGAGAAACAGATTCTGTCTATTCATGGGAAGGACAGCAGGCTTACATATATAGAGAAAGGACTGTTGGCAGCTTTTTGGACACCATTTAACATAGTTTAAGTGTTGGTTACATGAGGGTACATATTTGTCCAAATTCATCCAACTATACTTTTAATATCTGTGCATCTCACTGTATGTAAATTAAAGCTGTAGCAATTTAGAATTTTCATCTTAAAACCTTCTAGTTCAGCATATGACATAAAAGCACGAGAAGGAAGAAGTTCTAATAAATGCATATCAAAGTTCATTCATTTCCTGAAATTCATTTGGCTGAATTCTGTTTCCAGAATCAGTTAAAAGCATAAAAGACAGTCTGAAGACCAAAGGGCAAATTAAAATTGCTCATTAGGTCACTTGCAAAACTCTGTTTTTGAAGAGTTATAATATGTAACTTGGCTACTTGAACAAACTAGTCAAAGCTTGTTGTAATTGAGTATTTTACCTTATGCCAGGGGAGAGGGGTCTTCCATGATTTGTACCTCTATTCTCCCTTCATTTTCAGGAATGTAGAAGAAGTAAAGTCCAGTGATGGAAAACATTGGTTTGGAGATAGACTGCCTGGGAGAGTTCTGCCACTCACTAGTTGTGTAAACTTGGACAAGTGGATTCACCTCTCTGGGACTCATTTTCCCCAACTATAAGAGAAAAAAATAATGTCACCTACTGATTGAGTTGTTAGAAGAATAAAAATAAGTCATTGTAAAGTACTTATCATGGAGTTGGGCATATACAAGGGAGCCAATATGTGAAAAGGTAGGAAGGTGATAAAGATAAAAATATAAAAAAAACATAGAAATCCCGTATCTCAGACGCTAAAGACCTTCTCAACTTAACCACGCCCTTGGCACCCCTCCCTCCATTCAGGATCCTGCAGTCACACACATACACCAACCCCATACTCTCTGTCTCTGCAGGGCTCAGTTAGTTGTAACTAGACTCTGGATTCTTGTCATCATAGGATTATGGGTGGAAATGCAAATTTCCCCCTAAGGAAGAACTTTGCCACTATTAGGCTTGTCTGAAAAAGAATGGATTCCCTGGTAAAGAGTGACTTTCTAATAACTAGAGGTATTAAGTGAGAGAAAAAGGCTTAATAACTATTTCCGGTTTTGCTCCTTAATGTTCCCAGAAGGAAGTGTGCTTGAATTCACCCTCACACACTAACTATCCATGTGTCTTTGTATGGGTCAGCCTTGTTGAACTCAATTTCCTCACCTATAAAATGGGGATAATAATAACTATGGCAAAGAGCTACCATCAGGATTAACAGTAATATATAACAAGTACCTAGTCTGCAGTGGATACTCTATGAAGTTATCATCACTACACTAACTGTTATGAAACCCCTATTATATGTCAAGCCCTGTGATGGAATTTGCAGTCCACTGGGAATACAGACATAGCAAGATATACTTACAGTATAGAGTAAAAACAGTTTTGTGAAATATGAAAACAATTCTCCAAGTGCCATAAGGAAAAACTAACTGCCTGGGTAATTATGAAGTAAAAGTGAAAATTAAAAACAGACAAAGCTCAATTATATTTGATTATTAAATTTGAAAGTTTACTGTGGTGCTTGAAAAGCACTCTGAGATGTTTTTACTTGGTACAGTCGGAAATGCAGACTTGCAATATTAAACTTGGTGAAGGTTATAATAGAGAACAGACTTGGAAGCCAAAAAATTATGGTTTGAGTATTGATTGAAATTTTATCTGTGACCTCAGGTAATTAATATACACACTCTGTGCTTCAGGCATCTAATCTGAGTGGGAATATTACCACCTCTCTCACCATGTTGATCGTGAGGTTTACGTGGGATAATATATCAAAGATCACACAGCACAGAACCAGACATAGCTGGATAAATGCCTGGTTCGTCCTACTGTGAGATGGCTCATATAGGAGTTGGGATGCCTTTAGTTCCAATAACAGAATACCTTAACTAAGAGTGGCTTGAAGGATCAGAACACTTTTATTATCTCGCATGACAGGTCCAAAGGTAGGTCAACACAGTTGATCAACTCAGTGGCTTAAGGATGTCATCAAGAGCTCTTTTTTCCTGAGGTTCTGCTGTGCCATCTTCAGCTGGTTGGTTTCATCTTTCATCTGCCCTTCAAGATGACAAAGGCACCTCCACACATCGTGTCCTTATACAAAGATATCCAGGAAGAAGGTAATTTCCTCCTATGTATCTGATATATGTCTTCTTATAATATAGTGGCGCTCAAATGGTTTGGTCTCAGGACCCCAAAGAGCGTTTATGTGATTTACATATATCAACATTTACTTTAATAGAAATTAAAATGAATAATTTCAAAATATCTATTTACTTTACAAATAAAAACAAACCCATTGTGTGCTAATAAAGTATCATTTTAATGAAAAGCAACCATATTTTCTAAACCAAAGACCACAGCTGTTTGTTTTTTAATAAAAAAAATTAGTTAGAAGTAGCATTGCTTTTCTTTTTTTTTTTTTTTTCAAATCTCTGATAGCTGGCTCAGTGGAACACAGTCAGATTCTCATATAAGTTTCTGCATGCAAGTTCTTGGATAGGCCATTTTGGTTGACGTATCTGATAAAAACCTGACCTCACACAGAGGTGAGAAAAGAATGTGTACTTTAGAAGTCTTTTCAGTTAATTGTAGATATTTTTCTTTTCTACTACACCAAAACCCCAAAAGTGGGTAGTTTCTTGAAAGTTAGTTGCAATGTGGAATCTGAAGCCATAGACTTTTTGTATTCTCTTTCATGATCTCTTGCACTTTGAATGGAACTTTTGTGCACTCAGAATCTTATAACATCATTCATTGGTTGTTTGGAAAATATTGCTTTACCAAGTCATGCAGAATTTCCAAATGTTGACGCACTTCATATACAGCATTTAAAAACAAGTCACTGCTTATCCCATCAAAAGACAAAGTCTTTACTTATTGGGAAGCTCTCAAGCTCATGGTGGAAAGTAAAAGTTATCCAAAAATTCTATTTTTTTCCTTCAAGGTTCACATTTTACCATTAGCAGCAAATACTACCATTTGTTTTCCTCTGAAGTGGAAGGCTCACTTGATTCATTTTCACAAAAATATCTACCAAGTACCCAAGTTTAGTAACTGTAGTTTGTCAGTTGTTCTTTCGAGTAAAAATGGTGAGCGTGTGGAAAGAGCAGCTGGTCTGATCTGTCAGTCAGTCACATACATGTTTCCCAAGTACCTGGGCACACAGCACAAGGGCCTATCCTGACTTCCATTTCATCACACAGAATATTAAAAAGATTGTACTCAAGGATCGAGATTCAAGACAATTACTATTTTTTACTGCTCCATTAGGGATATGCTTAAGTATAACTGGCATTTTTTCCCTGCTGTTTTCTTTTTTTACTGCCTGTGGTTGTAAATACAATAACCACTGGACAGCATGGTGCCACCACCCTGATTCATGCTAAGGCACCCCCAGTTTTACCCTGTGTCACTCTTGCACCCTTTTGCATGTCAACACAGTGACAAAGAGAAATAACATCTTAGTATTATTACAAAAAAGAATTAAGCCATCCTTGAATCCAAGGAAAGTCACACTTTGAGAGCTGCTGTGTATTTTAATAGGTAAGAAAATTCAGCTTTAATTGTGCAAACCTCCTAACAGAGGAAATACAATTTTATAGTAAAAGGTTGATTGAATAAATCTCATTAAAATATCCTCTATATGGTTTTATTTAGCACAAGACTAGATATTTTAAAAATGATTATAACAATTGCTATCTTTTATTTATTAAAATGTTAATACATTTTTATTGCAGAAATTTAGACATATAAAAATGTAAAGATAAAAACAGTTAAATGAAAATTCCCCCGGCTGGAGATAAATCCTGTTAATATTTTAGGGAACATCTTCTTTTCTTTCTTTCTGGGCATTTATACTATTTTGCAATGTGCCTTTTTTTTTTTTTTTTTCACTTAACATTGTCTCATGAACATTTTTTCATATCATTAAATATTTATGGACAACATCACTCTAAATTATTCAGTTCCTGTCCTGTCAGGGCATCACATTCTGCCTGCAATGAGGTGGTGCAAGGTTGCTTGGTGAGACAGTTCTGAGAACCAGGGGACTGGAATTTTAAGAATTTTTCCTCATGATGATGGAGTTTAGTGATGAAGTCCTGAGTCCTTGTGGACTTTTGGCAACTGCTGGTTACTCAGGAACATCCCATGTCCCTGCCCTTTGTCTTTGATTTTTCTTCTCACCATTTCTATAGCCACCCTTAGGTCCCCTTACACCTGTTGGGCTAGGCAAGGCATCCTTCAAATCTTTCTGACACCAGCTTCTCCTTCCTTATATCTTTCTCACGTTGGTGCAAAGCATCCTCTTCAAATGGCATTTTCTTCCCACCACCCTTTGAATCGTGAATTTCCATGACTCCCTTTAGCTCCTATTGCAAACGTAAACACCATAGCCTATACTTAAGGGCTTTCCACATCCCTCCAACCTTGATTCTTATGTACCTCTTTACCTAGACCCCAAATTCCATCCAGTCTGAGGGATTACATAGCACACTGTGCCAGAACACATTTTTGCAAAATGACCACAATAGCATTTCTGGTTCTACTTGTTTTTCCAGATACTTTATATTTCTCCATCAAATATTATTGTTCCCTCCCTTGAAAAGTGGGTGGGCTTTTTAGATGCCTGGGACGTGGCAGGAGTGACGCTGCATGGTTTCTGAGGCTGAGTTTGAAAAGGAGGGTCTGCTTCTGCCTGGCTCTCTCTTTGCTTTTTGTTTGTTTTATTAAAATATAGTTTACAATATTGTGCTAATTTCTGGTGTACAGCGAAGTGATTCAGTTTTGTATATATACATATATTTTCATATTCTTTTCTATTATAGTTTATTACAGGATATTGAATATAGTTCCCTATGCTATAAAGTAGGACCTTGTTTTTCATCTATTTTATATATAGTAGTGTGTATCTGCTAATCCTTAACTCCTAAGTTATCCCTCCCCCACTCCCCTTTCCCCTTTGGTAATCATAAGTTTGCTTTCTATGTCTGTGAGTCTATTTATGCTTTGCAAATAAGTTCATTTGTATCATTCTTTTGGATTCCACATATAAGTGATATCATATAATATTTGTCTTTGTCTGGCATTTAGTATGATCATCTCTAGATCCATCCATGTTGCTGCAAATGGCCCAGTTTGAAAAGGAAGGGCAGCTTCTTCCTGGCTCTCTGTCTTTGGACATACACCTTAGGAAACCTGGGCCAACATCTAAGAAGACTGGCTCCCCTGAAGCCACCGAGCTGGAGAAACCACACGGAGGGAGAGGGAGAAGGAGATGGTGCCCCAGGAGCCTCTGATGTTGCCGGCACCAGCTGATTGAGTCTCAGATGTGTGCGTGAACAAGCCTTCTAAGGACCCCCATCTCAGACAGAGAACTGACCCAGCTGACACTGAGTGGAGCAGACTCAGGCTGTCTCTGCTGAGCCCTGCCCTAACTGCAGATCCATGAGCAAAATAAATGTGGTTGTTGCCTAAACCATTAGATTGTGGAATGGTTTTTAATGTAGCAATGGACAACCAGAACATACTTCTGTCCCTTATTTATGGTAATCCAAGCCCCAGGAAAACCTTAATACTCAGGCCACACTCACATAAAACTATCCACAATCTGTCTTTTCCTAGTCTAAGAGCTCTGCATTCCTTAAGCCCTTATATGCTTCATTCATTTTCTGCTCATGCTCTTATCTTTCTATTCTTTTAAAGAAATATTATTTGACCTACAGAAAATAACAAATTTAATATGTGCATGTTAAGAAGCATGATTATGAAATGCCATAATGTATACCTCACCATTGCTCTGTGAACACCTCACACAGAGAATTTTGGGTTTATCAACTTCCCTTTTGAAATTGTATTATGTATTTATGTTTATTCCTAAACTACATACCATTTTTTTCAAATTATTTTTGGTTTTATAAAAACAGAACCATTATCTACGTAACAGTCTACACCTGTCACTTTTCAACCTACCTAATACTTTAAAACATATTTATGTTGGTGTGTAACATTGATTCATTTTAACTAGTATGCAAATTCCACTGGGTGAATATACCTCAATATATTCATTTATTTTCCAGTTGATGGATACTTGAATTTGGTTCAGTTTTTTGCTACTATGAACACTGCTTGTATAAATACTCTTGTACCTGTATCTTAGGTCACATGTACAAGAGTATATACACCTGAGAATAAAATGAATGTAACATACTTGGGAATGGAAATGTACGTTTATGAGATAATGCCAGATTGCTTTCCAAAGAGGTTGTACCAATTTCTACTCCTAATAGCAAGATATGAGTATAATCATTGACACTTGGCTTTGCTGGTTATCTTAACTTTTACCTATCTGTTGATTGTAAATGGTCTTAATTTGTAATTAACTTGTTCCTAATTAGACTGGGTAGATATAGATTTAGATATATATGAATGGGACTGTTCAAGGACTTTATCCAGATTTCTGTTGAATCATTGTATTTTTCTTATTGATTTGGGTTAGCCCAAATATATTTTATATATTATATTTGGATAATATATATCCAAATGTATTTTAGATATAACTGTTTTGTTGCTTTGTATGTTGCAACTCTTCTATTTTGTGGCTTGTCTTTTTGTAACCTGTGTGGTGTCTTTGGATGAATGTGTTAGATTTTAATATAATAAAATTTACAATCACATCCTTTATGTCATTATATCTTCCTTAGGTGAGATGGTAGGGGGGTGAGGAGGGCTTCTGTATAAACACCCTTAGAAAGAAAGAGAAAAACAAATATCGTATATTAACACATATATGTGGAATCTGAAAAAATTGGTATAGATGATCTTATTTACAAAGCAGAAATAGAGACACAGACTTAGAGAACAAAAGTATGGATACCAAGGGGGAAGGGAGGGGTGGGATGAACTGGGAGATTGTGATAGACATATATACACTATTGATACTATGTATAAAATAGATAAATAATAAGAACCTCCTGTATAGCACAGGGAACTCTACTCAGTGCTCTGTGGGGAGCTAAATGGGAAGGAAATCCAAAAAAGAGGGGATATATGTATAAGTATAGCTGATTCACTTTGCTGTACAGTAGAAACTAACACAACATTGTAAAGCAACTATATTCCGATAAAAATTTTTAAAAATATATTTTAACATGTTTAATGTTATTTCTTACATTTTGGTCTTTAATATATATGGAATTCTTGTAAAGTGGGGATCCATTTTCTTTTTTCCCCATATGAATAACCAAAAGATCTAGACTATTCATGCATTGATCCATTTTCCCCAATTTCCAAAATGCATTCTCTATTCCAGGTTTCAACATATGGGTCCCGTATTTTTATTGTTTCTGCTTGAATATGGAAATGCAATTTAAAATATATTGATTTCATATGTAACCATTTTCCTTAACTCTTATTTTTAATACTTTGTAGATCCTTTAGTGTGTGCTGTATTGACAATCGTGAGCCATAAAATACCGGGTTTTTATTCTCCCTTTTCTTTCTCCATGTGGATTTTTCCCCTTACTCTGTGGGCTAGGATTTACATGGCAATGTGGGATAGAAACACTGAGAGTGAGCATCCTTGTCTTGTTCATAATTTTAAAGAGACTATTTCTAATGATTAACCATGAAAAGCAATATTTGCCATAAATTTTGGGTAGATATACTTTAGCACATTAAGGAAAGTTCTTTCTATTTCTTGTTCACAAAGAGTTTTCATCATAAGAGGGTACTGAGCTTTATTATTTACATCTCAGGCATCTATCCTGTAATCTTTTGAGAATGTTTTTTTCATTCAGCATAGTGCCTTTGAGACACATCTATGTTGTTGTGTGTATCAAGATTTCAGTGCCTTTTACTGCTCAGTGGTATACAATTACTTGGAGACATTTACCAGTTTGTTTATACATTCACCCATTGAAGGACACTTGAGTAGATTCTAGTTTTGGGCAATTATGAATAGAACTGTTAGACTCATTCATATAGGTTTTTGTGTGGATGTAACTTTTCATTTCTTTAGGATTAATACTTTGGAGTGGGATTGTTGGGTCAGGTGGCAAGTATATGCAAAACTTTAAAGAAATTGCCAAAGTGTTTTTCAAAGTGGCCATACCATTTTGAAATGCCACCATCAACGTAGGAAAGTCCGAGTTGCTCTGTACTGTCACCAGAACTTGGTTATGCTCTAATTCTAAAAAGGACATAGTAGTATCGCACCATGGTTTTATACTGCATTTTACTAATGGTTAATGATGTTGAATGTAGATTCATGTGCTGATTGTTCATTGGTATATCCTTCTTGAGAAGTAATTGTTGAAGTCTTTTGCTCAGTTTTAAACTGGACTGTTCATTCTTACTGTGGATTTTTTTTTAACATCTTTATTGGAATATAATTGCTTTACAAAGGTGTGCTAGTTTCTGCTTTATAACATACTGAATCAGCTAAACGTTTCCATATATCCCCATATCTCCTTCCTCTTGAATCTCCCTACCAACCCCCACCCCACCCCTCTAGGTGGTCACAAAGCACTGAGCTGATCTCCCTGTGCTATGCAGCTGCTTCCCACTAGCTATCTATTTTAGATTTGGTAGTATATATAAGTCCATGCCACTCTCTCACTTCGTCCCAGCTTACCCTTCCCCATCCCCGTGCCCTCAAATCCATTCTCTATGTATGTGTCTAATCCTGTCCTGCCCCTAGGTTCTCCGTAACCACTTTTTTTTTTTTTTTTTTTTTTTTTTTTAGATTCTGTATATATGTGTTAGCATACGGTATTTGTTTTTCTCCTTTTGACTTACTTCACTCTGTATGACAGAATCTAGGTCCATCCACCTCACTACAAATAACTCAATTTCATTTCTTTTTATGGCTGAGTAATATTCCACTGTATATATGTGTGACATCGTCTTTATCCATTCATCTCTCCATGGACACATAGGTTGCTTCCATATCCTGGCTATTGTAAATAGTGATGCAATGAACACTGTGGTACATGACTCTTTGAATTATGGTTTTCTCAGGGTATATGCCCAGTAGTGGGATTGCTGTGTCGTATGGTAGTTCTATCTGTAGTTTTAAAGCACCTCCATACTGTTCTCCATAGTGACTGTATCAATTTACATTCCTACCAACAGTGCAAGAGGGATCCCTTTTCTCCACACCCTCTCCAGCATTTACTGTTAGTAGATTTTTTAATGATGGCCATTCTGAATGCTGTGAGGTGATACCTCATTGTAGTTTTGATTTGCATTTCTCAAATGATTAGTGATGTTGAGCATTCCTTCATGTGTTTGTTGGCAATCTGTTTGTCTTCTTTGGAGAAATGTCTATTTAGGTCTTCTGTCCATTTTTGGATTGGGCTGTTTGTTTTTTTGATATTGAGCTGCATGAACTACTTGTAAATTTTGGAGATTAATCCTTTATCAGTTGGTTCATTTGCAAATATTTTCTCCCATTCTGAGGGTTGTCTTTTCGTCTTGTTTATAGTTTCCTTTGCTGTGCAAAAGCTTTTAAGTTTCATTAGGTTCCATTTGTTTATTTTTGTTTCCATTTCTCTAGGAGGTGTATCTAAAAGGATCTTGCTGTGATTTATGTCATAGAATGTTCCACCTATGTTTTCCCCAAAGAGTTTTATAGTGTCTGACCTTACATTTAGGTCTGTAATCCATTTTGAATTTATTTTTGTGGATGGTGTTAGGGAGTGTTCTAATTTCATTCTTTTCCATGTAGCTGTCCAGTTTTCCCAGCACCACTTATTGAAGAGGCTGTGTTTCCTCCACTGTATATTCTTGCCTCCTTTATCAAAGATAAGGTGACCATATGTGCGTGGGTTTGTCTCTGGGCTTTCTATCCTGTTCCATTGACCTATATTTCTGTTTTTGTGCTGGTATCATACTGTCTTGATTACTGTAGCTTTGTAGTATAGTCTGAAGTCAGGGAGCCTGATTCCTCCAGCTCTGTTTTTCTTTCTCAAGATTGCTTTTGCTATTCGGGGTCTTTTGTGTTTCCATAGAAACTGTGAAATTTTTTGTTCTAGTTCTGTGAAAAATGCATTGGTAGTTTGATAGGAATTACACTGAATCTGTAGATTGCTTTGGGTAGTATAGTCATTTTCACAATGTTGATTCTTCCAATCCAAGAACATGGTATATCTCTCCATCTCTTTGTATCATCTTTAATTTCTTTCATCAGTGTCATAGCTTTCTGCATACAGGACTTTTGTATCCTTAGGTAGGTTTATTCCTAGGTATTTTATTCTTTTTCTTGCATTGGTAAATGGGAGTGTTTCCTTAATTTCTCTTTCAGATTTTTCATCATTAGTGTACAGGAATGCAAGAGATTTCTGTGCATTAATTTTTGTATCCTGCTACTTTAGCAACTTCATTGATTAACTCTAGTAGTTTTTTGGTAACATCTTTAGGATTCTCTATGTATAGTGTCATGTCATCTGCTAACAGTGACAGCTTTACTTCTTTTCCGATTTGGATTCCTTTTATTTCTTTTTCTTATCTGATTGTTGTGGTTAAAACAACCAAACGTATGTTGAATAATAGTGGTGAGAGTGGGCAACCTTGTCTTTTTCCTGATCTTAGTGGAAATGGTTTCAATTTTTCATCATTGAGAACAATGGTGGCTGTGGGTTTGTCATATATGGCCTTTATTATGTTGAGGAAAGTTCCGTCTATGTCTACTTTCTGGAGGATTTTTATCATAAATGGGTGTTGAGTTTTGTCAAAAGTTTTTTCTGCGTCTATTGAGATGATCATAGGCTTATTCTTCAATTTGTTAATATTGTGTATCACATTGTGTTATTTGTGTATATTGAAGAATCCTTGCATTCCTGGGATAAACCCCACTTGATCATGGTTTATGATCCTTTTAATGTGCTGTTGGATTCTGTTTTCTACTATTTTCTTGAGAATTTTTGTATCTATGTTCATCAGTGATATTGGCCTGTAGTTTTCTTTCTTTGTGACATCTTTGCCTGGTTTTGGTATCAAGGTGATGGTGGCCTCGTAGCATGATTTTGGGAGTGTTCCTCCCTCTGCTATATTTTGGAAGAGCTTGAGAAGGATAGGTGTTAGCTCTTCTCTAAATGTTTGATAGAATTCGCCTGTGAAGCCATCTGGTCCTGGGATTTTGTTTGTTGAAAGATTTTTAATCACAGTTTCAATTTCAGTGCTTGTGATTGGTCTGTTTATATTTTCTATTTCTTCCTGGTTCAGTCTTGGAAGGTTGTGCTTTTCTTAGAATTTGTCCATTTCTTCCAGGTTGTCCATTTTATTGGCATATAGTAGCTTGTAGTAATCTCTCATAATTCTTTGTATTTCTGCAGTGTCAGTTCTTACTTCTCCTTTTTAATTTCTAATTCTATTGATTTGAGTCTTCTCCCTTTTTTTCTTGATGAGTCTGGGTAATGGCTTATCAATTTTGTATATTTTCTCAAAGAACCAGCTTTTAGGTTTATTGATCTTAGCTATTGTTTCCTTTATTTGTTTCCCATTTATTTCTGATCTGATCTTTATGATTTCTTTCCTTCTGCTAAGTTTTGGGTTTTTTTGTTCTTCTGTCTCTAATTGCTTAAGGTGTAAGGTTAGGTTGTTTACTTGAGAGGTTTCTTGCTTTTTGAGGAAGAATTGTATTGCTATAAATTTCCCTCTTATAACTTATTTTACTGCATCCCATAGGTTTTGGTTCGTCGTCTTTTCATTGTCATTTGTTTCTAGGTATTTTTTGATTTCCTCTTTGATTTCTTCAGTGATCTCTTGGTTATTAAGTAATGTATTGTTTAGCCTCCATGTGTTTGTATTTTTTACAGATTTTTTTCCTGCAATTGATATCTAGTCTCATAGCATTGTTGTCGGAAAAGATACTTGATATGATTTCAATTTTCTTAAATTTACCAAGGTTTGATTTGTGACCCAAGATATGATCTATCCTGGAGAATGTTCCATGAGCACTTGAGAAGAAAGTGTATGCTCTTGTTTTTGGATTGAATGTCCTATAAATATCAATTAAGTCCATCTTGTTTAATGTATCATTTAAAGTTTGTATTTCCACCCTGAGAAAACAAAAATTCAAAAAGTGTCATGTACCAAAATGTTCATTGCAGCTCTATTTACAATAGCCTGGAGATGGAAACAACCTAAGCGCCCATCATCGGATGAATGGATAAAGATGTGGCACATATATACGATGGAATATTACTCAGCCTTAAAAAGAAATTGAGCTATTTGTAATGAGAGGGATAGACCTAGAGTCTGTCATTCAGAGTGAAGTAAGTCAGAAAGAAAAAGACAAATACCGTATGCTAACACATATATATGGAATTTAAGGGAAAAAAAATGTCATGAAGAACCTAGGGGTAAGACAGGAATAAAGACGCAGACGTACTGGAGAACGGACTTGAGGATATGGGGAGGGGGAAGGGTGAGCTTTGACAGGGTGAGAGAGAGTCATGGACATATACACACTAACAAACGTAGTAAGGTAGATAGCTAGGGGGAAGCAGCCGCAAGGCACAGGATATTAGCTCGGTGCTTTGTGACAGCCTGGAGGGGTGGGATAGGGAGAGTGGGAGGGAGGGAGATGCAAGAGGGAAGACATATGGGAACATATGTATATGTATAACTGATTCACTTTGTTATAAAACAGAAACTAATACACCATTGTAAAGCAATTATACCCCAATAAAGATGTTTAAAAAAATAATAATAAAAATAAAGTTTGTATTTCCTTACTTATTTTCACTTTGGATGATCTGTCCATTAGTGAAAGTGGGGTGTTAAAGTTTCCTCCTATTATTGTGTTACTGTTGATTTCCCCTTTTATGGCTCTTAGAATTTGCCTTATGTATTGAGGTGCTCCTATGTTGGGTGTATAAATTTTTGCAATTATTATATTCTTCTTGGTTTGATACCTTGATCATTATGTAGTGTCCTTCTTTGTCTCTTATAATAGTCTTTATTTTAAAGTCTATTTTGTCTGATATGAGAATTGCTACTCCAGCTTTCTTTTGATTTCCATTTGCATGGAATATATTTTTCCATCCCCTCACTTTCAGTCTGTATGTGTCCCTAGGACTGAAGTGGGTCTCTTATAGACAACATAGGTATGAGCCTTGTTTTTGTATCCATTCAGCCAGTCTATGACTTTTGGTGGGAGCATTTAATCCATTTATATTTAAGGTAATTATCAATATGTATGTTCCTATTACCATTTTCTTAATTGTTTTGGGTTTGTTATTGTCGGTCTTTTTCTTCTCTTGTGTTTCCTGCCTAGAGAGTCTCCTTTAGCATTTGTTGTAAAGCTGGTTTTCTGGTGCTGAGTTCTCTTAGCTTTTGCTTGTCTGTAAAGGTTTTAATTTCTCCATTGAATCTAAATGAGATCCTTGCTGGGTAGAGTAATCTTGGTTGTAGGTTTTTCCCTTTCATCACTTTAAATATGTCATGCCACTCCCTTCTGGCTTGCAGAGTTTCTGCGGAAAGGTCAGCTGTAAACCTTATGAGGATTCCCTTGTACGTTATTTGTTGTTTTTCCCTTGCTGCTTTTAATATTTTTTCTTTGTATTTAATTTTTGATAGTTTGATTAATATGTGTCTTGGTGTGTTTCTCCTTGGATTTATTCTGTATGGGACTCTCTGCACTTCCTGGACATGATTAACTATTTCCTTCCCAATATAAGGGAAGTTTTTGATTATAATCTCTTCAAATATTGAGACCCCCATAATTTGAATGTTTGTGCATTTAATGTTTTCCCAGAGGTCTCTGAGCCGGTCATCAATTCTTTTCATTCTTTTTTCTTTATTCTGCTCTGCAGTAGTTATTTCCACTATTTTATCTTCCAGGTCATGTATCCAGTCTTCTGCCTCAGTTATTCTGCTATTGTTTCCTTCAAGAGAATTTTTAATGCCATTTGATGTGTTGTTCATCATTGTTTGTTTGCTTTGTAGTTCTTGTAGGTCCTTGTTAAATGTTTCTTTTATTTTCTCTATTCTGTTTCCAAGATTTTGGATCATCTGTACTATCATGGCTCTGAATTATTTTTCAGGTAGACTGCCTATTTCCTCTTCATTTGTTTGGTCTGGTGGGTTTTTATCTTGCTCCTTCATCTGCTGTTTTTCTATGTCTTCCCATTTTGCTTAACTTACTGTGTTTGGGGTCATCTTTTCACAGGCTGCAGGTTCATAGTTCCTGTTGTTTTTGGTGTCTGCCCCCAGTGGCTAAGTTTGGTTCAGTGGGTTGTGTAGGCCTCCTGGTGGAGGGGACTAGTGCCTGTGTTCTGGTGGATGAGGCTGGATCTTGTCTTTCTGGTCATGTTACATCTAGTGGTGTGTTTTGGGTTGTCTGTGACTTTATTATGATTTTATGCAGGTCTCTGCTAATGGGTGGTGTTGTGTTCCTCTCTTGCTAGTTGTTTGGCATAGGGTGCCCAGCACTGTAGCTTGCTGGTCATTGAATGGAGCTGTGCCTTAGTGCCTTAGTGTTGAGATGGAGACCTCTGGGAGAGCTTTCGCCATTTGATATTACATGGTGCCCAGATGTCTCTGGTGGACCAGTGTCCTGAACTCGGCTCCCCCATCTCAGATGCACAGGCCTGACACCCAGCTGGAGTACCAAGACCCTGTCAGCCAAACAGCTCAGAAGAAAAGGGAGGGAAAAAAGAAAGAAAGAAAGAAAATAAAATATTTTTTAAATTATTAAAAAAAAATTAAAGTAATAATAAAAGAAAAATAATAGAAAGAAAGAAGAGAGCAACCAAACCAAAAAACAAATCAACCAATGATAACAAGCACTGAAGACTATACTAAAAAACAAACAAACAAATGGACAGACAAAACTCTAGGACAAATGGTAAAAGCAAAGCTATACAGACAAAATCAGACAAAGAAGCATACACATACACCCTCCCAAAAAGAGAAAAAGGAAAAAATATATATATATATCATTGCTCCTGAAGTCCACCACCTCAATTTGGGATGATTCATTGTGTATTCAGTTATTCCACAGATGCCGGGTACATCAAGTTGATTGTGAAGATTAAATCTGCGGCTGCTGAGGCTGCTGGGAAAGATTTCCGTTTCTCTTCTTTGTTCGCACAGCTCCTGGGGTTCAGTTTCGGATTTGGCCTCACCTCTGAGTGTAGGTCGCCTGAGGGCATCTGTTCTTCGCTCAGACAGGATGGGGTTAAAGTAGCAGCTGACTGGGGGCTCTGGCTCACTCAGGTTGGGGGGAAGGAGGTGTATGGAATGCAGGGCGAGCCTGCAGTGACAGAGGCCAGCATGACATTGCACCAGCCTGAGGCACACCGTGTGTTCTTCTGGGGATGTTGGATCACGGGACGCTGGTAGTGGCGGACTGCACAGGCGGACTGCACAGGGAGGGGAGGTGTGGATAGTGACCTGTGCTTGCACACAGGCTTCTTGGTGGCAGCAGTAGCAGCCTTAGCATCTCATGCCCGTCTCTGGTGTCCCCGCTGATAGTCGCGGCTCATGCCTGTCTCTGGAGCTCGTTTAGACAGTGCTTTGAATCCCCTCTCCTCACGCACCCCAAAACAATGGTCTCTTGCCTCTTAGGCAGTTCCAGACTTTTACCCGGACTCCCTCCCAGCTAGCCATGGTGCACTAGTCCCTTCAGGCTGTGTTCACGCAGCCAACCCCAGTCCTCTCCCTGGGATATGATTGAAGCCCAAGCCTAAGCTCCCAGCCCCCGCCCGGCCTGGAGGGTGAGTAGACAAGCCTCTCGGGCTGGTGAGTGCTGGTCAGCACTGATCCTCTGTGCAGGAATCTCTCCACTTTGCCCTCTGCACCCCTGTTGCTGTGCTCTCCTCTGTGGCTCCAAAGCTTCCCCACCATCACCTCCCATCTCCGCCAGTGAAGGGGCTTCCTAGTGTGTGGAAACTTTTCCTCCTTCACAGCTCCCTCCCAGCAGTGTGGGTCACATCCCTATTCTTTTGTCTCTGTTTTTTCTTTTGCCCTACCCACGTATGTGGGGAGTTTCTTGCCTTTTGGGAAGTCTGAGGTCTTCTGCCAGCATTCAGTAGGTGTTCTGTAGGAGTTGTTCCACATGTAGATGTATTTCTGACGTATTTGTTGGGAGGAAGGTGATCTCCACTTCTTACTCCTCCACCATCTTGAAGGTCTCCCTACTGTGGAGTTTTGAGAAATCTTTATATATTGTGAATATAAGTTTCTTTTATTCATTATCTCATTTCCAAGTATTTCTCTCAGTCTGTTGTTTATATGTACATTCTCTTAACGTTGTCATTCACAGGTTTTGCTTTTGTTTTTTTTTTTTAGTTTGATGAAATCCAATTTATCATTTTTTTTTCCTTTTATGTATCATGATTTTGTGGTCATACCTAAGGCCATAAGAATTTCTCCTATGACTTCTTCCAATAGTTTTATTTTCTACATTTAGATCTTTGCTACAGTTAATTTTAGTGAAAGGGTGAGGTTTAAGTCAAAGCTAATGTTTTTTTGCATGTGGATGTCCAATATTTCCAAAATTATTTATTGACTAAACTCTCCTTTCTCCATTGAACTGCCTTGGCAATTTTGATAAATATAGTATCCCACTGGATTTTTCTGCAAAGAAAATTTTATTTCTTCCTTTCTAAGTGGTATACTCTTTATTGCTTTTTCTTATTTTATTGCACTGGCTAGATTTCCTGTATGGTTGAATCAGAGTGATGAGGAGACTTCATTGCCTTGTTGCCAGTATGAGGAAAACTAATTCAATCTTTCACCATTAAGTATAAAGTTAGCTGTCAGCTTTTTTTATAGATTCTGTTTTTCAGATGAAAAAGGTTCCCTTTTATTCCTAGTTTTCTGAATGTTTATTTGTTATCATGAATAGATGTTGAATTTTGTTAAATTCTGCTTTCTGTATAAATGGATATGTTCATGTAGTTTTTCTTCTTTACTATATTAAAATAGTGGATTCAATCAAGGTGTATTATAATTTATACATATTTCTGGATTTGATTTGCTAAGATTTTGTTGAGAATTTTTACTCCTGTGTTTATGAAGGATATTATTCTGTAGTTTCCTTTATCTACTTTTGGTGATAGGGTAATACTGGACTCATAAAATAAGTTAGGAAGTGTTCCTTCTTCTCATTTTCTGAAAGAGAGTGTAGAGAATTTTTAATGTCTGTTTAAGTGTTTGACAGAATTTGCCAGTGAAACCATTTAGGCCTGGAAATTTTTTTCAGAAAGTTTCTGACAATGAAATCAATTTATTTAATAGATGAGGGACAATTCAAATTGTGAATTTCATTTTGGGTGACCACTGATGGTTTGTGGTTTTGAAGGAATTGGTCCATTTCATTGAAGTTGTCAAAATTTCTACATGTAGAGTTATTCACAATAATCTCTTATTATTAATATTTATGGAGTCTCATTTTACAATATATAATCAAATTATTTTGTTTTATACCTAAAACTAATATTATATGTCAATTATATCTCAATGAACATCTATCTATGGAGTCTGTAATAATATCCCATTTTTTGTTTCTGATATAGTAATCTGTGTCTTTTTTCTTCTCTTGTTTGCTTAGATAGATATTTGTCAATGTTATTGATGATTTTCAAAGAACCAGTTTATGGTTTTATTTATTTTCTCTATTGTTTTCCTGTTTTCCATGTTATTAGCTCTCTCAGTTTTTGTTTCATATATTTTGAAGCTCTGTTGTTAGGTAGATGACCATTTAGTTTTGTTTTGTCTTCTGGTAAATTGACCCTTTTATCATATGTATCCCTCTTTATACTTGGCATTTTCCTCAAGTCTACTTTGTCTGATGTTTATATAACCATTCTATTTTTCTTTTGATATGAGTTTTCAAAATATATCTTCTTTTATCATTATTTTACTTTTAACATACTTATATAATTATATTTAAAGTGAGTTGCTTGTAAGCAGCACAGAGTTGGGTCTTACACTTTATTATACAATTTGATACTCTCTGCCTTTTAATTATCATGCTCAAATCTTTTATGTGTAATGTAATTATTGTTTTGTTTTGTTTTAGAGCCAAGTCTACTATTTTGTTATGTATCAAATATTATCTTTTTTATTCCCTTGTTTTCTATTGCCTGTCTTATTTTGAATTATTTAAATCATATTTTGTATCCTATTTTAATCCATCTATTGGGTTTTTGACTCTTTTATAGCTTTATATTCGTTGCCCAAGGGATTACAATATTTATACGAATCATTTCACTTTCTACTTAGAATAAATATTTTACCATTTCAAGTCAAAGTACAAAGCTTACCATCATGCACATCCTTTTACAATCTCCCCCTCCTGTTGTTGTCTTTACATACATTGTATTTAAAAACATCAAGAAACCCAATCAGACAATGTCATTAATTTTTGTATTGTGTTGTCATATATATTTTGAAGATCTTAAGAGGAAGAGAATAATATATTTGCCAAGAATTTTACTATTTTTTGTTGCTCTTTCTTTATTGCTGATGCTCCAAGTTTCCCTCTAGAATCACTTTCCTTCCATTTGAAAAACATTCTTCAGCATTTTTTTAAAAAGCAATAAGCTATTGACAAATTTACTTAGTTTCTTTTCATCTGAGAATGCCTTTATTTCACCTTCATTCCTGAAGGATATTTTCACTGACTATAGATTTCTGGGTTGACAGCTCTTTTCTCTCAGCACTTTAAAAATATTGCCCACTTCCTTCTGGCCTCCATGGCTTTAGATGAGAAATATCCTGTCATTCATGTAATTGTTCTTCTAGAAGTAGTGTGTCATTTTTTCTCTAGCTCTTTTCAGACTTTTTTCTTTATTTTAAAATTTCAAAAGCTTGATTATGATGTGTCTGAAAATAGAGTTGTTTGGGTTCATCCTATTGGAGTTCACTTAGAAATGTATCGGTTGCGGGGGTTGGTGGTGGTGGGATGAATTGGGAGATTGGGATTGACACGTATACACTGATATGTATAAAATAGATAACTAATAAGAACCTGCTTTATAAAAAAATAAATTAATTAAATTAAAGAAAAAAGAAATGCATTGGTGAAAATGCCTATGAAGGCTGGAGTAGTTGAGGAAAGACTTCAGATCTCAATATAGATCTGATTCCTGTAAAAAAAAGAGAGAAAGAAAGCAGGATTGGATAGGAAGAGTCTTGGACTATTCTAAGAAGGATTTGGCCAAACCAATGGTTGTCTTTGAACCAAAACTACCTATGAGTAGAGTCCTACATATTGTAGGAATGGGCCTACATCAGTACCCCCACTCTGTGTGGTCACTGACTAGAAGCAAACCTCGAGAAACACTGTCTTGGCACAGATATGGTGATGTATCTAAGGGACAGTAGCTGGGTTCATCAATCGATTATGCTCCCTGAAACAGGAGATCTGAGCAGCACATTTTCATGGCTGCCAAATCTAATTTACTTTTCAAAGTATCACTCTAGCAACCGTGTGGAGTGTAGAATGTAGAGACCAGGAGTACCAGTTACATTACAGCAACAATGATGGGAAAGTACAGTGATCGTGTTGGAGTTGGTGAGAAGAGCTCACATTCTGGATCTATTTTTTAACATAGGGCCAACAGAATTTTCTGAGATGGTAGTTTTTGTGTTTGGGATAAAAGACAGGAATAATGGGTTTTTCAGCTTGAACAGTTCAGAATCAGCCACAGAGTGAGAAATCTAAGTTTCTGTCAGAATTAGAAGAAGTGATAAAGGAGTTATAAATGGAAGAAATTGAGTATGGTATTCAGTATTTGTTTATAAGCTGTTAAGATTTAAAGTGTGAGGGAAAGAAAAGCTTCCTAAAGAATATATACAGATTTTAAGAAATGGTAGAGGCAAACATTAAGGTTAACATGGATATGAAAGAATAAGATCCAGGGAAGTGAGGAGAGTAGCAATTAACTGGCAGACCTTTATCAGAGTCAAAGCTGATGTTTTCCATTGTCTAGGTCAACATGGTGACCTTATATGCATGTGTGACATGACACTTAATTGGCAGCTGAAGTCAAAGCTAACATTGGAGTCTTTCATTAAAATGAATCCTTAGCAGCTCAGATTTTTCAGAGCCTCTTACTCTATCCCCTCAGTGAAAGGGTGGGGGGATTGAGGCCAGGTAGGGGAGGAACATAAACCCAAATCACAAAGTCCTTTAATCTCAAGAACAGCAATGAGCCCAGCTATTCTGATGTCTTGTCTCATACTTTTCCTTCACTTTTTCTGCCTTCTGAATCTAAGGCATGCTTCCCAATCTCCATCAGATGCATATGCCATCAGGCACTCTATTCTCCAGAACATCTCTGGGGAAAAGTTAGTCTACTATGATCAGTTACTGAGATTCTATAGATGAAGAGTAGGTCATCAAAATGAATACAGCCCTAAAGTATTTGCAAGATAACATAGAAGAAACAGATTTTTCTCAGATATTCTAACCCTACTGACCCTCTCCAACTTCCTGCCCCAGCCCTGAATAATGGGAGCATCAGAAACCATCCCACCTTATTTCCATGTTCAAGTCCTATTAATTTCAGTGTCTACCTCACATACCACCACCTTCATAAGGCCTTCCTGATTTTTATCAACATAAGCAATCTATTTCTTTCTATAAACTAAAAAAAAAAAAAAAAAAAAAGGGTGTCTGTATTTCTCTCAGAACTCATCATCTCAGAACTTATACCTTGTATTAGAATTTCATGTCCTCTGTCAGTCCACTTTGCTTCTTTAACAAACAACCCCAAACAAGTCCAGCGATGTAGAGCAATATTCATTTCTCACTCATGTAAGATGCTGGTTGACTCTGCTCCAGGATACAACTCTATGAGGTGAGGTCCAATGCCAGATATCTTCTCATTCTGGGACCCAGACAGATAGAGCAACACTCTCTAGGACCTATCATTGTCATGGCAAAGGGCAGAAGAGCAGTGGAAGAAACTTGCAATGTCTTTTAAAACTTTGGATATACTATACTTTTTGTCTCCTACATATTACTGGCCAAGTCCAAAGTCAACGAAGACGACCCAGCTTCTACAGAAGAAGAAGCAGTCTACGTGGCAATCAATCATGACTTACACCCTGGTTTTGAGCTCCTGGAAAGCAGAGCCTGGGAACAATTCCACTGTGACCTCTATAAGGTCTGGCACTGTGGCTAATGTGTGGTAAGTACTCAGCCAGTGTCTGAGTAATGAATGAACATTTTTCACAGCAAAACTGCAAGGCGACCTATTGTTGTATGAGAAAACGTCAAGCTGTCTGGATTTTTCACTCTTTATCTATTTCCAGCAAGTTATTACTTCCTGAAGAGGCAATATTGTCCTGATTCCAAAATTTCCCTGAAGTATTATGCTTCCTTTCCCATGACCTTTGAGTATGCATGTATCAGCCTAAATGAGGGAAGCAGTGTGGCAGGCATGGGAAGAATGGTGCCAAAAGCATCCTTATAGCCCTGGTTTGAGTCCTGACCTTACATATGCCAAGCTTCATGGCCACAGCATGTCACTTCACCCCCAGGAACCCACTTCCTCAACCTCAAAATGGAGACAAGAATTCCTAACTTGCTAGTGTGTAAAAAAAATACATGTGATGTACTCAGTTCCATAAATAGTTTTTAAAAAAAATTACTGAACACAGTGATAATAGCTTAAATTTGCATGGTATCATTTAATATCTAATGGGCCTTCTCATGGTAAATCAAGTCCAGAAAGCTATGTTTCAGGCCCTTTGTTTCTTCAAGTCTTGGTTTCTTTTATAAAAAGCATGATTTGCTCCACGTGGTTTTTTCAGTTTCTTTCTGCTTATAGCCTGGTTGGGTCATTTCAACAATTGAGATTCTGCCATGGGACTTGCAAGTTCCTTCAGGAAACTATAAATCATGGGTGACTTTGATAACACAGGGCATTGACTGACTATGTGATGACAGTCAAGCCTCTTCTTTTTTCTGGGCTCAGTTTCCCCATGTGTAACTTGATAGTATTGGGCAAAATGATCTCATAATTTTGTTCGTTAGAAATAATTAGTATTACTTATATAATGATTTTGACTGTAGATAGCCACTTTGGAAAGTCAAAGTATGGAACTCACTGCTATGAATTGCTTTATCAAGTTGGTCAAAATGTTTTATTTTAGTAGAATGACCCAGGCAAAAAAAAAAAAAGAATGTTCTCTGCATCACATAGCTAGATAGTGGAGCCAAATAGGCATTGGAATTCTTTTGTCTCCAACCTCTTTGTGAATGGATGGGTTGATTTTCATTCTGAGAAGACAGCTTTTGCCTCTGTTTCTGACATGCTACTCCAGACACTTCTCCAGTGGGAGTTTGGGTGGATTATTCTATTTCTCTGCTCCAGTCTGTGAGAAATGTTCCGGTGTAAGCAGAAGCTACTGTGACTCTGAAGTTACACTTTCTCATCCTCCTTCTACCGTCGATAGCAATGACTAATTATCCCTAATTCTGAACTGTGAAGGAAAATTTCTCCTCTTGGCATTGACCGCCAAATAATCCCTTTCCAGGAGCAAGTCAACCAATAACCTGGGAAGACTTCAAAGAGAGAAGCATACAGGCAGACAATTAGGTCTAATCCCCAAACTAGAACCTGAGATTTGCTTGTATCATGTCTGGGTCTGTGCACTGGGTCTGTGCACCTCTACTCAGGTACCTGGTGCCTCAGTATCCCATGCCCAGGCTCTGGGGTATAACTGAAGACTGTCCTGGCACAGGCTCTTGGGTGTAACTGAAGCATTCTATTAGATTATAAAATCTGTTCTGGAATAGAAGGTCAGATTCTTCTATTCCAGAACAGATTTTATAATCTAATAGAATGCTTCAGAATCATCTACAGAGCTTTATCAAAATATATGCTCCTGGCCCATATCCCCAAAACTGTAACATACTAGGTCACTCAGATAGTAATGTAAAGCATTTCCAGTGTAACTTGCCACAAATAGTTTTGTAAGGAAAATAATATGCAGTGTACTATGGTAATCCCAGTTGAAATCAATAACTTCATCTCTGGGGCTGAGAGAACCCCCCACCCAGGCTTTATCCCCATCAGTTGATGGCAGGAACCAACTGCCACGGATACCACATTTACATCAGCATGCTTGACTTTTTGCTGATTTTTTTCTTTGCTGCCAAGAGAATCATTTTAGCCTTCCTCTATGGTTGATTCTCCAAGGCACCAGCCCATTGGCCCTCTATACCCTGGTGTTCTCTGAGATACTTCCGTGAACTATGGCAGCACACCCCTAGATGGATAGCTGCAGTGTCTATTAATATTTCAAAACACATGTAAGTATTCTTGTATTTTCTTAGAGGAGCTTTCCAGAAGACATGAGATGTCAGTTGGACAAACAATGTTTGTATGATTGGGTAGGAAGAGGAGAAGGAGGAGGAAGGACCACACTGATAGAGGAAGGGGTGGAGTTGGGGGATGGTGCTGCAGAGTCCAGGCGTTCAGGATGTGATATTACAGGTTTATAGAGCTGATGTGACATCCACCAGGGAGGTTTCCTGAGTTCCCTGCTGGAAGTTACTCTTCCCTCCTCTGAATACTGACAGCATTTTATCTGCCCTCTCTTATGGTATTCAAGACTTTCTGCTTTATAACTTGGCTCTCTGTGCCCATGGGATGTTTCTACAAGGAGATCATGGATCCTTTTAAGGAAGAAAGGTCATGGCAGTAATGTGACTAAAAACATGCATAGATTTAGAATCATAATGCCTAGGCTTTAAGTTTAGGCTCTGCTACTTACTACCTTTGGAACCTTAGGAAATTTCCTTAAATTCTTTAAGTGTTGATTTTTTATCTATAAAGTGGAGATGCCAACAATATCAGATTTGATGATTGTTAAAACAAAATTGAGATAATGCAAGAAAAGCACTCAGCTCAGCCACATGGTAATCATTCAAAGTTTAGATATTCTTTTTTTTTTTTTAAGAGGAATTGATGTTAGATTCATCTCTTCATCCCATATATAGAAATATTCAATAAACATTTTAGAATGAGTCCCTTCTAGAATTCTTCCTTGGGCATGTTACCATCCTTTATGTGTGGGTGCCCTTTATAGGCAGCTGCCTTCCATGCAGTGACTCAGGGACCTACATGCTTCTTTCCAGTGGCCACACCACCTGTAACTCATGGCTTCAGAAGAAGGGGAGAGCACTGAGAATGAGAGAAACAGAAAGGGGACTTCCACACTTATCCTGTTGACCAGGGCTCAAAGGCAAGACACCACCTAACTACAAAGGAGACGGAGAATGTAGTCTTCATTTGAATCTAAGCTCAGGAAGTAGTAGGGTGTTTTTAGAACCCTGTTTCTATAACACAGTTCCTTAAGACAGTCCACTCATTATTTTTACATGGCAACACTGAGGCCATAAGGGATTAAATAATGTGGCCCAGGGCAGGACATGTGGTTCAGGTGTGTGGGCTTCCCTTGCACACACCAGGCACATGTGTGGGCAGGCCTCAGGGTCACCAAGGCCCCAACGTGATAATCTGACAGGGAGCATTCCTAAATTACTTACCATGATAAGCCAGGCACTGCCCCCACTGCTTTGTGTACTTCGTGTTCACTGAATCCTCACAACAGCAGATGAGGTCTGCTGGGGTCATCCCTACGTTACACATGAGGAAACAGACACTCTGGTAGGTTAAATAATTTTCCCAAGGTTACACAGTCAAGGGAGCAGGGCAGGGATTTGAACTCATAGAGCCCATGTCCCTAACTGCCTGCAGTACCATGCTGCCCTTCTTTTGGCAGCCCTAAATTTAGTCCTGGACAGCACGGTCCACCCTTCCATGTTCCATAAGCCATTTTTTTTCCCACTCAAAGCCTGTGAGGTGGGGTGGGGCCACCTGCTCTGTCTTTAATGACAAGGAAGCTGCAGGCCCCAGAGGTCAATGCTTTGCCCCCAAGTCATTTACAGTCAGTAGGTGGTGGAGCTAGGTGGCTGCCCGAGGCACTGCCCCGCATCCCCAGGCTAAAGCCCTGGTGCTGGGCCTGAGAGTGGCTGGCCCTTCTCCCCACATCTGAACCCCGGCATGGGGCAGGTCACCTGGAAATCCCCGATGGGTGAGGCCTCCCTGGATTTGGAACCAGATAAGGGTTCCAAATCCAGGAACCCTGAAGGAACTGGTGTGCAGGCAGCAGGACCAGGAGGTGATGAGGGCTGGGAGGGGGTCACTGGATGGGGAGAAAGACCACATGGGCAAGAGCCTGGCTTCTGGTATCCCAGAGGTGGTGCTGCTGGCACCAGACTGTGTTCTGCCAGGGCTGGGGGTGAGGGAGTGGGAAGGAACGGTAGACATATGGCTCTTTCCTAGAAGCCAAATTAGTGGTCACGAGGACCGGGTACAGTAAAGCCTCATGTTCTGTCTCTTTTAACTGCACGGGCTTGTTTCAGTAAGCATCAATGCTGGGTATGTGTGGGCTAGCTTATATGACAGTGAAAACCCTTCTACTTAAATATGTCTCTAGAACTGGGGTTTTTAACCCCGGGGTTTATGAATGGGCTTCAGAAAGTCTTTGAAATCCTTTTTAAAAGTTTCTGAATTTGTGAAGCTTTGGGTACATTCATTTGATAACTTTTTCAGATTTTTCCAGGACCAGCAAAGAAAGTGATTGAATGAATGAATACAAACTGCCAAAACCACTGTTCCTGCGTGTCCTTCAAAGCCACTGAGTAAGTGCTGCACGTTTTAGGTTGGTCCAGCTGAGGAACCAGTCTAGGGGGAAAAACTGGGGCTCAGGCATTGATTTCTCCAACAACTGTTTGTAAAGCGATGGCTCTGTGTTGCCAGGGTTTGAGCTGTTTGAGGTGAAGCTCAAGTGGGAGTGATTTTCCCAGGGTCACCCAGCTGGTGAATGATGGAAGCTGGTCGAGGTTTGCAGAGACTCCTGAGCATGTCTTTTCTACGAAGTTAGCTTTAACCACTCTGAGGGTGGAGTTAGAAGCATGTCACACAGGAGTGGGAGAGATAAGCAAAGAAGGACTCAGGTTCAAGTATTTACTCACCCCTCATGAGTCTTAAGACCTGGAACAACCTTAATCACCCAGAACTTGTTATCCTTGTCAAGTGGAGCTGGTAACGTAGGATTTGCAGGGGCTGGTAACGTAGGGTTTGCAGGAATTCAGATTTTGAAAGATAATGTGGTCAGTAGATTGTGACATGGCTCCCAAAGACACCCAGCCCCAGTGTTCACATCCTTGTGAAGTCCCCTCCCCCTGGGTATGGGCTAGACTGAGTTGCTCCCGTGTAACAAGAGAATATGGGAGAGAAGATGGATGTCACTTCCAAGATTATGTTACAAGAGACTCTGACTCTCCTCTTACTGATATTTCTCTCTCTGGTCCTTCTTACAGACTTGCTCTGATGGAAAGGACCATCTGGGGAGAAACCGGCCAAGAGCCAGTGAGTAACTGAAGCCCTTAGTCCAGCATCCCAAGAAGCACTGAATCCTGCTGATAACCACGTGAGCCATTTGTACCCTTTTTTTAGACTCCACATGTAAAACAATATCATATGATATTTGTCTTTCTCTCTCTGACTTACTTCACTCAGTATGACAATCTCTAGGTCCATCCACGTTGCTGTAAATGGCACTATTTCTTTCTTGTTAATGGCTGAGTAACATTCCATTATATATACGTACCACATCTTCTTTACCCATTCCTTTGTTGATGGACATTTCATTTGCTTTAATGTCCTGGCTATTGTAAATAGTGCATCTATAAAACAAAATAGAATTACAGATGCAGAAAACAAACTTATGGTTACCAGGGAGTAAGGAGGGGGAGGGGTAAATTGGGAGATTGGGATTGACATATACACAGTACTATATATAAAATAGATAACTAACAAGGAGCTACTGTATAGCACAGGGAACTCTACTCAATACTCTGTAATAGCCTATATGGGAAAATAATCTAAAAAAGAGTGGATATATGTATATGTATAATCAATACACTTTGCTGTACTCCTGAAACTAACACAACATTGTAAATCAACTATACTGCAATAAATTAATTTTTTTAAGTGCATGTTGTTTGAATCTCTAAGTTTTGGACTACTTTGTTACTCAGCAATGAATGACTAATACAGGGGAGCAAAGGTTAGGAGAAACTCTCAGGTGTAAGACCTTCATCCTCAGAGTGGTTAAGTCTAGCCTAGTGGAAAAACGACATGCTCTGGAGTTCCCATAAATCCTGGCTTGACTCTGGGTCCCATCACTCTGTTTGACCCTAGACAAGTTGCTCAAACTCTCTGAGCTTCAGCTTTTTCATCTATAGAAATAAAGAGTCTATTACTCAGCAGATGATGCTGCTGAGATAATATAGCATATGCAAGGTATTGTACCACCTCCAGTGGGGTTTGAGAGGGGATCCTGTAAGTAAATCATTAACACTTCCACACACAAACCTATGCTTATTTCCATTCTGTAGGATACATGGAAATCATAAATAACATCACATTTATTTAGAGTTTACTGTCATACTTGTGTTAAATTTATGAACAAATAGCTGTGTTTCAGAGCTTTCTGGATTTGGGTATTTCAGATAAACTGTCATGGATTTCTGCCCATCCCCAGGGATGTCGTTGGGTTCAAATGACAAGGTGCTTGGGGAACACACTTAAAAAGCTGCAAAGTTGAGTATTTGAAGCTTTTTAAGTGTGTTCCCCAAGCACCTTGTCATTTGAACCTGACAACATACCTGGGGATGGGCAAACGTCCATGACAGTTTATCTGAAATCCCCAAATCCAGATACTCAACTGTGAAAAGCTGAAAGCCTTCCTGCTATATTCAAGAACAAGACAAGGATGCCCACTCTCACCACTTCTATTCAATGTAGTATTGGAAGTTGTAGCCACAGCAATCAGACAAGAAAAAGAAGAGGTAAAAGGCAAAAGAGTCATACAATCTGAAGAGAGACATGATTATGCCATACTGAGTGAAGTAAGTCAGAGAAAGATGAATATCATATGATATTGTTTATATGTGGAATCTAAAAAATTGGTACAAATGAGCTTATTTACAAAACAGAGTCACAGATTTAGAAAACAAGCTTATGGTTACCAGAGGGGAAAGGGTGGGAGTGATAAATTGGGAGATTGGGATTGGCATATACACCCTATTATATATAAAATAGATAACTAATAAGAACGTACTGTATAGCACAGGGAACTAGTCTCAATACTCTGTAATGACCTGTATGGGAAAAGAATCTAAAAAATATACATTGCTCTCTATCTATGTATGAATAAAGATTCTTTTAAAAATCAAAAAAAAAAAGAAAAAAAAAGCTGCAAAGCCACGTGGTAGCTGGTCTCTGCCATGAAAGATAGTGAATTGTCAGCCTCTGAGTAAACACATGGTCTCAAGCTCAAACTCTTGCCCCCCACCAAGCAGAAGAAACCAGGAATGTGATGACCCGCATGGGCTCCACTGGGCCCACGACACTGCTTGCCAAGCCGCTGCTGAAAGAAACATCTATTCAGTCAACATTTGCTCAGCACCTGTCATGGGACATTATTTTAACCTAAAAGAAGGCACGAATGATTCACCAAAACCAGGATGCAGGCCAAGGCTTGTGTGAGTTTCTCCCTGTTCCAGGGCCTGATTTCCAAGAACGAAATTCAGTCCTGCCAGAATATTATCAGAAGCCAAATGAGGAACTTCCTGTAGACCTCATTGCGTGCGGGGAGGAGGAGTCCACGTGCCACACTTCTTTGTTTCTGCAGGAGCGACTGCCACCTCTACCCACCTATCCAGCCTCTTCATCAAGAAGTCCCTCTAAGGCCAGCTCGATATTGTCAACCCCCCGAATCCAAGCAGTGATGCAAGGGGTTTCTAGCTGTGCTTGGATATTGCAGTTTTTGAAAAAGCTGCGGCCACACACTGATGATGTCTATATGAACAATGGGCCAAAGTATTGGGAGGCAACCTTGGCGGGGTTTGGGAAACTGTCCTACCTCAAGAATTTTATTTCAAGTTTCTCAACTTCAGTGGTCTCCATATTTGAGAGAGAAAAAGGGGGGAATGTTAATACCCTTGGTTTGTTTCTTTTCCCAAGTTTCGGGTTCTTTTCTTTTTTTTTTTTAACCAAAATTAGATCTTGTTGCTATCTTCAATATATTAGTGACCCCAGAATAGCTTGAAAATCTTTTTTTCTACCCTTATGTACCTATAGAGGAAAAGGCTCCACATCTTTTTCAAGTCACCCCCAAAATTCACACACCGAAAGCTGATTTGGCTTTTCAACCCAGAGTGGTGTTTAAGAATTCCGAGGGCTGCTTTTGGCAGTCGCTTAATTGTAATACTATAACATCACTGCAGGCAATTTTCTTTGATTTAATTAGATGAACTGTGGCATTTTTTTTTTCTTTTTGCAAAAAGGCTTTATTATGTAGAAATGAAATATGTATAAATTTAATTTTTAATCTTGTCACTACAGTGTGGGAAGGAGCAAGCTGATTCTTTTAATTTACCCTCTTTGTTTAAGAAAAAAAATTAAATTAATCTTATCACAAGTGTTTATGAGTAATTGATTTGATTTTTGCACTCCAGTCAGAAGTGAGAGAGTTAAGACTGCTTGGTTCATCCTCAATCTAAGACTCAATACGACTGCCTTTCAATATGTAAATACTAATAGTTAGAAAGCCAACTGGCTGTCCCATTCTCAGAAAATGGTGAGCATACTTTGGTGAGGTATGGAATAATCTCTCACTGTCCTTCAGACATAAAGCCCTGTGGCAAAGGAGAAGCAGAAGCATGGGTGCGGGTCCTTGTTGGAGTGTTTAGGACATACTGCTTTGTCTTGGTGAATGGGGAAAACCCTAATCTCCAATGTTTGTACATCGAATAATTATTGTACCTTTCCTGCCCATTGCTCAGAGCTGAGTCTGACATCAACTGCACTTATAGTTGTTATTTCTTTAAACTTGAAGCTGGGCTGGTGCTGTGATTCTCCCACTTTGCTCTGCAAAATGATCTCCTGAAGAATTTCTGCAGAATCTTGATTTCCAGCCCCAGTGACTCAACTCAGCAGGTCTGGGGTGGGGTCCAGGAATTGGCACAAAGCCCAGGAATTTTTCCTGCAGATGATTGGATAATCATGGCAAAAAGGAGGGATGCTTACTTTTCCCTCCAGGTATAACCTGCGTGTATTACTCTTCAGTTTGCAAGAGGCTATTTTCTTATTCCATTTTGCTGGCTATGTAATCATTATATATCATGGTATCATTGCATTATTATTTATAAAATTATGGCATAATTACATTGATAATTATAATTATTATTTTACATGTCATCAATTATATAAATATTTTATAACAAATATATATTTATATTATAAAGTATATATTTGTAACATAAAATACATATAATTACAGTATATATATATATATATATATATATATATATATATATATATATACACCTCTTATAGAGAACGTGGAACACACAGAGTGAGAAAAAACATTTTTGTATGAATTCTATACTTTTTTTAAGTGATAAAATAGCTTTAAGCCTTTGAGAAAATATTCCATTTAGACTTGGGTTTCTCAATCTTGGCAATATGAACGTTTGTGGCTAGATACTTTTTTGGTCATGAGGGGGCTGGTCTGGATATTATAGGATGTTTAGCAGCATCCTTGACCTCCACCCACTAGATGACAGTAGCATCCCTCCCGCCACCACCAGTTCTGGCAACAAAACTGTCTCTAGACATTGCAAAATGCACTGAGAGTTGCCCCTGGTTGAGAATCACTGAATTATACCAAGTCCCAGGATAACCCCCAGGCCCACCAAAATTCAGTCATTTTTGAGACTCAGTTGCTCAGCCTGTAGCTCTCTGTGTTAGGACTTATTACCCCAATATGCAGATGGCTGGTAAGTTCAAAAATGGACTTGGAAAATTAGTCTCTTTCCATAGCAACAGGCATCCTTTAAGATGGGAGAGTAACAGATGCTGCCTGTAGGAACAAAAGTCGTGAATGAGAAACCAAGGGATCCAGAACTTCATTTGGTCTTTACTGAGCCAGGGATGTGGATCAGAGATGAGACTCAGAGATGGGAACTGGTAGAATGTCATGGAAGCATGGAGAATGGTGCTAAGCCCTTTTGTCCACTCAACAGTTTATGGTTTCTTTTGGTAAATATCAGCAGCCTCTGATGATTCCAGGGAGGGGGCTTCTTCTCCTCCCACGCACACTGGGTACCAGGAGCTGTGTCAGTGAAAGTGAGTCTTAGTCTCAGCCTGAATGAACCTACCAAATATTTATCAGCATGAAAGCAAGAAGGACGCATGGACCTGAGGCATGAGGCATGGTGTGTTCTGGTGGCAGCATCAGTTAACTCCAAGATGGTTGGGTGGCAAGTTCCTCTGGGACGTGGGGACCAGGACAAAAAGACCTATAGTCTTAGAGGTCTGCTGCCATGGTCAGCCAGTGTGAGTCTGCAGCCAAGTTCATAGACCTTGTCTGTGTCTGCATACCCGTTCCTGGACAGTCTTTCTAGCAGCCACATTTTTGGACCACCTTCCCTTTCAACCATGACAGCTGATCTGTGACTTCCTATGCTGCCTAGCAAATACTGTAGTGCACATTTAGATAATAATACTTGAACACTCACTGCCTCCGGAGGGAAGAATAAAGTGAACTTTCTCACAAGTGCATTTTACTGTTTACATGGGGGTATTTTCAGTAAATGGAAGATCACCCTATTTCGGGGTTGGGGGGTATTTGAAGAAGATCCTAACTGGTGGTCTCATTTCCAGAAACTGGGGTATTTTAAATCCCTTTACTTTTGCATCAGAGGAGGCCCAGGGATCTCAAATGGTCTGTCCAAAGGGACAAGGCTTGAGAAATGGCAGGCTAGACAGGGTCCCAGGTCTCATTCCAACACTCACTCCCAAGAGCCTTGAATGTCACTTGGAGCCAACAGGATGGCTGGAACCGTCACAGGCATGTAGAGAGCCACTGATTGGCACCCTCCCTTCACTGCCCTCCTCACCCACACATGAAAGCCCCCTTCTCCTCCTCTAAAGCACTCCCCCACATAGGCATCCAAGTTCATTTATCACACTTATAATCTTTTCCCACATGTAGCATTTACCTTTTCAAGACATGGTTGGGTGGTCACACATATGATATATCCCGTTTAATGTATTCTCATTCCCCACCCTCTGGAAAAATGTTATTATGGGATTTTGCTGTATTTAGCTAAATATTGGGTCTATTACAATGCATCATGTTTCCCTGAGAGTCTGATAGGTTGTAGATGCTGAATGGGCATGTTTCACCAAATTGGAAACATGCATTATTTACCGAGTAGTTGAGCAGGTGGATCCTCACGCGTCGGGAGCAGCAGTTGAACGGCACTGGGGTGACAAACCCCTCATGGCTTTGACGAAGCCACATAATCACGATGCTTCTTTCCTTCCTCATTTGGATGCTTAGAAGAAGCCAGTTTTTGTTCAGTTTTTTTTTTTTAACTTTCTCTACTTGTAATTGAATTAAACTGTTTCTTGGTTTTGATTTCAGATTTCCAAGTGCCAATGAAAACATCTTTAAGTGACACATTTTACAAGCGTACATGGGGATTATAGTTAACCATGTCCATTTATAGAAATCTGGTCAAAAAATCTTCTCTCATCCCAACACCCAAAATGCTAGAGAAAAATGGCAGGGACATACAGTCCATGGTTCTTTTTCCTGTTATCTGAGATAATGAGGAGGGACCAGCAGTGATTAGTTTCTGCTTGTCACCAGGGATGTTGCCACTCAGCCAGAAGGCAGTGGTAAGAAGCGGGAGAGTCAAGGGAAGACTCAAGACAGGCGGCCAAAGAGAATGGAGGAACAGAGACCAATGAGCAGGACATGAGGCTTCATTCTGTGTCTGCAGATGACTTACTACGTGACTTTTGCAAGTCAACTCACCTCAGTTTTCCTCAATTCACAAAATGGCTTTGGTTGGACATCCAGACCAGTCCCACCAAGTGGTACTACTGAGTGAGAAAAGCACAGACCACTGGCCCCTGTGATGCCAAAGCTCGGTCTCTGTGCACCGGTGCTGAATCGAATCTTGGAGACAGAGTTTTGGGTGAAGTAGAAAAGTACAGCTTTATTGCTTCTCCAGGCAAAGGAGGACACAGTGGGTTAATGCCCTCAGAACTGTGTGTCCCAAACCTGAGGCGGTGGGGTGGGGAGGGGATTTAGTGAGGTGTTTTATAGCAATTGTTCAAGGGTAGGGTTTCTGATAAGGATCAGGGTGTGTGCAGGGCCTGCGCTCCTTTAATCTGGCCTCATGTGGTCTCCTGAGGAGCCTCTGCAGTTCTCCACAAACTGTGGCCTTCTCTCTGGAATGAAGAATGCTTCATCAAGTAGTTAACATCCTCCATTTGGTGGAGGTTTTAGTTCTGCAGAAGAGCTCAAAGGTATTGCTAGGTGTATCCCTCGAGGAGGAGCCAGGACCCTGCCCCAAGGCTGCACTATTGTTTCTTGACTGCGCCTTGTCTCTGCATCCCCTCCCTTTTCTGATTAGCTACTGTTTGAACCTGCACTTTGGAACCCAGGGAAGATCATGGAGGCTGAAGTCTACTTCCTACACAGAAAGGCATCCATGCCCAGGAGCCTCACTGGGCTCTTGCTCAGGTTCACCTGGACTCTGCCTCTTTTCCTCATGAGGCTTTAACCTTGATCAGACTGTGCTATCTTGACCCAGGTTTCTGCCTTTGTAAGAGAGAAATTGTAATTCCTAGCTCAGTAGCTTGGCACAAGAAGTAAAGGTTGTTTAAACTCAGATGTTAACCCCAAGGCCATGCTGCATGTGTAGTTTGGGAAGATTCTTAAAAGATTGCTCTGCACTGTAAATGAGCTTTAGCTGAATTACTGTAAATTACCATCAACTTTGTGATTCCACTGTCCACTGGCCTCTGAAGGCTCACTGTTATTCAGAAGGTGGGTCCGCCCATCTTATTGTGCATGAGAAGTGTGGCAGCTTGAAAATGCAATGTCTTCACACCATCACAGGGGGATTGACTTGGAAGGTCTAGGGAGCTGCATGTTAAGAGATCTCTTTAAGGTACCATTGGCCTGCAGACAGTCTTCTTAAAACACACTTCTGGAATAAAATGTCCAGATATCTTGCATGGAATCCAAAGACTCCTGTGACCTGGCCTCAAGGTACATAACCCTTCTCGTTTCTCACCCCACAACCAAGAGAGACCCACGTTTCCGTCCTCATGCTACTCTCATCTCAGGACACATTCTTTCTTCCTTGCTCAGTGCTTTTGTACATGCCTGAAAATTGTTTCTCCTCAAACATGCCTGGATTATCCCCTCTTCATTTAAAACCATTATTGAATACAATTGTATCTCCGAAGCTTCCATACCATAAAGTCACCCTTATATTCAGGTTTCTCTCTCACCAGGGCAATTTTTTCTGTTGTGATGTGTAACCACAGCATTGTTACCACCTGTAGGGGTAAAAGGTCTTTTGTTTTTTAATTAACCTGGCTTCAGCACTTGTTAGATTAAACAGTCTTGTTGGCATTGTAATTCAGGCATTTTATGAATAGAAGCAGATTTATTTCTATTTCTTTCTTTTTCTTTTTTTTTTTTTTTTTTGCAGCACGCGGGCCTCTCACTGTTGTGGCCTCTCCCGTTGCGGAGCACAGGCTCCAGACGCGCAGGCTCAGCCGCCATGGCTCACGGGCCCAGCCGCTCCGTGGCATGGGGGATTTTCTAGGACCGGGGCACGAACCTGTGTTCCCTGCGTCAGCAGGCGGATGCTCAACCACTGCGCCACCAGGGAAACCCTAGAAGCAGACTTAGAGGACTAAGCTGTGAACCTAGCTATCACTTCCAATGTGGTTTCCTTGGGAAAAAGGACAAAATGCATTCTGAGTTCCAATTCATCACACCAGGTGAGCCAGAAACACATCTATCCTTTTCCTATGATCTCAGTAATGGACACTCCCTCCTCTCTTCTCACTGCTTCCACATCTCTGGTGGCAGAAAGAAATGGTACTCTGGTCCCCACAGCTATACAAGACACAGCATCAAGGGAGGGGGTAAGGCAGAGACAGAGACAGAGTGACAGAGAGAGATGGAGATAGAAAGAGCAATAGACAGAGCAAGAGGATAACCATAGAGAGGTTAGATTCTCTTTGTCCACTTGGTGTCTCCATTCTTGGGTTGGAAGATTAACCTATTTCTATTAACAACTCCCACAATTTTCTAAAGGGGTGAACCAAAAGCAAAAGTGACCCAGTGAGTGGTGAGAAATGAGTGGAAAAAGCTATTTGAGTATCTGCTATGTCTATGTCTGAGTCAGTGGGCTTGAAATTTTATATAAACATTATATCTAAACCTCAAAATGCCCTCGGAGGTAGGCATTCTTACCCCCATCTTATAGAAGAGGAAAATTGAGACCGTGCCAGATAAAGGAACCTGCTCCAATGCCACCCACCTTTAAGTGGACTTTGATTTTGAGACTTGGTTCTTCCCTTCTCAAGTCCATACACATCACTCTTAGAAAGAAGATGCTCAAGAACAGGTTGAGTAAAGAATGATAGTTTCCAACAATGGGATAATATAATGTCTTTAAGAATAGGTGTAGACATTATTTACCATAAAGGAATGCTGTATGTGATTTATGTTTTTGTTTTCTCGAAATGAAATGGTTTTGATGGAATTAAAAAAAAACAGGTTATAAAACAATATGTTCTCTCTAAAATACATGTGCACATTTACAAGTGTGTGTATCAAAAGCTTCATGGGAATTCCCTGGCAGTGCCCTAGTTAAGACTCCAGACTCTCACTGCTGAGGGCCTGGGTTCAATCCCTGGTCAGGGAACTAAGATCCTGCAAGCCGTGAGGCACAACACCCCCCCGCTCCCCGCCCAAAAAAAAGCTTCGTAATGGTATTATATTGTAATCACACAACCAAAATGTTGGTAGTGTAATTGTGGGTGGTTTCCATCTTTTTCTCTTGGCCAGCATCTTATTTTACAACAAACATGTGTTCTTTGTGAAAACACAATTATTTAGAAAACACTGGCTTCAATACAGTAAGAACAACAAAATAATTCTTCAAGTGAAAACTTCCATCATCAATACAACCAGCAACCCCACCACTAACACCAGTACCAGTGTTACACCACAACCACCATGACCACCCAAACTAACATCACCTCAACCGCCACCACCAGCAGCCATGATAACAACACTCATACTAGTACCACCACCAGCCCTATCACTACCACCACCACCATCTCCATCCCCATCATCAACAAGGATGCTATTGATTTCCTCATGTCCAACAGGCACCAAGCTGGTACCATATCAGCAGAGGCTGACAAAATACCACCAATGCCCTCTAGGGGCTCTGATGAGGTTAGGGAGAATGGTTAACTTCATTAAGAGACAATCTCTTTCATCTCCATATCCCCAGGAATTAGGATGGCTCTTGGCATTAGTAGGTGCTCATTAAATGTTCGATGAAGAAAAAAAACATGGCTAAAACAGCATGTGTTAACCATAAGTGTCGCTGAATTTCAAGCTATGACTTCAGCACTCCAGGCTGTGCAGATAGATGGAGTTAATCTGTGATGATGTGGTGACACCATTTTCTTCTCATTAAAATCTGCATCTGGTGCCTGTGTAGCCTGTATTAAATGCCATTTGTCATGCTATGGTCTTAGAAGGGCCCCTGGACTCTGATCCCTTAAACACACTCTGCCTCCTACACGGTCCATTTGCTATCATGAGACACAGTTAAAACTGGATGGGGCCTTCAAATGAATCTGCTCTGAACCTCTCATTTTATGTCTGGGGAAACCAAGACTGGGCCCCCCACTTTCCTGTGGGGTTTGTAGGTTTTTTCTCCTATGTTTACTGGGGAACAAAAGATCAGAATTTCCACAAGTAAAGGAAGACGAAAACCAACAGTCACCTATTTCTCTGTGAGGCACAGGCTAGAAATGTTACTCACATGGTCTCGTCTATCCTCACCACAACTCAAGGAGGTGGCATGATTTTCTCACAGATGAAGAAAGTAAGATGCAGAGTGGTTCAGTTCTCCATTCAGGTCACAGAACTGCTAAGAAGTTAAACTTAGGTCTCTCTCAATTCTGAACCCATTCTCTTTCCATTTCATTGTTCTTAGTTGTCAAGTTATCTTTCTGAAAGGTAGAGTTGTGATGATGATCTGTTAGTTAAATACCCTAGTGGTTGCCATGAGCTACAGAAGAGAATCCAGACTTTAGGATGGCATTCAAGACCCTTACATCGGCCCCAGAAAATTTTGTCCAGTTCTATTCTCTCCACACCACGCTTAAACATGATTGGGGTGCTGGTCTTCAGCTCAGGGCTCTCTTAGACTCCTGGGCCTGTGCACATACTGCTCCCCTCCCTGCAACTCTAGTCTCTGTTCTGTCCACCCAGGAGCATCCTTACCACCTTTCTGGTCCAACTTCTCTTTGCTATCAAACCTACACATGGGCCTCTGTCCCCTCACTTCCCCGGGCTGATTAACATAACACCATCTTCTCTGCCTAGAATGGTTGATTTGTACTACAGGGCTGAACTTTCCCAGTTGAACCCCAGCTACAGTTTTCTGTGTCTGCTCCTCTATGAGACCATAGCTTCTGAAGGACAGGGTCCGTATGATGCACACCCATTTAATCTTTGAGGCCCCGAACCCATAGCCCAGTTTGCACACAGTCATTGCTTACCAACTGCTTGTTCAATTTCATCTTTCCAGATTTTGTAGCTAACTTTTGGTAAAACAGTAATTAGCATTCACATCTGAAGATCATTTACAGCTGATAAAACTGCTTTTCTTGAAGATTTGATGGAGTAGGTAGGAGAGACTTAACCCAATTTGCAGAAGAGGAAAGAGAGGTACAGAGAAACTTTGCCTTAGTCAAGGTCACATCACTAGAGAAAGGGAACACTCCGGACACTGACTCAGATTTCATATGAAAATTTCAGCTCTCTTTCCAGAAATGCTCAGCTTCTGGAAGAAGTGTCCCCCCCACCCATTTTATTTGAGAGATGACAAATTATATTCACTATTGTCCTAAAGTGGTTTTCATTTCTGATTACTTAATTTGCCCAACGTTTGCTTTAAGTGGTTTTCCACGGCATGCTGTAGATGTTTGTGGTTGACTTTTTGACATTATAACACTTTAGTACAAAGAAAGCTACAGAAAGCAACAATGAAAACATTTACTAAGTATGTTTATAATCAAATATATCCCTCGGTAATTTAATTTGGAGGAAGCAGAGAGCCCGGCATTACAAACAGAGGGCTCGTTAATAATTCATAAGTCCTGAAACGGGGAAAGCTGGAAGGAAGATTTAGACTCGGGCCACAGTTGGCTGCTCTGCTCAGAACCCACCTCCGCCCACTGAGAACTGGGGATTCAGGTGCTGAAAGTCCTCTGATGGCTTGGAGTTGGTGGCTTTTGAATGGTGGTCCTAGGCAGCTCATGTTCTGAGGGGTGGAAGTCAAGGTTCAGGTCAGGCATTGGGTACAGTGAGGGAGATTCAAGGGGCCCGGGTCACTACCCCACCCACAGAGTCACCAGGTCTGAGAGGAGGACCTCTCAGCAATGGGGTCAGTCTAAGCAGTCATCCTGCTGGCATTGTTTATTCAAGGTCTTTGCCTTATCCTTGGCCTTAGCTGTTGACCATCTGGGAGACAACTGATGAGCCCAGAAAAGATGGGAGTAAGTGAAACATCTCCATCTGCCCATCTTAAAACAGCCCAGACACATACCCTGAGCTTTAGAGTGTGGAAGGGCTTTCCCACTCATCCTCTCCTTGGAGTCTCCCCACTACTATGAAACACCAGCACTGCTCCTGTGGATTGCATTCACAACCCAGCGGGAGGCGAAGGCCCAGAGTGGCCATGCCTTGATCAAGTCCCAGCTTAAATCTGGTGTGGAAACAAGATGACAACCCATGACCCCTGCCTGTGCATGTCTCCCATGTCCACAGAACAGAGGAGGTATGAATTGTGTCACATGTGTACACTTTCCTGATGATTTCATGATCTAAAAGATGGGACCAAGAGGTTTGGTTAATTTCTTTGGAACTTAGTCATCTAAGGAATTCTAATGAGTTTAGGGGAAAGAAATGACAAAAGACAAGTACAGGTCGTTTATAGAAAAGGAAATACACATGGCTTTTAAGCCTATGAAAATATGCAAACTTTACTGAAGATAAGAGAAATGCAAATTACAACTATTGTGAGATATTAGTTTTCATCTATCAGATTGGCAAAGATCAAAGAGTCTAATAAAACAAAGTGTAGGCTGAGGAGAGGCAGCTCTGTGTAGTATTTCACTAGTGTTGGGAGTGACAACCACCGCTACCCCACTAGAGGGAGGCCAGGCAGTGAGTGCTGTGAGAATAAACATCCACAGACACTTTATGGCAAGTGTGTATGAAGAAAAATATATAAAGATAATAGCTGAAATAGTTTCTGTAGAATCAAAATATAAGTGCCCTAAATATTAATAGGAAGTTGCTTAAGCATTTTTTGTTACATGCAGACATAAACACCGATGAACACACAGTGGAAGCCTAGTTCCTAAAAAGAATGAAGAAATGAAGTTTAGCTCTTCATATGTTTAGTTCTTCATCTATTCTCTCTGTATGTACACATATGTATCATATATATTTCATACCTTCAGACATAAATATTGATATATGTGTATATGTGTGTATACATACATATCACACAGACACACACACACCACACTGATATGGATATCATAATATATTCTCATTTGTATGAAAATAATTAAAAACCTCATGTGCATGGGTGTGTGTACATACACACACACACAAGACTGGTTTCCATATATCTTCTTTGTAGTATTGACTATAAAATGCAATTTATTTAAAAACATAATGGAAGCCTGAATTGAAATCTCCACGTAAAAGAATTTTGGGGGAACAAAATTCAGGTCCCTTATTACGGTACTGTAGCTATTTGAAGATAATAAAGTTGACGTTAATATCCTTTATGTTTTTCTTTACATGCCCTGTTGTTTCATGCTGTCTGCATCTCTATCACTCCTCCCTGAGGAGTCTCCCCTGCACATCCTCTGTGAAGCTCAGCGTTCAGAATTAAATAAAAAATGCCAAGTGTGCTCTAACTGGCACAGGCTAGAGCAAAGCTGTCACCTCCCTTTCCTGAGACATGACCACTGCTAATATAGTCTAAGAACATGAAGCATTGTTAAGTGGACTTATCCCCATGTGAATGAAGTTCTAGTGTGAACTAAGATCTCAATTTTCCTAACTCTGTGCCTAAGTCTTATTTACCATCTTATCTCAATATCTCCCCAGGACCCAACAGTGGAGTCTTCCTTGACATTCTTCCCTTTTAACCATTTTCCACCCCCATTCTCTGGCTCCTCCCCAGTTCTACTTCAACCACAGCCCCTTAGTCACCTCTTCCCCACTTAGAAAGCAGATGTTTCCTGGCTGAGCCTTGACTGGGATACATATATATTTTTCCACTGTGTCACCAATGGTACCATCAGGGCTCCTTTTCCAATAAGATGCTGATTGGTCAAAAATGGCTTCCAGTAACTCAGCCTTTGTTTTGTAAAAACATTATTGCAACATTGTATAACACTTTAGAAATGTTTCAAATTTAGGCTGGCTGGTGATTTAGCAGACTAGGGGGCTAGCATATGGAGTCTGCTATGCTCAAGAGGCTGTGGTTTTATTTCTGGCACCACCAGGCAAGTCAGGATTAGCAACAAGGGGGACCTTCTCAGATCTGAGCGGCCCAGGCAATCAGGTGTGGTTACTTTTCTTGGACCAGGAGCCCAAGTCTTATGGGCATATGGGGGAGAAAAAATTTGGATATCCAAAGGCAATCAGTTTCTAATAATCTCGGTATATACATGATTCATTTGTTCCTTCAAATTTAGCCATCTACATTGTGCCAGGGACAGAGCTGTTTAAGATACAGAAGACCTAGGTCCTGCCTTCAAAGAATCCATATTCTAATTAAAGATACAGGAAAGGTAATACAAATTACAGACCAGCTTGAGAATTGCAAGGTGCAGAGATTTTGTGGGCACCTGCAAGTGAGACATTGACAAGATGGTAGTTGATTTGAGTTTAGGATCTTCTCCCACATTTATGTGTCTATATTCAGTTACTATTTATTAAGAATCCTAGAAAGTAGAAGAGCGAGGGACATTTCAGACGAAAGGAATGACATGCAGCATTCCTGGATGTAATACAGAAAAGGTCATATGTTGGAAGTCACGAGTATCTATCACCCCAGCTTCTCTGGGTGTGATCACAGGCCATTGGTTCGCCTGCAGAACCCCTGGCTTTTAGCCTTCTGGGGGAACGTTCTCTCGCTCCCGTGTGGGCACCCACGCAAAGCTGGAGTCTTGTACAACATCATCCCAGCACTGTCCACTGTGTTCCTGAGCCCGTCGGTGATAAAGTGTTCATGATAATGACTGATTTGCAGCTCAAAGGCAGGAGGAGGTCCAGCCAGCTCTGGCTTTGCTCATTATCAGCCGTGAGAGCTTACACCATTCACTAAACCCTGGGAACCTCAGTTTCCTCATTTGTCGAATGTGCGTGAACCGCTCATACCTGCCCGATGGGTATGATGGTGTCAGGATCAAGGTACACATCACATTGTGTGAAATGGGCTCAGTGGTCTACAAAGCACTTCGCAAATGGCAGTTATCACATAATTTCCATTGCTAGCAACAGTAATTATTTGAAACTCACACTGAGGCCACTGGTTTCATATTTTGACAGATCTGAGGGTCAGGGACTAATTCTTTAACTCAAGTCCTGTTATCTGTCGCCCTACAATTTCCCATCCACCTTACTAGGACTTCCTCTCAGGACACATGGAATAAGTGTAACCATTCTTCCCTGTGGCAGCCATCCCTGGGTCTGAGGGCTGCTGTCCTGCACCCACATTCTCTGTTCTTCCTTCCCAGTCTGTCCTTGGGAACTTTGAGAGCAGATGTGGATACATTGAAGAGTGATGCAGTTTTTGTTCAGGGCCTCCCTGAGGGAAAGTGCTTGTCTCATTCCATCGATCTCTTTGGGAATTCCCCTTCGCTCCTGTAAAATAAGACGTCGGAAAGGAAGACAGTGTGCTTTCTACGCCCTATCCCACCCATTATCAGCCTGCACATTGTGGAATTTTCTGGATTGTTCTCTGAATTTCTCCACAGCTGGAGTGGAATCCCCTAGGAGGGAATCTGGGGCCACGCAGAAAGAGGGTGAGGGAGGGTCAATGAGTAGGAACACGGGTAGAGGGAGGGGCTGTGGTCCCTTGTAAGCTTGAGGATATGAATCAGAGCATGGCGGCTCATCTATCATCTGGAGATCCAGGGGAGGCTGATGACAGCATTAGGACAAGGTAGGAGCTTCCAGGAAGACAGCTGAAGTGCAGTCCCAGGGTTTCTGAACCAGGAGACCTGAATGCACACAGCATCACCCTCCTGGTGGTGAGTGAGTGTCTCCCTGATCACTTGAGACCCCCTTCTTCTTCTCCAAGAGGCATTTGCGATGACCAATGTTTTATCTGCTTATTTATATTGGTCTTGATTCTCACATGTTGATATCTAGAGGGAATGAAAAGGGCACAGAAAAAAGGAGAAAGGTGGGAGGGATGTCTTACTTCCCCCCCGGCCCTTCATTTTTAGAACAACAACAAAGAACAGCAATGGCAAAAATGCCATCAGCCCTGTAAGGAGTCACGGCAGGTGGATGGAAAATCTGACCAGGGTGGGGCGGGGAGGATGTTGTCAAGCTCCGTGACCTTAAGTGTCTACCCCCTCCAATTTCTCTGGCTACCCCGTGGGCTCCACAGGAGATGAACAGGTGGAGGTTTCCAAAGGGGTTTATAGAAAAAATAGCATCCAGGCAAGGGAGCGTTTTGCTTGGACCCTATAAGGAAGACAGTGCCGGGGTTAGGTGCTCTGAGCTGGGAAAGGAGACACCAGCCACCCAAGGGGATCATGATTGGGGGTGGGGGTGGACGGGCAGTGAAAGACTTAGCTCAAGCAAAGATGTTGTGGAAGTACCAAGGCTGAAACCTAGGAAATCAAAATCATACATTGAGTTGGGTTGGGGTGCTGACACCCCTCAAGCTCCTTACACAGCTGCTTTGTAAGGCACCCCAAGCTTATATTGACTTGTTCTCAAGCTACTGTTTCTACAAGAATACATGCCTTGTTAGAAAAGGACCCAGGTCCATTTTCTACTGTTTCCTTGCACTGCATACAAATTCCATAAATGGACCTTGAAGCCTTGGAGGCAGGAATAAAGTGCCATGTTAGGAGCAAGACGGAAGCAGGGGGAGGAAACAGACTCAGAGTGGGACAAAAAGAGAGCAAGGGATGGGGGCTGTGACTGCCTGTGGACACCAGTCTGGGCCACTTGGGCAGGGCTTGCCCAACTCCCTGTGACTCCGGAACAGGCTCTGAGCAGTCAGCCAGCTGCACCTTGCACAGCCTTGACAGGCAGACTGGGTGTGTGATCTGCTGCAGGGCTGGCGACTGCAATGTCACCCTACAAGGGTCTTCTCTCATTAGGAGGGAGATGGTTGGGTCTGGAGGGAAGTGGGCCTTCATTAAGGAAGCGGCGCTGCTGGGGCCATGTGTTTACTGGAAGATGAGCAAAGTGACACCCTTAGAACAGAGTGGAAAATACAGAGGAGAGAAGGGCCGGCTCAGAGTTGGGGGGAGAACAGCGGCTCCAGCCAATCATGCCTCTATTCGGATGCCATTAGTGGGTTTGGCAGGCGAGCTCACCATCTACTTCAGAGGACCATGGCACAGATTAAGGGAGGCTGGATGCTAATTTGCACATATGGAAATGCTTTTTCTCGCCGTCGAGGCTCTGTTGTGGACAGATGGAATTAGCGAGAACTTCGAAGTCGTGAAGGCAAACACATCAAAAAAAAAAAAAAAAAAGCAAGCCTCTCTTTTCTTTCCCACTTTTTCTCTTTCTGTCCACCTCCCTTTTTTTTTTTTCCTTTTTTCTTTCCATGATTCCCCTGTCCTTCTGTTTCTTTTTCCTTACTGTTGTGTGAATGTTTAGACTGCACAAGAGTAAATAAAATTGACCCAGAATGGCTCCTGGCATTAATAATGCATTGATCATATTTCAATTACAAATCATGCTTTAACAGAGAAGAGCTCCCAAATTAGTTGTGAGATTCGAGGAGCCCAAAAAGCCCTGATGAATGAAGGCCAGTCTTCAGAGCACTGTGGCCTCCCTCCTGGCGTTGACCTGGGGAGGCTGAGACCGTGTGTTCCTGCAACCCCTCTCCTGCCTGTGTCCTCAGTCCTCATGTCCCAGTTGGCTTGTTGGCTCCAGTGGGGGGATTACTGTCCCCAAAGAGAAGACTCTTCAGATGCACCAGCCTTGCTTCAGGGCTGAAACAATAAATCTGATGGGATTACCTTTTATTATTGGTTTTCTTTCTTCCTTGTACTCTGTTCCTTCGACTGGGAAGGTCTGTAATATTTTATTTATTTGGCACCCTAACCAGGTTTAGCATCCTTTCAGAACTTGACATGTAGAGGTGCTACCTAGCTGAGATGCCGACCTGGGCAACTGTCCCTCCTCAGGGCTTGGCAAACTCTTCCATAAAGGGCCAGATAGTAAATCTTGTCAGCTTTCAAGACCAGAGGTGTCTCTTGCACGTAGGAAAGCAACCATAGAGAATATATAAGCAAATGGGAGTGGCTGGGTTCCAATAGAGCATTGCTTACACAGACAGTTTGATGTCCAGATTTGGCCCAAGGGCTGTAATTTGCCACCCCTGGTCCAGGAAAATCTTGAATTGTAGAAGTCATGCAGTTCGGTCTACCCTTCTCAGACTCTGCTTTCTACCTTATCCAAGGGCTACATGAATATATGTCTTGAATATAAGAAGAATGTTCTGATCCTGCTTTGTCCCAGTTAACTTCAGAGTCCTCACCTCCAGGCTCTTCTCTTCCTTACCTAGTCATCCACATCGAACTGACCTTCTCTCCCATATTTAATTCCCCAGGGGACCCTCCCAGGATTATAGCTTTTGGGTTGAGGATATTCCCCCAGGTCAACAGTATTAAAAGAAGACACAGGATCACTATGGACATTCACATTCATGTCCATTTAACATTGTCCCAGCCACTGGATCATCAAGCCATGCTCCATGAGGGCAGGGACCTTGCTTGTCTGTTAAAATATACTGGTATTTTTATATATGCATACTCAAAATTGTATACTCATATAGTTATGTATATAGAGAGAAAAATACACAGATTCACAGGCATTGCAATAAAAGATTGAATAAATGCATGGATGGACAGAAGATGGATGGATGAATGAACTATGAAAAGGCAAGCCTTAGAAATGATCTAATTATCTAAATCTCTAAACTATTTAAATTCACTATTTTTCCTAATTTTTTATAACCCATGTTCTCTTTGTTTAATATGAATTTAATAAGAATTTCATACCTTCTCACATTTTAATTTGAGGAAGAATTTACTTTACAAAACAGAAGTGCTCTGAGAATTATAACACGGAATACAGGCATAAAACAGTGTTGTTTTTCTCCACCTTGCTCATCTTGATTGCTATTTGAAAATGTCCAATATATGTAATATTGTCACCCCCAAAAATTGCCATTATTATGATTAGTATAATTTAGAATTCATAAAAATTAAAAATGATTATGAAAATAAAAGGTAATAAAATATTGAATTTGTTGTTATACATCTGTTCTTGCACAAATTCTGATCAGAGGCACATTCTCGCTGCCAGGTTAAGATTCATCCTTTATTTACTGCTGACATTATAACTTTGGTTCAAAACACTACACTTGTAAAACAGTAAAAAAAAAAAAAATCCTCTAGTGATTTTTGAATAGGAAGCTGAAATTTAAATTACCATGTGCTCTGAATGCTTCTTCAAACTAAATTCAGTTCTATTGGGCCTTTCCAGGTATTGGAGAAGATTCCTTTTGTAGTCATCCCAAACTGGGCAAGAGTTGGTTTCAGATACATAGTGACAGTTTGAACGGCCTAACTTCTATTTAATTAGAAAAATAGACTCGGGAAGGTTTTTCTCACTCATTACTCTAGGATTCCTGGTATAGCAGGAAAAAGTGTTCCATGAAATTTTAAAAATGGTGCAGAAATGGAGTTCAGTATTAGCCACCTGCCCTGGAGAACATGAATGGTTGAAAAGCAAGAAAAGAATGAAAAGAAGAGCTACAAAAGAAGGGAACAATTGCCAAGTTTCACTAATGGGTTGTGGAAAGTACAGACAGAGAAGAAACAGAATCCAGTTCAGTTTGCCTCTAACAGACTGTGGAATTTGGGGGCACATCTCTGACCATAAGAAAATCATCTCCAAGAGGAAGAGAAAGAGACAGAGCACCAGCAGTCAGACAGCCCCCCTGGCTCAAATTTTGGTCTGAAATTCAAGGTCATGCCTCTGCTTCCATACCTGGTCTCAATACCATCGTATGCTGCTAGCCTACCAGCCAAGGACACTGATGGAACTTCCCATCCCTGCCACCCCTCTCCATAGCTTTGCTCTATGTATGTAGCACAGTTGGTGGTCAATACAATCTCCCCTTGTTACTTCCACCCACACCATGGGCAGAAACCAGCTTTAATTTACAGACACCAGAACCTGAATATTATGAGCACTAAGGGAAGCACACTTTATGAGGGAGGCTTATCCTCTGTGTCTAAAGTTGTGCTTTGACTATATAGTATATGTTTTTTGAATGGTATAGATTCTGGCACATCAAAGCCAGGAAAAGGATGACAAATATACAAGGTGCCTTAACTGTTTGCTATCTTCATATTTTCATGACGTTTTCAGATTTTAAAGTAAATACCTGGCCATTATGAAATAAATATATATACTTGGACTCCAGAACAATAAAGAGATGACAATACAAATCACCCATAATCTCCTAACAAAGAAAAAATATTATTTGACTTTTAGAATTTTTCATGTGTGCTTGTGTTTATTTACATTATGGCCATTATGTTGATAATACATTTTTTTCGTTTGCTTTTTTCACTCAACTCTGTGTTGTAAATATTTTTGCAAGTGTTCAAATTATTCTGAAATACAACTTTTTATGACCGGCTGTCCATTGTGATTATATAAGAATTTATTTACCATTCCCCCTCTCATTGAGTTTTTAGGTTCTCATTTTGTGGTTGTTCGTTTTATAAAAACACCCCAATGTCTATCTTTCTGACTGCTCTAATCTACATTCCTTCTTACTGGGGGCTCTTTCTCTGTGCAATCTTATTTTCTTAGGCCTGCTTGGGACTTTCCTCTTCAGCAAAGCTTTCTTGGTTCTTCAAAATATAACAAATGGTTTTTTTTTGTTTGTTTGTTTGTTTGTTTGTTTTTTTTTATGCGTTACGCGGGCCTCTCACTGTTGTGGCCTCTCCCGTTGCGGAGGACAGGCTCCGGACGCGCAGGCTCAGCGGCCATGGCCCACGGGCCCAGCCGCTCCGCGGCACGCGGGATCCTCCCAGACCGGGGCACGAACCCGTGTCCCCTGCATCGGCAGGCAGACTCCCAACCACTGCGCCACCAGGGAAGCCCCTAACAAATGGTTTTTTACATTTCTGAATTTGATACCTAAATAGATGTCTATTAGTTCAAATGTAGAATGTTTTGTTAGACATGCTTTACTGTCTACCCTAGCTGAGCCAGATTGTATATAGGTAAACACAGACAATTTGCTTTCCCTTTCTGCTCTCAGAATCTCTAGGTAATTACCTACCTCTCAGACTTGATGTGAGGATGAAGTGGGCTAGCAGATATAAAGTACTTAGAATAGGAACTGGCACACAGAAAGTTCTCATCAATCTTAGTTTTACTATGGCATTAATTTAGCTACAAAGTAGTTTTCCCCAATAATGAGCACTCTTGAATAAAAACGTACACATACCTACACAAACACATGCACGCACACGTATGCATATAGACTCAGTACCTAGCACAGTGCCTGATTTGTGGAGCTCAGGAATTATTAGTTGAATGGAAAAGCTCCAGATTAATTTTATTAACATTAACATCATAAGGCCTTTTGCTCAATGGATATGCTAATAAAAGTGTTACTTATAATGAGATTTTGCATCTACTATAGAGTATTTATTTATAGCTCTCAGAGTCACATATATTTTAGGATTGTATAAATAAAACCTTTTTTTATCTAGAAGACTCTCATATCACTTAAAAAAAGGACTTTAGAGACATTCTAATAACTGCCGTATGTTCAATGAGAGAGACTCTTTTCATCATACAAAAACGAAGTTAGTTAATTGAATGGTTACGATGGCTGCAGAAGGGGTTTATAAAAGTCACAATTAAGAGGAACCCACTGTAAGAAAAGGCGAAATGTATTTTCTTTAGGTTCCCATAAGCTGCATTTTCAATGCACAGATTTAAGAAAATTCCCTTTCCAAATCCTCTTTTGTCCCACATGAAAGGGATGATGACTTTTACTCGGCAAACCCGGACTTTAAAAAAACGAAATAAAAGGACTGTTTATTCTAAGTAGAACATCATGGGCTTCGTCACAGCCGTTTCATGACAGTCTCCCTCCAGCTGGTTTTATTTATCCCTCAACTTCCAATAAAACTTATGTTTTATTTCAAGGGGCAAAATCCATAATTAACTTTTCAACTAGTGGCAGTGGTTTCTTTTGGTGCCACCAACAGTGCTGAACTCAGCCTTAAAAAAATAAAAGTAAAAATAAAAGACCTGGTGTAGATCCTTTCACTGGTCCCAGGGAGGTGTGCTCTCTAGAGAGTTTGACAATGATAAGACACATTATAGGGCTTGACTTGGTTGCACAAGGAGAAGCAGAAGAGTCATACGACAAAGGTGGGAGCTCAAATTTCCCTCTTCTTTCAAGGGTAGATGCTTGGAGGATAAATGTATCTCCCATTCCACTAGATGACAGATTGGATAGATAGATGGATAGATAGACTGTTATAGATAGATAGATAGATAGATAGATAGATAGATAGATAGATAGATGATAGATAGATAGACAGATATGCATGTACCCATATCTGCCCGTATCTATGTATCTATCTATCATCTATCTATTGTTGGATCACCTGGTCAACCTACTCAACTACCAAGCAGGCTAGCATATTTACCAAACAATGTTTTTCTCCTCCAGTGTCCTCAGCATACTTTCTAAACATAACGAATAATTTAAGAAGGAGAAAACCTGAGAGAAATCACATTTTCATTGATAACATAGAGAGTGCCAATGTAAAGCGAAAGAGAGGTTGAGAAAGTAAGAGGGAAAAACCAAATAAGAGGGAAAGAAGAGCGAATCTCTATGCAGCCATCTGCCTCTCCACTTCTCTGACACAGAGAGAGCAATGCAGGAAGCACATGGTGGAGGTGCCCTGGACTCTTGGTGACTACACTGGGTAGATTTACTTTTCCCCACATCATAGAGCCTGAACAGTTGTTTAGATGCTAGCTTACCTGGATCCTCCCAGGAAAGTTGTAGTCACGCTCCAGAGAAATTGGGAGCACTCAGGAAGGATTCAGGGTTTAGGAGCTCCCCGGGGAAGCCAAAGTCTTTTTCTAGGAGTAGGCTGCCCTCAACAGGGAGAGGCCTGGCCAAATCATGTCCAGGCAGCTGTGTGCAAGCCCCAGGCTATGGGAAACACTTTCCTGGTGGGTGACTGGGTGAGCAGGGACAGGTCACACCCTGAAATCAGGCCAGCCTGGGTTCTGGCCCTTTCTCTGTTCCTTCCTGGCTATTACAGTTGGAGTAACTCTTCTTCTTCTTTTTTTTTTTTTAAACATCTTCATTGGAGTATAATTGCTTTACAATGGTGTGTTAGTTTCTTCTGTATAATAAAGTGAATCAGCTATACATATACATATGTCCCCATTTCTCCTCCCTCTTGCGTCTCCCTCCCACCCTCACTATCCCACCCCTCTAGGTGGTCACAAAGCACAGAGCTTATCTCCCTGTGCTATGCGGCTGCTTCCCACTAGCTATCTATTTTACATTTGGTAGTGTATATATGTCCATGCCACTCTCTCACTTCGTCCCAGCTTACCCTTCCCCCTCCCCGTGTCCTCAAGTCCATTCTCTACATCTGCGTCTTTATTCCTGTCCTGCCCCTAGGTTCTTCAGAACCATTTTTTTTTTTTAGATTTCATATATATGTGTTAGCATATGGTATTTGTTTTTCTCTTTCTGACTTACTTCACTCTGTATGTCTCTATGTCCATCCACCTCACTACAAATAACTCGATTTTGTTTCTTTTTATGGCTGAGTAATATTCAATTGTATATACGTGTCACATCTTCTTTATCCATTCTTCTGTCCATGGACACTTAGGTTGCTACACTTGGAGTAACTCTTCCTGTTGACCCTCCTGTGCCCTGTTCTCTCTACCTGAGAAAGGTAAGTGGAGAGAAATGAGGTTGGGCTCCCAAGGCTCCCAGCATGATGTCTGACACTGGACATTTAAAATGTGAGTTCCACCCCGTTTATATTCAGCAGGTACATCAAACTCCTCCAGAATCTCTACAATACCCAGCACTTTAGTTTTCCCTTCCCTTTCATTTATGAATAAAACAAGTCTCCATTTCATGAGAGTCCAGAAATCCCTACGATCCTGGACTGAACTGCTGAGGCTGTCTCTCATCCTTACTCTCAGAACTCAGTGACTGGTCTGCACTGGCTTCCCTCCCTCCCTGCCCTTTGATCACTCTTGCTGCCCATTGCCCCTGCTTTCTCTGGTCGTACCCTAAAATACATATTCGGGAAATAGGAGCACAGGGTTCAACCACATACCAGCTGTGTATTCTTGGGTAAAATGTTCAGCATCTTTGTGCCTCAGTCTTTCCATCTGCAAACTGTGGATAATAACAGTATCTACCATATTCTTTTTCTATTGAGGCAATATTTTCTCTCTGTTACTTGTGTAAATTCCTTACCAAGACACATGGCGCCATGCCCACATTTAGTGAATAGAGACACTCTCCCTGTACCGTCCTATGTGTAGGTCATGCAATATGAGACATGAAAGGATGAAATAGCCATATATCTGAGTTGTTCCTGTGTTTCAGTGGTTGCAGCAGAAGTGTGGGGTGGGGTGCATTTGGTGCTGGCACAAGAGAACATCCCTGGTGTCACCCAGGTAGTACTTTGGACCTGTGCAATGGTGGGTCCATTTTACACTAGATCCCCCAGCATGAGATGCTTCTTTCCTTCCAGAGGAGCTTATCCTGCCCTTCCAGTCACCCTGCTACCTCAGGACGCTGTCCCCAGACAGAGAGAATGGAGCCACAGCAGCTACATGGGCACTGAGCTTGGAGAGACACTCAGTCCACTGTCCCAGGTCGTTCGTTGTCAACTCGTCAAGCAGAGAGCTGGCTGTTTGCAGAGGATAAAGGATGGAATCAACGCTGTCTGTAGAAATGCACTCTACTAAGGGCTGCATTTTAAGCAACTGTTGAGTAGAGAATGTGGCTTAATAAATGAAGGCACTGAAGCAAACCTGTCCTTTTTAGTACAGCTCAGAGGTGAGGGGACAGGACACACTAGAAGACAATGAAGAAGCCAGGGTGGCCTGGCACAGGCACAGATCCCTGGGAACACATGTTATTTTAGGAAAGGAAATGGAGAGTGATACTGAACTCATCGTACATCAGCCCATCGAGGAGTCACATAACGTTCTTATGAAGAATGAGAGGATGGTAACTCTCAAAACCTGCTTTTGTTGTCTTTGCAGAGTATCAGGTTAAAAAGCCCCTCTCTTGAGTGTGATATGCGCCTTGCTGGACCAGGCAGCATCAACCTGACTAAAAAAGATGTTTTCACCAGTAAATAATAGGAGCCACAACTCAAATGGACTGGGTGATGTACTACATCACACTCCGAAGAGATGGATGGTAGAGAGACTCTGGAGAAATCAGCCCAACTAAGGAGCCAAAGATCCTTCTGTTTTCTCTCGACCTTCCTGAGCACATGGAAAATGTTCCCAGACCAGTATCCCTCAAAGTTCAACACTACAAAGATGCAAACCCCACAGTGAAGGGTGTGTTAGTTTCATAGGGCTGCTATAACAAACTATCAACTTTTAAAAGAGACAGTGTCTCACAGTTCTGGAGGATGGAAGTTATGCCCCCTCTAAAACTTATAGGAGAGAATCCCTTCTTGATTTCTTCTAGTCTCTGGGATTTGCTGGCCATCTTCTTATATGTTCCTTGGCTTGTAGCTGCATCACTTCAACCTCTACCTCCATCATCACATGACGGTCTTCTCTCTGTGTCTCCATGTTCTGTGTCTCCATGTTTCCCTACAGTGTTCTCTCTCAGTTTCTTCTCCTCTCTTATGAGGACATCAGAAATATTGGATTAAATGTCCAACCTACTCCAGAATTACCTCATCCTAACTAATTACATCTGCAATGACCCTATTTCCAAATCAGCTCACATTCTGAGCTACTGGGAGTTAGGGCTTCAACATATTTTTTTGGAGGACTGAATTCAATTCATAGCAAGGGATATCTCTGCTTTGTGTATCTTTTAATAAGAGAGAAAATATTTCCCAGAAATAACAAGTGTTCCTTTTACCTTTCATTGGTCAGCATTGGGTCACACGTCCCCAGTTTACCAATCACCAGCCAGGAGAATGCAATTTCTATGGTAGATCACAATTTACTTTTCCCCCAGCTTTATTGAGGTATAACCAACAAATAAAATTTTATATATTTAAAGTGAACAGTGTGATGATTTGTGAAATGATTACCACACCCAAGTTACAAATGCATCACCTCACATAGTTGCTTTTTTTTTTTTTGGTGAGAATGCTTAAGATCTACTCTCTTAGCAAATTCCAAGCACTGTATACAACACAGTGTTATAAACTATAGTCCTCAGAACTTCTCCATCTTGTAAGTGAAAGATTACAAGAAGACCAACATCTGCCCATTTTCCTCACTCCTCAGCCCATGGAAACCACCACCATTCTACAGTCTGATTCTTTGAGTTCAACTTTTTTTTAGATTCTACATATAAGTGAGATCACAAAGGATTCGTTTCTCTCTATCTGGTTTATTTCTCTCATAGTGATGTCCTCCAGGATTTTACTTCTTTTTATGGCTGAATAATATTCCATTTAGTATATACATTATATATATAAAATATATACATTATATGCATATATATAATATACATATATACATAATATATATTGCCACATTTTCTTTATCTATTTATCCATTGAACAAGAATGAAAGGCATAGGGCTTCCCTGGTGGCACAGTGGTTGAGAGTCCGCCTGCTGATGCAGGGGACGCAGGTTCCTGCCCCGGTCTGGGAAGGTCCCACATGCTGCGGAGCGGCTGGGCCCGTGAGCCATGGCCGCTGAGCCTACACATCTGGAACCTGTGCTATGCAACGGGAGAGGCCACAACAGTGAGAAGCCTGCGTACCGCAAAAAAACAAAAAAAAAGAATGAAAGGCATAGTGTCAAATACCATCATCTTTTGTCTGGTCTTCCTGACTTTACTATCTCCATGCTTCATTGCTTCTTCCACCAAGAGCCTGAGGTATCTACATGAAGCACAAGTTACTTTCCTTTGTTCCCCTTGAACCTGAACAGATTCTCCAGAAGGAATTCCAAGCTCCTTAGTGCCCTGCAACTAACTCCCTATGATCTAAATCTTCAATCACCTTCGGACCCATTAAGGACCATTTATTTTCACCCTTCAGTGAGAAATTCAGTGATTTGCCTCTCGACACAAACCCTCTTTTCATCCTCCAAACTTTGACTCAAGTACACCTCCCCATGACAAATCCCAGATGGCCATCCATTTCTCTGTGCTCCTCCTTTCTGTCCTGGTGTGACCTGGGCTTGTGAGTTTGTTGATTGGTCAGTCTAGCATCTTCCACTCACTCCTCAGCTCACGGAACACTTTCTTCAGGTCTAAGGCAACTTCTCAGACTCTCTCAGGTGGAGGGACTCATCCTTTCCTCTTGGTTTTTGCCAGTCTCTGTTCCGGCATCTATAACAGCTCTCAGGATCGACAACTGTGTTGATGTTGATGACATCTGCATTATTACATCCATCCTTGTGTTAGACTGAGGGTGTCTCTGGGGGGACACACGCCTACTTACCTCTGCAGTGCCTGACCACGTGCCAGCAACAGGAACAGGTGATCTCAGTAAACAGCTCATTATAAAGTGCTAAGGTGTATGCATAGAGCTTTGAGAAACATGTACTAAATAAAGAGGAAGGTTTTAAACTATGTACACAGGAAAAATGTTATGGAAGCTTCAAAAGCTGGCTTTCACACACATTGCCTATTTAATGCTTACCAGGTTCTGGGTGGTAGCAATGTCCCCTTGGTAAATTAAGGAGTTGAAGCTCAGAGAAGATAAATCAATTCTCCAAGGTCACTGAGCTAGTAAGTGGCAGAACTTAGAGTCAAATTTGAGTACTCCAGCCCTTATTGCATGGCTCCAAAATGCACACCCAGGACATGGCAGGGCTGAATGCTTTTTCCTTGCCTACATTATTGGAATTTTGCTTGATTTTTATGGGTCTGCAGAACACAGCTGGGAACAAGACTAGGTATTAAATAGCAAGCACGCAGCAAAACTTGGATGTCTGAGCTGCCAACTTGGACTGGCTAGAAATCCACAAGGGTGTGGAAATTAGATACACACAGAAGGTTCCTGCAGTGTGTCCACTAAGTTTATTCAGGCAGCTGTTTTCTGGAATCCACCCCAGTGCTATATTTTAGCTGTTATGGTGGATGAGAATTGTTTTCCCTATAATTCTTGGTTCTCCATGAGCAGAGGGTCAGAGGGGTGGCTGGTGTGTAGAGACCCCATTTCACTGCTTCCTAATTTATATCCTCGATAACGTGGGCCTTCTGCCTCCTGCTTCCCAGGGACTGAGGCTATGACCCAATTCTCTTCTTTTCCTCCCGGGTCTGCTTCATCCCATTTTGGAAATTCAGTGAGTTACCCAGAAAGGATGTAACATTGCCTTAAGCAACACCACCCAACTGTAGAGCAACATTGTCCAAGAGAAGGAGGATGTGAAAAGAGATACATAGCCTGTGTGTGGAAGAGGCAGTGATGGCCTAAAATCTCGGCTGTAAGGCTGGGCAGTTTAGTTAGCCCCTTTCAATGTCAATTTTCTCATCTGTAAACAGGGGCGATATAAGTCACAGCTTGTCAGAAGGATTAAATGAGGAATTGTCTTTGGAGGGCCATGTCTCTTAACCAATGCCAGCTTGGTGTCTGGGCATGTGACTAGTGAATGGTAATTAAAAATAATAATTGTATGTAAAACACAGAGTTTCTGGCACATAATACATATTTGATAATTATTAGTTGCTATTTTTATAACAAATATGATGAAAACCTGATTAAGATGAGTACTAAAGGGCTTCCCTGGTGGCGCAATGGTTGAGAGTCCACCTGCCGATGCAGGGGACACGTGTTCGTGCCCCGGTCGGGGAACATCCCACATGCCACAGAGCGGCTGGGCCCGTGAGCCATGGCCACTGAGCCTGTGCGTCCAGAACCTGTGCTCCGCAACGGGAGAGGCCACAACAGTGAGAGGCCCGCGTACCGCAAAATAAATAAATAAAAGGTGAGTACTAAAACAGAATTGCGAGCGACCATTCAAGATGCTGTGAGGACAGTGTACGTTAAGTCTGACAGATTCCAGCTGGGTTCTAGAGACTCACACCAGGGACCCATGGAAATCTAAACCCACTGGCCAATAGTTTGACAGTGACAGCAAGTCATTCCTGCCACTGCCGCTGATGGCGACCTAGCCTTTTAAACTGAAGCACCACGACAGACGCACAGCTGCGTGCAATTGTGCTTGGAGAACGTGCATGATTCTGTGTGTACCCTTGAATTTCTGGTCTGGCTGGACAGGGATGTTATGGTTAATAAAATAGTCCAACATGCAGCAGACACAGACCCTACACCTGATTTTGGCCTGGAATAACTTCTTGACTTCCGACACCTTCCTGAGACAGGACGCATTGGACCAATACCTTTCCATATAGTTTGCCAGGTTTGGGCACAACCACAATAAACCAATTTCACTGTTTGTCTTTGAGTAACATGGGACCTAGAAGAAAAGATAGATCATTGCTCTTCTCCTTACAAATCCTAACGCTGCCCTTTGAATGAGATGCGTTTACAGGTATCACTATTATTGTTGATGTCTTTTAAAAGTGAGAGCACATATTGCTTTTAAGAGAGCTTGAAATGAATGACATTAATGAAATTAACAAGGAATGTAACTCATGACTTTGGAAAGGCCTAGTGAAAAAAGAATATTTGGGGGATGGGTGATGTTAGAGAGGCTGACATATTGCCTCCCCAAAACACTGTGAGATGTGTCGATTCCTGTCTTTCATGAACATTTTGTCATGTGTTTCTGTGGATTTTTCTGCCTCCCCAGCACTTCACTGCTGGGAAGAGAGGCAGAGGGCTGGCACTGTGCTTTATGTAACCCCCTCCTATTTCATCCTTTTCCTTGAGCACAGCATCCCTTGTCCTTGCCCGTGGCCTTGGTGCACTTGCTGGACGGGACTGTCTTCTCGGAGATTAAGGGAGAGCCTGGAGGTCATCATCCTTGGGAGGACCCCCCAGTGTCCTCACACAGAACAAGTCCCTCCCCCTGACAACCCTGAGGTTTCCACGCCCACCTCCATCGTGCAGTTTGCTAGGACGGCTGTAGCAAAGTGTCACACACAGGATGGTTTAGAACAACAGAAATATTTCTTCCAGTTCTGGAGGCTGGAAGTCCGAGATCAAAATGTTGGCAGGGCTCCTTATGAGGCTCTGAGGGAGAATCCGCTCTCTGCCTCTCCCCTAGATTCTGGTGGTTTACTGGCAATCTTTGGTGTTCTTTGGCTTGTAGAAGCATCACCCTGATTTCCACATTTATCTTCACATAGCCTTCTCTCTCTATGTGTGTCTGTATCCAAAAGGGCCCCTTTTATAAGGACACCAGCCATATTGGATCAGCACCCACCTTAATGATCTCATTTTAACTTGATCATCTGCAAAGACCCTATTTCCAAATAAGGTCAAATTCAACATCTTTTGCAGGACAAAATGACGACCATGCAAAGTAACCCATGGGAAGGTGCTCTGGGCACAGTGCTGGTCACAGTTATGGCTGAGTGAGTGTTGACTAAAGGAATGAGTGAGTGAATGAATGCCAGAAGCCCCCGTTCCCTCGTCCTCACCTGGCATGCCGACGTCAGTGCCTGACATGTAGTGAAACTCTAACTGACGCAGTGAGCAATTCTTCAGAGTCAGAGGAGTCTTCCTTCAGCTCTCTTCCCAACAGCGATGCAGCATCTGCTCCACAGGAGTCTGTTCAAAGGACACCTTCCTGCCCCGGCCTCCGCCTGACACGCTGCCAACAGGGATCTCACCTCCAGACTCAGGCTGGCTGATTATGCCAATGCTGGACCTGGGAATTGTTAGCTTTTAATTAAACTCCCCTTTGCACTCTAGTTCCAGTGCGAAACATCTGTGGCAGAAGGGACATTTCTTGGCTAAATGCATTTATTTAAAGCAGTGAATCTGAGAGTGCATTTTGCCCTATTAAGGTCCAGGTTCAAGGGGAGCCTCTGAGCAGAAACGCACTACCCCTAGAAGCTCAGACTCCCATAGCCAGCGCTGGGCTTCAGAAGGTGAAGCAGGAGAGCCCAGTCCTACAGGGTGGCACTTGCTGAAAGGGAGCACAGCATTCAAGGTGAGAAAGAAAAAGCCTCTTTACTCTTTCCCCAAGCAGGAGGATTTTAGCTGGAGGTCAAATCCAAGGTAAATAGACGGTGAGCTGGTGAGAAGTGGCTGTGCCTTCCTGAGCTCCTCCTGGCTCCAGTGCAGACAGGCTGGGTCCTCAGAGCCTTCATCTTCATAAATTCTTTATACAAAGTTTCACAGAACGATTCACCTTTCTGGCTCCTGCTAAAATGACAGCTTGCTCACTCACAGAGATAAAGGGAAAAGAATACATCTTTATATTTGGAAATGGAAGGCTGCTCTCCACACTCAACAGGCAGAGAGTGGGTTCCATGCATCTTTCAGACTTAGAAGGCCTGGATTCAAGGGACTGATTGCTGAGCTTGGGGCGGCTCAATCAGCTTTTTGTGACTCAGTTCTCCTACCTGGGAAATGTGACCAAGGTTACTCACTCCCTACACATGTGGTTGGACGGCTTATAAGGATTGTTGTGAAAGACGCATTTATTGTTACAAACTGCCTTATGCTGGCACCCCAAGCATCGCAAGGAAGACGTATCCCTTGTTGTCTAGGGGACAGGATATGGATCCAGTATCCATTGTTCATATGGTACAGTGTCGGCCCTGAACAAGATGCCTGGGAGGTTCTCTTTCTCTCTGTGTCTGTCCCTGTCATATATGTATATGTGATGAGTTAAATTGTGCCCTCTTCTTTCTACCTGGAACAACTGCCCTGCCCAAGTCTCAGTCGTCCTTTAGGGTCACACTACTCCATGTGGGGTATGCATTTCTATGCTCATAGGCAACAGCTCATGTATGAAGAGATGTATGCAGAAATGGAGAGTCAGCATTTAGAAATGTGTTTAGGAATCTGACCCTGCCCAGATATCCAGATGTGTATCAGTGGCTTCATCTTACTGAACAGGGTAAAGGCTGACAGGGGCTGGTATATAATACACGACACTAGCACCAAATGAATATGTGGAGTCATTTACTCAAAAACTAAGAATTTCAAGAGGGTGACCGCAGAGCTTGGAACCGAGTGTTGGGGCCTCTGAGCCCAGGGCCCAGCGGGGCAAACTGAAGGCCCAGGAAGGCGGCACTGGCTGTTGAAGCAGATGCTGAGGCTCACGTGGTGAGAGCTATGTGCTATTCATGTGCAGTAGGACCATGCAGTGTTCTGTTGGAGTCTGGGGGGAAACTGGGCCCACACGCAGAGAGTTCTGGAAGCCTGTCTCTAGGACACAGCAAACACTCCATCTTGCCCACTGGAGAGCCCAGCCAGAAGGATGTTCTCCAGCAGAGCCAAACATCCTTGCTCCCTCTCAGGACACTGAGGTCTTCCTTCCTTCCCTGCCTCAGTGATCACTAACCTGCCTCTGGGCTTTCTCCTCCTCTCTCTCAGATCCCCTCCTATTCCAGGCTCTCATTAACAGTTCCCAACTTTCCCTCCCTTCGCCACTCGACCCTGAGCAACTCCACAGCAAGGAATTAGGTCTTATTCATTTTTATAGTCATCTCCTTGACAAGCACTTAATGAGCACCTACTCTGTGCCCCACTCCACGCAGGAAAAGATGAGGATGATGGACACATCTCACGAGAGTTCCTGTTCTAGTCGAGGGGCAGTGAAAGGGTGACAAAGACAAGGCAAGGGCAATGGGGGCACTGGGCAGGCACAGAGGGGGCTCCAGCTCCACCTGTGTGGCCCAAAGGATATCCCTGAGGAAGCCCCTCTGTTTAGTAGCCACTCAAGGTCCAGGAAATGATGGAATGAGGAAAAGAGAGAAGGAAGGCTCCACCTAACTAATTAGAATTGTCTCTCCCATCCCCACCCCAGTCGTGCTTCAGAGCAGACTCAGTAAATGTTTATGAACGGACCGACCCACCTGTATTTCTCTGTCCCCCGTTACAGCAAAAGTCCTTGCACTGGTCCCCCAAGGTCTCCAGGAACACACTGTAGCCAAGCTTCCAGCCCCTCTGTCCTGCTCAGACAGTTCTCGCCGAGGTTACCCATGGCTCCTGTTGTGAAGTCCAGTGTCCAGTTCCTCTCCCCAAGTGATGTGACTTGTCAGTGTTATGATCCCACTGACCTGCCCCGCCTTCTCAACACCTTCCCTCTGCCAGGTCTTCACCATTTATTGATGCTTCTCTATCACCCAGATCTCTGGGCATAGGAGCACTTAGAACTCTGTTTCCAGATACGTCTATTCTCTTTACATTTTCATTTCCCCGGATGTTATCATCCAGTCATGTGTCTTTAAATGTCAGCTCTCAAGCATATATCCCCAGCGTGGACCTCACCCCTCAACTTTAGCCACGTATGTGCAATTGCTTTCCCAACAGCTCCATGCCAATATTGGCTCACCAGGAAGCCCCAAATTATCAGGTTCGAACCTAAACTTCTGATTTCTCTTCTCCTTCCCAAAATTGCTCCTCCCCTTGTCTTAAAATCCCAGGAAAATACAATTCTATCCTTTCTACTGCTGGGCCAGAAGTCTTTCAGGAATCTTTGTTTTCTCTTCTTTTCTCTGTTAGGAAATACTGTTAGATGTGCTTCCAAAATCATCTGAACTGTGAAGACTTCTCACCACATTCATCAGGCCCAGAGCTCGGGCGTCTTCCTCTCACACCTTTGGTATCACCACAGCCCAACTGGTCACCTGCTTAGCCATTGTCTCTCTAGGGCTGCACCATCCAATATGCTAGCCACTAGGCACTTGTGGTATATCAAACTAATTTTAATTTAAATCAAAATTAAACATTCAGTTTCTCAATGGAACTAGCTACATTTCAAGGGCTCAGTAGCCACAAGGGAGCAACGCAGAGCTGGTGGTGACCGTGTTGCACAGCACGGATATAGAGCATGTCCATCAGTGCAGTAAGTTCTGCTGCTCTAGCCTCTGTTCTCATCAGAGCAGCCAGAGTGAGCTGGTTATGACATATTCACATCATCATAGTCTGCTCACAACTAATGCTAGTAATGTCTAATCATAGTCTAATAACTAATGTCTAACTAGTAATGTCTAATAACTAATGATAGAAAACTCTAATGCTTTTCTCTCTTATTTAGAGTAAAAGACAAAGTTCATTCAGGGGCAAGTGACTGTGTAATCTGCCACTCTTTTCCCAATTTACGGATCCAACCTCACCTCCCATCCTGGTACCATCCTCCCATTGGCTTAGTCTGCTGTATCATACTCTCTACTCTCTACTCATGCTTGCACTGCAGGACCTTTGCACTTGCTATTAAACCTTCTTAGAATACTCTTTTCCTTGACGTTCACATGGATCGCCCCCTCGTTCTGTCCAGGTTTCTGCTTCAAAGTCATCTTGTCTGTGAAGTTTCTGCCTCCTAACATTTTGTCCAGAGCACTTATCGCCATCTGGCAGCACACAAATACACTTGTTTATTATTTATTGTGTGCAGTAGGCTGTAAGCCCTATGCAAGCAAATACTTTGCTTAATGGATATATCTCCAAAGCCCAGGAGAACATCTAGCACAGGGTAGGGGCCCAAATATTCTTGATATTTGATGAATTAATGAAGAAATTAAAGGAAGAGAGGTAGACAAGTGAGAAAATATATTTCCATCATCTACAAAATTAGGATATATATGTATATATTTATGCTTATTATGTACTCAATTATAGAAAATATCCTTCCCTCTGATATTTCTTTATCATATGCACCTTTGAACTGGGCCTATGACTTATGTTGGGAAATACACAATGTAACTCTGAGTTTGTGACTCTGGACCTAATTTATAGTGTAGAAGGCATGAATTTGTCACAACATTCCTGTAAAAAGGTGAGTATGTTTCCTTCAGGTTATCAAACTCTCCACCAAACCCATATTTTAGTGAGGATAATTACACACAGTATCAGCGTGGGGCCTGCTTTGAGCAGGCGCCCTGCCCCAGAGGATGTCACCTCATTAAAGATGCAGAAGGCAATTCCACACCGTGGAATATACAATGGCCCAGACATGATGGACGCATAATTCTCATTCATGGAAAGTCCAGAGCAGATATTCCCACTGACGAGCAGCTCCTCCAAGGGATGTTTCAGGCTCTTGACTCCTATCTCATGGCTTCATCATCTTGAAAACCTGGTCTCTTAGATTTCCATGTGCAGCTGCATTAAGCCAGAAGAACAAAAGAACGTGTGGGGTGATGCATGGGAGGTTTTCCTGGACCAGTTCTGGAAGAGGTGCACATCACTTCTGCTTGCATCCCATCAGCTAGAGCTCAGTCACGGCCACACATATCTGCAAGGGAGTCTTGGAAATATAGTCTGGCTACATGCAAGGGAAGAAGAGAAAAGGTGAGCAGCTAACCACTCTCTTACAGGTAGATTGTGCTAACTATCTGATGAATGGAGTTTGCAGTGGAGGGCTGAGGGGACAGGTCATTTCCAGATGATAGAATTTGAAAAGGCTACAGGGAAAAGGTGAACTTTGAAAATCTTATAAGATAAATCAAAGGGAACACATAGAGGCAAGCAAGCAGAGGTGCAGGTATCAGTAAAGTCTTCCCTTTTGGAAAGAGCCAACATAAGAAGATGGATTGGGGCAAGTTTCTGGAATATTCAAAATGCTGAGCTTGGCTTGTCTTCTCTGTATGCTGTCCAGGTATGTCTCTGGGATGTAATCACTGAAGTCTATGGAGACCCTCGGGAGACATGGACCAGGCAGGGAGCACTGTTCACATCTGACTGAAGAGGAAGCAAGCTGAGAGCAGAGGGGTGACCTACCCAAGGGCACAGGCGTCAGGGTCAGAGGTGAGACCAGACCCAAGCCTTCCCCCGCTAAATCCAGAGCACTCTATAATCTGATCGAACAGCGGTGAGAAGCACCAGGGAGCCTTACTCTCAGTATCATTAAGAATTTTAAGGCTCAAGCTGATCAAACCTCTGAAATTTATTGCATTTCCATTTGTCCCATTCAGATAATAAAGCATGCAAAGTAAAACCAAATTAAAATTTGAAGCATGGTTACATTATTAAAATATTTTGACTGCCCTTCAGCTGTTCTCTTTCGCTTCTGATCTTATCTCACAGGCTTTTTAATTGCAGCAGGCGCAGTTTTAAAGTAACAGCACCTGCCCTGATGTACAGACAGTGCATCAAAGACAACGCAGCATCCTGGACTTCAGCACCAGGCTTCAGGGGACCTGCAGAGGGTCTAACTCAAGCATCTCTGGACTCCTGGGCCAAGAAAACCTTCTTCCAAGCATGATGTGGGCAGGCTGGAAATAGCACCAGCAGAGGAGGACACATTTTCAAAGCTTATTGTTATGGTAACGATAATGGCTGTTTATCCCATCCCAGTGTGTTTTCAGATCCAATATCTCATCTGTTTTTCAAAACAGCCCAGAGCCCAGGAAAAGACCTGTCACATAGTAGGAGCACAATGGGTATTTGCAACTTTAACGGATGAATGACTCCATGGAAATAAATGTAATGCCTGCTATTATCCTCATTGTAGACACACTGGTTCAATTACTTGCTGAAGGACATGTGTGTCTGACCTGGCAATAGAACCAGGTCTCTGAATGTGGGCCCAGTGCTCTTTCCTTCCTATCAATGCTTGTCTGAGTGAGCAACTCTACACAGATGGGACCCGAGATGATTTGAGGCAGTGCATGGCAATAGCATCAGATAACACCAAACTCATGATGAAAAATGTCTCTGGTTTTCAACCTTATTTCAATTGTTTCAGGGAGAAAGCTTCAGGTTGGAGCCCACATGCATGTATATTTTTAACACTTTTCTACACAGACTCCTAATCTCTCTTCTTAACAGAGAGATGGCAAGCCATAGGCTCAAACCTTGGCAGGCAACAGCATCTAGCTAGAATTTCATAACAATGTTTCATTTTCATTGTCTTTATTTTACCTTCATCTCTAAATGATGATGTGGGATACTGCTGTCCCTTTAAATATGTAATATAGAGTTGTACAGAAGAAGATTCATCCAAGTTAAAAACAATGACTCCATTTAAGGGAGCAATAATGAGACAATAGCATCAGTGACAGATTAGACACAGCAAAAGTCAAGTAAGTTGTCTAGCTTAGCAATAGAAGTTTGGAAATTTGCTGCTTTGTATCAAGAGCGCCAACAACAAACTCAAAAGACCACAAAATCTTTGATATGAATAAAAGGTAGAGAGTCCATGGACAGGAAGTGAGTCCTACCTGATGCGTGGAGATTAGCTCCTGATATCTACAGGTCCCGACTAGACTAACTGGTCTCCATACATTTATTACAAGTGCCATTTCCTTCATGAAGGATTTGACTGTTTCCCCAACCAGGTCCGGTCATCCTCTTTTTTAAATCTCCAGAATGATTTGTCTGTACCCATTCTTAGGGCTACTGGACTGCTTTGCCTTTTTGCAAGTTATTTATGTGCGGTCTTCATTTACTTCGATGGTTTTCTTGGGGAAAGTTGTGTGCCTGACATCCTGGATCAGTGCCATTCCTCCCTGGAGATGGTCCTCTACAGGCCTTTAGGCAGAGAGACAATGACACCTCAGATGCTCATCACAGAGCTTGCCTTGGACTGAAGTCTTTCTCTGATGGGAAGCAAATAGAAGTCACAAAAGCCAATTACTTGGGGGCAGTGACCAGGTTTCTGGAATCCCTGAGTGGTATCAATAACTCACCAAGCCTAGGGTTCTTGAGGCCTTTTCTGAGATGGTCCTAGAATTTGCAATGACTTCCTGCTCTCTAGGGCCAGTCCACACCCTGACTCAGCCTTGTCTGCTGCAAGCATCCTCTCTCCAGCACTAAAATGGTTAGCACAGTACAAAGAGGAATTCATCACAGAGGGAAGGCATTCCAAGAGAAAGGAATTGCTTGTGCAAAGGACTGGAGGTACAAAACAGTTTTGCTCATTGAAGTCACATCTGTGGGTTCAACGAGATGGACCAATAGGTGAGTGTGGGACAGATGCTAAGGAGCTAGACATGGCGAGTGATGTGTATCCTTGCGGGGCAGGTGTACAAAGCTATGGGGTTTAAGCTTCATTCTGAAACTTATGGAAATACTCAACAACGTTTAAGTGATGGAAGGGCATGCTCAAATCATGTTTAGTGTGGAGTTTATTCCAGGAGCCATGGAGTGAGAGGGTGGTAGATTGGATGGGAAGAACCAGGAGTGTGGGAGAACCCATCTGGATTTTCTGTCTGGAGCAGAAGTAGAGGGCAGGGAGGATAGTGGACAGAACTATGTACAAGGAAGCCTATCCTGTAGAGCTCTCTTTTAGACATCCATTCGTATTGAACCTGCTAGAATGTTCAGGAAACATTTCTCCAGAATAAAGCATCGATTGAACAATTTACTCTGAATAATTAAATTTGCAGTTTTAAGCCCATAGCAGTAGAGTTTATTTATAATTGGAGCCACAGTTTGCACGCACTTTAAATGCAAAGAGGGGCTTTAACCGTCAAGTTATTATATTACTCAAGAGTTTAATTAATAACACACTAATTGTGGAAGCCAGCATCAAGAGCTATACCATATTGTTCCTATTACGTTTGGAAACTGTTTGAAGTGATTTGGTAATTAAAAAAATGAACTTCGAAATACAGCCTTATCTTCTCCTAGATATGGAGACTCTTTTGTTTATACATTCTAGTACTTTTTAAGATAGAGAGGTCTCCCTTGGGTTTTGTGCTGAAAAACCTCTGAATAATGCCTTTAGAATAGATATATTCATACATATTAAAACAAGCCAAATGCCTGGATGCCATTGGTTAGAAAGATGTCTATTGAAAAGTTAAATAAAAGAGTAAAATGGAAAGATATATAAATCTGTAGACTTAGAGCTGAAAGGGACTTCAGGCTTGATCTGTTTTACACTCAAGCCCTTTTCCAAATGTGAAAATCAAAGTTAGTGAAGTCAAACAATTTGCTTGGGGACGGTCAAAGAAGGAATTGCATCTCTGGGTCTCTGGATTCCCCTCCACTTCTAAGAATGTCCTCTCTTTCCAAAAACACAGAGCTAACTAAAAGAGTGTTCAAGTGATCTAGTATCATCTGTCTTCACCTCTTAAAAGGTAAACTTGAGGAGAGAACTCATACCTTTTTCATCTCTTATGGTCAGGGACTTGGTATTCCTAACACAATGCCTATTATTCAATAGCCAAAGTAAATAGCTGTGCACCTGACCTGGATATACCCCCTCCCATTCACTAGCATAAATACTGAGTTCTAAACTTAAATCTACATACAACCTCTGGGTAGATGCACTAACCACCAGTTAGGTAAACCTCAGAGTCACTAACTTAAACTGTGGACCCAAGCAGCCAAGGCAATTTAACACTTGTGTGTATAGTGCTGTGTCAAGCTCTGTATTAGAGGCTGGGATACAAAACTGAATAAAGCGTTACTACACAGAGTAAAAAAAAAAAAAAAACAAAACATATATATATATACACACAGACAAATATATCTGTACATATATATATACACACATATATATACATATACATACATATATTCTCAACTTGGAAAGTAAAGTACAAAGTACTGTAAATGTGGATCAGAGGTCAACAGACTATCTGTAAAAATCCAACTGGTAGGTATTTTCTGCTTTGCCAGCCACAGAGGCTCTGTCACAACCAGGCAACTCTGCTGTTGTCTCGTGAAAGCAGCCATGAACAATACATAAACGAACAAGCATGGCTGTGTTCCAATAAAACTTACTTATAGACACTAAAATGTGAATTTCCTATCATTTTCACATGTCATGAAATATTCTTTTTTTTTTTTTTTCCAACCATAAACCTCCCTTAGCTCATGGGCTGTACAACCAGACAGTGGGGCTGAAGTTGGCCCTGGGGAGGCCATGGTTTGCCAGCCTTGCTGTAGATGAGACGCAGTCCTCCCCGTAATTTTGGGGGGGTTCCCCTCCCCCATCAATCAGAGAGAAAAGCAGCTGCTGGGTCAGAGGCACAGTCTGTGGTCGGACGCCAGACAGTAAGGTTTGTTTGGGGAATGGCTGGATATGAGGCAGGTTGGGCCACATTCTAAAGGGTTTTGCATACCATGCTACATAACTAGGAGTCTATTCAATCAACACCTAGGGGTTGATGGAGAACATTCTGCAGGGGAATGTCAGGGTTGGTTTTAGTTTTAGAAAGCTCATACTGGTGATCACTGCCCATTCTGTCTGGAGAAGAGGCTGGAAGGAGAGGTGTCAGCCACAGAAAACCAGTAAGGGCATTGCCAGGCTAGTCCAGGGGAAGGAACTTGCCAGAATGAGTTCTTAAATTTACAGAAGCGTATTGAATAGAAACTATAATGGGTTACTAAATGGATCTGAATAATCCTCCCAGTGTAAAAAGATAATTGGACAAAATAAACACGTCTGGCTTTTGGGGGATGTCCTGATTCCTTCTATAGGACACCAAATTTATACATGTTGTATCAAATGGATATTGGAGAGAAACCCTGACAAGTCACAAGAGACTCTGGGCACAGAGAGGTTAAGGGCTTTGTCTAAGGCCACACAATTAGTTATGGATCTGCCTTAGGTACAAACCCAAGCCTTCCATTAGCTCCTATCCCCTACACCTTCTAATGCTTTCATGCAGTTTTAATGTCATGAAATGTCAGGCCATGGATACAGACCAAGAAACCAAGCAGGCTGGGCTCTCTTAAGTTAAAAGCTCACTTATGGGTTAGCACAATTGAATCCTCCAGGAAAATACATAATGAGGTTCAATCTCACAAACAAAATATTTAGTGAAAGAATCTAGACATGATACAGAACGTTTCATCCATATGCAGGACGAGAGCTAAGTAGAGCTAATGTAGGCTGTGAGAAGTAGGGATGGAGGGGAGCTTGTGGAAGGTTTCTTGGGGAGTGGAGTTGCCAGGCTTCCCGAGCTGGGTGAGAGCCACATTGACATGTTTGGGTTGTGAAAATGCATTAATCTGCACTCTTATATCTGTGCTTCTCAGCACCTGTGCTGTATACCTCAACAAAAGTAAAAAATCTAGCCACCTCTGTCTCTACCTCTATATTAATATCTATATCTATACTTGTATCTACATACCTACATATAGGCGTATATAAAATGAGGTATACACATATATACAAATATGTAATCTGTATCTATATTTATATAGAAAGAGAACAATCCACTGTCAAACTTTTTAACTTTTTTTCTTTTTTAAATTTGGCCGTACCACACGGCTTGGGGTATCTTAATTCCCTAACTAGGGACTGAACCCCGGCCCCCTGCAGTTGAAGCATGGAGTCCTAACCACTGGACCACCAGGGAATTCCCTTAACATTTTTCTTTATTACAATAAAATCCGTTAATCCTGTACTTCAGAAATTGCTTATTCTCTCTAAATCTCAGAATACTACTCTGTAAAATGCAGATAACTAAATATCATTTCTTTAAGGATTAAATAAAGGAATGTATGTGTGTGTGTGTGTGAATGTATATTTTTTCTTTTTCCCATGCCTGGTACATGTGGGAGCTCCATGCAGGATGAAGGTCTTGGTCAGCTCCATCTCTCCTGGATGTTTTTTACCCATGTGGCCTGGCCCGGATGGGGGTGAAGATTTAGATGTCCTGGGCAATCAGATGCCCTTCCCACGCCTGGAGCCTCTGCCATCGGCTCTGTTTGGCCCCATCCAGAGAGCTGCTTGGACCATCGCCATCTACCCAGCGGGGGACTCTGCCTGCCTCTCATTCCTCTTCCACATCTGCCAGAGGGAGATGCAACCTATCTGCTAGGATCCTGTCATTAACAGGTCCCTGGTCTGAACATCGTGGAATACCACAAAATGCCACCTTGATTCCTAACAGCTTCCTTGTCTGGTGTATAGGGTTAATAATAGGTGCCTGTCTTATCTCCCAGAGCTACTGTAAAGATCAAATGGGATAACAAATGTGAAAGCCTTTTGTCATCTCGAAAGTCATACACAATTATAAGGATCAGCTGCAACCGCTCAATATTGTACTTTTCCTGTTCCTGGTGAGAACTGGATGCCCTTTGTTGCTGAAACCCTGGAACCTAAGACGTCAGGCCCGGCCCAGAGCCACCAAAGAGGAAATATCTGGAGAACAAGAAGCCATTGCATTATCGTATGCTATCGATGCTTTATGAAGAGATGACACATGATAACACAACTCCACCACCCTCTAGCCCTTGTTCAACAAATTTTCACTGAGCTTAACAATATTTACCCTGGATGTCAAGATGTATATTAGGGGCCATAAATAATAATAAATGACGACACCATGATAACCATAGAAAATAGATGATAAAAGAGGAAAACAATATCTTATTACTGGCTTGAGTGAAATAGAAATCAGGGGCACATTTTCAAGATTAGGAATGAGGTTAGAAAATTGACAACATGATAACGTTTAACAAAAATGAGATTCAGCAATTCTGCAGATTGTAAATGGCATGACAGTAAGTCCACGTGCCGTAATAGGCTGTTTGGTGATGTTTCTAGTGTTATATGAACCATTTCAACTGCGAGAAGATTACCTGTAGGTTTGAGTCGGAAAATGTGTTTTATTACCTATTTTAAACCTACGCTGATGGTGTCCATTTTGAACTTTGTCAATATAAAATGATGACTTTTTCTCTAATTTACCAGTTTTCAAGTCACAGATATACAGTTGGTAAGTTTCTAAAGATTTCCAAATTCCCGTGATCTTATTTTGTAGGCTACAGTGCCAGAAAACTGCACAGAGAAAACACAGGAAGAAACAGAAGAAAGGAGTCCAATCTCTTCTGCCTGTTGTTGTAATTTATGAGAATATGGGAAGTGAGCTGTTGGATAAGCAATTCCACTCACTCCCAGTAGAAGTGGAGTTGATCTCCTTCATTGATATGGGTCAGTATGGTTTATTCGCCCTCAGCCAATTTTTGGTTATGCATTCAGGTTTTAAAATATTCAACCTCAAAATGCAGGGCACACAATTTTGAAATCCATTTTCCACTGTGGGTCTCTAAATGGGATGCAAACCTGATAAAGGTCTCATGGGTGAAATTTGAAATTTGTCCCATTTGATGTGACTCCAGTAGGATTTATAGTAGCAACAGCAAAGATAGTCAAATCGTTTCCTGCCTTAAATGAGAATGGACGGCATCCACCTGACGTAGCCCTGAGGACTGAGGTCTTTTAGTCATGGAGCTGATAGAGAGAAATGGGCAAAATACACCAGGATGAGCTTCCCAAGCTTGTCAGAATTTGAGCTTGGGGGCTGGAGGTAAGGGTCAAAATCAAAGCTCTGGAAAAATAGAAAGGAGGTATCACTCCTGTGCCTAATGCTAAGCTAAATGTGTTCTCATTTTGTCTTCTCAGCACCCCATTTTTCAGAGGGGGGGATGAGTCTGGGGGAACTTTGGTGACTTTGCCAGTATCTCAGTGTCAAGGTGATCTCCAACGTGTCTGATGCCAAAACCCAGGCTTAAGATTTCTTAACGAAGTCACTTCCTTAGAGTTTGATGCCTACCAGCTATGAGATAATGAACTTGCCCACCAAAGCAGAAGCCTTGGGAGGGTGGAAGGTAGATGCTAGGAATAATTAGACCAGGACAACAGAGCTAAGTGAGAACTGCCCCAGGCAACCTGCTTGCCTTGCCGCTAGGTCCCGTCACCCCACGTAGCAGAAGGACAGACCAGTGGAAAGGAGGAGGTTTGAAGAACACTTTGCCCAGAATCATAAGCACCACCCCACACGGAAAGAAATGGCTCCCAGATGGGGTTCTCAGATTTTGTAACAGGCACCAAGTAGGGGACAGGGGCTGGCACACGCACAGTGGTTCACTGAGGCCATATCTCTGCCTCATCCTTCTTTGGGGAGCTCTCCTCTCCCTGAGCCCCAACCTTGTTAACAGAATGGGAGCTGCCTGATGGGCACGGGGCTTAATCCAGCACCCACTCCCCATAGACACGCAACCTCCCAATGATTGTTCCAGACCCGTGATCTAACCTAGGCCTGTTAGGAACCTTACTCGGGAATTCTCACCTGGGGCAGGAGGATGGTAAGCCTGGAGCTGCTTGCAGCCCTGTCTGATGATTTCAGTAGAAGAGAGAGAAGCCAAAAAAGAGGAAGCATCAGAGTGAGAGGTAGGAGACTGAGTGCTCTGCATGAGATCTCTGGCTCTATCCTTCCCCATTCTTCCCTGGATTTCCATGCAGTGTGAGCCTGTGCACACTCCCCTCTTTGCTTAGGCTAATTCTCACTGTCTTCCCATCACTAGCCAGTAAAATGGCCCCAAAGACTATGAGTCCAACAGCCTGTACCTGGCTGATGTGAGTGAGGGCATGGGAGGTAAGGGGTAGCAGAGCAGGGGGTCAGGTATGTGGACAGAACTGCAGGATCCAACAGGGTGGATATTGTCACTACTCAAAGTGTGGTCCACCAGCCATTGGTTTTATTTTTTTATTATTTTATTTATTTATTTTTATTGAAGTATAGTTGATTTACAATGTTGTATTAGTTTCAGGTGTACTTCGAAGTGATTCAGTTATATACATATATACATACATATACTTTTTCCTTATAGGTTGTTACAAAATATTGAGTAGTGTTCCCTTTGTTATACGGTAGGTCCTTGTTGTTTATTTTATATATAGTAGTCTGTATATGTTAACCCTAATTTACCCCCTCCCTTTCCCCTTCGGTAACCATAAGTTTGTTTTCTATGTCTGTGGGCCTGTTTCTATTTTGCAAATATGTTCATTTTTATTATTGTTTTAGAGTCCACGTATGAGCGATGTTGCATGATATTTGTCTTTCTCTTTCTGGGTTACTTCACTTAGTATGGCCATCTCTAGGCCTATACACCCAGCAGTTTTAGCACCACCTGAGGACTTACCAGAAATGCAGAACCCCACACCTACGGAACTGGAATCTGCATTTTCACAAGCTCTGCAAGAGATTCATATGACATTAATATGAGAGAAGCACTTATCTAAATGAAAATAAAATGAACTGATAATGCAGTGGTATAAATCAGTGCAGCCAGGGGAATGAGAAGCTAAGATCCAGCTTCTCTCTGGGTGCTTGCTATTGAGAGAAAGTGGTGTGGTTTGGGGATACAAGGCCCCTTAGATATCACAGTGTCAGCTAGGCTCACCTTATGGTTGGGAATACTGAGGCCCAGGGAAGCAGAGTGAAGCTCTGGAAATCTCAAAGCCAGTTACGTGTGCAGAGCCCGGAGAAGAGGGGTCCTTCTTCCCATCACACCATCAACTTGAGCCAGCTTGCCTTCTCCTCTGTCCTTACTTTAGAAAATTTCCCCATAATCCTTGCCCTGTGTGTTCAGGGCTACATAGAGGAGAAAATATGTGTATTGATCACAGAGCTGCTCAAAATCACCTCCCCTGCTCCAGAGTGAAGGTGCCTTCCTTGACCCAACAGTGCACGCCTCTGCTCAGCTGTGCTTGGGCAACAATTTCACCCACAATAATTCATTCTGCAAGAATCTCTAGTAGCTTTATAAATCTGGAGAGCAACAAAATCATCAACTTTTCTGAAGCTTAAATTAAGTTCAGATCCTTCTGTTCCATTTAAGTAACAGCAAAAGGAATGTTCTCTGTTCCCTTCCACACATGTTGATGGGCATCTAGTGGGACCCAGTACTTTCTCCTATCCCTCCATCAGCTAGTCTCTCATCAAAATTGATATTTGCATAGAAATTTAGGGCTTACAAAGCCCTTTTACACATGTGGCCTCACTTTATTCCATCGAGTGATAAATATGAAAATTGTTTGCATTGATGTACAGAGGCTAGTTAATATGGTCATAATATTAATGTGGATAATCATTTGAAACTGAGAGTAGTGAGAATATTAAGCCTGATGGGTCAGGTATTCAACAGTTTGTGGAAATAATGAGCATAAAACCTTTTATTTTTAGAGGATGAATTCTCACATCAAGATCCTGTGAGAGTTGCCTTACTACAAAGTAAAAATCAGTGATGTGTGCAATGTCCAGGGTGACTTTGTGTTTTGACCAGTATTGTAGGAAAATTAGCAGACCCCTCAAGAAGTCCACGTGTAAGCCCTGAAAGCTGTGACCGTGTCAACTCACGTGGCAAAAGGGACTTTGCAGATGTGATTGAGGATATGGACTTTGAAATGGGAGATGATCCTGGATTATCCAGGCAGACACAATCTAATCACCTACATCCTTAAAAGTAGAGAACATTCCCCTGCTTTAGTAGAGAGAAAGATGTGAATGTGGAGGATGGATCAGAGAGATGCTGCCTTGCTGGCTTTGAAGATGGAGGGAACCCATGAACCAGGAATGTGGACATCCTCCAGAAGCTGGAAGAGGCAAGGAAACAAATACTACCCTAAAACCTCCCGGAAGAAATGCAGCCTTACTTCTTGCTTTTAGCCCAATGACAACTGTATTGGGCTTTTGACCTGTACAACTGTAAGATAATAAATATATGTTGTTTAAGCCACCAAGTTCATGGTAATTTGTTCCAGCAGCCCTAGGAAACTAATAGAGCTACATTCATCATCTGGAAGAAAACATAGGAAATGCTCTCTGTGCCTTAGATCAGGAAACAGTATGGGTAGAATGCAGAAGAGTTTGTAATCCTAAAACGATTCCTTTCCAGGAAGGGGGGTCAGATGAAGGTGGTGCTGTATCAAATTCAATTTGCTGGGTAGCCCTCTGGAGAGCTTGGGAGCCAGGCTGCCTGGGTTCTAATCCAAGCAGTGTCACTAACTATCTGTATGGCCTTGGGAAAGCTACCCAGCCTCTCTGGACCTCAGTTCCCTAAACTAAGAAATAGGGTAATCACAATACCGATGCCAGGCACTGTGTGAGGACTGAGTTAACGTAGGTAAGTACTAACACAGCACCTGGTACACAGCCAATACTTACACCTTTTGAACTCTACTTAAATCTACTTTAGAAATTGCAGTTTAGCCTAAACATTTAGTTGGGAGGAGAACAAGAAAAAGGTTTGGAACTTCTGGAATGTGGAAAGAACAGAATCCATGGGGTCAGATTCAAGTCATAGCTCAGCTAAAATGAAGAGCCATTTATTTAATTTCTTTGGCCTTTGGTTACCTCTCTCTAAATGAAAGAAAATAGAACTACTTAATGGCATTCATGTAAGGTTGAAATGAGGTAACATAGGTGGACACCTCTGTCTAATTGATTTGAGGGCGACACACCACAGGTACCATGGATCATAATCCCACTGTCTCTACATAACAATGTGTGCATGTCCAGCCCACTGATTCTCCAGCCACCAGGAATAACATTGTATTAAGATCGCTTCAAGTGTAGGCTACTGTATGCATGCCATAGCTGTTATTGAATGACTTTATTGTATATATCTGTATTTATTAGTGCCAATGATCAAATGGCAACAGTAGATTACAGGCCACGTGCCAAATAGCACCCTTGATCTTTGGCAAGCCTGGCTGTGGTCGTGTGTGGATGCTCCCAGCGTCGGGCGATCCAGTTGCCATCCCCTTCCATGAAGAGTCCCTGGCCATCTGAAAGGACATTTATAATCAGGAGCACACTTTAGAGGACAACTGTTCCTAGGGAGGAGGTGAAATTAGGCAAAGGTTAGCTAAAAGCTGAAGGGGTGAGTTTCCTCTCAGGTTATTAACCTGTCTGAACACCCATCTGACTGTGGAGGAATGTGTTGTACCCCAAAGAAGAGAGAGGCTTGGGATATATTTTTTTTAATTTTTATTGGAGTATAGTTGATTTACAATATTGTGTTCGTTTCTGCTGTACAGCAAAGTGAATCAGTTATACATGTATATATCTCCAATCTTTTTAAGATTCTTTTCCCATGTAGGTCATTACAAAGAACTGAGTAGAGTTCTCTGTGCTGTACAGTAGGCTCTTACTAGTTATCTGTTTTATATATAGTAGAGCTTGGGATTTTGTGTGCTGACAGCACCACGGAGCCAGCGCTCTGACCTCATGGGGGATGAGGCAGTGGATTTTCAAAACTGCAAGGGTTGTTCTTATCTGGGGACTTGACAACCATCACACTCCAGAAAGGGGTTCACCGGTGTCTCTCCGGAAGTGCTGGGCACTTTGTTGTCTCTCTGCTCCTCTCTTCCCCTATATCCTATCACTTCTCCTCCTGTTCTCCCCCTGGACGCTTTGCAGCTCAGCCCTTTTCTGTGCCTGACCCTTAGGTGGCTTAAGCGACTGAGTGGCCAAGGAGGAAGGAAGTGATAGCGGGAGGAGGTGGAAGGGAACCATTGTAGGGGTTCAGCTCAGTTCAGTGGAGACAAGGGAGATGGGAGTTATGGGGCCAGTGAGGACATTAGCAGGGGGCAGAGGCCTAGGAATAGCTGTGTCTTAGAGGTAGAGCTTGGATGTGGAACCAACAGGCCTGGCCTTGAGACCTTTGGAAGTCACTTTGGGTCACTGACTCTCAGTTTCTTTATCTATAAGATAAGCATAATTCTCACCACCCGGAAATATTATTACGCACCTAAAATATCCTCTGTGTAAAACTGCCAGAATGTTGCAGGCTGCCTGGGGCAGGTATTCAACATCAGCCATCCCTTCAGCGATGGGGTAGATGGGGGAAGGGTGGGAATTGCTTCATTTGGAATCAGAGTGTTTGGGTAAAATGTCCACCACCCCATATCACATTGTGTGACCTCAGACACAGCATGCCATTTAATCCCTTGGACCTCACCTTCCAAACGGAAATAACACCCTGCCTGTAACCCTTCTCAAGAGCAGCTGGCCTGGTTACTAAGACCTGGATGCTTTTCTGTTATCAGTTCTAGCTGGTCATGCAGAGGCTTATTTCAATGTCTGGGGGAATGACTTAGCCACAAAGGGATTAACTGAAAATCATAGAGCCCATCCTACAGAATGATGCTCCTGTAATGTAGAGGTGCATGGGTACGTGGGAAAACTGTGTTAACATGATTACACGCTGTGGTTTTGTGTCGGGCTCCAATTTCTTCTCACTAGCATCCAGGTAACCTCCTGGCAGATGACATTCAGGAAGGTCCTTCTGGTTCCATCTGGATTTTCCTTTTCTGTTGATGTCTAGGTTCTGTGAGGGTGGCTGATGCCCTGCTGCATCCCTCCCTGGACCACATTTTCTTTGCAGCAGGGCCTTGAATATCAGTACTGAGAATTCTCTCTTTCTTTGGAATTCTCTATTTCACACAGGAAGGACTGTCTCCATGAAATACATTTGTAAGGGGGCATAGTTCCTCTAGTATGTTCCCCCTATAGAATGACAGCACTTTGGCTAAAGAATAGTTTCTCTCTGTTTGTAACACCTCTGTCTCACTCACCCTATCTTTCTCCGCACCTTCCTTTCCTATCCTGCCCCAGCTAACACCTTTCATTTTTTCCCTTCAGACTTTGGCTCAGCCAGAAGTCCATCTGGGAAGTCTCTTTAACCTCAAGAGTTGAGGTTCAGAGGCCTGGAGATGGTTCCATGTCACCATGCACTTCACCTAAACTAAAGGTGTCAAAAAAGGTCAAACATCTATCTTTATCTCTCTCTCTCTCTCTATCTATCTATCATCATCTATCATGATGCACATACAATAAATGCACCAATACATGGTTTAACACTCAAGACTAGAAGAATTTTAATAGAAAAAAAATTCTGCCTCACCCATCCCCACACCAATACCTACCCCCCAGGGGCAAATACTTTCAAATGTTTAGCTGTTTTGTCTTGTATTGACCTCTATATGCTGACAATAACCTGTTCACACAGCTGCGTATATTATACTGTTTATTTTGGGCATTCTCCATTAGCTCTCACCATGTAAAAGAAGGCGGCAACTTTATGCTCTCTCCCATCCACATTCACGAATGCACACATTTCACGTTTCTCCATTCTCTCAATGCTGCTCAATTTTTGTTTGAATCGATGTCTGCCATTGTGCCACGAGGTCCGTGTCAATGTTGTCCTCGCTGAGTCACCAAGAGTGTGATGGTTGTGTCTCCTTCTCCTGCGGCGTCCCTGAGCTAATCATGGCCTCATCTATTTGTTTACGTGTTTCTCTGCATATACCTATTTGTCTCTAAACTCTCTCCTGTATATGCTCTTCCTCATGCAGTCTGAGAATCAGGCCATCTTTGAGTCCTATTTTGCTCTAGGAAGCATCTTTTCTGGAAATTTCTATGCTCCTGCTCTGCGCTGGACCACCTCATGTTGTCCTGCAGCCTCCTTACTTCCTGACCCAGGAATTCCCTTACTTCTCCCTGTGGTGGGATCCCCTCTCCCTGCATTCCAGGTCTCCCGTGTCCTCAGTTTTATTGTCCTTGTTTTGGGTAAACACTCTCCAGTCATTTCTGAAGAAAGGGCAGGAGGGTCACTTTCCATAATATCCATATCCAACCTTCCCACTTGGCTTATAGTTCAGCAGCCAGGTACAGAATTCTAGATTAGACCAACCTTCCTATGGAATTCTGAGCACACTGATCTCCATCTTCTAGCTCCCAGGGTGGCTGCTGAGAAGCTCATGCCCCATGGCATCTCCGTGATGGGACTGCCACCTGTCTGTTGGTGCTTTGGGGAACTTTAAGGGTCTTCCCCTTATCTCCACTGTTCTAAAAGTGGCAGTCCTTGCTGTTTTTGTTTGTTTTGTTTTGTTGTTTGTTTGCTTGTTTCTTACATCTACTGTTCAGGGCACTCAGAACACTTTTTTTTTTTTTTTTTTTGCGGTATGCGGACCTCTCACTGCTGTGGCCTCTCCCGTTGCGGAGCACAGGCTGTGGACGCACAGGCTCAGCAGCCATGGCTCACGGGCCCAGCCGCTCCGCAGCATGTGGGGTCTTCCCGGACCGGGACACGAACCCGTGTCCCCTGCATCGGCAGGCGGACTCTCAACCACTGCGCCACCAGGGAAGCCCTGAACACTTTTTTAAAGTTGTTTTTTGAGACTTTTTTATTCCTGAATGTAAGTGATTGATTTATGGAATAATTATTTTCAGTACTAAGAAATATTTCATATTTTTTAACCAATTTTTTTTGTGCTGTGTCCAGTATAATGGACATAGATATCACACTCTTAAGATTAATCTGAATTATTAACATATTCTCTATCTCTTTCTTAAGTGTGGACATTTCATAATGCATTAAAGCTTTGCTTTGTAAAAAGTATATATTTGTCTTAGTATCTGTTTTACTTATTTATTTATTTTTATTTGTTTAAGGCCCTTCTTTTTTCTTTTGAGGTAAGATTTACATTCAATGAAATGCACAAGTCTTCAGCAGTATTTGATGAGTTTTAATCAGTTTATACACCCATGTAACCAAAAGTCCTATCACGATGTAGAACACTGCCAGCACCCCAGAAAGTTCCCTCGTGACCCTTCCTAGTGACTCCCCACCTTCACATCTACCCCCGAGGTAGCTACTCTTCTGGTTTTCTCCACCACGTGCTAGTTTGACCTGTTCTTAAACTGTATATCAAACAAAACCATGTAATATATTTTCCTTTGTTACCTCAACATGTTTTTGAGATTTATATGTTGTTGCACGTGTCAGTAGGGTTTCTTTTTCTTTTTCATGTAGTATAGTTGCTTTACAAACTTTTGTTAATTTCTGCTTTACAACAAAGTGGATCAGCTATATGTATACATATATCCCCTCCCTCTTGAACCTCCCTCCAAACCCTCCCCCCAATCCCACCCATCTAGGTCATCACAGAGCACTGAGCTGAGCTCCCTGCACTATACAGCACGTTCACACTAGCTATTTTACACATGGTAGTGTATATATGTCAATCCTAATCTCTCAATTTGTCCCACCCTCCCCTTTGCGTACTCTGTCCACATGTTCCTTCCCTACGTCTGTGTCTCTATTCCTGCCCTGCAAATAGGTTCATCAGTACCATTTTTCTAGATTCCACATATATGTGTTAATATACAATATTTGATTTTGTCTCTCTGACTTACTTCACTCTGTATGACAGACTCTAGGTAGCGTGTTTCTTTTTGTTTCTCAGTATTCCATTGTACAAACACAGCATCATCCATTATCCATTGTCCCCTTCATGGACCCCTGTTCTGTTTCCAGTTTGGGGCTATTATAAATAAAGGTGATTTGAACATATTTTTACAATTCTGTTTTGTGTTTTATTTTTTTCCATTTATACCGGGTAAATACCTAGGAGTAGAATTTCTGGATCATAAGGTAGGTGTTCACTTAGTTTTTTGCCATTATGGCTGTACCATTTTTCACTACCCTTAGCAATATATGTGAGTTCTAGCTGTTCTACCTCATTGACAATATTTACATCACCTGTTTTTTAAATTTTAGCAATTTTTGTGAGTATATAGTGGTATCTCATCATGGTTTTCATTTGTATTTCCCTGATAACGAATAGTGTTGAATACTTTTTTGCATGCTTATTAGCTGTTTGTCTACATTCTTTTATTAAATGTCTGCTGTCCATTTTCATTGAATTATTTGTCTTTGATTTGTAGGGCTTATTTTATATCTTAGAATATATATTATACATATATATACATATATATATACACTTTATAAAACTGCTAACACAATCTTAATCTTTGAGGTATTTTTTTTTTTTTTTTTTTTTTTTTTGCTGCAAAAATATTCCATTGATAACTAGTAATGTGATGTCCAAAACTTGAGTGGAATCTTTGTAGGATGGGTGAGGTCTGTCAAATGCTTGGCTCTTTCACTGGCTAAACTCCAACTGTCAATATCTGTAGGTCTTTGATCGTGGGCTGGCCAGTGTTTTCAACAATGATGAAGCCTCTCCCTTGGCCTGGTGTCTATCATCCTGACCTAGTCCTGGTGGCCAAGCAGTGGGTGTGACTTGAGGGGGTAGGAGTCGTGACAGTCTTACCCTATGGTCAGTAGACTTCCACCAAATCTTCTTGGTTTCACTGGAATACCTTGGATCTGAAACCTTCCCAGTTCCACTGTCCAGAGACTAAATTCCAGGTCTCTTGTCTCTGGCAGAATCGAGTAAAAGAAACACTGGGATCCAACTTTTCCTTACTCAAGCTTGTAACTAGTTTTCTTCCTGTTTTAAGTCCAAACTTGAATCTGGCATTCAATATTACTGATGGCCCAATTCTCAGCTTCCCAGGGCTCCCCAGTGCACATCTCCATGCCCTTCTGGCCTCCTCCTTGCAGGCCCTTTGGTGTTACACTAGCTGTTTGACCAAGTAAGTTGCTACCCTTCCACCTCTTCTCCAAAGTCCATATGTCTGACACCATTCACCTGTTGTTTCCACCTCTCTGGCCTCCCTTGTCTTTGTGGACTTATGTATTTTTTTTACTCCCTACTTAGTGGTATAACGAGAGGAAGCTTAGGTGACTGATGCCTGCCATGCCCTTTATGAATGTGCTATTCATGTCAGTTTACACTTATTTCTGTGCAACTTGCAGGTAGGACCCCAGGAGTGTGTGGTCATCTTTTTCTTGCCAGTAACTGGCACATGGCAGGTGCATAATTAACATTTGTTGAGTTGAATTAAGTTCTTGTGTTGCTTCCGGAGGCAGGAGGCATCCTAACCTGGTTGGTGGTAGTAGAACCTCATTCTGAGGTGAATGGAACTTGGAAACAGTTCCCTCATGATTCCAAAGCATGGACTCTGGGAGACATATTCTCTGACACTATTATGCATGCCCTCCTACTGGGAAACTCTCCTGGGACCCAGTTTCTCCATCACCTTCCCCCCGACTCTGTAGTAGTTTACAGGCAGGCTCTCCTGGATCCCCAGTGAGCTTTGCTCTGATTCACAGCCTTCCTACCTTGAATGTCTTTTCAGCACTGAGCTTTGGGGTCCATGCTTATTTTCCTGTTTTCATTACAGGCTGCCACTGGGTTCTCATAAGGCAAATTGGCCCCAACTCTTAAAAACAAACAGCCTCTCCTAGTGCTTCAAAATAATTATCTCCAAGAGGGAATGAGGCAGCCCATCCATTGTCAGTCCTAAATGACACCATGGCTGGTGTGCAGAATTTAGAAGATTAATAACATCTGCTTTTTTAAATCATGGTTGGTCACAGACCCCGGAGCTCACGTCAAACATATGGGGTATTTTGTATGCACAATGTTCAGGCAAACTCTACACAGCCAAGCCCACCAAATAGAGAAAATGTTATAATAATAACATTAGTTTCCTTGTATTGAAGACCTTATATGAGATGGACATACTGACCCCATAAAGTACTATACCTCTATTTACCAAAGTCAGCCTGTGGGACTGGTACTGTTATTTCCACTTAGCTTAAAGAAAAGCTAAGATCCAAAAGATTAAAAACTGAACTAGCCAGCGACTGAGAGTAAGCCATGAAGCCAGGATTTAAACCCAAGTAGAAGTGATTCCAAACAGAACTCTTTCCACTCTCCCAGCCTGTTTCCAATTTTGGATCCACAGGGCATATTCAGAAGCCAAGAGCTTACAGAACAGCCCTGATGAGACAGGACCATTCCCTGATTTATTTAATCATCTTCCACTACTCCGTTAAACACATCCTCAAGGGTAGAGTTTGACCAGAGCTACGCTTTCCTCCTTGGAGCAGGATCTGCATTTGTTGCCTGCAGTTGAGTAAAGTGACTCTCATAATTGCAGATCAAGAGCTCGCATGAAACCCCAACAAGCCCAGCTCCTGATCGCTAATGCCTGATACTCAAGACAAAAATGGACTGAACGACTGTCTGCATTTTAAACACGTTTGTCTGAAGTTTGTGTGTGTGTGTGTCTGTGTGTGTGTGTGTGTGTGTGTGTGTGTTTCTCTTCTTTTTTGTTCACAGTTAGAGAAATTGGCAGCCTGCCCTTAGTCTTTCAAGCACGTTTCAATGAGCAAAAAGGAAAGAAAGGGTCAAAAACAATAAGCACGTGCACGATTTCTAAATGTTTCCAGGACAAAAATGTTCGTTCAGACATTATTTGAAAATAAATGAATATAAAGGCAGGAGCGGTACACTTACTTTTCTCCTGCGTTGGCGAGAAGGGCACAGAGGCTATGCTGGAACCAAGGAATTTCTCCCCAGGTCCTTAAGTGTGAGAGCACCCATGTCTGCATGTGCCTGGATCTTTGGAAGGCAACTCCTCTTGTCATAGCTCCAATCCTATATTTCAGACCATCTCTCAATCTCTTTAAAAATCAATATCATTTGAAGATGTGTGTCTTTACTTGCCAAGCAAGATGTCTACCAGTTTCAGTGGAAGAAAGGAGTGAGGAGGTAAGAGATGCTCTGGCACCTGTTCTGTGCCGACCACAGGATCCCATGGATGGGCAGCAGGAAGATGGCTCAGGCCATGACCGTGAAATCCAAAAGAAGGGCTGTTAACCCTTACATTCATTTCACAAATGTATATGGTGCCCCCCTCTGTGCCAGACACTGGAGCCTATAGAACAAGATACACATGACCCCTATCTTCATGGACTTTCCACACTGGTGAGGGAGATGGATGGCAAACCATTAAAGGTACAAATTCATCAAAGGATTGCAGGAAGAGTCAAGTGCTTTGAAGGGGACAAGCAAGGAAAGCGAGGTGAACCATCCTTTGTGGAGTGGTTGAGAAGGGCTCTATGAAGAAGCAGCATTTAATCTGAGACCTAAGGGAAAGAAGGAGGTCAGCCATGCAAGAAGAGGAGAGGACCTCGCAGGACAAGAGAAGGGCTTGCCCTGACCTGGGCAGGAGGGGAAGTGCATAGGACTGAGCTACAACAAGGGGGTCTTTGTGCCCCAGGAAGGGAGGGGCTGGGTGGTAGGGGGCTTTGTACAACAGGATAAAGAGGTCAGATTTAATTCTGAATGCTTTGGGTAATAATTGTAGTGTTTTCAGGAGGGGCATACCATATAGCAAGGGCCAGTAAATTCAACCCAGTACCTGTTTTTTTTTTTAAATAAAATTTTATTGACACACGACCACACTTATTGGTTGGCATATTATCTGTGGTTCTGTGGAGCTACAAAGGCAGTGTTGAGTAACTGTGACAGAGACTACGTGGCCCCAAAGCCAAAGATATTTACCATCTGGCCCTTTATGGAATAAGTGTACAAAAAGAGGGACTTGGGGAGCTCACTCAATCTCTTTGAGCATCAGTTTTCTCATCTATAGAATGAAGACCTAAGTACACTTGGGGCAGGTGACTCTTATGGTATGTAAATTATATCTCAATAAAGCTGTTAAAAATTTAGATGCCAATGGTATGGTCATGATAACACTATAGAAAGGAGTAAAAAGGATATGGAATAAAAACTACATAGCAGATTGGCACACAGAGAGAAGAGTGACAGTCTCTGCTGCTAATACTATGATGAACAGCCTGGAAAGCAAGTCTCATTAATGTCACATGTCCATACAGTAAGGTTCAGAGAAGCTAAGTCATCAGGCCAAGGATGCACAGCACTACATGCTAGGTCAAGAATTCTAGCCCTGGCCTCTGAGACCCTAGGTGCTCCTTCCTGCACAAGGGCTTGCCTTTGAGATCACTGTGACTTGCAAAACCAGGCTAGACTGAAAAGTGGAAGTGAACTGTAGGGACAGGAGGCAGTTTTGGTGAGCTGGAGGGAATTCATTGAATGTCTTTTTTTCCCCTATTTGGTTTCGGGCTGTGTGAATTCTCACTGCCCTGTGTTTCACTTTGAGCTGGGTGTTCATGGGAGCTCTGCCTTTCGCGTGAAATCTGGCCTGAGTTTCACTTGGTCGGGGGTGAAGCTATCAGAAACTGCTGAGCTGGGCCCAGTTGCTGGGCCCCACCAAAGACGCTGGCCAGGGCTTCCAGCCCTGGGTCTAAGGCCAGCCAGCCCACAGCTTCCTCTGGGCCAGAACACAGTCAATTCATCTCGTTTCAAGTTTCGGCTCACCTCCTTTCCAGTTTCACTCTTGAGTGGTTCACACAGAACCTTTTCTCCCTTTCTCTGTGAGCTGGTCTTGGTTGTGAAATGCAGGCTGAGAAGTCAGCTGTCCTAGGTGAGGAACTCTAGTTTGAAAGGTGGAGAGAGGACCAGACCTGGGTCTGGAAGCAAGGAGCCCAGGCCCTGCCCCTAAATCATGGCCTGCGTGGGCCTCAGCAAGCCTCTTCCAGCCTCAGTTCTGTAAAGTAAGAGGCTGAACTAGGACCACCCAGGTCTTTGAGTCCTAATAATCTATGAGGCCTGTTCTAAGGCTACATCTTTAAGAATGAGTAGAAAGTAGAGTCCTAGGTTTTACTCTTTCCATCATTTTAGAGACCTGAAACAGACTTTCAAGATTTTTCTAATTTCCTTCTCCCATTTTACAATCGAAGAAGAAAAACCCAGAAATGCTCAAGGATTGTTCCAGGCTATGGAGGAAGTTAGTGGCAGAACAGGGGCTAGAACCCACCTCTAGGTGCTCCTAGACCAGAGTTCCATCTGAGTCACATCCCGTAGTGCACGTGAATGCCCCCATGTCACCTTTGATTTGAGCCTTTCTTGTAAACAAAAACATGAGAAAGGGGTTTCATTAATAATTATTACACCTTAGATAAATCAACAGCAATTTTCTTTGCTGCAGCCTGGCAACTTTCCCCAACATCTGGTCAGGGCCTGGCCCTCCCGCCCCTCTGAGGAACAGTTGGGACCGTGAAAGCTTGGAGCCTTGGGGCTCCCCCGGGACGGATGCTACCTAATGCGCTGTCTGCTGGGCTCGCTTCACTTCCACAACACCTGCTTTCCGGAGCCGAGCTGCCACTCAATCTCAAGCCAGTGGAGCATGGGTAATCGGAACAGAGGGGGAGCACACTGCAGTGGCTGGGGAGGAGATAACTTGACATCTGTGCGAAGGGGGCCCAGTGACAAGGAGGAAGGGGAGAGAGATGGAGTTTAACATGCAGTGCTGGGACTTCCCTCGCGGTCCAGTGGTTAAGACTCTATGCTTCCACTTTGGGGGGTATGGATTCGATCCCTGGTCGGGGAACTAAGATCCCACATGCCATGCAGTATGGCCAATAAAAATAAAAGTAAAAATAACATGCAGTGCTATGAGGGGGGAATTGTGATGATGATGGTCCTGGAATGCAGATAAGCCGAGCTGCTCAGTGACCTCTCTCAGCCTGGGGTCAGTTGTTCTGCTCTGTGTCTGGACACCCTGTGTTGGTTTTTAATTTCCATGACCTCTTCTGGCCCCAACACCTTTAGTGATGATGAAGCCCTGTTCTGCAACGAACAGACCGATCCAGCACGTGACTTCTGATGCAAACTTCTTAGGAAAATTACTCAACACAGCAGACATAGGCACCCAGCCCCTGGCACACCACGTGCTCTGCCAGGGGCTAGAGGCTGAGAGAACAAAAGCGGACTGCATCCCTTTCTTCTAGCTGATTATTATTTAGTGAGGCAGGAAGAGGAGAAGGGCAGATATAAGAAAATTAAGTTTCTTGATACTTTTAAAGGAAAGAGAGGAGGTAGAGAGATCACAGAGGGAGGGAGGGAGAGGGAAGAAAAACTTGGGAACGTGTAGGGAACAGAGAAGAAGCATCTAACCCTAGGAGACACGAGTGAGGGCTAGGGATGGCTCAGTGGTGGTTCATGAGTGTCTGAGCTGATTCTCAACCTGAGGGTAGGGGTTAGCTAGTAAAGAAGAGAGGGATGAGCCAGACCCAGTTCAGTGAGTGACTTTGGAGAAATGAGAAATCTCATGTAAAACACCCACCATAGTGCTCCCAAAATATTTGCTGTAACTTTTGCCAATTTATCTGTTAGACCAGAGGGGCCCTTGGACATGATGAGCCCCTTGGTATAATTTTTCCTGTGGTTTAAATTAAATTAATTCCCATATATTGAATATGAACCACATGGAAAACACTGTGTCAGGAGTTCAGGGATAGTAAAACAATAAACAAAAGCATCTGTGGAAGTCACTGGTAGTTGTCTACCCAACCACAACCTGGCCCCCTCTTTTTAAAATTAAAAGACTCCAATTTTTTTGAGATGGCAGAATACCCAGTCTCAGGAGATGAATCTTGATTGGTAATAGGCCAGTTGGGTCAATTGATTTTACTTTGTCAGAGATACACTTTCCCAGCCGCCTCTGCAGCAGGTGTGGTCATGTGACACAGTTCTGGTCAATGGGATTCCTGGGAAAACATTGGCTTTCTGACCTGATGGCATAAATAGGGCTTCTCAGCAGAGCCAAATTTCTAGTTCCCAAGTACTAATTTAACCACTATGCAGTTCAAAAGCAAACATCAGGAGAAAAACCCATCAAATTCCAGACTTAAAACCAATATATGGCTGAGAGGCATTTTTTTTAAATTGAAGTATAGTTGATTTACAATGTTGTGTTAGTGTCTGATATACAGCAAAGTGATTCAGTTATATATATATATATATATATATATATATATACACACACACACATATATACATATATATATATATATATATATATATATATATATATTCTTTTTCAGATTCTCTTCCATTGTACGTTATTACAAGGTATTGAATAGAGTTTTCTGTGTTATATACAGTAGGACCTTGTGGTTTATCTATTTTATGTATAGTATCAGCTAATCCCAAACTCCTAGTTTATCCCTCCCCTACCCCCATTCCCCTTTGGTAACCATAAGTTTGTTTTCTATATCTGTGAATCTGTTTCCATTTTGTAAGTAAGTTCATTTGTATCATATTTAGATTCTACGTATAAGTGATATCATACGATAGTTGTCTTTCTCCTTCTGACTTACTTTAATTAGTATGATAATTTCTACGTCCATCCATGTTCCTACAAATGGCATTATTTCATTCTTTTTTTATGGCTCAGTAGTATTCCATTGTGTCTTTGTGTATGTGTGTGTGTATACATATATTCATTAATTTGTTTTTGGACATTTAGGTTGCTTCCATGTCTTAGCTATTGTAAATAGTGCTGCTATGAACATTGGGGTGCATGTATCTTTTCGACTTAGAGTTTTCTCTGGATACATGCCCAGGATTGGGATGGCTGGATCATATGGTAACTCTAGTTTTAGTTGTTTAAGGAACCTCCATACTGTTCTCCATAGTGGCTGCATGAATTTACGTTCTTACCAACAGTGTAGGAGGGTTCCCTTTTCCCCACTCCCTCTCCAGCATTTATTATTTGTAGACTTTTTAATGATGGCCGTTCTGGCAAGAGTGAGATGATACCTCATTGTAGTTTTGATTTGCATTTCTCTAATGATTAATGATGTTGAACATTCTTTCATGTGTTTGTTGGCAATCTGTACATCTTCTTTGGAGAAATGTCTATTTAGGTCTTCTGCCCATTTTTGGATTTACTTTTTGTTGTTGTTGTCATTGACTTGTATGAGCTGTTTGTATATTTTAGAAATTAAGACCTTGCCAGTTGCATCATTTGCAAACATTTTCTCCCAGTCCATGGGTTGTCTTTTCATTTTCTTCGTTTCCTTTGCTGTGCAAAAGCTAATAAGTTTGATTAGGTCCTATTTGTTTATTTTTGCTTTTATTTCTATTGCCTTGGGAGACTGACCTCAGAAAACATTGCTATGATTTATGTCAGAGAATATTTTACCTATGTTCTCTTCTAGGAGTTTTATGGTGTCTTATCTTATATTTAAGTCTTTAAACCATTTTGAGTTTATTTTTGTGCATGGTGTGTGGGTGTGTTCTAACTTCATTGATTTACATGTGGCTGTCCAGCTTTTTCAACCCCACTTGCTGAAGAGACTGTCTTTTCTCCATTGTATATTCTTGCCTCAAAGTCATTTTTTAAATTGAGGTATAATTGACATATAACATTTACATTATCTTCAGGTGTACAATAAATAATTCAATATTTGTATTGTGAACTGATCACCACAATAAGTCTCATTAACATTCATCACCATACACATATTTTTCTTGTGATAAGAGCTTTTAAGATTACTGCCTTAGCAACTTACAACTACGAAATACAGTATTGTTAACTATAGTCACCATGATGTAAATCATATCCCCATGACTTAGTTAATTTATAACTGGAAGTTTGTACCTTTTGACCCCCTTCACCCATTTTGCCCACCCTCGACCTCTGGCAATCATCAATCTGTTCTCTGTATCTATGAAACTGAACTTTATATACAGCATTGCCACATTTAGCTGAGAGACTCTTGGCAAATCACTTAACTTCATTAAGCATCTATTTCTTTTTTGGCAGAATGAAATCAAAAATAATCCAGCCACAAAAGTTGATTTTGAGGAATGGATGGGCCACTGTGAAAGTACATGTGTAAATTCTAAAAGTGTTTGCAAAAAGCGTCACTCTTAATAATACTATGTTGATATTCCCTTGACTATGCAATGCAATTTTTACAATTACTATTTATTTTTTCTTCAGTTCATTGTATTTTTCCTCTACTTAGGACTACTAAACTATGATGGGCTATTGTCAAACCCCAGTGTTTTTTATATCCTTTCAAAAATAATTTGAGTGTTTTTCATAATATTTATTAAGTAAAAGGTAGTTGTACATTGAAATACTTTTTTCCATACATTTTTTAATCAATTTTGTTATTTTTATATTATTCTGTCCTGAGATATTGTTATTTTTTATGTAGCGATGTCTTTAGTAGAGACAAAATTAATGAATAAAATCAAAGGTATTTTTGTATAAGGAATAAAATTGGGCCTATTGAATCTTAGAAAACATGAATCTTTCTGATTCAAGGACTTTGCATCTAACCAGATAAGCCTAGTAGCTAGTGGGTTTTAGATAAAGTTTTGAGCAAAGGTGTTGTTGCGAGTTGGCAAATTTTCCCACTAAAAGTGCTTAATGTGATGATCTCTAAAATATCTTCTCATTTATTTTAGTATCCTATTTTTCTTCTCTTCTGTCACAGTTGAAGAACTAGCAAATGGATTGAGCCTGTATTAGTTCCTCAACTGAGTTGGAATAACTTTCTATTCCTAAAGCCCTTATAATTTCCTGGGTGATAGGAATGTGTTTTTGTTTTAATGAGGTGACTCTGGGTGGGCTCCTAGATAGGGGCTGGTCACCAAAAAGACCAAGCCATGATTAGAAACCTAGAATTTTTAGCTTTACCTCCCATCCTCCAGAGAGAAGAGAGGAGTTGGGAATGAAGTTAATAATTGATCATGCCTACTTGGGGAGGCCTCCATAACATCCCAACAGTATGGGGTTTGGATAACTTACAGGTGGGTGAACACATCTACTTACTAGGATGGTGACAGATCCCAACTCCATGGGGACAGAAGCTTTTGTGCTTGGGGCCTTTCCAGACTTAATCCTATCTGTCTCTTCAACTGGTTGTTCATCTACATGTATTATCATATCCTTTAATAAACTGGTATATGTAAGTAAGTGTTTCCAGAGTTCTGTGAGCTGTTCTAGCAAATAATGGAATCCAGTGGCGAACTGGTCGTGGACACCTCAGATTTACAGCCACTTCAGACAGAAGTTGTGGGTAATCTGGAGACCTACTACTTATGACTGACATCTGAAGTGTGGTGGGCGGTTTTGTGAGACTGAGCCCTTAACTGTGAGATCTGACACTATCCCCAGGTAGATAGTGTTAGAATTGAGTTAAATTATAGGATGCCCAACTGGTGTCACAGAATTGCTTGGTGTGGGAAAAAACCCCACACACCTGATGTCAGAAGGGTTATGAATGTGGTACTCATGTGAGAGTAAAGGACAGACACGCAGGAAAAGGACTGGGTTTATTTCCTTTACACTGGGAAAATAGATTTTTCTAAACACTCAGAATGGAAAGGTGATTCTTTTCCTTTATTTTATTCATTCAACAAATGTTTATTGAATGCCTAATATCTCAAAATTAACACATCTTAGAGTCAAGTAAAATGATCAACTGGAAATTTTAAGAGAGGCTTGATCATTTTTCAATATCTGAGACATTTGAGTCCATACTTGGCAGAGGGCATTGCCCAAGAAAATAAGTCATGTCAATTTTCCTAATTCTCATTGTAGTGGTCTAGTTGTTATTTAGTGTACTTGTTTAGCCTTAAAATCCATGTACAACTCCTAGCAATTCAATAAAAAAATGTTTTTTCTTTCCTAGTAGTGCATGATGTTATTGAAAAAAGAGAGATTAGACTTGTTAGAAGATTTTGCTCCTAAGGCTAGTTCAACCACGAATCAGCCTAGCATCTTTGATTAAGGAATTACACATTTTTGAGGCTGTAGACAGTCATCTTTAAAAGGGAATGACAATAATACTAATAGTAAAGTAATGATAATAATAGAAATAGTAATAATGCCTCTCTCACATAATTGTTTGAGTATTAAGATCCTGGTGCTAAAATCCTTAACACAATGCCAGGCTCTGTATAAATTAGGCAAAGGCAAAACCCAGATTTGTTGCATTATAGCTATTTCTATCTGTCTATGTAGCAAGCTAGTTATCTATCTCCCATCTTGTTCCAGAAATAATTTAAAGTGGTCTATTTAATATTATTGTCTTGTTTTATGATTCATTTTCTAGTCAACCCTATTCAGACACATTATTTTCTAGAAATAATAATTATAGTGATTTCAGTATAAAACACAGTATACATGTATTGTTGGTTTCCTTCTAAGAGGCTGTCATGTACTTGTAGGTTTAATTGCTGCCACTAACATGAATTTACAAGACTGCAAACTGTAAGATGAACCCTCTATGCATTCAGACGCATACTTCAAAGGATTTAGAATAGCAAGGAAGTCTATGTTGAAAACAACAAATCATCAGGAGTTAATATACTACCTCTACACAGAAACTTCCATCATGTCCCTGGATCTAAAAATTCTGTGTTCAAGGTAGACTTTTCATATTAGATTCTACTCAAAGTAAATCTATGGAGCAAAGATTACTGTGCCAAAATCTATAGGGTGTTGTAAAAAAAAAATCGACTTATAATGCTGAAAGAGATTTTACATATAATCTGGTCTCATTTCACTACGAAAGCAAGACTGCCTCTTCCAACATTCTTGGAAGGAGGTTATCTAGACCCTGTTTGACTGCTCAAAGTAACAGGGAGTTCATTACTTTACAAGAATGGTCAATCCATTGTGAGGCAATTCTATTACAAAGTGTTCAATTGAGAATTGGGAGGAATGCAATTGTCAGGAAGATCTGCACATTAACTGGTCTCAGTCACTCAACTGGCCATGTCATCTTTGGCAAGTAATTTTTCCAACCTGGGCTACAAATTCCTCAACTATAAAATGAAGAGAGAGAGAGATTGCTCTGAAAAAAGCTGGGGAGATGAAACAAGATAACAAGGGTAAAGTGTCAGTACAGCTTAGCAGGTACCCGTAAAGCATCACTTGCCCTCTCCTCACTACCTTCCTCTGAATTGAACTGTTGCTAGTTGGTCACACTTACAGATTGGAAACTGTCTCTTAAATTAATAATCATTAGAAACAGACAGTAAGTAGAGTTCTTCCTTCTCCTGGCAAAGACAGGTTGGAGCAGAGAAACCGCTGCCCCATTTAGAGACAACAGGTGTTCTAGGTATGCTTTGGTCCCCACTCTTTTATATTACCGGACTACTATAGGCATTGAGCTGTACTTAGATGTGTAAAACATATTGCATCTCACTCTGGATCACTTCTCCAAACTTCAACACAGACCTTCCACTGACCTGACAACCATTGCAGGAGCCTGCCTCTACAAAAGTGTAGTGGGTGACAACACTCAGCAACCTTGGGATGACCAAAGCTACAGCCCCGTCGATTCTCTGATAGCTGCTGAGGACCCCCATCCTCTCCTCCCAGATCTGACCCCGTGTGAGAGTAGGTCAACATGTTTCCCAGGCTAGTTCTAAGGGAAAGCTCACAAACCCCTTGCTTTAGAAGTTGGATGACTAAGTGTTATCAATTCATACTGAAATTTACACTTGTTTTCTTCCTCTGGTCCCATCAAACACTGCAGAACATTCTGTCATTTGTTCTCAAGTGAGAGGAGGGTGCCTGTGTAGCTTATAGTATGGGGTTTCACATGTGGGCCAAGGGGAGTCTCAGAGGGTCTGCCTATCTCAATGTGAGAGATGTCTTCCCAGTATCATACCTTGTAAGAGGCTCAGTGGGGTCAGACACTGCTGGAGTCTAGCATCTAGTGGCCTTACCAATGTCCATCCCCCAATGAGCCCTAAGGAAAATCATCATCATCATCATCATCATCACTTTCTTGGCTGTTTACCCTCAAAGATTTTCATACACAGTTCCTTAGAGTGACCTGCTGAAGGGAGAAGATTTCCAGGTGGAAGAAGAGCTTGTGACCTTTGGTGGTAGCTCTAGCATCATAAACTGTAAAGCAGGTAACATTCTGAGGCTCTGGTGGGATTCTGAGCCCTTGTATGGAATCCCTTACCTTGGGTCATACTTCCAATTCATCATCATCCTTCATTCATTTGGTAGTCATGGGCACCTATCAAGTCTCAGGCTCTTCTTAGGTATTCAGAATATATTAGTGAGCAAAATTGGTACAGGTCCCTGCCCTTGGGGAGGTTACATGCTAGAGAAGAGAGAGATCATAAAGAATAATACCAGAAAAAGTACATGCAAGAATTCAAATGTGGGAAGAACTAATGAAAACAGAAATAGATGTGCTGGTCCGGGAGGTTCTGGGTGTGGGTGTGGAGGGGCGTGAATGAAGTCAGCCAAGGAAGATTGAGAGGAGCAGTCAGGTGTTGAGAGTTCAATGTTTAGGGCTTGGGCAATGATCATGGAGTTCCTGACTTTTCAGTCTTGGCTCTAGTGATATGCCCATAGACAAACTACTTAACATCTCTAAGTTTCCTCATCTGTGAAATGAGAGAAAATAACAGTGCTTCCTCATAAGATAATCATAGTGCTTCTCGTAGAGTCTCAGGGACAGCTAACTAAGAGAGGTACCTGGCACGCACTAAGTGTTCATTCAATATGTTGTCTTATTAGTATCAGCATCCCTGTGTTGCAGTGAGGAGACTTAGAGCCAGAGAAGAGGCACAACTTCCCCCAAAGGGCAGACGTGGCAGGATCCAAGCTGCAGGTTCAAACTTCAGAGACATAAGCATAAGACATGATGACAAAATGTGCACGTGGTTTGTGTCTTTGGGCCACTGTTTGGAGGATCTCTTCTTCCCGGCTCACCCCTGCTCCAGGGCACTTATGAGAAGACACCTCGACAGCATGTCTGGGGTCAGCTCTCTTAGGTACCTGGTGGAACCTGGAGGGATAATATTGGATCATTCGGTCTGGTCAGTTATAGCTCTTGTGTGAGGCATAGTAAGGCTTTCTGCCCAAGCCCTGGCCTTGCTGAGGGGAGAGGAAGCTGATTGCAGATAAGCATCTTTGTGACCTTATAAATCGTTGAAGACTCATGAATTCACCCACCTGCATTCTCTTCCTTAGAACACATGGTCCCAGGGCACTGAGATCCCAGAGGCCTCCGTTCAACCCTTTTATCTTGTCTGCCACTCCTCCTTTCTTAGAAGGACATGCATCAGACAAAAGGCAACAGGCAACAGTGAGAGAGGAGAGGAGAAAGAGGGAAGGGAACGTCTCTGTTCAGGTTACTCCCTACATCAATAGTTGAGACTTGGGGGAGAGTGAATTCAAAGTCAGGACAGTACAGTACTGACCTAGGATTTCTTCTCACCCCTTTGAGTATGACCATCACTCTTCCCTTTGTATCCCTCTGACATTAGCATTATCGGCATGCTAGGATCTCATGTACATCAGAAAAGATGGTTCATAGTTCACTCATCCATACTCCATTCATTCATTCATCCACTTTATTGAGTACCTCCCATGCTCTGGGCTCTGTGATAAGCCTGGAAGAAGCAGAGGAGAAGGCAACAGGGAAGAATGGCAGCAAGCACAGGATGCCATGGAACCACAGAAAGGGGCAATTAGTTTTGTCCATAAGGGAAGGCTGGTCAGAGAAGGACATATAAAGGAGGTGAAGCATGAGCTGACACTTAATGCATGAGGAAGAATTAACCAAAGAGAAAATGAGGAAGAGAGAAAAGCATGTGTAAAGACTGAAATGAGCAGAACTGTAGCACATATGTGAGAGCTGGAATGGAGCGAGTGAAAGAGAGATAGGAATGCTGCCCCAGTGTCAGGGACTAGATGATGAGGGACTTTGGAGAAACAGAAAGCAGTTTGGGTTCCATTGTGAAGCCCACATGAGCCATTGAAGGGGTTTAAGGAGAAAAGGGAGGAGACAGGTATTGCATTTTTCAGAGATTACTCCAGCTACACATGGATAATGGAGCAGAGGGGAGCAAGAACAGAGGAAGAGAAATTATGTAAAATACTTCTGCAAAACTCAAGAAGAAATATGATGGTGACCTGAACCAAAGCAGTGGCAGTTTGGATGGAAAGGAAGGGTTTGATGCCAGGGAAATATGTGGTGGTCTCCATAGGAATTAGCTACTTGTATCAGTCAGCTATGCCAGAGTAACAAAAAATCCTAAAGCCACAGTGGTTCACAGCAACAAAAGTTTATTTGTAGCTTATATTTATGTTCATATCAGGAATCACATAAATTCTGTGACTCTGAAGCACCCCCTTTTCATCTGAGACATACTGATCTTGTGGATGAGGGAAAAGAATGAGAGCAGAGCCATATGAGGATTCCAAACACTTCCCTTCAGAACCTCACATGTCACTCCCACTCACATTTTCTTGGCCACAACAAGCTATGTGACTGAGACTGGCATCATTGTGGCAGAAAGGATTATATTTCCACAAGGGCTGCTCTTTTAGGAGGGACAGAAAATGTTTTCACAATTATGTAGTCTTTCACCATCTGCCCCATTGGTCACAAGTATTCACCCTCCTTCTTCAGTCCTGCATAATGGACTCATCCCTTCTCCAAAAGTCTTAGCCAAATCTCTGTGTTAGGGATCAAAATCCAGGGTATCATATTTGTCAATAAGTGAAGTCTGAGGATGACTCTTACTGAATAAAAATACGAGTTAGTTGTAAACGCACCACCATGGCCAATGCAAGTGTGTTAGGAGAGGGTCAGGGAAAGAGCAGTAATACCCCTATTAAAGAAGGGAAGAGTAAGAAGCATCTATTACATTAGTCCTTATCAATTCTGAAATTCCACTGGCCAGATATGAAGAGGATTCTCAGATTCTCTACTTTAGGGATGGGGAATGTCTTTGATTAAGTCCGGGTTCTCCTCCCTGGGTGGACCTTCCAATTCACCATTCTCCAGGGCTTTGGAGGGAGAGGCATAGATTTGGAGCTGGTGTCAGAGGTGTGGAATAAGGAGTTCAATTTTTTGTAGTGTTTAGATCCAGAATGCTCATTTAGATAATTTATATGGGTGCTGGGTGTGTGTTTAGAAGTATAATTAAAACAGCAAGTTCAAGCTTATTTGCAAGGTTGGAGCTAACAAACTCTAATGTCCTTCTCTCCTACCTTAAATTGAATTTTTCATGATTCCAGATTTTCCTTTGGACATTGACATGACCCTTGAGATTCTGCCAGGCACTGCACATGGTGCTTATGGAGACGGTGGGTGTTGGAAATATGACCCTAGATTGAGAAGAGAAAGAACTTCGAGACTTTGGGCAGGTATCTACTCTGTGAGCTTCTACCTTTTTATTCTTTGCAGTAAAGCCCCATCTCACTTCTTTCAGATGATACTTCTCACAACCAGGTTTCAACACCTAAGAGAATAGGTGTTCTCATGATTCCCATCATCTTCTCTGGGTATCTGTGAACAGCAGTGATGCAACACTGATTCAGTCACCTCGTTAGGGGCTGGGTGGGAAGTTGAGTCAGAACTTTAAACAGTGAAGAACACCCACTGCTTCATCCCTTTTCAAGTGTAAAATTATATATTTGGGGGTCACTCAAGGCTCATGCTGTCCCTATTTAAAGTTTTAACTTGTTACTTTCATCTTCTTTTATCAAAGAGAAGAGAACATTTTATGACTTTATTATGGCAGACTTGATTCCTCGTGCTTTGCCATACATCGCAGCACCCTTGCAATTAGGGCCATGAGGTTACTTCTGGAGAGGGGTTGTGCATAGAATTGACATTTGAGACTTCTGGAAAAAAATGTAGAAGACTCCAGCAATCTCTGTCCTTACCATGCAAATGAGACGGTGCTGTGTTCAGGTAAAGCACTTACAAGATGGTGGAATCTGTGTAAGTATAGATCTATGGATGAGATCCCATACTGAGCTGCATGGGACATAGAGTTTGATCAAACCATAAGCTGTCATTATGTTATGCCATCAAGATTTGGGAGTGTTTGTTACTGCAGCCTATCCTAGACTTTACTGACTAATGCATTGAGGAGCAAGAGCTCTTCTTTGGACCATGAAGGAGAATCTGACCACTGATCTTTCAAAACAACACTTTAAAGATCATTTTGGTCTTAAAATCCTCCAATGGCAATAAGAGGAAGTAACTCTCTGGGAAGGGAATCTACTGGTCACAATTATATAGCACTTAGGAGAAGGAACAGAAGCACATAATTTGGTACTTAGACTCCTGTCCCACAATGCAATTAAAATGAGTGCATTTTTTTGGTATTTAATAGAGCCAGTCACATGCTTGACATCACATTCAATATTCAAAATTATGCAAATAGTTTCAACATCAGCTACTCTGTCCCAATTAAAATTAAACTATTTGTACTACATGCATATTTATACAATCATCCCCTCTGACTAGATGTAGTCATGTGCACAGGCATCGGAGCTAAATCATGTATTGTCTGAACAAAACAGACACAAGAGAAGGACGGATTGGTTTGGGGAGCTGGGGATAGCGTCTCCATTAGGCAGACAGTTCATTTAGAGTTTAAAAAATGGATTTTCAGCAGCTGATACATAGTAGATTTAATAACCTGACACTTTCCCTCTTTCTTCCTAGATAGTCCACTCAACTTTGACTGGACCTATTGCAGGATGATACGATTACCATTGTGTGCACCCTCTGGCATTATTTTAAAAAAGTGAATCCCTAATCCCTGCTTAATTTTATGAACTGTCAAAACGATTCTAAATCTCTCCTCTGTTTGCATTTTCACGTTGGGACAGGAGTCCAGAGGTACAGATTGGGTGTACAACAGTGGACTTCAGGCAATTTTCAACTCTTAATGCCTGTAGTGTAAGAGGCTGAACTTGCAATAATCACCAGATTATCTCTAAAGATCACTCTGTTATACCTGCAAAATGGTTCTGCAGGAAAATGCAAAAGAAAGATATGGGGGGAAGTAATTGATGAGAGGCAGGAGATGATTGCTCTTACTAATTCCTGATGGGAAAAAAAACAAAACGCACCAAGACAAATGTTGGTAATTTCTGTTAAGTGCTGTTTGGAATTTGCAGTGACAGAAACCTACTTGAGAGTCATGGATGACCTCCTTCCGTGGCAGGCAGCTCACCACGCTGGGGCAGAAGGGCTGGGAGATAATGCTCAAAATAGGTCCAGAAGGGGAGGCAGGGCCCTAGTCCAACAAAAAGATAGAGGGAGAGTCCCCTGCAGAATATGTGGAGTCAGAAAGTGCAGGAGTGTCCCTGGCGCATCACCTGGCACCTAGTAGGGGCTCCAAGCATGTCTATCTTTTCTTTTCCTCTCCCTGCTGGGGACAAGCAGCCTGGGGATGCAAGAGGAAGGCCAGGGTTGGACCACAGTGTGTGTGACTTTGGGCAAATGGCACTCTGTCCCTCTCCAGGCTTCTGTCTCTGCACCTGACAGTTGAGGATGGAAGGCACTGCACTGATACTGGCAACAAATGTCATCAACACTAACGCATAGAACAGAGGGGAACTGAGATCCTTCTCTTTGCTGGGAACTGGATTCGAAACTTTCTATCCATGCTTCTTTTCATCCTCATTATTCTGCACAGTAGGTGTCAGAAAGGTGAGGGTGTAGGACTGCCCTTGCTTCCCTGCCCCCAGTCTCTCTTCTTTCTCAGGGAAAGGAGAAAAGATTGGGTCCATTGGCAAGAAAAAGGCTACAAGTCTGGGAAGATACCATCTTCCCTCTCCCCCCCCAAAAAAGAAAATCTGTGGGGTTTTCCTAGGGGCTTAGGAATCACATAGCCAAAGGACCATGGTGAAACTATCCCTCACCTCCAAGTTCTAAGAATGGAAGTCCTAGGTAATAAAATATTCTGGAAAATTGAGGGAGGCTTGCTTCCCCTTCTAGTTCACTAAAAGGGACCAGAATGTAAACCTTCTTCTGCCTTTAATTTTGAGGACACTGGATGTGGAATTTGGAAGTCAACTACTGTTTTTCAGGTTTGACAGAAGGAAAGTTCGAGTTGTGTATGTTCATAGTTCAGTGTGTTCTCTTGTAAACGATGACAACAGATGCCATACCAGGGTGTCTTCTTGTACTGCCTTAACTTTTCCTTAAAGAAAAGGCCAGACCATTTCCAGTTCTGGTGAGCTAAACGGGCTGAATGCAGTCCCCCTTCTCACGATGCCTGAGGGTGGTCACTGGGCAGAAGGCAGGCAGGGTGGCCGGTTTTGCAAGTCAGAGGTCTCAGGATGTGAGTCTCAGTACATCAGGATGTTTGGCAGGTGGTGGCTGTTGTTTTATTCCAAATCTGTGAAATATAAATATGCTTTAAGTTTATTTATTTTTAAATGTTTATTGAAATGTAGTTGATTTACAATGTTGTGTTAGTGTCTGGTGCACAGCAAAATGATCCAGATATATATTCATATATATATAATTTTTAGAATCTTTTCCTTTAGAGGTTATTGCAAGATATTGAGTATAGGTCCCTGTGCTATACAGCAGAACCTTGTTAGTTATCTATTTTATATATAGTGGTTTGTATCTGCTAATCCCAAACACCTAAGTTATCCCTCCCCTACCTTTTCCCTTTGGTAACTGTAAGTAGATTTTCTATGTCTGTGAGTCTGTTTCTGTTTTGTAAATAAGTTCATTTGTGTCATTTTAGATTCCACGTATAAGGATATCATACGGTATATGTCTTTCTCTGTCTGACTTACCTCACTTAGTATGATAATCTCTAGGTCCATCCATGTTGCTGCATATGGCATTATTTCTTTTTTATGAGCAAGTACTATTCCATTGTATATAAGTACCACATCTTCTTTGTCCATTCATCTGTTGATGGACATGTAGGTTGCTTCCATGTTTTGACTATTGTGAATAGGGCTTCTATGAACATTGAGGTGCATGAATCTTTTCAAATTAAAATTTCCTCTAGACATATGCCCAGGAGTGGGATTGCTAGATCCTATGGTAACTATTTTTAGGTTTAAGGAACCTCCATACTGTCTTCCATAGTGGCAGAACTAATTTACATCTTGGGGTCAGTTTATCAGAGTCTCCTAAGTAGGGACTTTGATGTGAAGTCTTCCTAAGGATTAGCTAAAATTGACCTCACACAATCAGAAGGTGGGAGTTTTCTGAGAAAACCGGTAGAATGAACTTTCTTATGCTTTATTGTTTTAGAATGTCCTGCATTGATAAATTACTAAGCTAATTCTCTTCTTATGATGAACTTCCTAGAAGCAAAAGATTTACATCTCTTACACATGAAAGACCACTTTAAATGCTAGACAAAACCTAATGATAATTCCTGACAGTTGCTTTAAAACATTATAGTTTATAAAGTGCTTTTCATACACTGTACATCCTAGCAACAGTGCGGCTTAATATTGTTTTGTTGACTCATAACATATTTTAAATAACATTAATAATATTTAATAATAATAACAACACATATTCAAATCATAAATGATGAGGGAACGGCTATAAAACCCATGTTGTGTAGGTTCTTCAGATAATCTTGCTCCATTTTTCACAGCAATACCAAAAGGTTGGTTTTATTCATCACATAATAGATTAAGAAAATGAAGTTCAGAGAGATGAAGCAGTTAGTTGCTCCACCCAGGTCACACACCTCATAAATGACAGAAGCAGAACAAAAAATCAGGTCCTCAGATGCCAGTTGAAATAATGTTTATAGTGTATCATATTAGCCAGGTTTAAAAAGATATGTGTCATTTGCAAATTGCATAACCCTCTCTTATATGTTTCACCACTTGCAGAAATTTCCAATGGCTTTCCAAAGTAAATTGCCACTTGGAGGTCCAAACGCTTATTTGATACAACAGAGGTGTCCACCTTTTATGAAATCCAGAAAGGAAATGTTAAAAGCAAAACAATTTGGAAAACGAGGTGAGCAGGAGTTCTCACTAGAGAAAGCAAAACCCTTTCATTCCAGCAAAAGCATTTTGTAAATCATCACATGGGAGATACGTGTGCAAATTTTGTATGGCAGGGGCCCTGTGTGAACATATGGGCCCATTAATCATGAAATATTGATTGTGGATTGAAACTATGAAACAGGTTCCATGACACATGGGTTTGTTTTGTTGGTCCGAAGTATAAGTAGAATAACACAAAGCCATGTTAACATTCACTGCTTACTCTCCTTTTGTTAGCAGGTTAGCCCTCACCCAATTCACATATCCTCAGGTTTATGAATTATTAATCAAAAGAGCTAAAAAGTCAATCCAATCTGGTTAGATACTGTAGTTCTTGTGGCTTCCAAACTTTTAAATAATGAATGGTTTCATCACTTCCTCAGTGGATGTCAAGCAAGTAGAATGTCTGGAATCAAAATCCCACTGGGTCACAAAAGCAACAGAGTGAAAAAAAAGTAGTAATTTTTAATAATAGCAACTCCAGTGTATTGTACCATCACTGCCACTCTCCGAAAAGATCATTTCAGAATGGGAAGGAGAGGCGTCTTGACAAAAGGGCTTTATGGGATCAAATATTGCCAGAAAAAGTGATACAACATAAGGGAGTTGGTAAAGGATACGAATACCTCCACACACATACATTATATTGTAAAAAATGCTTTAGCTGTTCCTAATTTTTCAAAAGAAAGTTGTACCTTTAATTATTCCTTATATTAGGGGAATTCTCTGATGAACATCTCTTCACAAATGGGAACTTGGAGAACATAGCAAAGAATAAAAGGGAGGAATAAATGGTGTACTTAGATTAGCTGGATTATCATGAAAAATTAGGACTCCGTGCTGCTAGGGCAGTCTTTAGTGGGTAATAACAGAAAGGAAAGACCAACTCAGAAATAACTGCTTGTATCCGAGAGGGAATGTGATAGAGAAATGCAGACTTAAGGTAAATATGTGAGAGAAGGCGAAATAATACTGCCAAGTACCACTGTGTGACAAAGGGTTGATTGGTAAAGAAATGCTGTAACTATATCAAAACAGATGTTTCTGGAACTCTCCGCTGTTTCCTCTAAGTCTGTTGAGCCACTTTTGCTTCTAGGTGGGAACACTATCGAAAGGGAGAACTAGAGACTTGGTCAGTCCCTAAAGGTTTAGTGTTGGGTTCATCCTGTCTGTTCTCCCATGGGCTGAACATTTCCATTCACTCTGAAAATGCCCATCCACTCTGACATCCGCCTTCATACTGCAAGTTCCGAGTCCTTCCAGAAGTTTCGAGTCACGTGTGTTAGCAACCATTGGCTACATTTAGGGTGATCTTACACGTATTTGACTAAGTGATTGGGCTCTCCTTGGGGAAGATGTCTGCATAATGAGCTCTGGGAAAAGGTGTGCCTTTATTATTAACTAAGTTTTTGCTCTGAATCCCATTGGGTAGCTTTTTTGGTAAAATGTGCTCCAGTATGCATAATTAATAACTAGCCCAAAGGCCTGTTATTTTTTTCCTTTTCCCTAAGCTAAGATTCCAGTATAAAACACAAGTCGCCCAGTTGCATTTGAATTTCAGATTAGCAACATATTTTTAAGTATAAGTGTCTCTCAAACATTGTACAAAACATGCTAAGAAAGATATCCCTTAGTTTCCTGAAATTCTAATTTACCTTGGTGTCCTATGTTTTTATTTGCAACACTACCCTAAAGCCAAGCTCAAATCTCCAGATATCATCATCTTCTAAACTTGTTTCAAATAGACAATATATTAAAGAAAGGGCCTTACACAAATAATTCAGGTTTAAATTGTATGCTCTCATTGCCTTCCCTCTCTCCTTTCCTGTCTCTCCCCCTCTTTTCCTTCTCTCCAGTTCTAATGAGTAGATGTGCCGGGATCTGTTCTACACCAGCTGCTCCAGGGTGAAAAACTGAAACGGACCCTGCCCCTCTCCTGGGAAAGTTCTCCGTCTTCTGGAAGAGAAAGGCATGTCATAATAAAGAAAGACTTTAAGATAAGTCATGTCTAACTCTTCATCCAGCCATCTTTCCATCATCCATCCATGCATCCATCGATCCATTCATCCACGTATTCATCCATCCATCCACCCATGTGCCCATCCACCCATCCATCCATCTATCCACTCATCCATCCATCCACCCATCATGCATCTGACCATCCATCCATCCACCCTCCATCTTAAGCTGATCCATGGGAAAAGAACTGATTGTTTCTGCTTCCAGAAGAAATCTTGCTACACCCTTGTGATGCATTTTTAAAACAGATATCCCATTTTATGGATGGTAAAGCTGAGTCTAGAGAAGTTACTCAGCCCTGCAGAACTGATAAGAAGCTGGTTCAGGATATAAATCCCAATTTCAGTCTCAAAATACACCCCATTTTGTTACAAGAGACAGAGCTAAACATTCACACCACCAGCTTCTCTCGTTTTGCTGTTTTTTTTTTTTTTTTTTCTTTCTCACAGAAGCTCTCTCCCCTCGTGTGCCAACGCTCACACATTTCTCTCTCATGACATCTGTGGCATTGGGCCCTGTGACTCCTGTCACCTGCTCGGAGCCAGGCTGCCTCCTTCCCCTCCCCCGCCTTCCTCGCCCTGGCTCTCCGACCGCAGGGGCTGAGAGTCTGGCCTCTGAACACCACTTTCTCGGTGGGGCACTTCCTCCTGAGGGCTGCTCTGGCAAGTTGTTTATCTCTCACAGGGATAGTGACAGAGATCGTATCGGTGGAACTCATCTGTCTGGGCACAGATGTCTGCCTCCGTGGCAGATGCCTCATCTCCCTGCTGTGCCTCACCTTCCAGAAGCCTTCTTCCTCCCCCGGAGCCCCTCCTCCCCTGTTGCAGAAGATTAGCTGAAACACAGCCAGGCAGAGCGAGGGGCCGCACCGCTCCGCCCGGGAGCGTTTAAGCTGTTGGGGAAGACGGCCCTTGCGGGTCCTCCCGCCCCAGTTTAGACACAGCTTACCGCTGGGCCACGGATTACGGAGGGACCAGAGGGGAGGCCACGGGAACCCCTGATGGTAGTCAGGAGGGCAGCGCACAGAAGGGTGTCAAGGAAAAGAGGGACGCTACTCAGGGCTCATTTATTTATTTATTTTTTTATTTACTTATTTTAAATTTTATTTTATTGAAGCAGAGTTGATTCACAATGTTGTGTTAGTTTCTGCTGTACTGCAAAGTGATTCAGTTATGCATGTATATATATATATACTATATATATATTTGTTTTTTCTTTTTCCTATTCGCTTCCATTATGGTTTATCACGGGATATTGAATATAGTTCCCTGTGCTCTACAGTAGGACCTGTTGTTTACCCCTCTTCTGTATAACACTTTGCATCTGTTAATTCTGAACTCCCAATCCATGCCTCCCTGCCCCCCCGACCCCAGCCCCTTGGCAATCACAAGTCTGTTCTCTATGTCACAACGACTAATTTAAAATGCCTGGCACAAGTGGCCACTGTGCAGAGCCTTCAGACAGGGGCTGCCCAATAGAACTTTCTGCCGTCGTGGAAATCTTCCACACTGGTGCTACCCAGTAGAGTAGCCATCCGCCATGTGTGAATAACAGGCACTTGAAATGCAGTCAGTGTGACCAAGAAATGACATTTTTAACTGTATTTTAATTAATTAACAAAGAAGTAACCACATGCTGCTAGTAGCTACCAAATTAGTTAGAGAATGTGCTGCAGGGTGCCCACACGGAAGGTACACCCCTGTGGGTCTGCTTGCATCTCCTTTCTGACCCCCTGCTAACGCCAAGAGCAGTTTTGAGTCTGTTTGCTCTTAATGCGTTACTTAGTTTCCCCATCTGCAAACTACAGTTAATAATCTTCAGCTTACCTTCTTCAAAATGTGTTGGGAGAATCCAATGAAAGAATTGATAGTAAAAACAGTAATCAATAAAATAATTGAGAATAATGGTAAGCAGCCGTAAAACAAGCATCACTACTTTGTTAGGGCTCTGCTGTGTGTTCTATGTGCGCTTCTCTCCCCTGGAACTCCCCTGATGACTGTTTAAGACATTTGTACACTTGCAAGTCTCCAAATCAATGCAGGGCTCATGGCCACAGCTGGCATCTCATGCCTATCCCCATTTTTGGACCGCCCCTGGGCAGTGGTACCGTCAAGGTAATGTGGATGGAGAAGCACTTTTCTTGGTGTCTGAACAACCTGAGTTTCAATTTCATGGAATCAGATGACATAGAATCAGACAGACAAGATCCTTCACCTCCCGGAGAGCTTGCTTCCTTTTTGTGAAACAGAATCATGAACGCTCATGGCATCAGGCTGCCAATAGCAATGATAGGAGGGTCTGTGTTTGAAGTGCCAAACATAGGGCCCAGGGCACCCAGGAAGTGTCATTCCCTGCCCTTCCCCAGAAGGGAAACAATGGAAAACAACCGTTGATTTTTGATGAAACATTTAGCATGAATGGTAGCCTTTGAATACCTGACTAAGGGCTACAGGGAACGTTACAAAGGAGAGTTCTGTGGGTCTGACTGCAGTTCTTATTGAGTGCAGCGAGGACTTAAGCTGCTTCCAAACCTCTGTCAGATGCCTTGACATTTCTAGACTAAAGTCACTCATCTCCAGTGGGTTGATTTACATGCAGCAAAGTTTCTGGCTTTTAAGGAAAGAGGCTTTGAAATCGTATTATAAAGACCTCAGAAGGTTTCCTAGACATCAAACAACCCTTAAAATAATATTTTGATTATTTAACTGTAAATAAATCAGGAAGATGGGGATTACATTTCTATCAAAATACATGTGACTTTTAAAATCAGGGAGTGGGGACCTGACATAACGGACTTGGGGATTTTACTGAATGCGGAGCACTTGAGAAAATCTTTGTGGTATGGGACAGGGTTCAGATGGAGTGGGGCGCACCCTGCCCTGTTTCTTTTATAGACGCCAAAGGACATTTTAACCAGGAAAGGAGTTTTAAGCTTTCACAAGATCTGATCTGAAGTGGCCTTGGTGCCCTGTCCAGTGGGCAGCCCCCGAGCACTAGAAGCCCTGGACATCTCTAGAGGGGGAAAGGGGAGTCCAATGTCCATCTTGATGGCAGAGCCAAGAAAGGGAGATTTTGCAGGCAATTTGGTTCCTTCAAGCCCATACAGAGGATAAGGAGTTCTGGCCACGGGTACCATCAGCAGGCAGAGCGACCGAATGTATCCTCAGGCTGCTGCACAGAGCAGGTGTGCTGGCTAAGACACCAGGTGGGTCAGGACATGACCAGTGAATCATTTCTCACAGACACACAGACACACTCAGACACAGACACACACTCAGACACAGACACACAGACACACCCTCAGATACACACGACCAGAGGAGGAACTAGCTTTGGGAGAATGTCTTACCATGTTGCTAGAGCTGATCTACTGCCTTGTTTCCCTCTGACCCCAGGCCCTTTGCTCCTATTCTCTAAATGAAGTCAAGAGGGCACGACGCAGTGGGGATGAGAGGCTTCTCTTCTCCCTCCTCCCCCCCCTCCCCTCCTTTTCCTTCTCCTCCTCTCTTTCTCTCTCTCTGTCTCTTGCTTCCCCTCTCTCCCTCTCTTTTTCTCTATTTCTCCTCCTTCTCTCTCTCTCTCTTTCCCGTCATTGCTTCTTAGTGAGTTCCTCTCCAGCACACACCCGGAATTTACAGCGTGTCCTGTTCAAATCAATCCCAATGTCCTCTCACACTCTGGGAGAGCCAAGGTTTCTGCTTGTTCTCTCCCCGACCACGTGACCCTGGCAGCCCCTCTGGCAGCTGATAACTGTGTTCGATGGGAAACCTTGGGGTAGAAGAGGAGCTCAGCAGTGGAGCTGAACTGTCAGGCTTTCTCAGGGAGATGAAACTTTGAGCCAACCAGCCTGGAGACCAAACTGCTGGACATGGTTTCAGGGGAATGAGTAGGACAAGACAGAGCAGCTAACTACAGGCTTTTGGATACCAGAATGACCCCCCTGAGGCCTTGCCTAGTCTGGCCACATGTCACTGGGTTGGTTGAAAGAACACAAATGGGGAAGACCTACGAGCTGGGTTGACGTCCTGGCTCTTGCGTTTCATGTCAATAACAGTGATCCTCCCAGGATCTCCGCATCTTTATTTCCTAAAGGGGAATTATGGAAAACTTGCCCACAGGATTTATTGGCTGGGCAAATAACACCATATGAAGGGAAACACGGCATGTCACCAGCTGTCATTACTGTGAAGTGTGGTGTTGGGAAGGTGTCCACAGCTGAATGGGGCTACTCTCAGCTGCCCCATGGCTGTAGTCCTTGGTGCGGGCACTGCCCGGTCCCAGCAGGCTGACTGGTAAGGTTGGGGTTTGGTCCAGCCCTCAGTGCCTTGAAGGGTCAGGAGGAAGCTGAGGGGACTTGCAGGTGGGGTGGGGGGTATTCGACTGCCAGAGCCCCCTGAAGACAGCCTAGAAATCCCTGGGTCCTTATTACATAGAAGGGGCGGTGACCACAATGCTGACAGTGACAATGATGGAATCACAGTAGTGGCTGTGGCTTAGTCAGTGCTCATTAAGTGCTCTGTACCAACTGCTTCCTGCCTCATTTTATTCTCCAGAGAATCCTGTACCCTAGGCATCATCATCCCCATTTCACAGACGAGGAAACTGAGTCTCTGTGGGGCTTACTGACTCACAGAAGGACACACCGATAGGATGCAGCCGAGCTGGGATACGAAGAACAAAAGTCCTTACTGTAATCAAGGAAGTTGCTTGCTGTGAGGTTCAGGAGTGATAAAATATATCTGGATGATTACCACCTCTAAAGATCTGTTCAGAGATGTTTTTGTTAAGGTTATGATTATTTATAATTAACACTAACACTAAAATATAGTAATAGTAATAATTCTATTACTGCTTAGTGGTGATACAGATTATAACTCCTATAATTATGACAACAGCGCACTGCAGCTAGTCTACTCTGTCTTAGCCAAGTTTCCTAACTGAGGTCTGCTAAGGTGTGGGACTAGGTGTGTTGACAGAGCACTGATTTATCTTCAGTTTTTTGCTCCCACGAATCGGAATCCTTAATCTTAAAACATGTTATTTTGAGATGTGTCTGTATCTTGCTTGTCAAATAGATATCACCGAGTTACTCTGCTTGTCCTGGTCTCCTCTCCAAGGATGGCCTATCCTTCAAGGGTCAGTCCCACCCTTGCCTTCTCTTAAAAGCCATCCCAAGCACAGGGTCTCTTCTCTCTCCCTGGATGTATGTGGTGTTTCATCACTGGCTGTTCTCACTGCCTTCTGTCACTACTGTCCCCCTAGCTGTATCAAAGTCCCAAGGAAATGTTGGAAGGAGAGACAGAGCTTTGGCTCGAAACCAGTTCCTGGCTCTGCTGTGTCCTAGCTAAGTGACATTGGCCAAGCTAGTAAAGCCTTCTGCCCTTGGCTTTCTCGTCTTCCCCATGGGCTTCAATATCTCCACCGTGGAAATTGATGGCGCCAGCCCATGTCCTGGCTCTAACAGGGGAAGGGAGCTCCCCCTCCAAGGCACAGACGCTGCTCACGGGAGCACAAGGAAGATGCTCTGTCAAACATCCAGCCTGGAGCAGACTGGAATGGGGTGGACATGGATAGGCAGATGTGGCTCCAGCTCTCGGTTCTCCGTGCACAGAGGGGCAGACACAGGGCAAAGCTAAGAAAATTCTAGAGCATTGATTTTCTCATTTCCAGAGAGAATAATACCTGCCTCTCAGGATAATGGTGAGCATTAAATGAGCTACTACTGTATCCCAAGGTCTGGTACTTTTGGAAAACAGAAATTGATTTTAGAAGTGCTAGCCTTGTTTTTCCCATAACTAATTTTCAATAATAGTGATGAAGAAGAAGCTAGGGGGAAAAGATGGGTGGATTGGTCCTCACAGTCATGGAGCACTTCCCAGTTCCTGGAACCCTTAAACAAATGTAATCTCATATAACATTTGCAACAATCTCAGTGAGAAGGTATTACACCCATTTTACAGATCTAGAAACTGAGGTCTGGTTGGCTTTCATGACTTGTCAAGTCTGCCCAGGTGGGTCCGTGGACTGTCCAGCAGCATTGCTGCTCACAGATGCCCCACCTCGTGTGAGAGGTCCAGTCAGGGTTCTGTGGATTAAAAGCCAAGGCCGCAGACATTGAAGACATGCCATGCCCACTCCAGGCTGTGCTTAGGTGATTGGGAGCAGGGTCGGAGGGGAGCGGGAGAGGCTGACCGATGATCCCCTTCTTTTTCAGTTGGCCTTGTAAAGATGAAAAAAAATCCAATAACCTTTCCCTCCATGTCTATATGAATGATTGTCTTTCTCTCCCTAATCTTTCCTTCAATTCTTGGCTGAAGTTTCAAAAGCTGTGATCACAATAGGGAAGAGGAAAATTTGTAAGTTAACTTTTTGCATCTGAGTGGCTGAGGCAGGAAAGGTAAAGGACGAAGATTCCAACCCCCACTGCCATGTTCCACTCCCTGCCCCTGCCAGTACCCTTCCCCTTCCATCTTATTTTTGTGTCTTTGCTTATGCTGTTCCTCTGACTTGGTGGTCTCTCTCCTTACTCATCAGCTGGTCTACACCTCTTTGCCCTTCAAGCAACCTCTCTAACTTCACCTTCCCTGGATCCACCAGCCGCTCCACACCTATGTCTCCCTACTCCCAGCCTCCTAAATGACACTCTATTGATTTAATGAACTTGAGCTTCTGACCTCTCTCCACAGGTCTCCAAGGATCTCCAAAAGCTTGGCCAGGGTCCCCTCGGTGGTTAAGACTCAGCAGTTTGGTTCGTGGTTTTGTCTGGCTCTAATGCTCTGTCCCAGACTCTGCTAGTATTGGCCAGAGCTGGCCGCAGCTTCCGTCTCTGCTATTCACTCCTCAGTGTGCAGGCATTTCGTCCATTCATGCCCTCTGACCTCTGACCCTTGGCTTTGCACCTCAGGTCCCTCTACCAAACCCAGGCAATCGTTGATGTTTTGGCGTACAAAGCATGCTTCTCCAGCTTTAAAGCTCAGCATGTTGGGCTTCCCTGGTGGCGCAGTGGTTGAGAGTCCGCCTGCCGATGCAGGGGACAAGGGTTCGTGCCCTGGTCCGGGAAGATCCCACATACCGCGGAGCAGCTGGGCCCGTGAGCCATGGCCACTGTGCCTGCGCGTTTGGAGCCTGTGCTCCGAAAAAAAGAAGCTCAGCGTGTTTGAACTGGCCTAGTCTCCTCATCCCACAGGCTTGCAGCAAGAGGGACAGTGCTCTCACTTTCTACCCTGGCACCTTTGGGCCCCCAAAGTCAGGGTCAGCCCCTCTTTTCTGTGGTGTGTGGCCTGGACTTCCAAGCTTGATCCCAGGAATCAGTCACCCGCCCATACTCCTGGCCCTGCTCCTCTGCACGTGATCAGCTTCCTATTGGACCACAGCGTTTACTCATCTGGAGAATGATGTGGTTGAACCTCATGCTTGTAAGGGCCCCTCTTGCTTCTATTACATCTTTTTTAATGAATGAATATTTGAGGTATCTTCTCTTCAAGTGACCTCAGAAAGGTTCAAGACCCAAAGACTGTTTTATTTATTGTGTTCTTTTTTTTTTTTTTGATTTTTAACATTTTTTTCATTGAAGCATAGTTGATTTACAATGTTGTGTTACTTTCAGGTGCACAGCAAAGTGATTCAGTTATGTATATATAGTCTTTTTTCATATATGTTCTTTTTTCAGATTCTTTTCCATTATAGGTTATTACAAGATATTGAGTATAATTCCCTGTGCTCTATGGTAGGTCCTTGTTAGGTATCTATTTTATATACAGTAGTGTGTATCTGTTATTCCCAAACTCCTAATAAAATCAGCCTCATGGGACCTTTAGGAATTAATCCTTAGGTAGGTTCCATTCAAAGTTTCTGTCGATGGCCTAGATAAAGCCAAGGACAATCTCATCCACTGTGTGCATAGCCCAGAGGGAGAGTAAGATGATAGATGTTGTGATCCAGTCCTAAAAAGATGCCAAGAAACTGGAATGATGAACTACATTTGAGTAGATTTTCCTCCTAGAAGAGATGATAGCTGAGCTGAGTCTGAAATGACATTTTTCCTATGAAGAAATTGAAGATGTTCCAGCTGTAGCAGGGGAGACATGGGGGTAACTTGACTTCTGCCTTCAAAAGTCACAGATCCCAGGCTTGTGATATCAGACTGGCTCTCACAGACAAAAAGAACCAGACTTGATGCCAAGGTCACAGCCATGAGCAGTGGTGGGCATTGCTGTGAGACACATATTTAGTCTCAGTGAGGGGCACTTTACAGCAGGCTCAGCCGGACATTTGTTCATTGAGCAGATGTTCCTGCAGGAGCCAATCTGCCAGGTCCTGAGGAAGCAGCAGTGGCCAAAGTGGACACACCTCTTCTCTCCCAATCATGTGTTCTGGAGGAAGAGATGCATTACAGGACACAGGTAAATATGTGCTTACGTAGTTCATAATCATACAGGAAGCACGTTCATAATGGTGCCCAGGTAAATATGTGCAGAAACAATACATAATGGCACACAAGTAAACACATGAAAAAGCAGTACATGATCACACACAGGTAAGTGTGTACATAAACATTACATGATCACAGGCAGGTAAGTGTATACATGAATGGTATATAATCACGCACAGGTAAGAATGGACATAAAAAGTATATAAGAATACACAGGTAAACACGTGCATATCAATTGTACATAATAATGCACAGGTAAACACATATATAAACATTACATAATCGCACAGGAGAGTGTGTACATAAATTGTGCATAATGGCACACAAGTAAACACATGAAAAAGCAGTACATGATCACATACAGGTAAGTGGGTGCAGAAATAGTACATGATAATATAGGTAAATTCATGCATCGATAGTACATAATCACACCCATAAGCATGTTTATAAGCAGTAGGTAATTGTACGCAGGTAAACATGTACATAAACAGTACGTAATAGCACACAGATAAACATGCACATAAGTGGTAGGTAATCACACAGAGGTAAACACATATGTTCATTAGTCAGATCCATTCACACAGTGGTCAGTGCCATGAAAGGAATGAAAAAGATGTGGTAACAGGATGGGGAGTGAGTGTAGGTGATAGGGCAGTGAGGAACCACTGCAGACAGGGTGGTCAGGGAAGGTGTCCCTGAAGACATGTCACCTGAGCTGAGACCAAAGAGCAGAGATGAACAGCGATGCCTAGAGCTCCCCCTCAGCCAGGGGAGTCCCCATTCACCCTCACTGAGGCTGGACAAATCTCAGCATTACTGAAGACAAGGTTAACATGGCTGGAGATCAAGGTGCTTATGGAAGTGATGAGAAGTGAGGTTAGAAAGATGCACAAATGTTGACTTGTGCAGCATCTAAGCTTAAGGAGAGTGGACCTAATGAGCTGTCGGAGATGTGGTGAGCTTCCCATCAATGGAGGCATGCAAAGAGAGAATGATCATGTTTCAGACATGTCTAAGAGGGGCTTGAATATTAGATGTGGGAGAACGAGGAAGAGATGCAAGAGCAATGGCTGAAAGTCTGATCCATATTTGACATAAAAATGTTCACTTTTCTGGGATTGGAGACGTCTGAAGTTTCATCCCCTAGCAGATCTGAGTGGACACTTTGCCAATATTGAGGCACACTTACCATGGTGGTGGGGGAGTGGGTGTCAGTGCAAATACCAACCAAGGAGAGGCCAGGATGGGGTCCAGCAGATGCGGTGGACATCGGTGGAGCACGCAATATGCCTCATTTATAGCTAATGGCCACCCTCCCAATGATTACTAAAAGCATTAAAAAATAAATCAGTAAATTAAAATGATTCTATGTTAGCCCTGCCCTTATTCTACGCTGATGATAGGACATTAGAAAATGAATGCAGTTTGAAAGGCAGCACGATCTCTTTGATGTATCAAAAAGCCCTCTGCACTAGACTAGAACTTTGGTAAGATGCTGGCAGTCAAAGCCACTACTTGACGATTGTCCTGATGTTGTATCACCATGACCGCAGCTACTGACACGTCAATTTAATCTCCATTTTAAAACTCTCTTGGTTCTGCCCTAGCGAAGTCAAATGGACTTAGTTTTCAGCACAAGTTGCTCAGTTTTCTACAGAAAAAAAATGGGGAATGTGGTTGAGAATTCATCACGTTGGGGAGAGGAGTCTTCATACTTAACTTAGTATTGAAGATTTCCCCAAGAAGACCCTGCTACCAAGAATGCGACCACAGAGTTGAGGGCCCGTCTGCCCCTCTCACACTCAGGGGGTGAAATGCAAGCAGGTACATCGGGCCACATCATTCTCAGCTACATTTCCGGACTCAGGTGTGTATTTGCTCTCATAGCACTGGTACCCGGTGTGGATACATCGGCATCTATGCAGCGAAGTTTCCATCCAGCTCATGTGCTTCCTTGAGCAGGGCACAACCTCTGCGAGCCTGGATTCCCAATCTGCAGAACAGGGACAAGGATGCTGCCTACCCTCAGAGAGAGGACGTGGGATTTAGAAAGACCACAGCTGGGCTCGGCGGCCCCCAAGGCCCAGTATTCATCAGATGGTTGAAACTCTCTCTCTTGGCTTCTATGATACTGCCTAGGTCCATTCAGCCTTGATGGAGGTTTCTGATCCTACTCTGGTTCTAGAAAGGTAGTACACGCTAATGGTGGTGAAAACTGGCTGAGATGGAAATCTTTTTCTTCATTGTATTGTCAGGGAACTTGAGGCTTTGGGGTTTAAGAAACTTCCGCAAGATCTAGCAAGGAGCAGATTTATTTTTCAAACCCAAGCTTGTCTGATGCCAATGTCCAAGCTTTGCCCAGTCACCATAATTTCCCCAAGAGCCATCTGTGGCACATCCAAGCCAGAGTCACTGAGCTGCCAACAGAACTGTGGACTGACCTCCTGGAATCTGCCCACCCCCATCAGGTGACACCACCCCCTCAATTTGCTGGCCCATCTGATGAGGCCCCCAGACTCCATCTGGTGAGATCTGGGTTTTGTTACCAAATCGCCCTCTGAGTGATCGTATCTTGAAGTCTCCAGAGAGAGAGGACTTGGGTCATAACCACACTAATGACGAAGCTCTAACCGAAGACCCCAGTAACCTCTTGGTTTCCTTCCTTCCCATGGCCATGGTAATGAAGCCGGGCAGGCACAGCGGGAGTAACAAGATCCAGCTTGGGGTTAGCTAAGTGGTGGTTTGTGGTCAGGTGCCCAGCAGATGGGTTCAAACTACCTGGTTTTAATTTCCAATAATTGGCAGTTTGGATTACCCTCCAGCTCAGGGGACCTGGAGCTAGATGGCTCCAGCTACCAGCCCTAAAGGAGAGAAGATGCTGCCCCTACAGGGGATGCTGCAGGCAGGGAAAGGGAGCACAGGGCCACCCAAATGATTCCAAAAACCTGGCTTCTCATAATGGGCCAGGGGCCTCTTGTAGAATTTACAAGGACTTCTTCCAGAAGATAGGAGAGAGTGGCAATCATGAAAGGCCAGATTTGATGACATCATTCTCTCCTGTTTCTTGCTTTTGTGTTTAATTACCAAAATGTTTATGCATATACCTGTATTTCCAAATGCTTGCTTAGTCTGCTGTGGGTTTACTTATACTCTGAATAATTGCAGATTTTAGTGGAGACCTTCTAGGCACTAGGCTGTTTCACATGCGTGAGCTTATTTGGTGTTGAAATGACCTCCATGGGGGTCTTATCCCCATCAGTTTACAGTTGTGAGTGCTGGTGGTGGAAGAAGGGGATAGGCCTGCTGATGGTCCCAGGGCTCCTGGCAGAGAGCTGGACTCCTTGTAACCCTGCACATATTAATGCCCTCCATCACCACCTCTTACTGCCTCTCTGCATCCTCTCTCAGCCATGCCAAGCGGCAGCTTTCCCCCACCCCCAGCTGTCCCCTGGTCTCCGCAGCATCCAACAAACCATTCATTTCTTCATTCATTTATTTATTCATACAAAAGCATGTCCCCAAGCTGGCTCTTCTCCTGTGATTGGCATCAACCTCGTATATACTAGACACTCAATAAACATTGACTGGGTGAAATGAACAAAAACGTCATGATGAAGAAGACAGGGCTCTTCTGTCCAAAGCTTGTGCATAGCCTGGTAAGGAAAATGGAACTATAAACAAATCCATACACACTGGGATGGTCAGTTTTACAACAGATGATAGTAGAAGGAATTACCGTAATGGGGATTCATGAAGTTACGTGTGCAAAAAAGTGAAGTCCCTTACACCATGTTTGGTGTGTATGTAATAAACATTCAGTGAACTTGTTGGTTTGGCTTCCTGGTAGACCATTCTTTCTAGAGGTGGAAGGTGTGCGTATGTGTGTGTGTGCATGTGCGTGCACATATGTGCATGTGTGTCTGCGTGCCTGTGTGTGTCTTCAACCTTCTGCGTTCCCAGGGCTCCAGTCATATCCTTGGTACCCAGACTATGATGGACGCCTAATGAAAGCAAAGTAAGGGCCAAGATAAGACAAGAGGCAGTTAAAATGTCACCCCAAAGCTTCCTGAGGGCTTTTGAAAGGCAGTGTGAGTTATTTTGTATCTGCATTTGTTCGAAGAATTCCTCGCTGTCAGAGCATCTGGGAACAAGACCAAGAGAAAATATAGCCATCTTGTTCCTACCTGCTGGAGAGCTGTGAGCTGTGGCTCTTAGAGATGTCCCAGGGAGAAGGAGGTGCTGGCTGGGAAACAAGTCTGGGCTGGAAGATGGGAGGTGTCATTGTCTGCAAAATGGGGACACTCGCAGCCTTGAGGGGTTATGGATGAAGAATCTGACATCATCTGTGAGAGTCTCAGCCAGTTTTCTGGTTTGTTCATAGGAAGGGTCCTTGACCTTGATGACCCTCAGTATCCACATCTGCAAAATGAGACCAATGAGGCACCAAAGGGGGTTATTGTAACTCCCCAAATGAGACGATGTCCCCCCCCAGGTGCTTTATAGACAGTCAGGTACGGCAGAGGTGCTGACTCATTTATTACTTCTTAATATATGCATTTATAATATATTACTCTCTAGCTAAGGTGAAACTGGCTCCTCTGGTGCATTATGTAATTGTCACGGCCAACTGAACAATTCTCAGGGCAAGGTTGTCTGTGCTACTTAGGTGGCCACTGAGAGAACTTGGGCCCCCAGACAGTTAAACCACACTGGGGCCACCTGGTACTTGAAACACCTCAAGGGCCTTCATAAAACTGCTGGGTGACCACAAACTAACCACCAGTTCCTTTGGAGCCCAGCCCAGGAGCCTGCAGCGGAACCGCGGGAGAAAAGGGTGATGCAGCACTTCGTGGCTCCAGGCATCTTGCCCGGGGCAGCCGGCCTAGTTATCAGGTTCTCACAGAGACGGGCCTGGAAAGTCCCACCTGGCTGAGGACTCTGGCTCCCATCCCTCTCTCCATGTGCAGGGAGCTTCTCTTGGGGGCTGCAGACCTTGAATCTTTAATGTTTTAAAGAGTTTCAGTGACTTCAGGTTTCAAGGGTGTAGGTCCTTCAGACAAGTGATTGCCATTGCTTTTTCTTGGGCAGCTTTAAAAGGGCAGAAGGGAAGCTGGGACAAACCACATGGTGGAAAGTGCATCCCCTGATGGGGTGTCTTAGCTGTGTCTTCCCCACCTTGGGCTCAGACATTTTGGGACGGAGCCCAGGAATATTTTGATATCACCCATTTCCTCCCCAAATCTTAAGTCACCCTAACTCTGTTCCTCCCTTCCCTCTATTACACACACACAATCATTTCCCCAAATTTTGTTACCCTAATTCTGCCCCTTCCCTCCCCCAACACACATACACACACACCCCATTATCCTGTTAATTTTCTTCTTGGAAAACTAGCAAGGTCAGATTGCTTAGCTAATTAGAACATGACCTTGAGGGTCAAGACCTTGGGTTGGAATGGCACTGTCACCACATGGTGGCTGTGTAGTTTGTGCAGCTCATCTGACCTCCCTGACTGTCCATTGTTGCAGGAGGTCTGGGGGTGGTCTGAGAATATGCATTCAGACAAACACACCCACCCAGGGGTGTGGCTCAGGCACCAGTCCAAGGACCACACTGAAAAGCCTTGCATTAGGGGGTCCACGGGTGACGTTCTGAGGGTCAGTGACTGCTGGAAATGGTAAAAAGGGTATTATCACCTGGGTGTGTTTGAGGTGGGTGTCATAGAGTCCCAGAGAGACCTCTGACCCCCAAAGAACTTAGAACCAGAGTACAGAGGTGAAAAGATGGGGAGCTGATAAGGACTCCAATGATTGGGGACTGTCCTCCTCAGGAAAGGTGGTGGCCCTGCTGGTGGGGGTGGGGGTCGGGGGTGAGGTGTGTGGGAGGGATGAGGACTTCTGTTTAAATAGGTGAAGGCCCAGAAATATGGGTGGACAGCAAAGTATCTAAATGGCAACGTCCCAGGGAGAGTAAGAGGCACCAACCAGGTCCCACCAAGGACTGGACTGTAGGGAATTTCGATGTACAGCGTAGGACAATGTAGACCCGGAGAGTAGTTCCAGGGAGTAGAGAACTGGGGGAAATTGTAGGTGGCCAAACAATGACGGTGGAAGGGAGAGGGGCTTTACGGATGAGGCGGGACTTGAGGCATTCCTGGAACAATGGCGCATGCTTATTGTCAAACGTAGCTTATGTAGAAAGGAAAATGAAGAAGGTTCCGGAACAGCAGAACCCACAGTATTTCTGAAATTCCCCCTGTTTCATGAGCCCTTGGTGATACTTGGGCTAAAGGAAACTTGGACTCAGATCCTTTCCACCTGGTCCTCCACATGGACTTTCACCCGGAAAGCATGGTTGTCTTCAATTTGAAGACGTTTCACTTCAGGTGGTTTGTTTCCTGACAACCCCACCTACAAGTCAAAGCCTCTAGTCCCAAGAGTCTCGTGGAAGTCCCATCCTGCAGGGTGGAAAGCTGGAGAGGCACACCTTGGCCAATTGTTCAGGACACAGAACAAAACAGAACAGCCAACAAACAGATTTTGCTGAAGTGCCGATTGTACAAGGCAAATCACCCCCGTCGAACTTCTGCCAGCCACTTTTAAGAGATGAAAGGGAGCTGGGCTTCTCTGTACTGCTCTGTGTTCCCCCTCCTGCTGCTGAGGAAAGTAGAAAGGGAGGGGAGAAGAGCGACGGAGGAAAAAAATGTCAGAAAGACTCACTCCAATCCTGTACATGCTTATTGAGCACCTACTATGTGCTGTGCCTGACTCAGGGCATAAAGGGAGAAGGTCCTGGGGCCACCTCCTCACTTGTAGCTCCTGGCCTCTTGCCTCTCCACTCAGGTATAAGACTCCAAGGCAGTTAGGTCTGTCTAGGACTGCTCCCTTGCCCGTGGGTCACATCTCTGGAAAGTCATTCCTTGAGCCTCTGTTTCCCATCTTTAGGAAGGAACAGAGAAGAAATAACAAAATCAACTGGAAAATAAGGTTTAAAATGGCAATAAATACATATCTATCAATAATCATCTTAAGAATAGATAAGGAAGATGTGGTACATGTATACAATGGAAAACTACTCAGTTATAAAAAAGAATGAAATATTGCCATTTGCAGCAACATGAATGGACCTAGAGATGATCGTATTAAGTGAAGTAAGCTAGACAAAGACAAATATCATATGATATCACTTACATGTAGAATTTAAATATGATACAACTGAACTTATTTACAAAACAGAAACAGACTCACAGACATAGAAAACAAATATGGTTACTGAAGGGGAAAGGGGTGGGGGAAGGATAAATTAGGAGTTTGGGATTAACAGATACACAATACTGTATATAAAATAGACGAACAACAAAGTCCTACTATGTAGCACAAGGAACTGCGTTCAGTATCCCATGATAAACCATAATGGAAAAATATGAAAAATAATTTATTATGGGATACTGAATACAGTTCCCTGTGCTACATAGTAGGACTTTGTTGTTATTCATGAAAGTGATTCATGAAAGAATATGAAAAAGAATATATATGGATAAATGGATAATGGATATATGGATAAATATACATATTCTTTTTCATATTCTTTCATGAATCACTTTGCTGTGCACCAGAAACTAACACAACATTGTAAATCAAATATACTTCAATAAAAAAAGAATAAAAATAAAAAAGAATAATCACTCCTCCCCATTCATGTTCTCTCAACAGGAAGCTGATAGGATAGAAGGAGTAACACAGAGACAGGTTCTTGAAACTGTAACTCCTTGGGTGGGAGGTGGGTTTCACACTCTGTGCTTCCAGCACTACCCAGCGTTATTTTAGTAACTCACTTCTTATTTCCCTCTGTAAGCATCTGAAGAATTAAAAAAAGAAAATCAACATTGGCAGTTTCTTCTTTTCATCTAAAGGAGGAGGTCACCAACCACTCCTTGAAATGAAGTGAATTTTGCAGTGTGAATCCATGCGCCATATTACAAACCTTGGGGCCTCATGCACTTTGGTGTTCTGAAAGTTTCAGATTTCGCATGGTAGTATGTTGCATGCTCAGTTTTATTTACCATGCCCAGTGGGGCCTGGGGCAGCACGCTGCCATCAAGCACGTGAAGATTTCTGTAGGAAAATGTATGAATATGAGCACGAACTGGGATCAATAAGGACTATAAATAGCCTCGTGTCAGCTCAGGTCAAACTTTGCTGCCAAATGAGTTCAGCTCAGGTCAGGTGTTACAACCAAATTAGTTCCAAAATTTAGGTTTTCAGAGTGTTTGCACTTTCAGAATTGTAGATAAGGAACTGCAGACCTATGATAATAACCAGCATTGATTGCACAACCAGTGCCAGCCTCTGTGCCAAGTGTGCCCAGTCACTGCTTCCCAAGTGCCATGCAAGGCTGGTGTTGCTTTCACCCCCAAGTTGTAAGAGGGAAACCGAGGCTTAGCGAGGGTCGCATGGGTAATAACTAGTAGGGTGAGGTCTGCTCTCTCTCTCCAGCTCCAGAGCTTACTTTCTGAACCAAGACATCAGACTAAAACCCATGACTGTCAACTGGGAGGTCTAGGAATAGCTTAACAATCGAAGTGGTTTACAGGGGCCAAGAAAGCAGCTCATTCTGGCATTCCAAATTTACTGGTACCTCTTTCTAGCCAAGAAGAAAGGATAAAGTTAACATAAGGAAAATCAGAAAAGGAGTCAAACATAGACACACCAATTTCTCCCCTTGGGTGTCCAGGAATCAGGAGCCTGGGGTCTAACCAGGATGGAATTTTCACCTCCATAGGTCACGGAGTCTCTTCCTTACCTTTCCCCTGTCCTGTTGTGAGAGCCTCGTGACTGCCCTGTCTTGGGATTGGCTCCTTCTGGCGTTCCCCACTTCACTAATAGCTTGATCTTCGCAAAGGATATATATCTCTAAACATGTCATTTCTCCACTGAAAACCCTCCAGGGCTCCCTGCCATTTACAGAAGTTCAACTCTTTTGACCTGGCTTCCAAGAGGTCCAGGGCCCTGCATACCTCACCAGGTCAACTAGACCATGAGATGTTCTAGCATGGGCCCCCATTTTTCCACACTAAATTCTATTGCTATCACTGTTTTCCCACTTTCAGTATCCTTCTATTGTATTTTAAGTAAAAGTCTGCCTGAGTTGGAAGGCCCAGCTCAAACGTCACTTCCTCCAAGAAGACTTGCTTTTGGCCCACGAGATGGAAGGAAGCCAGTGTGCTCTCGACTCAGCTCTTGTTTTTACTTCACTTGCAATAGCTTTAAATACCTCTTCGGTTGAACCATTCTTTTCAACCGAATATGGCAAGTTGGACTCCATTTTATAAATGAAATTATGACTATCATCGAGTCTGTAGCTTTAGATAATGTTATGTTGAATAGGTGGAACTCAACAGAGGCAAATATAAAGCAACATTCGTTTGGCTCTAGAATGCTGAGGTTACAAATTCACTTCCCTGCTTTCATAGGCTCTTAACCTAGGTTATTAGGTAATAGCCCAAGTGTTAAGACATTGCTTTTCAAATATTTTCCCTAGTTTACAATAACAAGAAATTTAATTGCAAGGATCCCTTATAAGGGATTATTCATCTCCCCAGCCTTACCTATATGCATAGACCGTATGTTACACGATTCAATTATTCTCTAAAAACTCACAAAATTTACAAATAAAAGTGAAAATCAATCATTAACTTCTTTTAACTCCACGCTACTCTAAATGCCACCTCTCTTCTCTGCCCATTTTCTCAGAACAATGTGTATACCACCAGGATCTGCACTGGATTTCTAGATGTTCTTAACCTTGCGTTACTAGTTTAAGACTTTGAAGAGATACTTGTTGCTTGCAAACATGGCACTGGAGTCACTGGATGGGTTCCTTTTTTAAAAATATTTTTTTGGCCAGGTGGCTTGCAGGATCTTAGTTCCCCATTCAGGGATGCAACCTGTGCCCCTTGCAGTGGAAGTGCGGAGTCCTAACCACTAGCTGCCAGGGAAGTTCCTTGTTTTCTGTACTCACTCTTTCTTGGGTCAGTCAGATGTGGTAGGTCTATAAGTAGAATTTCGGGGACTTTTTGTGGAATTCTGAATGACAGATAAAGGAATACCCAATGATTTGATCTTTAATGGCGCTTTGGGCAGATGAGAGGTTGAACTCTTAATAATAAAGGTGGCTTTTCATAGAGAGTTCAGACTATCTGTGATTCTTCAAATAAGCCAGAGGCTTCAGTGCCGAGTTTCACCACAGAACAGGACTTTTCTGCTTGTCTGTTGGGTCTTTTGGCATTTCTGCCGGATTCACAGTCCACGGGGAAGCCCTTCTGTCACGGAGGGCTTTTCTGATTATTCTCGATGATTCCTGCAAACACATCCTCCTCCATCAGGGTCTCAACCTCCCATGCTGCCTTTAGCTTTCGGTCCAGTTCTGATTAGGAAGATACCCTGAGCCTCAGCATGCCTCTGGTAACCAAATGACAGACATAAATACCTTTAGCCAATTTGGAAGTTGAAAAGCCTTTGCCAGCCTTGGGGAGCCACATTGGCATTGCCAGGGTGTCCTTGTGGACACTTACGGGCCAGCTTGGTCCTCCTAACAGGAGCCACGCCTGCCTGTTCTACTGCCTGCAACCTGTCCCCGTGTCCTCAGCTGCTGCTCACATGAGTTTGCATGTATTTGGATTTAGGGTTTCCTTGTTTTTTTGTCTGCCTTCTTCCACAAACTTCTGACATTGCTTAGAACTTTGGTAATGGACAAGAATCAGTTTCATTGAAATAATAAAGTTACTATTCTAAAATAAAATTAGTTATTATTCTAAATAAAATGTCCCTCCTAGGCCTGTTTCTCATCTCTCTCTTTACTCACCATGTGTCAGATTCAGTTCAACAATGATATTACCACAACATTTTTTTTGTTGTAGCTGTTGTATCTGCATTAAAATTCTGCTTTGTGCCGGGCCCTGTGTCTCATGTTGGTGTTACAGAGGTGACTGCTTCTTGGTCCTCTCTGATCTCAAGGATCCCCTAGTTCAGAAAAAGATATGGACGTTGGCTCATTATATCTGACTTAGACACTTCCTTTTTCCTCAGTCTTCGGAGATGTAAGGAAGTGCCTTGACCCATCTCCCAGGCTGTCCTTGAGAGTGTGGGCAGCTCTAGCATCCCTTTCCTTCTGGAGTCTGGGCCACCAGGAGTGGGCGTTCTTCTGCTGTCACCAAGTAGATAGGACACGAGTGGGTACAGGCGACACGTTTCTTCCTTTTGGAAGTGTGGGGTGCTGCAACAGTCTCTTTTCCCTCCTCCATTCCATACAATGCCAGTGAGGAGTGGGTGGTTCCGGCCATACCATCCAACAGACCACTCTGAGTTCTCTAATCTTCAACATCTATGTTGATGTGGGGTTGAGAAGATCAGAAAATGTGCTGCTTGCTCCCATGCCTGTATTGGAAGATGCTCGGAGCACTGCCAGAACTGGATACTGAGATGATACAGATCTTCATACTAACAGAATGTCAAGGCTGACTCTAAGGTCAATGCTAGCACATGCTAAGAATATGGCTTTATGTTCCTGTACTTGAATGTTTCAGCTCAGATTTCATTTCCCTCAGACTCCTCATGGAAAGCTTCCCAGCTTCTTCTTCCCAGTATTATTAATGCCCTTTGCACTTTCTTTCATGATCCTCAGACTATCCCACACCTACCTTCCATTGCTTTCTTTAAGGATGTGGGCATATGTTTAATGTCTGTGTTCATCATTAGACTGTAGACGTCATTAGGAGAAGTGAGTGACTGAGTCTTGTTCACCATCGTCCTCTCAGAACTCAGTATACCATACCTGGCCCAGACTAGGTGTTTAATATATATTTTATAGTGGAAACGGGATTCAGTATTTTGTTTGATGACTTCAAAGACCTTTTAAGTTATGCAAGATAGATCTTATTATCTGAATGTACAGGTGAGGAAACAAGTTCCGGGCTGGTGAGATCAAGTCAAAGCTCTAGAACCTATGTTTTCTAATTCTTAGCAAGATTTTTCAAAAAAATATATGTGCATTCTTGGGGAAGACCACAGAAATGCTTGGGAGACGTTGTCTGTAGAATGAAGAGTTGGTGGTTATTAAGGTTCATTTTAAAGAATAAATTTAGGAAAACCAGTCATTGCTTACCTAGGTGCTTTTAGAGAGCCTTGAGTATCGAGGCAAGAATATACAGGCGATAAGCATGAATGGCAATGCCTTAGTTCCCTTTCTGTACAGTGGGAGCAAACGTGACTTGCTAGCTCATTGGGTTGTTCTCAGGAGCAAATACAATATTGAGGGTGCAAGATTTGGGGGGCCTGTCTCTGAGACAAATGATGGGGATTTGTCTCCATGACAGCCTCATTTTTGGTGCCCCTTCACTGTAGCTCTGGTAAATCCTTGGGGTTTGGTTAAAAGCTCAGTAGCAAATGTTTTAGAAAAGATGCGCTTTCTAAGACTTCTGCTCTTGTAACATTATTTCTGTAGGAGAAATAATTCAAGAACTCTAGTCTAACGCCCCCAACTCCAGCCAGGATGTTCAATGCTAGGTCTCTAAAAATTCTAGTTCATTATGTTTATTTTTATTTGTTCCCAGTCTCTGTCCTTTTAAGTTTATTGAGCAGAGCATGGTCAAGGTGCATTAGATTTGTCTTCAGTATTATCTTGGCAATCTATTTGTCAAGGAAAAAAAAAATGTTGTCCCTCAGAAAGAGAAGAAAGTTGAGACTTACATGTTATATTAATGTCAATGCTTACTGGTAACAAGTAACTATATACATCTATTGACATGCTACTTTCAGGTGCCAGCACCTCTGAGGTGATGGAGGGCAGATCTACAACTATGAAAATTTCCCTTTTGCAATGTGAAGTTCTTTCAACAAACTTTGCTTTTGCCTAACCATGTCTTTTAACTACCTTCTCACATTTAAAGATTTAAAACAGTATGTCCCATTCCCAAGGATTTTTGCCCCACAGTTAAGGTAGGCGAGCCCATCTTGATGAATAATTGGTGCTGGGGTGAAAGGTCTGTGCTCATCCATGGTGGAAGAAAACATTTTACTTTTAAGATGTACAAGATTCTCAATGGGGTTCCATTTTTAGAAATGTATCCCATATCATATAATGCCAAGATTCATTATAAAAATAAATGATTTGTTTTTCACAAACACATTTAAATGTGTAAGACTGACTCTTCCAACTGTGTGAAAAAAAGGCAGCCCAAATGGGATTCCTGCTGTAACCAGGGGTTACACTGGGGTTAGTACCACACTCCTTGAAACTCTTATGTGCCATTCATCTGACACCTGTTTCATTTGGAATCTGGACTTATATACAATCTCATTGTGGCCTCTTCCCATCCCCCACTTCACCCTCTCAAGTGCTCTTTGGGGCATGCTTTCACAGCTCCATCTCCTCCAGCTTTTGGTTGTTAGAATTTGGTAGTTGGCTTTTAGTTTCTCTTTTTGAGACAAGAGATCTTTCTGTCTCTCGCACCTAGGGGTGTGTGACTGGCTTAAGAACAGCTTATTTAACTAAGAGCCCAACTCACTAGGCTTAATAACCTAGAGAGCTAGTTTAATAGTGGCATCCAGATGGGATGGCATGGATACCTCTGATCTAGGGACATAGGAACTGGGAACCATTCTGTCAATGAATTTTACTATTCACTGACCAAAAGTCTTCTAGCAAACCTTGCCATCTTCCTGTACTTATGTATGACCATCTCAAAAGCTTTAGGAAAGGCCCTTCTGAGAACACATGGTAGAATTCTGGTAGGTTTCTGGAAACCAGGTGATTTATTCCTTGTACACTCCTAGTTCTAGTTCTTTATTCGTACCTACAATCACTCACACATACCTCAAATATTTCAGCATCTATTATGCACAAGAATTTACTGTGTTGGCACTGAAGATACAGAGTTAAAGAAAACTTTGGCTTCAAAACAACTTTGTTGGGGAGTCAAGCATGTATATAATCACCTAGAATGAGAAGCACGTGACTTCTTATGTTTCCCTTTCTCATTTCGTATATGTCTTAGACTCAAATGCCCCCAATCCTCAATGATGTCAACTACCAGTGGCAGTTTTCTTTTGCCCAAATATCCAAAATGAGGACAAACGCAGGGCTGGAAGGATCACTGAGCTAGGAAACATCAGGGGTGATGAGAAGTGTCTGCCCTACCTCTGCCCGACATAGGTGGATCCACAAGCCAGCCAAGTTGTGGCTCTCAGTTTCATTTCCTGGGCTGTGAAACGGGGCTATTGGTAACTGCTCCGGTCTCTGAATCGAAAGAGTTAGTTTTATGTGAAAGAGCTTTGAAAAGTCTCCAACACAATGCAAATGTGGTGTGATGGTATGAAACAACTCTGTAAAGCTACGTGGATCTTCACACAAACTGTGAACAGTGTGGAGTGAACAGGCAAGAAGGCAATGGACATTGAATCGTCTACTAATCTCTTGAAAAATATAGAAGCCACTGTGGGAAATGAACAAACCAGCAACATTTTTCAAACAATGTAAGGGAGTTCACAGGCCTCTGGGTGGCCCACTTATGGAATGCTGGAGAACTCTTAAGCCCTCACTGAGAGCTGTTGATCTAAGGCAGCATCTTTGGAACTCAGCAGGGATGATCAACTCAAAGAAGAAAAACCCTGACAAGCCTAGAAATCAGCGAGCACAGGGAAATGCGCCTCTTCTCCATCCTGCCCTGCTGAATACGGCCCTGCATATTTACATCTTATCGTTTCTTCTAGTGAAACAAAAGAGCACCATCTGCCCAACCACATTCCGCTTCCAGGAAACTGAAATGAGAGCGGATGTTGTCTTTCACTGCATGTTTTCATTTCATCTTCTTCCTCTTATGCGGGACTCTATTTTTGTTATCACACTCTTAAAAGAAAATATATACTTGGAACTTTTTTTTTTTTTTTCCATACATGACTCCTTAAATTTTCCAAAGCCTGGGTCTTCTTAGGTGCAAGACACCTGTCACCCAGAAGTGGAGAGTATTCCTGCAGCTATTTACCAAAATAGGTTTCAAGCTGCCCTGTAGACACTCTGTCACTTCCATGCATGGCAGAGATTGTGCCTTATTCTACTCCAACCCCCAGACTGTCAGCCCTCAGCAAATATGGATTGAGATTGTAAGACCAGAAGCAGATCGGGAAGTACTGTGAGTGAGGGGGTCCCAGGAAATAGTTCAACAGACCACGGTGCCAAGTCTTAATCACACCGATCCTTATAACTCAGCCTCCAAGACTGAGGATCCCTAACAAGACAAATAATTCTCCCGAGGCCAGAAGGGCTCTGGTGTTTTGCCCAGTTTGAAAGCTCAGTCCTGCCTGAAAGAACAAGAGATTAATTAGTGACCTGTGGGTTCAGGAATCAAATATACAAGATTGCTAAAGTGCATCTGAGAATCTCCTAAGAAAGACAGATGCCATGGATAGAACTTGGTCTCTGTCCTCTGTTTATTTGCCTACACAATGCCTCGATCAAGGCACTCCTGTAAGCAGCCACTTAACTGAGAATGCACTGACTTGTCTTCAAAGGTCAATAAGGCCATAAGAAGCTGGACAGACTGTGCTTATGGGGAGAAAAATCATATGCAGGTGGTTGGTGACGGGTAGCAGTATTGAGTCTGCGGGGTGCATGTCAAAGAGGAGTGACCCTATGGCTTAATGTGAGAAGGGTCCTGAGGGTTTAGCTGGGAACTCACTACAGCTCCACTGAGACTCCAGACGAGGAAGCTAAGCTCAGACTCCAGAGTGTGGCCAGGGCAAAGTTGGATGTCCAAGTCAGGGGGCCAGAAGGGTGGATGAAGAATCAGAGAATGCACGTCCATCCCACCCTGGCAGTGGCAGGAGGTAGTAAAACTTCACCCTCAGCATGGAAGGAGTGTGTGGCTGGCTAGACTAGCTGCAGAAGGATATTTTTCCAATGAAGAGTGAAGATGCTGAACATCTAGGTACTATTTACTAGCACCGTAGCCTGGGGACACTCCTGAATTCCCCTGAGACTCACTTCCCTCTTTTATAAAAACGAGACAAAGATAATAACAGTGCCCACTCTCTACTGCCAGCCCCCAGCCCCAGGCAGCTATAAGGCTGCGGCGTGATAATGTAATTTGTATGAAACTTCTTTGTAAACTGTGAAGTGCCATTCCAACTGCAGAGCCTGTCATCTTATATGGTGAGGAACGGTTCTACATTTGCTGTGTGCGCTGCAAAACCCCCAGACTAAGGATACGACAGTCTAATTGGGAAAGGAAGAAGAGTGAGCTAACACTCTTACATAGGGAAGATTCTTAAATGCCAGCTTCATCGGTGTCATTTTCTTGTACTTCACTTTATTTAATTGTTGCGGTTTTAACGATCTTCCAAGGAGGTCACTACTCTCCTTTTGGCTGTGAAGTTACATTGACCAGGAGCACAGGTGCTGATTGGTAGAAGCAGGATGTGACCAAAGAATTTATTGACTCTCCCTACCTTCATAGGCTGGGCTGTTCTTCCTTGAACTACAAATCATGAGTGGGCATCAGTTTCAAGTTATTTCTGGGCTCCCGGCCATACGTGGAGTCTACAGTGCCCATGAAATCAATGTCAGAAATGGTGTCTTTTTGCCACTTCCCATCACCAGAGCCCCCTAAACATGCTAAGCTTCAGGTTGCTAAGGCGCATCTCCCCCATCAAGATCAATGGGACAGGTGACTTGTAACCAGTCCACCAGGGAGAACATGCAAAGGTTTCCTCCTGTCAAAGATGCAAAGATCTGTAATGTGTGGCTCCTGTAGACACAGGGAACAGGAGGAGAATGACAAGGAGGTCATTACAAACTCAGTCAAAGAAAGGACTTCTCTCTAGGGCCATCCATTGCTCAGAAAGGCTGCACCAGAAGGTAGCAAGCTGTCTGGAGACATTCAAGCAAGGCTAGGGAACCTTTTCTGTTGCATTTCAAGAGAGAATCTCTGGACCAGGTGAAAATGTAGATGTAAGAACTTATAATACATAACGTTAATAAATGCAATCATAACATATGCTACATAATAATTTCTTATTAATTATAAAGACATAGCCCTTCAGCAAGTGTTTTCACACAGTCACACATGGCCTTAGAGTTTGAGTCCTGCTCAAGGCCAATCAGTTGGCATCTCTCCCGCCTGTATATACATATCAGTGTTTTCTCACGCAGGCAGCTCCTTGACGTATGGGAGAGGAAGCTGCATCCTGAACCCCTGGGTCCTCAGTGTCAAGGGTAGTAACTGATGCTGTTTCTCTAGCACTTGGCACAGGGGTTAAGCTTGCAGCCCCCTAAATAAAGTTTGTTGAAAATGTTCGGACTGTAGACTCAAACCCATGTCTTCAAACCCTCTAACCAGTGCTCTTTGTTCTATTCTCACATGGCAAAGTTATCTAAAGCATCATTAGAGAAATTGCTGGGAAATTCTCTCCTGACACAAATTAAAGATCCTTCTTTCTTTCCTTCTTTCCTCCCTTCCTTCACTCCATCCCTTCCTTCCTTCTTTTTCTCTACTGGTCAATAACTATTAAGCCCTTGGCTAAGCACCAGAATTACAATATGAACAAGAAGGAAAATGTTCTTTGCCATTATGATTCAAGGTTAAGAATTAACATAAACGGACAACAAGATAAGGGGAGCTCAGGTCTAGGATAGTGAACAATCAAGGCTACAGGAACTCATCAATGCTAACTCCAAAGGAGATAACATCAGAAAGAAGGCCAATCCTTGCAGTGAGCAAATTGAGACTTCTGAAAGAATCTACCACAGCGGACCTCCAAGTTCAGTAAGAATTTCCAAGAAAGTCCAACAGGGGACAGACCCTTGGAAACACTGGTAAAGATGAAAAGTAAGCTGGAACCTGGGTCTTGCTCTTTAAATCATTTTACCTTTTAAACAACCACTTATGCCTCCCAGCCTAGGATGCTATTTTTATCAACAGTTGAAACTTCCCACTGTGCTGGGACCCACTGATTAAGAAGATAAATTCCCTGCTCTCAGGATGCTTGGAGGCTGTTACAAAGAACGTCTAGTGTGTTGGACTTCCCATCACAGTGGATAAAGGCAGACTTTTTGCTGGGGTGACACCGTTTTCGTCTTAAGGAAAGTCTTTCACATATGCAATAAGGTCTTTTTTTTATTGATTGGGAAGCCAGAGCAACAGGCTGATAACCCAAGAATAGACATGTTTGGTTTTGGTAGATTCCTTGATTTTCCCTGTTGTTCACTGAAAATGTCCAGGTGGACAAATCACAGGGTCTGGATTTCAGTAGCCAGTTCCCTTCTGAAAGAAAAGTGAAGGAGTTGATCTGTGATCTGGTGTTTATGTAGCTGTTCAAAGCAACTGCTTTGGTTTTCTATGATTCAACTTCAAGGCATGTGAAAAAAAAAAAAAAGATATTTTTGAAAAAAGAGAACGCTTTTTATGGTAAAGGAGATGATAAAAGAAGAGTGAATTCTACAGCAGAGTGACAAAGAATTTCTCCTGGCATTCTTTCAAATAATAATAATAATAGTGACACTTACTATATGTTTCCGCTGTGCTCTGAACTGTTCCCATAGCACTTAGATACAGTAACTCACTCAGTCCTCACCACGTGCCGAGCACTTTGGTCCCATCTTGGTGGCCTCGCGGGCACGCGTGTCCACCAAGAACTCTGGGATCCTCAGCTGCATGGCCAATTTTGGACTTTGTAAAGAGGATCTTCCCAGCTTTTGCTCTTCGATATTGGCATCAAAGTTGTGTGAAAATCCATCCAAGGTGGCAGAGGAGAAAGCAAGTGGCAGGAAATATGTCTGGTTTTGTGACCACACATGGCTTTAACCTTTGTTCACCTTCCTATGAGATGGGTGGGGAAAGTCACAGACCCACAGGGCATATTCAATATGTTTGGGGCTTGTAGGAAACGATTCCAGAAGAAATCTCCCAGGAGCCAGGCAGCAGCCTTTCCTGGGAGCAGGGGGGAACCCTGGACTTTGCCATAGAGGGCAGTATTTTATAGCAAGGACAGACCTTGGGACAGTCTTTTGAATGAATATTTTCTGGGTAGCCATGCTTCCCAGGCCAAGTGGAGAGGGCAAAAGGAGATGTCATGAGGGTTCATTAAGTATCAGCAAACAGCTCTGGTTGTTCATTGTGTTTTAAAGGAGAGGTTGTTAGAAATTATTTCATAGTCTCCACTCCACCCTTTTACATTCATGTCTGACAAACAGAGCTCCTTTGCAAAGAGCTCATATCTAGAGCGATCAGTCACTCCTATCTTTAAACGCCATGATATACAAGGAAGCCAACATTGTTTGAATAATTAACACCTAGTGTAAGACATGAACTCTTTCTTTAATTTAATTTTTATTTTATATTGGAATATAGTTGATTTACAATGTTGTGTTAGTTTCAGGTGTACAGCAAAGTGATTCAATTATACATATACATATATCCATTCTTTTCCAGATTCCTTTCCCATATAGGTTATTACAGAATACTGAATAGAGTTTCCTGTGCTATGCAGTAGGTTCCTGTTGATTATCTATTTTATATATGTGTGTGTGTGTGTATATATATATATATATATATATATACATATATATAGTAGTGTGTGTATGTTAATCTCCAACTCCTAATTTATCTCCCCCACCCACATTTACCCCCCACGTAAGTCAGACAAAGACAAATATATGATACCACTTTTATGTGGAATCTTAAAAAAATGATACAAATGAATTTATTTGCAAAACAGAAACAGCCTCAAGGAAATGAGCTCTTGATAACCAAGCTCTCAGGTACCAGACTATCATCAATGAAGCCTCCATCCTGTCCTATAGGGCTGCCTTGTCAGTCACAATAAAACTCCACTAAGTGGAGGCACACAGTTTTTTTGGCACATCAAGACAGGATTTCACAAATTGGAAGCTGGTTCTTCATTTCACGACTGGCTTTTGCTGTGGCATGGTATGTACCCTCTCATGGGGTCTAAATGTTGCTCCTCCCTGAAATAACAAAGTACATTGAAATATCAATATAAGAGAACAAGATTCTAAACAGGACTTCTGGTGAATAGTTCAAGATTTATACGTGAAATGGTGCCAACTCCAAGCCATCCTTTTTATTCTGAGGAAATGTGTCTGCCGAGGCTCCCAGCCTTTCTGGACCCAGAAGGAGGAAAGACATGCTTCAGAACATTCCAGAACTGTCTTTTCTCTCCCTTCTACAGAGCTTCAGTACGTAGTTTTTATTCATTTTTTAATTTTTTTTTAGTCTGTCCATTTGAACACAAAGCACCCTGCATAACCACATTGGATAAAAATTCAGAAATGCCCACGAGGAAATTTCCAAGCATGTGACAATATGGGAAATGCCAGGGACAAGTCAGAACAAATTTCAGAATGAGCTCAACCCTCTGAAGTTGATCTGAAATCACAGTTTTGTTCTCTCTCCTGTATATGTGTATGATGTGTATATATATATATATATATATATATATATATATATATATATAAGATAATATATATCATCTTTAATTCTTAGAGTTCACAGAAACTTATACCACTGGAAGAGTGAGCTCATGTGTGTGCATGCACACGCATGTACACTGGTCCAGCAACACAGGGTTCCGTGAACTCTAAGAATTAAAGATGAAGTGACATTTCACTCATTAGAATGGAAGTCCCCTAGTTTATGCAGTAAAGGGGAAACATGCCCTTAAGTTGCATTAAGATTTATTTTTTTAAACAAACTGATGTGAATTTAAGCACATAATCAAAGTTGTGCTCAGCTCTTTGACTGTATGGAAGTAAACCAAAGTTGACTGCAAACTGCTGTGAAGGAGGCATTTCAGTCCCAGTGGAGGATGTCCTGTGATACAATTGCTCCTTGAATGAAGCTTTAAAGTGCATTTTTCTCTCCACTCCCTGTCAGGGTGTCAGGGTCTGCGGTGGTGACTACACCCTCCAACCCAGTTATCTGGTAGAGTGGGGCCTCCATGGCAAAACTGTCAGGGTTCAAATCCTGACCTTGCCCCCCTCTCCCTGAGAATCCCTGGGTATGTTTCAACCCTTTCTGTGTCTCGGTGTCCTCCTTTAGAAATCAACCACTCCAAGGTCATGGGGATGAAGCAAGGTGATGCATAGGAAATGCAATCATTGGAAAAGCACCTGATGTACAGTTGACATTCCCTGTATGTGAGCTATTAGCATCCTCCAGGTTTCATTTGCCTGGGAGAGTCATAACAAAAGATAACTGACCTGATCCAACTAAAATGTAAGTTACCTGCTTTTGAGCAGTTCAAGTGGCACCTCCTCCAGGCAGGCACCCCAGACTCTCTCAGAGAGAAGGAATCTGCTCTGCCCTCCTTTGCCCACAACATATTGTGTTGCTGGTACCTCTATAATAGCTCTTATCCCACCTGCCTCATCCCCAAGAGTGCAGAGTCTGCCCGCTCCCCTGTGGCCCCTCTGCACACTGCCAGCCACACAGAAGCGCCATTCTTTGTGTCAAGCTGAGCAGGTAAATAAAGTAAAGCCCGCTTGGGGCTTTGTCCCAGAGATGCAGGTGAACCGGCATGATTCCTTAGCCTGTCCGCTTGTCTGTTTGTTCTCAGAACTGATTTCCTGCTAGGGGTAAAGTTCACACAGGAACAATCCATGACTGGAGCTGGACAGAACATTTGTCTTTTGGACCTGGGACCTTCTGAGGCTCTTTCTAATAGATGGTCACTTAATCTGCCATTGGCATCAAACATTACGAATAAGCAACACAGGCCTGGTGTTCCTTCAGTTAGAGTTAAAAAAAAAAAAAGTAATAAAAAAGGAAAAAGAAAATAAATTGTCACCTGCCATGAATATCATAAAAAGAAATATTGGTAGGGGCAGGGGTGGGAATCCTCAAACAACACCCCCCCAAAGAAGCTCCAGTTTCTAGTATGGACATGATTTAAATTTTCATGAACAAATCAGCTGGCTCACACAAAGGCGGCAGCGATGAAAAAAAGTAATAAATCATGGTGGGGGGACCGTGACCCATCAGGGTCCCCTGGAGGACCCCTCTGACCAGGCTCCAGTGTGTGCTTCTTGTTGTGGAGAGCACTTCCTGCCCTGGGCTAATTATCTTTTAAAATTCATATCTGGAGCCACGGGCTGCCTCGTGGGATTAAGCACAGTACACTTTGCAAATTGAAAATAAGATAGCTGTTAGGAATGTATACTTGCCTCTATGATTACTGCAGCAAACAAAGGCAAAACATTAATTTACATCTATTATAATAGAGAAACAAAGCCAGAGATATTCCTTGCATCTCAGGCAAGAGATGAGTTTGCAAAGGTGATGCTCCCAGAAGATGAGACAGGGGATGGGCTGCAGAGGTGAGGGCTGGAGGGCTGGTGATGAGTCCACCTGTTCCTCTCTAAGGTATCACATACACCACCACCCCCCCACTCACCTTATAGACAAGGAGATGACGACAGGTTCAGAAAGGGGAGAGACGGGGCCCTTTCTACCCAGCAGGTTAGGGATAGTAAGAACAGGGTCTCTTTTAAATCCACACTTGCCTTTCTAATAAGACCGTGGCTATTAGGTTTTGTTTTTTTTTAATTCAAAGCTTGTTAGGAGTATATCAAACTCCCCAAATAATACATTTTGTTAGAAAGTGGAGACTTGTTCCTAAACCCCATTGGACAGAGGAGAAAAGAGAGGGTCAGAGAAGCTAATTAACATTTAGCCATTTTTGGGTGCTTACCATGTGTGAAGCACTGTACCTGCTATGGTGGGTCCTATTATTATGTTTCTCTTTTCGTGAATGAAGAAATTGGCATGCATGAGGTTAAGGCACTAGCCCGAAATCGCACAGCACTGAGCCTGTACTTGGGCCACTTTAGCCTGGATGCAGGGTGTTTGGAGCCTCCATGCCTTGCTCATACCCTTCTCCTGGGAAGGTCTTTCTGTACTCTCAGCCTGGATGCTACTTGTCAAGTTCAAGTCACCTCATCTCAGAGTCTTTCCAACCAACAGGGAGAATCTACCTTCCCCTCACCTGGGTCTGCCGTTCGCTCCCCACCAAACCCCCTTGTGGTGTGGGGCATCAGCTGAGCTGGGAGCGCAAAGACCACCTCCTTCTATCAGAGGATCCATGCCTGCGCCAGGCTGAGACTGAAGCAAGAGTGCAGCTCTCCCTCTACCCTCTCCACGGAGGCTTTTTTCTGTTTTACCAGCATGTTGTTCCTTTAGCTCACCATCCAGAACTTTCATCTCACCCATGTGCACTTACCATCCTGTGTCCTATCAGTGCCAGCTGCTGGCTTCCCAAGCACAACCTGTTGATCTGAGGATGCTGAGTTCATTCTTACGGAGAGCATGCCCTAGGATGGAGTGGAGGAAGCGGGGGCAACGTCACGATATTTACAAGGGCTTTGGACTCTTGACTTAAAGCAGGTCTTGAAATATGGTGCCTCGATTAGGACTGGGGATGGAAAGGGTCCAGATATAATAGGATGGGTGGACACAGCAAGGTGAGGAATTTGAAGAGTCTTGGGAGTGAACTATTGTTTGATGCTCTCTATTAAAAAGTAGAATCATTTGATGTTCCTGGAGTTCATGATGGAGATGCTTACAACTATTTTCTTCCTGGGCAAGGATCCCCTGGAAGAGTCAAGTCACGTCAGTGTGGTCAGCAGACTGTGTAGGGTAAGTGGTTTCAGCTGGCACACTGTAATCTCATGTCACCACCTCATATTGGACCCCACAAGGAGGTTACCTCTCTGGTGACCTCCAATCTACCCAAAGGACACTGGCTTAGGAGGGGCAAAGCCTGGATTCTGGTCTTGACAATGTTGTTCGATCATTGTCAGAGGCCTTGATGGGCCTCTCTGACCCTCTGTTTTCTCTTCTGTCCAATGGGGCATGGAGGCCAGTTTCCTCTTCATCCCACGGTTCTATGACTAAGTTTATTTGCCTAAGGTTGTGGTTTTGGGTAGCAAAATGACTTCCTAGCAGAGACAGGAAAGAGGAGGAGGGAAGGGCACTAGAGAGAGCAGGAGGAGGTGGAGAGGCAGAAGGGGCAGGTTTGGAAGGCTCTAGAACAACAAAGTCCCTTTCCTCAGGTCTGGAATTTTTTTTTTTTTTTTGCGGTACGCGGGCCTCTCACTGTTGTGCTGTTGTGGCCTCTCCTGTTGCAGAGCACAGGCTCCGGACGCGCAGGCTCAGCGGCCATGACTCACGGGCCCAGCCGCTCCGCGGCATGTGGGATCTTCCCGGACCGGGGCACGAACCCGTGTCCCCTGCATAGGCAGGCGGACTCTCAACCACTGTGCCACCAGGGAAGCCCAGGTCTGGAATTTTTAAGGTTTTATCTGGTAGAAATGTATACAGCATTTACAAATTGGAAATAACTCTGTAAACTCAGATAAGATTGTCCCAGTAATACTGTCGCCAGAAACAGCTCACCGTGGCTCTCTTTCAATTAACCATTTAAATCAGCCCATACAAACCCCAGCCCCTCCTGCCTCATAATAAAAAAGCAAGTTAGATCAGAGCCGGGGAGTTTTGATTCATGCTGCTGGGTATGGAAGACCCACAATCTTTCTCTTGGAGGGTATAGTCTAATGTAGTTCTTTGAAAAAACATTCCTTCAGCTGTTGGCAGAGATATTTCCCTCCCTCCTTCCTTCTGAGATGAATGGTGATTCATTATAGATAACCCCTCCTGATTAATTTTGTTTTGACTTTAACTTTGACATTAAAAAAAATCTGTAATCGGTAAAATTCGCCCCTTTAACATTCACTGCTCAGCTATTTTTAGCTGGCTTTGGTGTTTGATGCAGAAGAGGGGGAAAAAGATCTAAATTTAGAAAGAAATTAAATTGTTGACTGTCATCAAAAGTCCTGGCTGTCAGATTAGAAAGTCATCTTGTTAGACCCTTTGTGATGAATAATAAATCAGCGATTTCCTTGAAATTCTTATTTGAGTTCTTTCCCTTCTGTCAATCGGAAGCATCAGAAGATGTGTTGGTGAGCGCAAGCCGGTTCATCGACACAAAGCCTTTTCAGATGTGCAGCTACTGATCTGTAGAGAGGTCTGTACAGCCTGGCCCCCGGGAAGGGACTGGTCAGTTATCCGTGTACATGGACCGACAGGGCAGCACCATGCAGTTGCACAATGAGGGGCAAACAAGGCAGATTTGAATCCTGATTTCAACCGGTGCTGGGATCCAACTAAGTTCCTTTGTTTCTATGAGTCTCAGTTTTCACATCTATAAAATGGTTAGGATAATACACATCATATACAGAGAGGACAAAAGGTTAGGAATGATGTATGGAAATTGTGAGCACAGCATGCTACCTATGTAGGCATCCAGGACGTGGAAGCAGTGCTGAGAATTATCATAATTATTGGGAGTGCTGTAGACAGCTTCAGTAACTCTGTGAAGTTACTGTAAAGTTAAAGGGAAGCCATAGGGAAATCTGAAAGTGACTTTCAAGTGTGTTCTGTTCAGTTTGAATAAAAGGTAATGAATAACTGAACTTTTCTGCCATATGCCAGGGTGTAACCTACTGTCTGAGGTCAAGCTTTCCCTCCCTTTCATGACACAAGGCACGGCTATGTTCTAAATTACTCTCAAAAGTCCTAGCCACAGCTAAAACTTGCAATGAAACATTAAAATCAAACCCTTTGAGAAACAATTCAGTGACTGAGCTCAGACTAAGTGTGACCCTTGGTCACTTAAAATTAGGCAGAGATTTTTTTCCCCTAGAGTCTTCGGTCCCTTTCTTGTCTCTCTTCTCTGACCCTCATGGTGATTTCTCACTTCCCTAAAAGCCTGTGGAGAATATGGTGCCTGGACGAAACTTTTAGGGGGACCATTTATGGTCCTGTATTGGTGGAAGAAGTGAAGAATGGGAGGGAAAAGGAAGGAAGGAGGGAGGGAGAGAAAGGAGGTGATGGAACAAATCTTTATAGTGGGAGGTATTTTACAGATGTAGAACGTTATTTTGCAGTTTCTAAATCATAGACAGGAGGGCTTTTACTACTCTGTACGTAGTAGTACTGTGTACATAGAAGATACCTAATACATATTAGTGATTCATTCAAGGGGAATTTTAAATTTAAGTTTGGATAACCATAGTAATTTTTATCATTACCAGCAGCCTTTATTCTGCATAACGCATAGGCAATGTTATCTTTTTTTCTCAGGCACATTCCAAAGGTTGCTTAATTCAAGTTTAATAAAGAACAGGGAGGGCTAGGAGCTGCCAGACTCAGCCTGCCTTCTGCTCTACCCTCAAGACTATGCCCCCTCGTCCATCTTCGGTTCTGAGCATCACAAGAGTTCATTAACATTCAGACAAGGACCTCTGCTTCCACAGGACCTTTCAAATGAACCCACCCAAGAACCCTGGCGTGGGGCAGAGTTTGGCCATTTCAGTCCACTTTAGCTCCAGAGGGTCTCTGAGGCTCATCTTCTCAAGGCAAGGGTCCTGCAGAACGAGCTTGGAAGCCCTTCATCATGTCCAGCCATTTTCCAAAGCTGGTGATGCTGGTCTGAGAAGATGTGTCCAGTCTAGGGTGACTCATCCAGTTAGGGGTAAGACTCAGGTTAGAAAATGCATTTTTCAGAATCTCTGTGTAGGACTCTTTTATCAGGTTGCTTCCTCTTGGTTATAAAAGGAGTTTGAAGTAGATCTCTGTAGAATGTGATCCCTCTTGCAATGTCTAGACCTGGACATTTCTTTCTTTCTAGGGGACCTTGTAATATACAAAGATAAGCCAACTGGAATTGGGGTAAACAGAAGACTGGATTTAATGAAAAGCTTATAATAACCTCCAGACTCCTTTCCTTCTCCCAGGAGGAGGAGGTCATGCCGAGCAGGGTCTTCAGAGCATTGTTCTCCCAAAGATGGGGGGGCTGCCAGCAGACAGCCCTGTGTCCCCACTTGCCTGGGCTGGGTCTGAAGCGTTGGAACATTGGGATATAGGAGGTGTTCACTCAATGTCTGAAGAACTGAGAAATGCACCTTGACATGAGTGAGATTGTACATTGTCCATAATTTACTTCTTAGCACTGTGGCCCACTGTGAGTTTCACTTGTTTGGAATCAAAACTTTCTCTGCTTTTAATTTTACAATGAGTTGTTTCACTCTAGATATGGGTGAGCCCAGAATATGCATATTGATCCTCAGCTCAGCAAAGTCCCTTTCATTAACCACCCTCTCTTCACCTGACTAATGTCCAAAACCATGGTCCCCTATATATATTTAGAGGATTTATATCAACACTCTATTGTTACACTTGACTTCCCCCTTTTTCTTAATTACGTAAAAAAAAAATCACATTAAGCCGAATCTAATTACTGCAATGTATATTAGAAGCAGGGCACCATCAAATTTTTATTTAAATTAATCAGGTTTTGATTTAAGATATTAAATTCAAATTAATCATGTAAAAATGGAAATGATCCTTGACGTGCTTCCAGCTGTGACTTCAGTCTGTTTTCTCATGAGTCAGTTTCGGGATGTCTTGGGGGTAACATTACAAAAATTCACGCCGGTGCTATTTCAATTAGAGTTATTTAGCAGGACAGATGTAAAGAATATGGTATAATTAAGAAGGAGCTGGTGACATGGCTACAGATTTTCAGGATTAAATGGGGGGAAAAAACTACATGAACTAAAGTGAAAATTTGACTACTGGCCATGAGGCCCCAGTTCAAGTGCAGAGAGGTGACGCATTCATTAGAGACAGAAAGAAGATTTGCAGAAACGCAGGACTTTTTCTCTGGAGCCATCTACAGACTCCTACTTTGGTTTCAACTTTGAAGTTTCATTAACAAGCTGGTACTAACTGGTACTGCAATTCTTATCATTCCTGAAATGATCTTTCCCCATGGCGATCATAGCCGTCGACTAATTTGATTCTAGGACCGTCAGAAAGCTATGAGAGTTAAAACAATACTTCAAGACCCATTTTTAAATCAAACTGCATATATTGGCATATATAATTTTGCATATATAGATCCATTTATTATTTATACTCACACACACACACACACTGGGTGCAATTATATCAATAAATTCTTTAAAGAATTCTAATTTTCTCCTATTTATGATAAATATGACAGATTACAGAGCGTATGTAATACACTGACTCATTTTTCCATAGAACTTAGATGGAGTGGGTGATAGTCCTTTATTTGCAGGTGATGAGATGGACTTATAAAGGTTATGCAATTTGCCCAAAGCCTCATATCTAATTAGATACTCCTGGCCTGCCCACAACCATACCTTGTTCTCCACAACCTCGGTAGTGGCCTCACCTCTGAATGAATTTGGTTTCTGAGGCCTCAGAAAACCCCAAGAGTCAGAATATGATTTTAAGGGCCCATTTAGGGCACAACTGGTCAGAACAGAAATGCTGGCATTGTGATTACTATGCTGGGGCCCCTTGTTTGTTTCCAGAGATTTGGCTGAACCCCAGAGAGGGACAGGGGTGGGGGTTTCCTACCAGAGGATGTGACTCAATCTGGGTTTCAGAGTCTCGAATGATCAATATTTCCATGTAAAGAGCACCATGTATATCCTTTCTTGCATCCACCTCAATAAACACTGCTGCTCCCACAGGCATCACGCAGCCCCTCTGTCCTGCTCTGACGCGCCAGAGCCCCCAGACTAAGTCTGTGCGCCTCTCCCCAGAGCAGAGCGTCTTCTCCACCTGAGTCCTCAGGGTCTCAAGAACCTCAGGTCCCTCTCCCCTGATCACAGGCTGGATTCTGGTGTCATGATTTCCAGGTGCATCCCTGGAATATGAGGGTCTCAAGGGAAGGAACCCAGGCTGGTTTCTCATAAATAAACTTGAGTCAGGGAGAATCAAGGTCTGCGTCTTGTTGGTCTTTGGATGCTCATACAAGCATGGGGCTTGAAACCCAGTAGGTACCAGGTAAATGTTTGTGCAAGGAGAGAGGGAAGGAGAGAGAGGAAGAAGACAAGAAAACAGTGAATGAACATTTCCACCTCTGAGTTAATGGTGACTTCTCCTGTGAAGGAGGATGACGAGGCAGGCAGAGACTCTTCCCTCTTCCCATCCCACCCCCCCCACCCCATAAATGACTATCCAATCAGGGCGATGGTCCCACCCCACCGGCATCAACCTTAGGTTTATCTCACGTGTGTGTCTGGACCGATTGCACAGTTGTAGAAAGCAGGTGATTCATTGACGGGTCCTGCTTCCCACTCATAGGATATAAATATATGTAATTACGCTTTCAAAATCATGTTTCACTCCTTAAAAAGGAATCAGGTAGGAGGTTAAAATAATAACTTTTTTTTCTCGATGGAAAATGGTCTTTGTCAGTTAAATGCAGTTGCTGATTTCTCAGAAATCCAGGCAATCCAATAAAAGGAATGTTTCAAATACCAGGATAACAATAACATATTTTTTTTCTGGTCTCCTTTGTTTTGACTTTTCTATCTAATTTTACGTTTGTGCCCAGCACCGTCTTTGGATTCAGACCTCGCTGCTAACAAGCCCTGGACGAGATGCTCAACCTCTCTGAGCCTCGATTTCTCTAGTTGTAAGTGCTGACTTGTTTGGGGTGCAACTTTCAACCTATCCTTATGCTGCTCCTCCTAGAAGATGGGGCCTGGATTTCCATGGTTGTCACTTGCCGCAGAGGTTGGCTTAGCTGCTGAGTCCCTACAGCTCTTAATAGATAAGGCATTACTAACTGGATGGGGCATGCAAATTCCCTCTAACTTATCCGGCTCTAGAAAAGCATTGTGGAAAGTAGTTTGAGGTTTGCGGGCTTGAGTTAGGATCCTGCTTCATAACTTAAAGTTTGGGTGATATTGGCAAACACTACATTTTCTGATTCAGTTTCCTCATTTGTGAAATGGAGCAAATGGCCTCTGTGTAGAAGAAAGATTGCAGTGATTAGCTGAGAAAACATTTGGCTTCTCTGACTCTATATTCTAGCATCACCTCTCCTGCATCCTCCTTGATGGTCCTTAAATATGCCAAGCAGGCTTCTGCCCCAGGGCCTTTGCACTCTCTGTTCCCCCTGCCTGGGTTGCTCTTCCCCAGTTAGCAACACTTTTTTTTTTTTTTGTCACTTCACTCAGATGACCTCAGTGTCCCTTTGTCAGAGACACCTTTTCTGATCATCCTCTCATGCCTCCAGCATTTTCTATCTTATTAACCACCTTTATTTTTCTTCATAGCACTTACCACCCTCTGAAATACTTGGTTTTACTCCTCTATTTCTCTCTTGCCTTCCCCCTACCCCCACCCACCATTAGAGCAAGGACTTTCTCTCCTGTTCGCTACTGTAACCTCAGGATGTAAAAAGTACCTGGCAAGCACTTGGCACTCAATACATATCTGTTGACTGAATACCTTGGTCTGAAGTAAAGTGGAAAATTCACCCAGGAAAGGCAAACTATCCTGCATTCTATGAATTACCTTCTTTTTGGAGGGAACCCTGGGTTCAGTAGAAGAGAACTGGACCCTTGGCTGTCCTATCCATGGAGCTTTGAGCTCAGAGAGCAGCTAAGTGGCATGAGTGGGCTCATGTAAAGATACAGTACATGGAGAGGCAGGAGAAATGCCTAGAGAGACGGAGAGGAGCTGAATCATAATCTAACCATCAGAGAAGAAGTGTGGGTGCTGAGCAAGGGAGGACTCCCCCCTCCCACCATCCTTCCTCCCATCATCCCCCATCTGTCTGTCTAAAGAGCCTGCCTTGCACCTGAGCGCAGGGAGAGCCTTGCATCATTACCCTTGGCACTTGTGAAGCCAAACTCCGTCCTATTTACTCATCTCTCGTGGTCAGGGCTACACTCCTCTGTGAGCACAACGTCTCTGAGTGCCCCTGAGAGTCTGGGAGTCCTGTCAGCACCAGGTCAGGGGCAGCAAATTAATATTGAAGAGGTCTTGGTGGCTCCTGCTAATTGCGTGGCCTCTACAGGTCTTGGTGTGTTGTTACCTCCCCTGCCTAGCTCCCTGGGGCCACATCTAACTTCAGGCTGAGGGCAGTGAACTCCAAAGAGGTGAAAGTTTCACTATGTCTTTGTATCAGGTCTGGAAATCACTTACTAAGAGCAGATGAAAATGTAGACCAGTTTAGAATGCCCCCAAAGGCCATGTATGTGTGGTCCTTTCACACGTAAGCCCACATCAACCTCCCAGCAGTCCTGCAAGGGAGATGCTTTTGCTATTTCTTTCACTCCTGAAGCTGGGGAAACTGAGGCTCTCATGATTTCCACGTTCTGAGGATGCCACAGACCTCAGCTGCATAAACCAGAATGGAAGTCAAGGTTGATCTGATCTCAAATGCCCACAACTGTTACTACCCAACACTGTGTGCAGGGCGCAGCTCCGAAGTGGGACACCAGATCTGATTTACAGGCCTACCATCCCTGTTCTGAAAACTGTGCGGCCAGACGTATTTCAGAAATGGGAATTTGACATGTTTTAGAACATTATTATGTCTCATAATTGTATATAACACTCCCCAGAGGAATCTGGGGCAGCTTCTCAGGATAAAATGCCTTCATATTTCTGAAGCAAAATGTATGAATATTCATACTATGTGTGGAAAAAAAGGACTATAAATAACCTTATAGCCATCCTCTCAGTTCAGGTCAGTTTTTGCCATGAGATAAATGATGACTTTTGGGTTACAAAATTTGGGTTACAAAGCTTTTTGGAAACTATGACTATAAGATTTTGGACTGGTACATGCTAAGGAGCGAGAGACAGGCTTTCTTTTCTCCGTGTGACAGAGGGCTCCTACGGCAGCCCAAGGGTCGTGCACATTTTCAGTTTATAAACTCAATGTCATTTGCAAGCAGAACACACGTGCAAAGCAGAGAAGCTGCTTTAGCAGAGAGTGGCGGGCAGAGTGTCACCAGCTTGGCTGGGCTCTAGTCCGGGCGATGCTCCCATGGACCTATCAGCCAACATCAATGTGCCTGGGAGTTACCCTGCCCTCCCAGGGAAGCAGCTTAGACCAAAACATTGCCCAGCCCAGGATCTAATGCTCAGTAAACAATCAGCAGACAGTGCCTGTGATTGTCATAACCTGGAAGAACCTAATGACAGTCAGATCAAACGTCTTTGAAATGAGCAGACACGTGTACCACGGCATTCAGAACACAGTCACTCATTCCTCCAGGCTTTTCTCCATCAGTGCCTTGGTGACACTGTGCATTTAATTTGGAGCGGTTGGGCTTCCCTGGTGGCGCAGTGGTTGAGAGTCCGCCTGCCGATGCAGGGGACATGGGTTCGTGCCCCGGTCCGGGAGGATCCCACATGCCGCGGAGCGGCTAGGTCCGTGGGCCATGGTCGCTGGGCCTGCGCATCCGGAGCCTGTGCTCTGCAGCGGGAGAGGCCACAGCAGTGAGAGGTCCACGTACCGCAAAAAAAAAAAAAAAAAAAAAATTGGAGCGGTTTTCAGGTGTCTCCGGGCCACTGTGTGGCTCTCCGTTATCAAAGCTCAGGCATCACCCTTGTGACAAATACGAAGGGTGGCGTGAGGCAGCAATCATAAGGAGATGGCACTTTTCTAAGACTTAATTCGGAGCATCCTCTCTAAAATCCGGAAGAACCTTTCACCCCACTCCAGGCAGCTTACAAGAAAGAAACAGGCCTGTCTACCTTTAGACCAGTGATCTTACCGCAGGCCTGCGCTCGTGTGGGAGATGGCTATTTTGTCAAGACCCTGAGAAAACTTCTTCCTCCCATCTGATAGGGTTGCTACTTCCTTTACAGTGTGAAGAGCCGAAGTGCGGCTCCCATCCCCCCACCACTTGGTGAAAGCCGAGAGCAAAAAAAAACAGGCCAGGTTTTCACAGAGGCAGACCAGAGGCTGCAATTACGTAACCAGGCATGGTGCCTGCAAGTTCATGTTCATGGGTGGGTAGGAAGGGAGGCAACCACGGGGCTTCCTGAAGAGAAGCCCTCTCTGAGATGGAGTGAGTGCGGAGGCTCCCTATGGAACCCCAGCTCAGAAAGGATTTGCTGCCTCGGTTTTCTCATCTGTGAAGTGGGCAGCTCGTGACCGGATCACAGGGCCTGGAGGTTAGAAGGATCTTAAGCCTACAGCAGCACACCTAGTGAACTAACACTTCCTGATCGTTCAGGATTTTGCAAACATTGTCTCATTCAATCCTTCACACCTATGGTGTTGATTGTTTTTATCTCCATTTACCAATAGGAAGACTAGAATGATATCCTCAAATGATTTGCCCAAGGCCATAGAGACAGTGGTGGAACTCAGGCCAAGTCTAAGGGCTGTCTGGCTCTACACTTGTATTAATTCTACTCACTAGGTCAGTTTTAAAACTAAAATAACAGCTATGAAGCAAATAACCAACAAACTGCAATGACAGCACGAAAATCGTTATTTTTCTGATCAAAGCATCTAGATTTGCAAAGACTAGGATAAGTAAATATTCGATGTTCCTATTTTTTTAAAGCATGCACAGTTCCCAGCCTGGGACAGAAGGTCAAGAATAGCTTAATTTGCATCCAGATAGCAACTTTTCTTGTAGGCACCGGAGGCCAGAAGTGCAAAGATGGACACACCCTTCACGAAGATAGGCAGCACGGTCCCAGAGCATCACAGGTTCTCTACGTGGGGGAGTCTCTGAGGTCTTGGAGGGGAGAAGATTAGCCTTTGAGACCATGCAGAATGGGGACCTGTGTCTTTAATAGATCTGCCCGCTCCTGCCTTTCCAGAGCAGAGCCCAGCAGTTGGGCTACCCCCAGGCCCAGGCTGCCTGTTTTACACAGCCTCTGAAACCAGCCTGGCTGCTGCCCTGGGAGTCTCCCGGCCACAGGTGAGGTTCTGTGGCCCCAGCAATGCCCAGGGGGCCAATCAGGCCAGGCATACATGAGGTAAGATGGAGAGTCGCCCCGTACGCTCTGGGCTCACTCAGAAATCTCAGCAGATCAATGTCACCATGACTTTTAATTACCCCTCTTAGGCCTCATCATTATTTCATAGCCTCTAATACGCCCAGCAGGCAGCCCTGGGCACACAGATAAACAGCCACCCAGCGTAACCTGGCATCCCAGGAGGTGCCCATCTTGGCCTCCCAGCCCAGGGGAGGAGGGTGGCCTGACAAGGACCAGCCTCTGCTGAGTGCTAACCCTGTGGACACCTAGAGCCTTCGAGTAACTTCAGTCACCCTCCTTTCTTAGGGTGGAGACTTAGCACCATTCACTGAGGACCTACTGCCTGCCAGGCAGCGGAGCCAGGCTGGACGTGCTGCAGTGCATGCACCTGGCTTCTCCAGGGTCACTGCCTGCTCAGGCCCCTCTAGTCATCACCAACTGCCCCTCCACACTTGCAGCCTCTCACCTAGAGCCATATTGTCAACACAGGGCGATCTGGCCCCTGGGGGGATGTGTGACAATGCCTGGAGACATTTTCCATTGTCACTGGGAGAAAGTTGCTACTGGCATCTAGTGGGTGGAGGCCAGGGATGCTGCTAACATCCTACTTTAGGGCACAGAACAAACCCACAACAAAGGATGGATCCAGTCCCGAATGTCAACAGGGCCGAGGTCAGGAACCCTGGCCTGGAGGTCACCAATAAACCCCTTCACGTGGTCCATGTAACACTTTTTGTGTTGCTGGTGACTTCCCAGCCCATGCCTGCCTTCATATCTATCCTTCAGCAACAGAAACACTCACGGTCTTTCTCCCACACCTGCTGCCTGCCCTACAGGAACGTGCCTCCCCTACTTGTCCCTTCCCCTGCCCCTGGACTCCCTCCCCCGTTTTCTTCACCCACCAGCGGATATCATGCAGAAAAGTCCTATCTCTCCTCGGAAGACCCACCAGTGAAACACTCCTAAGCTCAAGGATCAGCCCTTTTGCTCTGGGGACCCTGCAGGTTCATATTTTTCCCTCCACCTCCGTGCCAGCAAACCAACAGATCATGGCTTATTCCCCTGCATAGTTAATAATAACAGGTGATGATCTGGGACTTGGGGATGGTTTGCATTTTTAAACAAACCAGAGAGATCCAGTGCCATTGCCCTAAGAGGGCCTCCCTGGCTCATGAAGCTGCTGTTGTGTCTCTCTGCATAAATGAGGACCCGTGGCCTTGGGGCAGGACCTGCACCTGGCAGCCCACCCTCTCCATCCCCCAGGCACACAGGGCCATGTGTCCACATGGGTGTGTGGGACAAGTAGTTGCTCAAGAAACACCTATCATGTGGACAAATCCGTCATGTGGTCTGCGATGAAAGGAGAGTTTGAAGCGGCCGGCCAGGCTGGGATCTCCTGGAGGTCCTCATTCCTCCAGCCCCTGCTGCTGCCATGAGCAGGCTTCGTGAACATTCGCTAAACTCCATGAACATGTGCTGCTGTCTCCTGCCCTCAGAGATCTTGACTTGTAAATGCCTGACATCTAAAACTGTCCAATGTCTCATTGAAAGATTTCAATGACCTCAGAAACCTTCCCCAAGGAAGACATCATTCTTATTCTTCTCTAGAAGACAAGGAAAGAGGCCAAGCAACTGTCCAAGGTTACCAGCTAAGGAGTGATGGAACCCAGACTGCCTCTGATAAGGCTGGAAGCTCATCCAAATCTGCCCGGTGGTCAGTCCTTCTGTTTGCATATGAGTCCTTTCAGTACAGTTTAATTATACACGACCCCACTCTGGGCCGGGCCAGGCCAGGCCCAGGAAGGAAATGGAACAGACTTGGCCCCTGCCTGATCCACAGTCATAGTAGCTCACATCAGGGGACAGCAGCTCCCCAGCCCTCAGAGAGGCAGGCCTGAGGTCCACACAGGGCATGGCCTAGGAGGGCCTTGGCTACCCCAGTATAGCCACTTCCCATTGGCCTGGGACCCACGGATGAGAAGACAGTAGTCCTGCCAGAGCAGACAGCATTGGTCAGCCTTCCACTACTTCTTTCTAAATTGTACTACCATGTGAGCTCATAGGTGAATGTTTTTCATCTTACTTTAGCTCCCAAACCACAAGCACAGGCACCTCGGTGGGGTTCCCACTCATTCTCTGCATTGTGTCCTCCACACAAAGTCCAGAATTTTCCATGGGGGGTTAATCATCTTACCCATCCCCGGAGGCCCCTCTGCAGAGCCCTGCACCCTGGGGGGGGGGACCCATAGAACGCTATTGGGGTGAATCACTTACTTCGTCTGAGCCCCAGGTTCTTAAATCAGTGAAATGCAGAAAGTAAAGGACTTGCTTCAGGCCACTGGTGTGAGGGGTCCCAGCTTAAAGCACGTGAGGCCTGGAGCAAATTCAGCAAAGCTCAGAATCTCCAGGACACAGCGATTGTGTCCTGTTTCCACACTTTTGTACACTCATTCCTTCATGGTGGCTGCGATTTGTCAAGTACAGAGGCAGAGGTGGCCAGGAAGAACTCTCTAGGGCTCCTTCTTAGTTCCAGCCTAGTGAGACCCTATGATTCCAGCAGGATCTCTGAGTGAATCGGGAGGAGTCTGAGCCAGATTCTGGGAGGTGGTTCCTCCTGGGGGTCTTTTCCTCAGGTTCAACTGCACGACCCCCAACCACAGAACAGGACCTGGTGACCTTGGCAGACAGTTCCCAAAACTTTGTGTACAACTTTTCCAAGTGTCCTACTTACCAGCTGGTCTTGCCCCTTAGCCCTCACGTCTGACGGGGAATCGCTCCTGTTTGAACCTCTCCATTTTGAATTTTGAGACTGAGGCTGACTCTGAACTTGACCATCAATGGGTTATTATTCAGTCTGGTTTTGTCATGGAAACTGAATTTATGATGTTATCAAATAAGTCGTTACTGATAACCAATCAGTAGTAGCTGATCATTGATGAGTTAGACTTATAGAAATAAGGAAAAGTAATGTGTATTGTTTAGGAGAGATTTCGTACACAAAGAACTTGTCACAAATTCAACTTGAAAATATCTGAATTTACCTAAGACTAATATTCTCTCGAAAGGAAATTCTGGAAAACTTGAACAAAACTGTAAAGATTTAGATGCGAAATACAGATCTATTTATAAAGCTCTTCTCCCTCCCTCCCTCCCTTCCTTCTTTGCTTTGCCCTCCTGCACGCATGTCAAAACTCTGCCTGTATGATATTTAGGGAAGAGGGATTCCTATTTGTTGAGGATCTAATTTACACCAGGGTCTCTGCGAGAAACTTTATTATCAAATGCCACCATCGTAAGAGCCTCTAGAGAGAAGTATCCCATTCCCCACTTTTGTAGAGATTTTCTGCTTTGCCCAGGTTCATAGGACTTGCAAGTTACAGAGCCCAGACGATCTGCCCTCAAAACCAATGTGCTTTCCTCCAAAGATACACTCATGAGAACCCAAAATAAATGAGGGGCCCTGAGGTGATTGATTCCCTCACCGATCAACTGCGCCAATGAGGCATTTAACTAACGTCGAGTTAAAGGTTAGATTATGGAGGGAACATCTGGAAGTTTTCCCAGAATGGGAGTAGTGGACAGTTGTGTACTTTGAAGCTGGATAGCCAAACCCTTCAATATTTCTTGTGGTTCCTCAAAAAAAGATTCTTCCTTATGCTACAGAAGGCAGAGATTAAACTCTGACTGAACTTGGGCACCTCTGACTGAATTCTGGGTGTCTCTGAACTGATCTTGGACATCTTTGACTAAACTCTGAGCATCTGATTGTACTCTGGGTCTCTGATGAATTCTGGTGTCTCTGAACTGATCTTGGACATCTTTGACTAAACTCTGAGCATCTGATTGTACTCTGGGTCTCTGATGAATTCTGGTGTCTCTGAACTGAACTTGGGCATCTCTGATTGAACTCTGGGCATCTTTAGAGTCCCTTCCCCTGCCTGGTGCTGAGCACAACGTGTGGCCGGTGACAGTTGTGGAAGACCCATGTGGAAGCTCTCCCCTCCCCTCCCCTCCCCTCCCCTCCTTTCCTCCTCACTCTCAGGGTCTCCCCTTCACATCCTGTGAGTTTTGATAACACCTTAATATGAACCCCTTACACCTTCCCGCCGCCCTACAGTTTAGAAACACTCACACCTGTCCCACCTCTGAGCTTCCCCTCAAGACACAACACAGCAGCACTTTCCCCAGCTGACAAGCCAGCAAACAGTCTTCGAGACCCTGGTTATTACTTTTTCTCTCTAACCTTCTGCTTTTCCAACAACTTCCCCTCTTCCACTCACTCACATGCGTGTCTTTACCTTTGTTTGAATTTGATATTTTTTAATGTGGTAGTTGGGTTAAGAGCTAACAGACACCTCTCATGTACAAATTCTAAGAAAATATGTCTCCCTCCTCCACCCTGGAGACTCTCACTGTCTCAAGTCCCTAAAGACACACTGTGGGTTAGTCACATCCTTTGCTGGTAGAACTCTGCCCTGGTCCTGGTCAGGTCTGCAGGTTGCCCTAGAAGACCTCTTTTAGGGGGGAAGCTTTGGCAGAGCAAACCACAAGCCAGGGTGTCAACTGGCTGAACACCCACCCTAGTGAGTGCCTGGAGAGGCATCTCAGGGGTGGCCCCTGCACATCTGCTCACGGCTGAAGCCAGGAGGCCAGCGAAGCTGAGCTCAAGTGAGCTTGGAGACCGCAGGCGTCTGGGACCAGAAGAAAGACAGAGACCTGCGCCAGCTGCCAGGCCCACTGTGGGGCTGAGGTTTCTCCCATGTGGAGGGCTCCCCATGGCTGAACGGGGCCAGAGGGACAAAGGGAGCATGGCCACCATGCCATTCGGCTGACTTGCACCTTTAAACCTGAATCACTCTGAAAGTAACTCTTCCAGAGAGGCCTGGATGCGGAAGCACATATTCTGGAATAGTGGGTTTATCAAGGCACTTTATCAAGGAAACCACTACAGGTCGTCCCCAGGGAGAAGCCAGGTGGGCTGCACGGTGACCTTGACCTACGTTTGCCAAGGGCACCAGCTGTCTGGTCCTAGGTCTCTGGGTGTTCACAGCCAATCTGAGGATGAAAGGGAAGAGGCAGGTGCGAGCACCCATGATGGTGTCTGATGCAGAGCAGGTGCTTGGCAAGGGAGACAGAAGAAAGCAGGAAAGTGCCATCCACCAAGGCTGTTTTTGCAAGGATGTGGCAGGAGCCATGGACAGAAAATGCTCTTTCTCTAGTGGAATTTTCTAGAAAATTTTATCTCCAGTTTAGATGTAAAACATCAGGGCTCACACCCATCTTCCTCCACAGGCTTGCTGAGTGGTGACCAGAGGGTGGCCATAGGGTTTGGTTTATAAATGCCGAGCTCCCCACTCACACCCACCCCTGCACCCTGACACTCCTTGCCTTCCGTTGATTGAAGAAAATGCCCTGTCTTCCCTCTTGGGCCAGAAAGCAGCCCTGACACTCACCAGGTGTGTTCATCGATGATTGTTGTAGAAAATCAAGGGGGGAGCAGCTTGTTTTTTCTGAAGAAGGAAGCCAAGGACCCATTTGGAAACCCTATCCCTTGGAAGCATCATTGGTGGGGACTTTCTAGGGGGAAGAGATGGGGAGAGCTGGCCATCCCTGGGGTGGGAGTTCGGAACCAGGCCCTCCGCGTCTGCCCTGGGAGCTCTCAGGACCCAGATGGAGGACGCTGGCTTTCATGACCCTTCCGCCAGTATGTGTCCACAGTGCCCCATCCAACAGGTCCCCACTCATTCAAAAGAATTAGGCTGACATCTGGGGATGATTTATAACCACCGTTTATTTGATGCAACCATAAAACTCCAGAGTTTGGCAGAATGACGAAAGCTGCTGAGACCAAAATGTGAACGTGATATGGTTAAGTTAAAGAAAATGCATCTATAAATCACATGCCGCATCCCGATGCGGATTTCAGATTAATGTTCTCAAGTTGACAGCATTTTGGACTCCAAAACCAGTTTTATGGAATGGTCATAAGGACAAAATTTTCACAAACAAAACAAATTTTTAAAAATTATGGAAGGAGCAGGAAGAAAGGGAGACTTAATAGAGAGTCTTTGTCTGTGTGTGTGTGAATTCCACGTAGAGGATGAAACCTAAAGGGGGACATTTTTGCAAGATGGACCGTTAGGCCAGGAGCAATGCTGGGGGATTTTGAGGAGCATCTCATTTCATCCTCATAATAGCACAGCGGGATAAGTTTCTCATTACAGATGAGACAGCTGAAGCACAGGGAAGTGATGCAGTCACCCTAGGTGGCTTGGCTTTCCAGTGGTGGAGATGACACTCCAGCCCAGGCAGGCTGACCCCGCACCCCCCGCATGCCCACCTCACTTTCCAGGAGGAGCAATAAGATGTAATGGAAGGAGTCTGTTTCTTAGCACCCAAGAGAGCCACGTCCTAACGTCTCCATTGTCTCCCAGGGGGGCTCAGCGTCTGCATCAACAAGATGGGGATGGCGAAAAACTCACTCCTTAGACTTGTCATTGGGATAACATTTGCTTTTATTTGATAAAATATGTCAATCTACCCCAGTGCTTACTGCCTAATAGGCTCTCTAGGTTTGCCAGCTGCCCGTTTTTCCTTTTCTTCCTCGGCCAGAAAGTAAACCTGATTTGTGTTGTCTCTCAGCAAGCTGGTTGTCCTTTTATGGATGGGGATGGGCTCCCAGGGCTGTCGAGAAATGGCCCCATACATGAGGTAATTGTTTCTTGGTTAGTGCCCAGTTGGGTATGGGTGATGTTTGGAGTTCTACATCATGGCTGACCAGGACAGCACAGATAACCTCTGTCTGAAAGGCCATTCAGGGGTCAGCCAAAGTCAATCACAATGGTCCTGCCAACTGGCCCATCTATCTGATCAGAAATCATACTACGTGGGGCAGCAAAAAGGGACTGGAATGGGGGCTAGGGACATTTGCTCAGTGCCTGAATTGCCAGGAAGACAAAACCATAGTCATGTGTCCCTTAGTGCAGGGCTCGTTCAGCCCAAGAGGGTGAGTTCTGAATTGGGTTTCCAGCCCACGTGAAAAAATCTGGGCTCCCAACTTCTCACATGGTTTGTCCATGGATTGTCACATCCGCTCAGCCGATGCCATTGGCTCTGCATTTTATTAGTCCCTTAGGATAGTCCCCTAAGATTTAGTAGAGCACTCAAAATAAAATGGACTCATAATTTATTGCAATTAATACATGGCATTGCAAAAAACTCAAACAATATAAAATGGGTATATAAGGAAAATTCTCTTTTGCAGTAGGAGTGACCACTGTTCATTGTATTTATCCTTTCAGAAATAGACTAAGACATTATCAAGAATGTGTGTTTGTCTCTTTGTGTGATACACTGTCCTGCTTAGTTTGTTAACTGTCTTGTATTGTTATCTTTAGAACAATCTCTTTTTTCATGACTTCATAGTTCTCTTTTGAGTGACTGGATTGTCGTACAGTTTGTAACTCCTGTTTAGCTGAATATTCAGGTTATGGAATAACTTCCCCATTATAACTGATGCTTCAATCAACATACTTTTAGATATTCTGCATGTAGGTGTGAAAATATCTGAAGATTAAAGCTCTGCACATATATTGATCATATATTGCTGAATTGCCCTTCAGAAAGGTTGGGTGGATTTAAGCTCTCACGTGACAGGATCTATTCCCCATCCCCTTGCCAACACTTTTTAAGCTTCATGACATTCTCTTTTCTGATAGGCGGATTGATCTCCTTGCTATTCTAATTTGAGTTGTACTAACTGTTGGTGAGAATTAGAATCTTATGTCCATAAGAAATGTATATTTCTCTTTATGTCAGTTGCCTGTCCATCTACTTTGCACATTGCAAATATCCTCTCCTGTTTTGTGGTTGTTGGTACAGAAATCTTAAAATTTTGCCTTTTCAGATTTATTAAACATGTCCTTTGTAGATTCCCTATTTTATGGCTCACTTAGAAATACGACCTTCCCCATGACATGATTATAAGAAAACATGCTTCCTCATCCTTTAACCTTTGCTTTTCTTTTCCTTTTATTTTTTATACATTTTACATAATTGTGTGTGTGTGTGTGTGTTTTTAACTAGCAGTGTTCCTCCCCTCCATGAAAAATTTACAGTGGCCAGGTCCATCTGAGCTAAAAGAAGCTAAGAAAGGCTCTTGCCTCACTTCTTCCTTATGGCTCAGAGGGAAGCAGTATCCCTCCTAACTGGTCACAAAAGGAACCGCAGTGAGAAATTCTCTGGAAAGTGTGGGTTTTGCGCAGATTCAGGGCCATTCCGTTCAGCCTCCCTGCTAGCACCCACCACTGATACCGAGAGTTCCTCGTGGTGAGTATGTTATTTCTTGGTTGGGTCCCAAGAACATCTTTTAATTTTATTACTCCAAATTTAGTTGAACAATTACTCTGGCCAAGCCCTAAACAGATCAGCCATCTTCAAGTCCTAGGGATAGCCGGAGAGGGAGTTTTGACAAAAATAACATGTGGGTGGGATATGGTCTAGTGGGATGTCGGATGAGACAGGAGCAGCCTGGGGTGACTCGGGTGACCGTGGACGTCAGAGGGAAGTGGACCCTTGAAATGGAGAGAGAGAGAGCCTGAAGACACAACACTGGGACTCGTCATTCGAACTCTGAGCAAGCCGCAAGGCTGTTCCAGGAAAACCAAGCCCGGCCTTCAAGTCAGGTTTTCAGTAGCAAAGCAGAATTTCTCTCTCTGAGGACACCTGTGCGCCAGGATCTGAGTTTGGGTCTGGGGGATTCAGAGGAGGTGCCACGGGCCCTGCTGTGAGCTCACAGAGGACACAGGGCTACTGGGGTGTGGGGTTCAAGGGCTCACTCTTAAAATCCATGGAAAGCAGCACCAACTTCCAGATTTACCGCTTACCAACCCCAGGTTCCAGGCAATCCCCAGATTCTTGAGCCTGGCTCCACCCTCACCCTAAACCCACCTCCAGGCGCTTTTCTGCACGGCTAACCCCGTATGTCCTCCAGAGAACAAAAGATCTTTTTATAATCACGAGAAGGCAGTTGTGGAGGCAAATAGCAGGTCTTCCCACCATTTTGGATATAAGAGCAGAACGGAGTTGTTGCAGGATTCCAGAGGGCTCGGTGTGTGTAGACAGCGCTCAGGGACTGACTGATGCTTCCGATCATTATTGGGGATGCTGGCATGCAAGCAAATGGCACATAATAAAACTCAGGGAGTGCCATCCGTCACCGAGAGGTGAAGAAAGGGCTGCCGGGGGTCTTTTGGGGGTCTATAATGTTTCTTGAGGGATAAATGCATAGAGGGGCAAATGTTTTGAAGGATGAATATTAGTTTTCTTAAAAAAAAAAAGAGAGAGAGAGAGAGGGAGAGAGAGAGAGAGAGAATTCCATGTAGAGAAGTCATCATAGGCAGAGAGGTAAGTTTGTAGGAAGAATAAAGAGTGAGTGTGTGTGTGTGTGTGTGTGTGTGTGTGTGTGTGTGCAGGGTATGTTGCCGTGGAGGTGGGGGGCAGGGAATCAGAGGAAACCACAGCCCACGGCACCAATCCTGCGCTCTGCAAAGCCATGAGCCACTGAAACTTCGGGTGAGATTGTGACAATTTAGAGGGACAGAGGGCACCAAGACAACAGTGTTCTCAGGCACTACTGCTCCTTCCCAAGCCCCTGCTGTGCCAGAAAGTTGTTCCAAAACCACACTATCCCCCCTCCCTTCCTGTGTCCCCTGCCCTCCGCAGAATGGACCAGCCTTCTAGGCTCAAACCCCAGACAGGCCGCTCGAGCTGTCTAACCTTCAGCAAGGTATACAGCCCAGTTCCTGCTCCAGTTTGCTTGTCTACAAAATGAAAATATGAATAGTTCACTGCAATGGGTTGCTGGAAACTTTAAATGGACTAATCCACATACAGAGTAGAATGCAAAGAGAGAACTTGAAAAAAAAAATGCTAGACTTGTGATACTCCTACTTAGTATTGCAAAATCTTGTACGCACAAGGCACCAGGCTGGAGAATGTGCCCTTGGCCTGGAGAAGCTCATGGACCCGTGGGCAGATCAGACCTGGAGCAGACAGTTATCACAGAAGTGCCCTACAGAGCAGGTCGTAAGGAGGTGGCAGGAGGGATCAAGGGACCCTCTCCAAGGAACGTGATTTGATTTGATGTGACCCTTCTCCAGGCATGAGGGAGGGAATCCTGCGGCCAGGTCCCTTCTGGATCCTTCCATTCTCCTCCATGAGGCAAGGAAGGCTATGCATTCACAACCAGCAACTCCCCTAATCCACATGCTGTGCTGGCCTCAACCGGCATTTGAATAATGCAGCTTTGGCGGGAGGTGGGGTGGGCAGTAGGCACTTCCTGCCTCGCTGTGCCCCCTGCATGCTGGTGATATTTTGATCATTTGATATTTAATGATCTGGGTTGGCTCGAAAGAAGGAAACTTGGTTCAAAATGTATGCGTTCATTTTTATGCTCTACTGAGAAAATTTATTCAGTGTGATGCTCGGTAGTGAGTGCCGTAAAACACCTTAATCCCTGGTTGAAGAAAGGTAATACCTTGACAGATGTGTGCCTCCTACTCTCCTCCCGGCCATGTTTCAACAACAAACCTTTATTTCTGCTTCTCGGCTGTAGCAGGGAAGAGAAAAAAAACGAGGAGAGCAATAAAGCAGTCAGAAATCTCAGGAGCCAGGCGGCGATGCAATCGTAATGACAGATTTTTAATGTGGCGGGAGAGATTGACAGAGAAATGTCTTCGGAGCAAACGCTTGCCAGATGGAACGCAAACGGTTTATTGGAGTAGAGAGGTGCAGCTGAACCACGGAGAGAGCGGGTGGAAGGTGGTCTTTCTGGATGCTGCAAGTAAACACACCAGAGAGGGGGAAGGACGGGGTGGGGAGGGAGAGAAAAGACAAAAAAAATCAGTTAATTAATTGAGAACAGGAGAGAAAGGCATCGAGGTAGACCCCAGATATGACTTGCAGAAAAGGGATCAGCAAGTCCTCAAACTCCAACTTGCAAACCGAGTGTAAAGTTCCCAAAACCTGAGACTGGAGAGGGGACCACAATTGGAAGTAGGAAGATCTGGATTCGAGGGTATGGCTGGTGCAATTGATGAAGTTCTACTGAATCTTTAAGCTCAAGGTTTTCTGTGACTTTGAGTCCTTCGGAGGGTACAGATGTTTTTTGTTCTACAATTGTTTTCATCATCTAATGGGTGCGAGGCACTGCAGACAGAAAGGGGAGGTCAGCTCTGTCCTGAGGATGTTTCATGAGATGCACGTGCAAAACATTTATTATATTTGATTTCTGTGAAAAGCAATATAATATACTATTAAAATTATGTATGAGTATATGTATATATAAATATATATGTTTATCTATATATACACACTGTTGATCTATCCATCTATCCATCCACCCATCCATCCATCCATTCCTCCCTCCCTTTTTCCTTCCCTTTAACATCAGTTTCCAGTATAAAATGCCTAATCTGTTGGAAGTGCATAAAAATGGTGGTATCCTCCCAATTCAAAAGTCAATAAAAGCATACGATACCACCTAAAATAGGAAGAGTGGGAAAAACATTTTATTCAATTCTGCAAAATAATCAAATATTAATAAAACTTTTGAATCCAGAAAGATAGTATTACATGTAAGGTCCACATTTTTAAAGTATAACTAGCTGCAATATAAAAGAATGACTAAAGCAACAGAAGTAAAAGGAATATTTAAGGCATCCTTAGGACCATGACAAAGATGCCAGTGATTGTGAGGTACCCTGATATTCTGACTCAAGTTCCAACATTTCCATGAACCAGCTTTGACCTTGAGCAAATCAATTCCCTTTTCTGACCTCAGTTTCCCAAGCTTGTAAAATCAGGGGGTGTATTGAATGAATACACTACAATTTGCCCATGACATGATTCTCTACATCCTTTTATTGCTAACATTTTTAGGATGCTAAGTGCAGATTTCTGCCAGTGGATATTCTCAAGGCTAAGAGTAACTTTAAAACAACAAAGCAAAAGAATGACATGCATAAGTGGAATGTGCTTTTACAGTATATAATACAATAAAATACTTTTCTTAAATAATCCACGACAGATGAATTCATCTTCTCTTTAGAAAACTCCAATCAAACATAAAGATGTCCCTTTTCAGCACCAGAAGCTACAACCTTCCTTATCCTCGGAAACAAACAAATGAAACTTCATGTTCCCAGGGATGGCAAGTCAAGTTGAAACCTGTTGTCACAGCCCTGCAGAAAATGTAGATCTGTAAGATTTCATGCCAAACGTTGGGTGCCAGACATCTTGCAATGGGGAGGGAAAGAGTCGGCGGGAGGGGGGGTGGGTTAAGAAAAATAGTGGCTAAATAGAAGAACAGAATGGAAGAAAATAAAATCATACTCCTAAGCCATTCAGAAAACATTCTTCTCTGACACTTTCATGATACTTATCTCAGCCAGGAAGAAAGTTCATGATAAGAAGCACCATGAGCCCCTTGGGGGTAGAAGTTGTTTTGTGTCAGGACTGGCTTGGTGCAAAGGGGAGTTTTTAATCACTTTGCATATGCCTATTTCCTAGCTCCATAGAGGGATGGGGGCTTTAGCGTCTGAGAAAAAAAGAAATAACCAAAGCAATGTGCAATGGAAAGTTGTATTTGCACCATGTGCATCTGGCATGTTTTCTATTCCCGTTTCATCCTGCCCGGTCTTATGGTCTCAGAGGAAATAGCCCGAAGCCTTCTGATCTGTTCAGTCCAGTGTTTCTACTTTTGTCTTAAAACAAATGGCCAAATAATCAAATGATTTGTTTTTTCGTAGACTACTGTTCTTTGGAGGTTTTATACTGTCTTGTTCGAATTTACTCCTTAAAAAATTAAAATCCTGCTTGTCGTGAGAATCTGGCTGAGTAAGGACATTTAGGTCCAAAAACTAAACAAGGTAAAGGTTTGGTTTAGTTTAGTTAAAAAGGTTTAGAAGACAGAAAAAAAGAAAGACGGCTGGATGTTTAGAATATATACAGTTGGTTTCTTTGGGTTCATTAAAAAGAAAAAAAAGGCATTATAATAACTTCTTGATTTGGTTTTTGCACTACCTGTCCAAATTCCTGGCAAGATTTTTTAATTCAAAAAAATTTATTTAATTAAATAAATTAATTAAATTTTAAAAATTTATTTAATTTACCTGTTGTAAAAAGTCTTTTCCCATTCTCTTCTGCAAGAAAGAACAATGGACTACAAGTCAGGTGGCTTGTTCTGGCTTGGCTGCATTCCTGAGATGTGACTGCAGGTCAGATTATCAGACCCTCAACATACTCAACTAGAAAATGGGTACAAGAATGACGCAGTACAATCCTCAGAAGATTCCCAGGGTCTGTGAACCATAAAGTTTATATACACATATAAAACCTACTTTTATAACCTAATAAATAATTATACTGTTATCATTGATGATGATGATGATGATGACATTTTCTAACTCGATGCTTTCTGGGTAACTCAAGGTTCATTTACAAATTTCTAGAGCTACATCTGATCAACATAGGCTTGAATGATTAAGCAAAATACCTTAATCATATATAGAGTTTCTATTTTCTGCATGTTCTCATTTTCTCTTTGTCTCTCTGCAGGACCTAGAGCTACACCTATTCCAAGGGGGTTTAGCAATAGTTTATTTAACTTTGTTCTGCTTTTGTTTAAAGGAAGAATGTATCATGGAATAACTAATAATATGGGGGTATTTTACGCCTCTCGCTTCCCTCTATCATTTTGAGATATTGAGCAGCACGAGGCTGAGGATTAAACTAGGGTAGTGCAGAGGAAGACAGTTATGTAGTAAGTTAAAAACTTTAGGAAGTGAAGTCAGTTTGAGTTGAATGAGGCTCAGGTCCTGCTTGACTCCTCCTAATTTGGGGGGACTTCAATTTTCTCCACTGTGGCTGAAGATAATTTTCAAGGTCCTTTCCTCCTGCCAAAGCCTAGGATTGAACTCTTCCATATTGTGAAAAACAAAATTTGGAAAATGACCCAGGACACATTTTATTTTATTGATCTTAGTTATTAAGAAATCAAATCAAATCAGATCAAATCAAATCTTGAGGCAGATGAAATGTGTAAATCAACTGATTTTTTAACTGGAATCCATAGCTAAGCTTAGACCTGCCATCTGTGTCAGTAGTATTTGCTTTATTTGTTTTCTTGTATTTTAAAGTAGCAAATATAGAAAATTTAGAAAATAAAAATATGGAGATGTTACTGCCTAGAAATTGGTGTACAATCCTTCTAATATTTTAGAAATGTATATGTATGAATATTTTTACTTATTTACACAAATGGCTTCATACTACGTGCACTGTCATATAACCATTTTCACATTTTTGGACATATTTTTTATTCGACATCATTAAATACACTTCTACAGCATCATATTTAGTTATATATTTCCTATATTCCCATATAGAATGCAAGCTCTGTGGGCATGGGATTTGTTGCCTTATAAACAGCTGTATCCCGCAGATTTAAAACAGTGCCTGGACCACAAGAGGCAGACCCCAAATAAATATTTGAAGCAAATAAATCCACTGTAGTCCATCTTGTGCATATATCATAACATTTTCGGTTTAAATGTCCTTGTGCTATAATTGGGTATTCTTGAGCATGGGATCTGGTCTTATCTTGTTCACTGCTGTGGTGATCTCAGCATTTGGAACAAGGCCTGGCACTAAGCAGTTGCTTAAGAAATGCTTCTTCTTCTTTTTTTTTAGATTTACTGATCATCAAGTTTTTTTAATTACATAGAATTATTAATAAAAACAATACTTTTATAATAGTATTTGACACTAATTTTGTCATTTACAAATTCCTACTAATTGATTCTTTTATTTGAAATGAGCAGCATGTAAAAAGAAAAAAAAAAACATAACTTCCTCCAAAATAATCTCATTTGGGGAGCCAAATAATAAAATGGATAGAGGTGTGTAATGAAAGTGAATGCATAGCAGAAAAAAGGAAGTATTAAGGTTTTTACAGTTATTTCCAAGGACAGCTTATTAAAGGAATGTTCCATAATGAATGGCTGCAATATCCCAATGCTGGACTCCATTGCTTCTAATACTTTGTTATTATAAACAACACTGTGATGAACATCTTTTAGTTCAGGAAAGTATAATTCGTGGGTCAATGGGTGGGAATATTTAAAGGCTTTTGAAACACATTGGAGATTCTCCTCCACCCCTCGAAAAGTGGTCTTGGTTTGTTTGTGTTTACCAATTTACATTCCTAAAAATAGTGTAGAAAGCACCTCTTTTTCTGATGCCTTAACATCAGAGAAGTCAGTTTTTAAAACATTATTAATTTGATAGATGGAAATTCCTATCTCCTTGACGTCAGCTTACATTTCTCTGACTATGAGATTTAATACTTTTATATGTTATTTTAGGGTTTATTTCTTCATTTGTTCATTTTTTTTCAGTGTGTTTTTTCTTTCCTTTTCTTATTAACCAAATTAAAACACATAAAGCCTTTAAGTGTATTTAGGAAATAGTAAGCACTGTTCACCATTATTATTAGAACTCATATTTTATTTTATTTTCACCTTTTTATTGATTTGTAAGAATTTAATATTATGTATCATCTATGCACATTTATATACCATTGGTTGAAAAATATGTTGAAAATATTTTGTCTATTTTATTTATTTCAGAAATATTTTGTTTTTATATTGCCTCATCTACCTAGTGTTTCCTTTTTCTATTTTCCTCTGCCATTGTGACCAATTTATCTTGTGTGGAAACAATTTAATATACTTTTCAGACACACACAATATTTTTACAATGGATTGAGTTTAGAAAATATATCAGTAGACTATTTTATTTGAAATAATCCTATTTTGTTTGTGACAATATTTGCAAAACAGTTTACTATACGTTTCTTTTGAGTCTTCCCATAACCCTTATGGGTTGAAACATTAATGGATGGATGAAACATTAATACACCCTTTTGTACAGATGAGGTAATTGAGGCTTGGACAAAAAGTGAACACATATAAAACAGATGAGAGAGGACTGGCAATATTCTGAATGTAATTTCAGGATGCTCTACATTTTGGCTTTTTCTTTAAAAACCTGTGGAAAATGATGGTGATGATGATGATGGTGATGATGGCAGTGATGATCTCTAATCGAGTTTCAATGCCAGCCTTTTGGTGATCTCTCATCACCTTACACTTCCTACGTCCACAGTCTAGGAGGAAGAGTAAGATCATTAAGGTTTCCTGAGCGCCTATGCTGTGCCAGGAGCTTCTGTATATGTGGTCTTAGTTAATCTCCACTACAAAACTAGGCAGTAAGAGTTATAAATTCCAGGTGTCCTTTTTTCCTTTTTAAAGGACAAGGCTCTCAGACTCCCATGTCCCCTCCTCGCATCATGTGCCCCAGGACACACTAATAAACACTAGAGCCTGGATTCCTCCCCAGACAGTGCACATCCAAGGCCTATGTCTCTCCCATTCACTCTGCAGCCTTAAGTCTGACAAAACCAGCCCCTGACTTTGAGTGGCAAATTATAGCCTGGTTGCATAATAGCTCTCCATCTTATTTATTCATTTTTTTTGAATTCCTAAAAAATCATGGCAAGTAGATCAGCATGGTCGCCTGCCCCCCGCACTGTGGATGTCCTAACGGCTTAATTGATTGATTACCTCACTGCAGCTTCCTGAGGTACCAAATTTATCTCTAATAGCCAGAGTCAGGCTCTGCAGGCAACTGTGGGGGGGGACCGGGGTCCCTTGGTGTCGATTTGCTCTTAACTGGAAAGTCATTACCACTTAATACATGTAGATTGTGTTGAAAGAAAATTATGTGTAATGAAATGAGGGAAAAATTAGTGGAGTGTTATGGGCGAAAGCAGATGTTAGGGAGGAATTATGCTAGCAGAGATAATCACCTTCGTTGGTATTGTGTGTGCTGGGGTGTTAAGTGAAGGATAGGCTGGGAGACAGAAATGAATGCACTGATCGACACAGATTCGCCCCTTAGAACTGGCAGAAAGGAATGCTCCCCCTCCACCCGGACTCAGAGTCTGGGGCTCCAGAGCCTGGTTCTGTGGCCCTTTTACCCTGTAGTCTCCTGAGGTGCCAGGACACAAAGAGCCTACTCATTGGTGCTGGGGAGACAGAGTGAACTGTCCCAGAAAGGCCTGAAAACAGTCAAAGAATCGAGCTCTAATTTTTACAGCATTAGCTGAATCTGGGAAAAGGCAAAAAAAAAAAAAAAAAAAAAACTAAACTAAACAAAACAAAAAGAAAACACTTCCCTCCACCCAGCAAAAAAATCTAAACTAAAAAAATCTTATCCTCTAAGAGGGTAAGGCTGTTGGATCTTTCTGTAAATAGTCTTATCTCAAATGGTGGTATTTAAGTGCCTCTGCCTGTGTGTGTGTGTGAGGCCAGAGGGAATAAAACCTCATTGCTTTTATGTCTCAGGATCCTTGGGTACAAGAGCTTGGCATTCACAGTCCAAACCTCTTGCTTGACTCATTTACTGATGAAGAAACTGAAGCCAGAGAAGAAAGTATTTTACCACAATAATAGACCCAGTGAGTGGAAGAGGAAGCCCACCATCTGCATGGGGGAAGCAGAAGCCCTGTGCACCACAGAGCACTGCTTCTTCAAGGGCATGGGGGGTCTCACTGCCTGTCAGGGGCGGGGGGGCTGCCAAATGAAGGAAGGTTTCCAATATCCTGGCAAGTGTACAAATACCTACATGCATCACGGAGGCACTGGAGGTTGGATTCGAGCCTCAGTTTTCAGCAAGTGGCCACTTCCAGAGTCTATCTCAAAGAGTTTTTTCCTTTGAAACATTTGGATTGATCCTATTATAGGAGTTCTCAATGTAAGATAATCCAAGGTTCCTTGGTGCTCTGAAGCACTAAATAGGCTTTGTAAAACTAGCATCAGTTATTCTTAACCATGTGGGCTACGTGCTCAAGGGCCAGGGTGAAATGCATTGCATGACCACATCACGTGACCAACTTCTCCAGACAGTGTGCCAGCTATAGCAGGAGTGACTGCAGTTCCTAGCCCATGAGTTTGCTGTGAGTATTGACCAAAATAATATTGACAGGGCACCGACCAATGCCTGAAAACAGTGAGTGCTGAATAGTTGGTTTTCATTATTCATAGGAATAACTGTTATATTTGGCAAAGTATATTGCATGTTTGTATATATAAATATACATGTAAACATATACATATCTCGACTCTATTGGGATTAAAAATATAACAAATCATTTTAAAAGGTTCCTGAATTAATGCACCAATGTCTTTTATTCATAAGCACATCCTAATCAACATAAGGAACACTTTAATCGAATATTGCAGACTTATGTTTTATTGTTAATGTTTTAAGAAGGCCTAATGCTTGAAATGGTTGAGGGTGCCTATGTTACATGTAGTGAATTAACTCTGTTCTAGAAAGAACTGGCAGAAAACTAAAAGACCAAGAGTTTAAATAAACAAAGGCACGTTATCTACACCAGCAGTGTCCCTGGATAAATCCAGTTTTATTGCAAAAACCATTGCTGTGCCATTATATAGCCCAAGGAGAAATGGTAGGGATTTTTCCTCTATCCACTTGCAAATGTTTAAGACAAGTACACTTTGGATTTTGTCATGGAGACTGGTATCATGGTCTCCTTTAGAGCAGGCAGCATTTACCAGATATCCACTGCTACCAAGGAGACCATGCAGTTCACAGGGGCTGGAGATGGAATATGTGTTTCAGGATGTTTGAATTATAACAATGCTTATAGTTAAGAGCAGGACAGGACTATACCACAGGGTATTTAGACATGATTCTTTATTTGCTAGTTGCTGAAGAAGTCATACTCAATAAGGAAAACTTGGCAAACAGAGAAGCTTGGTAAATACAACACACACCCACACACATACAATGAACGTTAGGAACACGTTAGGAACTATCTTATTTTAAACATCACAAAACCCCAGCAAACCAAGGATCAAGCCCTTTCACCAAAAGGGGGAACTATCTTTGCACACTGACTAATATTCACAATAACTATTGAAGAATTCTATCACAATTCCATTAATACTAATGCACAATATGTTGATGTTACCAAATACTTCGGAGTTAGACTCCCAAATGAGCCCTGGTTCTGTACTTTGTCTCTACGATTTTTAGTTCATCATTCAACTTCCTTGAGTCAGTTTCCTTATCTGAGGAAAGTTAGAGTGGTCTAACTTGCTAGAGTATCTGGAGGATTAAAAAAAATCATAAATGTAAAATGCCTGGTATACATTGTTTTCAAGGGTAGCTATTATCAGTGTTTTTATAATTATCTACAAAGTTTAGGACCCTGGTAAGTATTTTGGGCTAGACCCATGTTTAAATCTCAGCTGGATGTGTGGTGTTGGTGGAGTGATTTTAACTCCCTGGCACTCAGTTTTCTCACCTATAAAATGTGAATAAAGATAACTGCCTTGTGGTTTTCAGTGATGAATTAATGAGAATATTTAAGTAAAATAACTCAATGCAGAACACAGAACACAATAGGTACTCATAGTAGGCACACAATAAGTTTTTGCATTTTTTTTTTTTTTTTTCACGGAACGCGGGCCTCTCACTGTTGTGGCCTCTCCCGCTGCGGAGCACAGGCTCCGGACGCGCAGGCTCAGCGGCCATGGCTCAGCGGCCCAGCCGCTCCACGGAATATAGGATCCTCCCAGACCGGGGCACGAACCTGCGTCCCCTGCATCGGCAGGCGGACTCTCAACCACTGCGCCACCAGGGAAGCCCAAGTTTTGCATTTTTAATCCATGAATAACAGAAACAGAAATGGCACTTTGAGAGGGCTGAGAGTTATCAGCTCTCTTTCCCCAGGTTCACAGCTGAGCAAATTTTTCAAGGGGAAACCAACTCACCATGTCTACTTCAATGGCTTCAAGAGGCAAGCAGTCTCTTTTGGAGTCAATGGAAAATTATGATGAATGTTTCAGTGACTAAAAGAACAATTAAATTGCTCAGTGCTGGATGCCATTAAATGAAATGGCGCTGCATTAGTAGCACATAGCTGTTATTATTTATAAACACAGAAAAGCAACATTTAGTTAATGCTTTGGGTCTGCCTGCTACAGATCGCTCACACAGGGGGTCCAAGTCTATGCCTCCTTCTCTTTATGCACTTAAGGGAAGGGCTTGCAGCCCAGGAGGCAGTGAAAGAAAACCCCTATATCTGTGGTTGATTTGCTGGCAACTATGTACAACATTAACAAATTCCTTCCCTCTGCATCATTGCCTTTAGTAACAGAACCTCAACTTACCTTACTTCAGCAGGAAATGAAGTGTCCCATAGGGGGACTGTTCAAACATCTCAAGGCATGGACTTTGGAAAAGAACATCCCTGAGTTTGAAACTCACAATGTGACCTTAAGCAAAAGAGATATCCTTAAACCTCACTGATAAAACGAAGATAAAACAGACCTGAATGTTTTTTTATGGTGATGAGAGGAACTTAAAAGGGTGACTTTCTTCCCTTTCTCCCTCTGAAGGCAGATTTGTTCCTATTGTCTTATTTTTGTTTTTTATTTGTATGTTTGCTTTATTTTAAACATGGTGGGAAAACTTTCTAGTGCATATCCAGAACTATCTAACTATTCTTCAACCTTCATTTTGTGCATAGCACTTACCCCTTCGTTACAATCATGACCTTGAGATCTGTAGGACCATTTGCCATTATACCAAATGCCTCCAGAATGCCACAATTCTTCTTTTTTTCTTATATTTTCTATTTTTTAAAAGCAATTCTCTTTTGTCTTCCTCTTCCTGGTTGGCCTATTAACAGCCAATTCTCTGTGTAATAATAATTGTACAAGCTACCTCAGTCATCTATCCTTTTCAGTATGCTTAAAACCAAGTGATTATTATCGTATTTATTGATTCTGAATTGAGTCTGCAGAGTAGGACTAAGACCTCACATATGATTCAAGTGATAGGCTCCTGAGAAGCCCTTTCAGTTTCTTGGCTGTGCTATGGAGAGTTGAGGACTCAAACCAGTAATTTACAGATAAGGGTGTTCAAGCCTGGCAGTGGGAATTAGGATACTGACATTTAAGGTCCTTTGTATCCTGATATTGAATGACTCAAAGGACCTGGTTATTGTATTATAATTTATGACAACACTGATGTTTTCAGTTGAATTTTGGATAGTGAATGTACCAGTATCTACAAGAGTGCTTAGTAAACCACTGAGAAATATGTTATGCAAAGCATTAGATCATCACATCACCTGTGGTTGAGATGAGTCTGTTTTCCCAGCCCTGCTCACCTTTGATTCTGACTAGAGTGAGTAGGTATGCTTCTCAGTTACAGGGCCATCTCTAAAATGGTTGTCCTTAGCAGAGAACCCCAGTGCCTTTAGATGGCCTGGTGGGGGTCTGTGGCAGCTGGAGACCTCTGGCCAGTCACCTTTTTCCAGATCAATAATACATTTGCTGTTTTTCACAGTGTCACACAAATAAAATAATTTCCTATGTGTGCCCTGAAACAAAAAATTAGGCAAGCACTGCTAGACAACACCTTCATCATCTATGTGTACCTGCTGCTAATTTCTATAAGGATGCTCTTACGTGCTGTATTATCACAGTTGTATCTTCTACCAAAAGAAAAATACCATAGTATGACTATTCTTGTTTCTAATATCTCAACATATCATCTTAGAATCTTTCTCTGCTTAATCCATTTTCTCCTTTCCTTCACCACATACTCCAAAGAATAAGAAGATGAAGTTCAGTGTTGCTTATAGGTTAAGATCATGTGACCTGCAGCCACAAAAGCCTGAGTATGATTCTTCATTCTGCTGCTTCATAGCTGTGTGACTTTGGAGAAATTTCCTAGCTTCTTTAGGTCTTGGTTTCCTCTTCTCTAAAATGACACTGGTAAAGGAAAATGGCATGTGTGTGTGTGTGTGTGTGTGTGTGTGTGTGTGTGTGTGTGTGAAAGAGAGAGACATTAGAAAAGTTAAATATTGATACAGTTTAACCATTTCAGAGAGTACCAAGGAATACTTTCACTCCTTTACACCTGAATGAAACTTATGATATATTCAAGCACTAAATAAGCCTTCTCTCAATACTAACTCTGTGCTACTCATGAGATAAGAGGACAAATATGTATTTTATGTTCTGTTATGTCACTGATTAGTGTGGGGGAAAATAATATGTAGATAGATAACATAGGAGATGTGGCTATTTGTTCATAAATATTCACTTTCTCTCCACTTTTGCCATCCTGAAGACAGACTTCACTTCCCCATCTTTTTGATGTAGAGGTTGACTGTATGATTTGCTTTGGCCAATGGGATATAAAAGGATGTAATATTTACTACATCTAAGCAACAGCTTTTTGAGACATGGGTTTCTCCCAACTCTTTTATTCCTGATCTTTGCCATGAGCAAACATCAGGCAGCAGGCAGGGGCTGTTCCTTTAATCTAGATCCCGGAGTGAGAAGACCCAGGGAGCAGGTTGAGCAGAGTTTCAGAGCACAGAGCTGCATGTTTCAACTTACATGTAACATAGAATGACAAAGAACTGGGAGCTGTTTGTTAAGCAGCATTATTATAGCAATAGCTGACAGATACAGATAAGAACACAATAGATATACTTTATAAGACAAGAACTGTAAAAGCATTGAAATATATTTAGAAATATCCTGAGGGGACAAGGGAGAATTCACAGAAAGGTAACATTTGAAGTCTGAGTCGAGGATTATGGCATGAAGGGTAAGTTTGTTTAAATGCTGACAATGTAATGTCAGATGCATTACCAATAATCAGTGCACAAGTCAGCTCCAACAAAAGGACCAACTAGAGGAGCGTGTTCCATGAATGAGTCCCCTCTCATTAGCTACTGTTGAGTTTGGGCTCTGCAATGGCATAAAAATTGAAAACCTAATTTTGGCCTTGACTCGCTTTGCATTCTTTCAGGAATTCAGACTTTAATCTATAAATCCAGAGTTTAGGCTCAATTCAAGTGGAAGAAAAGACAACATTTACCTCTCTCAACATCAACATTATCATTTTTAGAATTTCTTAATGCAAATTAACATTTATGTAGAAAGTCACAAATACAGATTTTTGCATTGAGATGCATGTACTTGGATGGGCTGTTTATATGCATTTGAACATGAAATACATGATATTTCCACATCTTCCTATGTCATAATGGTTTTTTTTATAGAGTTTGTACAAAAGAAGATATGTATATGATATAAATATGGATTTTGAGCTCTAGTTCTTTATTGCTTGCTACTGTATAACCTTGGGAAAATCATGAACTTCTCTGAGGCTCAGAAATCTCACCCTCCAAAATGGGGCAATTATTATTCATATTTGATATTATTATTTTGAAGCACAAATAAGATAACAGCTGTAAAAATACCTGGTGTAAGAGTTAGTACTTCCTATCCTTCCATCCTCCCTTCCTCCCTAGAAATATATAGGATGTGCATGTAATTTATATCATTAAATAAGAGTGATAAAATCCAGCCAAAATTTAGAATTTAAGAAGAAAGCACCTACATCAGCATAATAAAAAACCATATCTCTATATTCAGGAAGTATTTCGTCTTCTATAGTTTTCTCTCTCCTTCAACACCTCTAACTGTGGATATATCCCCATCCATTTTACATGGCCTTTGTTTCAAATTAATAATGATCATTTTAGACATAGGGGATGAGTTGTGGGAAGGGGGCACATTCAGTGGACAGAGCTGCCTGCAGAATTGATGGATTTCTGAAAGGTTCTGCCCTAAGTGGAAGATTAGATAGAAGGAAAGTTTGGGGTCCATGATGAGGGATAGAATTACCCAAAGTACCTGGGTTTTCTTCTGTAGCCAATGGGCCTCCACTGGCTGTTTTTCACCTAGAGTGGTGCTTCCCAGCATAAAGCAATAGGTATTACTTGAAAAGACTGGTCTTCGGTCGCTTTTGTTTGATAAAATGCTGAAATAAAGAATTCCTTGAGGGAGGGAGACAGCAAGGGGGAAGAGATATGGGAACATATGTATATGTATAACTGATTCACTTTGTTATAAAGCAGAAACTCACACACCATTGTAAAGCAATTATACTCCAATAAAGATGTTAAAAAAAAAAAAAGAATTCTTTACAGCATGAAATCTCAGAAGTTTTCATATGTTAATTTCTTGATTGATTGTCTTGAGTTCCAGGTTTTCTCCCTCCCTCATGAGCTCACTTTCATTTTGTTATTTTAAATGACCTTGTTTAATTCTAAAAAGACCCTTGTGAGGTAGTTATCATTAGTTTGCATTAGTTTATCACTATAGCTGAGGAAACTAGGCTGTAGGGAAGTTAAGTAAATAAATCCATAGATGGACTTTAACCACTACAACTTTAACCACCTTCAAAATTTTCTGTTGTTTACTAACATTTAAAATTATGTTATATTGCTTACCAGAAAATATAATGGATGCCTCATAGACACACATAGTGTTTTTCGTGGGATTGTCCCTGGCTCCCCCAGGAGTGCGCACACACCAGCTTGGGTGTTAGATACGAATGAGATGGTAACACTTATATGTTAAGTGTTCGACTAATTTCGAACCAAAATTAATTAGGTTCCCTATTGAGGACTCTAGTTAGAGCCTGCCTGGTACTACTCATCAATTATACCATAAATCCAAATATTTAGTTAAAAAAAATTAATCGGAGGGTACCAGCCACCAGGGTAGCTGGCTGCAGAAGGGCTTCAGATTGAAGAATTAAGTTTCAACACTGGGATCTTCTTTGCCTTGTCCACACTGAGCTCCACACTGGAAATTTAGAGAAAGCGAGTCGACTGGGTACTCAGTGGTTAATCATGTGGTCTTTCTAACCAAGTGCCAGATTTGTTTTAATGATTCTCTTAAGAGTGATTCATCTAGGATCCTCGCCCGCGTTCCCTTTGTGCCTGGGTACAGATGTGCATCTAGAACACATTTAGTTCTACGTTTTCAGAGTGGCCGACCATTCTGTGCATTTGATTAATTCTACATGCAGCTAATTATACCCACAATTGGCTAATTGTCAGTGCAATTAGCCAATTGCAGGCCCAATTGGCCACTTGTCCCATAATTTGAAGGTGCAAGTGGACAATTGAAGGACCGATTAGATGCACGCAGAGTTTTACATATTCAAAAAGGAGGCAAGGGGAGGAATAGCCTTTGAAAATGTGGTCTTAAGTGCAAAGTAAAAAAATCCATATGTGCAGGTCTTTGGGAAAGAAAGTTATAGTTCATTTTATACTTTTTCAACCTCAGCACTTTGGTCTTAATTTTGTTTTTTTTCCCAAAATGGAGTAAATAATATTGAGTTTCTATGCTGGACTGGAAATTTTAAATGTTTTGAATTTAAGACAGAATGACCACACCCCAAACCACCCTGTATCTGTTTATTTTCAAGCAATTGTTAAAGTCAAAGTTTTTCACTAAAAAAAATCACAAAAAGGCAAACAGACAATCAGATTTTCAGGACCGAGTTGAAGCCAAGTTTTAAACTGGTAAGAACTCACTTCTCCATCTCAAAGCCCATTAATTTTAAGGGTTAATAGTAAAGCAAATGTGCCTCTGAGAACAGCAAATGTTACCAAGCTTTTGGCCAAAATGCCTTTTCTCATTCCCTCCAGTCCTTCTTAATTTTCTTCATTAAAAAAAAGTTCTCATCTCATCAAAATCTCCAACTGCTGTTGTTATTGTTGCTCTTTTTTTCAGTTGCTATATTATCTAAGACACCTAGGAGAAATTTCTGCCTTCACTGTTCACTTTATACGATGATATTCAGAGATTAGGATTATTTGTTAGAAATGATTTATTCAAGTACAGCTACCTAATTTCATAGCCCCCAAACCTACAGATACTCACCCTTTTGTGCAGGCTTTCTCCTCAGGTGTGTCACCACAGGAAGCCCAGATCCAGAAGTAGGAGCCTAAAATAGCAAGAAATCGTGTGAACACTGGCTCATTGTAGGCACTTGGTAAACAGCGATGGAAGATGAGGGTCACTTACGGGGTTGGAATCAAGTCACGTAGTGTGGATGTAGTTGCTTGGAAAAACATTACACATAAAATGAAACAAGATTGTTATGGCTCTCTTCATATCTGCAGTTTGTATTTTTAGGGGTTTCAACCTTCCAAAAGTTGGCCAGAGACTCAGAAATAAACCCAGCAGACCTTAATATATTAGGAATACCTGCTACAAAGCAAATGCACTAAAACCCTGTAGAAAAAGCAAATGCACTAAAACCCTGTAGAAAAATGCCACTGCACCCAAGTTTCTCAAACTGGGACCTTTCAAATATGAGTCTCAAGGGATTTTCTGAGAGCAAAGGATTTCACGGTCAAAGATGGATGAGAACACAGTATGCTATTTGTGTATTTAAGGTGAAAAACTAAAAGGTCAGCAATAAAAACGAAACCTGTTTAATTCACGTTTTAACCCAGAATAGTTCAAATGTAATTGACCAAGGAATCCTATTTTTTCATAATAGCTAATACTATGCTACCAAATTAGACTTAAATGAGACATATTTTTGGAAATGCAACCCAAGACCATGGTTTAGGGCTAAATTGGAAAGTTAATATGCACCTTTAACAAATGTGATTATTTGGTTTTCGGTTCACAGAAAATTTTTAAAAAGATCCCTTTCTGGGCTCAAGACTGGGATCACATAAAGGCACTCTGAAATAAAAATTAATTCGGAATCTGTCTCACAGCTCTGATCACTGGAGGTAAATCATTCCCCTCTCTGGGCCTCAGTTTCCTTGTCTGTACAACGTAAGCATCGTATCTGTTGTACTCCAAGGTCCCTCCTGCCCTGGCATCCTGTGTTACTCAATGATCCAGACAAAGAATGCTTTATTTGATGAATTTTTCTCTCTTTTTCTACTCAATCGCCAGGGCCTACTACACTAATAGTTGGAAGACAGAGTTTCTAATTCCAGATTTTCTGCATATCACTGAATCACATGGAGTACGTTTCAACTGTTTAAAACCTCAGTTTCCCTAAAAGGAAACCGAGGATAATCATATACCCCAAAGAAGACTCAGAGAGCTAATGAATGCGAAAGCCCCTTGAAAAGTACCAATTCCTCTCTATTGCTGTTGCTGTTTTATTAAACAGTATACTTGCAGTTGATATTAATATCACTAGTAGTTCTATTAACTACTATAACCCAGATTCAATTATTATTCATATTAATTGCCTATAACTACCACTAATGTGCTAATCATGATAATGACCCGATGCCGTGCTCGATGCATTTCAACACCAGATTTTATTCTGCTAAACTCGGGGTTTTGCTTGGAGGGGAGAATAGCAGTGCTGGCCTTCGGGCCGTGCCAGGAAAATGTGTGGGCCAGATGGCAATCCAAGTTGGTCTGATAGAACATTTCTATTTCTGTGGATTCTCAAAAATGAACTGACAGCCACGAAGCAAAGTGGTGACTCATAGCCTTTGGGTCCCTGACTTAGAGTTTTTGAGCTGAAATCTCCTATTGTCCTGTGAAACCTACTTAGGGAATGACACAACTGGAACTTTCTATCCCCATTGTCACCATTGTCATCTTTGTCATCACAGCCACTCTTCCCCAAGGACCTACTGTGTGCCTGGGCCCCTTGTGTGGTTTATTAAAACAGACTGTCTTCATCTCTGTAACCACTCTGTGATGTATATATCTGTATCACCATCCTTCGGATGCAGACACTGTGGGTCAAGGAGATTAACCAACTTGCCTATGATCACAGAGACACTGAAGGTGGTGTTAAGACCCGAATCCAGGACATTTACATTTTTTCTCCTATAGGATAATTTCTCTCCAATGCAAGTATCTAAAAGTTTGTAATCCTCTTGAGGGCAGCCACTCTTGTTTGTATGTGTGTGTATATGTGTGTGTATGTGTGTGTGTGTGTGTGTGTGTGTGTGTGTGTGTGTGTGTGTATGCCTATGCATACATGTATGTATATATTTTAATTCCTCTCCCCAGAGGGATTATTGTACTGGCCTGGCATAGAATAATCATTGGATAAATGTTTCCTGTCCTGAATTTCCAGCAAGTCCAAAAGTTTTTCCACAGCCATGTTTTGTTACCCATGTAAACGGGTCAAATATTAATGCTCGTCCCAAAGTCTCAGTATATAAATGTAGATATGGGGGGTTGAACAGAACAGTCCTTGGTAGGCGAGGCTTAGAATCTAGACCTTCTGACCCGCAGGGCAAAGTTCCAGGCACTACACCTTGGGAATGGGGAAATCCATTTGTTCTTAGTCACTGTTTCTCCTTAATCTTCTCCTGTTGCTGATGAATAAACAATGATTTAACGAAAGGAAGGCATAATTACCTATTATAGATGTCTCTGTCATCATTGTCAAGAATACATGGGGAATGGTAGAATTCTGAGTTTCTCAAGCTGTATTTGCATGAGAGATTGAACTGCAGTGAGGGTCACTCCCATAACTGGAGTCCACATGGACTTGGAGACATTGTATGGGTTTCAGTCTGCAGTGGTCATCCAGTCCCCAGCCTCAGAAAAGGCATCACTCTAGGCCATCAGCACAGACGGTGGAATGGATGCTCAGCACAGTCATTTTTGTAGTGAGAGAGTAAAATATTATTTTGGACCACATTCTTAAAACAGATTAGCTTTTTTAGACATGTACTGGGTTTTCTTTACCAAATGAACATTCCATTAAAAAATTACCAAATTAATAGCATAACAAGTTTCCAGGGGAGGTTTATATTAGAGTCAAATATTTAAAAAGCTGTCATTTAAACAGAAATAGTTGTTAAATTGAGGAGATAATTAGGTACCTGAAATTAATCAGAGAATGTTTTTAAAAATAAAATCTATATTTGACTCATAGCAAATATATTTGTCTCTTCTGTTTCCCTGTAATATATTAGAAATTGGTAATATTGAAAATGAATCTGCAAATTGCCTTTGACCGTTAAAATCCTGTTCTGGCCTTAACATGGTGGATTCTACAAACATGTGTCCCAAATTAAAATTCAAGCTAAAATATCTATGGAGTCTATAGGCATCACTATAGTGCATGAAGATAACACTAAATTAAATACCTTGATGCTCAATTTTATACCAGTCTTTTCTTTCTCCCTTTATTTTATTCTCTTCCATTACTGAATTGCCTTTTTTCTACCAGCTTGCTATATATAACAGCTTAGAGGGCTAAGGGAATTGAAGGAAGAAAATAACAAGGAAATATTGGTGACAGACAACGAGTATGAAACCAGGACTGAGGTTGAAATTCGAGTATTCAAAAAGGTATTTATTGAGCACCTGTTATGTGGTAGATACAGGCATAAAAATGAATGCAATTCCAAGTCCCAACTCTCATGAGTTTTCATTCTAGTGGGGGGAAGAAACTGTGTACAGAATACAACCAACAATGAAATCGATGATCTATCAGGTGGGAATAAGTCCTATAACAACATAGAACAGGGCAAGGAAATAAGGAGTGATGGTGTCAGGGGAGATGGAGGAGCCCTCAGGAGGGACCAAGGTGGAAGGAATAATTCCACACTTTCTTAGATGAGTACATGGTCTGTGAACTCTGGCACTTCTGTTTCTGCTCCGTTTTTTTTTTTTTTTTTTTTGGTATGCGGGCCTCTAACTGTTGTGGCCTCTCTGGTTGCGGAGCACAGTCTCTGGAGGCGCAGGCCCAGCGGCCATGGCTCATGGGTCCAGCCGCTCCGCGGCATGTGGGATCTTCCCGGACCGGGGCACGAACCCGTGTCCCCTGCTTCGGCAGGTGGACCCTCAACCACTGCGCCACCAGGGAAGCCCTCTGCTACGTTTTTATTTCTTTAAATATAATTTCAGTCTTATAAGAGCTGAGGTGATGAATGAAACAAAGGCTTCTAAGTACACAGACAATTCAAGGACAGAGGCTGGATGTCAGGGCTTCGTGTAAATGGCAGAAGCATCAATGGTGCTCACTTGCATGGAACCCACTAGACTCAGGGATCATCTTCTTCCACCGCCCCCAACCTGGAGGAAGTCAGAGCCCATCCAATAGAAGAGGCACTCACTCTGGAAAGTGCTAAAGCCCACCCTTTCTTCATCATCTCAGCTAATAGCATGCATATTTTGCTAACCTGGCTAAATATAGCATGCATATTTTGTTGACATAACTGGTTCTGCCTAAATTATGGTTTAGAGTCCTTTTTCTCACTCGGCAGGATAATCAATTTACCATTTTTTATTCTCTTCTTTTCTCAGCCCTTATAGATCCAGTTGTTCCTTTTCAAATGCGTTTGTCTTGTGTTCACGATTCCGGAAAAGTATTATTTGATGTTAGAAGTACAAGGAGGAATAGGAAGGTCATGTTGGGCTCCACTGATGTGCCAAGACCTGGGCCAGTGCTTTTCCAGCTGTTGGGTCAGTCGACCCTCATTGACAATCCTGGGAGTAAAGAATACCTTTATGTTCAGGAATAATTCCAAGGTCACAGAGATTATAAGCAAAGAGGACATCCTGGTACCCTTACAGTACACACAGGCGCTTGGTCCTGGGCTTCTTAAACTTGGATGAACACCTTCATCTCTTTTGACTCTTTTTTAACAATGCAGATTCCTAGGCCTGTGCATCCATAATAATATGATAGCCTGAATCTATAAGTGAAACCTGGAGTCTACAAAGTTTAAAAGAAAAGGGATTCCTATATGAGCCAAGTGTGGAAACTCTTGATTTAGTTCAGCCTCTTCTTTTGCAGTCATGACATATGAGACTCAGAGGGAAAAGACTTTCCCAGAATAAACCACGTCTCTGACCAGGCTATTTAATTCTGAAACTGGCCCATATTTCTCCTTCACTCTGCTCACTTTTACTTTGTCTGGTACACTCACTGTCTTCTAATCTGCTATGAAGTTTATTGCTGTCAGCCTGGCTCCCCAGCTGGAAGGTAGTTTCCTCTGTAGCAAGCAGCTTTGCCTGTCTTTGTTTCACTATTCCAAGCACCAAGAACCATGTCTGACTCATAGTAGGTGCTCAGTAAATCTTGTTGAATTAATTACCAGATCTCTTGCTTTCAGTAAGAACGGTTTCCACTGGGTGTGGTCATCATTTCCTTCTTCTGTTGAAGGCTCTTTTACAGGATTGGGTTTCAGTAGCTGCTCCACCCTTTTGTCAGTACCAGTCTAAAAGATGCGGTAACAATGTCCTTTTTCTCTATGTAAGAGCAGCAGAGGTAGATGGAGGGTCTGAAGGAAGCGGGAGAGGATGGGGCTTGGTGACTTGACAAGTGAGGCTTCCACTGCCCCTTCTCTGCTCTGGAAGGTTTGGTGCTCACTTCTATTACAGGGCAATGCTAGTTGTGCTTGTCTTTGAATACTTGGAAATAAAGGGCAATGGAGACTATGGGGAAAATGATGCTGAAGGTGCTTTGATAGTAGGCTAAGGTCAACATAACACTCTCCTAGAGTCACCCAGACCCAACTTCAATCACACAGCTATCCTGTACCAGCTGTATGACCTTGAGCAAGTCACCTCACCTCTCTGAGCTTTAGTTTCCACTGCTATACAATGAGAGAATTTTATTTTATTTATTTATTTATATTGCGGTACATGGGCCTCTCACTGCTGTGGCCTCTCCCGTTGCGGAGCACAGGCTCCGGACGCGCAGGCTCAGCGGCCATGGCTCACGGGCACAGCCGCTCCACGGCATGTGGGATCTTTCTGGACCAGGGCACGAACCCATGTCCCCTGCATCGGCAGGCGGACTCTCAACCACTGCGCCACCAGGGAAGCCCAGTGAGAGAATATTTTTAACTCATAAAACTATTAAGAAGGCTAAAATAAAATAGGCGTATAAAATTGGATGCTAGGTACAAATGTATTGTTTTGGCATTTCTACAGATCATGGAAAGCTAGTGAAGTAATGAAAAAACCATATATCTACATGTGCCTACCTGTATAGATAATTTATAATTTTGCATGTGTTTATAATTTAAAAGTAAACTGATGATTTAATAAAGAAGAGATGAAATTCAATTGTACGTAGACTGCTGCCTGGGGCTTCATCCCTAGGCCTTAACACATTTCCCAGCACAATCATTTTTCGACAAAAGAATACTGAATAAATAGCAAAAGTCCCTATCTGGGGTCCAATAAGCACAGTGGACCTGCCGTAAAGACAGAAGTGGGCAAATGCAAGAGACTCAGCGTATTTCTACATGTCACATAAACCAGAGTTATGTGTACCAAGGAAAAAACTGGAAATAGCCTCCCTTGCCCAGATCCAGTATAACCAGTATCCAGCAATTAGAAGATAAAACCAGTGTCATCTTGCGTAGGATTACTATAGACTGCTATCAATAGGACCCCCAATATTATTACCAGCTGCAATAAGAAAGCACTTCTTTGAAAGTTTTTTTCTACCTAATAGTAAAAACTGAATAATATTATCAGTTTTTTTTTTTTATCCTTTGAGTATTTTTCTAATAAGAAAGCACAGAGATGCATTGCAAATAAAAGCAGAAGATTTGAGGATGCAAAGCAATCATGCAAAATGACTTTCATATCAGTTTGATAAGCAGATGAAATTTAATAACTACATCTCTCCTATGGTGTTGGATGAAAGTTTAATACTTTCTGCTTTGGCTTCTTTCTTCTGCAAGATGCTTATTCAGAACCGTAGCTTCCCCTTTTATAGTCGGGAAAATGAGAGGTGCAGTGGATTAATCAAAGCCTCAAGAGGTTGAGCCCAGCCCCAGCCCAGGCCAAACCACGGGGACTTAGAATCTAAGTTAAACCAAACCCAGGGCTGTCCATGATACCTGGAGAAATGGGGAGAGATTTCCAAATGTCTTCAAACACAGGTGAAATGTTACTATGGAAAGCACACACCACATTAAAACCATAAAGAGATTTTTAGAGACTTCAGCCTTGGTTGAGGACAAATTAGTCAACCAGGAAGAAGAAAAAAAAAAAAGGTAAGTAAAGAAAACCACCTGGAGCTGAACAAAGATCCCATATTTAAAAAAAAAATAATCAAATCAAATCCAAGAATATGACGACCTTGTTAGCACACAGAATATGTCTTCTGCCTATAAACATGCATTTAGTAAAGAATGAATGAATGTATACAGTAAATAATGAATGAATGCATATAGTAAAGAATAAGTGCATGAATGCGTATAGCAAAGAATGAATGAATGCATAATTGGTCTGCAGATTGTATCTAGCCTGACCTCCTCAATTTAGAATTGGGGAAATTGAGATGCCAGAAAAGGAAACAATAGCCAAATTCAAGTGTCAAGTAAATCAGCATAAGTTGAAAGGTGTTGGACATTTGTCTCCTCAGGCCTTTCAAAAGCCTCCAGGACTCAAGAAGCCTCCCATTTCCCATGCTGCCTGAGCAACCCTGGCAGGGAATGTGCCCAGAGCTCCCAGCACCCAGATGACAACAGCCACAACTTTCAATGAGACCCTTTGGAAAGATAGAAACCCCAAATGGAGAAGGAGGGAACATTTTTTTTTTTTTGCGGTACGCGGGCCTCTCACTGTTGTGGCCTCTCCCGATGTGGAGCACAGGCTCCGGATGCACAGGCTCAGCGTCCATGGCTCACGGGCCCAGCCGCTCCGCGGCATGTGGGATCTTCCCGGACCGGGGCACGAACCCGTGTCCCCTGCCTCGGCAGGCGGACTCTCAACCACTGCGCCACCAGGGAAGCCCAAGGAAGAACATTTGATTAGACATTTTCCAGAAAGAATTGGGAGACCAATTCAAAACCAGCGATCTGTGCTAAAGGATCTTTCTAGCTCTTTAGCCGGGAGGGGATGAGTTTCCCAGGGCTGGTGGTCTTGCCCTATTACAGGGCTAGCCAAAATGGGGTTTGGCTGGCTTGCTCTTTTACTGCCCCCTACTGGGGAGTTTCCTGCCGAGGAGTGAAGTGGGTGGCTTCTAAGTTGTTTTTCACAAAGGGGCAAGAGACCATCTTAAGACACACAGTAATGCAGGAACATGCACAAGCCTCCTAAAGGTTAAAAAAGATGAACCTTGATAACACACATCCCCACAATGACCTGCGCTGTCAAATGTGACTTTCGTCAAATTTGTTCTGAGAGAACAAGGGCGCACGGCTTCCTGGCTGTTTCTATATGTATGCGTGCATGCAGTTATAAACTGAATATTGTTTTTTTGACTTTTTTTTTTAATATAGGTATAAACAGATAGTAGTACAATGTAGGAACATCTGATCCAGTCATCAGATCTAACTGCGGCCTTTTAAAAAGGAAATGTAACTCCAGATGTCATCTTAAGAAAATGAATCAATTAGGCAAATGAGGAATTCCCTCATAAATCAGAGGCTGAGGCCCTCCCTTCAGTCCTAGGGGAGGGGAGGGGGTGACCAGGAGGCTGGAGATGAATGCACGGCCATTTTTCATGACCAGGTAACCCCGATGCCTCCTGTTCCCCTGGAGTTGTGTTTACCTTATTGAATGTTGGTTTGATGTGGAAAGCATGTTCTGAATGTTCCAAACCTTTTGCCCTGAAGATAATAATGCCTCAGCCTTCAGGAGCAGAACCCAGTATAAGCTGGTGTCACTATTCATAAAATAATTGAGTTTACACAAAAAGTGATTTCAGTAGTAGCTGCCTTTTTATAAGTATGTACATTTTATTTAAAATTACTGACTCAAAAGGCAAGGTAGAAAAAAAAATCACCTCCAACAACTTCCTGTAATTGCGAATTATTGTGAGGGAAACAGAAGGAAAAGATTTCGAAATTATGAGCCATTATGCTCGAGAGAGAGAGGGAGAGAGAGAGGGAGAGAGAGAGGCAGTGGAAAAAAAAAAAAAAAAAAGACATCTCGGCTTCATGAAACACAGCTGACAAGCTCGACTAAATTACCCCCGGACCATTACAAAAATCACTTAATTGCCAAGCATTTTGTTAGGTCAATTGACTCTAATTGAAAAAATAACAAAAAGCTTATTATGCTGCAAATGCGGCCGTGGAAAATGAGTCTTCTGTTAGAAGGAAACAATAATTCTAAATTTCAGCTGCTGCTTATACTACAAAGTTCAGTGTTTCCTTCGGATAGAATGTACCGTCAAGGAGAAAGTGAATTTGCATCAGTTGATTTTTCCCTTCTAGCGCCCCCCAATTCTAGCCCTCTGTGTTCCCCCCCTTCTCTGCCTGGTCCCCCCACCCCACCAGCTGGCCTTGTTCCTACAGGAGCACATCCACCCCACCCCCCTTCCATCAGCAAATTGACACCCATCGCACTCTCAGCTCATCTCCTGGAGGGAAAGGGTTGGGAGACAAAGAATGGTCACCAGGGCGGTCCTCAGTTCTTTCCAGGGCAGGACACTGCCCTTTGGATAAACTGCCTTTCCCACTGTTTTCCGCCAGCCAGCCACTCTCTCCGTCTCCCTTCCTGGCTGTCGCCTCATCTCTTCTCTTCTCTTTTAAATATAGATAATAGAATAAGGCGACAGCTTATGTCCGCGAAATTTCTCTGAAATTGCCCCTCGCATGTGCGCCCAACGCTGGCCTTGATTGACATCAAGTGTGGTAATTAAAAACCCTGCCAGCTGACATAGGTGAAGGTTTATTTATAATTATACATTTTTAGGATGGTTTGTCCAGAGTTGGTGCATTTAAAAAGAAGAATCGGCTGCAGCTCTGTTACTGCCCCAATTATAGATTTGAATGGTGGGAGATTTATAATGGGGGTGGTTCTACTTTGCAAGAAGTAATTATTTGCCCATAAAACCAGGAGGCCGGGGTCTGAAAGTCTGTTGGCAGAGCCTTTGTTTGAAAAGCCACGGGGGAGAAAGAGTGTATCTGTATACGTGTGTACGTGCATGCCTGTGTGTCCATGGGACGTGTGTGTATGTGTGTAGGTGTCTATGTTTTTGCATAGGTATGTGTGTCTGTGTGTGTATATATATTTATGTACTTGTGTGTGTACACTGTGTGTCCCTGTGTGTCCATGAGTGTGTATGTGGCTGTATGTGTACGGGTGTGTGTGTGTGTGTGCCTGTGTGTGCACACAAGTATGAGGGGGAGTCATAAAGTCCCACCACGCCCCTACATAAACACAGGGCTGTAGATCACAAACCATTTCCCTGCTTGCTTTACCTTAAAAATTAAAAACCATGGCCATCTTAAATCCAAGACAATCAGAGTCAACTTTCACAAGCCCAACGAGGACCAGAGAGGCCAAAGAGGTCCCAGTTGTGTCTGTGGCAGCCTAGGAGCAGGGCCTGGGCTTCAGGAGCACTGAGTGGCGTCTTTCCAATTCACCTTTACCCTTCTTCAGGGTGACAATGGAGATGCTGGATGCCCGTGGGCAGACACCCTTCCTGGCAGCCGGTGCTTCCTCTTACAGACCTCCGTTTACACTGCTGCCTCTTTCAGAGCCTGGTGTCACTTACCCTTCGGGGCAGAGCCAGCACTGCTATCAGGCTGTGCATCACGGCACATGGGGTTTCTTGGGGGCCCCAGAGCTGGAAACAATGGCGTGAGTGGCCTCAGAGAGCCCCGCCTGTCACCTGGCATCTTGGCAGGCAGCTGAACCTCGGAGGAAACTGAACCCCATCGGGGTGCTACAGGTGTTAAGGGGCACCAGAGCAAGGCCTGAAACAGCGGACAGGAGACAGGAGAGCAACCAGAAGCTTTTCTTTGGAAGTCCCATGGGTTTCAGATGTGCCTGGGCCACGGCTGATGGACGCAGACCCTCCACGAGGAAGCGGGATACAAAAGCCACGGCTGACCTGTGAGTCAAGAGCTGTGGAAGGTCAAGGCCAGGCCCAGGGAACAACACCTCTCACCCCGCCACCAGGAACACAGCACAGAGAGGAGAGGCCGGCTGGAAGGAAGCAAGTCCTTCTGAATAAGTGGCAGAGCCCTACTGAGAGAAATAAAAGTGAAGAATGGTGAATTCGGTACCACTTGCCAGACCAATGAGCTTCATCAATTAATCACAGCCAAATAATCACCACCTACATTAAAGAATAATACATGAAAAGGACAGGGGCCTCGCTGTAACTTATTCAGAAAGGGCTGCCTCCCTAATCCCTCTGAGTCCTGACATGTTAACTGGGTAGCGACTAATTAGATGTCAAAAATTCATAAGCGCTCTTTAATATTGCATATATCTGCAGCCGCCGACATTTCAATATGAGAGTTGTATACACAGAAGTCACTATAGCATTAAAACACAGCGGGGTGGGAGAAATAAAAGGGAACCAATAAAAACAATGTCCCTCAAAGACCCCAGAGAACGCCAGGCTTTGGAAGTGTGTACTTTCTTATTCAGAAAAGGTATCACCTTAATAAGAATTATAGGCAAAGGGGTTTCGCTGCTCCGTGCTGCGTGGACAGAAAGAGGGAGAGGAGATGGGCTTATCAAAGGCACTGCCAGGTAAATAGTAATTCATTGTGCATGCACAATGAACATTACCCAGTGTCCTGACACCGGGTGATAATGAAAGACTTGTTATTTGGCATCCACCGAGGGGATTTCCACTCCCCCACCTCCCTTCTCGCTGTCTCTCTTGAGCAAAGAAGCAATGATGGGTCCTGGCAGCTCCTGCCTGTTTCAAGCCATTTCACATAATATAAGAAGCCCCTGAAGTTTAGTGGATTAAGTAAGTGAGTGAGTTTGCCGGTGCGGTGATATATATGTTGCCTGCATGTGAACTTATATTTCAAATGCTGGGGACTATATTTTTATGAAACAAGTATTTTCCTGTTGGAAGAATTATAGGAATGTGATATAATACAAGGCAGTGAGATTAAAAACAATGCATCATAGCAAGGGAAAAAATGCACTGTTTTATAACTTGCACCCATTAATTGAACATCTCAGGAATAAAGAGAAGGGCTCTTCAGGAACCTCCTGGAAAATTATTTTCTTTTTTGACTTCCAGGGGTGTGCTTTTGTTTGTTTGCTTGTTATGTTTATATTTTAGCATATATATAAATGTATCCACACACATATATACACATACACACATATATACATAGATACATGCATATATATATATAGACACATATATACCCACATGCACTCACACACACACGCTTATATACAATGTCATGAATGACATGCCTCAGTTTCCGTATGAAACTGTTCTTTAGAAAATGTGATTTTTTTCCTTTGAATTCTGCTCACATTTGGCATAGGAATATTGAAGAGCATAGAGGAAGCAATCGGAGTTCAAATCATTAGGTGGACAGTTATTAGTAGCTCTGCACCGATCCTGTTAGTATTCTGAGCCTCAGTTTTCTCTCCTGTAAGATGGGAGAAGAAATGCCTTCCTCCTGGCTGGTTGGACAGGGTATGGTAATGGCATCAAGAATGCCAAAGCATCTATCTGTAAGATGCCAAGGCCATACGTCCTGATTAATTTCCATTGTGACTGTGGCCAGGGCTGCTCCTCCCCACATATATTGTGATGTTGACACAGACATTTTTGGGTGTCAGGAGAGTGTTGGTTTTTACTTGAACTCCTGGATGATTGCAAGGATGCAAGCCCCACGATAGCAATTAATGATCAACTTCATGATTTGGGGGAAATTCCTTTCAAAGACAGTCCTGAACTCCATCTCCGATCACACCTGTGCTGATCCCACCTCTGTATGTTTCCCCAGACTCAAGCATGTCTGGGGAACCTCACCTCCAAGGGTGGGGATGCTCCCCAGAAGGAGGATGAGACCTGATTTCGTCCTCTGGCACTGCTCCATGGTCCATGGTCAACCTTTATCTGATTAGACCGGGTCCTCGGTTTGGAATTCATTATGTTAATTCAAGCTAAAAAAAATATTTTATGATCAATATTTAGATCACAGTTAATGGCAATCATTTGCTATTTTTGCACTCCTGACTCTTTCTTATGGTGTTTAATCGGTTTCTTCCCCAGTTTCAGCATTTCTTTTTTCTAAACGGGAGCCTCTATCAATTCTGGCTGGTAGCTAGGAAGACATGATCTCCCCTGGCTTGCCTAAAGTGCAGGAAATGAGACGTTTATTTCTCCCTGGGTTAAGATTGAAGTCCAGGTCACTTCACTCATTCACTGCATCATTCACCCATTCATTCTGTCGTTCATTCATCCATCCCCATGTTCCCTTCTCAAATATTTTTGAGCACAATTACTACTTCCTGACTTTAATGTCTCCTCTTGGTGATACTGGGAAAAACAAATAAGTTGTCCTACTCCCAAAAACTTATAGTCCAGTGGGTTGGGGTAACAATAAACAGGTGACTCAATATATTAATATATACTTATAGTGATATAAGTACTGGGAGAAAAGCAGATATTTATCAGGGGACTGTTAGGGGCATGCACAACAGGGCTACCTAAGGTAGCCCAGGGCAGGGGTGGTCAGGAGAGACACTGAATTGGACATGGAAGAACTAGTCTGAGATGAGGGTAGGGGAGTTGGCCGAGAGAGAGAGAACCACACATTCAAAGGTACAGCTGAGAAGGTCAGCGTAGTGGACTTTTGTGGTCGTTGCTCTCTTTTCTCCATCCAACCATCCTCTGCAAATAGCACTTAAGGTTATTTGGAGGAGCCACCCCCATTCTCAGCCCTATGATGTCCATATGATTGAACCCCATCCCAAGTTTCAGGGGTAGGTTCTCAGTGTTTTCATCAGTTATTTTTCCCACTCCTTTAGTCACTGTGATTGGTTCAGGGATGAGCACATAACCCACTCAAAGCCAATGAAATGTGAGATATTTGCTGGGGATTCTGGGAAAGAGAAGACTCCTCTCTCTTCCATGGATCTCTTAGAACTCTTTTTCTCAGTCATGTGGTATGAGGTCATGAGGTCTACAACTGTTGCAGCCATTTTTTTTAACTGATAGGGAAGGGTCCAGGACTGCCAGAACTATTGCAGGAAGTCAGAAGGAGATGCCAAATTGTGAAAGTCAGTACAGAAAGACAGAGACAAGATGGGTCTCTGTGATATTGTTTGACTTGTTGGATCAATCCTGACCTCAGTCTAGCTGACTATGAATTTTACAATTATATAAGCCAAAAAAATTCTATTTTATTTAAAACAGTCTGATGAGGGATTTCCTTTATTTGAAGCATAAAGTGTCTGAAATTAAAAAAAAAAATCTGTGGCGTAATCTAGGTTAGTTGATGGTGATGATGATGATGGTGGTGGTGATGAAGCTGATATGTTGATGAAGATGATGCTGGTGGTGTTGACGATGAAGATGTTGATGGTGGTGGTGGTGGTGGTGGTGGTGGTGGAGGTGATACGTTGTTGATGCTGATGCTGGTGGTGTCAATGATGAAGATGGTGACGATGTTGATAATGATGATATTGAAAGTGGTGCTGGTAGTAACAGTAATGATAGTGATGAAGGTGATGATGAAAATTTTGGTGGTGATGATGGTAATGAAGATGATGAAACTTGCTACTGTACATCATTTATAATGTATCTGACACTGTACTCAGTGCCTTAAAAATAGTATTTTCTTTGATCTTCACAAAATTCTATAAGGTGTATATTAGTATTTCCAGTTCACAAATGAGAAAACTAAGGTTTGTAAGGACAAAGGGGTAAGTAATTTGCCCAAAGTTTTACACTTAATAAGTAGGAGAAGTGGCATACAAACAGTGTGGTCTGACTTGAAAGCCCAGGTTCTTAGTTGTGGGGAAATGATGCTGAAGAGGTAAGAGGTAAGAGATAGGGAGGCACCAGCCAGATTCAGGGATGTCCTTACACACCAGGCACAGGGGTCTGGATTTGGAACTTTGTAACGGAAAATCCTTATTTGGAGCATCTTTGACCTTCCTGAAGCTTGAACTCCATGCACAACTGGACTACCATCTACTGAAGCCCTTTTTACATGTTATTGCATTAATGGGCTTCTTGTTGGTATTCCATGGCTCCTCCCACAAAACACACATGGTTGGACTATAAACTTTAAGGTAGTGTATTAGTCAGGGTTATTCAGAACAAATAAAAGATAGGGAGAGAGAGAGAAAAAGAGAGAAAGGGGGAGAGAGATTAGAAAATATTAGAAGAAATCAGTTTACATGATTAAAGAGACTGACAACTCCTAAGATCTGTAGTCTACAAGCTACAGCGCTAGGTGTAGTTCTAGTCCAAAGGCCAGCAGACTCAAGAGCTAGAAAAACCTTGTTTCAGTTAGTCCAGGGCAGAAAAAAAAAAAAAAAAAGATAAAAAAAAGAAAAGAGACTATGTCCCAGATCACAGGCAAGCAGGAGGAGTTCCCTCCTACTTTCAGGAGGATCAGTCTTTTTGTTCTGTTCAGGCCTTCAACTGATTGGACGAGGCCCACCTATATTGGGGAAGGCAACCTGCTTTGCTCAGTCTACCAATTTAATGTTAATCTCTTCCAAAAACAGCCTCATAGCAATACCCATAATAATGTTTGACTTAATATCTGAGTCTTGTTATCAGATCAAGTTGATCTATAAAATTAACCAGCACAGCAGGAACTAGGACTTTGTGTGAGTGGCCCCAGCCCCATATGTAGTGCCTGGTAAATAAGAGGTGCTGGATAAATACTTCTGAGTTAAGTACAGGCAGTGCAAGACTGGATGGAGATTTTTAGCATAGAGAACACATGTCATTGATTGAGATATGATATTTACCTTCAAAAGCTTCAAAGATGAATTGGATAATCTCTGGCCCACCCACTATATCCTCAGCTTCTCACAGGTGAACTTAACCCTAAGTTCAGGTTCAGCTTCCCTAGATCTAGTTTGGAAGGATGTTGTAGGCAGCCAGAATTAAGGGGCTCCTTTGAAAACAAGGCATGAAACCCCTAGCACCCAGTATCATAAGACCTGAGCTACCAAATCAATCTGCCCATTAGAGGTTGCTCTCTCTCCAGGTTCCCAAGTTGCATCAGCTCCCTTCAGCCACTGGGCCACTGAGTGCTTCTGTAGCCTCAGTGAGCAGCAGCTCTACCAAAATGAGCCCTTCGGCTCCAGGAGTTCCATAACATTTTAACTTGTGTCAAATCCCAAGACCTGCTTCCAGACGTCTGTTCCAGAAAAACTATATTCTCTGAGTCTCAAGCTCTGTCTGCTCAGACCCTCTCCATATCTAAACAATCTTTTATTCTCACCTCTAGTTTCAAGTCCTGCTTCCCAGCTTTGAGTGTTACCACATACCATCAACATGTCCATGCTTGCCATGACCTCAGAAATGACAACTGTAGTGAAAAATAAAACCTTGTTTTGTGTATGCATATAGAGGGCAGAACCAGAACTGGAGAACAGAGAGGATGATTTTGACTCAAAACAAAGAGTTGTCTATCCATGCACATCTGGGGACAGTTTGGACTATGGGGTCTTGGGTATGTTTCTATATCATGATCCTGAGCTGAGTTGGCTGAACCTTGATTCTACTCTCCTTAGGCCTTGGACACACAGAGAGGAGAATAATCAAAGAACAGGAAGAGGATGAAGAAAGCAAGGACAGAAGGGAAAAGAGAGTTTTGGAAACTTGGACTTGAGCAATAGACTGGAAGGAGACCTTGGGATTGAGGGTGGACCATAGACAGGTGTGCTCTGCATGCCAATAAGGGATGTGAGATCCCTTGTAACTTTCCTTTATGGTGTGAATATTGGGATGTGGCTCTTGCTCTCTTGTTTTTCCCATCCAAGAGGGAGTCAAATCCCTCAAGACCTTCCCTGGGATTTTGTCCTGGGCCAGGTTGGGGTTGGATGTTTCGCCTAGATAACTACAGTCGCCTGAGTTGAAGAAAATCAATCATTACAAAACTTCCACTAGGTCTTTATATATCTGAGATGCCAATCATTTGTGGCAGGCTCCATTTTTATTCATGGTGGACTCCAGCACGGTCAGCAATCAGCACTATCAACCAAAGGGACTGGGTCTGTTCTATGTAATGATGTACGTGATGGAGGGTACCAATTCCACTTCACACAGAAGCAGATTATGTTACAGTTATAGACAATCTTCTCTTAACATGAACTTAGACTGCTCTTTTTCTGAGAATTATTCTGTGTCCCCTAATATTATGTATCTCTGGGACATTATATCTGTGTGATATATGTGTGTTTATGTGTATATGTTTGCCCACAAATTTTCACTGAACATCTATTATAAGCTAGGCAATGTTCTGGGTGCAGGGGCTACAGCACACAGTACTTATCAGGCTGAAGTTTATCATCTGGTGAAAAAGATATGCATTAAATAAATGAATGTAATAAATGCTCGGAGCAGTCAAGATCGTAGGAGAATGTCAGATGCAGAATCAAGGTCTGAAAAGCTGTCATTTCTTCCAGGCACTCTTTTGAGAATCATGGCCAAGTCCCAGTTTCTATGTAAAACAGGAACAAATGTGTGCATCAGGGACCCAGGAAGAAGGGCCAGTGTAGTGGTCACTTTGGGTGCTCTGCACAGATCTGCTTTACACAGCGAGAGCACCCATCCTCCAATTACTCCAAGAGTTGGTTGCCGCAGACTCAAAGCTGCACCATTCTTTGGAGACTTGCCCTAAAAATTGCATTCTCCACCCACCCAGCTGCAACACAGGTGACCTACAGCTAACAGCTGACTGAGGTGTAGTAGCTAAAGCTTGTTGTCTGTGTCATAAGGGTGACCAACCTTGTTGTACAATTCATACTCCATAGCTCCCCATGGGATCAGGCATAAACTAGACTCCACCTAAAACTACAACCTTACTCAGTTCCTTCACCTGTCCTTTCCCTGTTTTCCTCCTCTTGTTTCAAGTTTCTCTCTCAATAAGTCACTTGCATAAGAATCTCCATCTCAGGCTCTGTTTCTTGGGACTACCAGGCTCTAAGATGTACAGTGATGCAGGCTGACCACACAGGGGTTAGATCTGGTCTTCTGTGCAGTGTTTACTTAGTTGCTGGGGCCCTAAATCTATCCCTAATGCACCCACACAATGGTACAGGGGCAAATGAACAATGTCCGGGCCCCAGGCTTGATTCCTAAAATTCTATTGCTTTGGCTCAAAGGGAAAGGCAGGGGATACTCAGCAGCAGAGTTGGGTGAATGAGATGGACCAAGCAGGAGCTGAAAAAAGGAAGTCAATTTTGGTTCACCTAGAATAACTCACTGGAGAGAAAATTGTTTTCAAGTCTTAAATAAGGAAATGGGCATCACAAGTGCTGATGAGGGCTTTGTCCTTGAAGTCATAGCTCAAAGTAGAAGCCCTGAACATTTAACTGATGGCAATAATTTTATTTTAGAGACCCTAGAAATTATAATTAAACCCATGACGGTTATAATTTATTAGAAGCTTACAAAGTACCAATCTGTATACAATGAACATTATTTCACAGATACCCTCAAAAAAACATCTATTTTGGTAAATGTTCTTATCTTAGTTTTCCAGGTGGAAAACTGAGTTCAGAGAGTCTATCAGATTGGCCTATCAGATTATTTGATACCATGTCAAAGATCAACAGTTTAGCAGCAGAGTTTTTTGTTTGTTTGTTTGTTTGTTTTTACCGTAGACACTTCATCTGTATGTGACTAAAGAATGACCCTCATGAACGGTGTTTAGTGACAGAAGGACAGAGTTCAAGTCACTATTAGCCAATCCCTTAAAGGCAGTGTAGTGACTTCCGTACCTGCCCACATCATTTCAACACAGCCATTCAGGTACAGGAACATGAATCTTAATGGCATTTGTGCTTTAAATTTCCCTGATCATTCCTTCAATTTTACATTTCACTTTGTATATAGCCCATTATTTGTGAAATGATGTGGAAAAGGAAATAATGAATGCTAGAGAAATTACACCCAAATAGATGGTTAAAAATTATGGCAGAGTTTGGACACTGGTTCATACAATTTACATGAGAAATTTGGTGTGCTGTGTTTGGGGGGCTGGGGAGAAGAGACTGGTGATCTAGTTTCAGGGCGTATAAGAGACAGTTATAATAAATACAGAAACATTTGCTCTCAGAGGTGTCCGTTCAGTCAGAATAGACTGGTGGGCAGAGGGGATTTGAGGTGGAGAAGCAAGAAAGGAATACCTACAGGGCAGAGATACAGGCAATGTGGCTTCTTTACTCATTAATATTCTCACCCCTAGTGTGTAAGAAAGACAGCACTTCTTTTGCATATAACTACCTCCATGCTTTAATATTTCAAGATATATAATTGGCCTGGAGATTAAGAAGGCCTGCTCACCAGGCGACTCAGATGACTTAGATTCATCTCCATAGAGATGATGATGATGATGATGATGATGACAGCAACAGCAACAGCAACAACAAAACAGCCACAGTGATAATGCTTCCCAGTTACTGAGGGGCTGCTTTCCATGTGAGATAATAAAAAGAAATGTCTGAAGATTACATGGCAACTAGAAGTTTCCTTTGGCTTGGAAGAAAAATAAAGGAACTAGCATTTTTGAGGGCTTGTTCTGTGCATAAGAGAATGCTTGGTACTTTAAACATGGTACCTTATATAATCTAATAGCAGCCCCTGTAGCTACAGGGTATAGTCTCCATGAAGAAAATGAGGCTTGGAGGAGCTAACTGGCTTACGCAAGGTTGCACAGCAAATCAGCGACAGAGCCTAGATTCAGGTCAGTATGTGATACAGCTTCCCCAGGGACAGGGAGAGCAAATTCCTCATGGTCAGCAACTGCCTAGCAAAAATGGGATGGTACAACCTCTAACCACATTCTCAAGACACTGCCTGGGTCAGTCTGCCTCTCTTTTTTTTCTTTTCCACCCCAGATTTGTAATAACGTTTCACTTTTTCCCAAGACAATCAAATTATTATTTATAAAGCAAACTCCTAGACAGGTCATTGAAGGTAAACAGCTCGTGAACTTTGTCCAGAATCCAGTGACTTCCCCCCCAACCAGCACCCCAGTGATTCCTTTTAACCCATGAATCTTAGGCCATTTAATACATTTGAAGGAAATAATTTAGAGGAGAAATAAATCCTGAAAGAAACAAATACTCTAGAGAGGTTTTACTTATAACAGATCCAAATTGCTCCTATATTCACCATGAAAATATCAGAAAAGAATCATGCCTTCCATTTTAAACCAAAACACAACTTACTATAAAAAAGAGACACAACTCTCACTGAGATGTGTGAAAATAAAACTGGTGTTAAGATATGAAACAGAAATCAAGATGTAATGACCTTTTAAAAGGGAGATGCAAAATGTATGTTATTGCAAAAATATGATTACTACATTTGTTATGAGTGTCTATCTCAAAAACACAAGAGAAGAAGAGAAAATCCAGTTGTACATAAACTGAAGAATTTGCAGAATTAACCACAGTTAAGTACTGTGACCATTCCAAAATAAATACTCTAAAAATCAATAACTTTTCTATATATTAGCAGCAATCACTTAGAAAATGTTACAGAAACATTATTCTCTGTAGAGGTCAAACTTAGAACTGTGCATATAGTGCCTTTACAGGGAACATTGTATAAATTTACTACTCAAAAATAGAAATAAAGATTTGATTAAGATATCTGGTTCCTACCTACCTGTTGGATTGCATCTCATGCTGTTCTGGGGAATTTGAACATACCACTTCCTTTGCCCAACAGGCTTTTACCTCTGATTCTTTCATGGCTGAGAGTTTTTTGTGTTTCAGATCAAATATCTCAAAGAAGATTCCCTTATTCCTTATCCCAAGTTGACCACTATCATACCCAGTCATTTTATATCATTTGACCCTATTTGTCAATTATTAGCATTATTTGAAATTATCTTATTCACTTGTTTACTTATTTATTGTCTGTCTCCTTCCCTTAAATGAAAGCTCCATGGAACATAACTTCTTTCTGTTCATTTCTGTGTCTGATGCAAGGCAGACACTCAATGCATATTTGTTTAATTAAATTGAAGACATAACATTGTCTATAGAGCTTAATTTTTGTAAAGGGGCAAATTCTCCCCAAATACACTGCATAGATTTAACTAGTTTGAAATCAAAATTCAAATGAGAGCATATCTAGACTGGAGACTGGAGCCTTGATAAATCATGCTAGTGTTTATTTGAGAAAATAAATAAATAATAAAAGAGAATGCAAATAACTATTTTTGAAAGAAGATAAAATGGGGGGGGGCACCTGGCCTAACTATAACAAAAAGTTTTATAATTCTATAATAGTAAGATTGACATTACACAGGCTCAAGGACAGATAAAGAATGAAACAGTAGGGTTCGCTAGCAGGTCATAGAATATAGAACAAAATCGAAGAGTAGAAACATATTACAAAGATGTCATAAAAAATAAGTGAGTGTGGCAGGCAGAATTCTGGGGTGGCAGGCAGAATTCTGGGATGATCCCCAAGATGCATGCTGTATAGTGTACATTCTCTGCAACATGCCCTCCCCTTGAGTGTGGGTTGGATTGGTGAATATGATGAATTTTACTCCCCTGGCTAGGTTGCCTTATATTCCAAAGGTAAAGGAATTTTATAAATTCAATAAGATATCTAGTCAGTTGACTTTGAGTTAATACAGAGTGAGATTATTCTGAGTAGGTCAGATCTAAACGGACAAGACCTCAAAAGCAACTGAGTCTTTCCTGAAAGTTCAAGAGAAAGTGTGAGAGGGATTATGGAGGGGGCAGCCAGCCACTAGGAGCTGAGAGTGATTCCCACTGGCCGGCAGTGAGAAAGAAAACGGGGATCTCAGTCCTACAACAGCAAGGAAATGGATTCAACCCGAGGGAGCTGAAAGCAAGTCTCTTCCCAGTCAAGCCTTTGGACGAAGACACAACAATTGCTGCCTTGAGCATGGCCTTGTGAGACCCTGAGCAGGACACTCTCCCTGGACTTCTGACCTACAGAACCATGAGCTAATAACTAGGTGCTGTCTTAAGTAGCTATGTTGTGTAATTTGTAACACAGAAATTGAATGCAGTGGAGAAGTGTAGGACACTGCAACAAATATTATTACAACCGTTTATTAACTACTTGAGGGATATTAGTATGGATTTGCATTAAATATTTTGTAGCAAAACAAATTCTAGATAGATTAAATAATTGAATGGAAAAAAATGAAACCTTATAGTATCTAGGTGAATATTTGATCTCAGGATAGAAATGTAAGTTTGGAGTATGAAAATGACAGAAAAAGGCCACACGATTCAATATCTTGGAATGTGTAAGAATTAAAACTTCTTCAAATGAAAATAACAACACAAACCTTGGAAAACATTTGCCTCAGAGAGAGCAGATAACAACTTACTATCTTTTCTATATAAGAACACAGGAAAGTATATTAAATATTTACAAGTGTCTCTTTGTATATCTGTGTATTCATACAAGTATAGAAAATACTAAAGGCAAAAAGATCAGATCAAATATCTCTGCACGATGAAATTATGAGTGATTTTTAAATTTCTTCTGCAGATTTATCTCTACTCTGTGTACATATCTAGAATAATTCTAGAAAATAATAATTAAATATATAATAATGTTTCAATAAATAAGTCCAAAGAAATAGTATCTAATTTACCAGGATTAGTTATATTCTGTAAATATTTAATAAATATTTAAGTGCTAAAGATCAGGGGAAATATTAGAACATTCTTGCATATGGGTGCTATGATTACAACTGTGTAGAAATGTTACAGGTATAAATGGGAAGACTGTGTTACCATTAAAATAGATGTTGTTTTAGGATAGTGGGAATAGGGAAAAATAAAGATATTTCCTTTAGACTTATATATATGAATTAGATGTTTGTTTATATGTTCTGTAGATGATAGATGAATAAGTAAGAGATAGATAGATAGATAGATAGATGGATTAGGTAGAAAGTCTGATGGATGAAAGAAGAAAGAACAAGAAAGAAAAAGAAAGAAAGAAAGAAAGAAAGAAAGAAAGAAACAGAGAAAGAAAGAAAGAAAGAACAAGAAAGAAAAAGAAAGAAAGAAAGAGAAAGAAAGAAAGAAAGAAAGAAAGAACAAGAAAGAAAAAGAAAGAAAGAAAGAAAGAAAGAAAGAAAGAAAGAAAGAAAGAAAGAAAGAAAGAAAGAATGAAAGGGAAACAAAGGAAGAAAGGAAGGAAGCAAAGAAGGAAAGAGAAAGAAAAGAAAGATTAAAAGCCCTGTGATGTGCACTAGTTTTCCTAGGGCTTCTGTAACAAAGTACCACAGACTTGGTGGCTTAAAGAACAGAATGCATTTTCTCACAATTCTAGGGGCTAAGTCTACAATCTAGGTGTTAGTTCTGATGCCTCTCTCCTTGGTTTCTAGATGGTCTCCCCATATCTTCACATTATCTTCTATGTGTCTGTGTCCTAATCTCTTCTTATAAGGACACCAGCCATATTGAATCAGGGTCCACCCTAGTGGCCTCATATTAACTTTATTACCTCTTTAAAGACCTATCTCCACATAGGGCCACACTTTGAGGTACTTGGGGGTTAGGTCTTCAACATATTAATTTTGGGGGAAACACGATCCAGCCCATAACATCATGCAAGAATGTCTCCTTCTAAGTGAAAAAACAGCACGCAATTTGGTCTCTTTCTAATGTGTGCCGTTAGCACAATTACTTAATATAATGGTAATGACATTATCACTGTTATCCTTAGTTTGACTCTTTCAACCTTGATTTAGTCAAATAGGTAAATATCACTGTGGCCCCATGTATTATGAGGATTAAATAAGATGTACCAGGGGATCAAGTGCTGTGCTGGTGCAGAGGAAACTTTTAGAAGGTGGGCCTCTTCCCTCCCCACTCACTCTATTGCTTAATCAGTGTTTCTCAGATTTTTCCATCAAAGTCCTCTAACAGCAGGAGAGAGGGAACTTGATGCAAAATCCAAAGAGGCATTCAACAATGTTGTTCTTCTATTTACTTAAAAACAAACAAAAATTTTGACCTATTCTATAATAAATCCATATGTATTAAAATAAAGAAATATCAAGTCTTTGTGATGTAAAATTGCTCTGGGAAAACATGGAAACTTTTTCTTGTGCTTCCCCAAGTCTGCAGCTGTATCCCTGATGTGCCCAGAGACACACACTCCAGTTTGCAATTCAAACCCTCAGAGAAGCAAGACCCAGTGTTTCCCTCCAGTTCTAGAATTTCTCACAACATGTCTTCAGAAGGGTATCAAGACAGAATATCAAACAGTAGACTGGTTTTGCAAAATGACTGGGAAAAAAAAAACCAAAAAAATATAAACAAATGGGCAGGCAACAATGCCAGAAGGACAAATAACAGATGGACAAACAGAATTACAAAGCCAATGCCAAGGAATAGAAGAGGCAGGAGCTGAGTTGGACAACATTATTAGAAAAGATTGCAAAATTGATTCAGCCAGTGTGAACCCTTGTAGGGCTATACCTACAGAGAAGCAATGCAAGGCAGCTTGAGATCTTTCTTACAGAAATAGATGACCCTGTTTATTGTAGTTATTGTTTTGTGATGGAACTCGGAAGGCTGAGATTCCTGCATTAAGTATCGGGAAAGGAGCCAGTCCTAAAAATTAACCTGCAGTGGGATTTTCTATAAGGGACCTTAAACGTCTGCTTCATCTAAATGCTCATGACAGCCCTCATCAGGTGCATCCATAACCTCTGTGGACCACAGATAACCATCACAGGGCTAGGACAGAATCTGTGCTAATGACATGCTATTCCTATCCAACAAGCCAAGCTAAGCACCCACACCAGAAGTCCTTTGTTATTTCACAATGTGGCTCATCAATATTTGTCCTTATGGACAAAGAATTTGCCTTCCCTTCAAGAATTAGTTTCACGTGCTGTACTTACTGTAGGAATGAATGAGCCGCCTCACTGCTGAAGGACATGGACCAAGTAGATATATCATTTTCCATGTTATTGGAGTGAAATCAGCTAAGAGCAGAGCTGATGACCCATGTTCCGCATTGAGGGGAATTGTGCTGACTAGGTGAGTGCATGCACAAATGTGTGTGGGGTGAATGCTCACCTGTGACAAGAGTAGTCTTTAGCTCCTTCCAGAAGAGAGGTTAGATGGAGATCTCCTGTAAGGAAAAACAAAAGATCAAAATCAAAAGGGCATACCAGGGGTTAGCAAAGTATGCCTAGCTTCCAAATCCAGCCCATTGCCTATTTTTGTATGTCCTTCCCGGTAAGGATTGTGTTTACATAAAGGTCTACAAAGAGAGAGAGACAGAGACAGAGAGATGAATAGGGAACAGAGACCATAAGGACTTATGTATTATCTAGTGCTAACCCAGAAAGTTCCCAAATCCCACTCTGAACTGGATGATACACTTTAGTGATTGTGAAGTGCTTATGACTCTTACATTGCACACCCCAGTGCTAATGGCTTCCTGGTCACTGTGTGGAGAAGGGTTTTAAAAGCATGCTATTATCACATGTAATATGCATTAATTATCTTTTATGTGCCTGTAACAAATAAGAACTTTACATATGTTAACCAACCAAATCCTCACACCACCCTTTTCCATAAGTATTTTATTTCCCCCCTTTTTAAGTGAAGAGAATTGAGCAAGAGAGAGGCTAAGTAGCCTTTCCAAAGACACATAACTGGAAATGGAGGGAACCAGGATTTGAACCAGGGAAGTCTATAGTTATAGATCCATAAGTATAGATGAGTCAGGAGAGATTAACATATGCTAGGAAAGCAAATCACACCAAATATTGAACAGCTTTTAATACAAAGTTTCATTTCTGCTTGTGCTGTATCCTTAGAGGGTTGTCTGTGACTCTGTTCCAGGTGACTTGTTTCTGGGTCCTGCGTGTTGGTGCATCCTCTACCTATTGCCACCTATATGGCAGAGGGAAAAGAGAGGGAATCTTGTGTTGACTTTTAAATCTTCTGCCTAGACATGAAATACTCCCCTTCTGATCTTATTTAATTGGTAAGAGCAGGTCAAACAGCCAAGCCTGATGTCAATGGCACAGGAAAGGATAATCTTCCCATAGTTGGGGGCAGGGGCAGTGAATGCCTGAGTCCTGCAGTACTGACTGTTGTAGGATACTGCACAGGCCTCCCAACAAGAGTCCCAATATCTTAAGACTTCAGCTAGTAGCTCTCTAAACTGGTTGTGACCATCTGACTCCTCTTACCTGCACTCCCCTGAAATTTTTCAGAAATAAGAGGATGTCAGTCAATAGCAGGATCTCATTCCTTCAGTCACTGCAAACATCATTCCATCCAGGTGCTTCAGTTGTTTAAGTTTGTATTACGCAGGGTTCTCTAGAGAGACAGACCCATAGATTTTAGATAGATAGATAGATAGATAGACAGATAGATGATAGATCCATAGATAGATAGATGATAGATCCATAGATAGATAGATAGATGATAGAACCATAGATAGATAGATAGATAGATAGATAGGGAGGGAGGGAGGGAGAGAGAGAGAGATTTGTTTTGAGGAATTGGCAGCTGCCAAATCTGTAACAATTAGGGCAAGGAAGCAGGCTGGGGATTGAGCAAGAGTTAATGTTGCAATCTTCAGTCCAAAGGCTGGAAACTCAGGCAGAATTTCTATGTTGCAGTCTGGAGACAGAATTTCTTCTCGGAGAAACTTTGGTCTTTGCTCTTAAGGTCTTCAACTGCTTGCATGAGGCTCACCCACATTATGAAGGGTAATCTACTTTACTTAAAATCAACTGGTTGTAAATATTAACCACATCTTAAAAATGCCTTTACAAAAACATCTAGACTAACTAATATTTGATCAATATTAGACTCTGGGCACCATAGTCTAGCCAACTTGGCACCTAAAATTCATCATTCCATTGAAGGACTATACTTCAGTGTAAAAGTCCTACCATCAAACCCCACATCACAGTTATGGTCCTTAGCTCTTTGTACTAGCTAAGATAATGCTAGTTGTGGTAATAAACTCCCAAATGTCTTGATGATCCAAGTATACTACAATTTATTTTTTGCCCTGTGAAGTCCAAAATAAATATTCCCAATTGTTGAACAGCTCTCCTCCAAGTGGTGATTTGGGAACCCAGAACTTTTTGGTTCCCTCACCTTTAACACAGAGCTTCCAAAATTGCTGTGTTTGTTTCTATCAAGACATTGAAAGGAGAAAAAGCAAGAAAAGTTGCTTGTGGAAGTATTTTATGCACCTGCAAGTAATTTCTACATATCACTTCTGCTTATAGCCCATTGGCTAGAACTGGCTCACATGATTACACCAACCTCAAGAGATTCTGGGAAATAGAGTAAAGCTTCCACTAGGGAAGTATAAAGAACAGGATCCATGATTGTCTAGTTAATCTTTGCCTTATTTCTGCACCTTACATCCTCCACAGTGATCTTAAATTTTAACGTAGGTATGGAGGTAAAAGATTACAGTAAGTTACAAAACCTTCCCATACTTTTTTTTTTTTTCTGGTAAACTGGAAATAGCTTTTCTACTTCTGATGTGAGGAGTCAATACACCATGGCAGTGAAAGCTCCTGATGCAGATTAGGTGCCCGGCATTTCTTTTTGGTTTCAAGCAGTTGAAAAAGAGTCCCGCCTCCCTGAAGATTTTGGTAAGCCAACATCACACCCTTGACCGGTTCTAGAAGGAGAAGCTAAGAGTCAAATGTCTCAAGGTAAAAAAAAAAAAAATCTGCACTTTTTTAGAGTCTGCTTCCAAAGTGCCTCTGAATATCTGTAGGGCTGAAGCCTCCCAAACTAAGTCCTACACCTTAAAAACCAACTGATCTTTGTGCAGACGGGTTTCATTTCTTACTGACCCTGTCAACAGCTCTGCAAAGCTAATTTGCTAGTTCAGTGGCTCATCATCAGTTCCTCTTACAAGAAACTGACAAAGGTCAACCGTGTAAAAAAAGGATGTTTGATTTCAGACTTTAATCCAAAGAGTTGCAATATTTCTCTGCTTCTCTGAGTGAATTAACACAAAACTTACCTAATTGCTTATTATACATGGAGGGGATAGATTTCCCCTGCTGGTCCCACCGCTCTCTTACTCCTTTTGAGTGACACTTGAGATCCTGCTTAAGTTGATTTGATGAGAAAGCTACTATGATCTGTCAATAAACCAAACCCAGCATGTGGTCAAGGACTTCAGAAGCCACATGACACCCATCACCTTTGTCATTCTTTTTTTTTTTTTTTTTTTTTTAGGGTTTTTTTGTTTTTTGTTTTTTTTGTTTTGTTGCGGTACGCGGGCCTCTCACTGTTGTGGCCTCTCCCGTTGCGGAGCACAGGCTCCGGACGCGCAGGCTCAGCGGCCATGGCTCCCGGGCCCAGCCGCTCCGCGGCATGTGGGATCTTCCCGGACCGGGGCACGACCCCGCGTCCCCTGCATCGGCAGGCGGACTCTCAACCACTGCGCCACCAGGGAAGCCCGACCTTTGTCATTCTTGAAGGAATTAGTCAGCTGACCTGGCTTCAGCATCTACTACTAACTTTATGATCTTGGCCAAATTACTTGAATTAACTGAGCTTCAGTTTATTCCTCTGTAAAAGAGACCTACTAAGTCTACCACCTATGGACTGCTTTAGGATTAAATGAATCTGTTTATAGAAATGTTGTTGGCCTACATTGCATGCTCAGTCATTTCTAGGTGTCCTGCCTCTCTCTTTAGGTGTAGATCAAGTGTTCTTTACTTCACGTCACTCTGTCGTGCTTTATGAGTTAGGGCACTTTGCTTGCAGGCAGAATAAACCAACATAAACTGAAATAAAATGTTGGTATTTAGTGTAGGGACACACTCATGTCTCCCTGAACCTCAGTGTGGGAATATAGCCAGTCCTTAGAGAAGGCATGAAACAGCATCTGGGAAACCTAGAGAACGGACTCTTTGTATCATATTTCTGCTTCTCTCTGTTCAATCCAACTCTTTCTCTTATATAGACAGATATGCTTTCCTGTTTATACTATTCACCTGGTGGAAACTATCCCAATCACAGCTCTGGACTTTTAAATATCTTTTTGTTGTCAGAGTCTACTCTAGTGTCAACTATAACTTAAAAATGTCAGTTCTAAATTCGATTGGCCCAGCTTGTGTCAGCTGTCCACACCTGGCCCAATCCACTGGAACCATTTATAAATATGGGTTCTGAGGTACCTCCCCTGCAGGTAAGGGAGCAGTTAAGAGGGCCACAAGTATGTCTACTATCAATACAATGTGAGTCTAAGAAGGACTTCATTTTTATTATGAAGAATATAAATGGAAAAAATGGAATGTCCCCTCCATCTTTTTTCACCTAGGAATTTCACAGATGTGAATAAATAATCTGGTTTCTGTTCCAGGTTATTGAAGAATGGACAATATAAGATGGAGGACAATGGACTACATGGATGATCATACTGAAAACATCACCTGGAAGACACTGGATGACTCTGGAAGTCTAAATACCAATGCCAGCACCAGGGGAGCTTCCTTCACACAAAATGTACTGTGTCAGAATATGACAACATTGAACCTGGCTGCATCTTTAATGCTCTCTCTCCAGTGAAATAGATGACAAGGGGTCTTCAGACTGAGGTGGGCATCTCTGCACCCCCAGTCCAGTGTGACCCAGGCAGAGTTACGGAAACTGCTGACTTTGCCCATGATAAACCTTCCACAAAGTCTCAGCAGGTTTCTCAATGAAAATGCCCTATTACTGGGCTGAATCAATTAATTGAAGACTTTAGTCTTTCCTATAAGAGGAACTTCAATCCCAATTATGTGTGACACATACTGTTGCAAACATCAAATCTCAAATAAATATTTTCTTTCTGTATATTTTACGGCATGATCTTTATTAGAGAAATGAAAAGAAAAAAGTTTAAGTCTTTTAACAAAGGAGAGAATTTTATAGACCATTCTTGATGCGAATTAAAATAGAAAGATGATATATATAGATAGATAGATTTTATATATATATATATATATATATATATATATATATATATAAAACTATAATTGACTTTGACACAATATCAAATCCTGACACTTTAGAGCATACAGCTTTTAATTGTCTTTAATTGTACAACTGTTTTTCAGATATTTCCTATGAGAAATACATTTTTATATGTTATTTAATTTAACAATTACAAGTCCATTAGGTAGATAATAGTAAACCCATTTTACAGATTTAAAACTATTGAGGTCAGGGTATTCAGGTAATTTGTCTGAGAACAGGTAACTTGTAAGAGGCAATTTGAAGTGTGAAGCTAGTCTTTTGGACTGGAGCAAGGGGAGGAAGGGAATTGGTCAAAGAGACATGGTCCCTGACCTAAGGAAATAATTGACTACAATCTTACAAGAATATCAAGATTACTTATCAGCACAAATATCTCCAGGCTCTTCTCAAAGATTCTAATACATGAGTCATTTTCACAGTAGAAAAGTGAACCCAACTTTGACTTATGACCAGAAGAAGTAACAGAGACCAGATGTACTGTCACAGATGAAACAAATAAAAAGAATAATAAAATATATAAAGGAAGAGTTTTCAATAATTGCCATGAGGCAGGGCAGGAATCCCTAAGCAATGAGAAAAAAATCAGACGTAGCCCAAATTATCCTAGTTTATTGCTTAGAGAGCATTTCCAGTCTACAGAAAAAGGAAGAGAAATCTACCAGAGTTTGGCAGTCTCTCTGAGTTGAGGGAAGATAGCTGGGAAGCCAAGATCGATAGAGTTCAAAAGGCAGAGTATCAGACACAAGAGAGCTGCCCAGAGAGATAATTCAGAGATCTGTAGTGGGTTTCCCTCAAGTCTTCAACTGATCAGCACATGCATGTAAGGAACCTACATAAGACTGGGCAAGACACACCTAAAATAATCAGAGGAAATAATCCCAGAGCTCGCACAAGGCTGGGAAAATTTTCTGGTCCCATCAGTAGGAGTGGGAAGCCTATTAACTCACAGGACATGAGGTAGGGTAATCAGAAGGGTTTTTTCCATTGCTCTGATCTTGTCTAATAAATCTTAAAAGCAAGATCCAGATGAATCAGAATGTTTCCAAATAATTTAACTACATACCAGAATAACACTTACTAATATTTATAGGAATAAAAATTATTCATCATGCAACAAGTAAAATTCAGTCTCTGGCATCAAATAAAAAAAAAAATTACAAGGCATGTAAGGGAGAAGGAATATATGAGTCATAATGAGGAGAAAAATCAATCAGTTGGCATTCAGAAATTAAATAGCTGATAAAATTAGTTTGAGAAGGTCATTAAAACAAACATTATAACTATTTTTAAATGTATTTCATATGGTCAATGATCTAGAGGAACGCATGCATATGTTAAGACATGAGACATATGAAAAAAAGACCAAAATTAAACTTCTATAAATGAATACTATATAGTCTGAGATGAAAAGTAGGTTACATGAGATTAACAGCAGATTAGACATTGCGGAAGAATAGATTAGTGATCTTGAAGATATAATAATAGAAACTATCAAAATGAAACACAGGAAAAAAAAAAAACAAACTAAGATAAAAGCATAAAGAGAGTATTAGTGACCTGTGGAAAATACATGCAAGTGGAGTCCTTGAAGAAGGAAGAGCAGAAAAAATATTTGAAATATTAACAACTAAATATTTTTAAATTTAATGAAAACTATAATTCTACAGATCCAAGAATCACAATGAACTCCAAGCAGAAGGAATCAAGAACAGAAATTAGAAAGAATCAAAAACAGAAGAGAAGATCAAAATTAGAAAATACTAGAACTAAATTAAAATTAGAACACAGCATATCAAATTTTGTGGGAAGTAGCTAAAGCAGTCTTCAGAGGGAAATTTATGTCAGTAAAATGCCTATATTAGAAAGGAAGAAAGGTCTCAAATCAGTGACCTCAGCTTCCACTTTAAGAAACCAAAAGAATAGGGCTTCCCTGGTGGTGCAGTGATTGAGAGTCTGCCTGCTGATGCAGGGGACACGGGTTCATGCCCCAGTCCGGGAAGATCCCACATGCTGCAGAGTGGCTGGGCCCGTGGACCATGACCACTGAGCCTGCACGTCCGGAGCCTGTGCTCCACAATGGGAGAGGCCACAACAGTGAGAGGCACACGTACCGCAAAAAGAAAAAAAAAGAAACCAAAAGAATACAAATAAATACAATTTAAATATAACCACATCTCATAAATGAATATTATGACCCAATCAGTGCATACAGCCACTCTTTTTCCACCCACAGACAGATAAAAACACAAAATTTGGACCCATACAGTCACGTCCTGACCCTAGCACAACTTACATGGCCTTAGGCAAATAACTCCACTATTCTGAATCTCCATTTTCTCCTTCATGAAGTGGGATGATAAGGCTGGATCTTGCAGATCGGGCAGGAGTTCCTTAAGTGAACAGAAGGGATAGGGATGGCATTCCATACAAAGGGAAATATCTACAAGCATAGGAAGACTTCCAGGAATGTGGTGCTTGAGGCAGAGGTCATGCATACAGTTTAATATCAGTTCAGAAAGTATGAACCTTAAAGGGCAGAGGGAGGGAGCAGGTGGAGATAATCTTGACCATGGACTGCCTCACCCAGCCTCCTAAAGACAGTGGGGAACTGCCCTTGAGCAAGAATTCCAGTGAGTGACCTCAACAGAAGTCCATGCTTTCCAAAGATCATAGCTGTGGTCTTTAGATAATTTAAATCAGATGCTTCAATTAGTCATCAAGCCCACAGAGCTTACAAGGTGAATGAGAGTTTAGAGAATTTTGTCCCACAAAATTCAACAAGAAAAACTTAAGCTGATCTGTTCGTTTGTATTAAAAATCTGCCCATGCCAATTCATTTTTCAGGTGTATTGAATAAATGAATTATTTATCCTGCCTTACAAATGTTTGTCCATAGATTCTCTAAATAAGACAGAGCTCTCAGGTGGGGATTCTTTCTTAGAAGAATTCTTCAAATGTTTTCAGAACATCTTTTTTCTTTTATTCAGGTCTTATCCCCTGGGTTCTGAAACAAAGATCATTGCCATGAAAGTGTGAAACACACACATGCATCTTGTGAAAAATTTCCAAGTTCTAGATATATATACACTCAAGCGAAGTGCCTAGTGGGCTGTTGCTTGAGCCAATATTCAGTTAAGTGGGGCTGGGAATGTAAAATTCACCTGCTTTTATTTTTTTCTGAAGAAAGTGACAAATGCCCATCTCAATCACTGGAGCACAAAATTAGCCAAGTGCTTCAGGGAAAAGGCAACACAGAAGAAATAAATAAGAGGTCAGAGACCCTGACCCATGTGGGGAGTAGTGAAAATGGCTAAGAAAATAAGACCCATTCATTTGTAATGGAGATCATGCCATCCAGGTAACCAGGTCCATCTGATTGCACGAAGATCTCAGAATTTCCTCCTGCCCTAGACACTGATGCGGAACATGCCTTAGTTTAAGCTAACTTTGATGGCTCAGAACTGGTTAATTCAAGTCATCAGGGAAAACATTGTCCACATTCATGATCATACATAGAATATAGAGGCAGAGGAAAGCTTCTGAGCTTTCCTTGTATGAGTTAAGAAATTTCCACAAGCTATGAATAACAGAGGTTTAAATAATAGAGGCTTAAATGAGTTAGAGTTTTATTTCTTTTTCCTGTATAGGAGGTCCAAAGGTGAGCAGTCTGAGGGTGGTTTGATAGCTCCCACATCAACAAATACTCAGGCTACTTTATCAGTCTGCTTCAGCATACTTTGCATTGACTCCCATTCTCAAGCTAAAACAAGGCCCAAAATGGCTGTTGAAGCTCCAGCCATTATAGCAGTATTCCAAAAGAAATATCTGCCTTGATTTTAAGAAGCTTACTGGAAGCTCCATTGAATATTTTCAGTTATATCTCATTTGTGGGAACTTATTCACATGGCCACTTGTGAGGGAAGAAATTGGCAGGGAAATAGTCTTCAGCTCAGCACTTTGCCACCTGGGATGAATATGGGATTGTCTTAGGAAAGAAGGAGAGAATGCGTCTTTGGTAGGCAACTATTAATTCACTTTTGACTTACAACTAGTGTGTGCAGGTCCCCGTTGGAGGGCATAACCTGCTTTTCTGGAGAAAAAGAGTTTTCTTGTTTTTAAAACTTTCAGAACAGAGAGAACAAGTAGAGAGAAGGAAAAAATAACAGCCATAGTTTATTACCAGAAATAAACACCATTAATTTTTGTTTGTTTGTTTTTGTTTTTTGCAGTACGTGGGCCTCTCACTGTTGTAGTCTCTCCTGTTGCGGAGCACAGGCTCCAGATGCGCAGACTCAGTGGCCATGGCTCACGGGCCCAGCCGCTAATGGCATGTGACATCTTCCCAGACCGGGTCACGAACCCGTGTCCCCTGCATCGTCAGGCAGACTCTCAACCACTGTGCCACCAGGGAAGCTCCACCATTATCGTTTGATGTCTTCCCTGTAATTCTTTTTTCAGTATATTGAAAAAAAGATCATATAACATATATAAAATCATATGTAATTATTTTAAAATACAAACAATATTTATGATTATGAAATTTATACTAGTTTATTAAAAGATAGAAAACCCCAAAAAGTATTAACAAAGAAACTGAAATTTAGTCTTAATATCCAGGTATAACAATCATTGTGAATATTCTAGAGTATTTTAATGCTGACTTATCTTTCAATTTTTATATTATTGATGTCATATTATATATAAGCTGATTTTAAATTATGATTAGTACAGACTTCATAGGTCTCATCTGAAACATGATTGGAAATGAAGAAATATAATAATAAATATCATATTTCATTCATTCTAAGACATATCTTTCACATTTTAACGTCTCTGAAATTTGGGTGCATCTTATAATTAATGGCATACCATAGTTTAATTGGCATCTTTTTTTCTTAGTGGTACATGAAACAAAGATACTTCTTACGATTGATAATGAATTAGATTTGATTAAAGCAGTAATATCTGTCACTAGATAGTTTACTAGTCATTCAAGTTAACTTAAGTCATTCAGTGTAAAATTGAAAGATGCAGAAAGTTATTCAGTAATTCTCTGGCAATAAAACTTGACTGTTATTTTCCTTGGTCTAACTTGGTTTTTGGAGAGAGAGAGATAACAGAACCAGGGTATTTTGGTGACATAGCAAACTTGGCCCAGAAGGAGTAGTTTGGATAATTTGGGGTCAGATTATAAAGTTTCTGGGGGGAGCATGGAAGACTCAGTAATTTGCCTCACACATAGACCCCCTACCAATCTTTCCTTTAATTTGCACAGTGAATTGAATCCCTGTTCTCAGTTATTCACTTCCCCTCCCTGTAAGAGAATCAAACACCCTCAGTCATGACCATGTAACTTGCAGTCCCATCCTGCACAAGACATACACTTTTCTGTCGTAATGACATAGAATGTAGCCTTATAAATCACTTTGGCCAATGGGATATGAGCAGATGTGATATACACATAGCCAGGCAGAAGCTGTGACAACCATAATGGGGTTTTAACAGCTTTCTCATCCTTTTCTCTCTGCCATGAGAACGAGTCCCAGTAGGAGCAGCTCTTTTGTCTTGAACCTACCATGAAGACAGGCAGAGCAGACCTGAATGGACCTGCAGCATTTCATAGGTAAATTTCAATGTGAACAAAAATAAGCCTCTGTTGCTACTGTATCCCGCTGAGGTCTGGGAGTACTCTGTTACTGCACCATAGCTAATACAAGACCTCATAAAATTTGGCAAGAAAAATGGGTTGAGAGATGGGCTCCAGGAAGTATATTTCCTGATTTAGGGCCAAAATTTATCCTCAGGTCTAACTGGTAATATAGGACCCAAATAGGTTACTACTATGGGGGTCTAAACTAAGCATGTCTGTGTTAAAAACAGAATCTGATCAGAAGCTACTGACAAAGTTATCTTAAACTTATTTTTTAACAGTCATAATGTTTTGATTGTTGAGTACCTAAAATTGGACTTACCTTTTAGAAAATTTGAGCTCCTCTTCATCATTTTTTTTCCAGAAGGATGAGTGTGTGGCACCCTTTTCTGAGTGTCTAAATAGATGATGATGCCTTTCTACTGTCTTTATATGGAGTAAAACATTACCCGTTACACAGGTTTAGGCCACAGTGATTTTCCTCACAAAGCCTATAGATAACACTCTATGTTCATTGTATTGGTGAGAAAGAGTTTGAAACAGCATGCTATTTTTTTTATTTAAGTATATTTGACTTACAATGTTGTATTAGTTTCAGGTATACAGCAAAGTGAATCAGTTATACATATACATATATCCACTCTTTTTTTTTAAGATTATTTTCCCATATGGGCCATTACAGAGTACTGAGTAGAGTTTCCTGTGCTCTACAGTAGGTCCTTATTCGTTATCTATTTTATATATAGTAGTGTGTATATGTCAATCCCAATTTCCCAATTCATCCCTCCCCCCCAGCCCCTGGTAACCATAAGTTTGCTTTCTACATTCATGACTCTATTTCTGTTTTGTAAATAAGTTCATTTGTACCTTTTTTTTTTTTTTAGATTCCACATATAAGCAAATATCATATGATATCTGTCTTTCTGTGTCTGACTTACTTCACTCAGTATGACAATCTCTAGGTCCATCCATGTTGCTGCAAATGGCAATTATTAACCAGATGTATACTGACTTTGTTTTCATTTTTTATATTTTATCAGGATATCCGTAGGTTTAATTTTATTTTTATTGGGTTTCCCTAATCATGGCCTGTACTTTAATCTCTAAGCTCAGTTCTTTTATAAACTTAAGGACTTTTCTTCAGTTATGAACCACCTGATAAGACAATCTCAGATTTCATTCACCATCAGTCCACAAATAGTTATTGGTCCCCTACTTTATTCAAGGAAATATCCTGCATAGAGGTTACTGAGATGAGGCTTTGGCCCTCGTGGAGCTTAAAGTCCAATAGAAGACAAGACCGCAAATTAACCAACAATTAACAGACTGAATGGTGATGAGTCAGAGTTGATCTCTCTCCTTTCCTGTGGGGGTCATTTATGTCAGGTTTGTGTGCTTAACTGGGTATAGGGCTCGCTGTGTGTATATGAACATTATCTCATAGGAGGGATGCTGATCTTTTCATATAAAGAATGGAGACCCAGTAGCTAAAAATATTGGTGTTCTTTGATTACTTCTAATTGATAAAGTTTGTACTCAAGAAGACCTGTCACTCAGACTATATGCTCTAAGAGCTTATGGATTTTTGTCTATGTTGTTCCTTGATATATCCAAGGCACTAGAACAATCCCTGGGATGTAACAATTGAACAATAAATATTCATTGAATGGACCATAGATTATAACACATCCTTGTACCCCATATCTATGACCTCCCGTGTCATTTTCCTATACCTTTACATTCTGAATGGGCATCCAATTTCCATTTCTCAGCACCAGTTGATTTTTCCACATTGTCAACTCTGTCCTTTCTGCCTTTTATAGTCTTTTTCTGGCTCCAGCCTGAGTTTGATCTCTGTCATCATGCTCTGAGTAGCTTCCCAGAGGCCTTTCTGTACCCCAGTCCCCTGCCACCTTATCTCAGTGCTCTCTTAGCTGTGGTTTTATTTTTATTTCAGAAAGGTAATATCTCCTTTGCTCCTGTCTTGTAGGAAAGCCTGCCACTCTTGAGGTTCCTTGGGTATGACTATTCCTTCTCTTTCTGAGAATGGTTGGCACAATATTTTACTCCTACTTAAAAAATGAAAGACCCAGTCTTGGTTAACCAAAATGACATGTGAGTTTGCCATTGAGCTCCACATATTCTGTTTTATGACTTATTTTTTTTTCTTTTGCTGTGTACAAGATCAATCTTTTGACATTAACTGTTTTCATTCTCAAAAAAATTAAAAAATGTACTGAGCAAAAAAACCCCAATGTTGAGGTCAAATGATATCAATTTAACTTGGAATAAAAGAGTAGAAAGAGGTTGTGAGGTTTCTTATGCTGTGAACTTCTCCATTTTACAGATGAGAAAACTGAGGTCCATAAAGAACAAGGTATGTGCAGTCACACAGCTAAGGTGCAAAGGTTTAGAAAGGCAGGAGCCTACATGCCAGTTCCCTGCTCTTTCCACTACAGCATCCAGTGAACATCATTTCTAACAAGGAGAGGATGCAGAGCCTGGAGTTCATTTCCTGCTGCCATGAGAAGTGTTCTCAAGGATTATCCCAGTTGCAAGATTAGGAGAAAGCCCTGGCTCTATAAGTACTTCCCTTCATCTACGATCTCCCTTTGTATTTTCAGGTTCCTGAATCATATTTTTAAAAAGTCACACAAAGACAAATATCATACGATATCGTTTATATGTGGAATCCAAAAGAATAATGCAAATGAACTTATTTACAAAATATAAATAGACTCACAGACAGAAAACAAAACTTATGGTTATCAAAGGTGAAAGGGGGGGGAAGGATAAATTAGGAGCTTGTGATTAACATATACACACTATTATAAATAAAATAGATAAACAACAAGGACCTACTGTACAGCACAGGGAACTATACTCGATATCTTGTAGTAACCTATAATGGAAAAGAATATATAGAGAAAAAAATATATATATATAGTATATATATAGAATATGTATATATTCCATGTGTAGTATATATATATATATATATATATATATATATATATATATATATATCTGGATCAGTTTGCTGTATACCTGAAATAAACACAACATTGTAAATCAATTATATTTCAATAAAATTTTTTAAAAAGTCACAATCTCTATCTTTCAGAAAGCCAAGTGTTTCTGATTTAATGAAGAATGTAGGGAGGAGGTAGGTTTGGGGTGGGGGACATTTGCCAGAATAATGTGATGGTTATGCTACCTTCTCTGAAGCTCTTCCAAGGCCATTTGCCAATGTTCCTTTATTAAGAGCCATTTTGGGCTAAAACCCCTGCTGACCTCACCCATTACTGCCATAAAGACCTCAGTTTCCAGGAAAGTAGCCTTCGCAAACCCACGAGTGATCACACAGGGCTGAGTCCAGTCTAGTTCAAGTAGGTAAAGAACAATTCTTGTATATACATCAATTAAGATTGATTGCAATTGATTTGAAGAAGGGATCAGATTTATTCTCCACTGGGACTTAACCCAGGGTTAGCATAGTTGTGTCAGTGAGCTTTAGTCAAAGTCCATCATTTACAAATAATGAGTTTCATTATTTGGGCTTAGGAACTACTTATTATTACTAGTCTGTGTCAAAAAAAAAAAAAGGAAGAAGCTGATATGAAAATAGATGAAGTTTGCATTCTATTGATCAAGCGTAGTTTTCTTATTAATTTTATGCATTATTTACAGTGATAGTTAAACATATTGATCTTAGCAAAGCAGGAAGTGTTACACCAACAACTAGATTCGACTAAGAAATTGTAATAATTATCAATTAGCGGGAATTACTGCTAATAAGGTTGGGGAAAGTGCAGAAAATTTCTGATTACGAAGAACTGACGCTTTCAAAGTGTTGTGTAAATTACCAGGATTTTAAAAATACATCTGCCTCGTATGATATTCAAAAAGGGAAAAAAAAGTGTTAGGCACATAATTACTAGATACATCCAAGCTACAAACCTTTTTGTTGTTCTTTTAATCATTTGGAAGAAGAAGAGTCATTGCTTAGAAGATTTTTGCCCTTTTCTGAGGATAACAAGTTAAATGAACTAACAGCTCAATTATTCTGTTAATGAGGCAATTCCCTCCCCACTTGCATAAATTCAATTTATTTTTCTTTCCAATATCCTCTCTTCTACCATCAATCAACCATCCTTTCAGGGGAAAAAAAAATACACTAAAACGGGGGTGGGCATGGGGTGAGGGCAAGATTGAGGCTGATCATACATTGTCATGCGGAAGCAGAAATGAACTTAAAATAACCCACTTTACAAATGAGAAAACTGAGGTCCCCAAAGGCTTCCTGGCCAGCCTTGGACAGAGCAAAGGGAATGTGCAGTTTTCCCAGATTTGAGGTTCATGCTATTATCTGACCCGCAAGATGTTCAGGATGAAGCTTCTTCCTTGTAGACTTGTTTTCCACAAATGTTTGGCTGTTTGTTGGTGGTCCCATTGTACTAATCATTAAGAGCTTTTAAGCTCACGAGGCAAGCAATAGAAGTGAAATAATTCCAGGCGAAAGCAAAGAAAAGGACTTTTTAGTTAGTGAGGGCAGCCTCATCACAGATAAATATAAGGTTTCCTTTCAGCTTCTGGGAGCACTACCCATCTGTCAAGAGTTGCCCTGATGTCTTTGAGCAGCTGTGGAAAGAAGTTCAGGGTCCGTGGGTCAGGAGCCGAGCTGATTTTTTGTCCATTTCAGTTTTGACACATGACAATTTAAGTATACTGCTTTGCACCTAAGTTAGGACCCAAACAAAATGGTCCACCTGCTCATTTATCTCCTCCAGCCTTGATCTCAGTCGTTGTTTAACATTTCCTAAGTATAACCCCTGCCTAAAATAATGCCGAACACGCTTGCTCAGAATTCATTTGCTTTTCCACATTCTCTGTTACTGTTATCATTAACAGCACTGCCCCACCCTGCCACTTCTCTGAGCATCTTTGTTGACAAGTTCCTTGCCCCGTCATCTGGATTCTGCCTTCTCAGCATCTCCTGACTTCAGTTTCCATTCTCCAAACTCTGAAGGCATTCCCTGCACACCTTCCAACTCTGGCTGGATTCCCGCAGGGTTCTCCTCTGCCTGCCTCTTCTCTCCTATCCCTCCAATCCATCTTGGGTACTGCTGCCAGAAGAATCTATTTCTTTTTTTGATGTGTAAATAGTTTAATTAATTATTTTTTCTGGTTTAAATAACGGTTAGGGTCTGCCTATCATGAAAACTGTTCAAATTTCTTTCAACATATTACCTATCCACATTCTCTCTCCAATAGTTATCTGCTTTGAGCTATACAATTGTCATGTCTGACTTTGCCATAAAATTTAGGTTGGTACAGTGAAATGAGGCTAGGCTTTGGAGTCAAATGATCTAGAATCCCCTCCCAGCTTTGCTACTCACTTGCTCTGTAGAGACTCTGTGGTCCTAGGTCCTGACGTACTTAATTGAGCAAAACCTTATGGACTGAACGTGTGCAATTTGGAAGATTGCTTTAAAGATGGGAAGGCAAGTCTTGGAAAGATATTGAAATGATAGAAAATCCCATCTCAGATCAAGGATGGGGGCATCAAAGAGATAAATCAGATAAGGGAGGAAAGAAGAAGTTCCTGGGTCTTTTACTATAGGCTGGAGAATTTATATGCATGATCTTATTTAATCCCACCAGCAATCCTGTGAGATCGATATTGGTATCTCCACTTTACACAGGACAGAAGGATCTATTTCTGAAGCCACGTTTTTTGTTTGTTTTTCTTTCAAATCACACAGATAAATAATAGATATATTCTCACTGTAAAATGCTTAACTAGTATAGAGCAAATTAAAAGTTTCCCCTCACCCCCAGACAAATACAACACCCTCAAACAACCCTCCAAAATTCCAGACCATCTTCTATTCATTGAGATATATTTGTGTACACTCCATTTTCCATTTGTGTGTTTATGTGAATGGGAGCATTCATCTATTTCTGTGACCTTTTCTTTTCACCTAGCAGTGAGATGATTTCAAATCAGTTCACATGGCTGCCATACCCATAACTTTTTTTTTTTCTTTGCCATAACTTATTTTCAACGGGTCTTTGATATTCCAGAGTTTGGGGATTTAGGATACTTTTTTTTTTTTTTTTCATGTATTGATAGATTTCAGGATTAGATTTGGGGCTGTTTTTGCTAGTACAAGTAATGATGCAATAAACACATGCCGGTGCATGCATAACATTGGATAAACAGTGTGAAACTTTAAAATGTTGCAAAGTTAAATGACAAATTTCAACCCAAAAAGACCGTACCAATTTTTAAAAAATGCTCTGAGCAGCTTTTAGGGAAAGTGCAGGCTCTCCTCAGTTTAGGATTATTGTCAATTTTATTTTTAAGAAAAATGTTACGGTGGTTGCAATACTGTCTTATTGCTTTGACTTGCATTTCTCTGAGTAATAGTGGCTGATGGTATTTCTCTTGTGAACTGATATCTCTTTCTTCTATTAATTTGCTAATTTTTCTATTAAATTGCTTTTGAAAAATAATATTAATATTTTTGTGTATTTGTGGGAAATATGTTCTCTCAATCAGTTGTCTTTTAACTTTTTATACAGCATCTTCTGACAAATAAAAGTGTCTATCTATCATTTATCTTCTATATACATATATATGCATGTATACACACACACATCCCTTTCCTATCTTCAGTAACTTTTGTAGCTATGACTAAAGACTTCAACATGCAAATTTAATATCTCCCTTCTAAATTTAAAATACATTATTGTCATCTACCTTCTTCCTCCTGAGAATAAAGTTTAAATCCAATGGACTATTAGGCCTTTCATGACCTCCATCACTTCATTTCTTCCTGCTCAGTCTGCACCTGCTTTCAAGAAGAAAGGGCTTCATTTTATACCTTAAAGAGCCAGACTCTTGTGTCCCTGGGCTTTTGTACATGCTGCCTGAAACTCTGTAGTATGCTAGGCTGCTCGTTTTCTCAGTGTTCCTCTCCAATAAACAACCAGGAAGAATATCCTGGTCCTTTCATAACAGGTGAGGGAAGGAATGAAAGGAGGAGGGGAGTGAAGGAAGAAGAACACATGCCAAGAGTTTATGGTTTAGCCGGAAATCTTGCTAAAATCCTTATGAGTTAATGGGGGGAAAACAGGAGCCAGAGGTACAGCGGGAGGGATGACTGGGCTGAGCTTTTCTGCACCGACCACCCATACCTTCAGAGTCCTTTATTTCCTGGGAAAGTGGTTTCTGAAATTCCCTAATTTTGTGCTGGCAGATCTTTCTAGGGGCATCTGAGGACCAAACCACAGGAAACGGAAAGAAAGAAAGTGAGTTCTTCACGGTTGGAAGTACGTGTTGGATGCCACACCCTGCCTAAAATCTTCCCACACTGTTCGTAATCTCCAGGATACTTTGAACACTTTATTGAAGTTGCAAGTATTTTCTTCCTGACCCTCAGCATCCCGTCTCTCCTTACCTCCTAACACCCTCGGCCTGCACGGGGTCCCCTGGGAAGTTCCCTACGTGGATCTTTCTGCTTCAACTCCTCAGTTAGCCGATCATGCTGTTCCCTCTGCAGGGAGCAATTCTTTGCAGGCTCAGTGGCCATGGCTCACGGGCCCAGCCGCTCCGCGGCATGTGGGATCTTCCCGGACCGGGGCACGAACCCGTGTCCCCTGCATCGGCAGGCAGACCCTCAACCGCTGCGTCACCAGGGAAGCCCCAGGGAGCAATTCTGAATCTACTAGTAGGTGGACAAACTTGTACTGACTGTTCAAGAGTCAGAATACATAACAACTCTCACGGAGATGTCTATGTCCTCCCTAAACCTAGCTTTCCTTCTCTCCATCAAGCCCTACTCTGGGGCCTCACTTTACTCATTCTGCATCTTAAACCTAACCGTACTCCCCATCGTTAACCCTAAACTTAACCTTATCCAATCTATCCATAAGCCTAAACCTAGGCTCACCCTGCCCACCGGAACTTTAAGCCTCACCTCATTTTTCTACCTCTAACTATAAATCTCACCTTATTCTACTTATTTGTAACCCCAAATCTAACCCTCACCCTGTGACGTGAAAGGTGAGCAGATGTATGTGTGGATGTATGTATGTATGTATGCATGTGTGTCTGGATGGTTATATAGATGGATGCATGCATGGATAACTGAATGTGTGACTGCATGGATGGATGGGTGGATGGAGGGATGAGTATTTAGATGGAGGAATGTGTGTGTGTGTGTGTGTGTGTGTGTGTGTGTATTGATAGATATATAGATGCATGGATGGATGGATGGACAGAGAGATGGATAAATAATGGAGTATATGCATGTTTGTGGGTGTGGGTATGGATGTATTGATGATTAATGATGACAATGATGATGAAATGACTTACTGGATTCAGGGAGACCCATAAGAAAAATGTCATGTAAGAGGCCTGTACCAGGGCAGTGGCAGAAGAAAAGAGGATGCAAACATAAATCGAAAGATACTTTTTTCCGGAATTAGTGATATCATCGGTGAAAAGACTGAGCTGTAAATGAGAAGAAATGATGCAGTACTATGGGTCTCAGAAGCCTACGTCTCTTTGTGATTCTCAGAAGCTAAAGGTATTTCTTCAGCACCTGCTGAATGCCTCACAAAGAGTGGGGTACTTGGAGGACTGTGAATGCAGTGAGTGACACACTGGTGAGCTTTGGGATGACAATGCTGTGGCAAGTCCAAAGAGTAATAGAGGACGGACTCTAGAAGGATGTTGTTTTGTTACATAACTCACTTTACTGACTCCTAGACTTCCCTGTGCATCAGAATCACCTGGGGGGATTTTTTAAAAATACACATACAGAATTGCCAAGTTCTGATCAAGTGGTTTGAAGTGGGCCCAGGCATTGCCCAAGTAAGTCTAATGTGTAGTCAGGGTAGAGAACTAATTCATTAACATATTAATTAATAAAATTCAACCAGAAGAACTCCGACTTATCAAATGGGTATCACCAATTGGGTGACACTTTTTGCTGACAGAGCCAGCTAACCACATGCATCCGGACCCCATCACACCATGTTTGTACCTATTGACCTCACTCAGCAGCGTGAGGTGTGAGTATCTCAGGATCTGTCTTTCCTCCCCTCACTGCTGCCATAGCCAGGCCTCAGCTGGCTGCAGAGGGCAGAAACCTGAGGCATATCAGGGAATTATCTTTTCTTGGAAACATATAGGATCTCACTCCTTTGAACAGCTATATTGTCCTCTCTGCAAGTTTTCTCTGGACACATGATTAATAAGACCACGAAACAACAAACAAACAAGCAAACAGTGGCTTCATCCCCCAAGTCCTTGTGGCTCAGTCTCTGGGTCTCCAGAAGAAACAATCTGATTGGCTGATCTTGGGCCAGGTCTCCCTCCCTAATCTAAGCAGCTAAAGCCAGGGAGATAACATTCTGTGCTACTTGGATTCACTCTTCCCTAGAAGGCTGTGAAAGGCATTTCTCCAAAGGAGGGCTTTTAACTGGGGAGAAAGTGACCTCTACCTCATCCCATGCATGGCTCTAGGACAAGTAGAAGCTCCAAGGCAACCAGTGCTTACCCCAGGGCCTGGTACATCATAGGTGTTCAGAAGAAATGTCTGAATGAATAAATAGAACAAGTGGGTGTTGAGGTTTATTCATTTTGAATGAATAAACAGAACAAGTGGAGTTAATGATGAGGAATCGTTTTCTCCCAAGTTCCAGGAGCCACAGAACTCTCTCTCAAAATTGGATTGAGAAGATTTCACAAATCTGAGTCACCCTAATTGCACACTTGGGAAAGACTCAATGGAGTTTCCCCTTGCTAAATATCCTATCTGCTTCCTTTCTAGATGAGCCATTTATGCTGTGTGATAGCTTCTAATTGGGTATATGGTGGGTTGAGTTGTGGAATTCCCCCCCATGCCCCCACCCCCCCAAAAAATATATCTACCTGGCACTTGTGAACCTAATCCTATTTAGAAATAGGGTCTTTGGAAATGTAATTAAGTTAAGAATATTGAGATGAGATTATCCTGGATTTAGGGTAGGTCCTAAATCCAATAATGGCTCTCCTTATAAGAGAAAGACAGAAGGATATTTAAGACACACAGACACAGGGACAAGTCCACATGAAAAGTGAAGCAAAGGTTGGAGTGATGTTGTCAGAAGCCAAGGAATGCCTCAAAACACCAGGATCTGGAAGAGACAAGGAAGCATCTACCCTAGGGCCTTCAGAGGGAGTGTGGGTCTGCTTTAGTCTTGGTTTCGGGCTTCTGGTCTCCAAAACTTTTAGAGAATAAATGTATTATTTTAAGCCACCCAGTTTGTGGTCATTTATTATGGCAGCCCTAGGAAACTAATACAGATACCCAGAAGAGAGAAGCCTCATTCCTCTAGGGACAAGAAAACTATACTTTTTTTTGAAAACTATACTTTTTATCTCATTTGAGCTTCAATTTACCGACAAGGGCTTGTCCTGAATAAAGGCAGCATAGGGCAGGGTTTTTTCTTAAATGTGCGATTCATATCTCATTACTTTAGGAGACCAAAAAGGGGCACCGATTTAGTGTTTTGCCGTGTCAGTGGCTGTGTCATGCACTGTCTCACTTATGTTTCAAAAACGTCTGTTCGGGGTTCCCTGGTGGCGCAGTGGTTGAGAGTCCGCCCGCTGATGCAGGGGACACGGGTTCGTGCCCCGGTCCGGGAAGATCCCACATGCCGCGGAGCGGCTGGGCCCGTGAGCCATGGCCGCTGAGCCTGCACGTCCGGAGCCTGTGCTCCGCAACGGGAGAGGCCACAACAGTGAGAGGCCCGCGTACCGCAAAAAAAAAAAAAAAAAAAAAAAAAGCATCGGTTCACCTGAGATGTAAAGAAGGGGAGATAGACTCACCGTGACCTGCCCTGACTTGGAACCCCTCTCCTCAACAATACCAGATTTTACTGTTTCGTTTCCCAAGAATTACAGACCTATTAATGAAGTTCCCAAGAGCAGGCTGATTTTATATATGGTTCTGCTTACTCTGTGCCTTCCTAGTTAATCAAAATCTAGAGGATTTTAGTAGAGAAACATATCAATACATAAGATACTATTATTCTTGTCAGGCGATCACCTTTTCTTCATTAAAGTATTCTGGCTGCCGCTCTTAGTAATGGATACGTATTTCTCTGTCTCTTTCATTACGGCTATGAGGAAGCAGTGTAACCACTCCAGCCCTCTAGAGCCTCATCTTCAATCAAATGATAAATGAATCTCTTGACTATCTGTCTTCACGCTTCTGTTTTCCAGCTCTGACCGTCCTCACCTCGCCTCCCCTGGTTTTTCTTTTACAGGAAAGAAGCTTCTCCCTCTTTCCAGACATTATCTTTGGGGGAGAAAGAAACAAATACAATGCCACTTCAAACTTATCATCATTATTGTTGTTATTTATCGTGATACTAATTGCTCTGGTGGTTATAGGCGTTGGGTTAGAGATCACAGGAGGAAGGCTCTGTTTCTCACACCTCAGTGCAGCAAGCAGTGATTAAAATATAACTGGGTCGATGGTGCTCTGGAACACATTTTACTTGAGTTATTTCTCATCGCCTTCCTCAGCCCCTCTCCTGCTGCTGCCCCAGTGTTTGTTACTAGTTGAGGATCAATGAGGCACAGGCTATGAGAAGAAAGTTAGGGTGAAAGTTTGTCATAACTAGCTGTGATGAAAACCAGACTTGTGGTTAAGGAAGAGTGGTTTTGGTGCATATGGAGGCAAGGTAGTCATTAGACCTTTTCTACAAATATCACATCCTTCCCTTCCAAGCTTTAAAAATAACTAGAATCAAAATATGTTAATGGATGCAGAGAAGAAATGGAAGTCCCACAATTTCTCTTGACCAATGAGTTTGGACAGAAATTTCGGGCAACACTTCCAGGCTGGAGTGTATGATTATCCAGGCAGATGCTTCAGAACTTTTTCTTTCTGTGATGCCTGGCAATGCCCCAGTTAGTTAAAGTTCCTTGGTCCATCCAGATTTGTAGTGACGGCAACATTACAACAGGAAGGAGTCCCAGTGGAGCAGGATGACATTTTGCTGTTTTAATTCACTGAGATATGGGAGCTGTTTGTTACTGCAGCATAACCCAGATTATCTAGTTTCCTGGTCAGAAAACAGCAAAAGGAGCGAAAAAGGGATAGCTGGGACTCCACCTTTTTGTGACTAATGAATCATGGGCAAACCAATTTGTGTATTCTCAGCATCTTTATAGCTAAAATGTAGATAGTAAGCTCGGATCCCCTGCAAACTTAAGATAAAGTAATAAATGTTAAACGACTTTAAGCAACATGCAAACTTTAAATGATATTACAATTAAGTTGCTCTTGAACCTTAGCTATCTAATGACTTTCTAAACATTCTTTTACCATGTATATTAGATTGTCTTCTCTCTCCTACCTATTCTCTTTTCAATTATAAAATATTCAATTATTTGAATTGAATATTGAAAATATTCAGTTCAATTATAAAATCTTTCTGATGAAATAAAAAAGATAAGTAATAAATGATAAACACAGACTGCACTGAAGTATTAATGGAAAAATTACTTTTCAGCTTTTCTTAAGAGTAATGGTTAGCAAAAGTCATTACCTTATCCCCTCCCCCCGACAGATAGAATCTAAAGATTCAGAAAATGTTATTTTTATTTTTCACGCTTACCAAAGTAATCTATGTACATAATTTGAGTCAAATAGTGTATAATGCTTGTCCCCAATCCTGTGCATTTCCAAATCCAACTCCTCAGAGCCAACCACTTGCATCTCATTTACATGTTTATTTCTTCATATATTTTAAAATAATATTCTTATGATGTTCCTTTTTTCCCCTTTTAAGTATTATTTATTGTCTTCCTTCTATGGAAAAAGTCATGCTGGAGGGTTCGGTACTTTTCTGTGGTGACTGGGAACACCCAGGAGCAGGTTAAGTCATGAGTTCAATAAAGTATCCCAAAGACAGGTCAGCTCTGCGCCAGGCAGAGGATCACCAAGTGTAACAGAGCACCAGATGGGATCCCCTTTCCAACTGGCAAGGGCCCAGCTCTGTTGGAGGATGGAGGGAAGGCATCACAGAGCAGAGATATGATAGATAAGGGGTTCTTTCTTCTGACAGCGAGTACAGCATGAACCTGAAGAAGAAAGAAGTGGTAAAGCCATCCTTGGGACATGCTTAAGCTTCTAGGTCCACCCTGCATTGTTCCTTTCTCCATCTTCTTAGTAAACCAATCAACATTGGCTCCCGAGTCCACAAGAGACAGGCCACTGCCGTGCTAGGTAGAGTATACAGTTTGGCTATATGGCCAAGACTGGGTCATGATAAAGAGTTTCCTCTAAGAGTTTGTATTTCCACCTCCTTAGTTGGCTTTGTCTTGATAACAAGGAGGTAAAATACCCACTCTCTGTGTTTGAGGACTTATTTAAGGGACCAAGGGTGCTGCTGACAGATCCGTTTGGTTGAATTCCACAATTTTGTTCTGAGCCCTCTCGTGCACTGCTGGAGCAAAGCAGAATCATCCATGGACTGATGAGCACTGTGGTCCAAGGTACCCTAGAAGATGGGGAGATATGAGAAACAGAAAGGAGGAAAGGAGAAAGTCAAAGAAGAGAAACTGCTCTACATTTGACAAATGCTTTTATCTTATCCCATTTCATATGTATAATCCGCTAGTGAGGTAGACAGAGCAAGTATTATAACCCCCAGGGTGCAGGTGAAGAAACAGTCTAAGGAACTTTCCAGAAGATATCTTGGAATAGTGGAAGGTGTCCCAACTGGTCCATTCGATAGATAAGGCAATGGATGCCAAAAGCATTAACAATGTGTAAGATTGAAGTATTATTATGTTTAAGCTGATCTTAGACCTTCATTACCTGGGATTCTGAGAAAACCACTTAACTTCTCAGTACCTCCATGTCTTCAAGTATGTATGAGAAGTGATAACAACTGCGTCAAGGTTTTTGATGAGTATTTGAGGCAATGTTCCCTGATATGCATTGTTTACAAGAGCCTGCATTATCAAAATGTTTTGTGCATATTAACTCAAGTGCAGCACGTTTGTGAGGTAGGTTCTCCAATGACCATCCTCTCCATCTTACAGGTGAGGAGAGTGGTCCTCTTGTGAGACTGAGTGATGTGCCAAAGCTCACATGTCTATTAGGTGGAGGAGCTGAGATGCAGCCCTGGTCAGTGTGATACAGGATCCTGAGCTCATAACCACTATGCTGTACTGATTCACATTTCTAAAACGTGTATGGGGGCTGCATAGATAATAGAGTCTCAGTAAATGCTGACGCCTTTGAGCAACATTCCCAGGATCACATGGAAGAGGATGCTAGAAGTCTCCAATCAATCAATCTCCTGGGTTTCTCCTAATGTATCAGCCCTCTCATGTCTTCACTTTCCTCCTTGCACAGCCTAGATTATTTCAATAATATTTTTGCCAATACTCTGAAATCCCTTACCTACCATCTTTCACAACCATCTGAGTGAAATCCAAACCCCAGACAAACTCAGTGATCCATTATCTTAACTCAAGAAGCAAGTGATGCTGGAGCTTGTTCAGCAAAGCAGAATGCATTGATGATCAACTTCAAAAGCAGACTCACCAGTGCCAGGCAGCCTTCCTGTGTTTCATGAGCCCATCAAGGTCTTGTTTTCACAGCAAATATTTCAAACTCTTACTACTTCTCTCTGCAATACACAGAAGAGGACAAAACCTCTTACTTCTCAAAGAAAATTGGAGGAATAGTATGAGAACTCCCTCAATTTCACATGAATACTGAACATTCAACTTACCTACATCCCGTCCTTCTATTCTGGTAACTTGAAGGAGACACCCTCTTCCATGGGAGGTCGTTTCCATCCCTTTGTTCTGAGACAGGCTTCCCTGTTCTCAGAAATCTTAAAATGTCAATTATTCCCTGTCTCTCTCCAGTACATTTCGCTAAATTCTTCACATCCATACTCAATCATGATCTCCCCATTTTTAGAGAACAGAAATACTTTATTGCCCTCAACCTCCTTTTAATCAATGCCTATCTCACTCCTTTCCACAGACATCTTAATGAAAGTGACTCTCCCCCCTGCAATCCCTAACAATCATGTTTCCCTCATAATCATCTGCCCTCTATTCACGTCTGTCCTTCACACCGTCAGGTCATGGGGTGTTCAGTCCTCTTCATGGTCTGGTCTTTCCCAAGCTTCCAGAACACATGATTTACACTTTTTCTCCTCCATAGATGAGTTCCTTCTTCTCTGCCACTACTGTCATTGCTAGTTGGAGTTCCTTCATCTGGAACCCCATATTTTTATTCTGTACTTCCCTCCTAGACCAAATCAACTAAATCTCTGCTCTGGCAGTCATTTCTAGGCTGGCGACTCCCAACCTGATAGGTAAAGCCAAGCTTCTTCCTCTGTGTTGTAGTCACCTACTTATTACCTCCACTCTGAATGCTAAAAGCTTTATTAAACTAAAAATATTTGGGACCAAATTCTTCTTCTTTTTTTTTTTTTTTTGGCTGAACTGTGCAGCATACACAATCTCAGTTCCCTGACCAGGAATCAAACCCATGCCCCCTGCAGTGGAAGCACAGAGTCTTAACAACTGGACCACCAGAGAAGTCCAAGACCAAATTCTTGATCTTTTCCCTGCCCCACCTTAATAAGTAGCATCACATCACCATCAGTAAGCAACACGACTTGGCCCATTAGGAGTCAAAGGGACCCCTCCCAGAGACTCATCCTCCTGGTCAAGCCATGGCCGACACAAGGTAATTTTATCCTCTGAAGATGTTTCTACTCTTTTCACTTCAACTAATGCCCACCACCACCTTGCTTGTTCATGATGCCATCATCTCTCACCTAGACACTTCAGTGATCTCTGATTCCAAACCCAATCCAGTCCCTTTTCAAGCCATCAATGAAGCTCCTATAATCTTACAAAAAACAAATCTGGCTTTGTTTCTCCCAGATTAAAACCTCCCAATAAATTCCCATAGCTCTAGGAATAGTGACCAAAGTCCTCCAAATGGTCCTAAGGCCAGGCACAGTCTGGAGCAGATTATCTCCCCATCTCATTTCACAGCATCCTTGACCTAATTGGCTGTACTCTACCCACACTATTTGTTCCTGTTGTCCATTGCTGTGAAATAAACAATTCCACACTTAGAAGAGCCAACTAGAGAAGAAATTCTACAGGTGGGAAATTCAGTGAGGACGTCTGAGACCAGGGGTTAGGTCTCAGAAGAGCTGGGAATGGAGGATCCCTTTCCAACATGACATCTTCATTGTGAGCCTGGAGTCTGGGCCCGGGGTGACTGAGGATAGGCAGCCAGAAACTGCATGGCCTTGCATGGTCTAGCCTTGGAAGTCACAAAGCATCACTTCTGTCACATTCTCTTCCCCTATGTAGTCACAAAAGTCTACCCATTTTCACAGGACATAAACCCCATCCCTTGATGAAAGAATATCAGATGATTAGGGGACCACGTTTTAAAAGTGCTGCACTCTTTCCTTCCGTTCTCCAAAAGCATCATCAGTGCTCCTTCCAGGCTTGAGATAGGCTCTGCCCTTTCCTTCCCCACGGCCAGATTGAGCCTCATCATTCTACAGATGCTGGTACATTCTTTGCTTTCTCCAGGAATCTCTCCCTAAGACTCCAAGCCTGATCCCCTTTCTACACCTGCTTCTCCTACTATGCCCTTCTTTGTAGCACTCAACACCACTGCCCTTCTAACTTCAAGTTATTGATGGATGTCCCCCATTAGATAATGAGCTCCCCAAAGACAGAGACCCTAGGGAGTGAGTGAACAAATGAAATGAGACAGGGAGAGAGGTGGAACATGGTCTCTCCACAATGTGTACAGAGCTATTTGCACGGCATTTTGCTTTCTTTTTACTGAAAGGAAGAACATTCTGGCTTATGAGGCAGGAAAGTTCTGTCTTTAGAGAACTATTTTGGGAGGTCCTCCAGGGGAGATACAGGAGAAGAATTTTCATGCTCTATTTTCCTAATTAGCCTAAATGAATGAACAAAACACTTCATAGCCTTCCCTGGTGGCCTCTGGCCTCTGCACATGGCGGAACATGAAAGTATGATCATGGCACTTGCCCGAGACCATTCAGGTGTAGGCAGGGGGACACAGGTTGGGAAGCAACAACAAGAAACAGAAGTTGCAGTTACACCTGGATATTCACCTCTTTTGAGCCCTGGGGGCAGGCACCTGGATACTTTCCAGAAAGGGAACACCTGGGTCCCCCACAGCCTGGATGGTTGCCACACACCTTTCCTTCCTGCTGAAATATTGGGCAGAACAGTCAATACTGCGAGAATCACACAGATCCCACATCTGAGGAGGGGTACAGTGAGTGTGGGATGGGAGTGGGTTCTGAATGAGTCACACCACCATCCTGAACCCATGTGTTACAACTTTTCCTGCTTCTTGGTAAGACATTTTCTTCTCTGAGGCTACTGTTATCACACAGGAGTGACCCAAACCCCCAATTCCAGTAGGTGGGATTGGATGACTTGTTTAGTGAAATGTTCAGACAGCAAAGGACACTGAACCATGATGTAAGAGAAAAAGGACTTTTTTTTTTTTTACTCTGATTCAATTATTTACCAAGTCTAAAAACACAATATTGGAAAAAGATAAGGAAAACTGCTCAGCTTTAATTTGATATATACAGTATCAACTCTCTATAGCAACCCAGTCTTGTTTTGTATTCACTTTTTAAAGTAATTTCCTTCCTTTGCATTTTCTTTAGATTAAGTTCCTTATAGGAAACCTAGTTATATTATACCCAGCTATTAAAATCAATGTCATAATCGTCAGTTATGAAAGGTAATAATAATAATGATTCCTTCCATTTCAGACTATTTTATAAACCACTTGGAGACATATGACATAGGATTAGATATGACCCTTGTAAGCTCCACAGGACACAGAACTGAGGCTCTGAGCATAGAAAGGACTTAACTGTGGTCATATGCTTATAATCTATTTTGCTAGTAAGTAACCTCATACAATTTAATTAAAAACATTATTATGAACTTATAAATCTGGGCTGCCTTTCCTAAAAGAAGAGGTGACCTGTTAGTATTTTGAAATGAATTAAATTCATCTTCTTTTAAAGTGTACTTTTTGTGGTGGAGGGCAACAGCAAACATCATACTTCCTGTATTTATATTCTGTTCCTATCCCGCCCCCACCCAGGGATTTGGAGCTGTACTTTTATTTTAGAAATGTGATCACTGTCCCTTTAAATGATAATAAAAACTTTCTCTCCATTCTCTCAATTCAATATCCAGCTTCAGAGAGACTGTGGATCTTTGTCTCCAATCAGTGCATATTCCACTCCGTGTAAGAGTCACAGATGTTGATAGAAATAGCCATGGGGTGTGCTAAGCACCCATACCATGTGTCAGAAGAGTCAGGTCTCTGCAAGATGAAATGTCAAAGGAAGGCAGAGATCTCTATGTGAAGTGACCTTAAGAAAACCCCGACCTCGCCAAAGATGACCTTTTTCCAGCAAGAAACATTAAAATCGCAACCATATTCATGTTTCAGTTTCAAAAACAATATGTATTTCTCCTCCACATTTCTCTGACTTGGCATCCTACATATCTTAAATAAAGATATACCCGGGTCTTATTTCTACTCAGCAGCATGGAGTTGATTTATTTCTTTCTGAACACACCGCAGAATGAAGCTGCTCTTTTTAATTCCTCAAGAGCCCCATCGGAGGTCCATTTTATTGCTATTTTAGCTGAATGTTTTGCTACTGTATCTGTATTTAATATTTCCAGTATGGCCTCATTTTTGGAATTTTTCCTCCCAAATCCCATCAGGCACCCTTGTTTTAAGTAAAATATATGTCTTCTCAATGTGTTAATCAAACTGAAAATTCCAAAGTCCTTAAAATGCAGCTATGGAAAAGCATCCACATCTGATCACATTTGAATCTTCAAGTGCCAAAGTGCAAACTGACAGATCAGGGGCAGAAATTTCTTTTATAGCAATGACAGGAGGAACAATTCTGACTCAAAAGCTACATTGAGAAGCAGGCTTTCAATGCCTGCTTTTTCATCTACCTGCTTTTCAGTGCCTTGTCTTGAAAATTAAATCCATTTTTTGATCAGCACTAATTCCATGGAATAAGGAAAGACTTTTCCCTCAATACCTAACTGCCAATGTGAAACATAAGATTTCAAAGCACCTGTCATTATCAGAAAAGGAAAATGGCTTTAGAGCCGTCCATGCTCTGTGTGTGTATATGTGTGTGCGTGCGTATATGTGTGCACGTATGTGTGCACATGTGTGTATATGTGTACGCGTGTGTACGTGTGTCCGTATGTGTGCGTGCATGTGTGTATGTGTGCGTGTGTGTGTGCATGTGTGTGTGTGTGTGTGTGTGTGTTTTCCGGCTAATGGTGTTTAAGGTGATGTGACACAAATGCTCCCCATCCCCAGCATGATTGGCAAGTTGCTAGAATTAGAATTCTATCCAAACCAGTGCACTAACTAGAGATACAGCCTGTTCTGGGTTTAACACAGGGGCAAATACAGATGCAAGCAGCATGCAATGGGGTGTACTGGAAAAAGGGTATCGCTGCTTTTGAGCTGGATCACCTTGGTCTATGCACTCCTCACCTTTAAGTTACAGCAGCAATGTCAAAGTCATACATCTGTTGTGAAGAAGGAATGTGATGATGTGAGAGAAACAGATGAGGTGATACATAGAGGAGGTTTAGGGCTAAAGGTTAGGGTCAAAATATCATGAAAGACTCAACAGAAAGGCTAAGCTGTCATGTCACCTCCACTATTCTAGAACAGAAGATGACAAGAAGACAGTGCACTGACAAGACCGAGCATCCTGGCCCTTGAGTACTTGGGAGTCACATTGCCATTTTGTTGTCACCAGAGAGGGATGTTAGTTCTTTGTTTCAGATTAAGTTAGAAAAAATTTCCAAGAAGAATACTGACTGGTTTAGCTTCTGTCACTTGACCAGTTTGTAATAAAATAAACTATTTGGGGAACTTCAATAGAACACTGTGATTTGAAAGAGCATTTCTCAGAAGGAGAGTCTTATTCTGACTTGAAAAAATAATAAATATCCACTTCAATTCATTCTCGATATCACAGATATTTAAGCATCCTGTTCCCTGCCCAAATACTTCCAACAGGGCCTCATGCTTCCTCAGGAATCAAACCTGGGCTATTCTGACAATATTCAAAGCAGTTCTTTCTTGGCTGAGATTTTTGTCTGACAACCTTATTTTCTACTCTTTCCTTAGAGCATATTCCACAAATGAGTCAGGGTTGCCTGTGTGCTTGTCTTTCTTGATGACAAGGATGACAAATCTTTCCATTTGTATCCCGCTTTTGGGACATAGGTAAGCAAACTGGAGATGTAGGTAAGTATCATAACTCATGATTTAATTGCCTTGCTTAAGGCAAGAGTCTTCACAAAATTTCTAAGGAGTAGAGTCAGAACTGGAACTCAGGCCATTGGTCTCAAAATCAAATTTTCTTTTAAAGGCCTTGCTATCCATGTATGAACCTTTTTTTCCTTAGTTTGAAAGCATGGCTTTGTTGTTGGTTAAACATAGTCTATGATTCTTTTTATTTTTTTTTAAACATCTTCATTGCAGTATAATTGCTTTACAATATTGTATTAGTTTCTGCTGTATAACAAAGTGAATCAGCTATACGTATACATATATCCCCATATCCCATCCCTCTTGCATCTCCCTCCCACCCTCCCTATCCCACCCCTCTAGGTGATCACAAAGCACCGAGCTGATCTCCCTGTGCTATGCAGCTGCTTTGTACTATTTTACATTTGGTAGCATATATATGTCAATGCCACTCTCTCACTTCGTCCCAGATTCCCCTTTCCCTTCCCCATGTCCTCAAGTTCATTTCCTACGTCTGCATCTTTATTCCTGTCTTGTCCCTAAGTTCTTCAGAATAATTTTTTTTTAAGATTTCATATATATGTGTTAGCATATGGTATTTGTTTTTCTCTTTCTGACTTACTTCACTCTGTATGGCAGACTCTAGGTCCATCTATCTCACTGCAAATAACTCAATTTTGTTTCTTTTTATGGCAGAGTTATATTCCATTGTATATATGTGCCACACCTTCTCTATCCATTCATCTGTCTATGGACACTTAGGTTGCTTCCATGTCCTGGCTATTGTAAATAGTGCTGCAACGAACATTGTGGTACATGCATAGTCTATGATTTAAAGGGGCCCCTGGATTGCTGAGACCCACACCCCCTCTAGGGAGGGCATGAGGACCTTCCATCCACAAGTGCTCTGCTTAGGACCCTCAAATACGCCAGCAAAATGCAGCCCCATGGATGCTCAACAGGCTTTTATAACTGAACACTCTCACCTTAATTCAGAATCTGGATACTTTCTAGGTATTCAGAGAAGTTACCATCAGATAGTCATGCTTCTATGTTCCTGTCAAAAGCCTGGGACTTTTGGAGGTTCCTTTAAGGAATGTGCTTTGTGTTCATAACCCTGCTACCTCTGACATGCCCCTTACAGCAAGCTTAGTCCTTGGAAGACTACATTGCTGACCTACATATCCTAGTCCTTCCCAGAGCTTCTTAACTTTGACAAGGTTTAAATTTTATGTCTAATGCTACAAAGAAATGAGCATAAGCATTTACGATCTGGATGTTCAATAAATATTTACCAAGAGATTGTGTATGTAACTGAATGCCATAATAATTTTGAAATATCTCACTACAAAGGTGTACTTGTCAGTTCTTCCCAGTAATTCTACCAGTTTTGCTTTATATATTTTGAAAATATGTTAAATTTGAAATCAAGTCATAGTAGATGTATCTTGATGAATTACCACCTATTATCATTATATAGAGACTGTCACTCTACATAATAATCATTTTTGTCTTAAATTCTATTTTTCTAATTTCTATATGGTTAGTATTTGACTTATATATTTTGCTACCTTTCTATGTTGTCGTGTTAGGTAGGTATACTTTTGTAAACAACATATACTTAATTTTTTAACAAGTCTTATATTTAATAACTTTTTACTAATGGAATTCAATCCATTTATATTTATTGAGATTATTCATAGCATTGGGCTTTTTCCTAGCATCTGACTTTATAACCTTTATTTGATGCCTTTAATAATAATGCTGTATCTATGACTCTTTACTCAGTTTTCTAGAATTTTATTTTATAGGTAGGATGGTGTAGGGAAATTAATTGTGGAATTTTGTTGTTAGTTTAATTATTTGGGTTTTTTTCTCCATTGGTTTGAAATTTATATATGTAACTTCTTTATTTTCAATAGCTACACCTGAAATTTTTGTCATCTATACTTAACAAGGTTTAAAGCTAATAACTATCTTAAATTTCTTCAAAAAAGAAATATAAGGATCCCAGATATTTTTTCCTTCTAAAATGTGTTTCTATATGTCTGAAGAATATCTTTTAAAATTACCTTATAGCAGTATGATGGTAATTTTGAGCTATCATAAAATAACATTATTTTACTTTCATTTTTAATGATAGTTTTTGTGGCTACACAATTCTTGGTTGAAAGTTACAATCTCTCAAAACTTGAAAGATGTTACTGCACTGTCTCCTTGTTTTCATTATTTCCATTGAGAAGTCTATTGTCCGGTGGTTTATAGTTTTCTCTCTGCTTTTAGAATCTTATTTGATGCTTTGCAGTTTTACAGTGTATCTAAGTGTGAAGCTCTTTTGTTTAATCTTGCTTGATATACACTGCACTTTATTTTCTATATTCTTAATTTCTGTATTCTATAACTGCTTTCAATATTTTTTAAATTTTCTTGCCACTCTTTCAAACATTCTGGGTATTTCTTCTGATTTACCATTGTGGTTCCCAAATTGTCAGTTCATTTGTGTCTTATTCAATATTTAACCCATTCATGGGGTTTTGAAATTCAATAATTTTATTTATAAATGTACTATTGGTTTTTTTTAATCAATTCTTCATAGGCATGTTTGATAGACTTTTATCCTTTTTCTAATTTTATTTTCTTAAATATTTCACAGACACTTATTTTACACCATATGTATAACTCTGTATAGGTGTGTGTATGAGACCTACTTATGATCTCTAGAGAGAATTTTCATTTGTTTTTTCTTAACATCAGAGGATGTTACAGATTGGTACTATTTTTGGCTCCTTATAAGCTTCCTGGTCCAAAGTATAGCTCTCAGGTTGGGCTCCTCCATTGTACTGGAGTCTAGACTTAGATTCTTCAATGAAGACTTGCTTATTGTTCAAGTCCCATGTTCAAGTTCAGCTCAGTCATGTTTTTTGCATGTTTGTTTGTTTTTAGTTCTTAGGGATGTCCCTTATATTCTATCAAGTCCAGAAAAACATTATAATTATGTTTATTTATGTTTCTGCTATTAACTTCTAGCTAACCTCAGATCTGGTAGTATTTCAGCCAAGACATTCATCTGATCATCTAACCTGCTCTACTATCAGAAGCCCATTTGCTGGAATTATGTTTAGGGGATATTGTCTACCTCATCATTCAGTGTTCCTGGCCTTCCAAATAATGATAATAAAAATAGAAATAATAACAACAATTGTATACTGAGAATTTACAAGGCACCAGAGACCATGCTGACCATAAATGCCTCTAGTCCTCTGCACATGGTGAGGAAGCTGTATTTCTGAGAGTAAAAGTGAATGGTATTTAACTGTTGTAAACCTAGTTTATAGAGGATTGGAATGGAAAGGAGACTGGCATAATATTATGCACATTTAATACTATGCTGTGATATGTCTCAATTTCAAAATATAAAATTATATAAAACACTTAATTAAAAAATTACTTTTAGACTTCACAGCTATAAAATATATTAATTTACCCCAAGAGATTGGTGTTAACCCTCTTCACCAACAATGAAAGTTGAATGACTGATTGTACCTCCACTTCACCTGGAACACCAGAAAGCTCTGGAACAAGTTGGAAAGTAGGCTTAGTCATTCTCGGTTGGAATTACTATTCATATTTCCCCTTCTAGTCACAACATTCTAGCTGCATGTATATTTAATTGTATATTCACTATATTATTTTTTATTGCAACCATTTCAAAAATGAACAAAATCATTAAAGAAATGAAAATTGAACATAGTAGATACCTGGTTGCTTTATAGAAAGGACTTAAGTTGCTCAGATCTTGTTTTCAGAACACATGTAAAATTCTAGCAGATCAAATATCCACATCACGTACTATGTTAGCTTTCTTTTTGGAGGGTGAATCCTCTTCTAGTATACTAGGTGACAACGAAGAAAACTTAATGACAGCAAATGCAACCTTGTTAACATTAGAAACCTTACAAAACGTTTTTCTCCAGTTTGTTCTTCACTCCAAACAATCTTCTGGATCCATTGGGTTCTACACATTGTAGAATTCAGAAAGCAGAAACACTGATACTCTGTGCCTTGCCAGTACCACAAGACTGGTTGGTGCATTAGTCAGGGTTCTCCAGAGAAATAGAACCAAGTTATTACATAGAATTGACTCATATGTGATTGGAACCTAAGTCCCTATGAGCTGGACACCCAGAAAAGCTGATGGTAGAGTTCTGAGAACAAGGGGTCAGAGGTGTTAAGTCCCAGTTGAGGGCAGAAGAAGACCGGCATCCCACCCAAACTGTCAGGCAGAGAAACCAAATCCCCCCTTCCTCCACATTTTACCCCAGCCCTCGGCTGATGGAGATCATGCCCACCTACACTGCCCACCCACATCATGAAGACAATCTGCTTCACTCGGTCTACCAATTCAAACGCTGATCTCTTCTGGAAGCACCCTCACAAACAGGCCCAGAAATGATGTTTAATTGGAGCACCCCATGTTCCCACTGAGTTGACACATAAAATTAACCGTCACAGGGCTTCCCTGGTGGCGCAGTGTTTGAGCGTCCGCCTGCCGATGCTGGGGATACGGGTTTGTGCCCCGGTCTGGGAAGATCCCACATGCCGCGGAGCGGCTGGGCCCGTGAGCCATGGCCGCTCAGCCTGCGCGTCCGGAACCTGTGCTCCGCAATGGGGGAGGCCACAGCAGTGAGAGGCCCGCATACAGCAAAAAAAAAAAAAAAAAAGGTCCCTTGCGCTTGGAAGAGCCCTCTATTTCTCTACAAGATTTGTCCCAGTTAAATCAATTAACACCTCTTCTCTGTAAAATACTGTACTACACATAATGTTTTTATCCCAACATGTGAAGTAAACTCTTGTATTTTTTAAATTAAAATTGATTGGCCTTTTAGGATTTCTTGTCTTTCTCATACATAAATGTTGAAACTCTCTAAATTCAGAAGGAACATTGGATAATTCAGTCTGAAGAAGGTCAGTTATTCCTTGGGAAGCTGAAATCTCGAGCTGCAAGGATACATACACGATTAGGTGGTTCAACACTTTCCTTTCACATTTGAGGCACCTCAGAACCAGAGGTATCAAGTCACTTTCTCAAGAACACATAGGTAGTTTTGACAAGAGTATTCAAGGGTTAATTGTTTTGTGCTTAATTTTTCCGACTAATTAACAAGTTGACATAGTCACAGTAGATTACAAACACTGGAAGCCCAGTCATAATGTTTTTATCATTCTCATTCTATTTTGACTATTTCAATGATATACCGGGACCCTCAAAATGTGACTTCCATATATCCAAGGATCGTAGCACTTTAGGATACTCAGAAACCTTATAACAGAATAGAAAGTTGTATTTCAAAAATAATGAAAGCTTATTTATCTGCTGGGGACTAGGCTATGTGCTTTTCAGTGCATTAACTCATTTAATCCCCCAAAGAACTTGGTGAGATAGGTACAGCTACTATTTTGCAAATAAAGAAACTGAGGCTTAGAAAGATTAAATAAACTGCTTAGAATTACCTAGGCTGTTAGGGACAGAACAAAGCATCAGATCGTGGTTTCTCTATCTCTGGAACCCCAGTTTCTAACTGGGTTAGTTCTGCCTCTCAGCGGATATAAGCCACACTGGGGACCACACTGGTTCACATGAGACCGGCCACCCTGGCTCTCAAGAGGCCCCTAGGATGAAGCGGGCCAGTAGAGGTTGCCTCAGATGGGAGGAAGTCCAGGCTGGCAGGTGATGAAGGAGAAGGAGAGGGATAAGGGTTCTGCAAGGGGACAGCTGATGCTGAAGTACCAGGACTCGGTAACAGGCACCATTTTTGTTCAGAGACTATTGAATGTGGCCAGTAGGTTGGGGGGCGGGCATTGAGAGCGTGGAGGTTACATAGTAAGGTAAACTGGCACCAGACTCAGAATTCTATTTCCTGAGCTGTAGGCTCAAAACTGTGGTGAGTAAAGCAGGGACCTGGGTGCTTGAGTGCTGGGAAGGAGGTGGCTGGCATGGCAGATGAGTACTGACAGCTGGGCAGTCATGACACTAAATTGGATAGACAATTGGGTAGACAGGAAACAAAGGGTGGTGGGAGATCAGTGGGTTAAGAGTGAATCACTCCAGAACTCCAACATTTCTCTTCATGCACCTGCTGTGTGACCTTTGCTAAGCACTTAACCTCTCTGAGCATCAGTATCTCATCTCTAAAATGGAAATGACTTCATGGAGGTGTTTTGAAAAATAAATAACGTAAGACTAAAAAGTGCCCAGCATAGTGCTTGTCATACGTTCTTTTTTATTATTTAATTTTATTTTTTAAAATTAAATTCTTTTAATTTTCTAGGTTCTTTTTTATTATTTAATTTTATTTTTCCAGCTTTATTGACATAATTGACATACAAATTGTGTAAATTTAAGATGCACAATGTGTTGATTTGATACACTTACATATTGAAAAATGATTGGCACCATAACATTAGCTAACACCTCTATCACATCACATAATTACTCTTTTTTGTGTGTGGTGAGAACATTTAAGATCTACTCTCTTAGCAGCTTTCAAGTACATAATGCAGTGTTATTAACTATAATCACCATGCTGTACATTATATCTCTCTCCAGACCTTATTTGTCTTATAACTAGAAGTCTGTACTCTTTGACCATCTCTTCATTTCCCTTACCCTCTGGTAACCACCATTCTACTCTTTTTCTATGAGTTTTAACAGTTTTAGATTCCACATATAAGTGATATTATACAGTATTTGTCTTTTTCTGTCTGACTTATTTCACTTAGCATAATGAAAATGCTTCTGCACAGAAAAAGAAGTAATCAGTACAATGAAAAGGCAACCTATGGAATGGGGGAAGTATTTGCAAATGATGTACCTCATACAGAGTTAATATTCAAAATATATAAATAACTCATACAACTCAATAGCAGAAAAGCAAACAATCTGGTTAAACATGGGCAGAAAGCTGAATAGACATTTTTGCAAAGAAGGCATACAGATGACCAACAAGTACATGAAAAGGTGCTCAACATCACTAATCATCAGGGAAATGCAAATTACAAACATAATGTACATCCCCTCACACTTCTTAGAATGGTTGTATTCAAAAAGACAAGAGATAAGTGCTGGTGAGAATGTGGAGAAAGGAAAGCCTTGTGCACTGTTGGAGCAGGTGTAAATTGGTGCAGACACTGTAGAAAACTGTATGGAGATGCCTCAGAGAACTATAAATATAACTACCATGTGAACCAGCAATTCCACTCCTGGGGATATATCCAGAGGAAATTAAATCAGTATCACAAAGGGATATCTGCATTCCCATGTTCATCGCATCATTATTTACAATAGCCAAGATAGAAAAACAACCTGGCTGTCCTTCCATGGTTGAATGGATAAAGAAGAAGTGGTGTATACATGCATATGCGATGGAGGATTATTCAGCTATGAGAAAGAGGCCAATCCTGTCATTGGCAACAATACGGATGGATCTTGAGGGCAGTACATTCTGATTCTATGAACATATACTACTTCTTCTGAAACTTTCTCTACATTGATTTCCTATGGCTTCTATAAAAAATTGCCTCACACTTATTGGCTTAAAAACAACACAAACTTATTATCTTAAAATTGTGAAGGTCAAAATTTCAATATGTGTCTTACCGACCAAAACGTAGATGTCAGCAGGGCTGTGTTCATTCTGAAGACTCTAGGGGACAATCTATATCCTTGCCTTTCCAGCTTCTAGAGTCTGCCCACATTCTGTGGCTCATGGCCTCTTCCTCCTTCTCCAAAGCCAGCATCATAACATCTTCAAATCTCTGGTTCTGCTTTTATCTTCACATCTCCTCTGATTCTGACCCTCCTGGCCTTCCTCTTATAAGGTACTTGTGATGACATTGAACTCATCTGGCTAATGCAGGATAATCTCCCTATCCCAACATCCTTAATTTCATCACATCTGCAAAGTTCTTTATTCCATGTAAGGTAACATATCTACAGTTCAAGATGGTTAGGACATAAACATTTTGGGGGTCATTTCTCTATTGACTCCATCCTGTAAGAACCAAATGATCCCAGAGATTCATGAGGGGTCAAGTCTCCAGACAGAACTGGACTGGAATCCACAGCAGAGAGAGGTGACGGGGTGAAGGGTGATTCTGGCATCACGCTTTGTAGGCAAGTGAGAACAGCTCTTACATTCTACACCTGAGAAAACAGAGACCAGTAAGGCATAGAGTTTCCTCTAAGGGTACAGGGAATGAGTTTGGGGTGACTTTCTTCATATTTAACACAAACATGATAAAACAGCAAACGTCCTTACTCCTTATTCATAAGCAAAAGTCACCTATGGCTCCTGCATAAAATTCTCCTGATCTCTTTTTTTCATGGCCTCAAGGCTCATTTGCACATTATCCTGTGTCTGTATTTATTTGTGTTTAATCTTAGCACTTGTCATTTCCTGAAGTGATATGGTTTTATCTGTTTGCTTTCTAAATTGCCTGCATCCTTTCAAACATTGCCTAGTTCAACAAATATATATTGGAAGGATGGATGGATGGATGGATGGTTGGATGGATGGATGGATGGGTGGAAGTGTGGGTAGATGGATAGATGAGTGGATGTCTAGGTACTGTGTTTAACAGGATGCTAACTGAGCATTTTACACACCATAACACGTGCAATCCCCACATCTCTGCAAGGTAAGTACTAGTATATCCCCACATTACAAATGAGGAAGGAGACTTTGAGAGACTACATGATGTGATCAAGGTCACAAACAAGGGCAGAGGTGGGATTAGAACCCAGGGAGTCTACTCTAGAGTCATGAAGAACTTCACCCACGGCAAAGTACTGGGCAGATCCTGGATTCAGAGCTGGCATTTCCACAGGGCAATTAGTGAGTGTGGTTACTCTCTGAGAGGGAGTATTCTTGAAACTTCCACTCTCCTGTCTGCTCTGCTTTCTTCACAGGCTTTTGATTTTAGTCAAATCCAATTTAGCAGTACAGGGAAGCTCTTGGGAAATCAGTTTATATGTGTAGATAGGCTCCATAGCCCAGAGCTTACCCACCTGCTGTTCATGACCACCTAGGAGACGATATGAAATCGAGGTTTGTGTGGATGGATGTTGGAGGAGGTAACAGGGCATGGTCCATGCATAGCTGAAACTGAGTCTGAGATTGACATACAGGAAAAAAAGGACATAAAAACACTCTGGATGTGAATTCACTATCAATGCTAACACACATTAAACATCTCCCCTTACACTGAGCTCTAGATTTACACATAGAAGTAGCTCTTAAACTCATCATCTCATTGAATTACTCTGAAATAATTTATGCATTAGAAGTTACTAGCCCCACTTAACAGAAAATAAAACTGAGGCTCAGGAAACCAGAGTAACATGTCTGTGCCACAAAGCTAGTAATTGCTATTCTGATTTGAACCCTGTTGTATCTTGGCACCAAGTACCTACTTACCCCATGTCATGGGCTGAGGGGTGGCCCCCATAAAATTATATCGATGACCTAATACCCAGAACCCATATGTATTACCTTATAATGCAAAACATATGAAAAAGTTAGGCTATAGAGAGAAGAAGTTTATCCTGGATTATCAGGTGAACCCTAAGTGCCATCACATATATCCTTAGAAGAGAAAGGCAGAGGGAGTTTCAAGACAAAAAAGGGAGACTATGTGACCTCAGAGGCAGAGATTGGAGTGATGTAGCCACAAGCCAAGGAATGCCAGGAGCCACCAGAAGCTGGAGGAGGCCGGGAATAGATGCTCCCCTGGAGCCTTTGGAGGGAGTGCTGCCCTACCAACACCTTGATTTCAGACTTCTGGCCTCCAGAACTGTGAGAAAATTAATTTCTATTGTTTTAAGCCTCCCAATTTGTAATAGTTTGTTACAACAGCCAGAAGAAACTAATACACCCCAAGGTTCCTCTGGCTTTAACTAACCTGGTTAATTTAGAATAGTTTGGGCTTTTATAATTAGAAATGATATATTTTAACAAAGAAGTTTTCAAATAGGGAACGCTTTTAGACATTTTTTTAAATCTTCATATAAAATACATACATAAGTACATATTTCCAAGGTCCATGAGTTTCATTAAAGTGAATTGTCAGTAAAGAGATTTCTAATTTATTTATTTATTTATTTATTTATTTATTTTTGGCTGTGTTAGGTCTTCTTTTCTGTGTGAGGGCTTTCTCTAGTCACAGTGAGTGGCGTCCACCCTTCAACGCAGTGCACGGGCCTCTCACTGTTGCGGCCTCTCTTGTTGGGGAGCACAGGCTCCAGACGCGCAGGCTCATGTGCGATCCTCCCAGACCAGGGCTCAAACCCGTGTCCCCTGCATTGGCAGGCAGACTCTCAACCACTGCACCACCAGGGAAGCCTCAAGAGATTTCTGATGTGTTAGCCAAGTGTGTTCTTCAAGATGAGATCAATGACTTCTGTAAACGTCATCCTCAAGACTGACTTATCCCTGTCTCAGCCACATGTCCCACAAATTATTCAGGTTCAGAGTTACTTTACAATGAGGGAGGGGTGTTGCTATTTATTGAGAGGACCACATTACAACCCAGGGAACTTCAAGGGCTTTTATGGAGAAACACTTCCCAAAGGACCCCAGATAAAGACTACAGATACTCATCTCCCCAAACTGAAACACAAGTACGGGCTTAATCTCCAGGTAGGGAGCACATGACAGCTCAGAATTTAATGCACCGTCAAACCTAATATGATGAGGAGTCATAGGATAGGTGGTAGATTCTGCAAGGAAATCAGGCAGCTACAGACATGGGAGTTAGAGCTCCCTTGAAGTTCTGCTCAGGGGAAATACCTAAACACATAAAACTCAAAGCCAACATCCAGCTTCTTTTATTCTACTAATTTGAAACAGTGGAGAGATAATTCAATTCACCCACAGAACTGAAGCCCTGCCTCCTAGCAGACTGGATAAAATTAATGATCCCCCCTGAATAAATAAAACTTAAACTGCTTTGGAAGGCCTGGTCAAAAAGGAACTTTGAAGAGCTCCTCAGATATTTGCCAAGTGCTAGAAGTCACAAGGAACTTAAAGAATGATGGTGACAGTGATGTAAAGATAATGGTGGTGGTGGTGATGGAATGAAGATGTTGGAGACTATGGTGGTGCTGATGATGTAAAATCATGAAGATGATGGTGGTAGTAATGTAAAGATGATTGAGATGACTATGGTTGTGACGTGAAGGTGCCGAAGATGAATTCTAAAAGTCTATTGTTTGTGATGACAGGGTTTTATTAGGTTTTTGGTTCAACTGAGACAAACCTATCTTGAATTATGTCCAGCTTTTGAATTGATGATTTTATCCAATAAGTACTTACTAAGTGCCAGCAAAATGCTAGGTATTATCCTAAGACTCGAAGAGCAAATTTTAATAAACTATTGTCTCCAGGAATTCAGAGTCTGGGAGTAAAGACTCAAGAGTAGCATGGAATTATACCAGAGTTTAGGAAGGGACCCAGTGCCCTGAGAGAGGGGTAGGACTTAGTAGAGAAGGGTGAAGCACACTTAAGTGAGCCTGGGTGTTGAAGGGAGTCTACAGCGAGGAGGTGCCATATGCCCTCTGCACCATAGAAGAGCTGCTCTTGCCATAGGGAAGAGCAGGTGAGACATGGAATGGAGAAAGATTATGCCCTGGTCTATCCATGTGGGCAGCAGAATAGAGAAATAAGAATGAGAGGTGTGTGTATGTGTGTGTGTGTGTGTGTGTACACGTGTATGTTGGGCATGGGAGAGAGGATGCTGAAAACCTAAAATAATTTAAATGGCTTATATATGGTTAAGTGGGATTCACGAGTCTGAGTTTTCTTAAACTTGGTTAATTGTTAGAATTCTTAGAATGTTTACATGAACAATAAATGGAATAGTGAATGAGTTAGGAAATAGCAAGGGTTCATGACTTTTTACAGCCTTGCCTGGCCTGGTGCCGAGCCTGATACATAGATAATCTCCTTGATGCCTCTCAGAACATCCTTATGAAGTTGATACTATTATTATCCCCATTTTAGAGATGAGGAAACTGAGGCACAGAGAATCACAGTGGCGCAACCAGATTCAGTTCCAGGCATTAAGTCTTAAGCTGCAAGGCTCTTAACCACTAGGCCCTACTGTTCAGAGATGCCTTTGTGGATGCATGGCTGTACAAATAAAGGGATCTGGGCCTGGGGGTGCCCTGGACACACAAAAGCGTCTGAGTTAAATATATGGGTTTGTCTCTGTGTCAGAAGCAAAATTCATTTTGGTTGTTTGTTAGCTTTTTCTCAGCCATTGTGTGTTAATATGTCCTCTGTCCTCTGGTGTTTAATAGCACTCTTTTTGTACATATTGCCTGGGCTCAGGGGTGCAGGGTAAATTGCTGGGGCTGGAAGTGAGGCTGTTTCTGGAGTCAGCAGGTGGAGACTGGAAGATGGCAGTACATTTCTTGCTTGCAAACTTGGGCTCCTCCCTGCATCTCTGACGTGGCTTCCTCCTTTACAATGTGCCTACTTTACAAGGATTAGCATATGTGAAATTCCTGGTGTCTTCCCCAGAGTATAATAGGTGTTTGATAAATAATGGTTGTTATTATTCCTATGTAAAATGTCTACCTGATGGGGATTTAATTATTCTCCTTCTCTCAAATGGACTTTCTCTCTTCTTGGAGCTTCTAACACCTTTAGGGCTTTAAAGCATACTTTGTTGCTGGTCCGTCCTTCTCCTGATAAATGGGTCACTTCTGTGAAGCCTGGTGCGCATCTCCATCTTGTGCTGCAATTCCAGAAAGTTCTCCGGCTTCCTTGATGCCTATTGAGCTTATTTTGGACAATGGAGACCTGGACATATGGGCACATGTTCCCTGGACTCTGCCCATTTGGGTCTTCCTGCTGGAGAAGCAGCTCTCTGACCCACCCCCCTGGCCTTCTAGCCCCTCTGCCATAGGGACAGCTATGACCTCTTTCCAGATAGTTCTGGCTGGTGTCCTTTCGTCCTCTGGTCTTGGCACAAATGTAGCCTCTCAATGAAGCATCCCCACAGCCCCCACCTCACCCCATCCCATACCTGGCACTTCCTACCGATAACACACTTTATTTTTCTCCAAGGGACTATCACCATCTAAAATGCGATGCATTATACTTTTGTAGTTTATTGCTGATGGCTTACTTAGTTTATTATCTTATTTATGTATAAGAGGGCATTCAACACCACATTTCCAGCACCTACAACTGCAGCTATCACCTAGTAGGTACTAAAATAATATTCCTCGACTGAAGCCTCTCACCCAGGAGGCCAAACATGCAGGTGATTTCCATAATTAACAACCTGACTCTGACTGATAGAATATTGACCTGAGTTATTCCTCCGGCAGCTGCCCTCGACAGCCTGACAATTACCTACAAGGACATATACTTGAATATCTCTTTCAATCACTATAAAAGCACTATTCGCTGAGTACCAGTCCCTTCAGAGGGAGTGAACACTTTGCCTAGCATCGTCATGTGAGAACACAGTGGAGTCTGGGTTATCTCTTAAACCAAAATGGCTCCAAAGTCTGTGTTTAGCCCACTGCTAGAGCAAGTTTCAAATTTATGCAACATCAAATTCTGATGTGATCCTTGTAATGAGCAGAGACTCCCAGGACCCAGCTGCGGGGATGGGGGGGTTCTGATGCCAGAGGTCTGAGGAGAGGCACAGAAGTTGTATCTTTCACAAGCATCCCCCAGCGGTTCCAACACATTTGGCCCAGAGATGTGGCTTTGAGAAACGCAGGCTCCACCCCACTGCCCATCTGTTAAAACAGCAGAAAAGAGTATAACTGGGGTCTCCATTCAATGCAGGTAGCCATTTGTGGTTTTCTATGTGTGTGAGAGAGAGGAGGGAAGGGGCAGAGTGAACAGGGAAGGCAGAATTGACTGGGGGGATTTTATTATTTTATTCCTCCCCACCCCCCAGGTATTTATAGCTCATACGATGCCCCAAAGAGACCCCTTGACTCGAAACTCATAAAATGCCTACTTGGGAGTCAGGCTGTAATTTACTTTTCTAAAGATGCCTCAATTACATCCAAGGAAAAGCCTGGTTACATTTTTAAAACTCAGGAGCAGCAGCTTTTAAATTTATTCAAACTAATGAGCACGTATAAATCTGGCGAATGCTAATTCATGGGAGTTGGTTGTGGCAGTGGGAGAAACACAACAAGAGTGTCACTGCCAGAGAACAAAGTGAGTGGGTGACGTGAGTGACAGTAAAGATTTCTTTTAACATCACTAAAAGGCGGCTGAAGTGACAGGTAAGAGGACAGATGCGGAATTCTGCAGCCCTCAGAGAATTTGTGTACTATCAAGAAGGGACACGTTGACTTGATACCAACTTAATAAGTTCAGCAGAGGATAAGAGCAGGGGATGGGGGGCTGCTCTGATGGCGAAAGGGCAGCCACTCCCGCTTCCTCGGGAGGCAGGGGACACAGATCACACAGCCTGGAGGATGCGACTCACCATTGAGCTACAGGCCTCTGTCCTCCCCACACCCCGCTCTTGCAGATTTCACGGGATTCAGGCACATGGTTTTAATCTGTTTCCATAGATCTCCAAAATAAACTTAGCATCCTCTGGAGAGAGTTTCCACTTCGGATCATCTTGAAGGGAATGAAATCTTAAATCAAACCCCATCAGCGTACACCTGGATTTCAAGAGAGTCATTCTCCAATCAAATCTTCAGGTTTCTGAAGTTGGAAGCCTCTAGCTCAGGGAGAAATCAGTGGGAGGCCAAGCTTTGAAACCTTAATAAGCATGGCTTTGTGACCTGCCATTGTGCTTTCTGGGGGTCAGGGGTGTCTGAATGGAGCACAAACGCTAAAGCAGCTCAAGCCTCCTCACTGATTTCTTTCTGTCAGAGGTGGGCCCCTTCTCTGACCTGTGTGCTGTTCATGTTTATGTGGACTCAGGGCCCACCCTGAGCTGAGTGCATCCCTGCTTACCTCTCCAGCCTTTGACCGACCCTCTTTTGCCCGCATGCCTCCTGAGTGTCAGCTATGTGAACCTAGTCACCCACCGTATGTTACGGGCTGAATTGCTTTCCTTTTAATTCATAGATTGAAGCTCTAACCTCCAATATGACTGTATTTGGTGATAAGACCTTAAAAAAAATTTAGGTGAGATGTTGTCGTAATGGTGGATCCCTGAACTGTTGGGACCCGTGTCCTTATAAGAAGAGGAAGAGACACCAGAGCTCGCTCTCTCTCTCTGCAAACACAGAGGAAGAGACTTGTGAAGACACAGGGAGAAGGAGGGCCGTCTGCAAGCCAGGAAGTGAGTTCTCACCAGAAACCAACCCTGCGGACATCTTGTTTGTGAACTTCCAGCTTCGAAAACGTGAGGAAATAAATGTTTGTTGTTTAAGGTACTCAGATTATGGTACTTTATTACAATAGCTCCAGCTGACTAATACACTATTCTCTGAAAGATTCTGTGCTTTGAGCCCGGTGTCTGTTCTCTCTCTCTGGAATGCCTTTCTCATATCACCCACTTGATGATTAAATGGTCCTCAGCCCAAGTACCTGGCAGGTCCTCCTGGATTTTCCTAGATTGGAAAGGCTGTCCCTGTTCTATGCTTACTTAACATCCCATGCCCTTTCTCTTGTAACGTTGAGCACACAGCCTTGAAAATATGACTTTACCTGATTTTCCCCACAACTAATTTCTAAATACCTGGAGACCGTCGGCTTGGACTTACATCTTGGTGTTTGCAGAGCTTATCTCAGTGTCTGTCTAGGATCTCTTCACTGCTTGCAGAGTAGATTGATGGACAGAAAGAGGAAATGGATAGATAAACAGCTAGATGGACAGATGGGCGGATCAATGGATGGATGGATACATGGATGGAAGGATGGGTGACTGAGTGGCTGGCTCTCTGATTGGCTACATAGATGAGAGTTTATTACCTTTCCTAATCAGGAGCTCCCCGCAGTGCAGAGGACAAGGTAAAGTTTGAGGTTGGGACACCAGAATGTAGTTTCTCAATGCACACCACTCTTTTCACCAAACCTTTGTATCTAAAATTCCCTTAATTGTTCCCTCACTGTTCATTCCACTGGCTGCTGAATCTCTGCAGTACTGGATGGATTTTCCTAAATCTTTGCCTATGAGTTGACTGGACTCTTTCTTTATACTGTACTTTGTCACATCCCATTGGGGAGCTGATTTCATTTCAAAGCAGAGCCTGCAGAATAATGTGGTGTAATAATAATTATGGACCAGACATTTTGACAGACTACCATCTCATTTAATCCTCACAAATAAATTCCTGAAAGTTGATATCATTAACATCATGTTATGGCTGAAAACTGAGAGGTTCAGCCAAATGAGGGCAAAGACAAGATTCAAAGTGCATCTCTCTGTAGCATCAGTTCAAAACCACAAGTTGAATGAGCAGCCGTGCTGCCTAGTGTCTTGAAAGATGGACACCCAATGCTATCTGGAATTGCACCTGCATTTTCTGCAAGAAGAATTGGACTGGGAGACATATTTCTCTTTGAAATAATTTTACTGGGGGAAATTTCCGACTGTGCTGAAAGCTGACCTCTTGGACAAACACACTGTCATAAAAACGTGCTATTTGCTACGAGTGCATTGAGAGTTTTAAATCATCAAACTAAAGTACCCCAGGCTCTGATAGTAAAATTTTCATTCAAAGAAGGACTCAGTTTCACAACATAATAAATTATATATGACAGGGACATATAAAACATTTAAAGATATACAGAATTTCTCTGCATTTGTGTCCAGTGGGAAGAGTTCAGCTCTTGAAGTACTTCCTTTTTTTTAATGTCAATCCTGCCTATTCATAGGAAGAAAAGACACTCATCTTTCCTCCCCCTTAAAATGAGCAGCAACAAAACAAGTGGCCTATCTCTTACATCTTAAAGTTGAGACTTTATGTTTTACTTTTGTTTTCTTTTTTTTTCAAGTGTGTGTTGGGATGAAGCCATGCCACGGTGGATACCAAGTAGTTAGAGAGACTATAAGCAGAGCATTGGGTGACCTCTGATGCCAGAATAATTAAAAATAAACAGCACAGACACATACCAGGCAGGCTTGAGGGAGCTTTCCAAGACAGGTCAAGATGAAGTTTGAGGGATATTGGTAAAGAGTGGAGCTTATACAAATAAAAGCTGCAACTACTGGAACCACTTTTTTAAGGTACTGAGTTTAGAGAGACACCTAGTGAAATAATTGAAACAAGAAATTCCTAGATACAGTTTTACAAGCACAGTAGCTGCTTAATACGTGATACATTTCTTTGCTTTTCTGAACTGAAAGATGATCTTCATGTAATGCTAAGACACAGTGTGTATTAGTCAGCAATTGTTGCATTCATGCTGTATAACAAACTACCCCCAAATTCAGTAGCTTACAACTACACTCTCTCACTTATGGGTCCACAGGTCATCGGCAGTTTGGCTGAACTAGGCTGGCCTCAGCTGAGCAGCTCTGATTCCAGATGCTGGTCAGCTGGACTTGCACCCAGACTGACCATCAGAGTCAAATCTGCACCATGTGTTTCCTTCTTCTCTTTGGACTGGAACTGTTTGAGGCATGCTCTGCTCATGGCAAATGGTAGGAATCCCAGAGTGTCAACAAAAACAGGCACTGTCTCTTGAGGTCTTGGTTTGGAACAGGCTCACTCTCCTCCTGCCATATTCCATTGGCCTAAGCAAGTCACATGGTTGAGTGGGATATCAGTGGGGCAGGGAAATACCTCTTTGGTAGGTGGTTTTGAAAAGTCACATGATAAAAGGCATGAATATATAACTTAAATACAGGAAGATCGTGAAGAATTGCAAATAATCGTTTTCTCGACTTCTCCTGGGTTTGATCTCTGCCCTTGGTCTTAACCTTCTGTGAATATTTGAGGAAATCATTTCTCTCTTCCAGTCCAGTGGTGACCAGAGCTCAGTCCCAGATCAACAGCAGCACCCTCACCTTGGAATCTGTTAGACATGCAGACTCTCATGCCCCACCCAGACCTACTGAATCAGAAACCAAACCTCAGGTAGTGAAAGTAAGTCACCTAAGCACACAGAGCGTTAAGGGATGGTCTTACTCTAAGGCCTCTTTCTTTTCACCATATTTCCCTGTCAACCAGGAAGAACAGAGAGAGGAGAAACAGGTAAGTGGAATTGATTAGAAATATTTTTTAGGGCTTCCCTGGTGGCGCAGTGGTTGAGAGTCTGCCTGCTGATGCATGGGACACGGGTTCGTGCCCCGGTCCGGGAAGATCCCACATGCCGTGGAGCATGGGCCCGTGAGCCATGGCCACTGAGCCTGCGCGTCTGGAGCCTGTGCTCCACAACGGGAGAGGTCACAGCAGTGAGAGGCCCGCATACCGCAAAAAAAAAAAAAGAAATATTTTTTAAGTGAAAATGAGAGTTAAAAACACTTCCCAAGTATGCAGACAGATTCATTCATGTCCCTCTCACCTCCTGCCAAGCCCACCCACATTCCAGCAAAGGCATTTGGTTAATAACCCTTTGTGCAGAAACCTGATCCAAACCTTCAGTTCGCTTCACTGTGATTGAATCTATTTTTATTTTCTGAAATCCCATCAGTTTTACAGGTGACTTCCAGGCCTGCCCAGCCTTGGAAGGGGAATGGGAGGTCTCCATGCAGGTAAAAGCCCCTTGTCTTCGTATAGAGCTTGAGCCTGAGGGACCACCCACAGCCAGAACACTCAGGGGTGACAGCTCCCGGGAACACTGGTGAGTGCCGAAAACATGTGGGGCACAGGCAACCTTGTGAATTGGACAGAGATCCTCATGTAATTACATGGGAGCCCAGTGGATGAGGGAGGGCGGCGCTCACAGTGCCAGAGCCAGGTGGAGGGGCTCGAACTGAGGGCCAAGAGTCTGGTTCTGGTACAAACTCTGACCCTCGTGAGCTCTGTGATGCTAGACGATGTACCTAGCCTTCAGGGGGCTCATTTACCAATGTTGGTAATTTGTATATTATATCGTATTGTATTATGTTATATTATTTATTATATCACATTACATGTTATCATGTTAATATAGAAATATATCATTAGTACAATGTGATGCAACATATATCACATGTGTACCATATGTACACATCTTATCTGTTAATATAATAATATATAATACTTTAATAAATACAACTATATCATCTTATACCATAATATCTCAAATGAATATAATATACATATATATTTTGTTGTGTTATGGTAAATTATAAATATATTAATATAATACAGCTATACTATATCATATACATTATGTATTTTAAATATGAATACCTACATTGTACATGATATATGTGATAATGATGTATTATAATATAGTATTGAATAATTATATAGTTAATATAATCTATATAATGATATATGTGATCTATAGTATATGTTATTGTATTATATTATTATTGTTATCATCCTTATTAATACTATGATTGCCATGTACTCAGTTTGTTTAGAGCTGGGTTTCCCATTCGTGTTTCTCCAACTCCAGAATATGTGAACACCGATCCCAAGCAATCCCAGCTTCTGTGAATAAAGGGGCTTAAAACAAGACGTACGTCCATATCTGCAGCTGTATGAGGTAGGAGAAAAACGTCCAAGATACTGTAAGCTCTGGGATCATGCAAATCCGAATTGGAATCAGCTCTGTCACTTAGCTCTGGGCCAGACCCCTCCTAAAGCCTCAGTTTCCTCATCTATACATGGTGATCCTTCAAATATTTCAGTAAGTGCAGTGATGATGCACGTTCCCGCAACCGGCATACCCTTGGGACATAACAAGCATCAAAACAGATGTGAACATGTCTTAGGTGTGTGCAAGAGGGTCTGGGGTCAGACACTGTTGCATGTGAGTTTCAGGTTCCAATTCAGCAGCTGGGAACCCTCAGGCAAGTTTCATAAACTGAGACTCTCCTAATCTGTATAAAGAGGATATTCGCCTCTGCCTCTTGGTGTTATTGGGAGGCTGACTGTGACAAAGCTTGAGAAGCACTTGGTTGATCCCAGGACATGGGGATTTGTTTATGAGAGTGGCCCTGCTCTCCTTCTGGAACTAGGACAGTTTACACTGGGGATGGCAGGGAAATGACCACACAGCCTTGATTTGACACTCAAAAATCAAGACTCATCCTCTTGTCCATTTCCTGGATTGCCCAGGCTAAATGTGCACATCCTGGGAAGGTAGGGTGGGTGTCTGCTGAAGGGATTTTCTGTTGCAAGATTCCAGGAAGGGCAAGGAGCTGCAGCATGTAAGCCTGTGGGCAGCTCTCCACACACCCTCACCACTCTCACATCTCAGCATACTCGGTCACCCACAATGCCCCCCAACTGAAAGCCCAACCAGCAGGCTCCACCCATTGAAACCCTATGGATCCAGCAAGGCTTGTCTCCAGTGACCCTTGTCCTCTGCTCATTCATTTGCCAAACATTTCTTGTTCACTGTCTCCTCACTGGCAGTCTCTCGATTCCCCAGACAGGATGGTGGTTTGCCTTTTGACCTTCTCATAGACTTGTCACACAACCTTATAAGGACGTTTTCTTGAGGCATTCAATTCTGCATGGCTAGTATATAGTGGGGGCCTGGCTAAAGAAACATTGCCAGACAGAAAAGATTTCTGCTGTCAACGGGCTTGAAATTTATTCTATGCTTGTGTAATTAGAAGCAAAATATAATAGTCACTAGCCACCTGTGGCTACTTAAATTCAAATTAGTTAAAATGAAATAAGATTAAAAATACAAATGCTCAGTCTCACTGGTCACATTTTAAGTGCTCAATGGCCACAAATGGCTATTGGTTATTGTATCACAAGGTACAGACAACACATGTCTATCTTTGCAGAATATCAGAATATTCCACTGGGCATCAGTTCTCAAAATCCTCTGTCTCCCTGGAACCTCTGTTATTCCCTTTCCCTCTGTCCATTCTCTTTAAAAAACCTAACCAATTATTTGTATACTTATTTGTTTAATGGTGGTTCCCCCCAGATAGACTGGTAGCTCCTTAGGAGTAAGGATTATGTTTACTTCTTTCACCACTTCAACCCCAACACTTAGAACAGGACTGGCACACAGGAGGCACTGAAAACATAGTATTGAAATGAATGCCTAGAAGGTTGAGTCACTATATCCCATTGATTTGACTTTCAAGGCTTTGTATACATTACATTGATCTTCCATTTGGTGGTATGAATCCATTAGATTGTCATAGCTCTTCAAGGACACCACCTCCCATCTCTTCAGCTGTATCCTTCTCCCACTGATACTCTGTTGACACCCCTGCTCTGGCCACATGGATCTAGCCAGGTCTTGCTTCTCTCTTCTCTGTCTTTGCTCATTTAGGGTCTCAGTTCACCCCGAGACTTCCTCCTGTATCCATGTCTGCATGATTAAATCTGACCCAGACTTCAAGTCTTCTCCAGGAAGACTTCCTAATCTAATGCCTCCCTCGTGTCTCCTCACCTTCTTCCCCCCAAAAGAAATTAGAAACGACCTCCTTCAGCTTTGAATTTTCTTGTTTTTTAAACTCTGCGACTCTCAGGAAACTTCTCATCTGTTGCCTTGTCCATGCCTGTTTGTGTCCATTTTTGTTCACATTTCTTACCCACTATTTGAGAGCAGGATTTATATCTAGTTTAAAACCATGTTCCGAGTCGCTGAGAAAAGTACTTAACACACAGCAGATGCTTAAAAATATTATTTGAATGAACATGAGTAAATAAATGATTACTTTTTAAAGCTATGATTCTACAATTTTTCTATTTATAAATGATGGTTGCCACTAAAGAGTTTAATTCTCCTGTGGTTTACTTCATGACTTTTTTATTTTTCAAAAAATTCATGTTAAACTGTAAAGCATAAAGCTCTAGAGCACATGTAATTTGTAAAATCAAATTCTAAAATTAAGAATTTATTACAGACAATGGTTCAAGGACCTAGGGCTTGATGAAGCAAATTTCCTAAATTGGAATATTTCTTGGGAATGAAGTCACATTCATTTTGATTTTGCAACAAAGTAAATTAATTAAAGTAAGAAAAATGTGAACCATTAGTGTAATTTATTGGTATTTTATATCCATATTAAAATGTATATTTTTAGACCAATATTTACATAAAGAAGCTACAAAAAGAGGACTACCCCTCCACCCCCCCATTACCCCTTTGTAGACTATATTCCAGAAGAATGACAAGATTTTTCTGTGCTTAAGGATGGAAAAGTCTGTGTATCCACTGTCACATGCAATGCTCACATCCGTCCTACAGTTGGGGACCTTTATTTATCCTGTTGCATGTTGGCTCCACAACCTGTTACACAGCCTTTACAAGAAAATTCTAAGTCTACTGCTTACTGTAGTAATGGAGAACCTGGAAAGAGTTTAGGCAGTGCTGGTAAGGTGGGAAGGCAAGGTTGGAATTGATTTAGGGTTATAAATCCTGGTTAAGCAGGTCTTCCTATGCAGAGTTTTGAATGGTATTTGGTAAGGATCTGATACAACTGTCCAGACTAGATGGAAAAAGCAAAGTAAGGATTTTTGAAGCAAGAGATTAAAATGATGTTTGAAGTAAATTATCTGCTGCTGTTTTATCTGGAAGAAGAGTTGGTGGCTCTTTCAAGAAGCCGCTGCAGTGAACAATCAAAGAATCAAGCCATTTCCCTGGAGAAGACTCTGCTGGAAGAGCAAAGTCATGCTAACCAAGTCCATGGAAGAGTAAAAGCACGCTAGTGTGGACTGTAAATTTGGTCAAGAGAGAGAGTTTCAGACCTCGGCGGTCTGATCCACCTGTGTGTGGATGCATGTTTTCCAAAATCAAGCATCAGGGGACAGAGGAGAAACTTGGCTTCTTGAAATAGGATACTGTTTCCTTTTTCCATATGGCCACATACTTTTAAAAGGAGCGCCTGCCTTGTTCTTGAACTCCAGAATGTGAATTAAAGACCCATCCCCATCCACAGGGAGCCCACCCCCATGAGGAAAGGAGGGTTTCAGAGAGCTGGGTTTTTTCCTCCCGTCTTTAACAGTATATGCAAAATAAAACTTTAATTTGAGTGCTTTTTTGAAGATCTCCTGTTGATTTCTGATCTACTAAAGTGTTATATAAGTAGAGATATAAATACACATTGATCAATATTTTATTCAGTTGTCTGGCCCCCTTTGAGCCACCTTCCAGGCAGGTGGCTATTGAGTGTTCAGAATTGTAAATGTAGCTAGTACTTAGTGACTTCATTTTATTCCATTGAAATACTGAAGGCACGTGGAAAGGTGCTATTCTCTCTCGGGCAAGTAATCCGTGGGATGAATGCTAGATTGTGGATGACGGCTAATGGAGCATGTTAATAACATAGCAGGTTAACAGGCCGGTTACTTGTAAGGAGGTTGCCAGAGCTGGGAAGGCAAAGCCCTGGTAGAAATGATTCCCTTCGTGTTCATACTTGGAAACGTTTTCTTCCTTCCCCCAGCACAAATGAAGCATCGTGTTCTTGTCCATCCCAATAACAACACAGCAGGGAACACACAACCTTGCCTTCTCCTGCTTTGCAGCTCCTGCCTTTTTACACTCTACATTCTTCTTGTTTGCAAGTTGTATTAAACTCTTTCCTCCTTTCGATACAAAGAATAAGATATTCTTCTATGAGTTTCGATCACTCATGCTTTAGAAAAGCATGAGAAACAGAATTCTAGATTATGAATGTCAGCAAAGCACGGAGATAAAGTCCACCAGAGGAGATGTCTGGAGCGGAGGCAGGCCTGGGAGGCCCATCCAGCCTCAAGAGCTCTGCATGCCATAATGATGACAAGGTCTCTGTCTGAACAACTCTTTCCTACCCCATGCTGTCCTAATGCTCTTGAGTGTGAATTAAAGACCCCTCCCTGTCCGTAGGAAGCCCACTCCCAGGAGGAAAGGACGGGTGTAGGAAGCTGTTTTTCCCTGTCTATATCAGTATGTATGGATTTACCTGGATTTACATACATCTGGATACGACTATAACACAACATGTTCTGGATAAATCTGGATTTGAAGAAATATCATATGATCTGTTTTTTAGTATTTTCCTCTAACTTCTTGGTGTTTTGAGAAACCACTTGTATCTATATCTGAACCATATTCCTACCTATACCTGTACGTCTACCCGTGTCTATCTATATAATGTGACAATTAGGTAAATCCTGAAAATGAGCCTGGTGGATAAAATCACGAGCCCCATGAACTGGATTCAGAAGATGCTGGTTTGAGTGCCAGCTCTGCCACGGGCCAGCTGACTGACCTCAGGCAACATAGGAACTCTCCCTTGGCCTCAGTCAGCTCATCTGAAGAATGAATCTAAACAGTCCTGTCTAACAGGGATGTTGTATCCAATGTAGCATGTACATTAAAAGACTTTGTAAATGGTAAAACTGAGACGGCAGCGTAATCAACATTATATACCAACAGTGGATGTATCTGAGTCATGGGATTATGTCTCATTTTAAGCTTATTTTTTACAGGTCATTTTGTCCCAATGAACATGCTTTTCTCTCCCCAGGAACAAATGCCTTAAGACGAGAAGTGTGTAAGTTTGTGTGCAGGTGTATGTGTGTGTATGTGTGTATTATGTGTGCATGTCTTTGTGTTTCTCTGTGTGTATGTGTGAATATGTGTATATGCATGCATGTATGTGTGCATTGTGCACATGTCTGTGCACATTAAGTGTGCATGTCTTTGTGTGTGTGCCTGTGCATGTACGTACATATGTGTATATGTGTATAAAGGAAAATTTAGTGATGGTACAATCCTTCCAACTACTTTATTTTATCCATATTAACTCTTTAATATTTATCACTAGATGGCATGTCTGTAGACCACACAACCCATAGGAGACAGCTGATCCTTACCCACTGGAGGCACCATCTTCCCAGTAACATGAAGCCATGGAAGAGACCTGCACAGACAAGCAGGCTTGGGGTTTTAGGCAAAGAATTCTGGGAATTAGGTAGATGGACTCTGGATGGGCTGATCCCATTGACCCCAGGAAATCCTCACCTTGAGGGAATGGTTAAGGCTGGAAGAGGGCTCAGGAGGACCCTCTAAAGCACAGGGTCCAAAGCTGGGGCCTGACACTATCTGGGGGTGACCCTATCCTGGTGTCTACTATGGTCCCTGCCTGAGATGCACCCAATAAACTTTGGCTAAATAAATGAAGGGATAAAGTGGATCACCAGGTGGTCTTCATGGTTTTAAGAATGACTTAAAAACTAAAGGTGAAAACATCTGTAAGTGTCTCTATGCTTATTCTGGAGTTAAGAAAACTGAAGTTTGGAGATGTTCTGGGATTTGCTAATTGCCACACGTCCCATTTTAAGTGGCACTGTTAGCTTTAGAAACCAGGTCTCCTGTCTTCTCTAAGGATGCCTTTCCTTTTGCATTAATTCTATATTCAGTTTTAATTAACTTGCCTTCCTTCAAACAAATATCAATCACGATATATGGATATATGGCCATATTCAACAATCACTCTACAGTAAGAGGTGTGTGTGTGTTCTAATTTGAATTTAATCACATAGGATTTGAGGAGGGGTGATAGGCAGAAATCTCCATGTTGAGAAATTTGGTAGAATTAAGGAGAAAAAAAAAAAACCCAAGACACCTTTGAATGCTTTTTCTTTGGCTTCATAAGTTATGAGGGATGAGTGGATCTTGGAAGGAAACAGTTTGTCACACTCAGCGTCGTAGGACAGATATTTATCAACTGATACACTGCAGCCTTGTAGAATGAAAGCAGGAGCTATAAACTGTGCAGAGAGAAGGGTGCAAACTGTTGCATTCTCTGCATTCATTGAAGATGACATGAAAAAGTTGTTTGGATGGTTTATTATGTGTGGAAGGGTCGTAAAATCCAGGCTGAGCCACCAGGAGTAAAGTGCGGTCAGAGATAAGGATGAGCGTGAAGAAGGGGATGCTGCAATGAAACTCGAAAACCTCTCTTTATAGACACATTAAAAGTCATGCTCAAACCAACAGAATGAATAGGAAGCCTCATTGTATCACGATCCCGCAGCTATGAACACATATCCCTGGAAACTAAGATCTGGAGTGTTTGCTCTCTCTCTCTCATTTATGGAGTCATGGTATGTCAAGTCAATTTAAATACTATGTAAATGTCAGATAGACATTTATTTATTCATTTGACAAATAATTATTAAGTGCCACTTATATGCCAAGCTTTGTACTAGGGGGTGGATATGTAATGATGTAAAAGACATGGTCCCCATTCTGGAGGAGCTGTAGAATGTGGGAGAACAAGGAGTGACCAGGATGGCAGAAGAACAGAGAGAAGGAGTCCCTGACTTGATATTTTTAGTTTGGAGTGGGATAATCAGCTTGTCAGAAGTTCTATGCACACTTTCTACTTATAATTATTATTAGGGTCATACAAGCTTATGAAAGCAAGTTTTCAACATTCAGAAAAGTGAGAAGAAAAACAAAAACACCCTTACCAGTCAGAAACAATAGATCATCTTGTATTTCTTTCTGATCTCTTATTTATACATATATTTGGACATTGTTGGTGTTTCTTGTTATTTGGGCTTAGTATAAGCCTTGTATTTGTTATATTAGTGGCTCAGTAACATTATATTTATGGTTTTAAAACATTCTATCATATTTGGGCTGCTGTATATTGAGATGAGGGGGAGGGACATTGGCAAAACTCAAGTGCCTGGGTACAACCTCCCCACCCCAACCAGTTTATTCAGAGTCTCTTGGATGGAATACAATTCTCAGTATTTTTTAGTTCCTTTGAGACTGATGTGCAACCAGTACTAAGAAACCATGAATAAATTGATTTTTCTTTACTTGACAATTGAATTTTCCCAATTTTTTTTAATGATAAATAATCCTGTAATGAACATCTTGGTGTTAAGGTGTCAGCATTCTGCACTATTTCCTCAGCATTGCATCTGAGCAATGGGATTAGTGCACCCAAAGATGCACCTGTCTTCATATACCACTATTCCTTCTCATTCCTCACAAGGAACCACACAATTAGTAGGGAGTATAACCATCTAACAAATGGACAAACTAAGCCTCAGAAAGTTTAAGTCATTGGCTCTATCCAACTCCAAAGAACCTGGCCTTTCCACCATCTCTGTGTTGACTTATTAGACAATTCTTCTAAAATTTTATATCTGTTTTATTCCTGGTGCAACTCTGGGCTTCTCAGGCCAATAGCCTCCAGAAGAAACATGGGTAAGGAATCTGTATCTTAATGACTTTTACAATCTGGTAGGACTGCATGCATTCAGAGAGATATGGAAGATTATGACATGGTTTTGTCATCACAGACAGTGATTGACTAACAGACAACTATATCTATAATCTAGTTATCATCAGAAAGAAAAAGATAAGAATAAAAATGAAAATCCAGTTCATCACTTTATTATTACATCTAGTTTATCAATGAAAAAATTGCAGTTAAGAAATTAAAGTAACTTCTTTTTTTCCCCAAGTTGATATGGTAGGATCTGGCTCCCAAACCAGGAGTTGTTTTACTCTTCTTTGATCTGAAAAAAAAAAACAAAAAAATTATTGGGAAGGTTGTTAAAAATGTAGAATGCACCAAAGATTCTGATTCCACAGCCCCAAAGTCCTAGGAATCTGTATTTTAAAATACATAACTCAGGGACTCTGATACAGAAGCTCTGTGGGTCTCCTTCACCAGGTTGCCTCTCCTTACATTCCTCTGCTTTCAGATGTGTGGTCTCCATGGAAGGAGTTTCTCAAATCTCCTTTCAAGATAGAACCTTCTGCAAGGGTTGTAATGAGCTGTCATACTCCAGTTGCCACACCTTCTGGGTCTAGGATCCTGTGTGGTGCTCGCGCCAAAGCAATCTCTCTCTCTCAGTCTCTTTCAGCCAAAGACCAGAAGTTCCACTGAGGACTTTAGAACTGGGGAATTTTAGCTTCTAACAGATCACCACTAATGAGGAATCTTTGCTCAGGGCCCCGCATCAGCCTGGGCAAGACTTTCTCAGTGCTGTACTGCATTCTGAGGAGTTTTCTCAGCCCACCCTCCTTCCTGCCCTCTCTCCTTTTGCAGAAGTCTGACCCGCATCTGGGCCGGAAAGCTCCCCCCTCCCACTCTAGCTCTGGCTTCTTCTCACCTTCATCATTCACAGGCATTTCTCCTGATTTGTCTCTCACAGTTTAGATTCCATTTTGTGCACTTCCTGGAGGACTCTCGGACTAACACACAGTGCTCCCAGGAAAGTAAAAGAAAGAAGCCCCAAACCAGTGGTGGGCTGGAAGCAACACACACCTAAAATGGCAACAGTTGAGTGCAACTCTTACCAAATCTGTGTTGAGTGACACCCCACTGACAGCTTGAAACACTACAGAAATCAGCAAATGCTGCAGATCAAGACTATGTTTTCTTCCTCCAGGAGCCCCTGTTGTTCAAGGTTTCCTAGCACATGACTGTCCCCAATGTCACAGCAGCTAGGATTCTTAGACATTCTGGTCCACATATGATATTTCCCTGCTTCCAAGGGGTAGCCATGCATACAGCCACAGCCTGTCCTCCTGTTACTAATCTCCCACTGACTTTTCTCCTGATAAAACCCCTGTGGCTTCATGTCCCAAGAGTTCATCATGTAAACACTTGTCTCCACCTGCTTGCTGGTAGAGTTTCTCTGTTCAAGTGCTTCTTGTCATCACTACAAGCTCAAAATTCTCTAGTAACCCAGCAACACTCGATCATTTTGTAATCAGTAAGAAATTGTACTGGCAAGAAGACAATAAGTCAAACTCAAAATTATATGCTCTGAGTGTAACCCCCCCTCCCTGTTTGTTTTTCCCTCCGGCCAAGCACATCTCAAAACATTGGAAGAGACCATTTGTATTCATAATGAACAAAAATGCCCAGAAATCCATGGTTTAGTTACATCTTGGTGTGAGATGAAAAGAATCAACAGCCAAAGGAGTGAGATTGGCCTAAATAAATAAATAAATAAATGCACACATGGATTGCTTTCAATAAAGAACATTCCCTCTAGACATGGGGAGAGGAAGAAAAGTGTCCTCAGAGGTGTTGATATAAATGCAAACAAAAAATTATACCAGAGGATTTTAACTTGTGTTTTATTTGCGAAATGTGGGCATCGGTTTTCTTAACTGCAGACTAAGTTTTATACCATTATCAGAGTCCTGTTTGTGGGCTCAGTAACATTACGTGTGTGTGTTTGTGTGTGTGATGTGTTTCCTATGTGTGTTTGCGTATGTGTGCATATATGGGTATGTGTGTGCATTCTCTGTGTGTCATGTGTGTCTATATGTGTGTCTGTGTGTGTGCATAGTACTAAGGCACCTGGTCAGTGTTTGATAAAAGCGAATCTATTTCCTCCTTCTTTTTTAGTTATTAGAGTCTATGGAGAAAAAGGCACCCACATTGCCATGCTGAATGCATTCATTATTAAAGAAGAGAGATTGTTTTCTGGTGTTTCTGTAAGCGAACGTTAATGAATTAAATGTTGAAATAAATAAAACAGGCAGTCAAAAAGACAAGGCAGAACTCATAGTAGACAAAGCTCTATTAAACTTTGCACAACTGGAGGGTGGCCATGAGGGAAGTAAGGACCAGGGAACTGTTTGGGAGTTGGGGAATCAATTACACTGGGAAATGCAAGATGACTCAGAGTGTGCAGGACACCTCCCAGGGCACCTGTGCAAGTGTGCCATTACAGAGAAACTAGTTTTATAAACAGTAAAGATTTTCCAAGTACTCTCTCTAACTTAGTGCTACAGAATCCACATGAGCTGGGCACAAACATTGAAGAAGATCAAAGTGGTACACGGCTTCCTGGATTTAGTGTCTTCCATCAAAATCGAGTTAGGACAGGGGAGTGAGGATGGAGAGTCTTCCTGACAAATTGCCTTGGATTTATTTTTCTTCATTTATATTACATTACATAGGATTGGAATGCAACTCAATGGATGGACAGCATAATAGTCTGCATGTTTAATACGATGTCTGCTACAGGCAAAATAGTACCAGATAAAGCATTCATATCTTAATGATAGGTAAATAATCCTTTAGTGTCACCAATGAACATGCAACTAGCAGGCATTCTCTACTTATGAAAACACCTTTATATTTGTACCCCATTACAGCAGAGATATTGCTACTTTGGTAGCTATATTCCTACACTGATAGAATAAACAATTCACACACACACACACACACACACACAGACCAGCAAAATAATGGTGGTATAGTCATACAATAATAGCTCCCTGCTAGAAGCTAGAGAATTTCCTCCTCATTTTTCTAATATAAAAGAAACAGCTCTGCATACTAGAAAGAATTCTTGAGACCAGGGTTCAAATCTCAGGTGCTCTCCTGACTAGCTGTGTGACCAGGAACATTGTTTTGCAAACTATGATGTGCTCATGAATCACCCAGGGATCCTGTTAAACTTCAGGTTCTGTTTCTCTAGGTCTAGAGGGGAGGGTGCCTGAGGGTCTGCATTTCTCACAAACTTGTACCTGTGCTCAGGATGGTGATCCTTGGACTTGACTTTGAATCTCAATTTCTTCATCTGCAAAATGTAGATGCTCATATTTAACACTGCAGTGAGGATTATACCAAACAATGCTTATAGAAGCCTCAGCCAAGAGTCTGGTGTGCAGTGTGTTCCATCGGTGGATGTGATTGCAACTATTATAAATAACTTGCTCACGGAACCAGCGCAGACATTAACCACCTGAAGGGAACAAGGCAACATCAGTGAGACGAGATGCAATGAGATGCATGTGGTTCCATCACCTCCTTCATCCTACAGCTAATGGCAATGTTACAGATTTACTTAGCCCCGTAAATTCTGACTGCAATGCACTGTGCATGCCGCCACCTTCCTCAAAATAATAAGGACACTGGGAAATAAATAAAAGGAGAAAATCTGTTTGCCTTAGAAAGTTTCTGCAGCTCAGCAGAGCCCTGCACGTATTGGATGGTAACTTCATTTCCCAGGGTCTGGCGGAGGCCATAATCCATGAAAATGGAACACAAGTCCTTGCATGATGTACTTTGCAGTAAGCCGCTAAGATTCACTTGCAGCTCTGCGTGAGACCCCTGAGTTCTCTTTGATAAGTTGCCCAACCCGAGAAAGCTGAAAATGTGTCCATTATTGTGAGGGCTGCTGGGAGGAGACAGTATTAGAAGCGTAGAGGGTGGTGGATCATGGACCCTGGGGTGCGAAGCCTGCTTCGTGACCTTGTTTGTTGCACGAGGAGAGCCTGAGTTGGTTTTTACAAAGTACTCAAAGCCCTGGTGAGGCAGGGTAAGACGGGATTTGGGTTGCCTTCTACCAAATGCATGTGGGTGAGGTGATCAGGGTGTTAAGAAGGGTTTTAGCACCTGTGGAAATGCGGGAGCCAGCACCAGGCAACTCTGCCCCTCCCCTGCAGAGGAAAGAGCACCCTGGTGTTCAAATTGCAAAGTCAGGAAAGAATAATGTGTAGTGCAGACAAGGCCATGGGGGGTTAACCCTCTCATCCCTGGCTTGGGAGAGGATAAAGTGTTTCTGTTTCTCTGGAAGGCAATTTGGCATTCCTTTTCAAAACCTTTAAAACTGTGCATACCCTTAGACCCCACAGACCTACATCGGAAAAATTATAGCAAGGAAACCACATAAATGTGTGGAATATTTTAGCTTTAGGGTTCCATGCTTGGAACTGGGATGCAGGATTTTTTTTTTTTTTTTTTTTTTTTTTTTGGTAATCTTGATGGGTAGGGAAAGCTGAGAACAACAACAACAACAAAAAAAACAAAAAACCAACCAACCACAACAGCAATACAGAGACAAAGCAAAAAACAGTTATCTCTTTTCAAAGCCACGGGTAGTTTTCTCTCCCAGAGACCTGGAGCCTGGGGCTGGCCTTTGGTGGAGGCTGCTCTATTGCTTGGAAGCAATCCCCTTACATGGGGAAGAATATTAAGCAAATACTCTCCCCAGTATCCCCAGGCAAATCTGAGAATGCAGGTGTGTTAGACTCAAAAGTTAAGTGCCCTGCCTCTTTCTGTAAATCGTTAAGTGCTGTTTTTACCCAGAACTGCATTTCTGCAGACATGTATGCTCCTTTATATATAGCCTAGTTTCTTTACTAGATAAGGTTTCAAGCTGGTTGCATTTTGCCTAGAAAGTGGGGCGGAGGGCATTCAGCCATGCAGTATTCAGATGGTGGTAGGCAGACTGGAGCTGCAAACATAGCCTGAGGACCTGCTTTCAATTCGCTTATATTCTAATGGGCTGAGACAGGTAATAAACACGCACATGAGTAAGTAAACAGATACAAGAATACGTAATAAAAATAAGTCCTATGTAGAGGAAACTACTATAACAATAGGAAGTATTGGGAAGGTCTCTGAGGGCCCTGATGAGGTGGTAAGGAGTGAATGAAGGAAGAGGGATACAATGGCCGTCACACTAGAGAAAACTCTTAGGGGGAGGTGTTGCTGTGAACACTTCTACAAAAAGGCCATGGCATTTGGAGGCATGGGAGATTTTATTTTGGATGGCTATCTGATGGCAGATTTGGAGGCTTATGAGAATGATGTAGTAGAGAGGGAGAAATTGATGATGCTGAACAGAACAAAAAAACCTGGAGTAACACAGTCCTTGAGAAAGCAAGGGGGCATGGGACAGGGAGCATAAGCGAAGGAGTTGTCTTAGGGATGAGATGGGTGCTAATTCCATCACATGGGGGGAAGCCAGAGATTGTGAATACAGACACAGGCAACCAGTCTCCCTGGAGAAATAAAGATGGAAAATTTATGTCTAATTGCATCCTTCTTCTTTGAGATATAAGGTGAGGTCATCAGTAGAATGTGGTGGCAGTGGGGGTGATAGTAGAGGAAGGATGGCTGTGAAACCAGCATCTCCAGAGCTGGAAAGGTAGATCTACCTAGAAAACGTAGTACTGTCTAGTTGGATTGAACATCTATTTCAGATGTGTGGTCACTTACTGAAATGCATCCATTCAGCCCATTTTGCAACATTCTTCAGCCACAATCAGCTCCTCGGCAACACATGCAGAGAGAGAAGACAGTCAGTATAGCTAGGTGTGATGAATAATTTTATGTGTCAACTTGGCTATACCACAGTACCCAGATATTGGATCAAACATTATCCTTGATGTTTCTGTGAAAGTATTTTTAGATAAGATTAACATTTAAATCAGAAGACTTTGAGTAAAGCAGATTTCCCTCCGTAATGTGGGTGGACCTCATGCAATCAGCTGAAGACCTTTAGAGAAGAAAGAGTGACTTCCCTGGAAGAAGATGGAATTTTGCCAGAAGACTGTCTTTGGACTCAAAATGCCACTCGTCCCTAGGTCTTCAGCCTTCTTGTCTACCCTGAAGATTTTTGAACTTGACAGCTTCCAAAATCACATGAGTCAATTCCCTAAAACGATTCTCTCTGTATATACATCTTATTGGTTCTGTTTCTCTGGAGAATGTTGACTAATCCAACAGGTTTCAGGGGGGGAAGTGGGGTTACTAGGGTAGTCTGATGAGCAGAGAATGGGCAAGGGAATGAAGGCTGTTTGCAAGGGATGACTATGGTCATAGTAGGGGAAAAAACTGTACATCGTGGGAGGCTGTACCCATCAGAAAAGTCTAGGTTACCCTGGAATAAGAAACAAGCCCCAAATCTCAATGGCCTATCACAGCAAACATTTATTTCTCAAGCAGGATGGATCCAGCCTTTGTTCATTGTGGTCACTCAGGGACCTGTGTTGACGAAGGCTCCATCTCAACATTGGCTTCCACAATTGTTGCAATGGGAAGAAAAGAGGGTCAGGGAATCTCACTGGCAATTAAAATTCATATGTCACTTCTTCTCAGATTTCATTTGTGAAAGCAAATCACAAAGCTTCATCTAACTTCAAAAGGTGGTCAAGGAGCAGTTCTACCATGTTCTGGAAAGGAGAATAATCAGAAATTTGTGAAATAGCTTTAATAACTACCAGGGATGTCAGATAACACAAAAAAGCAGTAGGACTAGGGGATTCAATGATGCTGCAGAATTTCTGGATTGGGAAGACTGGATTGATCTGGAAGCTTGGAGGCTATAGTCAGAGTGTGTTGAAAGACTGAAGTTAAGTTTCAGAAATGGTGAAGCTAACAGAGATGACAATTTAAAGACAGGACTAAGTGCAGAGCTACCTGAGATAGGGAGAAAGTTAGGTTCTTTACAGATGTCATTCTCATAATCAGTGTGCAGGAGGGCTTCTTAAAATACAGGTTGTTGGGCCCCACCCCTAAGAATTTCTAATTCAATAGGTAGAGGTAGAGCCTGAAGATTTGCATTTCCAGCAGGTTCCCAGGTAATGCTGATGGCCTCCCTGAGTGGAGGACCTAGCCAAAATGTACTGGACTCCTGGACCACAGAAACATTAAGGTAATAAATGTGTATTGTTTGAGCTTACCCTCAGTGTGTGACAACTTGTTACACAGTTTATGAATCAGGGTTCTCCACAGAAACAGAACCAATTATTAATTAATTTATTTAAAATAAGATATATAGATACATATCTATAGATATCTTGATATACCTATCTATCTATCTATTTATTTAAAGGAACGGTCTCATGTGACTCTTTTGAGCTGGCAAGTCCGAAATCCATAGAGCAGGCCAGAATGGAAACTCAGACAGGAGTTAAAGCTGCCTTGAGGTTGAATTTCTTCTCCCCCAGGAAACCTTAGTTTTAACTTTTAAGACTTTTCAACTGCTTAGATGAGGCCGACCCACATTATTGAGAATAATCTCTTTAACTTCAAGTCAACTGATTCTAGATGTTAACCAAGTCTATAAACACCTTCACAGCAACACCTAGATGAGTGCTTGATTAAATAACTGGGTACTAGAGCTTAGTCAAGTTGACACATAGACTATCACACACAGAAATAGAAAACTAGGACAAATTAATTGATGTTGAAGGGACAATATTAAAATAGTCTAAATAAAACTTTGAGTGAAGGGCAAAGCACACAGCATACTCAGTAAGTTTCTGCTTTTAATTGAGATCATCTTTCCAAACATTTAACTTTTTAAAATAATATATATTCCCCATATCCAAAATGTGACGTAATAAGATGGAATAATCATTGTACACACAATAGGGAAAATTGGAAAGTGTCTTTGTTCCAGAATTTGCCAGCTATTTATTTTGGTCAAGTCCCTTAACTTCCTTTGTCTCATGATCTGCAAAGTGATCTTACCTTACAGCAAGATAAGGTTAATTGATTTGAAAGTTCTTCCTAATTTTCCAGATCTCCTCAAAAATGATTCAGAAGGGCTTACAATAAAATGTGCTTTAAGGCAGTGAAAACAGAACCAGAAATTTAAAATCTATTTAGAGGAATAGGAGAACACATTTATTTTGAGGGCTAATAAAATTATTGTGATTGAGCAATGAATCTAGCCTGCAGCTCTGCAGCAGCAAAGGCAAAAAGAGAAAGATGTTGAGATGCATTTATTACTTCAACAACAACCACAAACCCTATTATGTAACGGGAGTAAATACACGTTTATTAGGTCAGAGAAATGTTTCTTGGAAATACTTGATTATGCCGTGACTCATAAAAAGGGACATTGGTGTGTGTTCTCCAAAACAATGGATGTGAGTCACACTGGCCTGAGTGCCAGTCCCAGCTCTGCCAGTTTCTAGATACCACTCTGAACCTGGGTGAGATACTTAATGTCTCTGAGCCTCCATTTCCTTATCGAAAAATTGGGAAGATGTGTTGTATCTTCTTTACTGAGTAGTTGTGATGCAGTTAATGGAGTAGTTATATCTAAAGGGCTTAACTCAGGGCATGACTTAGAATAAATTCAATAGACATTACCTAGTTAGAATTTTGATTGTCATTGTTATGGCAGATACTTAAAGTTCTTCACATGGTCTTTAGTCTTACAAACCCGTGATAGAAGTCATCCCACCTCCAGAATGAATATTCATTCATTCCCTCTATACATATCTTCTGAGTTCACTGTTCCAGGGGCTATTTAGAGACTGTATAACCATTATGAGTCTTAGTTTTATTATCTATAAAAGTCCAAGGTTGGGGGAAGTAAGGATACCTACCTTGCCAGGTAGTGAAGTAAAGCTAGAAAACATTACAGATGAGAATCAAGCCTAGAGCTTCTGGAGCATTCCAGCCCTCAGTTTTTCAGACTCTGGCCCCATCCCACCCTACCTACTGATTCAAGATCATCTTGATCTGGGGAAAAGGACGGTCCTCTCCAAGGCGATGTTAATATATATGAACTTCACATCTCAAAAAACGTGTCTGACAGGAAATTGATGTCAGGGCATGCTGCACTTCAGCAACTGTAATAGCACAAAATTAACTTCTGCCCAAGTAAACCCTTCCCCAATGCAGTGATGGACACTCATAAGTTGAGAGCTTATTTTTATGAGACTTGCATAAGCTCTAAAATGGGAGCTCTTCTTCTGAATACAAGACTGTTATACACCAGTAAGTGTGATTATCCCAAGGGAAGGTTGTTTTGTTATTTTTCCTTAGGATATCAGACCACTAGTCTACATTTCTATGGGTCCATAATCTTTCAATTAGATACTCACTTGAATGTGAATTATTTTGCCAGTGATCCTTGCAGAGGAATGTTTGGGAAAAAAAGAGAGAGAGAGGGCTTCCCTGGTGGCGCAGTGGTTGAGAGTCTGCCTGCTGATCCAGGCGACACGGGTTCATGTCCTGGTCCAGGAAGATCCCACATGCCACAGAGCGGCTGGGCCCATGAGCCATGGCCACTGAGCCTGCGTGTCTGGAGCCTGTGCTCTGCAACGGGAGAGGCCACAACAGTGAGAGGCCCGCGTACCGCAAAAAAAAAAAAAAAAAAAAAAAGAGAGAGAGAGAGAAAAGCTTTGCAAACAAGAAGTCTCATCAACTCAATATTACACTTTGTCATTAATGACACTGACTGTTTCATTCATTATTTAGCCCAACTTAACAGTAATTTGTGCCTCAGAGCAAGAGAGAAAGGGGGAAAATGAGGGCTGAAGAGAAAGTGTTTATATTAGAAATAATTTTAAAATAGTATCTCTAATGCATAGTGAGAATGAATATTATTTTCAACATTAAAATTCAATTATATGCACAGCAGTTTTGCCTCTCTCTTAAATGGTAAAATGGTACTGTAGAGCCTTCAGTGTGGTGATAGTTGGTGTATGCATTTCCTTCCTTATTTTTTTGCACTGCATCCTATATATATTGTACTTTTCATTTCCAAATTAATGATCCTTCTGTGAAAAGCTTTGTAAGGTGAAAGAGGTGCTCTTTAAAGACACATTTCAAGATACAAGAGCATAGATGTTAAGATCTCAGGTTGCATTGGTTCATTCCTCCCACAAGTGTGTGTTATGAGTCCAGACAGCCTCATGCATGGTGTTAGACACAGAATTCACCAGGAAGTAAGGATGGAACACTGCCCAAGGAGGACAGATTCCCAAAGGGAGCTGGCCTTGGAGCATGCAATCACAAAGAGGTTATGAGAAACGGCAGAGCAGGCATGTCTTTTAACCTGAGACACTGGTGGGTCATAATGACGTGAGAAAGACACTTTGGGATCCAGGGCACATCCACACAAATAATATGCTATACTTAGGACCCATAAGAAGATCAAGGTTGCTGGAGGGTAAAATGCGAGGAAGAAGTCATTGACGTGAAGAAGGACGAATGGCTGTTGGTCTCCACATCCTAATGTCCAAAGGACGCTAAGCAGATGAATGCATGTAAATGAGTAAAATCTGAAAAAAACTCTGTAGTTTAGTTAATAGTACCAATGCCAATTTCCTGGTAATCGATGGGGGAAGCTCAGTGGCAGGTACACAGGAACTCTCTGTGCTATTTTTGCAATTTCTTGTGATTTTAATATTATTTCAAAGTAAAAGTCTTTAAAATATTTTTTAAAGTACATGCATTGTAAAAAGGATACTAAGCCATGAAGGTAAGGGGGGGGGGGGCAGCACAGACTTCAGTGCAGAGATGTGTTTCCTAATGAGGTTAGACTTGGAAGGAACTTCAAAGATTTTCAAAACACACCCCTTCTTCTTTATGCAGGAAATGAAATAGAATTCCAGACAGAACTAACAGGATCACACAATACATTAGTGATGGAGCTAGAATGACATGACAGTCTTGTTCAATGATTGCCTGGCTGTTTCAGTTTTTGCATTTATTTAGTCATAGATGCTGAAATGTATTTGAAAGAGTGTACTCTCTTAAGACAGACAATTCTGTGTTTTATCCTCATCTTGTCCACTTCAGACCTTTCTGAGTGTGACCTGAAGTAGTTTAAGGCACACTCTGGAGTCAACTGCCCAACTCTGACTCAACCTGTATTGGAATGGGACCGGGGGTCAAGTGTATTTCATGCTCCCCATCTGTAGGATCCAGGAACTTATGGTACCTACTACGTAGGTCTGTAGCAAGGACTAACCTGACCCATGTGTGGAGGGTTCTCAGCGTTTATTGTGGCACATGAGTGTTCAGTAGTATTTTACCTATTGGTACTATTTGAGCTGACTGACTCTGGACACATTATTTAATGTTGATAACTTCCAAATTCACATCTGTAAAATGGGGATAATCATAGGTATTTAGCAAGGCCATGAGAAGACTGGGTGAGATAACATATGTCATAGGTCTGGGACAGAGTAGACATTGATACCTACTAGTGTCTCTTTTTCCTGCCTCTTGACTCTCTTCCATGCTGGCCAACTCCTCTGTGCCCCATCCACCAACAGTACATGGCTGACCCCAACAGGTAGCCTGCCCTGTCCCAGGGTCCTGGCCCACATCGCTCCTCTTGTAATATATTCTAATTTTAAAAAATAGATATTTATTACAGAAAAAGTAAAAAAAGAGAAAAGATTTACCCTCAAATTTTATGTCTGGGGTCATGCATCATGCATATTTTGGCATGATTTCTTCTAGGTTCATTTTATATGCTTTTACACAAGTGAGTTTATTCAGAGAGAGAACAGTTTTGTATCTTATCATTTGTTGGGGAGGAGGGTAATGGGGCTTAAAATTATTTTTCTTTGTCATAAATATTTTTAACAATTTATAACGGCTGAATAATAGTCCTTTGTGGGAGGGGTATATGTATGTATTCAGTGATTCTTATACGAAAATGTACTTATACAAATTTTTCCAATATGAATAAACAACAATGTGATAAACAGATCTTCATGCATATAACCTGGACTTGCTGATGGACTTGTCTAATGTTGAATTTTTATCTCTCTTCTGGGTTTCTGAATCTCATTTGCTCCATCCCTGTGTTTCACTCCTTTGGTCTTTCTGAAGTTCATCATTGCTGAATAGCAACTTCTTGTTTGGCCTACTACTTAGTTCTTTACCTCTTTGGGTACCATGTTCTTCTTCTCAAAGATTGGGCCTCTCACTCTAGAGGCAGGTCTGGTCTGGGCTCCCGTCCCATCTCTGCTTGCCTGACTTATTAGAGTTAATATTACTAGTCTCAATTTGTCAAAAACAGAAACAAATAAAACCCCACAACTAACCCTTTCCATTCTATCAGGATGCCTTTTGAAGACATTGTACTCCTCATATTTTCTTTGTTTTGATTTTGAATGGGCAATATCAAGTACTCCAAGAGGTGTAGAATGAAATGGAGAAAGTATGATTCGTAGGTTGATTGACCATGGAGCAGATGTTCAAAATTACAAATCTAGTTCACACAAGCATGAGCTTTGACCTACAGCAGAAATGAGTTCCAGCCTCAACAATTCCAATAAAGTTATTGAACTCATTTGAGCTTTAATTACCTGTCTGAAAATGAAGGATGCCAACAGCTATTGAAAGAGTTGCCATGAGCACTTCTGATCACTGCGTTTGTGCTGGTCACTAGGCAATCTGGTGGCTAATCCAGCCTCAGGGACAATTGATATGTCGACAGTCAGTGCAAGGAAATCATTAAAATCAGTGTGAACTGAGACATGAAAATTACCCACCCCCCATAAGCCTCAGTTTCTCTCTCTGAAAAGAATTAGAGAAACACATACTTATTCTTTAGGGCTGTTCTATTGAAAGATATAATGCATTTAAAGTGCCTGACATATGCCAGGAACTCAATAAATATTCATTTCTTCTCACTCTCCTTCTCCTCCCTAATGCCATCTTGGATTTCACCACAAGGCATTTGACCAGGCGAAGATGGTCACATTGGAGACACGGGCAGTGAGGAACCGCACTCCTCCAGACTTTTTAGAAAATGATTGAAAGTTAAACTGGGCCAGGAGTCTGGTGACGTTTGGGTGAGAGACAGAGTTAAATTAAGGTTTAATCTTAGCCCCTTCCATGTGTTAACCAGGCTGTGCAGAGCCAAGAGCTTGAAAGAGATTCAATGCTGAATTTTCTCACTAATCTGATGAGAAGAGAGAGGCATGGAAAGAAAGAAAATGAGAGAGAGGGAGAAACAGAGTTCAGATGGCTAATTTTCTAGCCAGCAGCTACTGGAATGTTTCCATGGAGATATGAAAAGAGACAAAAAGAAATAATAACTGAAAATGGGCTTTATTGGCCAGAAAAAGTTATCATTCTGCTGGGGTGGAGGTCAGTTGGCAAGAGGCTAGATGGAAACAGGTACTCAGGAGACATATTTCATTTTAATATAGTCACTTTGGTACCCCTCTATCTGCACATTCAATTAGCATCGGAGGGAAAAATAAAAGTTCCTCACATGTCAGCCTGCTTTCCAAGCTCGGGGGACAAAGTTGTGTAAATGTAGTGACCTTACATTACTCTCCTCAGAGAGCACTCTCCATCTCTGTGTTGGCCTCCGATATTACAGAAAATGGAGAGTTCATTCTTTTCCTTTTCAGTTTCCTTCAGGAAAGAAAAGGTTTAAGTGTTGTTTTAAATGAAAGCAGTTAAGTAATTGTCTGTTTTGTAACTTCTCTTACATCCCCCAGAGTCATAAGAACCAGCCCTCTATGCCTGTTCCTTTTCTCCTGTCTTCTCTCAAGTGCATTTTTCTGATTCACTGATGGTTGACCTGAAATATGGCCCATGTGTCCCTCCACCATCTCCAAGGCATGTTGATGGCAAGGTGAGCTTTGCATGGAGCTTCCAAGGCCACAATCATCAGCAGTGAGAGTTTTTCAGGATTTTCTCCCTCCCATATTTTTTTACACATGATTTCAGCTCTCCTGTCAAATTAGCTTAACTTGTTTGCACTTGTGCTGCCCTGAATCATTCCTTTAGACCATAAGTTTCCAAGAGACCCTTCACCCCTGACTTATAAAATTCTACTAAGTCTTCAATATACCAAACAAATTCTATTCCCTAGGTCTCCCTGCCACAACTCTCCAAAAACAACTGTGTTTCAATCTCCCCGCCTCTGCACAAACTTGAGTGAGTCTGATCTCAGGAGCATTCATTCATTCATTCATTTATTCATATTTGTTATATTTGTGGAGGATTTTCTAAAAATGGCTACAGTATTTCTAGTTCTGATTGCTCTTCCAAAACTTTGTCCCTCCTCAACAAGAGGTGGAGCCTTTGACCCCTCTCCTTGAAACTGGGTGACATCTGCAGCTGCTGCCTTGAGTAATGGAGAGTGGAGGTGACAGTGAATGACGTCTGATGATGGTGAGTAAAGGGGCTACTGTCCTCAGCTGGATCTCTTTCTTGAGATGGCACCCTTAAAACCTCCATGTTTTTAGGAAGTCCAGGCCACATGAAGAGGCAGCATGTAGGTGTTCCCATCACTGACAGCCTATAGTCAATACCAAGTGCAAGGCACATGAATGCATGAGCCTTCAGTAGCTTCTAGCCACTGAGTCACTCCTCATTCAAGTATTCCAGCTGAGGTCTCAGACATGCTGGAGCAGAGACAACTACAGTAAGTCCCCTACATACAAACCCTCAAGTTGCGAACTTTCAAAGATGTGAACGTGTATTCTATCAGCGTCAGGTGTGAGTGAAATTGCAGCTTGCCCTCCATCTCCTATTGCTGACGACCCTTCAGCTCTACCATCTCCCACCTCCTCTCCCTCCTCCAGTCAGTAACTCTTCTTGCCTGCTCACTAGATGCCAGCCCTTGTATGCCAGCTGTTGTACTGGACTACTGTACTGTACTGTAAGATTAAAAATGTTTTCTTTAATTTTTGTGTTTGTTTTTTATGTATTATTTGTGTGAAAAGTATTATAAACCTATTATAATACAGTACTATATAGCCAATTGTGTTAGTTGTGTACCTAGGCTAACTTTGCTGGACTTATGAACAAATTGGACTTACGAACGCGCTCTCGGATCGGAACTCATTCGTATGTAGGGGGCTTACTGTACTCACTTTGCCTAGTTCATACAGCTGATCTCCAAAATCTGTAAGCCTAATGGTGGTCATAGCAATTAAAAATAGAGCACCATTCATTCATTCATCCACTTCTTCATCCATCACCTAAGTCACGTTCACTGATGTCCACTGTGTGCCATAGACTACAGGCATGTGCAGGGGGCTTAGCCTGAGGAGCTCACAGACACGCCAATGATTCTCCTATTGATTCCTGAATCCCAAACAACCATAGAGCAACCCTCCTAATACTGCATTTCAGACTTTCACAGCCATTCAATTATGAAAGCGTTTCTGCAATTTCATTCCAACTCAGCTCCTTTAAAATAAGGGACTGACTCTATATTTCCCATGGTACATAGCACAGTTTTATAAACTTAATAGATGTTCGATAATGATTTGTTAATTAAAAAATTCCTTTTATCACTGGTATTAGGTTTTTCAGGCCCCAAACAAATGAACTAAGTACATTTTGGAAAAAGACTTGAATAAATGAAACCATTCTGCAAATAGGAGAGAAGGAAGACATCAACAGTTTTTTGATCTTTACTATATGACAGGCAACTGCTGTTTCATTTAATCCACATAGCAATCCTATAAAAAACATGATAATACTCAAGTTACAGATTTGAGACTTCAGTCCAGACTGGCAAAGTTGTATGGCTACTGAGGGTGGTGCTAGGAGTCTAGCCAACGAAGAGAAACCCTTCCCAGCCACAGTGGTGGCTTCCACACATGAAGACAAAACACAGATGACATTTGCTTTCAAGACCTTTGAATAGGCTGCTTTGAGAAGGACGCTCTTCAATGTGTAACTTTATGTCTTGTGTGCCGCTGGTAAGAAGGGAACTTGATAGCTTATGTACATTCTGGATGCCTCCTCTTTCAATGGTTTCCAAGTCTCACAGAAATATGTTACCATCTAATACTCCTATTGTATACGTGGGAAGAAAGAAGGCACAAGACATAAGGAAAAAAGGTCCATATCCTCAAGAAGCCTTAAAAGTTAAAAACAAAATATGTTCATCACAAAAGCTCTATGTTAGCTTTGCTTTTATATGCTGTATGAACAGGAATGTTGTGAAACATGGCTAAATACACTTCAGTGAACACAGGGCTGAAGCTGAGAGGTATGGAGCATCTCCTGTAGAAACTGAAAGCACATCTTGCCCTGCTGCCCTGCCCCATGAGCAGAAGGAAGGGGACTGAGAGACAGAAGGCTCCAACCTAATGTAAATATACCTTATTACTCTGGGTGACCTTGACATCCAAAGACTCCATTTTAACCAACAACCCATTTGTTTCGAGGCTGTAGTTGGTAGTGTCTAGAAGGATGATGTAACTGCTTATTAAAAGAAACTGTGGTGTTGGGAATTATTCTTTAGATAGTGGGACTTCTTACAAGAAATTTCAAAAAAACCCAGAAACTTCTGGATAGCATATGGGTGAAGAAATACTCTTCTGATGAAGTCCTTCTACTCTGCCTCTAGAGAACTGTGTAATTGGAATCAGAAATCTGGATGTGATCATCTTGACTCCATTAACCCATACTGTTTTAAAAATGAGGAAATTGGAGGCTGCTGGAGGTGGGGGGGTCACTTTCCCCAGGTCATCCCGTGGTTAAGAACAGTTGCGATCAGCTCTGAATGGTCCTGTGAGCTAGCACACCCTTGCTCCACACATCTTGCCTGGTCCGACCACCGTATCCACATTCTATTCTGTTCTCTACTTTCCTGACTTCTGACCTCACTGTGAGTCTTATTACAGCCCAGACCTCACTCCTTCTATAGGGTTTGGCCACTGTCCCTCTTTTTAGCAACATCTTCCCCTAGAAGAGGACCCATACATAAACACATTAATATGCCAGGTAAAAATCCTATAAGGACTGGACAGTCATAAAATAGGAGAGAATCATTCAAATTCAAATATATAGACCATTCTGGCTAAAACAACAGGTCTGCTGGTTGAAACTGGCTGCATGAAGCTCATTTGAAAATCAACATGGACCACAAATGAGGTCAGGTGTCTTGATTGACAGGCAAGTCTAGATGACCATTGAGATACCTTCATCTCCTAGAACATTCTTTCTTCTGTAACTCAGTCCAAAGTTGCTATCATATAAAATTATTCTTCACCCCACCCCTTTCCCCAAGATAGAACTATCTTTTTATCCTTTGTGTATCCCCATTGGTATTTTGCCATGAAAACATTAAGAAGAGTAAATATATTAATATTCATAATAATAGCAATAGCAGCAGTAAAGCCATTGTTGAATGCATACATGACAGGGAAAGTACTAAGTGTGCTATTTCATTTAATAGCCAAAATTACTTTCAGGAATGGAAATCTTCTCTATTCTATCTTACAGATTAGGAAATTGAGGCACAGAGGAGTTAAATAACTTTCCCAAAGTCTAAAAAGTGAGGTAGCCAAGGCTCAGTTACATGCACTTCTTATTCTAGAGCTCAGCTTTTCTTCCAGCAGGTACTTTTCTCTATCAGCCATCTGCTACTCTATGAAGGCCTCCGGAACTCCTCTGACTTTTGTTTAACATTTTTCTCTCTGCTTGACTATGAGCTTCTGAAGGACAAAGACAGAGGGCTTCACACACAGTAGGAAATCATTGTTTCTCTATTAAAGGGACAATGATGCCCTTGAAAACTTTGACTTAGAATTGTATGTTGGCATCATCATGTATCATGGAACAAATACAGAGCCTTGTATGAAGGGTACACATGGCAGAGCCGTTTTCTTATTTTCTTTACTTTTGTCTGTTTTTTAAATTCACAACTGGCCCTTTAAATGATAACTGTGCTGTTTCTAAGTTTTGCTGTGTAAAAAGCGTTTCCTAAAATGCGACACTTCATTCTGATTGGTTCCAATTACATCCTCACTTGACTTTGGTGCCCAACACTCCTATGACGCTACTTCAGTAAAAACCCATCAGTGGGTGACTAAATCTGACCAAGAAGGAAAAGAGATTGTCAGGTGTCCCCTTCAGTGTCCACAGAGGGCTCCAGAGTCATCCCGAGTTCGTCAGGAGAGCCCAGAAGATCGGCAGGAGGAAAAAGTTAATGAGAAGCAGGGTTGACTGCCAGAGATCTGGTGAGGGAGAGGGGAACCCGTGATCTAGATCATCTGACACCTCATCAATAACCAAGGACACTTGAGATCATCACATGCAGTTTTCCTCAAAGTTATTTCTTAAAAACTAATTTGCATGTGATGTTCTGAAATGAAAGGAATCTATAATCAAATAATGATGGGACACATCTCATACAGGAAGTGTCACAATGTACATTTGCATACAAAAATCTCTGAAATGTACAGACAAGAAATCTACTCAGCTGTAATCCAGCATCTTGCACACTTCCTTAGCCATTATGGCAGAGACAGTTTGTTTCCATTGAACGTCCATTCTCTTCAATTTCCTTGGTAATGGAACTCTGATTTTATTCACATTGGCAATACCCTTGACTTAAAATACTACATTTCACAGTATCTCTTGCAACTGGGTATGGTCATGTGACTACATATTCTGGCCCATGAAGTAAAAATAGAGCGTCACAAGGGACTTCAGGCAAATCTATTTAGAGGAAATTGATTTAGCTAGGAGAAAATCATTCTGTCGGCCATGCTTTATACTTCTTCATTTCTGTTGCTTGGAATGCAGATGTAATGGTGAGCTCTGGCAACCATCTTGAACTACATGGTGACTGAAGATGGACGTCATTGCTAAGGACTGTGGAGAAGGAAGATAGAAGGATCTGCCAGGACTGCTTACCTCTGGACTTATTTCACTTGAAAGAAAAATAGATGTCCATCTTGTTTTCATTGTAACTTTTTATTTTATATTGGAGTATAGTTGATTAACACTGTTGTGTTAGTTTCAGGTACACAACAAAGTGATTCAGTTATACATATACATGTATCTATTCCTTATAAATTCTTTTCCCATTTAGGTTGTTACATAATATCGAGCAGTTTCCCTGTGCTATACATAGGTCCTTGTTGGTCATTCATTTTAAATATAGGAGTGTGTACATGTCTTTTTTAATGGCACTGGAACACAACTTCTGGTTAAATTAATCATTGGAACAATTTTGCATATAACTTACTACTGATATCTTTTAGAACACATTTTGGAAAGCATGGATTTGACTCAATCCTCAATACCTATATCTGCCGAAGAAAACCAAATCCCAGGGAAGGGAGGTGATTTGTCAGTGGTCACAGCTGTTTAGCTGTAGATCTGAACTTTGGCCCAAGTAACCTGAAAATGGACCCCTTGCTCTCACATTTCTTAGGCATATTTTCTATAATTTGGAAAATAATTTCCAATTTTGAAATCATTTTAGATCCACAGCATAAATGACCCAGTGCATAAATTACAGATCTTCAAGTGCCTCAGAGAGAAACTTAGAGTGCCTTAGAGAGAAAGTAAGCCATTTCAGGTGACCTTGCCCTGGAATGTTCACCACTGGGCATTTGGGGTGACTTGAAATTCCTCTGTCACTTAGGCACAAGAAGTCTCTCTAAGAGAAGGCAGTGGGGTAGCCAGCCAGAATGATATTTTGTCCTCTCTCCTTTCAAATGCAAATAAATCAGGAAGGCCTTCACATCTGCCTTTTAAGAATGCCGCACTGAATGGTTCAGGGTGGTCTACCAACTTGTCTCACAGCTAACAGGCCAATTAAAACACCTTGAGGAACCTGCAAGTTGCTACAGAGGCAAAAATGTGGCCCCTGTTTGATGGGGCTCCCAAGTAAATAAATCCATGGTTAACCCTACAGAGACAAGCTCCTGCTGTTCCTGTCTCTGATTGCTCTGAGTGAGTGCACACACACACACACACACACACACACACCCCACACATCACACCACACACATGCAAACACCACATTACATACATATTACACATATACACGCACATACCGTAATTACCACACACACCCCACACCACACCTACACTCTGTGAATTCTGCTAGGCTGAAATGGAAACAGGAAAAGGGAACACTGTATCATTAATTACTCCCCCATTGTTAGAAAAAAAATTAAATTATGATATTGTTACCTGAGGGCTTACTGACAGACTTCAGTTTCTCCTCCACCTGGCGCAAATCCAAGGCTTCTTTTCTCCCTTCTTTCTTTTGAATTCTGGAATGCAGACAGCAGAATTTTCCATCAGTAAACGAATGTGTCTAAACCCCAATTATCATGCCGTGTCAGGAGAAGGGGCCCTTAGCCGTCATTTCACTCCATTTCTAAGCAGTGAAATACTGAATCCTTGGGGTATTCATAGGTTGCATCTCCCCAGAAGTTTCTAGCAATTTGGGGGCTTTTTTCCCCAGTCACACTCATTTTTAAGGAACTGTTTAAAACCTGTGGTGGAATTTCATATCTTACATCCCATAGATTCTCACATTTTCAGAGGAACATGGGGAGATTTTACAGCCTTTTTTCCTTCCTCTCCCATATGCCAAAATTCACTAGCATAACAAACAAATCCCAGGTCTCAGAAGTTTAACAAGCAAAAATTAACATCTTGCATCTCTTGTCCAGTGAGGTTTGTGGGCGGGAGTGCTTTACTCTGGGCCAGGGGTTGGTAAACTACAGTCAGCCTGACACCTCTTTTCAGAAATAAAGTTTCATTGGAACGCAGCCATGCCCATTCATTGGTATGGTGTCTGAAAATCAGCTGACCCTTGTTCTAGGCAGGTATTCAGGGATGCTATCTCCTTCTGTCTTGTGTCTCCCTTCTCTGAGTTCTGGAAGTCTCTCCATTT